>NC_142444.1:147571071-148828928 GCF_059453495.1 Arachis ipaensis
ACGTAATAAGATAAATTCTTGTTATTATTGTGGTATGATTGATTAGTCTTATTTGACTTTCTCCCTATTTGTTGGAGTTGACTAAATAAGATGAATTAATCATTGCATGACTAGGATAGAAAGCCTATGATCTCAATCTTTGCCATGAATGTCTCTCTTTATTAATTGCTTTCTTTAATTTCTCTCTTTATTTTTCTTGTCATTTATTCTCTTGTCCTCTTATCAAATCAAACCCCCCTTGCATTTTCATAGCCAATAATTGATCACTTCATTGCAATTCTTCGTGAGACGACCCGGAGTTCAAATACTTCGGTTAATTCTTATTTGGGGTTTGTACATGTGACAACCTAAATTTTTGTATGAAAGGAATATTGTTTGATTTAGAAACTATACTTTACAACGAGAATTCATTAGTGGAATTCTAGACCACACAAAAGTTTGTTCATCATATTCTCTAACCAGTTCCATAGTCTTCTTTGTGATAGGTCTCTCGACTGAAATAGGGAAGTCATTCTCTATCTTCACCCTAGCGGCCTTACAGAGACGGTAGATGAGATGTGGGAAGCCTAACCTAGCATTCTTAACAATGTTGGAGGCAACGTGATAGAATTGCTGAGCAATAACGTCCTCCACTTCCACTATATGTCCTATCATAATGTAGTGAATCATAATGGCCTGGTCCACAGTGCACTCAGACCGGTTGCTAGTGGGCATGATAGATCTCCGGAAAAAATCTAGCCATCCCCTAGCAACAGGAGTCAGGTCACTGCTCTTGAGATGGCACGGCTTCCCCTTTGCGCCCAACCTCCACTGGGTCTCTGGAATGCAAATATCAACGAGCACTTCTTCCAATTGCTGATCTTTGTTTACCCTCTCAGTGTAGCATCGAAGTGTGGGCGCATTCTATGGTAAACGGAGGGTCTGTCGGATAGTCTCTGGACTAAAATCAATGATTCTTCCTCTCATATAACTTATGTGATTCCTTTCATTAACTCCAGAAACATCCTTGTATGTGATCCATAGATTCCCATAAAATTTCTGAATCATCAACTGTCCGACCTCTGTATGCGAATTACACAAGAACTGCCATCCTCGTCTCTGAATTTGGTACTGAATTTCCGGATATTCATCCAGTTGGAGTGCAAATCGCACTTCCGGTAGTACAGGCCTCTTGCTAGTAACCTCATAAAAATGCTCTTCATGCAATTTAGAGCGAAATCTTCGTGCATCATGAGAACCGGTGGCCGGTTCCTTTTCTTTTCTCTTTTTAAAGGGTTAGGTAGTCTTTGGTGCCATGAAAATAATAGAAGAAAACCAGCAAAGTGACAACACCAAACTTAAAACTTTTGCTCATCCCCGAGCAAATTAGAGAAATACAAAGGGGAAGAAGAAAGTGAAATAAGAGAGTGAAAAAGAAAAGTAGAAAATAACAATTGATGCTAAAAGTTTTCTTTTCTGATTGTCTTTTTTTTTGTACTGAATAATACAGAAAAAAGAAAAGAAGGGGAGGGGATAGATAGAAGAGGGAGGCAGGGACGAAGGGGTTGGAGGTTGGCCTTGGGAAGTTGGGAATGGGGTTATGTTGAAAGGGATAGAGAGAAAGGGGTAGTATATAAAGAGGAAGGGGGGCTGGCTTGGGGATGTTGGGAGTGGGGGTTGGGATGTGTTGCTGAAGGGGGTTTGTTATCTGTGGATTGAAGGGAGTAGGGAGGGCTATATATAGTGAGTGGGGTGAGGGGGGTCACGGGTGTGGATTGTTGGTCAAGGCTAATTGTTGGGAAGGAAAAAGGGGCAGGGTGCAGGGCTGGAAGGGGGCATGGGGTAGTGTGGGGAAGGGAGAAGGGAGTGTGGCAAGGGCTTGGGAATGGATGGTGGGGTAGGCTTATTGAGAAGTGAAGAAGGGAAGCAATATTTAGGAAAGGTAAGAAGGGATAAGATCAGGAAATATATGCCATGTGTTTGGTAGGGATCATAGGGGAATGCATAAGGAATTGGCCAAAGTACATAAGCTGGCGCCAAACTTGAAAACTTTGGAGTTTGGCACTGTAAGTCCCGAAAGGCATTACCTCTCCCTGGCGCCAAACTTGGTGCAGCCCAAGTTTGGTGCCACACTCTCTTTTTTTTTATTCCCAAGTCAAACGCCAGGGGGCCAAGTTTGGTGCCCCCCTGGCAGAAAGAATACGCCTTGTGATCTCTTATGGTAGCTCCAAACTTGGAAAAGCTGGAGTTTGGCGCCACCCTCTTCCTCAATTGCTTCCACTTTATATGTCGTTTGTGGCGCCAGACTTGGAAAAGCTGAAGTCTGGCGCCAACCCTCCAGGACCAAACCTTCACTTTGTGTGTTTTACGTGGCACCAAACTTGGAAATCCCAAGTTTGGCGCCACCCATCCCAATCCGAATTAAACGTCTCCAGGGTGGTCAAAAATTCTTCTAAGTGTACCAGTTTCTGTTCTTAATATTCTGCATGACCAAAACACACGTAAAACAAAGGAAAAATAGTAGAATTCAAATAAAATCAAATAAATAACAAAATCGAAACAATAGAATTCAAACTAAAGGATACGAAAACATCGAGTTGCCTCTCGACAAGCGCTTCTTTAATGTCACTAGCTTGACAGTCAGTTCTGGTAGTTCAGCAGATGAGCGGACCTTTGGCGATCAATCTCGCCTCCAAGATAGTGGTTCAACCTCTGGCCATTCACTGTAAACTTTCTATCAGAATTCTCTTCCTGAATTTCTACATGACCATACGGTGACGCCCTGGTTACCACAAACGGTCTGGACCACCAAGATTTCAGCTTTCCGGGAAAGAGTTTGAGCCTTGAATTGAACAGAAGCACCCGCTGACCTGGCTCAAAGACTCTGATGGCAATCTTCTTGCCATGCCATATCTTAGTTCTCTCCGTATAGAGCTTGGCATTCTCATAGGTAGAATATCTGAATCCATCAAGCTCATTCAACTAAAGCATTCTCTTTATTCCTGCA
Organism: Arachis ipaensis; assembly: GCF_059453495.1. Taxonomy (NCBI): domain Eukaryota; kingdom Viridiplantae; phylum Streptophyta; class Magnoliopsida; order Fabales; family Fabaceae; genus Arachis; species Arachis ipaensis. The sequence goes on from NC_142444.1 coordinate 147,574,058, forward strand.
GCTTGAGCATCAAAGTTCAGAAATTTGATTGCCCAATAAGCTCTATGCTCCAGCTCAACGAGCAAGTGACATGCCTTACCATAGACCAACTGATAAGGAGACATGCCAATAGGAGTCTTGTAAGCTATCCGGTACGCCCAGAGAGCATCATCAAGCTTGCTAGACCAGTCCTCCCTTGAGGTACTGACGGTCTTCTCTAGAATCCTCTTGAGTTCTCTATTAGAAACCTCAACCTGTCCACTTGTCTGAGGATGATAAGGGGTTGCCACTTTATGACAGACTACATACCTCTGCAGAAGTGAGTCCAGCTGTCTATTACAGAAGTGACATCCACCATCACTAATGAGTGTCCTTGGGACACCAAACCGGCTGAAAATATATCTCTGAAGAAAGCTCATCACCACTTTGGCATCATTGGTGGTAGAGCCACAGCTTCTACCCACTTGGACACATAATCAACTGCCACCAAGATATAGTTGTTAGAATATGAGGGTGGAAAGGGTCTCTTGAAGTCAATACCCCACACATCAAACAACTCAATCTCAAGAATCCCCTGCTGTGGCATCTCATGGTTGGTAGGGAGAGTCTTGGTTCTTTCACATCTGTTACAGTTCTTCACAAATGCTCTTGAGTCCCAGAAGAGAGTCGGTCAGTAAAAACTGCTCTGAAGGACCTTTGTAGCTGTCTTTTCACCACCAAAGTGGCCTCCATAATCAGATCCATAACAGTGCCAAAGAATCTACTGTGTTTTCTTATCTGGGACACATCTCCGAATTATACCATCTGAGCATCTTTTGAAAAGGTATGGCTCCTCCCAAAAGTAGTACTTTGCATCTGTCAGTAGCTTCTTCACTTGTTGTTTACTGTACTCTTTTGGAATGAAATTCATGGCTTTGTAATTTGCGATGTCCACAAACCATGGAGCCTGCTGAATGGTGAACAGTTGCTCATCTGGAAATGTCTCAGTTATAGCTGTGGGTAGTTGCACGCTCTCCTCAGGTTCAATCCTGGAAAGGTGGTCAGCTACTTGATTTTCTGACCCTTTTCTGTCTTTGATCTCAAGATCAAACTCCTGAAGGAGTAGCACCCATCTCATTAATCTTGGTTTAGAATCTTGTTTGGTTAGAAGGTACTTCAAAGCAGCATGATCAGTATAAACAATAACCTTAGAACCAATTAAATAGGACCTGAACTTATCAATAGCATACACAATAGCTAATCATTCTTTTTCTGTAGTTGTGTAATTCTTCTGAGCATCATTTAACACACGAATAGCATAGTAAATAACATGTATAAGCTTACCATGCCTCTGTCCTAAAACAGCTCCTATAGCATAATCACTAGCATCACACATTAATTCAAATGGCAAATCCCAATCAGGAGAAACTATGATGGGAGTAGAGGTAAGGTTTGCTTTTAGAGTTTCAAAAGCATGCAGACATTCAGTATCAAACACAAAGGGAACATCAGCAACCAAAAGGTTGCTCAATGGTTTAGCAATTTTAGAAAAATCCTTTATAAATCTTTTATAAAATCCTGCATGACCCAAGAAACTTCGGACTGCCTTAACATTAGATGGTGGTGGTAATTTTTCAATTACCTCCACCTTGGCTCTATCAACCTCAATCCCCTTGCTTGAAATCCGGTGTCCAAGAACAATACCTTCTGTAACCATAAAATGACATTTTTTCCAATTTAAAACAAGGTTTGATTCTTGACACCGTTTCAAGACCAGAGATAAATGCTTAAGGCAAGATTCAAAAGAATTACCAAAAATAGAAAAATCATCCATAAATACCTCAATAAACTTTTGAACCATATCAGAAAAAATTGAAAACATACACCTCTGAAAAGTTGCTGGAGCATTATAGAGTCCAAAAGGCATTCTCCCGTAAGCAAATACTCCAAAAGGACATGTGAATGTTGTCTTCTCTTGATCTTAAGAGTCCATTGCAATTTGGTTATATCCAAAATATCCATCTAGAAAACAATAAAAAGCATGACCAGCTAACCTCTCAAGCATCTGATCAATGAAAGGTATGGAGAAGTGATCCTTTCTTGTAGCAGTGTTGAGCCTCCTGTAATCTACGCACATTCTCCATCCTGTGATGGTTCTTGTAGGAATTAGCTCATTCTTTTCATTCTTGATCACTGTCATCCCTCCTTTCTTGGGAACTACCTGCACAGGACTCACCCAAGGGCTATCAGAAATAGGGTATATAATGTCGGCTTTCCATAGTTTCATTACCTCTTTTTGGACCGCCTCTTTTATAGTGGGATTGAGTCTCCTTTGTGGTTGCACAACCAGTTTAGCATCATCTTCAAGAAGAATCTTGTGCATACACTTGGTTGGACTAATCCCTTTTAAATCATCAATGGTCCACCAAAGAGTTGTTTTATGGCTCCTGAGCACTGTAATAAGCGCCTCTTCCTCTCCAGGCTTCAAGGAAGAGCTAATAATCACTGGATATGACTCATTTTCACCTAAGAACACGTATTTTAGAGAAGGATGCAAAGGCTTGAGCTCAAGCTTAGGGACTTCTTCCTCCACCTTAGGCGTGTTCACCAGGTTCTTCTGGGGTGGTGAATCATCAATTTCAAGTAGTTCATACTCAGCGAGAGGAACCAGAACATCATCAAATACCTCAGCTTCTAGTACCTCTTGAACAAGTGGTTCAAAAACATCAACTCTCATACACCCTTCACAATCATTGGGGTGTTTGAGGGCTTCAAATACATTAAGCACCACTTGTTCTTCATTGATCCTCAGGGTTAATTCACCCTTTTGCACATCAATCAGAGCTCTACCTGTAGCTAAAAAGGGTCTTCCAAGAATAATAGAGGACTTTCAATCCTATTCTATATCCAATATAACAAAATCAGCAGGAAAAATAAATGACTCTACTTTCACAAGTAAATCCTCAACAACCCCCACAGAAAATTTAATAGAAAGATCAGCAAGTTAAAGAGAAATACGAGTGGGTTTTACCTCCTCAATTTGTAGCTTTTTCATAATTGAAAGTGGCATGAGATTGATGCTATCTCCAAGATCTCACAAAGCTCTCTGAATAGTGACATCTCCAATGGTACAAGGAATCACAAAGCTTTCCATTTTCTTCCTAAATTTAGCAAGCTTGACAACAGGAGGGGATGTAGGAATTGCACATTATGCATGAGCAACCTTATCCCAGAAAGAACTCGATAGAGATGGATTGATCAGTTGGATGATTCCAATTAATGAATAAGAGTCAATCCCTATTCAATCGAAAGAGCACTTCGACCCTATATAATCTAGTAGGACATTGCCTCCTAGAGGGGCTAGGAGTTCAAATATTCTAGTCCATCCAGTCCCAGTGGCTCCGCGGTGCTCCTTCCGCGATACGCACTAGCACGCTCCGAAGCAAACGAGCTTGTACGCATGCTTCTAGAGCTACTCGATTCGCTACAGCACCTGGCGCTTGACCCCAAGGGCAAAGTTCCTCCACTGAACTGTCGTACCGAATCATCTCCGTCAGAGCAGGCATATGTCGGCTGGATCGATAAGAGTGTGAGGAAGAATGCGTGGATAACAATAGTTAGGTAAAGGGCGGCTACTATTAAGAAAGAGAGTGTGCGCATCCTTTCACTGATAAGACGGTGCAGACGAAAAAGAGTCTGTATGATCGTCCGCTATCATCAGTCTTTGTTTAACCAACATTACTGCATTGCATATAGAGAAAAGCCCCTCTAGCTCCAGGTTTCAGGAGGGGTACCCCCTTATACATACACTATAATTTGACTACTAACCGCTTTCACTTATTTATTTGGATGGGGCAGCTTCTACTCCTTAAAGCACTATAGCTTCCTACAACTGGAAGTCCACAAATCGTCATATATAAAATGAAGATGCTCGCAAGGGAAGGAAGCTATTGGAATTGGCGGAGAAATGTTGTGTTATATATGGTAATCCTTGTAATATAAAAATTGGATCTGATTTGTAATTGTAAAAAAAAAAAAAAGAAAAAGAAAAGCGTCTTGCTTGATCATTGAATTGAGTGCGGTGCGCGGTAAGACTGAACCACCATTGATCTATCAGAGATTCAAAACTGCTGATAATGAAGACAGATATATATAGAAAGTGTTCAGTGCACTGGATCCTGCATCTTCTCAGGAAGGTTATGTTAAATAATAGCACTACATTCCTTAGTTAACACCACTGTCTCTTGTTCCTTCCAATTTCTCTTGTTGGTTAATAGTTCTTTCATGAATTTAGCATAGAGAGGCATTTGCTCAAGAGCCTCAGCAAAAGGAATGTTGATCTGTAGCTTCCTAAAGACTTCTAAAAATCTACAAAATTGCTTGTCCTTGGAAGCCTTCTGAAGTCTCTGAGAATTTGCCTTCTAAAAATCTAGTTTCCTGCATAAAACTATTCATTAATGCTTCCAATCAGTGTTCTTATGGGGTTGAGAATTTGCCTACTGAGGTGGTTATTGTTGATGAAACTGAAATTGGCAGTTATTCTGATTGTTCTCCTGAAAACCGCCCAGAAAATTATTGTTAAAATTCTGTGATCTCTGAGATTGCTCTCTCCACCCAAAATTTGGGTGATTTTTCCACTCCTGATTATAGGTCTTAGAGTATAGATCATTATTGGGGTTTCTAGAAGTATTCCCCATGTAATTGACCTGTTTAGAAAAAGTTTAAGCATAATCATAATTCTCACCTTGCAAAGAGCTACCAGTCATGTCGTAAGGGGCCTCTTGAGGTGCAGTCTGAGTGTTGACAGCTGAAACCTGCATTCGACTCAATTGTTGAGTAAGTAAATTCATCTACTGAGACAAAATTTTGTTCTGAGCAAGAAGAGCATCAAAAGCTTCCACTTCCATGACACTTTTCTTCTGAGGAGTCCCAGAGTTCACAAGATTCCTGTTAGATGAGTATAAGTATTGGTTGTTAGCAACCAACTCAATAATCTCAATAGTCTCCTCTGGTGTCTTCTTCATGTGCAATGAACGACCTGCAGAATTATCTAAATATATCTTGGACATTTCACATAAGCCCTCATAAAAGATATCCAGCTGAATCCATTTAGAAAATATATCCGGAGGACATTGCCTAGTCAGTAGCTTGAATCTCTCCCAAACTTCATAAAGGGTCTCACCATCTTTCTGTCTGAAGGTCTGGACCTCCACCCTTTGTTTAGTCAGCTTTTGTGGTGGGAAAAATTTAGTCAGAAATCCAGTGACCACCTTGTCCCAAGTATCAAGACTCTCCTTAGGTTGAGAATCTAATCACAACTTTGCTCTATTCCTCACAGCAAATGGAAAGAGCATGAGTTTATATACCTTAGGATTCACTCCATTGGTCTTCATAGTATCACAAATCTGCAGAAAATTAGAAATAAATTGATTTAGGTATTCATGACGAAGTCCATGATACTGGCAATTTTGTTGCACAAGAGTGACTAGCTGAAGCTTCAGTTCAAAATTGTTTGCAGCTATAGGAGGCATGCACCACAATACTTTTGCCATAGAGATCTGCATTGGGAGCAGTGTATGAGCCAAGCACTCTTCTAGGTTGCTCATTCTTATTCAGATTTGCCATATTGGCATTCACATCGCGATTCTGATCCATGCTCAGATTTTCACTAGCCTTGTAAAGTCTAGCTTGTTGCAAACGCCACCTTAAATTCCTTTCAGGTTCAGGATCAAAATCTATAAGAGGTTCCTTGTCCCTGTTCCCACTCATAAACAGACAGAAGACAAGAAAAATGGGATTCTCTACGTCAGAGTGTAGAGAATTCTCAGTGAGGTAACCTGTGTAAAAAAATAAAATAAAAAAATACTTACTAATTAAAGCTAAAATTTTCAAAAATAATTACCAAAATCAAGACAGAAATTTCGAAAATCAATAAGAAAAATAAACAGGAAAATCAAAGTAAAATTAACTAGGTAACACCAAACTTAATTTCAAAAATTAAGGAAAAATACTAGCACTAGAATTTGAAAATTAAAAGGGCAAAATTAAATAAAATTAAAACTAAAATGCCTAATCTAAGCAATCAAACAACTAACAGTTTTCAATCACAGTCAATCCTCGGCAACGGCGGCAAAAACTTGGTGCGGAATTTATAACCAGAAACTAACCGGCAAGTGCACCGAGTCGTACCATGTAATACCTCAGGTGAGTGAGGGTCGATCCCACGAGCATTGATGGATCAAGCAACAATGATTGAGTGATTGGCTTAGTCAGACAAACAAAAAAGAGTGTTGAGAGTTCCAATGCATCAAACAGTAATTCAAAGAATCAGAAAACAAGTAGTAAATTGAGGTAAAATATATATGGAGAAAACAGTTAAGACTTCAGAGATATCTATTTTCCGGATTGACTTTTCTTATTAACTATTTTAATCATGCAAGATTCAATTCATGGCAAACTATATGTGACTAAACCCTAATTCCTTAGACCTTTTTAGTCTCCTCTAACCTTCATCAATCGCCAATTCCTTGGTCACTTGATTCTAATTAGAGGGTGAAGTTCAATTCTAGTTTATATACCACAGAAACCCTAATTATCCAAATATAAGAGGATTATATGTCACGTATCCCGTTAAGTCCAGATAGTTAGAAATTTAGGAGAAATTGTTTTCAAGATGTTGTTCAAGTAAAGAGCTTTTCCAAGTTATACAAGAGCTCGATTAAAACAAGGGTCATACTTCCGTTCCACCCAGATTCATAAGATAAAGAACGAAAACAATTCTTGAATTAGAAATCAATACATGAACTAAAATAGAAAAGTAATAGTATCAATCCATACAATAGACAGAGCTCCTAACCTTAATAGTGAAGGTTTAATTGCTCATGGTTCAGAGAGAAAACTATGATTCAAAAAACTATAAATTGCGGAATGAGGTAGAAGAGAAGAGATAACCCCGAAAGGCTGATTCTTTTCCCTTTTATATCTAATCCTAATTAATGTCAAAATATATTTCCTAAAACTAAATAATATCGTTTCCTAATTTTAAATAGAATAAAGTTTAATCACAAATTTACAAAGCCTTCACGTGTTGAGCATCCTGGGACAAGTGGGGACCATTGGATTCTTTAAGGGTGGCGCCAAACTTGAGTAACCTCAAGTTTGGCTTCAAACGAACCTAAAGCAATCCTTCAAAATATCCTTGCTGGCGCTAAAATTGAGTAACTTCAAGTTTGGCTTCAGCAAGTCAGCAATGCATTCTTCAATCCTTCTTGGTTGGTGCCAAACTTGAGGTTTCTCAAGTTTGGCTTCAAGTCATCAGCAAGCACTCCTTGAGTTCTTAAGTGTGGTGCCAAACCTGAGTAACCTCAAGTTTGGCTTCAATTGGTCCGTGTGCAATGTGGCTTGGGTAGTGCTTCCTGGCGCCAAACTTGGTAAGTCCAAGTTTGGCTTCACCTCCTTATTCTGCTGTAGCTTCGTTTCTTCACGCAAACTCTGTCAAATTCATCCAAAATGCTACCTGAAATAAACAGAATTGCACATAACTCAAAATAGTGCTCATAGTGGCTAAAATATATTTAAATCTTGATTAAACTTAACAATTCAAATGCAAATTCATTAGGAAATGATAGAAGAGATGCTCACGCATCAACTTGCTATTCGAATACATTTTTCAAGTTAACGAGCAAGCAGGATCGCACCCAAATCTTGCCCTCTCGACTATTCTGGCCACACACACATCTCGACCGTTCTGGCCACACACAGTTATCCCCAATCTCATCATTAACACCTCAGTTCAGTTACTCTAGACCTTCCTTTACTTCCAAGTAACCTTCCTTCTCATAGCTTAATTTCAACCTTTACTTCATCTCCAAGTTTCCTTAATTTCCTAACTTCAACTTACTACTAGAGTTACTACTATGTTTTATGACTAAAATAATGAAAATAGAGGTTTAAAAGTTTGAAGTTAGGTTTAAAATTCAAAAACCCAGGTTTGATGAAACAGGGACCACGCGTACGCATGGGCGTGCGAAAACCCTCGCTCGCGTACACGTGAATCCTAACCCGAAAGGGTTGGCCGCGTCACGAGCGGGTGGTTGAGTACGCAAATCTCAGGCCACGCGTACGTGTGGACATGTGTTTTTCCAAAAAAATTTGCCAAGTTTGAAATGCTGCAGAATTCCATATTTCAAGTCCAAACTTCCGATGCGCATAACGTTTTTCGTTTTAAATTATTTTTCCTCCGTTCTTTGAACGGCGTAAACTTCACGGACCCAATTTTCATAAAAATACATTTGAAACCATTTAGAGGTCCGGAAGCCAAGTAATGACTCGCCAAAGTTCGACCAAAAACCAATTTTGTACCAAATTCAAACCTCAATCTTTCATTTAAAAATCAAACACCACTACACTTCCCTTCTAAAAACTCAGCACCATAACAAGTCATAGCATTCCAATGTAACATTACCTCATACCCCCAACCCACCATACATCAATTCCACCCCAATCCATACCCTAACTTACTCACTTTCGTTAACAAATTATCAATATTCCATTATATATATATATATATATATATATATATATATATATATATATATATATATATATATATATATATATATATATATATATATATATATATACCCAATGACATCAACTTCTCAAACAATATTTAAACACAAAAGAGCATCATATTCCCACGATGACCATACTCCCCAAACACATGCTTAACTTAAATTAAATTACCAATCGTCATCACAAAGACTAAGCATTCCATATACTCAACCAATCCAACCTATCCTATGGTTCTCTAACCTAAGTTTTCTCAGAACATTATATGTTAAATACGAGAAACCTAAACCATACCTTGGTTGATTCCTTGTAATGTCTAGAACGCCTCAACTAGCACTGTTCCACAAATTCCAAGGTTCCAAAATTACACCCCAAATAGAAAATTTAGCTACCTCAGCCCAACATCCAGCTTTCCGATACCACCAATTCCATCAACAAGCCTCAATTAACATAACAACTTAGTCTAATACCCATGAACATTACTAAATCAATATAACTCTCACTTGAATTCAGATCTCACGAGGGTTAGAGTTATCCTCACCTTACCAACAGAGAATTGGATCAAAACCCGGCAATACCCGCGAGTTAATTCGAACCTGAACACCGAATTCAAGCAAAATCCAACATGATTATATATTGAATTCAAAATTGGGGAAGAGAAAATTCAAAAAAAAAATGTGACTTACTGATGAACGGATTTTTGACGGTATAGAATTTTACAATAAATCCTCGTTGCAAGTATAGTTTCTAACCAACAAACAATCCTTTCATACAAAAATTTGGTTGTCACAAGTAACAAACCCCTATAAAAATAACCAAAGTATTCAAACATCGGGTCGTCTCTCAGAGAAATTGCAGGAAAGTGTTCTTGTTATTGGTTATGAGATGTATATTTTGGGGTTTTGAATAAGGAACAAGAAAAGTAAATTGCAAGAATAAAACTAATGGCTAATAAAGCCCTTGGCAAGGAATGAGAGTTGGAAGTCCTATCCTCATTATCTTCCTCAATTGTGACATCAATTGTCCATTGCTTCCACTTAGTCAACCTCTAACTATGAAGGTAAGTCAAGTGGATAAATCAATTTGATTCCTCAAGTCCTAGTCAACTCCTAAGGAAAGACTAGCGTTAGTGGAATTCAAATCAACTAGCAACTTTCAATTATCAATCAACAAAGGAGTTTGATAACTCAAGCGTCTCTAATTACTCAACCATAGCTAAGAGGAGAAAAATCTACTCTATAATCCAACCAAGCATTTTATCAAACACTTGGAAGGCACAACAAAAAAACATAGAAAGCTAACAAGGAATATTAAATCTAAACAACCAATTGCAAACATCAATGATAACAAAAAAAGAAAGGGGCAATAATTATGAAATACCTCAAATTGCATTAAATAGAAAATTGAATCTAACATGAGAATTCATAAACTAAAATAGCAACATAAAGTAATCAACAAGGGAAATAAATAAACTAGAAAGCTAGAACAAGTAAGAGTAGAAGATAAACTAAATTAAACTAAGATAGAAATCTGAAATTGAGAAGAATTAAAACTAAGAAACCTAAAACCTAGAGAGAGGAGAGAGCCTCTCTCTCTAGAAAACTACATCTAAAACCTAAAATTATGTGAATGAATGTTGTATCCTCATTCCTTCATGCTGCAGTCTCTAATCAGTATTTTTGGGCTTGAAACTAGGCCAAAAATAGCCCAGAAATTGCCCTCAGCATTTTCTGATATGTACAGCACGTGGCTCTGTCACGCGTACGCATGACCCACGCGTGCGCATCGCTTAAATGCATGGCAACTATGGCAAATTGCATATCATTTTGAAGCCCCGGATGTTAGCTTTCCAACACAACTGGAACCGTCTCATTCGGATCTCTATGGCTCAAGTTATGATCGATTTAGTATGAAGAGGTCAGGGTTGACAGCTTAGCGATTCCTTCAATTTCGTGTATTCCTTCCACTTTTGCATACTTCCTTTCCATTCTCTAAGTCATTCCTGTTCTATAAACCCTGAAAACACTTAACACACATATCACGGCATCGAATGGTAATAAGAGAGGATTAATAATTAGCAATTTTAAGGCCAAAGAAGCATATTTTCAATCAAAGCACAGAATTAGGAAGGAAAATGTAAAACATGCGAATTATATGAATAAGTGTGAGAATAATAGATAAAATCTACTAAATTAAGCACAAGATAAACCATAAAATAGTGGTTTATCAATCTCCCTACACTTAAACATTAGCATGTCCTCATGCTAAGCTCAAGAGAACTAAAAGAGTGAAGGCAGAATGGTAGAACTTATGCAATGCAACCTATCTATATGAATGCAACTAAATGCAAAATGCTCTTACGTACTTGGTTAAAAGTAAGCAAATCTTTCAAGAAGAAATATGAACTAGATCTCACTAATTCAAATCATAAAATAAAGTACAAGTAAACTTGCAAAAGTAGATAGCTCATGAAAGACAGGAACAAGGAATCGAGCATCGAACCCTCACCGAAAGTATATACACTCTAATCACTCAAGTGTTTAAGGTTTGATTCTCTCAATTCTCTACTAACCTTGCTTTCTAAGGCTTTCTCTTCTTCTACCAATCAACAAATAATTTGATGCACAAATACACATATCAAGAGGTCTTTCAAGGGTTGTAATGGGATTAGGGTCAAGGTAGGATTGTATTTGGCCAAGTGGACTAAAATCTGAATCCTTAATTAACTTAAACCTTCCACCTAACTTAATCCAATCCATGTAATCAGAATATAAAACCTAACTATCCATTAACTATGTTTTGCTACATATTCATGCATCCCAATTTGAGTACAACTCATATGCATCGCTAACACCATTTACTTTGGGGCATTCTGTCCCCTTTTTATTATTTGCTCTTTTTTTTCTCTTTTTTTATATTTTTTTTCTTTTATTTTTCTCAATGCATATGATTAAATTATTGAATGCAATAATAAGTGCTCAACTATTATTTTGCACATTTTCACAAGAATATACAACACCCAATTCTCAAACCAAATGTTTCCAAACCCAATTTTTTCACACTTAAATCATGAACACTCTCACTAGTCTAAGCTAACCAAGGATTCAAATTAAGGATATTATTGTTTTCCACTTAGAGTTAGTGATGAGCTAAAGTAAAGAATAAATGGGGTTAAAAGGCTCAACATTGGTTTACAAAGGATAATGAAAAGGTTAAGACCATATGGGTATGTAAGCTCAGTGAAACAAGACCTCAATCATATAAGTGCATACATACATCAAACAATGAAAATATAGAATTAAGCAAGACAAAGATCACAATTTTAGAGAGAACAACACACACCAAAAATAAAATATTGGTTGATAAAATGCAACCCATCAAATAGGCTCAAAAATCTTACTGGTTTTGTGTGTTCGAACTCTAAACCATGTTCCAAAATAAATTTCTTCAAGCAAGTTTAACAAAAATTTTAATTCAAATTAGTGAAATGCTATAAAAAGTTTCTTGAAAAAGAATTCGTCACTTCAACCAAGTAGTGGTAAAATATGTACAGAATCAAGCAAACATGCAATCAAACATGCAAATGCAACAATGAACTAACAAAGAAAATAAAACATTGGTGTTGAGAAGAAAATAACTAACCCACGGAAGTCGGTATCGACCTCCCCACACTTAAAGATTGCACCGTCCTCGGTGCATGTTGAGATGTGCAAGTGGACGGGTTGCTACACTGATACTTTTCTCCAAAGATTATGCAGATGGACTTGTCTGTCGTCCCATTGAGAAGCTTTTCCTTTACCCCTTCTCGGTGGCTATCCTAAAAGAAGAGGAAAAAGAAGAAAAGTAACCTAGAAATAAAGATAAGAAAACAAATAAAGTATGGGTGGGTTAATGCCAAATAATGAAGGTCTCAATTACATGGTAGCTACAACATGCAAGTGAGAAACAGTAGAAGCAAATGGCATATCAATAGTGCAAAAATTGCAACAAAGGGGAAGAGAGAGTGGGTCATGAAAGACAATATAAATTCATGTCAATGCAAAAGGAATACAAGTATCATAAAAGATTAGCATTAACTTAAATAATATTACCCAATCAGAATAAACAAGTCATGAAGCACCAGAATAATGCAAGAGATATTCAACAGTTGAGCAAGAAAATTCAACACCGAAGAAAAAGTATCAAATTTAGAAAATAAAATAAAAAACATGCACAAATTTAAAATGCAATGAGTGAAGGTATGCAAATGTAATAAGAAAAATAGAATGAAAGGGAATAAGGATGAGAAGTTAAAGAAATGAAGAAGAAGAAGAAGAAGAAGAAAGTAAGAAAGGAGGAAGAAAGAAGGAGAAATGATAGAAGAAAGAAGAAGGGAATGAAAAACGGGACGTGACGCGCGCGTGTGCATCACGCGTACGCGTGAAAACTGAAGTTGCCATGCGACGCGTAAGCGTCGCCCACGTGTACGCGTGGGTGGTAAAAAATGCACACTGATGCGTGAGCGTCGGTACGCGTGACCACTCACGCGATTCCAGCACCATGGCTACACAACTCTTTGTTCAGATCACTGTTTACGCCGATTTTCATTCCCACGTGTACGCATCGCTGACGCTTACGCGTGGGTTGAAGATAAACTAAATTAAACTAAGATAGAAATTTGAAATTGAGAAGAATTAAAACTAAGAAACCTAAAACCTAGAGTGAGGAGAGAGCCTCTCTCTCTCTCTAGAAAACTACATCTAAAACCTAAACTTATATGAATAAATGTTGTATCCTCATTCCTTCACTCTGCCGTCTCTAATCAGTGTTTTCAGGCTTGAAATTGGGACAAAATCAGCCTAGAAATCGCCCCCAGCATTTTCTGATACGTACAGCATGTGGCTTTGTCATGCGTACGCGTCGCCCACGCATACGCGTCGTTGAACTTTTCGCAAGGTCACACGTACGCGTGCGCGTCGCCTAACTGCATGGCAACTATGTCAAATTGCATATCATTTTGAAGCCCGGATGTTAGCTTTCCAACGCAACTGGAACCGCCTCATTCGGACCTCTGTAGCTCAAGTTATGATCGATTTAGTACGAAGAGGTCAGGGTTGACAGCTTAGCGATTCCTTCAATTTCTTATATTCCTTCCACTTTTGCATGCTTCCTTTCCATCCTCTAAGCCATTCCTGTCCTATAAACCCTGAAAACACTTAACACACATATCACGGCATCGAATGGTAATAAGAGAGGATTAATAATTAGCAATTTTAAGGCCAAAGAAGCATGTTTTCAATCAAAGCACAAAATTAGGAAAAAAAATGTAAAACATGCGAATTATATGAATAAGTGTGAGAATAATAGATAAAATCTACTAAATTAAGCACAAGATAAACCATAAAATAGTGGTTTATCACTTACCTCTGGAATAAAGTTATGGGCTTTGTAGAGCTCGACGCGCTGGTCATGTGGCCACAAACGGTGCAGTGATCGGAGCTCCGGATCAAAAGTTACGTGAATTTGAATTTGTGGTGAGGGTTTGTGAATTTGCTTGTGTTCTTCCCCTTCCTTGGTGTTGCTTTAGCGTTTATGCTTAATGGAAGGAAGAAGAATGCTTCTTCTTAAGTGATTTGGGGCGTTGGGTTGGACTTGGGCCTATTATGGGTCCGGTTCGGCTCGTTCGACCCAATCTTAGGTCAGATTCTTTAAAATTAGTGTCGAAATTCTCGTTTTAATTTTCTCTAATACATTAAACTATCAAATTCCATTTTCTAATCACTTTGCTTAATAATTAATTTATTCGCTAACTATTTACTATTTACTCGAGGTTTACATAGCAGGGTAGGTTGAATTTTCTACAAGTTTCATCACTTCTGTTACAATTCTTACTTAGTTGTTCATAGTCAATAATAATTTTTTTTTTTTTAGTAATTAAGTATGTCCTCATATTTTACATATATAAAGACTTAAAATTCATATATTTTAATGATCTCTTCACATGAATAAAAATGTATTGAGTTGTTAGAAATTCTTTTTTTTTTATGAGTATATTAATGAGTTTGAAAGATAAAAAAATAATAATATTATTTATGAGAATAAATGATCTAGAGCCAATTAATTGTAGAGCACACACTCATACATATATTAACCTTTTTTTTATGTAATATTTTTGTTTCTTGAAGTACCTTTTATATATATATACACTAAAGAATCTCAGGTACTGAAGCTTGAAAAAGAAGAATGTAAGAACACAAAGAATGAACAAGAAAAATTAGTAGAAAAATCAGAATAAACAAAGACAATTTCTTGCAGATTAAGTAATCAATCAAATGAGTATAGACAATTTCTTGTATGTAATATTCTTACACTAGTGTATTAAAACATAATTAGACTCATACATCAAGGAGGAAATAACTAATAAACACAACTACTCTTATATAGTGCTCCAAGTTTATAATAACTGAGATACTACTGCTGTTAGAACAGAAAAACATAAAACAGTTTCTAACGAATTTTTCGGGTTGTTTCTTGATTAGTTTCAGTTTGTTTTCCTTTTCTATCTTCAATATAGACTTTCTCCACTAAGCTTAGTTGGGGTGTGCGTGTGTGTTGATGAGACGAAGGGATGGATTTTTTTTTTTTTTTTTTTTGGTTTGCACCAGGATATCCATTAAGTCGAAAGTTTAATCACTAATTCCTCGGGTATTACAGAGGCAAAATGGGCGACTCTCCCAAACAAGTAAGTTTCATTCTCATTCTCCAGTGAGTATCGAATCTAGGAGAGATGGTTAAGGGACATAGACCCTCATCCATCTTTGCCAACTTGAGTTGGTGAAGGGATGAATTTTTTTTCTATAAAATTAGAGTCAATGAAGGGGAAAAATCTTATGAAAGCTAATGTTCAAGGATGTCGACTCTATTGATCTTGGGTCATATGTTTCCTATATTGGGCCTTTGAACCTCTCGTAAAGAAGAAAAAAGCACTATAAGCATAATACATATGCTGCTGAGGCTTAATTCATATAGTAATTCATGTACTTTTTAATATATTGCATCTAGGTATGAACCTTGGTAAATACACCAAATATTGAATAAGAATTTTTTTAGTGTTGTGTAGATGAGTATATTGTAATATTTAGAATTAGAATTGTCCAATCTATCTAAGAAAAAAAATATAATACATATAATATAGCAAGACATTTATATTTTGAGGCATCCAGACCAATAAATATATATATATGAGGCATGTGATATAGTGACAAAGCTGTTTGCCTCAAACACAGCCACACCAAGTTTCAGTCCTTGTAGTTGCTAAATTAGTGTGTGTGAATGTGTTTGTATGACCAAACAAAGCAAGACATTTAATTGACCAAAGCAAGAGATTTCTCCGTTTCAATACCAAAATATATATAGCAAGACATCTACTTATATTATACAGTATATATATGGGAAAGTCATGTATTTTGAAAATAGGAAGATACAAATAAAACCGTTAAACAAAATTTACAAAAGGGGAAACAAATACCACCACAGGTCCACAGCATATGTAAGGCACATATAACGTGAATAATTTTATTTAAAAAATCTATTGAGAAAATAAACAAAGAAAATAGTGTTTATTTTATATTGAATTAAATAAACATAAAAATTAAAATCCAAAAGCTAATTAGACAAAAGTAAAAACAACTAACAAACATAATAAACTGTGTGGGTTCAGCCTCCGTCATCGCTTCAGCTTCTCTTGGAGCAGGTTATAGCTTAAGGCTTATCTGATCTGTTTCTGTCTCTTTTCTTTTCTTTCTTTCCTCTTGTTTCTTTTTAGTTCTGGCACCCGAAAAAACATATCCTACAATAAAATTATCACCATATAACGAACGCGCCATCAAGATTATTGATACTACTAAGAACATAACTAGGACAAAGGCAATGCCATACGATTCTTTTATTGGAAATTTGTTAAATAGTAACAGAAATTAATTATAAAATTTTATTTGTAAAGTAAAATATTAAGTTGGTCCTTTTGATGTAATTCTGTTTTGGTCAAAAAGGCTTAAAGTATCTTATTTGAATTTTAAAAAGTTTCATTAGTTTTAATGTAATCCTGCCGTTAAGTCAATGTTAAATAATTAATGAAACTCGGTTTTCAGACATAGAAAACTTATATAACCAAACTCTTCGATTATCGAGGGAAGATCCCGCGGTAGAAGTGACAATGGCCTTGTCCTCGTCGCCACTGGTTAACTTCCCTGCGGAAAACGAGTTCTCGACGATATTTCCCATGTACTTGAACCAAGGCTAGTGGCTCGCGGTGATACACCCACTGCTGATTCTGTACCTCTCAAGTTTGTACCTTTTCTTCAGGAAATGATATTAAGGTTTGGTGGAACAGTAACGTTAATTATTTAAGAGTGAATACCCCACCCGACCCCTGACAATTACCTCGAAATGACAATACTCCTAAGAAAAAAAACACCCAATCCGACCCCGATCTTTTTTTTAGGATTGATTAGCCCATGTGCCAAAAAAACAACATTGATTTTTTTGGCACAGGGGCCTCGTTGTCCTTTCGAAATAATTGTCAGGAATCGAGTTGGATTTTTTTTTTTGTTAAAGACCTCGTTGTTTTTCGAGATAATTGCCAGGGGTCGTTTTGGATTTTTTTCCAGACTTTTTATAATAGTACTACATTGAAGTTAAATAAAATTTTTTTAGATTTAAATAGGATACTTTAAATTTTAAGAACCAAAATAAGATTAGACCCAAATGTATAGGACCAATTTAATACTTTATCATATTTATAATTTATGAGAATTTTAAACTCCCACAAAAAAAAATTCAATAATAGAACTAACTACCATCGCCACTATCATTGCCTTCTTCATTTTTATCATTATAACTTATATTTCTATTATTTTTATTGTACAACTATATTTTATCACTATCATTATCTTTTTTACCATCATCAATATCAACACTAATAATAGCATCAACATCACCATGTGAAGGGACATTATTGAGATGAGTTCATGCAACAGTGTTCTAACTTCTAGAATAGAGAAGAAAAAATATAGAGGAAGAATCTTAGTGTAGAAAGAAAAGGAAATTTGTTATTGAAGAAATTGTATTGTATGAGAAATATGAAAATGTACATATATAGTTGAGCATTTACTCTCTTGACTGTACGATTATATACTGTTGCAAACTAACCTCAGCAGTGATGACCAACCAAGACTCTTAAAGGATCAAGAATCATTACTCACTAATTTTGATTTCAGTTTGTTTACTATCTTCTGCACCGTTCTCTTCTCTCATTTTTTGTCTAATGCTATTTTTTGTTTTGAAAGATTTTTATTCTATAATTATTTATATTTTGAGAAAATTTCACTTTCCTCTCTTTTAAGAGATATTAAAATAATATTTTTTTTCTCTATTTATAAAATGTACCATTTTTTTCTTTATAATTTTTAAAAAATATTATTTTTAATTTATTTTAAATTTTATGTTAACTAATGTTAATTTTATTTATTTTTTAAAAAAAAATTTACAAAAATATCCTTTAACAAAAATTTTATTTTTTTGTCATTAAATTTTACTTATCAAAATATATTTTAATAAATTATTTTTTATTGTTTAAATTGTATTTTTATCAACATATTTTTTTAAAAAATTTAATAATTAAATTTTTTTATGATACCCTTCAATAATTTTTAATTATTAAATTGTGATTTTACTAAAATTATCGTTATTAACAAATATTTTTATATTTATTATTAATTTTATGATATCAATATATATTATTTTAACATTAAATAAAAAATCTTACCACTGTTAATATGTATAACAATTAATATATATTTATATCAAAAAATAATCTTACTAAGATTTTTTATTTAATATTAAAATAATACATATTAATATTAGAAAATTAATAATAAAATATAACTATAATTGTTAACGAAAATTTTGGTAAAATCACAATTTAATAATTAAAAAATTATTGAAGGGTATCTTAGAAAAAAAATAATTTAATTATTAAAATTTTTTAAAAATATTTTGGTAAAATTATAATTTAATTAATAAAAAAATAATTTATTAAAGAGTATTTTGGTAACCAAAATTTAATGACAAAAAAATAAAATTTTTGCTAAAGAATATTTTTGTAAAATTTTTTTTTTTTGACAAATGGATAAAGTTAATATTAGTTAATACAAAAAATTTAAAATGAATTAAAGAAGAGGTTTTTTAAAAGTTATGAGGGATGAGAATGTATATTTTACAAATAAAAAGAAAAAAAAAATATCATTTTAACATCTTTTAAGAGAAAAAAATAAAATTTTTTCTTATATTTTTTGAGACATCATTTTTAATAATGATCTTTTTCCACTTAACAATTATCAATAAGAAAATTTTAAAATTAATTTATTAATAACTTATAAAAATTTAAAATCTTGTAAATTACAAATAAAATTCTAAAAAATTAATTTTTGTTATTATTTAACCATTTTTTAAATAAAAAATTTATATTGTCTCAAAACAAAAAGATCAAAATCAAACTTTTTTCTATTTTTAAGACAAATTACTTTATTCTTCATAAAAATAAATAAATACCGAGTTGAGTTTTTCTCTTAGATTTTAGATATGATTAGATATAGAACTATTTATTTTATTTATATCCACTTAAAGTTTAAGTTTTTTTTTTTTTTTTTAAATCAAAAGATAGCTATTTATTTATACGAATAAATTTATTAGTAGGATCATTTGAATCAACTAACGATAGCAGAAACGGGATATTAACGACATGTGTTATTATTAATTATTATTTTGGTTATAAATTAAAAATGGTAAATTTTGAGAAAAATATAATAAAATAAAAAAACACCGTGATAAAAATATGCAAGACAAATAAGCTAATCAAGAATCAATTTTAAATGCATTATTTGCAATATACAGCAATTCATATTCATATTAGTGACTGTGAAGCTTGTGAATGATAGAAAAGCAAGAGGCTTAGCTTAAAGGTGAAATTTTCAGAGCAGACCCTTGTCGTCATGTAAGTGATTGACAAAGGAAGATATTATTTAAGGCTACTGACATACAAAAGTGTACTGTGTTAGTGTGTAATAGAATACATGATTAATAAGATTTGAAGAAAAATAAAATCTAAACCTCTAATTGTTCCGACATTCTTTTGTGATTTAGAGGATATATTATCCTCTTTTATTTATTATCGCATTATATCTCTATTTTATACAGTTTTAGTAATAAAATAATTATATATTTAACGATTCTAATGCATAGATAAAGTTTAGATAAAAATAAGCTTTTGAAAAACATATTAAAGGTATTTTAAATTTACATATAGTTTTCTATTATAATTTTATAGTCTTATAAAAATAGAAATGAAGAATCAAACTCTTTTTAACTTAGGGTGTGTTTATTTTGGTATTTGAAAGAGGATAAGCACGTTCAAATTTTTTAAAAATTTCAATTTTTTGTTTAACTATTTTTTTTTTGTATAAACATAGACGTAATTTTGTATTTAAAACTACGTTTATAGAAAGTAACAATTTTTAGTTTTTATTTTGATTAACGGGTGTTTAGTTATTGACTCTAAACTTTTATTTTTCTTCAGTAAATCTTATTCTTTATACATATTATTATTTTATTTATAAAATTTTTTTTAGAAGTAAATACTAAAACGGTATTCAAAAGATTTTGGCACTGATAAATGGTATTTGAATTTTGTTATTGATAAAATAGTTCTAGAAAGATTTTAAAATTTGACAAAATCATTCAACCGAAAAAGGATGACGTCACAGTGAATGAAAAATACTGATGTGGACGTCGGAAGAGAGCTCCGATGATGGCTGAGAGCTCCGGTGACCTTCTTCTTCGTGTTCGCTACTTCTTCTTCTTCAACATGCTGCTGCATCCCCTTCTGCCATGGCAGTTGAAGAAGAAGACAACTATGCCACACCGCTACACCTCGCCACATTTTTCATACTTGCCGCTTCTTCTTCAATACGCCGCTGCATCCCTTTTCGCTACGGCAGTGCCTAGCCGTATTTTCGTGTTCACTGCTTCTTTTTTTTTAACACGCCGTTGCGTCCTTTCCGCATTCCCTCTGCCATGGAAACACCTCGCTGGTGTGTCCCCTTTCGCCATGGTGAAGAAGAAGAAAACGTTGCTGGAAACATTATCAGAGCTCTCTTCCAATAGCCATATTAGAATTTTTCGTTCATTGTGACGTCATCCTTTTACGGTTGAGTAATTTTGTCAAATTTTAAAAATTTTTAGAGCTATTTTGTCAATAATAAAAGTCAGGTATCATTTTGTCAGTGCTAGAATCTTTCAAGTATCGATTTGGTATTTACGTCTTTCTCTTTATATAAGTTATTTTTTCTATTATTTATTATTTTTATTTTTGTTAATTTTTTTAGTTTGACATTATCCACATTTATAATTATGGTTTCTTGTGTATTATATTTATTATTATCTTTTATAATATAATTTATTGATCCTATTAAATAAAGTAAATTAAACAAAAAAATTAACTATAAATAATAATAATAATAATAGTGAAAAATTATAACGTACTAAAAAATATGAAGAATATTTAAAAAATTTATATAAAAAACATACCAAAAAAAGTATAAAAAAAAATTAAACATATTTAAAAAATAATATGATAATTTAATATTATATTTTTTTTAGTAATTATCTATCTAAAAATAAATTTTAACTAATATTATTCAAACAAGAATATATTTTATCAAAATCAATTTTGATATAGAGTTGCCAAACATAAATTATATTAATATAAACTCACTTCAACCCAAAATCAATTTTATAAAATCACTTTTATTCAAATTCCAATTTAACAAGTGCCAATCCAAACACACACTTAGTATTGTTCGTTATTATATTTCTAACTACAAAATACTCTTTTTACAAAAATGAAGAATTAAACCCCTACATTTTTAACTTAAAAGAAAATTAGATACTGCAATAAAAACTCTATAATTAATTCTATATGTAGATTATAAAATTTAATTTTTACATATTATAAAAATATTATTATTTTTTATAAGTTATGCTTTTAAAATATGACTAAATAAATATTTTTTGTGAGATGATGTTTCTCAGCTTTTATTGGAGAACATGAAAAAAATAGCAAAAAAATTATTAGAGATATAATTATTTATGTTTATCTTTTTTTATTATTTAAAAAGTTAAAAAAGAGTTATATTATGATATAGTATTAGAGTTTTATATTCGAAAGATCTAGAGTTTGATTTTTGATAAATTAAAAAAAAATAGTATAAAATTAAAAAAATAGTATAAAATAAAAAAAATTATATAAAAAATTAAACAAATTTAAAAACAGATTCTTACTATAAAAGAATATTAGAGATAAATATTCGTATAAAAATTATCCAGAGGATATTCCCCACGGTTCTTATAAAATGCACGAGAAGAACGTGGGCAAGGTCCAGCGTCCACCACATCATAGGGTCCATCTTAGACAGTTCTTTCAACTTGGACCGCACAAGTGTTTCGGAGATGGAGATGGAGATGCGATAAGATGGGATGGGACCATCAACAATTCAACATCATGCTTGCTTTGTCTCTTTGCAAATTATAAAAATAAATAATAAAATAATTATCAATAATGCAGCTACTCGTCGCAGTCTATCAATTGCTTCTGACAGACATGGTCCTACCTGTTCTCTTCGTCCTCATGCATGCACCATCATATCTAGCCTTAATGACTCCACCTACTATAAATAATTGATACACATTACTCTTTAATCAATTGATATTTCTTTTTTGTACATCTTGCTATTTTATGGTATGAATTAAATTATAGTTTTAGAAAAGTGATACTCTTACAACGGCATGATTGCATTGGTAAATAAACTTACATTCGATAACTTATATTAAATGTCAATTTTGTCAATTTAAGTTAAGTTGGAATAACATAACATATAGGTCACTTGCGCAAAGTTTTGTAAAAATAATAGACAATATTAAGAATGTTATAATCAAACAGTTTACTTATATATAAGAAGTTTGTACCACTCTGATTTAAATGTATACAAAGAAGTTTATCGAATGATATGAGATTAATATTAACTTTTATAAATATGATGATATACAGGGTATAATAAGTTTTGAATTAACTATTATTAGTTTTGTAAAAATGTTTTTCAATGGAAACTTGTAAACAGTGTAGGAATTGAATTTGACTTACATAGGTGTAAATTGTAATACTTCGTTATGTTTTTTAATTACTTTTATCTATTTTATTTTTTGGACCTTCAAATTTAAATTAACAACAATAACAATAAAAACAACGTATGTCACTCGGGCAAACAAATTTTTATATGATTTGTTAGGAAGAGAAATCTTAAAAAATAGATATTACCGGTGATTTTCAAAAATAGAGGGATAGAAGAATCTGTCAAGAGCGAATTATAAATTTTTAATTAAAAATTTTAAAAAGTGATTTTTCTAACCGTAAATTATTTTTTTTATCTTTTAAAAAGTGAATTTGTCACTGAATTTTTTTTTTAATTTTCAAAAAGCGAATTCCACAATGTCGAATTGCTTTCTTTTTTTTATATTTTAAAAATGCAACTAAGCGAGTTGTCTTTATTATATTTTATTATTTTTTTAAAAAAATACAATACACCAATGACAAATTTTGAACTAGGGGTGAAAGTAGGTCGAACTGTATATTTGATGGGCTTGTGATTTGGCTCATTTTAAACTCTTCTGGATTCGGCTTATTTTATTAAATAGATCAAGTTTATGCTTTTTATAAAGTTTATTAGTTAAAAAAGTCAGTCTATAAACTTTAAAAAAGTCACAAAATTCGTTGATATGACTCGTCAAAATATTTTTTTTGTAAAAAAAATTATTCTTAATTTAGACTTTTAATTATTTACTTATATTAATACAAAATTAAATTTAAAAAATTAATAGTCAAGATTAATTAAGATTATAATTTTTTTCAAAAAAAAATTTATAAATTATAAATATAAATATAACATGTGACTAATAATTAATATATATATATATATAATTATGTTTTATAAATTATAATTTACAAAATATACTTTTTAAATAAGTTTGTTGGCTTGTCAAACTTTAAACAAATCGAATTTGAATGTGAACAAAAACTATAAGAGATAACATGTATAAATTTGTTTATTACAAGTTCGTCAAAATTAAATATTGGCTCGACACAACCTATTTCCACCTAGAGCACCACATCTCAATAAAAAATGATATTACACCATTCTTTTAAAAATTAAAAAATATATATGTACAAATTAAAAAGTGATCTCAATCAACGTACGTTACTTTTTCTTCTTGTCTTTTTTTGATCGGGCTTTTAATTTCTACTTAAGCATCATCATTTTCAATGTCTTTATTCCTTTTCTATCTTTAATCGATCTTTTCATTTTTTTTAATAGTACTACTATATATACGTACTACTTTTATTATTTTTCAAGCACGCTAGCTATAATCGATCTTCATTAGTGTTTTTTTTTTAATTATGTACAATAATACTATTCATCTATCATGCCTTATATATGTACAATAATACGATGATTCTTTCAGAGAAAATTGGTATTGATATTTTATTCATTAATAAACTCTATCAAAATATTACTTATTTTTATTCTTTTAGTTTTTGCTATCTTTATTCTCTCTTCTATGTTTGTTTTGTTAAAAAAAAAAGGACGTGTAATGTGAGAAATCACTTTCTTTTATGCGATTTTTTAAGAGTTAATTTTTGTGTACCAATATATTTAATGCAAAATGGTTTTACATTGCTTGTTAATAAAATTTTCAAAATGAAAATGAGAGTAGGGATCTGTAATAAAAGATGACAAAAAAGTTCGCACCTGTAATAAAAGAGTAGTTAATGAAAATTCACAAAAATTTATAGAGACAGGAACTTGCTCCACGAATAAATGAAAGAGGAGTGTTAGGGGTACAGCAGATTTTGTGAGTTGTAGCCATCAATTAGCCATCAATAATGTATTTAATGGTGTGAGATTTCATCTAATGGTGAAGAATCACTCATTTTCTTTTTGCTGGCTAAGTGCTGGCCAAATTTTAATAAATCTGCTGCCCCCTAGACTTTCCCTAAATGAAAATGAGAGTAGGGATCTGTATGTAAAATTTTCAAAAAAAAAAAAAACTTAAATACTCTTATATATACATAAGTTATATAAGTAATCATAATTCATCCTATTAAAAATTGTTATATTGTTTTATTGAAATTTTTATTTTATTTTATTTTAATATATTAGAGATTTTGTGTATATATTTAATTACTTTAAATGTATATTTAAATTGTATTTAATTTGATATATTTAGGTGAATTATATTAAATTCTATTATATCGTATGTAGATTATTTTAAAAACTTAATACTCATAATAGATATATATTCGTAGTCATAGATATTCATCTCCCAAAAAAAAATAATAATAAACAGAAACTCATAACAAATTAAAGATGGTATACAGAAAACGTTTTATGGATACGGAAAAGGGGTAGAGATTCGTACCCCTTGAGACCCATTGTCATCTCTAGTACTACGAGCCCTCGTGATAAAGAATCTGCGTTTTGTGGCCACATCCACATACGTAACTATGCAAGAGACAAATAAATCGCTATCCGCCACGTTTTTGTTTCATTCTAAATATTGTCACATAATTAATCACATTCATGCCAAAGAAAAATTAAATAGAATTTTTGTCGCTATTAAATATAATTTTATTTTGATTTTATAAAAAATATTTTGATCTAGTCAAACATTTAAAAATCAATCCCGCTACGTCAACAACATTTCTGCCAACTTCTGTCAACTCCTATTTATAGCTGTGTTTAATAGAAGTGTCTTTGTGGATGTGTCTAATAAAAATATTTTTTTATGGTTGTGTTTAATAGAAGTGTCTTTATAAATATATTTTTTGGATGTGTCTCTTTATATATGTATTTAAAATATAATAATTAATTATTATTATTGGTAATAAGTTGACAGATAATATATTGGTACCCTATCCTTTTTCTTTAAAAATTAGTTATTTTAATTTTCACCGTTACTTTATTATTCTAGTTGTAACATAGTATTTTAAATATTGACTTCACAAGTTATAATTATATAGAATATGATGTTAATAATTAATTAAATAAATTGATAGCAAAAACTAAAATAAAATTTTTTCAGTTTAGTTGATTGACAAAAACAAAATTTCGTTGTGATTAAACCGAAAAATAAATATTTAATAAAAATAATTTTTTTTAAGAAAAAAAATTCATAAGTCCATCCGAATAAATCCCATCTGATTATAACCATTCAAGAAATATATAACACATTAATAAAGGTATCCCGTGATTCCCGTCATTCCCGTCGAGAGTGAAGGAACCTATCCTTTTAAACCTGATTTTGACATTAAAATACATTAATAACAAATATTTTAAATTATAAATGAATAAAATTAAATAAAATAATTATAAATAATTGAGTTGTTTAATTTTTGGTTGGTTAAGAATTGGTTCTATATACTTAACTTTTTTATTTTAAAAACGTAAATTTCCTATTCTTAACGATATATAAATCGTTCTATAACTGTGTATTTTGAATTATATATTAACAGTTACATCTTAAAATGATTTATATTTTAAAATATTCTTAAAAAATACACATAAATTATCTTAAAATATTGAACTTTTAAAATTAACGTCAATCATTTTAAAATGTGATAGTTTACACGTTTTACACTTAAAATATATTAAAAAAAGATAATTTATGTGCAAAAGCTATTCTCACTCACTTAGAGCGTTTTAATCATTTATTATTTATCAAAATTTCATTTGTTGTGAGAGCATGTGTATAAGAATTTAATTTCTTGCAACCTAGATATATACACTTATTAGTTGTAAATTCACTAGCTAACTCATTATATTGATTACACCATAGTTGCAAAATGTTGACTATGTAGTATGGCTTTAGACGAAAAAAATAATTTTTTAAAATGAAAAAGTAAAAAATTTAATTATAATTGATTTCGTAACTTATATTACTTATAAATTTCATAATTTTAATTTAATAGTGATTAGACTATCACTTTTTCATTTTATTAATATCTTATTTAAGAAAATCTACTGATCAAAAAAATATATTGGCATTATTTTCTATTCGACTCTCTAATTTAAAAATTTACACCTAGGTTAAGTGAGTCACTAATATAAAATATATATATATTAAAATTAAATTAAATTATACATGTATTTAATTATTTATATACATATAATATATTAATAGTTAATTTTAGTGACTAATTTTAATGTATAAATAATATCTTTAATATATAAAATTCAAATTAAATGAATCTCATATTTCATATCTTATAAAATTATTTTATAAAAGTAAACTCAATAAATAAATATTAAAAGAAATTAAATGATTGCAAAAAATATTTAATATATATAAAAGTAATTGACATCGTGACTCTTTGTTGTTGTTTAGTACGTAGCTTTTCATGAATTTGTAGGGAACATATATTCACTATCAACGTAAATCGTCATATCTATTGTGCATTTAAAGTTGCGCATAAATTGTTATAGGCTTGTAATGAGGGTTAACTTTTGTATATAAATCGTCTTCTTCTAATATGTTTTAGATGTAAAACGTGTAAATCATTATATCCTGTTGTGATGATTTATGTTGATTTTAAAAGCTTAGTATCTTAGAACGATTTATATGTATTTTTTAAGAGCACTTAAAAGCATAAATTGTCTTAGAATATAACAATTAACATATTCAAAACACACCGCCATATAACAATTTATATATTATTAGGAATAGGAGATTCACATTTTTAAAATTAGTGTAGGAAATCCGGTAATATTAATCACTCTTTATTTTATTTAAATAAAAAAACTTAAGTTTTACAATTAAAATGAAGAAAAAACCAACAATTATAAAGAAATATTCTGAACCATTTTCGCTTGTAAAAGAGAAAAGGTCAGAGGAAAGATAACATGGAGAATAATTTTGATTGTTCCTTATAATCATTAGTTGTTTACTTTTTATTCATGAATTTAATTTTGATCACTACAAGAAAAAAGGTTTATAGCCACGCTTTTTTTCTGTCATGCTTTAAAAACGTGGTCAAAAATGGTTAATGGCCACGCTTTTATGAGAGTGGGATTGAATAGAGATTTGGCTACGTTTTTTCTTGCTACGCTTCAAAAGTGTGGCGAAAGGGGTCAATGGTCACGCTTTTATGAGAGTGACAATTGATTCGAGATTTGGCCACGCTTTTTTTGTCACGCTTAAAAAGCATAGCCATAGAGAAAAACTGACGCGCTTTTAAAGCGTGGCGACAGAATTTTATTATAGTGGTGTTTTAAAAGCGTGGCCGCGCCGTTTCCTACAAGTCTTTTGACACGCTTCAAAAGCGTGGCCAAAAGGTTCCCAAAAAATTCAAAGAACTCGTACCCTTTGAAATGTCTGAGTTACTTTATCTTTCAAACTTTATCTTTCTCCTTCTTCAAAGAACCCTAAGCCCTAATGTAAACCCCATTAAATTAGTAAATAATTAGTCAATAAATTAATTTTTAATAAAGAAAATTAGAAATATGAATATTATATTAAATTAGAATAAAGCTCATCAAAACGAGAATTTTAACACTAATTTCGAAGAAATCGACCTAAAATTAGACCGAACGGGCCAAACCGGTTGAACCAAGCCTAAATCGGGCCCGTGGGCCCAACCGGCCGAGCACTTAAGTGAACCCAAGCCCTCTTCTCTTCCCCAATTCAGCGCTGCTTCTGCTGAAAACCAACTGGGGAAAGGAGAAACGAAAATTCCCTTAACCCGTACGTCAACTTCTAATCTACGTATCTCTTCCGTCCGAGCTCCAATCGCCGCACCGTTTGCGGCCACGCGACCACCGCGTCGAACTTTACATTTCTACCAGAACAATTTCATAAGTAAGCCATTAATTACTCTCAGCCACTCCTTTCCCCCAATTTTTGCAAATATTGTAGGGGTGTTGAATTTCTTTACTTTTTGATATTTTAGGATCCAATTAGCTTGAGAAAAACGTTCACTCTTACTTATGTGAAGCTTGAATAAGGTGAGGATATAATAATTCTATCTAAATATTTTGAATTTGTGTTTTGGGTATTAAATTGGGTGTATATGTGTTATGAATGTGTATTAGGTTGTGAATAAATAATTGGAGCTTGAAATTGTGGATATTGGAACTTGGAGGAAGCTGAACACTAGAGTTTTGTTGAGGTTTTTGGGGATGTGTTGGTTTTAATAAGTTGCCTTGATCATTACGAGAAAGCCGGCCAAGGTATGGTTTAGGTTTCTTGCATTTAATATATAATGTTCTGTGAAAACTTAGGCTAGATGACCATAGGATAAGTTGGAACGTATGGAAATGTATGATGCTTAGTGTCCTTACCATTTTGGATGAGAATTGGTTATGTAATGGTAATTGTTGTTGTATGAGTAATAGGGTGGTAAATGTTGAGTTGATGATGATATGATTATGTACATATTGATTAAATGCATAGTGAAATTGTGAGTTGTGAAAGTGTACCATGTTGTATCTTGGATGATAAATTGGTGTAGGATCTTGTGGCTGGGTTATTGTATGTGTTGGGGTCGATTTTTCAGGTGTGAATGGTTGATATGTGAATGGAATGAACAAGAAAATGGAGGTTTAATAAGTTTGTAAGAAATTGGTTTTGGGCCGAACTTCGGCAAGCTATAATTTAGCTTCCGGACCCTCAATTTGTTTCCAACTTGTTTTTAATGAAAATTGGGTTCGTGAAGTTTATGCCATTCAAAGAACGGATGAAAAATAATTTAAAATGATTAAGTTATGTGTGTTGGAAGTTTGGTTAAAAATTATGTAAATCTGCAGCTTTTTGCCTAATTAGGTTTTTGGGAAAACGCACGCCCACGCGTACGCGTGGCATGGAATTTTGACCTGTGCGCGCGCGAGTAGCCCTATGCGTACGTGTAATGGACTAAAATGTATGTCCACGCGTACGCATGGTAAGGGGATGCGCGTGCGAGCTGCTTTATTATATTCCCACGCGTACGCGTGGCCCCTTTTTCAGAAAATATGATTTTTCTGAGTTTTAAATGCTATTCTAAACTTCTAAACCTCTCTTTTTATTTCTTTAGTCATAAATAATAGTGTTAGACCTGATAGTCAGATGAAGTTAGGAAGTGAGGATAACTTGGAGGTGAAGTAAAGTTGAGAAAGTGATGAATTGAATATGCAATATTATGAATGATTATGTATAATACTTGGATTGATTAATTAAACGATCTGAGATACGAGATTCCCTAGGTAAAGTACCGTGGCTTGCCACCATGTGTACCAGGTCGGAAACTCGATACTCTGTTGACCCTACGACGTAAGGGTGACCAAGCACCTATAAATTCCCGGGAATGTTAACCCCCATTGAGCAATATTGATTTTTTGAGAAAAAGCTATGCATAGACTCTTGGTGAGGCACGTCGGGGGACAGTCCAAAGGTTTAGCAAACCGGACTTGTCGGGTTGGCTTGATAACCGACAAATGAGACTCATCAGCTATAGGACAGGCATGCATCATGTGCATATTACTTGAATTACTTGCTTGTGCATTAACTGGGTGTGCCTAATTGCATTTGCTATGTTAAATGTATATTTGCTATCTGCAGTACTTGTAACCTTCTTGTTGTTGCCTTTATCTGTTTATTTGTCTATGATATATTGTCGGAGTTGGAGGTACGGAGGAAAGGCGGTAAGACTAGATTCAAGATTAAGTTAGATTAGGCTTAGATACTCTTAGAAAATCACCTGTTATGGTTTCTGTTTAGTACTTTTAAGCTTAATAATCTGAGTGTCGGCGTTCTAGGATTGCCTCTGGCATTCCTAGGACCTTATATCTTATATGTGTGGCATCTTTACCATACTAAGAACCTCTGAATCTCACTCCATACTATGTTGATATTTTTCAGATGCAGGTCAAGAGGCACCTCATTAGGCGTCTGGAATTCTAAGGCGAAGTGGTTATCGGGTTATTTTGTTGTGTAGTTATATATATATATGTGTGTGTGTGTGTGTGTGTGTGTGTGTGTGTATGTGTGTGTGTGTGTGTGTGTGTGTGTGTGTGTGTGTGTGTGTGTGTGTGTGTGTGTGTGTGTGTGTGTGTGTGTGTGTGTGTGTGTGTGTACTTAATTTCCTCTCTGCATGACTTGGTCCTTTTGACCCTCTTATAGGCTTATGGAGAGGCGGGATTTTGTTTATGTAAATTTGGGTTTTGGATGTGTATATATATATGTGTATATATCCTCCGGCCAGCCTTGACTTCGTAGGCTGAGTTAGGAGCTTGTTATTTTGTATCTTTGGCCCTCTATTCCTATTTTTGTTATCTTATGCTTCATAGCTACAGTTTTCTTTGTACGCAAGTTAACTCATTTTCTGAACATTGCGCTTTTATTCCGCGATTTTTATTTCTCCTGTTTTTCAAGGCTCCTTGTTTATTATATTCTTTCTGCTATTATATGTACACATTTTATTTTAGAGGTCCTAATACCATATCACCTCTGTTTTACGGCTTAAGCGTAA
Organism: Arachis ipaensis; assembly: GCF_059453495.1. Classification (NCBI taxonomy): domain Eukaryota; kingdom Viridiplantae; phylum Streptophyta; class Magnoliopsida; order Fabales; family Fabaceae; genus Arachis; species Arachis ipaensis. The sequence continues at coordinate 147,605,238 of NC_142444.1, forward strand.
AGCTGACGCGGTAGTGTGTTACATTATGGTATCAGAGCAGTTCGTTCCTATAGAGCTTGAAGGACGGACTGACTATGCTTCTGGGCATACTCTGAGTGTCTATACATGCTAATTAGGATATCGGAGCAGTTCGTTCCTAACTTCGAGATGACAACACTCTCTAAAGAACCGCAACACTCCACCAAGTACCACAACACTCCGCGAAGAACGTCGCCGCGCTCGCAATGCCTCCGCCGGCAATCCTTCTTCTGGCACCCCTAACTCTCCTTCTGCGGTGACTCTCTTTGGCAGTGACTCCCTCCGCTCACTTGCCGTCGCAAACCTTTCGTCGACACTCCCTCCGCCACTGCTCCCTCCGTCGTTGCCCCTTTTGTCTTCCATGTACGCTGTATTGCAAACCCTAACCTTCCGTCTTGCATTTTGCAAATTTGTATCATTCACTCTCTATTTTGTTCATTTTCAGTGACGAAGAACGAAGAAGAATGACGATGGCGATGGGTAGTTGTTATCACTTCGATTTTTAGTATTTTGTTAGAACATGTCACGTGATCAAACACATTTTTTTAGTGACAACTTTATGAAGGCTGGATTAATTGATTTAAAATTACTTGTTATTGTCTAAATTTTAAAATTATCTATGAATTTTGTAAGATTTTTTTACAAAGATAAAAAAAAATAATAGGTTACTAAACAAATTTATAGCCACGCTTTAAAAGAGTGGTCATATTGTACACTAGTCATCAACAGTCACGCTTTTATTGTTACACTTTTAAAGTGTGGCCATATCTCTCTCTATTGCCATGCTTTGAAAGCATGGCCATATCTCCCTCTATTGGCACACTTTAAAAGTGTGGTCATATCTCTCTCTCTATTGGCACGCTTTAAAAGCGTGACCATATCTCTCACATATGGCCACTCTTTAAACGTGAAAAACTGTAAAAGCGTGGCAAAAAATAAAGCGTGGCGATAGGTCACCAAAAGCCTGGCGATATAGCAACGGGCACCTTTGCAAATGTGATCCTTTCAAAAGTGTGCCGATAGCTCAAAAGGCGTGGCGAAAACCTATCGCCACGCTTTTTTCGGCTTTTCGCCATGCTTTAAAGCGTGCCAATAGAGCTATTTTCTTATAGTGGATGTATTGTCAGTATAAAATAGTTTTATACATACATCTAATTACATAATGTCACATCAGAAAAATAATTACTTTTCACATTAATCACATGTACATAATCATCCAAACAACAAATGTGATTATACGACTATATAAAACATTTTACACTATCAATACATCAAAATTAAACTATTTATTCATTATCAAATCAAGGTATCCTTAACTATAATTGTATGGAATAAACCTATCTAAATACCTATCGCTTAGATGTATCAATAGATAATCCATCTTAATGTGCTAAATTCTTAGCTTTAATTTTATTTTTTGATTTTTTTAAAAATTATTTTAATTTTTTCGACTATTAATGGTTTTAAAAAATGACACGTCAATAATAATCGAGTAAAATTCATATAAAACATCTATGAAGTATTACGATTAATTTTAATAAATTCATTTATAAAATAAAAAATATCAATTTATATATTTTCTTTTTCTTCTTTTTTAATTGATATTAAAAAGAAAAAGGACAATTAGCAACTGACAACATAAATATAAGAAATTTTTTACTGTTATAAATAAAAGAAATTATTTTCAAAAAATATTATTTTATGAGTATCTTTTTATTTGAACACCTCCTTATCACGAATACTCGAAGTAGTGTCAGAACTGTTACCTTAATTTATATTTTATATAGATCAACTTCCTTTCTACCCTCATTTTTAGTTAAAAAGACTTAAAATAATAGAAATACCAAAAACACTTTCTGTCATCTATCCTATTTAATAATAAGTCTTGAAATAAAAAGAATAGGCTAAATATAACATTGTAATCATTAGGCAATGTACTCCTCTTTTAAAATAATTTGAGACTATAAAAGGACTTCAATCCACTTCTATCAAGAAGACTTTTTCTAAAAACTAGAGAGATCATCTCTATCTTTTACTCTTCTCTAATTTTTTTCATTGTTCTTTACTTTATTCATCAAATTCAAGTAATAAAATTCAGAAAATTAGTATTCGAGTGCTCCACTAGAACACCCGACAGCAAATTTAATTAACCCGAGCTAAGATCTGTGAGAGAATTCTAGCAACACTACTGTCTCTGTCGCTGGAGGTGGCATCATCATTGAAGTAGTGGGCTACTAAGCGGGTCGAGGTGGTGGAGGAGTCCACTCCAATGAAGTAGCTAGACGACTTTCTGATGGTCGGGGTGGCACAACAGCAGGACCTACGTAGTTGGAATTAGGGATTGTGATGAACGGCTGATCTTGTGTACCCATCCCTCTACCCCTCCTGCAAGGTCAATTCGTGACACCTCTACCTGTCGTCTACAAAGAGCATACCAATTAACACCAGTCACAAAAATAAAACCATAAATGCAAAAGAATCTACACGCATAAAACTTTTTGCTTAAATACTAATGCTTGCAAACATAAAAAGTTTTCTAAATCTAAACTACCTCTAACAAAGTTAGTTGGAATTAATTCAGATTCAAAAATTACTTAAAATACAAGAAGTCAAGTAGAAAGAGCTACATTGTGGAACATATCAAAATTAAATTAAAATTTGAACTAATCTATAAACTTCAAAGCCGATTAAAAGACTTTTATTTTTAATTTTATCATTCAATTATATATTTAAATTTTTAGAAATTTCAGCTGAATTTCTCATCTATAATTAGAAGCTTTTTCCAAATTTAATTTTTATTGTTTTTACAAACCAAACAAGAGTTTTAACAAAAAATTAGTGTAGTTTTTCCTTAATTCAGAGACCTCAACTAAAAAAATTTATCAAATTTTCACATACAAAATAGTTGCAAGCATTAATCAAGTACATATTCAACCCAACATCAATTCCTAACTGTGTTTTAGTGCGTAACCTCTTATTATTCCACAATTTTCTAACAAATAATGGTTTCGAGAAGGCACCACTAGGCAACCTTCTTCCACTTCTGTCCTGAAACTCTATCCTATGAAAAGTAAGTCCGACATTAAACTTAAACAACTCATATATTCAGAGGCAGAAAACCAACCCGAAATATGATTGCACAAACTATGAAAATGGAGAACTCCATTTGATCTAAGAGAAAATAACACCATCCTAATAAAAAGACAACTTATTAAATTCACAAATGAAAGTAATTTGGAAGGAATAAGCAAAATGTAACATTGGAATTAATAAAAACATGATTCTAATTTCACCAAATTAACAACAGACATAACAAAAATAAACGATATTAAAAATTTTCAATAGCCTAGAGAATGGGGTTAAATTTAGGGTTTACTTTTATGATTTTAAACTTGAACACCAAAACAGATTCTACAACTTTGTTACTATTGTGTCTATGATATCGATTATGAAGGAGACAATTTATTTTTGTCTCATAACGAATGAAATAAAACAGAGCAGAGAAGAGAAAAGAACACAGCAATATATCTTAGTTCAACCACCTTATGCAATGTGACCTACATCCAGTTTCCACCACAACTATGATAGAATTTTCACTATCTTTTTCAAAGATTGCAAACACCAATTCCCAATGATTCTTTCTAATCCTATCCGGAATTACCCAAGCTTCTAACCAAACTTGTTTCGGCTAAGTTCACTCCCAAGACTTTCAACACTAAGTGCTCATCCAACTTAGCAAAGAAAACCTCTCAGCCTCATGACACAAAATAGAAATACATCAAAGAGTTTGACATAATAATGATTTTTCTCTCCAAGTTAACTTTCTTTTTCTTTTCTCTCAAATGGATTTTTCATATGCCTCACAAATTATCTTTTACCATAAGAAATCAAAGAAAGATAAACTGAGAAAGTAAGATATACAGTATAACCTCATGAAGGAGAAGAAATATGATAGCTTAAAAACTATGAAAAAACCATATTTAAGCCTCTCTATTTGCCTTCCATCTTGACAGAATGCTTCCTTTAGTGTAGATGCATTGCTTCTAAAATTTCAAGCTTTGAGTGATGAAATATTATAAAAATTCAAATTTTTGGGTTCACTCTCCTTGCTTTAATTTTTGGCTGATTACTCCCTTTTATATAGGGTTAATGCCTTTGTAATAAGTCAAAAATAAAGAAGATAAGTAAATAAACAAAATTGTGGGCCCACTTGATATTTTTTTTTTTTGTTTTCTCTAACCATGATACACATGAACACACTCTTTCACCCACTTACTTAGCCATCACACACAACAACAAAAAAAAAACAAAAAAAAAGAACAAGAAGATAAGGAAGAATGATAGAGAACAGGAAAAGAAGAAAAAATAAAGAAGAGGAAAAAGAAAGGTGGCACCGGTGATGAGTAAGGCTGTCACTGTCACAACTGTTGAATTTGAAGGGGAAAAAAGAGAGAGGGCATGAGAGAGAGATTGACGAAGGAGAAAGAAAATATGAGAGGAAGAGAGAAAGAACTGGGTGGAGAGAAAAGAGAGGAAGAGGTAAGCGACGACGACCCCGATATCAACGTAAAGAGAAGTTACTACCACTGGCATTGATTAGACATAAACAAAAGATAAAGAGAGAGTAGTAATGAGCAGTGGAATGTGGAGAGGAAGATGGAAGTGGCTTCAAAGTAGAGAGAAGGTTCGCCAATGGAGCAGAGCTACAGAGGCTGACAACAACGAGGCAAGCTTACCAGCGGCGGAAAAGATTATGCAGCTCGATGATGGTGGTGGTAGGATTCACTATTCTTGCTTTGTTAACCTCTAATCTACTATGTTGCATTGATGCTTACGATTTTGTCTTGTTCGCCAGAAACTACTCCTGTCCAAAGCCACATTCAAACCTCTTCAACCACTTGGATTCTAACCCTAATGTCTAATTTGATGGCATTTCAGTGTTGGTCTTTAGTCTTTTGCGACTAAATTGTCAGTAAACTCTATATTCATAGTTAGATTTTAATATCATATAATTCTTATAATTATTAAAAGTTAATTCCAAAAGCAATGGTTAGCACGCTATTTATATTAGTTATTTTATAAAATAAAATTTTCACATGAGACATAATATTTTGCTTTGAAATTAATCGAATTTGACAATGAAATGTTTAGTTACAAATAAATACTTCCTGGAGTAATTGCATTTTGGATGAAATTCTAATATATATAAGTACTTGATTCATGTTGCATTTTTGAATTGTTTGACAACTATTAGCCTAATTATATTTTATATGTATAAAAGAGGTTTTGGAAGGTTGTATGATAGAAACTTTAGTTAGTGGCAATAGGCGCTAGACTTTGTGCACCTTGATCCGATATAATTACATTTTCAGGATATATGAGATGAAATGGTACTTATCTATTTCATGTCCACAAAACTAGTAGAACATGTCTGTTTCAAAATTCATACAAAGAAAAAATTACCTAAGTGTAATTTTTGTCTCTTATTCTGAAAAATTTTCTGGATTAAATAACCTTCTGCTTATTTTTGCATAAAAAATTATTGAAAGCCTGAATTTTGATATCTAAAATATCTATGCGTTGGAATATATTTCTATACCTATATTATAGTGGATTTGCTTATTTGTTTGAATATATTTTATTCACTATTACTATAATAGATTTATTTTAGCCAAATGTGTAATATTTATACAATTGTCTCGTGTGGACTATGGATGTTTTGTTTATCATTGAGTTACAAAATTCACTCTATTGTTCTTTCTTTTTTTAGACAAGAGCCTTGATCCTATCCTTGTTCGATCAGTTTCACTCTAATTTCCTAAAATTTGTGGGCTTTTATTGTTCAAGATCATGATGTATTGTGTAAACATTTTGATAAATCTTTAGATTTGTTAAAGTGCTCCATACGTCACAGGAAGGTCTGACCACAATAATTTGAGGTAGTTTGTTTTGTAAACATTAGTATATATAGTCTTACTAACTTGAAAGTTACATGAAATTATTAGATTATGTTTTGTTGTAAATCTAAAACTAGAGTTTCTTGTAATTATGCTGAATTTGAGTTAAATCTGATAGTTGAGTGTGTGCTGATAATATTGTAACAAAATTTATTTATTTTTTAATAAAATTTATTTTTGAGACTTGTTGAGAATGACTTTTCTAAGCCATGGCCAGACCGGGTCGTGATAGCCTCCAAAACTAGAGCTAATTTGTAGAATTAACTTCTGAAAATTGAAATAACTAAGTCTTTCTTCTCCTAAAAAATCAAAGCAGAAAATACTGAGTAGAGTATGCCCCGAAGTGAAGAGAAGATGGGCAACAGCAACAGGGTCAAGGTCATGATGCTTTTAAAGTGCTTGGAAGATTAATATCCTTAATCTTAAGTTTTGATCCCAAGATTAATCCTTTACCCTTTATTTTAATAAAAGAAAACAGAATCGTTTCTCTTTCTTCTTTTTTAAATTTGTGCATCATCTTCAAAGTAGCTTTAAGTAGCTATTTTGTGTGGATAAAAATGATAACACTTGTTACATTTTTTTGAATCAATTCAGATTCTGATTTGGCTTTGCCTCAAATATTTGACTTTTTCTTCCTTTTCTTTTTGATGCTAACTAAAAATGAATCACTTTCTCTTTAATTTTGACTTTATCCAAATTGATGAAGCTCCAGCAGCCTCATTTTTGTATTTGTCCAAGTAGCAACAGTATAGACAAATTATTTCTCTTATTGGATTGCTCAAACTAGCTTGAGCCTGCACAAACACATACTTTATCAAATTAACTTTGGATTTTTAATCCAACTAAATATATATTTGTCATCATCAATAACAAAATTATTTCCTAAATTTAACAGATATAATTCAATACAATTGAAAGAAACTCATTTATTAAACTCAAATAAAATCTTCTAACAGCTTAAGCACTCTTAATTTTACCTTACGTAACCTAGTCTAATATTTTTAATTTTTAATTATATTAAATTAATATAACAAACTCTAATCACACATTTCATTAAAAAAAGTTGATCAATAATTTAATAAAATATCTAACAAAATCTTAAACAGACAAAAAAAAATCAGAAAAATACAAAAATTGTAGAAAAATTACATCTGACGATAACTGCAGGATGGTAAAAGCATGGTGGTGACAGGAGACGACAGTCACGGCGAGAAGGTGACAACCTCCGGCGACGACAACAAACACTAACAGTGGCAGCAACGGAGACAACTCCAATAGTAGTGACAACGACTTGCAACGATAGGGACTGGCAACTTCAAGTGGTGGCAACGGAGGCAGCTTCAACGGAGCAGAGAGATGAGAGAAAGAGAGACAAGAGAGAGAATAAGAGAAGACAGAGAGAAAGTTTACAGAAGTGACGAGAAAGGGTTTTATGTTTGAATTTTACTTCAATTTTACTGTTGGATTTATCGGAGAAAAAAATTCAACGATAAAGTGTTCATCATTGCCTAAACGCTGCGTTTTACTAAATTTTGTTCCGACAGAGAATCTGACAATAAAATTGGCGCTAACAAAATCAATTTTTGTGCCTCTATTTACCGTCAAATTTAATTATAGAACTTTAAATTCGACGATATATAACTTATTCGAGGGACGATTTTTTACTCATTATTGTTGAAAATTTGCGGTTAAATTCACCGATAATGTCCATCGCTAAATTTTACAATAAATTCGACGTTATTCAATATTTTTTTATATAATGTCAGCAATTTAGTAAGACATTTGGCATCATGGTAGGGCAACATGTGTCATTGCTAGATTGGGCCATGTCAGCAGACAACTCAGTGAGAAGATGAGATCAACAGAAGTATCGGTCAACTATGAGTTGGGGCAATGCGCAACATAGCAAATTGCGTTGGAGGAGGCAGGCACATATTGAACCTAATGAACAAGGACTCGATGATTTGTTGGCACGGATTGAACAATTGAGGTCACGCTTGGGAGATTATCAATGGAGAGAAATGTAGCAGACTTTAGGGGACACGTGGACTCGCATTCGATGGCGGTTGGCAGTAGGATTTAATTTGGTTCGTTGAACTCGAAAGGAGAAGAGTAGAACGATGGTGTTTTTATCGGCGAAGCAGCAAAAGAATTCAAAGATATCGTAACTCTCGTACCATATTATAATAAGAATAAATTTAAGGGTAAAATGTATAATTAAATTAAATATAGGTTTAAATTACACAATTTTATTAAATTGAAAAATGTTATCTGCATCTTTTAAAAGCATATTTTTATGTAATTTAAATGAGTTCTGTTTGAATTAGATAAATCAATACTAATTTAAATTAGACTAATTTAAATTAGTACTATTACATAAAAATATGATTTTAGAAAATTTATGTAATATTTTTCATTGTGTAATTTAAATTTCTATTTGATTTACTTGTATATTTTATCTTATTCAAAAGGTCAAATAATATTAGTTAACTTTACTATAGTTACACTAATAATATCTTTAAAAATAATATTTAGTTCTATTTAAAAAAAGGTTCTCCTTATATATATTAGAGTAATATTATATAATTAATAAAATTACTTTTTCTCGCTAACAATTAATCAATTTAAACTATAAAATTTTAAATTTTAAATTTAATAATATAAAAATAAAATATTCATCTAAAATATTGATTAATATTGATAAAATTATAACTAAATTAGATTGTGTTACGGCCTGGCCCAGAGTCCTTGCGGGTCGGTCCGACCCGGACGCCGCCCGAACCGGACACATGCCCCACAACGACCCGGACATGCGTCCAGGACAACTCATGCACAGTTAGGGGATAACCTCCCTGGAAACATGGGCCTATTCTCATCGGGCCCACCTCTGACAGGTATATAAAGGGGAGGCTTGCTCTCCCCCATAGGTACGTTACATACTCTATCACCCTATCCGCCTGCACACCTTACTGACAAGAGCGTCGGAGTGTCTTTGCAGGTGGCGCCCCCCCTCTCCCCTACTCGAAGTACTCGGGACCTCGCACTCCGCTGACCGACAGTCCACGACTTGACGAGCCCCTATCATCATCTCGGATCACAACCCGAACCGTTCAGTAACCGACCTACCGAACATTGGCGCCGTTTGTGGGGAACTCGTCCATGGACTTCGTGCTAGTCCAAACTGGGACAGGCTGCGAGGCCGCGCCCCCCGTGCCTGGGGGAGGCGCCGTTGCGACGGAAACTCGACAACAACAGAGGTCGCCTCCAAGGGACACGACGCAGACTCACGAAAGACGCCCCTTCGGAGGGACTGGCGACAACCACGCCAGGATAATGCAAGAGCTACGCCACAGGATGCAAGACTTGGAACGCAGGCTAGCAGACAGAGAACGCGACCAACACACTCTGGAGCAAAGCCCCACCAATTCCCGCTCGAGGAGCCGCTCAAGGCGCACACCCAGCCCCCAGTACGAGTCGGAAAGCACAGGGGGACGGGGACGCGCCAGAAGAAGAAGTCGAGACCCCATCATTTACGCCAGGCGTGAAGGACGGCTTATCACGAACCGAGGGGACGAAGACGCCCGTCGGGAGAACGACGAAGGGAGAACGAACACCCGGGGACACGTGATAATAGGGCCACCCCATTCCACCGCTCCATACTCGAGGTCCGGCTGCCAAAGCATTTTGACAAGCCGACGGACATGAGGTACGATGGAACGCAGGACCCCCTGGAGCATCTAACGGCCTTCGAGGCCAGGATGAACTTAGAAGGAGTAGGAGATGAGGTAAGATGTCGCTCTTTCCCGGTCACTCTGGCGGGGCCTACAATACAGTGGTTCAATAACCTCCCGTAGGGCTCGGTGACCCAATTCTCCGACATCAGCCATGCCTTCCTGGCTCAATTCACAACCAGGATCGCAAAAGCCAAGCACCCGATCAATCTGTTAGGGGTGACCCAAAGAGCCGGGGAGCCGACCCGGAAATACTTGGACCGCTTCAACGACGAATGCTTGGAAATTGACGGTTTGACGGACTCAGTGGCGAGTTTATGCTTGACGAATGGGCTCCTGAATGAGGACTTCAGGAAGCACCTTACTACAAAGCCAGTATGGACGATGCAGGAGATCCAGCGCGTAGCTAAGGAATATATCAACGACGAGGAAGTAAGCCGGGTCGTGGCTGTCAATAAACGGCAGCCCGCCTACAACCAAGATCGGCACTACGAAGGCAGAGAGAAACCAAAGGAACACGTCAGAAACGGCGACCCAACCAAAGCCTCGAAGCCATTCCCCCGAATAGGAAAATTCACCAATTACACCCCCCTCACGGCACCGATCACAGAAGTCTACCAACAGATAGCAGAGAAGGGGATACTGACGAAATCCCGACCTCTGAAGGGCAGGACGGGTGGAGACAAGAGCCTCTACTGCGAATATCATAAGGGATACGGACACAGAACCCAAGACTGCTTCGACCTAAAAGACGCCCTAGAGCAGGCAATCAGGGACGGAAAACTTGCCGATTTCTCCCACCTTATAAGGGAGCCAAGGAGACGCAATCGGGATCATGAAGGCGAAGACAGCTCCCGGGCAGCAAGACAACGCCGAGAACCAGAGAGGGACGACCACGGTCTTACGGTGGTGAACGTAGTAACAGCGAGAAACTCCGCCCCAAGGTCGAAATCAGCACAGAAAAAAGACGCCAAGGTCCTCGCAGTCTCCTCCTCGTCTGCCAGAAGTTCTCGGGTACTCCCATCCATCTCCTTTGGCCCCGAAGACCAGTGGTTCGACGAGATACCGGAAAGTCCCCCCATGGTCATCACGGCCAGGGTCGGAACCGGCCTCGTCAAGCGGATCCTGGTGGACACGGGGGCAGACTCGAACATCATGTTTCGAAATGTCTTTGATGCTCTGGGATTACGAGATACCGATCTGGCAACCCACCAGCACGGTGTCGTAGGATTGGGAGACCACTTCATCAAGCCGGATGGAATCATCTCGCTCCCGACCTCCGTGTGGCAAGGGCAAAGGCGAAGGACTGTGATGGCCGATTTTGTAATCTTACGAGATTCCACAGCTTACAACATTATCTTGGGAAGGAAAACCATCAACGACCTGGGGCTGCCATTAGTACGAAGCTGCTCGTGATGAAGTTTGTGGCTGATGACGGATCCGTAGGATCCATCAGAGGAGACTTGGAAACGGCGGTCGCCTGCGACCACGCCAGCCTCTCTCTCAGGAAAAAGTCCAAAGAAGCTTCAGGAGTCTTCCTCGCCGACCTGGACGCCCGGATAGAAGACAAGCCCAGACCTGAGCCAGAAGGGGATTTGGAAAAGTTCAGGGTTGGTAATGGGGACGAGAAGTCCACCTTCATAAACAGAAACCTCCCCCATGAATTAAAGGAGCCTCTGATGGAGATGATCAAAGCCAATGCCGACCTCTTCGCTTGGACGCCAGCCGACATGCCAGGAATAGATCCCCAGCTCATGTCACACCATCTGGCCGTGAAACCAGAAGTCAAGCCAGTGGCCCAGAGGAAGAGAAAGATGTCACAAGAAAGGGCAGAGGAGGTGGCCAGGCAGGCGGCCAGCCTCCTTGAAGCAGGGTTCATCCGGGAATTGGACTACTCGACCTGGCTGTCGAACGTAGTTTTGGTGAAGAAACACAATGGGAGGTGGAGAATGTGTGTAGACTACTCCGACCTCAATAAGGCATGTCCTAAGGACTGCTACCCCCTGCCCAACATTGACGCACTCGTCGACGCAGCGGCGGGGTACCGGTATCTGAGCTTCATGGACGCCTATTCTGGATACAATCAGATACCGATGCACCGACCCGACGAGGAAAAAACGGCGTTCATAACGCCAGGAGGGACCTATTGCTACAAAGTAATGCCATTTGGTCTGAAAAACGCTGGCGCCACATACCAGAGATTGATGAACAAGATATTCAGTGAGCTTATAGGCAAGATAGTGGAAGTCTACGTGGACGACATTCTCGCCAAAACCACACGACCAGACGATCTCCTGAGAGATCTGGGAGGCGTATTTGCGTCCCTCCGACAACACGGCATGAGGCTTAACCCGCTCAAATGTGCCTTTGCCATGGAGGCCGGAAAGTTCCTGGGATTCATGATCACTCAGAGAGGAGTGGAAGCCAACCCCGAGAAGTGCCAAGCGATCCTCCAGATGAAGAGCCCGGGTTGTATCAAAGATGTCCAACGATTGGCGGGGAGACTGACGGCATTATCCCGTTTCCTCGGCGCATCGGCAGCAAAAGCCCTACCCTTCTTCAATCTAATGAAAAAAGGAATAGCATTCGAATGAACCCCCGCGTGCGAGGAGGCATTCAAACACTTCAAGAAGATCCTAGCAGCGCCCCCTGTACTCGGAAAACCCAAGGCCGGAGAATCACTCTACCTCTACCTGGTAGTAACAGAGGAAGCGCTTGCAGCGGTGCTCGTAAGAGAAGAAGGGAAAGCTCAGCAGCCGGTCTACTTCGTGAGTAGGGCTCTACAAGGAGCCGAGCTGAGGTACAGCAAACTGGAAAAGCTGGCATTGACGCTCCTAACTTCCTCCCGAAGGCTAAGGCAATACTTCCAGGGTCACCGTATAGTCGTAAGGACGGACCAGAAAATTCGCCAAGTACTACAAAAACCTGATTTGGCTGGTAGGATGATGACCTGGGCCATCAAGCTCTCCCAATACGACTTGCAGTATGAGCCCCGACACGCAATCAAGGCACAGGCAATGGCAGACTTTTTGGTTGAGGTAACGGGTGATTCCCCCGAGGAGACGGGCACACGGTGGAGGCTCCACGTGGACGGGGTCTCCAACCAAACGTCCGGGGGAGTAGGGGTCATCTTAGAAAGCCCGGCAGGAATCATCTACGAGCAATCAACCAAGTTCGAGTTTCCCGTGTCGAACAATCAAGCGGAATATGAAGCTCTCTTCAGCGAACTAATACTAGCGCGGGAAGTCGGGGCAACGAAGGTCGAAGTATGCAGTGACTCACAGGTCGTCACCTCACAGGTAAACGGAAGCTACCAAGCCCGGGACCCTCTCCTACAAAAATACCTGGAAAAGGTTAAAGAAATGACAAGTCAGTTCCAAGAAGTCACGATCCAACACGTCCCAAGAGAAAGGAACACACGGGCGGACCTCCTGTCCAAACTGGCGAGCACGAAGCCAGGAGCGGGTAACCGGTCTCTCATCCAAGGCATGGTGAAGGAGCCAACGGTCGCCCTCCATTTGACGGAGTCAAGCCCCTCGTGGTTGGACCCCATCACAAACTTCCTGGAACTCGGAAAGTTGCCTGACGATGAGAAAGCGGCCAAAACATTGAGAAGGGAGGCGGCCAGATATGCAATCATACAAGGGCAACTGTTCAGAAAGGGGCTCAGCCAGCCCCTATTGAAGTGCTTGCACCCCGACCAGACGGACTATGTACTTAGAGAATTCCACGAGGGATGTTGCGGCCACCACATCGGGGGCAAAACCCTAGCGAGGAAGCTCATCCGAGCTGGATATTACTGGCCATCAATGATGAAAGACTCGAGGGAATTTGTCAGAAAGTGCGTAAAGTGTCAACAAAACGCCAACTTCCACAAGGCGCCGGCTTCCGAATTGAGCCTTCTGACGACCACACGACCTTTCGCTCAATGGGGAGTCGACCTCCTAGGACCCTTCCCGGTTGGCCCAGGACAGGTCAAGTATCTCATAGTGGCCATCGACTACTACACCAAATGGATAGAGGCCGAACCACTGGCCAGCATATCCTCCTCTAATTGCAGGAAATTCATGTGGAGACAGGTGATAACCCGATTCGGGATCCCGGATGTCGTCATCTCGGATAACGGAACACAATTCACTGATAGGAAATTCACAGAGTTCCTCACCGGCCTAAAACAAAAATTTTCCTCAGTCGAACACCCCCAGACGAACGGACAAGTAGAGTCCGCAAACAAGATCATCTTACTCGGCCTCAAGAAACGCCTAGACAGCAAGAAAGGCGCATGGGCAGACGAGGTCGCTTCGGTCCTGTGGTCATACCGAACGACCGAGCAAAGCGCTACGGGGGAAACCCCATTTCGCCTAACATACGGGGTCGATGCCGTGATACCTGTCGAAATCGGCGAACTGAGCCCACGGCTACTGCTCGCAGGTGTAGACGAAGCGGTAGAAAAAGACCTGGTAGAGGAAACGAGGAATATGGCCCATTTGTCAGAAACAGCGTTGAAACAAAGAATAGCCCTACGCTACAACGCTAAAGTTCTCAGGAGGGATTTCGGGGAAAGAGACCTCGTTCTGCGACGCAACGACGTAGGTCTGCCGACCCCTGGGGAAGGAAAGCTGGCGGCAAATTGGGAAGGGCCCTACAGAATCAGAGAAGTGCTTGGCAAGGGTGCCTACAAGCTCGAGAGACTTGACGGTAAAGAAATTCCTAGAACATGGAATGCAGGTAACCTGAGGAGGTTCTACTCCTAACTCGGGTAAACCGACCAGGAACCCTAACGGACTTATGTATGCTTGTTCTGCGCACATGTTAATTTTTCAAAAAGTTTTTAGCCATTTATCCTTATTGAATACTTGCCATATTAACAAGCTTGCTTAACTGACGATTAATTCTTACTTGTCAAAATACTCCCCTACTCATTTGTTGCTTCCCGATACGCGTAGCACGCGATTACGTCCTAAAACGGCAACCCGGGACTGATCACCCCGAAAGCTAGACGGACCATCGCCATAACCCACACGGCGACAACACGACCAAATCGGTCCAAATCGTTACCAACGTAAAAATGACAAAACGGGCACAAGCAATGAGCCCACCACGAAAAAACGGTAACAAAAAACAAGGCGAAAGAGAGTAACGGCCACCCGGCCAAACGACTAAACCAACGCAAATGTTACGAAGTATCAAAATACAAAATACACAACAAATGTTCAACAAATCTACAGCAAAATTATCAAGTTATAAGAAGTCACTTCCTAGGCATATCGACAATCTTGCCGTCTTGAATCATTTTGAAGACCCCGATAGCCGATGTGTCGAAGTCGGGTGCCACAATCTTCACCTGAGCCTTCAAGGCGTCCTCAGTCATAGAGATCGCGTTCTTGCCTCGCTCTTTGGTCGATTTCAGCTTCTTCTTGAGCTCCTCGACCTCGACTTTGGCGGCTTTCGCCGACGACACAGCTTGGTCCCGCTCCTTTTCCAAAGCTGTCACACGCCCCTGGGCGGCGTTCAACTGGCTCTCCAAAGTCATCTCTCGCTCGGCTAAACGGGCCACCGTCTCGTCGGAAGCCTTCAGTTTCTCCTCGGCAGACGCATTCTTTTCCTTGGATGCCTTGAGCTTCTCCCCCATTTCAGACAACTGACTCTGGAGCAACTCGACCTGCGCCTTAAAGTCATTGTTTGCTTTGGCAGAAGACTCGAGCTTCCTCCGGAGGGTTTGCATTCCCGACAACTCGAACTCAGCCTTTCGAGCTATCATGGCACCCCGGAGCAAAGTCCGATACATCCATCTCGCCTGCCCGGCTAGGTCGGTCCCGTGGAAATGCTCCTCTGTCCCAGGAATCAGCTGCGAGTCAATAAAAGTTGTGGCATCGAAATTTCTCTCCATGATGGTAAGAGCCCCCTCCGGGCTCGAAGATGCCCTTCGCCTCTTAGGGGTGTGGATGAGTTCCACATCGTCATCCACCTGAGGAGCAGAAGGCGAGTGCCCGCCCACGACGACCTCGGGAGGAGGAGAAGCTTACACCCCCTCTGGGTTCACACCGGACATATCGGTATCCTGGGGAGGGGGCTTAGTCTGGTCCTCCTTCTCTCCAGAAGGTCCAGCCGACTTCCCGGAATCTTTCTCCTCAGCTTTCTCGTCATCGCTTTCTGAGAAGAAGGTCTTCATCAGATTCTCAAGACCAGTCACTGTAGCAGACATTTCCACTGCAACAAACAAACACATCAGCCGTTAGACCGTGTGAAGCAAACAACAATAAACAACATAAAGACAGGAAACGAGACGACTCACAGATATAGCTCCTGGCGGCCTCCCGTTCACCCATAAGGAGATAAGGATTTACGGGGTTCTTTTCGAAAATAGCAAATAGCACATCGGCTATTTGCTTATCTACCGAGGACATCCTCTTATATGTTACCTTGATAAAAGAATTTGACCCCACCCCAAAGCTCCAGTAAGTGGGAATGAGGCGCTCCCCCTCCAAGGATAACCAAAAGGGATGCCGACCTCTAACGGGACGGACTTTAAAAAACTTATCTTTAAACCCGTGGTAGGAATCCTCGAACAGACCAAATATTCTCCTACCCTGGGCAGACCGGAAAGAAAGGAACCCTTTCCTCGCCTTCCCTTGTTTGGAAGGGTTGGTAAGGTTGAAGAAGAAAAGGAAGACATCCACCGACACCGGCAGCTCGAAATACTCGCACACCATCTCAAAACAGCGGATAGAAGCCCAACTGTTCGGATGGAGCTGTGACGGAGACACGGATATCCGATTTAAGAGTGACATCTGGAATTCGGAAAACGGAAGGCGAACCCCAACCTGGGTAAACATGGATTTGTAAAACCAAATCCAGTCGGCAATCCGGGGAGAGTGAAGATTGACCTCGTAAAGCCGCTCATGGGGGGCAGGCACGAAGGTCTCATAATTGGCCTCTTCGTCTGTTCCCCCGCACAAGTACCCGGCCTGCCGGAACTCCGTCAATTCCGCCAGATCCATCTGGTTTGGCGAATCCTTTACATCCGAGGTTACCCAGGCGTACGGATCATAGCTCGCCGCGGAAGGGAAAGCCCGGGAGACGACACGAGGCATACCTACAGCGGGGTACCACTCCATTAGTCTACGAGATCGGGAACCCGGAAAATACCCAGAAGCTATAATTCATCCTACTGAACAGTTAAGATCAAATATGAACCATGCAACCCACCTAAAAATCTACCCTGGAATGGTACCCCTGCCCTAATACTCTACCTATCATCAGAAAGCCATGTAGCAACGCAACAGTAAAAATGGCGAGGCAAACACATACAACAAGCACGCAAGAACAGAACAGAACAGAAAAGAGAAGGATTCTAGAAATACCTGAATTAACCGAAAGAACTTGAAAGTGGTTGGAGAAGCACAAAGAACCTCGAACAAGTGGTTGAAGAGGCACAAAAACGCTTGAAACGGAGGAAATTTGGATATCAGGGAGAAAAGAAAGTGGGAATAGCAAAAGTGGGAACAAAAGAAATAAGAAACTGTTTAAAAACCGCTACACGAAGCGCGAAGAAGCCAGGGGTAAAAAGGTCTTTACACGCGGAATTTTAGTAACCCATTATGAGCATTCAATGCTCAGCGCGAAGAACGAAGCGACGAAACGGTCGCCTTGGCAACCAAGAGACACGCGCGCAGGGAGCACGTCACTCCCACGAACAACCGATCTGGCGACAACACACGAATGAGGAAATCACGCGCCATCAATGTCTCCCACGAACATCACTGGCGCGTCGGGGGCACTGTTACGGCCTGGCCCAGAGTCCTTGCGGGTCGGCCCGACCCGGATGCCGCCCGAACCGGACACATGCCCCACAACGACCCGGACACGCGTCCAGGACAGCTCATGCACAGCTAGGGGATAACCTCCCTGGAAACATGGGCCTATTCTCATCGGGCCCACCTCTGACAGGTATATAAAGGGGAGGCTTGCTCTTCCCCAGAGGTACGTTACATACTCTATCACCCTATCCGCCTGCACACCTTATTGACAAGAGCGTCGGAGTGTCTTTGCAGGTGGCGCCCCTCCTCTCCCCCACTCGAAGTACTCGGGACCTCGCACTCCGCTGACCGACAGTCCACGACTTGACGAGCCCCTATCATCATCTCGGATCACAACCCGAACCGTTTAGTAACCGACCTACCGAACAGATTGGTTTAGTAGTTAGTTTATTAATCTGTTTAAGTAAGTGTTATGGATTAGTTTTTATTAACAAATTCTTAAATATAATTCAGATTCATGACAAATTAGCCATTACTCTATCTCTCTAAAAAATATAATAAAAAATAAAATAAAATAAAATATTAATAACATTATTTGTTTTTTTTTTTAATATTTTTCTATGTTATCTTCTAGTGGGCTATTCTAAATTTCTAATCTATACTTTTGTCTCAAGTGTTATTCATAATGTCTCCACCTTCCAAGAGAAATAATTGTTAACGGAGAAACAACTAGGCATGGAACTAGATGACGAATCCGAATTAGATAATGCGAGGCATCGATCTGTTTCTTTTTTTTCCCCATGACGTACATGAATTATGATTTATGAGTTAGAAATTAGAATATCTAGGTTTCGTTTGAAAAGTTTTAAAAGTAATTTTTATGAGTTGTTAATTTATAAAAAGTAATAATATTAATATTGTGTATAATTTTTAAAATTAAATTGCAGTTTTTTAAGAAACTATTTAAAAATTATAAAGAAGTTAAAAAAATAATTTCTCTCATAATATTACTATTTTTTATTATATTTCTATAAAATAAGTATTTTTAGAACTAAAAACTTAAATATAAAATAACTTATTTATAAATTATTTTTAATATAGTCATTTATTATTTAAATTATTTTTTTTAAACTTAATTAAATTATTTACCCAAACTGAATCCTAATATTACAAATATTTTGAAAATAAATATAAGATTTGTATTACATATATAGATGGTTTTTACTGTAAAATTAATTGTCTAACACACATATAAATACATAGGCTTAGGAGTTAAGATGCAGTTATAAACGAAAATTAATATATTATCATTTTTATATTTATTTTTTTATTTAATAATTCACATTTTTTAATGTAATAACTTCTCCTAAATTAAAGTAATGAGTTATGTCAAATATTTTACAATCAAAGCAAAAGGTTAAATTCAAATCAGCGTCACCTGTGAGTATCTATCTTAAGGGATGCTTCTATAAAGATACCTAAAACGTCTTTTTTTAAAGATATTTTTTAATAATTAAAATTTAACACATATAATCATTTAAATTATGTTATTTTTGTCAAAATTAGGTTAGACAAATTAATTTAACCGAAAAACAGTGAATCAAATTTTGAATCCGTCTAAATTAATATTATTTTTTATAAAAAATGACACAATACCTCTATTATATAAAATGACTAAAATACTCTTATTATATATATTAATTTTGAGAATCCTAAATTCTAGCTCTTTTCTTCTCTATCGTTATAGGGTTAGAATTTAAAGTTTTCAATATATATATATATATATATATATAGGGATATTTTAGTTGTGTTTTTATAATAGGGATATTGTAGTAATTTTTTATAAAAAATATTAATTTATATCGGTTTAAAATTTAATTCATTAATTTTTTTGCTAAACTAATTTATCCAATTTAATTTTAATAAAAATAATACAATTTAATTAATTATATGTGTTAAATTTTAATTTTTAAAAATATCTTTAAAAAAAGACGTTTTTAACATCTTTATCTAAATGACTCTCCTATCCTAATACCTAATCACATATATTCATTTTTAAAAATATTATTATATATTAAAATTAACTACTAAAATTAGTCATTAATATATTTATATATAAATTTTAATTTATTTTTAATATATATTTATATTTTAATATATATTAATAACTAATTTTAATAATTAATTTTAATATACACATAATATGATTATTCATCTTAGTCACCAAAATGTGTAACCATTGAACATGGTACCAAAAAAATCGGTTTCTTTTGTTATATATTTTTAAATATTTCCAAAATTACTCGGACTACTAATCTATTTGTAATAATTATATGGCGGGTGCTATGATGACTATTATGTTGATTATAAATTTATAATAGCTATACAATTTTGACAATATTTAAGATGATTTTTTTCTATTTCAAAATATTTTTTAATGTAACGAAACAAAAGTAAAAAGTAAATATTTTTATGCGTTACTAAATTTTTATCGGAAACTTTTAATGATCTATTGTAGTATTACTAAAGTTGTATCTAATCCAAAATGCCATCCAGATACCTTCACAATCGTCCATTTTATCTTAGCTTTCCGGACCGGTTCCCACCTTACAGGTAATGCCATGTGAATTGATCGACACTGTGTCGTACAACGACCATATTAAATTGGTACTGCTATACATAATATAAATGATGAGAAAATAACATTGATTGTTTTTTTTTTGAGAAAATAAAAAATAGGTCTTTAATCTTTTAGTTTGTAGACATTTAAATTTTTAATAATTTAAAAATATATTTAAATTTTTAATTTTTTTAAAATTTGAACATATTAATTTTTTTATTCACTTGAGTCTAACATATATTACAAAAAGATTAAATATGCCTTCTGTTATACTGGCTTAACTGATATACAAATACACATATTAAAAAATTTTTAAAATAAGATAAATTAGATCTAAAAATTAATATATTTATAATTTAAAAAAATTAAAAACTTAAAATATATTTTTAAATTCTCAAGAATATAAATATTTGGATAAAAAAATAAAAAACCTATTTTTTTTCGACAAAAGAAGAATTAATCTAAGATTTAACTAATTTTGTGTTAAGATACATTTTAAAAATATAATAATAAAATAATTTTAATGCTTTCCCGACAAAAGAATGATTAAATGTAATAGTAATAGATAAGCAAGTTACAATTACAAAGATGAAACAATTAATGGTCATCCTCGTGTGAGGGCTGATTAAAACTACCTCCAAAAAATCCAATTATTGATGATATTGTTAGAGGTTTACACGAGTTGAATAAATTCGGATTTAAGAAAGAAAGTACTAAATTACGATTTTATTTTAGGCTATAATAACAATAAAAAAATTTGATCGCTCATAAATTGAGTCCAAGTTGATTTGAATGATGAATTTTTTTATTGGAAGAAAGTTGAGCTCTGTTAATATTTATGAATCAATCAACCAATTCAATCGAATTAATGAGTTGACTCCACAACTTTATCAGGAATCTCTTTTAGATTTTTCGCCATTCTAACACTTTTTTTTATGGCACTTTTTTTTAATAAAAAACTCGTTATTCAAATCATCTTAGATTGAATTTGTAAATCACCATACTTTTTTATTGTTGTCATGGATAAAATGAAATGGTAGTTTAATAAATGAAAACGAAATGAAAACTAACCTGATAAAATTTGATCGGTTTTGATAAGAGTTTTTGTGAATAAATCTGAATCAGTCTAGCTAGTTCAATTAAATTAAATTAGATCAATTTAAATAATTAGATATTCGAGTAAAAATTAAATTTAAAAAATTTAAAAATAATTTTTTTTAAAAGGTGCATATTTTTTAAAAATATAAATATTATAAATATAAATATTAAATTAAATAAACAAATTATTTTTATAATTAAATTTTACTAATAATCCTTAGGCATATTTTTTAATTTACATTATTTATTTGTTTAATTTTAATTTCAGCATCTTCTTTACTTTTTAACTTAATTAATTTAGTTGTCAAAAATACTTATATATATAATATTACTCTTACACGAGATAACTTTAGAATATTTTCTATATAGCTTTCCTCGTATTATATATTGCTAAAATTGTATCTAAACCAAATGCTGTCCAGATACCTTGACATTCATTAACTTTATTTTTCGGGGTTGCTTCTAGCTACTATTTGAAAAATTGAATTTCTTTGATATGTCCATAACTCCATAGTAAACTAATCAGTAAGATATTTAAAATATTATATATTAATATAATAGTTAGGTATATTTTATATTAATTTTATATTTATTTAGTTTTATATTCGATTATCCTTTTTCTTTAATTTTGTCTATATCTCAAATTCTTGCCGTAATTTCAATATATATTTTTGGAATTGTATTCATATACCATCTTTTTTTATTCTGTTGCTATTTAATAATAAATTGTAAACTTAAAATGTTACTTGAATTTGAAAACATAGATATTAAAATATATTTAAGATATTATATATTAATATAGTACTTAGAGATATTTTGTATTGATTTTATGTTTATTTATTTGATTTTATATTGATTTCACCATTAGGATTAGATTGTATTCTTAGATTATAAATAAACACCTCTCACTGTACATTCTTATTAATTAATAGCATATGTTCATTAAATTTAGAATAAGTTACATTAATAGATATTAAATTTAAAGAGAATCTAAATATGTTGGATTTGAGTAAATTAAAAATAAATTTCTGAAATCATTTTAATTAAAATAAAATTAATTTAAATAATATTGTGGTTAAGATGAATATATGTGATTAGGTAATAGGTATTAGGATAGTGACAAGTGACCTTGATTTAAATTTAGCATCAGTTTAGATTGACTTTAAAAAATATTTATTTTTTATTTTTTAAAAATTATTTTATATTTAGATAATTTTTTTTTAAAAATTAATATTAAAATTTTTTTTGTTTCTGTTTTTTTTAATAAAATATTATTGAATTTTAAAATAAATAGATAATTTATTTTTTTAATAAAAATATTTTATTTTTAATAAAAAATACTTTATTTTTCGCTCCAATAACCCAATTCAAACCGAGACCTTCTGCTTGAAAATATTTGACATAACTTATTATTACTTTAATATAGGAGAAGTTACTGCACTAAAAAATGTGAATTTTTAAATAAAAATAAATATAAAAATGATAATATATGAATTTTCGTTTATAACTGCATCCTAACTCCTAAGCCTACGTATTTATATGTGTGTTAGACAATTAATTTTACGTAAAAAACACCTATATATGTGATACAAATTTTTCTATATTTATTTTCAAACTACTTGTGGCATTTGCATGACGTTCGTTTGAAAAGTTTTTAAAATTATTTTTTAAAATTTTTTATTTATAAAAAATAATAGTATCAATATTTGATATAATTTTTAAAATTAAATTATAGTTATTTAAATATTTATGAAAAAATAAAAAAATGATTTTTTTTATAATAAATTCTTTTTATTATATTTTTTTTAAAATAAATATTTTTAAAATTAAAAAAGTAAATATAAAATAATTTATTTATAAATTATTTTTAATATAAATATTTATTATTTAAATTATTTTTTAAAAAAAATTAATTAAATTATTTACTCAAAATGAGTCTAAGAATTCTAGCTCGATCTCTAGCTCATAAATCATAATTCATGTACGTCATGGGAAAAAAAAACACAGAGATCGATGCCTCGCCGTTCCATGTGTAGTTGTTTCCCCGGTTAACAATTATTTCTCTTGGAAGTTAGAGCCATATATAGACAAAAGTATAGATTAAAAATTTAGAATAGCGGACAAGAAGATAACATAGAAAAATATTAATAATTTTTATCAATATTTTAAATGAATATTTTATTTTTATATTATTAAAATTTAAAATTAAAAGTTTAAGATTTAAAATTTAGTAGTTTAAAATTGACTAATTGTTAGCAAAAAAAAGTAATTTTATTGATTATATAATATTACTCTAATATATATATATATATATATAGTGACAGATCCAGAAAATTTTGATAGTGGGGGCAAAATTTATATAACATGATAATAATTTTTATAATAAAAATAATATGTGTATATAAAAAATTAAATATTAAATTATCTATTAACCATTATATATTTGTGTATAAATACATATATTGTTTAACTTATTTTTAATGTGTATTTTATATTTTAATATATATTTTATACAAATAATTATTTTTTATGTACATATAGTATAATTATTGTTATGATTATATTTTGTTATTGTAAAATATGATTAGCCTTCAAAATATCTAATATACAAATTAAAACACTAAAATAGTAATTTAAATAATAATATATAATTTAAAATTCTATTCTTTTAGGTTTTATATTTTTAAAAAATTAAGTAATTTTTCTTTTAACACTACCATCAAAATTTTTCTCTTTCCATATATATTACTAAACAATTATTTAAAAATTCACTTCCTAACACAATTAGAAGCCGACTCTTATTGATATTCATAGTTAAAAAAGTTCTTTCAATTAATATAGTTGCTACGTAAAAATTAAAGCTAATTTGAAATAATATTCTTTTGAGTTGATTTTTAAAAAAGAACACTAATTTCGTTTAAATCTGAGAATTGATCGTTCTAACGAATATCTAATATAAAATTTTTAAATTGACGATTAAGTACCAAAAGTTGAGTAAAAAATTATTGTGGGGTCAAATTTAATAATCTAATGAGGACAAATAAATATTATTATCATATACTACTCAAAAAAATTTCAAATTGTAGTGGGGGCGCTTGCCCCCACACCAATACACTTGGAACCGTCCCTAATATATATATATATAAAAGGAGAACTTTTTTTTTAAATAGAACTAAGTATTATTTTTAAAGATATTATTAGTGTAACTGATATATTATTTAACCTTTCGAATAAGTTACACTAATATATATTAACTTAAAAGAGAATCTAAATATGTTTGATTTGAGGAGTAAACTAAAAATAAATTTCTGGAATCATTTTAGTTAAACTAAAATAAAATTAATTTAAATAAATATTGTTATTATTAAAAAGAATATAATATAACAAAACAGGAACTTAGTGTATATGTGGTGGATTACCTTTTTCTCTTTCTCTTCCATTTAATAGTATATTTTTATTAATAAATACAAGATATAAATGAATGATAATTTGAAAAATAATGGAATAGTCCTATACTGAAAGTATAAATAGGGATAAGCCTCAAACCATTCTTCACACAACACAAACCAAAGGAGTGAGCCTACACACTCATCTAATTAATCATCACCATGGCTATCTCCAAGAAAATCCTCCCTCTTCTCTCCATAGCAACCATCTTCCTCTTGCTCCTAAACAAAGCCCACTCACTAGATTCCCTTTCCTTCAGCTACAACAACTTTGAACAAGACGATGAAAGAAACCTAATCTTGCAAGGTGATGCAACGTTCTCAGCAAGCAAGGGAATCCAACTGACCAAGGTAGACGATAACGGAACCCCTGCAAAGAGCACTGTGGGTCGAGTCTTGCACTCGACCCAGGTGCGCCTCTGGGAGAAAAGCACGAACCGGCTCACAAACTTCCAAGCACAGTTCAGCTTCGTTATCAACTCGCCTATTGACAATGGTGCCGATGGCATAGCCTTCTTCATCGCGGCACCAGATAGCGAAATTCCAAACAACTCGGCCGGAGGGACCTTAGGGCTCTTTGACCCTTCAACTGCCCAGAACCCTTCGGCCAACCAAGTTCTCGCCGTTGAATTTGACACCTTCTATGCTCAAGACTCCAATGGTTGGGACCCCAATTACCAACACATCGGAATTGATGTGAACTCTATTAAATCCGCTGCAACCACCAAGTGGGAGAGGAGAAATGGCCAAACCCTAAATGTTCTCGTAAGCTATGATGCTAACTCTAAAAACCTACAAGTGACTGCTAGCTACCCTGATGGTCAAAGTTATCAGGTATCTTATAACGTTGACTTGAGGGACTATCTTCCAGAATGGGGTAGGGTTGGATTCTCAGCTGCTTCGGGACAACAATACCAATCTCATGAGCTTCAATCTTGGTCCTTCACCTCAACCTTGTTGTACACTTCACCCCACTACCTTAAACTTGGACGCTTCATGATATGATATGGAAGAATAATCGTCTCTATATCACAAATCTACCTTTCATGCATGTAAGATATGGAAATAATAGGACAAGTATTGTCCACGGTCTAAGTTTTTATTTCGTAATGTTAAAGCCACGCGCGTCAACTTTCGTTTGTATGGATAATGTATGAGTTTATCTTCTTATTACAAGTGTTGTCATCTTTACATTATTACTTTTGTTATCGCCTTCTAGAGTATCCATTTTGCATATGTTTCACTTTCACCCCACACATAAACTCACATACACAATTTATCACAGTAACAACCAGGGTTAATATTGTTGGATATATAATGTCTTTACCGATCTAATTTAAATTTTTCAAATAAGTAATTTCATAATATGATAGCAAGGAGGATATCTATGACAAACAAATTTAGAGTGCGTTGTTTGCAAAGACCTATGAAATTGGATTGGCCTTGGTACCTTTTGCTTCTTGGTGTCGCCAAATCAATACATAAATTTGGAATATCCCCTTGGTCTCTATTATATTTTTCCCAGCACCATTTCTTTGTGAAACATGTACGGATATAGACGATAGGCCATATAATAAGCCAAAGAGTAGTGGGCTTTCGATCTTTTAGCTAGATTTGGTAAAATTTTAACTTTTAAAAATACTTTATTAAAGTTGGTTTTCTAACGGTACTTTTTTATTTTAATAATAACCACAATATTTAATAAATCAAAATAAAGGTAATTTATTTAATAAGCTTAATTAAGTTAAAAAAATGTATTTGAAGAAATTGTTGAAATAAAACACAAACAGAATTGCTAAAACAATATAAAATACTGGAACGAGATGTACAAAAATTATAAAATGGAATGTCAAAACAGAAGATAGATAGAATTATTGAAATGGAGCGAACTACTGAAACGAAATAAAACATAGACAAAACTGCTAAAATAAAATGCAGATGAAATTATCAAAATGAAGTGCCAGAAAAATATATTGCACATATATTTACAACTTAAGTGCAAACGGAAAAATTAAAAATATATATATAAATAATACTCTCATATATAAAAGAGTTTGAGCAGCGAAAAAAATAATTATATAATTCTGATATCATGCATATTAAAAAAATAAAAAAATTATTAAAGAACATATTTTTAATTAAAATTGTGTTGATACTTGTGAATAAAATAATTACTAATGCATATAGTTCTATATTACAAGTAAATAAGTTTAATTAGAGGTTTTAACAAGGCTTTTTCTCTATAATATTATTTTTTTTCTATAATATTATATCTCTAATACTCCCTAAACCTCCATTGTACACATTGTATAAATATTCCATTGACTCCTCATACTTTCCCATCGAATAAATATTCGATTGAGGAATCGAATAGAAGGTTGAAAGGAAAATCGGACGGTTACGTTGAGGAGAGAAGTTAAAAACTTTCACCATGTGAGGAATTTATGGATAACGTTTATTAACAAATGAGCGGGAATAGTTAGCTGAAAGTGCGCATACAATATAGCACTATGGAATTAATGATTAGTTATCGGAGTAGATTATAAATATTAGAAAATTTTAGAAAATAGGGGTTGGAACTTCTTATCAGAAATACACTCAAGCACACTCACATCCCCAACGAATTCCTGAGTCTGCATTTGAGTTCAATTTCTATATGTTCCTTCCACTGTCTTTAAAATTCCATTTACATTTTATGTAAAAATTTACTTTTCTCGTCCAATTTATTTTTCAAGCAATGTTTAACTTCTTTACCTAATTTACATTTCAGCACTTTTAATTTTTATGTCAAAAGTCCTTCAATTCAATCGAAGTTGTTTAAGTTTAACGCAAACCATTTTGATTTTAGTCAATTTACTTTTCGAATTCTTTGTTTTCCACTTCTTTTATTCTTTTACAAATTTTAATTTAATTTTTATTTGATATTCGTCTAATTCGAGGTACTTTGATGCACTTATAAAAAACTGGTACCTACAAAAGAGGAGTAGGTTTCGCTCCCAAACCATTAGATATCGAACCACCATCGATTTGCTAAAAATTGACAAAACACAGATAAAACATATATTGTACATGAAGAAGCTAAGAACGGTCTAATTTTTTAAAATTACCTTTATAAATTTTTATTTTATTAAAGATATAATAATTTATGTATCTATTCCTATCAACTTAAATTTTAAAAAAAATGATATATCATAATATAGCATCCAAAATTTTATGAAGTGCCAAGAAGGGTGAAAAATTCAAAGATAATCACAAAATTTGAAGCGGAGGTTGGAGAGTCAACTACTGAACATGTCACTCGATATTTGGTCGAGATTGGAAATTTAGCCAATGATAAGAATTTGAAAATGAAGTTTTTTCCTTCTTCGTTAACGAAGAACGCGTTTCCATGATTTTCGAATCTCAGGCCAAATTCGATAATGACATGAAATCAGTTGGAAACTGCTTTTCACGCTCAATTTTATCGAGGAGAATTGAATGTGGCAGTTACTGATCTAGTTGCTTTGAAATGTGAGGATGGTGAAACCATTGATGATTATATGATACGTTTCAAGAATGCTAGAAGTAGATGCTATATATCATTGCCTGATAGTGAAGTGGTGAAAATAGCAGTTATGGGGTTAGGATTTTATATGCATCGAAAGTTGCTTAATGTGCATATCCCTGACTTAGCCCATTTAGTTGAAAAGGTTTGTCAGGTCGAACTTATGAAAAAAGAAAAGGAGAAGCATAGGGATGAGCAGAAGTTAAAGAGTAAGCCTTTTACTCGAAGAGAGAAAGTCGCTTATGTGACTATGGAATCCTCAGAGGAGGGATTCGATCTCGAGACAGAGGTCGATTTGGCTGAACTTAAGAAAGGTCCTTCATATGTATGCTCCCTACTTAAAAAGCTCCCATAATGAAAAGTTGATTGATTCAAAACTAAAGACTAGGAAGAAATACAGTTTTGATATTTGAAATCTGATCAGATTTTCTATGGGTTGCTTAAAGATAAACAATTAATTCTGCCTGAGGGTAGAACTTTACTTTTGGTGAAAGATTTAAAATGGAAATCTTATTATAAATTTCACCAAGCAACCAGTCATTCGACTAACAGCTGTGTTCGTTTCAGGGACTTAATTCAGGAGGCTATAATGGAAGGACGTTTGAAGTTCGATGATGGGAAGAAAGAAATGAAAGTTGATGTTGATCCTTTCGATGCTAATGCTAGTTTTGTCGAACCATATTTTGGGGTGAACATGGTTGGCATGTCTTATGATTTTGATGTGGCTCTGGATGATTTCGAGTCGCAGGTTTGATTAGTATATCCTCGAGCAGGGGATGGCCTGCTAGATTTTTTGGTACAGTAAAAGATCAAAGATCGAGATGTATCTGTGTGTCCACGATATAATGCTGTATTTGATGCGGAAGCTGCGGCAATTTTCGAGAAGGAAAGGATGAAGAAGGAGCTGGCTTATAGAGAGGAGCAAGCTCATCAAAGGCAGTCAATTCGACGTATGGAGGAACAAAGTTCTAAGGCCCCTCAATAAAATATTGTTGCACCTTTGAGCCGGTCTCAGGCTATAGGTGTACAGTGGATTCGGAATTGTCAAGAATTTCAGAATCGAGATGCTCTTTATCGACAGAATCCATAGTGGGGACATCGAGGGCCTCCTCGAAACCTGTATCCCTATCAACGTAGTCGAGCCAGGGGATACCCAAGGGGCAGAGGAAGAAGGAATCTAAATCAGAATAAGAAGCCTCAGTCAGATAAAGGCAAGGGGACAACACCTTCGGTGCATTCCCGAATTGTCTT
Organism: Arachis ipaensis; assembly: GCF_059453495.1. Classification (NCBI taxonomy): domain Eukaryota; kingdom Viridiplantae; phylum Streptophyta; class Magnoliopsida; order Fabales; family Fabaceae; genus Arachis; species Arachis ipaensis. The sequence continues at coordinate 147,634,663 of NC_142444.1, forward strand.
TCCTTCTAATGGAGAGACATGCCCAAAGGGAATTTCATATCCTGCAAAGATGGAGAAAGGTAAGGCAATAGCCTATTCTTCAGGAGTTGATAAAGGCAAAGAGGTTGATTTGGATGAAGAATACTTTGAAGAAGGAGATGATGAGGTAGTTGGAACTATTTCGATCATTCCAACTGAGTTTTTGGGTGAGTATAAAGGTGATCCAGAAGAGGACTACGATATGGATGCTGAAGAGGCTTTTTCCTTCATCCAATATGAGGATGAACCAGGGTATTTCATGAGGCCTACTGAGAAGCAAAAGTCTCATCTTCGCCCACTCCATATTACTACCACTTTGAGTGGGATTAAGGTAAATAAAGTATTGATCGATAGTGGAGCAGCAATTAGTCTCTTACCAGAAAGGATGTTAATGAAGGTTGGTAAACACCCTGATGACTTGGTTCCCACCAATATTGGTGTAACAGACTTTAGTGGTTCTTCAACTCCTGCAAAAGGTCTGGTTACTTTGGGGGTGAAGGTGGGGTCATCTGAACAGAACACTGTGTTTGTTGTGGTGCCATCAAAAAATACCATGTACAGCTATTGCACGGCAAATCATCTGTCGGTTCCCACTAGCGTCGGAATAAGACCCTTGTCTTTTTGCACACTGTCACCGCGCCCAACATTCGCAGGTTTGAAATTCGTTACAGTCATCCCTTCCCGGATCCTACTCAGAATACCACATACAAGCTTTAGACTTTCCGGATCCCAGGAATGCTGCCAATCGATTCTAGCCTATACCACGAAGGTTCTAACCTCTGGACTCGGTCCGTGGATTAGAAACCCAAGAGATACGCACTCAAGCTATCGCCCAATGACTACGTTGAGCTCAGATAGAACGGGAGTGGTTGTCAGGCACGCGTTCATAGGTTGAGGATAATGATGAGTGTCACGGATCATCATATTCTCGATATTGAAGTACGAGTGAGTATCTTAGAATAGAATCAAGCGTGATTGAATAGAAAACAATAGTAATTGCATTAATCCATTGAAACACAGCAGAGCTCCTCACCCCCACCTATGGGGTTTAGAGACTCATGCCGTAGAAGATACAATATGAAGTTTAAAATGTCATGAGGTACAAAATGAATCTCTAAAAGTAGTTTTTATACTAGACTAGTGACTTAGGTTTACAGAAAATGAGTAACTAAGTGTAGATAGTGCAGAAATCCACTTCCGGGACCCACTTGGTGCGTGTCTGGGCTGAGCTTCCAAGCTTTCACGTGCATATGTCCAAAGTTGGCATTAAACGCCACCCTGGGTTCCAGAATGGGCGTTTAACGCCGAAAAAGGTGCCAGTTCTGGCGTTTTATGCCAGAAAGTTTTAGGCTGACTTTGAACGCTAATTTGGGCCATCAATTCTCAGGAAAAGTATTGACTATTATATATTGTTGAAAAGCCCAGGATGTCTACTTTCCAACGCAATTGAGAGCACGCCAATTGGGCTTTTGTAGCTCGAGAAAATCCATTTTGAGTGCAGGAGGGTCAGAATCCAATAGCATCTGCAGTCCTTTTTCAGCCTCTGAATCAGATTTTTGCTCAGGTCCCTCTATTTCAGCCAGAAAATACCTGAAATTATAGAAAAATACACAAACTCATAGTAAAATCCAGAAATGTGATTTTTGAATAAAAAACTAATAATAATATAATAAAAAGTGACTAAAACATACTAAAAACTATGTAAAAACAATGCCAAAAGAGTATAAATTATCCGCTCATCACAACACCAAACTTAAATTGTTGCTTGTCCCCAAGTAACTAAAAAGAAAATAGGATAAAAAGAAGAGAATATATAATAAATTCCAAAAATATCAATAAAAAGTAGTTTCAATTAGATGAGCGGGACTAGTAACTTTTTGCTTCTAAACAGTTTTGGCATCTCACTCTATCCTTTGAAGTTCAGAATGATTGGCATCCATAGGAACTCAGAATTCAGATAGTGTTATTGATTCTCCTAGTTCAGTATGTTAATTTTTGAACACATCTACTTTATAAGTCTTGGCCGTGACCCTAAGCATTTTGTTTTCCAGTATTACCACCGGATACATAAATACTACAGACACTCTTTTTGCTTTAGACCACGACTTTAACCGCTCAGTCTCAAGCTTTTCACTTGACACCTTCACGCCACAAGCACATTGTTAGGGACAGCTTGATTTAGCCGCTTAGGCTAGGATTTTATTCCTGTGGGCCCTCCTATCCATTAATGCTCAAAGCCTTGGATCCTTTTTACCCTTGCCTTTTGGTTTAAAGGGCTACTGGCTTTTTCTGCTTGCTATTTCTTTTTCTTTCTTTTTCTTCTCTCCTTTTTTTCTTTATTTTTTTGCCACTTTTTTTCCGCAAGCTTTGTATTCACTGCTTTTTCTTGCTTCAAGAATCAATTTTATGATTTTTCAGATTATCAATAACATTTCTCTTTTTCATTATTCTTTCAAGAGCCAACAATTTTAACATTCATAAACAACAAATTCAAAAATATGCACTGTTCAAGCATTCATTCAGAAAACAAAAAGTATTGCCACCACATCAAAATAATTAAACCAATTTCAAGATAAAATTCAAAATTCATGTGCTTCTTGTTGTTTTGCAAATAAAAACATTTTTCATTTAAAAAAGGTGATAGATTTATAGGACATTTATAACTTTAAGACATAGACTCTAAACTTTATTGATCATGGAATAAAAATAAGATATAAAATAAACATAAAAGCAGACAAATAATAATAAAAGAAAGGAAATTAAAGACATAAAAATAAATGACTCTAATACTGTTGCTTATGTAACTCTTAAAATAGGTTTCTAATAATAAAAGTTATCACAGAGTTAGGACTCAACAACCTTTATTTTGAGAGATAGGTGCTCCTTCAATCTGTGGGATGTCTGGCTCTTCAAGGATCAACTTCTGTCGCTTTAGTTCCTGTAACTCACGCCCTTGCTTCTCTTATTCTCTGAGCAGTTTGCAGAGCATGCTATTCTGATTTTGCTGCTCTTCTTTGAGTTGATCGATAGATTCTTGCAGCTTGTTGACAGATGCTTCTAAGCAGGCCCAATAGTCAAATTGAGGAATTTCTGGGAGGAGCTCATGTGCCCTCCTCTTGATGAGGTTGTCTTGAACTTGAGGTCCATCCATTAGCCTTTTGGTGATTGGGTGTTCAACTGGGATATACTCATCCACACCTATCTGTACCCCCGCGACCTTACATAACAGACTGATCAAGCTTGGGTAAGCCAATTTGGCTTCAGTGGATTCCTTGTTTGCAAATAAGTAAATTTCACAAGGAATTAACTGATGAACCTCCACTTCTTTTCCCAGCATAATACAGTGAATCATCAATGCTCTTTTGACAGTGACTTCAGAGTGGTTACTGGTGGAAAGTATAGATCGCCCAATAAAATCCAGCCAGCCCCTAGCAACTGGCTTGAGGTCTCCTCTCTTCAGTTAGTTTGGGACACCTTTTGAATTAGTTATCCATTTGGTTCCAAGGAGGCATATGTCCTCTAGAACTTAATCCAACTTTTTATCTTTAGCCATTCTCCTATTAAAGGATTCTGGATCATCCTGTAGTTGAGGAAGTTTGAGGACTTCTCTCACTTTGTCAAGATGGAAGTAGATAATCTTTCCTCTGACCATGGTTCGAAAAGTATAGAAGGCAGTTCCCTCCATTCTTTGCTTATCTGTCAGCCACAGGTTTGCATAGAATTCCTGGATCATATTTCTTCCCACATTCATTTCAGAATTAGCTAGGATTTCCCAGCCTCTGTTTCAAATCTGCTCTTGGATCTCCGAATATTCGTCTTCTTTCAGATCGAACTTGACTTTCGGGATCACTAATCTTCTACACACAATTTTGAAGTAATGATCTGCATGTTCTTTGGTGTAGAACCTCTCATGCATCCATTATGGTTTTGGATTGTTTTCTTTCTTGCCTCTTGTAGTGGTTTGTTTTCCTTTAGGGGCCATGATCTTGGTCAGTGATCACGGAAAATCACACCAAACTTAGAGGTTTGCTTGTCCTCAAGCAAAAGTAAAGAAAGAAGATGAATATATGGAGAGAAGGATTCGAATGATGGAGGAAGGGGGATGGCCGAATGTATAAATAGAGGGGAGGGAGGGAATGGTTTCAAAATTTTAGAAAAAGATATGATTGATAAAAGATAAACATGATATGAAAAAGATGAAATTCTTTTCAAAAATTTAAAAGATAGGAAAAAGATATGAGGAGGTGAAATCTGAATTTTTGTTAATGCATCTAAGAAATAAAAGATAATATGAATGAGTTAAAAAGATTTGAAAAGATGAATGAGTTTTTTGAAAAAGAATTGAAAAGAATTGAAAGAGAATTAAAAGAATTTATAAGGTTATGAAATTTTTATGAATGGAGATTAAAAAATGAATGTTTGTAATGTTTGGATGCAGAGAATTTTGAAGTAAAACAAGAAAATTCAAAAAAATTGAATTGGAAACGAAATTACCTCTCCCCTAACTGTTCTGGCGTTAAACACCCAGAATGATAGCCATTCTGGCATTTAACGCCCATCTGGTGGCCATTTTGGGCGTTTAACGCCCAGCCAGATACCCTGGCTGGCGTTAAACACCAGAAATCCTTTCTCACTGGGCGTTTTTTTGAACGCCCAGGATGCTGTTGTTTCTGGCGTTAAACGCCCAGAATGCTGCCCATTCTGGCATTTAACGCCCAGAATGATATCTTTACTGGCGTTAAACGCCCAGAATGATCCCAAATTGCCTCTTTACTGGTGTTTTAACGCCAGTGAGCTCTTTTTCTCTATGATTCCTCTGTTTTATGTTCTGAACCTTCATTTCCTTGAATTTTTCATTGATAAGCATTAACAAACATAAATAACAAAATTAAATAAACTTATATAATTGTTATAAACTTCTAATAATGGCTGGGTTGCCTCCCAGTAAGTGCTTCTTTACTGTCTTTAGCTGGACTTTACTGAGCTTTTAATTTAGTCTCAGCTTTGAGCATTCTTGCTCAATATTGCCTTCAAGATAATGTTTGATTCTTTATCCATTAACAATGAACTTTTTGTCAGAATCAATATCTTGAAGCTCTACATAACCATATGGTGACACACTTGTAATCACATATGGTCCCCTCCACCGGGATTTCAACTTCCCAGGGAATAATCTGAGCCTAGAGTTAAACAGCAGGACCTTCTGTCCTGCCTCAAAGACTCTAGAAGACAGCCTTTTGTGATGCCATCTTTTTGCTTTCTCTTTATAATTTTTAGCATTTTCGAAAGCAATGAGTCTGAACTCTTTCAGCTCATTCAACTGGAGTAATCTTTTCTCTCCAGCTACCTTAGCATCAAGGTTTAGGAACCTGGTTGCCCAGTAGGCTTTGTGTTCTAGCTCCACTGGCAGATGACAGGCTTTGCCATACACAAGCTGGTATGGAGAGGTCCCTATAGGAGTCTTGAATGCTGTTCTGTATGCCCACAGAGCATCATCCAGGCTTCTTGCCCAGTCCTTTCTACGGATACTTACAGTCCGTTCCAGGATTCGTTTTAGTTCTCTATTCAAAACTTCAGCCTGCCCATTTGTCTATGGATGATTTGGAGTCACCACTTTGTGGTTAATTCCATATTGGACCAGAGCAGAGTCAAGCTATTTATTGCAAAAATGAGTGCCTCCATCACTGATTAGTATCCTAGGGACACCGAACCTGCTGAAGATATGCTTCTGGAGGAACTTCATTACTATCTTAGTATCATTAGTGGGTGTTGCAATTGCCTCTACCCATTTAGATACATAGTCTACTGCCACCAGAATATAAGTGTTTAAGTATGATGGTGGGAAAGGCCCCATGAAGTTAATACTCCATACATCAAACAACTCAATCTCTAAGATCCCTTGTTGAGGCATGGCATAACCATGAGGCAGATTACCAGCTCTCTGGCAACTGTCATAGTCACGTACAAACTCTCGGGAGTCTCTATAGAGAGTAGGCCAGTAGAAACCGCATTGGAGAACCTTTGTGGCTGTTCGCTCACCTCCAAAGTGTCCTCCATATTGTGATCCATGGCAATGCCATATGATCTTCTGTGCCTCTTCTCTGGGTACACATATGCGGATTACTCCGTCTGCACACCTCTTAAAGAGATATGGTTCATCTCACAAGTAGTACTTTGCATCAGAAATCAATTTTTTCATTTGTTGCTTACTGTACTCTTTTGGTATGAATCTCACAGCTTTATAGTTTGCAATGTCTGCAAACTATGGTAATTCCTGAATGGCAAAGAGTTGCTCATCTGGAAAGGTTTCAGAGATCTCAATAGGAGGGTGGGACGCCCCCGCTACTGGTTCTATCCGGGACAGGTGATCTGCTACCTGGTTCTCTGTCCCTTTTCTGTCTCTTATTTCTATATCAAACTCTTGCAGAAGCAACACCCATCTTATGAGTCTGGGTTTTGAATCCTGCTTTGTGAGGAGATATTTTAGAGTAGCATGGTCAGTGTACACAATCACTTTTGATCTTACTAAATAAGATCTGAACTTGTCAATGGCATACACCACTGCAAGCAACTCCTTTTCTGTGGTTGTGTAATTCTTCTGTGCGTCATTCAAGACACGGCTAGAATAGTAAATGACGTGCAGAAGCTTGTTATGCCTCTATCCCAGTACTGTACCAATGGCATGGTCACTGGCATCACACATTAGTTCAAATGGTAACGTCCAGTCTGGTGCAGAGATGACTAGTGCTGTGACCAGCTTAGCTTTCAGAGTTTCAAACGCATGCAGACACTCTGTGTCAAATACAAATGGCGTGTTAGCAGCTAGCAGATTGCTCAGAGTTTTTCAATTTTGAAAAATCCTTTATAAACCTCCTAGAGAATCCTGTATGCCCCAGAAAGCTTCTGATTGCCTTAACATTGGCAGGTGGTGGTAATTTTTCAATTACCTCTACCTTAGCTTGATCCACCTCTATTCCCTTGTTTGAAATTTTGTGCCCAAAGAAAATTCATTTAGTCACCATAAAGTGACATTTTTCCCAGTTTAAAACCAGGTTTGTCTCTTGGCACCTTTTCAGAACAAGTGCTAGATGGTTAAGACAGGAGCTGAATGAGTCTCCAAATACTGAGAAGTCATCCATGAAGACTTCCAGAAATTTCTCTACCATATCAGAGAAGATAGAGAGCATGCACCTCTGAAAGGTTGCAGGTGTATTGCACAGACCAAATGGCATCCTTCTGTAACCAAATACTCCAGAAGGACATGTGAATGCTGTTTTCTCTTGGTCCTGAGGATCTACTGCAATTTGGTTGTAACCTGAATAGCCATCCAAAAAGTAGTAGTATTCATGACCTGCTAGTCTCTCTAGCATTTGGTCTATGAATGGTAAAGGAAAATGATCCTTTTTGGTGGCTGTATTGAGTCTTCTGTAGTCAATACACATACGCCACCCTGTAACTGTTCTTGTAGGAACCAGTTCATTCTTTTCATTATGAACCACTGTCATGCCTCCCTTCTGGGAAACAACTTGGACAGGGCTCACCCAGGGGCTATCAGAAATAGGATAAATAATCCCAGCCTCTAGTAACTTAGTGACCTCTTTCTGTACCACCTCCTTCATGGCTAGATTTAGCCGCCTCTGTAGTTGAACCATTGGCTTAGCATCATCCTCCAATAGGATCTTGTGCATACATCTGGCTGGGCTAATACCCTTAAGATCACTTATGGACCACCCAAGAGCTGTCTTGTGTGTCCTTAGCACCTGAATTAGTGCTTTCTCTTTCTGTGGTTCTAAAGTAGAGCTTATGATCACAGGAAAAGTGTCATCTTCCCCCAGAAATGCATATTTCAGGGATGGTGGTAGTGGTTTGAGCTCGGGTTTAGGAGGCTTCTCCTCTTCCTGATGAGTTTTCAGAGGTTCTTCTGTTTTCTCTGGTTCCTCCAGATCAGGCTGAACATCTTTAAAAATGTCCTCTAGCTCTGATTCGAGACTCTCAGTCATATTGACCTCTTCTACCAGAGAGTCAATGATGTCAGCGCTCAGGCAGTCTTTTGGTGTGTCTGGATGCTGCATAGCTTTGACAGTATTCAACTTAAACTCATCCTCATTGACTCTCAGGGTTATCTCCCCTCTTTAGACGTCAATGAGGGTTCGTCCAGTTGCTAGGAAAGGTCTTCCTAGAATGAGAGTTGTACTCTTGTGCTCCTCCATTTCCAGCACTACAAAGTCAGTAGGAAAGGCAAATGGCCCAACCTTGAGAATCGTGTCCTCAATTATACCTGATGAGATTTTAATGGAGCCATCAGCAAGTTGGAGACATATCTGGGTTGGTTTAACCTCATCAGTCAAACCAAGCTTTTTGATAGTGGATGCAGGTATTAGGTTGATACTTGCCCCAAGATCACATAGAGCTGTCTTAGTACAAGCACCCTCTAATGTGCATGGTATCATAAAGCTTCCAGAATCTTTAAGCTTTTCTGGTAAGCTTTTCAGAATGACTGCACTGCATTCTTCAGTGAGGAAAACTTTTTCAGTTTCTCTCCAATCCTTCTTATGACTTAAGATCTCTTTCATGAACTTAGCATAAGAGGGTATTTGCTCAAGTGCCTCTGCAAATAGAATCTTTATTTCAAGAGTCTTGAGATAGTCTGCAAAGCGGGCAAATTGTTTATCCTGTTTTGCTTGGTGGAGTTTCTGAGGATAAGGCATCTTGGCTTTATATTCTTCAACCTTAGTTGCTGCAGGTTTATTTCCTACAGAAGTGGTTGGAGAAGCCTGCTTAAGGGGATTGTTATCAGCACTTGCAGGTGTCTGATCCCTTATTGGCGTTTGAACGCCAGAATTGGGTGCTTTTTGGGCGTTTAATGCCATGTTGCCACCCTTTTCTGGTGTTTGAACGCCAGAATTGGCTACCCTGTGGGAGTTTAACGCCAATTCTTCACCCCTTTCTGGCGTTTGAACACCAGAATCATTCCTCTTTGGGATCTTACTGTCCTCAGAGGGATTTTGGGTAGTGGCTTGGTCATTTTTTGTTAGTTGTTCCCTTTTTGGCTTCCTGCTGCTTTGAATTGAGACATTCAATGTCTTCCTACTCCTTAATTGAATAGCTTGGCATTCTTCTGTTATCTGTTTAGATAGCTGCTGTCTTATCTAATTCAAGTGTTTTTCCATATTCTCATTAGCATCTTTGGTTTCTTGCAGCATCTCTTTAAATTCTGCTAACTGTTTTGTTATAATAAGCAATTGCTGATTGAGTTCAGCAACTTGTTCTTGAGGACTAAGTTCAGTGGATACTACATTAGCTTCTTCTTTCATGGAGGACCCACTATTTAAGTATAGATATTAATTTCTAGCAACTGTATCAATGAGCTCTTGAGCCTCTTCAATTATCTTTCTCATATGTATAGATCCACCAGCTGAGTGGTATAGAGACATTTGGGCCTTTTCTGTAAGCCCATAGTAAAAGATGGATAACTGCACCCATTCTGAAAACATTTCAGAGGGGCATTTCCTTAGCATCCCTCTGTACCTCTCCCAGGAATTATAAAGGGATTCATTATCCTCTTGTTTAAAGTCTTGGATGTCCAATCTTAGCTGTGTGATTCTTTTTGGAGGGAAATATTGATTCAGGAATTTGTCTGATAACTGTTTCCATGTTCTTATGCTTGCTGTGGGTTAGTTGTTTAACCACCTCTTAGCTTGATCTTTTACAGCAAATGGAAACATTAATAACCTGTAGACATCTTGATCCACGTCCTTTTCACGTACTGTGTCAGCAATTGGTAAGAACTGTGCCAAAAACTTAGTAGGTTCTTCCTGTGGAAGACCATAATATTGGCAATTTTATTGCACCATGATAATGAGCTGAGAATTTAGCTCAAAGCTGCTAGCTCTGATGGGAGGTATACAGATACTACTCCCATAGGAAGCATTAGTGGGGTTAGCATATGACCCCAGGGTCCTTCTGGACTGTTCATTTCCAATTAGGTCCATGATGGAGAAAGGGAGATGTTGTAGATTGTAAAATAGAAATAAAGTAAAAGAAAAATCAAAATATTTTTGTTTTTATTTTATTTATTTAATGCTAACCGAATTCAAAAGAGAAGAAAATAAAATAAAATAATTGGAAACTAGAAAAATAAGCTTCGAAAATTAAATAAAATAAAATAGATTAAAGTAAATAATAAAAAAATTCGAATACTAAAATGGCTAATTAATTAAAAAGATTTGAAAAATTTTGGATATGATTTTAAAATTTGAAGATTGAAACTTTCTCAACAAGGAAACACCAAACTTAAAATTTTTCAATCAAAATAATAAAATAGTGCAAGTAATTCGAAAAGTGTGAATAAGAAAAGAAAAAGATTTTGAAAAATTTTATAAAGGATTTTCGAAAAATAGTAAAAGAAATTTGAAAAAGAATTTGTTTTGAAAAAGATTTAAGAAGATAAATTTTTAAAATTGAAATTTTAACTTGCCTAACAAGAAACTACCAAATTTTAAAAATTTTGACTAAGTCAACCTAAGGGATTTGAAAATAATGAGCAAATAAAGGAAAAGATATTTTTTGAATTTTTGAATTTAATGAGGAAAGAGAAAAACAATAAAATGACACCAAACTTAGAATTTTTAGATCAAAACAAAGAAAGCAAACAAGAAAACTTTGAGTGTCAAGATGAACACCAAGAACACTTTAAAGATCAAGATGAACACTGTTCATACCCTGGGTCGAGCTATCCGACCTGGGATAATCGGCGACAAAGCGACTGACCTCTTCAGGTCAGGCTATTCGACCTCTTCTCAAAGAGGTCAGCCAATTCGACAGGAAAGCCCAATAAAAGGCCCAAATAGAGGAACACGACCCAAATCCACAGGCCGTCCAAACCTATAGAGATAAGGGCGGTTCCCTTGAAGATAAGCTGACCTCAACTCAAAGATAAAGATAAGATAAGATAACTAACTTATCTTATCTAGAAAGGTCACTCTACAACCACTATAAATACACTGGAGCACCCAGGTATAACTCATACTCTGATTCTACTAAAAACCTGTTTAATACCCATGCTAACTTAAGCATCGGAGTCTCTTGCTGGTACCCCCCACCCTCCGGTGACCAAGGATCAGCAGTGTAGCCATCCAACAAGTCGGACACGATAGCTCCGGCCGCCACTCACCAGCCGGACACATCGGCACCGACCGGTACAGAAGATCTCGACCGAGATCGACCTCCAGTTTCAGGTAACCCTCGGAACATTGGTGCCGTTGCCGGGGAACCTGGAAGTCATCCCACCACCATGGCAGACGACCATGACAACGACCATGATTCAGATCTAGAGGATAGAACACCGCACAAAAATGCGGGCACTACACCAAAAGATACTCCGGAATCCAACGGAGATAAAAACTCATCAAATCCAGGAGTAATAGAAGCGCTTCAAGATCGTTTAAAGCAACTTGAAAAAGAAAGCCAGCATCAACGAGAAGTTGGCAAGGATCTACAAAGAGAGGTAAGGCGACGTCGAGACTTAGAAGATAAAATCCTACAACTCGAAGCCAATCTCAAAGAAAAGGCCACCCGGACCACCCCTGAGGACAATTCACACAGAGATCAAGATCCATTCACTAGGAAAATCATGAAAACTAAAATTCCTAAGGACTTCAAACTCCCGGATATGACTTTGTATGATGGCACTACAGATCCCAACCATCACCTTAGCAACTTCAGAAGCAGAATGTACCTCACCGACGCCTCAGACGCTGTTCGCTGCAAGGCTTTTCCAACGACTCTCACGAAGACAGCAATTAGATGGTTCGACAACTTACCTCCTAAGTCCATCTCAAGCTTTGACGACCTAGCCAAAAATTTCTTGGCCAGATTCTCCATCCAAAAAGACAAGGCCAAGCACACCCCCAGTCTACTAGGAATCAGGCAAGGAGATCGGGAAAGTCTTCGCAACTACATGGAAAGATTCAACAAAATATGCCTGGATATACAAAGCTTGCCAACAAAGGCTGCCGTCATGGGCCTCATCAACGGCCTACGAGAGGGACCTTTCAGCCAATCTATATCAAAGAAATACCCACATCTCTGGATGAAGTGCAAGAGTGGGCAGAGAAGTACATCAACATGGAAGAAAATTCCCGACCTGGGGAAGCCTCGAAATCTGGTTTCACCTACCGAGATAAAGATAAAGAATCCAAGAAGAAGGAAGATCGAACGGGGGAAAAAAATAAAAAAGTACCATAATTACACCCCTCTTCGGGTGTCCCTGGTGGATATTTACAAAGAAGTCTATAACACAGAAATGATACCCCCAGCTCGACCACTCAAAGGCAAAAGAAGAGGAGGAAATCGAAACGAATACTGTGAATATCATCGGGTCCGAGGACATTCCACCAACGAATGTTTCGATTTAAAAAATATCATAGAAAAATTAGTAAGAGAAGGAAAACTAAATCGGTACCTAGCCATCCGAGATGATGAGCAAAGAAAAAGACGAAGGGATGAAGATGTTGGACGAGCTGAGCGATCACCTCGTACGCCAGAAAGAGATGTCCACATGATACACGAAGGATTTGTAGGAGGAGGAATCTCCAAGTCATCCCGCAAAAGATATCTCAAAGAAGTATATCATGTCGAAGGGAAGGAGGAAGCACCCGACATCCCTGCAATCACATTCACCAAAGAAGATGCATCCGGTGTCATCTCAGGACACGACGATCCCATGGTCATCACCATCATACTGGCGAACGCCAATCTCCACCGCACAATAATAGACCAAGGGAGCTCCACCGACATCTTATTCAAAACTGCCTTCGACAAGCTCGGCTTAGAAGAAAAGGAGCTTAGAGCATACCCGAATAGCCTGTTCGGACTGGGCGATACCCCAGTACAACCACTGGGATACGTGTCACTACATACAACCTTCGGAAAAAGGAACCAATCCAGAACACTCAAGATAGACTACATCGTGGTCGACGTGAGTTCAGCCTACAATGCCTTAATAGGTCGGACAACACTAAATCAACTCGGCGCATAGTCTTGACTCCACATCTATGCATGAAATTCCCAACCACAGAAGGGATAGCTACGATAAAAGCAGATCAAAAGATGGCACGCCGCTGTTATAACAAAAGTCTAAACCTCAGAGGCAGAAGAGAAGAGTTCCATACAATTGAGCTTGGTGGAGTTCAGAGACGAGAAGAACTCCGTCCACAGCCCAAAGGTGAAGTAGAGAAAGTTCAGATTGGAGACACCTTAGACAAAACAACTAATATTAGCACGATCCTAAAAGGAAATGCAAAAGAATTTCTAGTACAGTTCTTACGAGATAATGTCGATCTCTTCGCATGGAAAGCTACAGACATGCCAGGCATAGACCCCGAAGCTAATGTGTCACAAGTTGGCAGTTTATCCAAGATCTTGGCCGGTATAGCAGAAACGAAGAAAACTTGGACCAGAACGATCCCAAGCTGTGGAAGAACAGGTACAAGCACTACTGGAGGCAGGATTCATAAGAGAAGACAAGTACCCACTATGGCTAGCTAACGTCGTCTTGGTGAAAAAATCAAATGGGAAATGGCGAATGTGCACCGACTACACCGATCTCAACAAAGCCTGCCCAAAAGATCCTTACCCACTCCCAAGTATCGACGCTCTGGTAGATGCTTCATCCGGATATAGATACCTCTCATTTATGGACGCATACTCCGGATACAATCAAATCCCCATGTATCCAGCAGATCAAGAAAATACCTCGTTTTTAACACCAAAGGCAAATTACTGCTACATTGTGATGCCTTTTGGTCTCAAGAATGTGGGAGCTACTTATCAAAGGCTAATGAATAAAGTCTTTTCAGATCATATAGGAAAAATCATGGAGGTCTACGTGGACGACATGTTAATAAAGACACAAAGCGAAGAGACATTATTGTCTAACCTGGCCCAAGTGTTCGACACTATAAGGAAGCATGACATGCGACTCAATCCCGCAAAATGCACCTTTGCAGTAGAAGCAGGCAAATTCTTAGGTTTCATGCTCACACAAAGAGGAATTGAAGCAAATCCAGACAAATTCCAGGCTATACTCAACATGAAGAGCCCAACTTGTGTCAAAGAGGTACAACAACTCAACGGGAGATTAGCAGCCTTATCCAGATTCTTAGCAGGATCAGCGATAAGATCTCTCCCCTTCTATGCCACTTTAAGGAAAGCAAAGAAGTTTGAATGGACAATGGAATGCGAGCAAGCCTTCTAGGACTTCAAAAGTTTCCTGGGATGACCACCTATCCTAACTCGACCACGGGAGGAAGAACCACTCGTATTGTACCTTGCGGTAGGAAGTCGGGCAGTAGCCTCAGCACTGGCTCGAGAGGACGACAAAGGGCAACAACCTGTATACTTCATTAATAAATCACTACAGGGATCCGAGCTGAACTACTAAAAAATATAAAAGTTCGCCTATACTCTCATACTGACATCTCGACGGCTTCGCCCATACTTCCAGGCTCACACTATTAAGGTTCGAACCGACCAGCCCATAAAAGGGATATTACAGAAAATAGATCTAGCAGACAGAATTCTACAATGGGCAGTCGAGTTATCCGAGTTTGACTTCCACTATGAAGATCGGACAGCCATCAAATCACAGTACTTGGCCGACTTCGTTGCAGAATTCACAGGTACCCTGGAAACCCCCACAGAATGGAATCTCTATGTAGATGGGTCCTCGAATAAGACTGGAAGCGGCGCAGGTGTGATAATAGAAAGCAACCAAGGTACCCAAGTTAAGCTTTCCCTCATATTTGGGTTCCCGGCCTCAAATAACCAGGCAGAATATGAAGCGTTGCTAGCTGGCTTGAAGCTGGCTAAGGAGGTTGGAGCTCAAAAACTCAACATCTTCAGCGATTCACAAGTAGTCACCTCACAAATAACAGGGAGCTACCAAGCCAAAGATCCCACCATGAAAAAGTATTTGGATAAAATAAAGGAACAGCTCGAACATCTCGGGGAATACAAGATCTGCCACATACCCCGCTGTTCATACCCTGGGTCGAGCTACCCGACCCGGGATGATTGGCGACAAAGCGACCGACCTCTTCTAAAGAGCTCGGCCAAATCGACAGGAAAGCCCAATAAAGGGCCCAAATAGAGGAACACGACCTAAATCTAAAGGCAATCCAAGCCTATAGAGATAAAGGCGGTTCCCTTGAAGATAAGCTGACTTCACCAAAGATAAGATAAGATAAGATGACCAACTTATCTTATCAGAAAGGTCAGCCCACACTACGATAAATACACTGGAGCACCCATGTATAACTCATACTCTGATCCTACATAAAACCTGCTTAATACCCGTGCTAACTTAAGCATTGAAGTCTCTTGCAGGTACCCCCACCCTCCGGTGGCCAAGGATCAGCAGTGTGGCAAGTCCAACGAGTCGGACACGACAGCTCCGGCCGCCATCAGCCAGCCGGACACGGTGTCTCCGACCCGTACCGAAGATCTCATTCGAGATCGACCTCCAGTTTCAGGTAACCCTCGGAACACCCGTGAACAAAATGCCCGAGCTGACGCACTCTCAAAACTAGCCAGCACCAAACCAGAGGGCAACAATAGAAGCCTCATCTAGGAAATGCTACAGAACCCGTCAATCTCGGAAGAGGAAAAAGTCCTAGCCATAACAAGTCAGAATCATGATTGGATGACTCCCATAATTAATTACCTCAAAACAGAAACACTCCCCACAGATGAAAAGGAGGCAAAGAGGTTAAAATGAGAGGCTCAGTACTACACTATCATAAACAACACCCTATATAAAAGAGGGATTTTAATACCACTATTAAAATGTGTGCCGACCTCCAACACAAGGGAAGTTTTAGAGGAAGTACACAGTGGCATTTGTGGTAATCATCTCGGAGCACAAGCTCTCACCAAAAAAGTACTCCGGGCGGGATTTTATTGGCCAACTCTACAAAAAGAAGCTACAGAGTATGTAAGGACATGCCCACCATGTCAGAAACATGCCAACTTTCACATCACCCCGCCAGAAGAGCTCATCAGCGTAACCTCACCTTGGCCATTTGCAAAATGGGGACTTGATCTCCTCGGACTTTTCCCCCAGGG
The DNA here is from genome assembly GCF_059453495.1 of Arachis ipaensis. Lineage (NCBI taxonomy): Eukaryota > Viridiplantae > Streptophyta > Magnoliopsida > Fabales > Fabaceae > Arachis > Arachis ipaensis. Next base: position 147,650,806 of record NC_142444.1, read on the forward strand.
ATCAGGACAAGTCAAATTCCTCATAGTAGGGGTAGACTATTTCACAAAGTGGACCGAGGCAGAGCCCCTAGCCAACGCCACTGCTCAAAGAAGCCGAAAATTTCTATATAGGAACATTGTCACAAGGTTCGGGGTTCCATATTCCATCACCACAGACAATGGCACCCGATACACAGATGCAGGCTTCAGAAAGTTAGTAGTCAATTTGAACATAAAACACCAGTTCACCTCCGTCGAACATCCTCAAGCCAATGGACAGGCCGAAGCTGCCAACAAAGTCATATTGGCTGGGTTGAAACGGAGACTACAAGCTGCAAAGGGAGCTTGGGCCGAAGAACTTCCACAAGTCCTATGGGCGTATCGAACAACGCCACATTCCACCACAAACGAATCACCATTTTGACTAGCATACGGAGTGGAGGCAATGATCCCAGTAGAGGTCGAGGAAGGGTCGCCTAGAGTAGTCCACTACAATGAAGAAGCCAATTCTCAACTTCAAAGAGAAGAGCTTGACCTACTTCCGGAAATCCAAGAAAGTGCCCGGATCAGGGAAGAAGTGCTAAAGCGACGAACGGCTTCGAGATATAATCAAAGTGTAGTGCCAAGAGGTTTCGCTAAGAATGATCTCATCCTAATCCAAAATGATATTGGAATAACTCGACCCGGAGAAGGAAAGCTGGCAGCAAACTGGAACCCTACCGAGTCATAGAAGTACTTGGAAAGGGCTACTACAGACTATCCGAACTCGATGGACGAGAGCTTCCCAGATCATGGCATGCCTGCAACCTAAGAAGGTACTATAGCTAGAGAAGGTAAAAGATCTCAGAGGCACTCTTTTTCCTGAAAAAGTTTTTTAATGAGGCACCAAGTCGAGATCCATAAATTATCCGATTTAAAGGGATGAAAAACTCCCGCATGTATATATTTGCACTTGCTTTTGAATAAAATATATTTTTAGATATTCTACAAATTCTCAAGACGCATTAATCTGAAGTATTCATCGTCCGATTATAAAGCAACAGATCGGCAGAAAGTGAAAAACAGATTCACTGCACGATCACGATAAAGATCAATAGAGATGAAAACGCGATTCATCTAAAGGTCGAACAAACAAAGATAGAAACCACCTTCTACAAATCGGCAAAGATGAACACAGAATAATGCAAGAAGTTATCGAAAGTGATCCGGAAAAAGAACCTGACGAGGTCTTATGGATTGCTAAATAATAACTTAAAGACTGGCCGACGTTAAGAAGTCAGGCCGAGTCAACCCAAGTTATCATCAAATCCCTGGAAAGAGGTCTGGCCAACCCTATAAAAGAGGAATTTCTATAACTTAGAAGAGATTGACCTAATGAAGTCGGTCTCCTACAAAAATAAGTTATATAAGTAATCCCTGAAAGAGACCTGACAAAGGTCCAAGAAAGAGGATTACAAAAATAACTTAGAAGAGATCGACATAAAGAAGTCGGTCTCCTACAGCGGACAAGTTATATAAGTAATCCCTGAAAGAGACCTGACAAAGGTCCAAGAAAGAGGATTACAAAAATAACTTAAAAGAGGACGACATGAAGAAGTCGACCTCCTACAAACAAGTTATATAAGTAATCCCTGAAAGAGACCTGACAAAGGTCCAAGAAAGAGGATTACAAAAATAACTTAGAAGAGGACGACATGAAGAAGTCGACCTCCTACAAACAAGTTATATAAGTAATCCTTGAAAGAGACCCAACAAAGGTCCAAGAAAGAGGATTACAAAAATAACTTAGAAAAGGACGACATGAAGAAGTCGACCTCCTACAAACAAGTTATATAAGTAATCCCTGAAAGAGACCTGACAAAGGTCCAAGAAAGAGGATTACAAAATAACTTGGAAAAAGACGACGCAAAGAAGTCGATCTCCTACAACCAACAAGTTATAAAAGTAGTCCCTGAAAGAGACCTGACAAAGGTCCAAAAAAGAGGACTACAAAAACAACGGGAAAAAGACCAACGTAAAGAAATCGGTTATGGATTGCTAGAAATAAATACAAGAGCCGGAAAACCGAAATACCAGTGGGGTCCACACATCCACAACCTCAAAGGATCCAAGCTACAAGCAATAAACACAAAGTAATTCAAAGAGGCCAAGCAGCAAGGCTTCAGCATTCTCAAAACCCAGAAAGATGCCAAGACAAGTGCAAACAAGCATGATATAAAATACAATATTATAACAAGCTTCAGGGTCAGGCCCAAAAGCTTGAAAGCTACTTGTTGTTTTTTCAAAATCAAAAGTTGCTGAACAAGAAACCAGAAGGAGTATCAACAGTCAAGCAAAATATTTAAACTACCAAATAAAGAGTTTAAAAGCCCACAAGCCGGGCTATCTACACAAATATCCAAGAAAATTCAGCTAAGATTAGAAGACTACTCGGCAGCATCAGTCCGAGGTGAAGGAGGGCAAGCTTGGAGAGGCACAGCATCTACTGTACCGTCGTCCCTATTCAGAATTTGACAATCAGGATCTAACTCTGGATGAACGATCCCAGCGAGAAGAGCTATAGAAGCTGACACCTTGGCAGAAGGCACAGGGGAAGGATCGACATCGTCATCATCCTGGTCATCAGGGACAATCTTACCATCCCTCACAACATTATCCAGAGTAATCAGCTCGGGCGTTCTCCAACTCCTCCTTCAAACGCATCCCTTCCCGATCGGCTGTGACGTAGCTGTCTTTATGCCTCAATGCCGTGTCCTCGGCCAACCGCACAGAAGCCGCCAGAGCAAAGGACCTCGCCTTCTCATTCTTCAGATCCTTCTCCAGTTTGGCCACCTTCACCTCAAGATCCTCCTTCAAGCCCTTCATCCTATCAAACTCTTGTTTAGCCTCCTCCATAAAGGCTTTGGTGGCATGAAGAGGAAGATTTTGAGTAGTCCGATACAGGGCAACCCCCATATGGGCCATCTTGATGCTGCTCCGAGTTATAAAATCTAAATGGCGAAGGAGCGAAACATCATCCATGGGGAGGGCACCATAAGGACCGATCTGTTGGTCAACAAACTCCACCGCATCAAAGTCAGGAGCGTCAAGGTTGAAAGGCTCAATTGTTTTTTGTTTTTTGCTGGAAAGAGCACCAGAAGTGGCGACAGAAGTTTGTGGAGGGTCAGCCGGACGAACTCGAGGAGTAGGGATCACCTTCCTCGGCCCAGGAGAACTCGGCACGGGCAGCTTCACCGAAACTTGAGAAGACCCCTCTCCCGCCACTTTGGCCGAAATATTTTGAGCAGTTGCAGCCTTCTTTGCCTTCTTAAAGGCCTTCATGGAATCATTGTTTTTCGACATCTCTGAAAATACAGAATCAACCATAGTGATAAGTTACTCTCTAGAAGAAGCAAAACTAAGAAACAAGTACAGAAACAAGTCAGACAATACCCAAAGTAGTTCGAGCCAAAGATGGATCACTCAAAAATTTTTTTGTATCCAGATGGGGTGGTTCCCCCCACAAATCTTCAAGAACAACTACAAAAGCCCGCTCAACCTCATCAAGCATCTCCCATGTATAGCGAGACACTCTCACATTCTTTTGCCACTCTAGAGGGATAGCAGGCTCGTCATTCTCATCAAGAAAAAAGGGGCAGACCCCCTCAACAGCACGGACTCGGAAGAAATAATTCTTAAAATCTTTAAAAGACTCATCATACATGGCAAAAATTTTATGCCCCTGGGCTGACCTGAAAGAAACCCAGGAAGCTTTCTTTTTGGAGGAACCTCCAGGCTTGGCAGATACAAAAAGATAGAGGAAAAAAGTTTGGGAAGGTGTTATGCCTAACTCTTGGCAAAGCAGCTGAAAAATCTTGATAAAACCCCAGGAATTCGGATGAAGCTGGGATGGGACAATATTACAAGACCACAACAAATCGATTTTGAAAGCAGTAAAAGGAAAGGTAATGTCCAACTGGCTGAAGAAATATTCATAGGCATAGAAAAAAGGACGCCCCCCCTCGACCAAAGTAGGAAAACAAACCCTCTCATCAGAACCAGGCGCCACAAGTTCATAATCCCTCTCCCAGGCGCTGCTACCACAAATCCTATGACGTTTCCTCAGCTCTACAAAAAAATCAGCATCCACCACAGAGACACACATCAAGACAAGAGAGTCCAACCAATCAGACATCCCCTCGGGAACTTTAGAAGACATCTCTACAATGTTATTGCGAGAAAACATGAGGCCAACTAATCCTACAATAAGAAAAGAAGATGGGATTACCAAAAAACATCTCGGACGAGGGGAAAAATAACTCGACTAGTATACAGAAGAACAAACAGAAAAGGAAAACCCCAAGACTCAAACCAAAGTCCTGGGGCATCCTTTGGAGGCAGTAACAAAGCAAGGTTTCAGGAAAAATCTACAGCTTATGACTCGACATCCCCCAAACAAGAAAAGAAGATTTCAAACAGCAAGCATTTTCATAGGAGAAACACAAAACACAAAAAAGTACAAAAGTCATCAAAGCCACTATCTTTTTACAGTCTATCAGCAAAAAGCTTCGACAACACCAAACATGCCAAGCAGAGGATCGTCAAAGACACAGCCTTTTCTCCAGAATCAAACAAATTATCATCAAAAGCACAAATGAAAATAGTGATAACATGCAAAATCCCTAAGAGCGTCAAAGCAATAGGAAAGACGAAAAGATTCATACAAAAGGGTGAAGAAACTTCAGAGCACGCATTACGACAATAACTAGACACAGCAAAAGCAGAAAGATCCAAACTTTCTCAAAGCAAAATCAAAACTTTCTCACCATCAGGCAAAAAAAATGACGTAGAAGGAAAGGAAGAAAGAACCAACCTAAAATGAAGAAAGAAGCTTCAAAAACAGAATCGCCCAGAAAATCGCCGAATGATGCCGCAAAGCAAAGACAAAGCTCAGGCAAAAAGTGATAAAGTAAAAGAAGAAGTTACAAAGAAGAACGAGGAAGAAAAACCATTTTTTGAGGAAGCAAAAATTCAAAATAAAGCCAAGGAAAACGGGGAAATTAATACCAATTAATGAAGGTATTAAACCTTCGCACGTTCCCTAGAACAAAGCGCTAATACAGAAGCGCACGCCTTTAAAGGAAAAAATGTTCTACATTCAAAAAGGTTCTACAAAGGAAGAAATCGACAAAATGCTTGAGTTCGGCTTCACTAGAGAAGGACCGAAGTCAAGGACTCGACCTCAAGAAAAAAAAAGAGAAGACCGAGCTCAAGTAGGGGCACTGTTCATACCCTGGGTCGAGCTATCCGACCTGGGATGATCGGCGACAAAGCGACCGACCTCTTCAGGTCAGGCTATTCGACCTCTTCTCAAAGAGGTCGGCCAAATCGACAGAAAAATTCAATAAAGGGCCCAAATAGAGGAACACGACCCAAATCCACAGGCCGTCTAAGCCTATAGAGATAAGGGCGGTTCCCTTGAAGATAAGCTGACCTCAACTCAAAGATAAAGATAAGATAAGATAACTAACTTATCTTATCTAGAAAGGTCACTCTACAACCACTATAAATACACTAGAGCACCCAGGTATAACTCATACTCTGATTCTACTAAAAACCTGTTTAATACCCATGCTAACTTAAGCATCGGAGTCTCTTGCAGGTACCCCCCACCCTCCGGTGACCAAGGATCAGCAGTGTAGCCAGCCAACAAGTTGGACACGACAGCTCCGGCCGCCACTCACCAGTCGGACACATCGGCACCGACCGGTACAGAAGATCTCGACCGAGATCGACCTCCAGTTTTAGATAATCCTTGGAACAAACAGCAAGAACAAATTTTGGAAATTTTAAAGAAAATAAAAACAAAAAGGACACCAAACTTAAAAATTTTTATACTTTGGACACTAATAATTCAAAAATGCACAAGAAAAACAAGGAAAGACACAAAACAAGAAAAACTAAAGATCAAACAAGGAAAATAAACAAGAACTTAAAGATTAAGAAAGAACTAAGAACATATAATTCGAAAAATTAAAAGAAAAATAAAATCATGCAATTGACACCAAACTTAAAACATGAAACTAAATTCAAACAGAAGACTAAATTATGAGCTTTTTATTTTTTTTTAATTTTTGAAAATAATTTAGAAAGAGAAAATAAAGATTTTAAAATTTTAACTAAAAACAATAATAGAAGACTCAATTTTAGTGACTCTAAACCAAAAAGATAAATTTTTCTTAATCTAAGCAACAAAATAAACCGTCAGTTGTCCAAACTCGAACAATCCCCGGCAACGGCGCCAAAAACTTGGTGTGGAAAATCGTGATTCACACTTTTCACAACTCCACACAACTAACCAGCAAGTGCACTGGGTCGTCCAAGTAATACCTTACGTGAGTAAGGGTCGATCCCACGGAGATTGTCGGCTTGAAGCAAGCTATGGTTATTTTGTAAATCTTAGTCAGGAGATTAATGATAAGAGTGATTGTATTTTTATGAAAAATAAATAACATGAAATAAACAGTACTTGTGATTCAGTAATGTGAAACAGGCTGAGGTTACAGAGATGCTCTGTCCTTTGAATCTCTACTTTCCTACTGCTTTCTTCTCCAAACACGCATGGCTTTCTTCAATGGCAAGCTTTATGATCTTCTCGGATGAAAAATACCAGGTACGATCTCTGCACGGCTAATCAACTGTCGGATTTCTCGTCTCGGATGAAAAATACCATGTACAGCTATTGCACGGCTAATCATCTGTCGGTTCCCACTAGTGTCGGAATAAGACCCTTGTCTTTTTGCACACTGTCACCGCACCCAACATTCGCAGGTTTGAAGCTCGTTACAGTCATCCCTTCCCGGATCCTACTCATTATACCACAGACAAGGTTTAGACTTTCCGGATCCCAGGAATGCTGTCAATCGATTCTAGCCTATACCACGAAGGTTCTAACCTCCGGACTCGGTCCGTGGATTAGAAACCCAAGAGATACGCACTCAAGCTGTCGCCCAATGACTACGTTGAGCTCAGATAGAACGGGAGTGGTTGTCAGGCACGCATTCATAGGTTGAGGATAATGATGAGTATCACGGATCATCATATTCTCTATATTGAAGTACGAGTGAGTATCTTAGAATAGAATCAAGCGTGATTGAATAGAAAACAGTAGTAATTGCATTAATCCATTGAAACACAGCAGAGCTCCTCACCCCCACCTATGGGGTTTAGAGACTCATGCCGTAGAAGATACAATATGAAGTTTAAAATGTCATGAGGTACAAAATGAATCTCTAAAAGTAGTTTTTATACTAGACTAGTGACTTAGGTTTACAGAAAATGAGTAACTAAGTGCAGATAGTGCAGAAATCCACTTTCGAGACCCACTTGGTGCGTGTCTGGGCTGAGCTTCCAAGCTTTCACGTGCATATGCTCAAAGTTGGCGTTAAACGCCACCCTGGGTGCCAAAATGGGCGTTTAACGCCGAAAAAGGTGCCAGTTCTGGCGTTTTACGCCAGAAAGTTTTAGGCTGACTTTGAACGCCAGTTTGGGCCATCAAATCTCAAGCAAAGCATAAACTATTATATATTTCTGGAAAGCCCAGGATGTCTATTTTCCAACGCAATTTAGAGCGAGCCAATTGGGCTTCTGTAGCTCGAGAAAATCTATTTCGAGTGCAGGAGGGTTAGAATCCAACAGCATCTGTAGTCCTTGAGATCCGGAAAGTCTAAACCTTGTCTGTGGTATTCCGAGTAGGATCTGGGAAGGGATGGCTGTGACGAGCTTCAAACTCGCGAGTGCTGGGCGTAGTGACAAACGCAAAAGGATCAATGGATCCTATTCCAGTATGATCGAGAATCGACAGATGAATAGCCGTGCCGTGACAGAGCATCTTGGACCATTTTCACTGAGAGGACGGGAAGTAGCCATTGACAACGGTGATACCCAACATACAGCTTGCTATGGAAAGGAGTAGGAAGGATTGGATGAAGACAGCAGGAAAGCAGAGGTTCAGAGGGACGAAAGCATCTCTATACGCTTATCTGAAATTCTCACCAATGAATTACATAAGTACCACTATCCTATTTTATATTTTATTTATCTTTTACTTATCAATTCATAAAATCAGTTGAATCCGCCTGACTGAGATTTACAAGGTGACCATAGCTTGCTTCAAGCCGACAATCTCCGTGAGATCGACCCTTACTCACGTAAGGTTTATTACTTGGACGACCCAGTGCACTTGCTGGTTAGTTGTACGAAGTTGTGAAACAGAATTAAGAACATGAACGTGCGCATTGAGTTTTTAGCGCCGTTACCAAGGAAGGAATGATCACGATTTCACACACCAAGTTTTTGGCGCCGTTGCTGGGGATTGTTCGAGTTTGGACAACTGACGGTTCATCTTGTTGCTCAGATTGGGTAATTTTATTTTAATTTTAAGCTTTTTGTTTTTATTATTCTTAATTTCAAAAAAAATATAAAAAAAATATTTTCAAAAATATAATTTTCTTCAGAATTTTTAAGAATGAATTCTAGAGTTTCATGAAGCACGTTGAAGCCAGGCCGGTTGTAAAGCCATGTCTAAATTCTTTTGGACTGAGGCTTCAACTAATCACTTCAATGCATGTAATATCCTGCTGAAACTTGGCTGGCCGTTGGCCATGTCTAGTGTTTTGGACCGGAGCTTTCACTGAAAGCTTGGCTGGCAAGTGAGCCATATCTAATTCCTGGACCGGAGCTTTAAACTAACATTGCAGATTCCTAGAATTCTTATTAAAAATTTTGAAATCCTTATTTTTCTTTTTCAAATAATTTTCGAAAAATACCAAAAAAATTCATAAAATCATAAAATCAAAAATATTTTTGTGTTTCTTGTTTGAGTCTTGAGTCAATTTTTAAGTTTGGTGTCAATTGCATGTTTATTCCCTTCTTGCATTTGTCGAAAATTCATGCATTGCATTCTTCATGATCTTCAAGTTGTTCTTGACAAGTCTTCTTGTTTGATCTTCATATTCTCTTGTTTTGTGTCTTTTGTTGTTTCTCATATGCATTTTTAATTTGTTAGAGTCTAAATATTGAAAATTTCTAAGTTTGGTGTCTTGCATATTTTTCTTTTCTTAAAAATTTTTCAAAAATAAGTTCTTGGTGTTCATCATGATCTTCAAAGTGTTCTTGGTGTTCATCTTGAAATTCATAGTGTTCTTGCATGCATTGTGTGATTTGATTCATGATTTTCATGTTTTGAGTCTTTTCATTATTTTTCTCTTTCTTCATTAAAAATTCAAAAATCAAACAAATATCTTTCCCTTATTTCACTCATAAAATTCGAATATTTGAGTTGACTTTTTCAAAACTTTTTAAAATCTAGTTGTTTCTTATGAGTCAAATCAAATTTTCAATTTAAAAATCCTATCTTTTTCAAATCTTTTTCAAAAATCAAATCTTTTTCATTTTCTTTCTATTATTTTCAAAAATTTCAAATTAATTTTCAAAAATCTTTTTCTTATCTTTATTTCATATTTTAGAATTCAATGCTAACAATTAATGTGATTGATTCAAAAATATTAAGTTTGTTACTTGCCTAATAAGAAAGGTTCAATCTTTAAATTTTAAAATCATATCTTTTTGTTACTTGTTAGTCAAGTAATCAACTTTAATTTTCAAAATCAAATCTTTTTAAATTTCTTTTTCAAATCTTTTTCAAAATAAATTTCAATCACATCCTTTTCAAAATTTAATTTCAAAATCTTTTCTAACTTCTTATCTTTTCAAATTTGATTTTCAAATCTTTTTTCAATTAACCACTTTACTTCTTATTTGATTCTTATCTTTTTCAAAACTACCTAACTAACTAACTCTCTCTCTCTCTCTAATTTTCGAAAATCCATTCCCTCTTTTTCAAATTTCTTTTTTAATTAACTAATTGTTTTAATTTTAATTTAATTTGATTTCAATTTTTAATTTTCGAATCTTTAACTTTAAATTTTAATTTTATTTTATTTTATTTTCGAATTCTTCTCTTCCTCATCTCCTTCTAATTATTTATTCATCTACTAACACTTCTCTTCCACCTAAAATTCGAACCCCATCTCCCTCTCTGTGTTCGAGTTTTTCCTCTTCTCCTTCTTATATTCTTATCTTCTTATACTTGCATAAGGAATCTCTATACTGTGACATAGAGGATTCCATATTTTCTTTTGTGTTCTCTTCTTTTTCATATGAGCAGGAACAAGGACAAGAACATTCTTGTTGAAGCAGACCCTGAACCTGAAAGGACTCTGAAGAAGAAACTAAGAGAAGCTAAAATACAACAATCCAGAGAAAACCTTACAGAGAATCTTGAAAAAGAAGACATGGCCGAAAATAATAACAATGCAAGGAAAATGCTTGGTGACTTTACTGCACCAAATTCCAATTTACATCGAAGAAGCATCTCAATCCCTGCCATTGGAGCAAACAATTTTGAGCTTAAACCTCAATTAGTTTCTCTGATGCAACAGAACTGAAAGTTTCATGGACTTCCATCCGAAGATCCTTTTCAGTTCTTAACTGAATTCTTGCAGATCTATGATACTGTTAAGACCAATGGGGTTGATCCCAAGGTCTACAGGCTTATGCTTTTCCCATTTGCTGTAAGAGACAGAGCTAGAATATGGTTGGACTTTCAACCTAAGGATAGCATGAACTCTTGGGATAAGCTGGTCACGACTTTCTTAGTCAAGTTCTTTCCTCCTCAAAAGCTTAGTAAGCTTAGAGTGGATGTTCAAACCTTCAAACAGAAAGAAGGTGAATCCTTCTATGAAGCTTGAGAGAGATACAAGGAACTGACCAAAAAGTGTCCTTCTGACATGCTTTCAGAATGGACCATCCTGGATATATTCTATGATGGTCTATTTGAGCTATCAAAGATGTCACTGGACCATTCTGCAGGTGGATCCATTCACCTAAAGAAAACGCCTGCAGAAGCTCAAGAACTCATTGACATGGTTGCAAATAACCAGTTCATGTACACTTCTGAAAGGAATCCTATGAATAATGGGATGCCTATGAGGAAGGGAGTTCTTGAAATTGATACTCTGAATGCCATATTGGCTCAGAATAAAATATTGACTCAGCAAGTCAATATGATCTCTCAGAGTCTGAATGGATTGAAGGAATCATCCAACAGTACTAAAGAGGCATCTTCTGAAGAAGAAGCTTATGATCCTGAGAACTCTGCAATAGCAGAGGTGAATTACATGGGTGAACCCTATGGAAACACCTATAATCCCTCATAGAGAAATCATCCAAATTTCTCATGGAATGATCAACAAAATCCTCAACAAGGCTTTAATAATGGTGGAAGAAACAGGTTTAGTAATAGCAAGCCTTTTCCATCATCCACTCAGCAACAGACAGAGAGTTCTGAGCAGAATCCATCTAGCTTAGCAAATATAGTCTCTGATCTATCTAAGGCCACTGTAAGTTTCATGAATGAAACACGGTCCTCCATTAGGAATTTGGAGGCACAAGTGGGCCAGCTGAATAAAAGGGTCACTGAAATTCCTCCTAGTACTCTCCCAAGCAATACAGAAGAAAATCCAAAGAGAGAGTGCAAGGCCATTGATTTAATCACCATGGCCAAACCTACAAGGGAGGAAGAGGACGTGAATCCCAGTGAGGAAGACCTCCTGGGACGTCCAGTGATCAACAAGGAGTTTTCCTCTGAGGAACCAAAGGAATCTGCGGCTCATCCAGAGACCATAGAGATTCCATTGAACCTCCTTATGCCATTCATGAGCTCTGATGAGTATTCTTCTTGTGAAGAGAATGAAGATGTTACTGAAGAGCAAGTTGCCAAGTACCTTGGTGCATTCATGAAGCTGAATGCCAAATTATTTGGTAATGAGACTTGGGAAGATGAACCTCCCTTGCTGATCAATGAACTAAGTGATCTGGATCAACTGAGATTGCCTCAGAAGAAACAGGATCCTGGAAAGTTCTTAATACCTTGTACCATAGGCACCATGACCTTTTAGAAGGCTCTATGTGACATTGGGTCAGGGATAAATCTCATGCCACTCTCTGTAATGGAGAAACTGGGAATCTTTGAGGTGCAAGCTGCCAGAATCTTATTTGAGATGGCAGACAACTCAAGAAAACAGGCTTATGGACTAGTAGAGGACGTGTTAGTAAAGGTTGAAGGCCTTTACATCCCTGCTGATTTCATAATCCTAGACACTGGGAAGGATGAGGATGAATCCATCATCCTTGGAAGACCCTTCCTAGCCACAGCAAGAGCTGTGATTGATGTGGACAGAGGAGAGTTGGTCCTTCAATTGAATGAGGAATACCTTGTGTTTAAAACTCAAGGATCTCCTTCTGTAACCATGGAGAGGAAGCATGAAAAGCTTCTCTCACTACAGAGTCAACCAAAGCCACCACAGTCAAACTCTAAGTTTGGTGTTGGAAGGCCACAACCAAACTCTAAGTTTGGTGTTGGGAGGTCCCAACCTTGCTCTAAACATCTGTGAGGCTCCATGAGAGCTCACTGTCAATCTATTGACATTAAAGAAGCGCTTATTGGGAGGCAACCCAATGTTATTTAATCACATCTATTTTATTTATTTTGTGTTTTATTAGGTTGATGATCATGTGGAGTCACAAAAACTACTGAAAAATAAAAAACAAAATGAAAAAACAGCATTGAAAATAGCACACCCTGGAGGAAAGCAGTCTGGTATTTAAACGCCAGAAACAAGCATCTGTCTGGCGTTTAACGCCAGAAACAGGCACCAAGCTGGCGTTTAACGCCAGAAACAAGCATCTACCTGGCGTTAAATGCCAGAAACAGGCAGCAGTCTGGCGTTAAACGCCAGGATTGCATAGCAAGGGCGTTTTACACGCCTAATTGGAGCAGGAATGTTAAGTCCTTGGCTCCACTGAATCTGTAGACCCCACAGGATCCCTACCACTTCTTCTCTCATCTTCACACCTTTTTATAACACTCTTCCTCAATAAACCTCCACCAATCACCTCCATTACTCCTCCAAAACCATTATACAACCCACCTACACCCACCCACTTAATTTCAAACCATCACTCCTTCCTTTTCACACATCATAACCACCTAAACCCCCTTGTCCGAACCATTCACACACCTCCATCTCCTCCATTTTCTTCTTCTTCTACTCACTTCTTTCTTCTTTTGCTCGGAGACGAGCAAACCTTCTAAGTTTGGTGTGGTAAAAGCATTGCTTTTAGTTTTTCCATAACCATCTAAGGCACCTAAGGCCAGAGACAATCTCATTGAAGAGGACAAGCTCATCACTAAGAAAAGGATGGAGCAAACAAGAGATCATGGATCTCAACAAGAGCATGAGAAAATCCCTCACCATGAAATCCCTGAGATGTCTCAAGGGATGCACTTTCCTCCACAAAACTATTGGGAGCAAATCAACACCTCCCTAGGAGAATTAAGTTCCAACATGGGACAACTAAGGGTGGAACACCAAGAGCACTCCATCATCCTCCATGAAATTAGAAAAGATCAAAGAGATATGAGGGAGGAGCAACAAAGGCAAGGAAGAGACATAGAGGAGCTCAAAAGCACCATTGGTTCTTCAAGAAGAGGAAGACGCCACCCTCACTAAGGTGGACTCATTTCTTAATCTCCTTGTTTATTTACTTTCCTGTTTTTTTATTTTTGAGCTTTATGTTTTATTTATGTTTGTGTCTTTACTATATGATCACTAGTGTCTAAGTGTCTATGCCTTAAAGTTATGAATATGAATCCATTACCTCTCTTAAATGAAAACTGTTTTAATTACAAAAGAACAAGAAGTACATGGTTTCGAAAATTCATCCTTGAAACTGGTTTAATTATTTTGATGTGGTGACAATACTTTTTGTTTTCTGAATGAATGCTTGAACAGTGCATATGTCTTTTGAGTTTGATGTTTATGAATGTTAAATATGTTGGCTCTTGAAGAATAAGGAAAAAGGAGACATGTTATTTGATAATCTGAAAAATCATAAAAATGATTCTTGAAGCAAGAAAAAGCAGTGAATACAAAAGCTTGCAGAAAAAAAAATAGCGAAAAAAAAAAGAAAGAAAAAGAAAAAGCAAGCAGAAAAAGCCAAAAGCTCTTAAAACCAAAAGGCAAGAGCAAAAAGCCAATAGCCCTTAAAACCAAAAGGCAAAGGTAATAAAAAGGATCCAAGGCTTTGAGCATTAGTGGATAGGAGGACCTAAAGGAATAAAATCCTGGCTTAAGCGGCTAAACCAAGCTGTCCCTAACCATGTGCTTGTGGCGTGAAGGTGTCAAGTGAAAACTTGAGACTGAGCGGTTAAAGTCAAGGTCCAAAGCAAAAAAAGAGTGTGCTTAAGAACCCTGGACACCTCTAATTGGGGACTTTAACAAAGTTGAGTCACAATCTGAAAAGGTTCACCCAATTATGTGTCTGTGGCATTTATGTATCCGGTGGTAATACTGGAAAACAAAGTGCTTAGGGCCACGGCCAAGACTCATAAAGTAGCTGTGTTCAAGAATCAACATACTGAACTAGGAGAATCAATAACACTATCTGAACTCTGAGTTCCTATAGATGCCAATCATTCGGAACTTCAATGGATAAAGTGAGATGCCAAAACTATTCAAGAGGCAAAAAGCTACAAGTCCCGCTCATCTGATTGGAGCTAAGTTTCATTGATATTTTGGAATTTATAGTATATTCTTTTCTTTTTATCATATTTGATTTTCAGTTGCTTGGAGACAAGCAACAATTTAAGTTTGGTGTTGTGATGAGCGGATAATTTATACGCTTTTTGGCATTGTTTTTACATAGTTTTTAGTATGATTTAGTTAGTTTTTAGTATATTTTTATTAGTTTTTAATTAAAAATCACATTTTTGGACTTTACTATGAGTTTGTGTGTTTTTCTGTGATTTCAGGTATTTTCTGGCTGAAATTGAAGGACCTGAGCAAAAATCAGATTCAGAGGTTGAAGAAGGACTGCAGATGCTGTTGGATTCTGACCTCCCTGCACTCAAAGTGGATATTCTGGAGCTACAAAACTCCAAATGGCACGCTCTCAATTGCGTTGGAAAGTAGACATCCAGGGCTTTCCAGAAATATATAATAGTCTATACTTTGATTAAGGATAGATGACATTGAACGCCAGTTTCATGCTGCATTCTGGAGTCAAACGCCAGAAACAGGTTGCAAAGTGGAGTTAAACGCCAGAAACAGGTTACAAACTGGCGTTCAACTCCAAGAAAGACCTCTACACGTGTAAAGCTCAATGCTCAGCCCAACCACATACCAAGTGGGCCCCGGAAGTGGATTTCTGCACCATTTACTCATTTCTGTAAACCCTAGTAACTAGTCTAGTATAAATAGGACTTTTTACTATCTTTGGAACATCTTTAGTTTTTATCTTTAGATCACGTTTGGGGGCTGGCCTCTCGGCCATGCCTGGATCTTCATCACTTATGTATTTTCAACGGTAGAGTTTCTACACACCATAGATTAAGGTGTGGAGCTCTGCTGTTCCTCAAAGATTAATGCAAAGTACTACTATTTTTCTATTCAATTCAACTTATTCCGCTTCTAAGATATTTATTCGCACTTCAATATGATGGATGTGATGATCGTGACAGTCATCATCATTCTCAACTTATGAACACGTGCCTGACAACCACTTCCGTTCTACCTTAGATTGAATGGATATCTCTTGGATATCTAATACAGGGGACCGAGTCCGAGTTATTAGTGTCTTCGTGGTATAAGTTAGCACCCATGGATGGCCATTCTTGAGATCCGGAAAGTCTAAACCTTGTCTGTGGTATTTCGAGTAGGATCTGGGAAGGGATGGTTGTGACGAGCTTCAAACTCGCGAGTGCTGGGCGTAGTGACAGACGCAAAAGGATCAATGGATCCTATTCCAGTATGATCGAGAACCGACAGATGAATAGCCGTGCCGTGATAGAGCATCTTGGACCATTTTCACTGAGAGGACGGGAAGTAGCCATTGACAACGGTGATGCCCAACATACAGCTTGCCATGGAAAGGAGTAGGAAGGATTGGATGAAGACAGTAGGAAAGCAGAGGTTCAGAGGGACGAAAGCATCTCTATACGCTTATCTGAAATTCTCACCAATGAATTACATAAGTACCACTATCCTATTTTATATTTGAGTAGTGCTAGGGAGCCAATGGCCTAAGTGTACAATGTGTACAATGGGCTAAATCTTTGGTTTATGAATAAAATGAACATCACCTATACTATACAGAATAACCATCCGGATACCAGGGATAATAAACATCTCATGTTATAAAAAGCTAATTTTGGGTTCACCAAGGTTCGAACTCTTGACCTTCCGGATCTGGAACTCTAATACCATGTCCTGAAACCACTCATCCCAAAAGCGTAACCTGACAAGACAATGTAACACTAATAATCATATCTCTAATACTTTCTAAACCTTCATTGTACACATTGTACGCTTAGGTCATTGGCTCCCTATACTTTCTCTTTATATTTTATTTATCTTTTACTTATCAATTCATAAAATTAGTTGAATCCGCCTGACTGAGATTTACAAGGTGACCATAGCTTGCTTCAAGCCGACAATCTCCATGGGATCGACCCTTACTCACGTAAGGTTTTTTACTTGGACGACCCAGTGCACTTGCTGGTTAGTTGTACGAAGTTGTGAAACAGAATTAAGAACATGAACGTGCACATTGAGTTTTTAGCGCCGTTACCAAGGAAGGAATGATCACGATTTCGCACACCACTTTACTCTTTCATTGTCTAGAACTGAAAGTGCCTCAGCATGCTTGAATTTTTCATATTGGGCTTTATCAAGTTGTTTCTCACATTCTTCTTGTTTGGCCTCGATAGAAACGATCTCCTGGATAAGTTGGTGTTGTTCTTGCTGGGCAGTGGCTAGAGGTGTAGCTATATCAGCTCTTCTCTTCAGAATTTTGGCAAGTTTTTTTATTAATTTGAGCCAATTCTGCTTCAAGTTTTCTCTCTTCCTTATCATAGTGAGCCTGAACAGAAATAGCCTAAGAGATTCTCAAATCAAACTCTGCACAGGAAGCTTTGATTAGTTGAAGGGTTGCAGTATAGCTTTCTGCCTCAGTTCTGATTTTAGTCTCTTCATCTATGGCTTCTTGGAGTTTTCCCTGGGTAGTTACGCTCCTGTGGACAATTTGTTTGAATTGATGGACTATGACAGAGTGTGGAGTAGGATCTGGAAGTTCAAAAGGTAAATTCAAAAGATCAAACAAAAGCTTGTTAAGGTTTGCATCATTAATCCATTCAGTAGGTGGATGATCCAAGAGTTTGAGGAGTGATAGAAGTTGTTCTCGAGCATTAACATTTAGCTTAGATGGAGGACCAGATGTAGAAGGACCAAGGAGTATAGGGGCAGAAATAGGCACTTCGCCTTCTTGGATAGCTTGATTTAGGATGGAGACCAGGTTGGCCAAAGTGGCACTTGTAGGTTCGGTAGAAACTCCCAAATTTCCATATACTTGACCAAGGGGAGTTTGAAATTCAGCTTGTTGGGGAGGACTGGAGGTTCTTTGAGGAGAAGGAAAGGTTTCTAGGACTCTCGATAAAGAATCCGAATCAGGACTAGTAGTCTCAGCAACTTGAGATGGGGAGTCAGAATTAGGGGCCACTTGAAATTCAGACGAAGGTGCAACCTGGATGATTGGAGAGGTATGTCCAGTATTCAAAGTTCACGTTGGTGAGTGTTGAGTATGCTCTGTTGTTAAATCAACCACATGTGTCCCAGTGGGAGGTGGAAACGCGATTTGAAGAGGCTAAACAAATCCTATAACCTGGATGGATGAGAGAGATGTGGATTGTCTTATGTCTTGTTGTTGTTGTTGAGGTGGCTGATCAAGTGCCAGTGGAGAGGTGATTGATTGAGCAGCGGTAGTGGGATGAAATGTGAGATGCAGTAAGTCAAGATTTATTTTGACTTAATCGAAAAATATGTGAAAACGATAAAAGGTTACCAGAATGGGTCTTGTTCTTCAAACAAATTGAAGACCCGAATCTGAATCAACTGTATCCTCTGATTGTGAGGAAGCAGCAAGGATGTTCCGAATAGATTGCTCACTTTCATTAGAGCTCTCACTCGACGGTTACAATTGTAACTAAAGACAAGTTGATATTAAAAGAGTTGCAAATATATATATGATTATCGAAGAATTTCGGTGAAAGAATAA
Organism: Arachis ipaensis; assembly: GCF_059453495.1. Lineage (NCBI taxonomy): Eukaryota > Viridiplantae > Streptophyta > Magnoliopsida > Fabales > Fabaceae > Arachis > Arachis ipaensis. Next base: position 147,668,998 of record NC_142444.1, read on the forward strand.
TCATATAAATATAGTTACCTTCCTAGAAATTTTTGAAGGTGTCCGTCGACTTTTCCTTAATGGTTGGCGTGAAGAAGCTGTGGTTTTAGCTTTTCTTTTTTGAGTTCTCTTTGGAGAACCCTCAGCAGCAGGGATATCTGGGACAATAGAGCATTTGATCTCTTCCAAGGTACGACTGTACCTAGAATAGTAAGCAGTCCACTTTCGAAGCAAGATTTGGTAATGTATGAACTTCGATCATAAACCAGGTAATTAAAACTCTCTCTCTGTTGTTGATTTTTCAAGAGACAGATATCAAGCTTTCTTTTTGAAGCCAAGGTGATATGGAAAAATGGTTTATTGTTTTGAAGGAGTGGGGTTGGGATGGCTTGTGAGAAGCCCAGTTGCCTGGCTGTAAAATGAGGGGCGTACAAAGTCACTTTGAATCTTTCTTTTTTGTGTTGGGGTAGCCCTGTAGAAATTACTTGAACAACCAGTAAATTCGCCCAACTTCGATTAATAAGTTCATTTTCTTCAGCATCATTTGAAAAGAGTAAGCACTCAAAACACGCAAGACCACAATTTTACCTTTATAATTTTTTATTTTATTAAAGATATAATAATTTATGTATCTATTCCTATCAACTTAAATTTAAAAAAAATATATATCATAATATAACATCCAAACTTTTATGACCTAATAAAAATTTAGAATTTGATCATTATTGACTTTTCAAAAAAAATTTCAGTATAAAATCAATAAAAAGAAATCTTAAAAATATTTTTAAATAGATTTAAATTTTTAAGAGAAGTAAAATAAAAAATTTAAAAATATTAAAAATATTGACCATTTTAATTTATTTCTTACTTTTTTTTATTACATATTTAATGAAAAAATGATAGATGAATAAACATGTTAATGTTCGCGTGTGCCTATTAATCTACTCTATTAGTTATATTTAATAAATCAAATTAACTGGAAATGACTTTTCTAAGGTAGCGTTTAATAGAGAGATAAAGACTGAAAGACTGAGATTGAGAGACAGAGACCGAAATAAATTTTAGTATTTTGTTTGGTGCAAAGTGAGAGACAGAAATTGAAACAAGAATAAAATTCTAATTTAATTTGCACAAAGGATAAAATTGGAATTAATTAATTGAAATGAGGGTATTTTAGGTATAAAATGTTATTAAATTTTCAATCTCTGTTTCTAAAAATTTTAGTCTCCTGTATCTCTACTTTTTGGAGGTACTGAAATACTAAAATTTTAGAAATAGAAACAGAAATTTTAATACCAATCTCTAAGTTAACAAACATAATATTATGTCTCAGTTTTCCAGTCTTTGTTCCAGTACCTCAAAACAAACGTTACCTAAAGAAAGTGGATATTCCACGTATATTCGTCCACGTTTTTCTTTTACTATAACTTTCATATAAATAATTTACATTAAAGTTGTTTTAAAAAGTGTGTCCAAATTAAAAGATAATTTTGTTCGAAGCAACTACTGGACCGCGACGAGTAGTCACATAATTATTACTTTATTTAGTGTATGTTGGGGCCCCAATAACGTTGAAGAAGACATCCAAACCCAAGGATTCACAACACTTGTTCGTTCACTTCTAGGCTTAGATGGACCTACTAGCTATAATGCAGACCAAGAAAAATATTAAAAGATGGACCCAACTAACCTCATCCACCTCCTCGAGATTACAATACACAACCAATTCACAACACCTGTTTATTTGTTGTACGCTTAGATCGACATACTAGGCTCCTCTCCCTCGAGATTGCAATATACAATTACACGATACAATCATGTGAGATAGATGTACCTTAGAATAAAGGCAAATTTTATGGCGTCTATGAATTTTTGTCTAAATTTTGTCTAATTTACTTTTTATAGTATATTTTAATTTTTTAAAAATTATTTTTTTTATATATTTTAAATTAAATAATAACTTTTAATTTTTTTTAATAAATAGATACCATTTTTTAAATACCATAATATTCATCTAAAATAAATTATAATTTATGTATAATATATATTAAAATATAAAACATATATTAAAATAAATTAAATTATATATATATATATATATTTAACTAATTTAAATTAATTTAATAATTAATTTATCAATTTACTTAAATTAATATAAAAAATTTTAATTTTATATTGTGTATGTAATAATAATTTATTGATCATCAATAAAATTTTAAATAAAATTTAAATTTATAATAAATTAATTTTTAATTTATTAAATTAAAAAATACCGTTATATATATATATATATAAACACAGATCCAAATTGTAGGAAGAGGAGAATTTGTTCCTGTAAAAATTTTGAAAAAAATAATAATTATATATAAATATATATATATTTAAAATTTGTTTATATTATGTTTGCTTTTAAAATAAAATATATTTTTTTTGTATTTTATGTTAAAAAATATTTAATAAACTTAATATACAATAATAATTATCTTGTTAAATTTAATTTAGTATACAAACTAAAAATAAATAAATAAATCAACTAAAAATTAGTGATAATTAACTTATAACATTGACTAATAATTAGTTAATAATTAATTGAAACTTTGTTTTTTAATTAAATACAATTTCAATTATTAGTGATGATTTCTTAAAAAAGTTATTTAAGATAAAAAAATATATTAACCATATATTAATATACTGTATTAATATTTTTTATTACAATATTTTTATTATAATAATTATTTTGATTAAAAAATTTTATACCATCAATACCATAATGAGTAAATTTTATAATTGAACAGGAGATAATGAATAGTTAAATAATTGTTTAAAAATACATATAAAAAATAATATTCAATTATATTTATAATAAAAAAATAATTATAAATAATTTTTTTTATTTTGAATACTATAACGTGGATTGTAAATTTTTTTTATTATTTTAAATATTATAATAGGTGAGTGTGTATGTACGCGCGCTTGCGTGTATTTCTAGTTTTTATCCATATTTATAAATAGTTCTAATTTAACATTTTAAATATATCTAAGCTAATTTAGATTGGTCGAGTTAAGAGTGGTCAACTCAGTCATTCGTTTAGATATGTTTTAGAATTCGAATTTTGTCTTATATACATAACAACTCATTGACTAATGACAAACCTTTAAATTGACCTCAAATTTACAATAGATTAATTTTTAACTTAGAGTATAGAATACTATAAAAAAAAAATCCATACTTAAGTTTTATTTTGTATATTTACTGTTAAATTTTTGTGAATATGTATATATGTTATTATATAAATACATAATAATTGACTTAATTGTTAATTTTTTATATATACCTAACATAATCTAAATACATATTATATCCATACATCCATTTAATTTTCTTGATGATTAACACATCCATCGCATACCATCTTTAGAAAAATTATATAGAATATGTGTTCTCGAAGACTAATTAAAAATCTCCGCATAAATGTTATTTCCCATTCATTTGTCTATCATGAGTTCCAGAGCATCTTTTATTTGTTGTTCCAAATTTCTGGCATTATATTCGTATAATATCTAACATTACATTGACACAAACAATAAGAAGAATTTCTATCAAATTCAAACGCAATTACAAGTGTGAATTTTAAATCAAATTTTACTTGTAATTTTTAGATGACAACCTCACCAAGGTGCGGATTAATTATTCTTCCGCCCTCTCCACCTAAAAAAAGAAGAAAAAAAAAGAGTCAGCAACTCGTTCGTCAAATAGACTGTAAAGGGCGAGAGTAATATATATATATCCTTCACATTTTAAGTGAAAAAAGTAACATAATATAATGAATAAGAAATCAACTTTCACAATCTCTTGCTCTCTGTTTCAATCTCCCTGGTTTGCTCGTGTCTTGAACATCAAGATATGTATTGTATGGAAATCTTATCTTAGTCTCAACAGTCTGGTTCAATCTCTCTGGAGTATCTTTTGTTTTCCAACCTAATTTAGTATTTTGTTTTCGAGTAATATCTTCTAATTCAATTAAAAAAAAATAATTAAATGCTTTAGTTTTTAATAAATTTTAATTATTAAATTAATTTTCAACTTTTTTATTTGAGAAATTAAATGCGTTATATGTCAAATTTTCTAAAAAATTCTAGACAAACCAGTTTTTATTTAATCTACATATAGACAAACAATATAATTCGATGAATAATTTGTTTATGAACTAAAAATTGAAACTAGTTTAATAATAATTACTAAAATATTTGACAGAAAATAATTTTTTTTAGATTGATTTAAGATATTATTCTTTATCTTTATTATTATTTCGGTTTTGGTTCCTTTTTAACCCAATTAAGCTAAGTAAATAATATTTAAGTAAAAAAAAGAACAAAAGACATGTAAATCCCAAATTGTTGGATTTATTTATTATTTCATCATCCCTCTTTCTTAATAATCTAATAATTAAATTCAAATTTAGTTTAGCCGTCTATAAAAATAATTTTAATAAGCTAAGTACTGAACCGCTAATAAATCATTTTCGATACATCTCGAATGGTAACTAATAATTAAGATATAAATTACCTTATTATAGTTAGAATTCTAAAATTTCTTAACTTCATGTTAACTTATTAAAAAGATATGTAAGAGCGAAAATATATCTGAATTTATGAAAATAAACAAAAAATTTTAATTTTTTAATATTCTTTAACTAAAATATTTTTTATTTCTAATAGAATTGAATTGTAATTTTTTTATAAAAAAAATTATGAAAATGACTTTCATGTATTAAAAATCAAAATTTTAAAGTTATTATTTATATTTGAGTATGATGTTAATTAAATCATAAAATTCAAATAAAATAGTATATTTGATTTTAGAGGAATGTTAGGGCCAGTAACTTTTGTGATTTATAGCCATCAAATAGCCATCAATGATGATTTTAATGGTGTGAGATTGGTGTGAGATTTCATCCAATAGCTCACTTTTCTTTACTGATTACATACTGGCTAAAATTTAACAAAATTGCTGACTTCTTAGACTTTTCCTTGATTTTATTCTCATTTAATTTTAAATAAAAATAATAATAATTTATTCAACTCAGAATTTGTGATAATAATATATATGTCTATAAATAAATTTAAAATTAATAATTTTCTAAGAATCACTTGACAAATTAGCCAAATAATTAAAAGGTGAAAACTCAGGTGAAGTCGATTTCATGTGAAGTTAATATCTGAGAGCGTTAGATGAAAATTTAGTCAAATCAGTCAAATCGTCTAACGACTCTCAAATATCAACTTCACATAAAGTCGACTGCACCTGAGTTTCCACCTACTTAAAAAGCTACGGATTGAAAGTTTGAAACCCTATGGCCGTTTCTTTTTAAGAAAAGGTTATATCTCTTTCTGTTGAGGTGGGGGAAACACGGGTTGACGGGTACTTTTTTAATTTATTATCTACTTTCCATTTTGATGTGAGAGGCATCACAAAACGACAAATTAAAGTTAAATGTCATTGAAAATTTTAGCGATGCATATTTCGAGATCCGTACAATAATTAACAGCGATATTGTTGGAGTTATTAAAAAAAATAAATATAAAAACCAAATAGTCGGACATAAATTATTTTTTTTATGGACTGCGTGCGTGTTGGTGTATTGGCGGGATATTGGCCAAGGAAAAAAATTATGGATGGGTGCACTCACCCTCAACACGCCGAGAATGTAGTGGCTGAGCGGGAGAGCGAGGTGCCAGCACGCCTGCAACACGCCAGGGGCGTGCTGACTCACCACACAAGGGACGTGTACATGGAGGACCGTGAAGCACAGCAGAATTGACTGCGGAGTTCCAATGCTGCTGCTGCACCACGCGGGGGGCGTGTTGCCAGACCTGCCTGCATGCAGGGAACAGCCCCCCACCCCGAGAACCAGCGCCAGTTATATATATATATATATATGCATTTGGTGAGCTTCTCCTCCCATTCATGAAGTGTTTCTTCCCATCCTATTGAGCTGAAGCCAAAATAAGAGAGAAGAAAAAAAGGAAGTGTGTGTTTGTGTTAGTTAATGAATAGTGGTGAGTTTAAAAAAAATATTAGTTCTAAGGATTAAAAAAAATGGTACGTAATTATCTAGCGCCTGAAGAACATATTATCAATTATTTGGATCATTCTATTTATGTAAGTGGATAAATTTATTTTTTTTACTGTATTTAAAATTTATTTTATTTTTTATGTGTTTCTATTTTTTTATGCATATATATTTTGTAATGAGAATATTATTGTGTAATTTATAAATATTTTAAGAATATAACAATAATTTTTATAAAATAAACGTTAATAATAATAATAATAAGAGGTATAATTTGTTATAATTTTTGTTATTATGAATATGTCGATGAATAAAAAAAAATATTTTGACTTTGTAAAAAAATATATGTTGCGTATGAGTAAGTAAAAATAGTATATTATATTATATTGTTATTAAAAATAATAATATATTATATTATAAAATAGTATATTATATTATATTGTTATTAAAATAGTATATTATATTATAATTAAAAAACTGAAAAAATAAATAATTTGATAAATATTATTAAATATAATATGTGATAGATAAATATTATATTATATTATATTGTTGTTAAAAAATTAAAAAAATAAATAATTTGATAAAATAAATAAAGATTATTAAATAATATGTGATAGATAAATATTATTAAATATTGTTATTGCATAAATATGTTAATGTATATTAAAATATTTATAAGGATTATTATTTAATTAATGTAACATATGTCTTTGTTGATGCAGCCTAACAGGAATTTGTTGGTGCGTAAACTGGATCCGCCACAGACGTGGAATCTGATGGTGGAGAACTACTTACGCGCCACGTCTACCACGTCTCTAGAATTGGAATCATAAGAGGATTTCACCCCATACTAGCTGCTCTGGTTGAAAGGTGGAGGCCTAAAACCCACAGCTTTGTATTGCTGATCGGTGAGGTTACAGTGACATTAGAGGATGTCGCTCATATATTCGGCATACCCATTGATGGAGAGCCTGTCAGTGGATGGACAGATAGTAGTAGCGACTTCGTTCAAAGTCAGAGAATAGCGATATTCGGTCGTGAGCCATCAGTCAGTCATAATGCGAAGTCCTATATAAAGCTAGGTTGGGTTCGACGTATCAGAGACGCAGAGCCGTTGGACACTGAGGAGTCCATCAGGAGATACGTCAGATGTCATATTTTCTGTTTGTTAGGGTCGACCCTATTCACGGACAAGTCGACCGCATATGCCCATGCGAAATATCTACCATTGCTTCGCGATTTCGAGCAGATCCATACTTATAGTTGGGGGTCAGCATGTCTCGCGCATCTTTACAGAGTACTATGCCATGCATCATGATATGATACAAAGGAGATGGATGGCCCTCTGAATCTGTTGTTTGTTTGGGCATGGGAGCGAATGCCGTGTCTTGCTCCCGTACCGAGACAAACCCTTCCACCGGCCGAGATACCAGTTGCCAGGAGGTAATAAGTCTTATTTTAGTCGTGTGTTATATTCATGATGCATGTTTTAGTTATGGTGAGTTATTTAATTTTTTTCAATTAATAATGTGTCAGATGGAGTCATTCAGAACGGACCATAGCATGGTTATCCAAGACCGTAGAGACATTCAGGCATGATATAGACTTCATGCAGGAGGTAAATAGTTATGGCTTTTCTGTTCCTTTTTTCCAACCATTATTGTTACGGTTCTAATATGCCAATAATACTGTAGCAATTTGAGTGGCGGCCGTACCACGGATTGATCGTCCCGGACGAGTTGCATGCCCATCTTGAGGTGTGTGACATCGTTGCTCCATTGTTGTCGTTCGAGTGTGTCGAGTGGCACCCTGCGGACCGAGTGATGCGTCAGTTTGGATATGCACAACCTCCTCCGCGGGCAGCAAGGGATATTCCACTTGATCAGCATTGCATCGTTCTACGCGGAGTGCAGCTTCATGACTGGACAGTTTTGCATGGGCCATGGATAGAGGAGTGGGCCAACAGGCGGCACAGTCGATTGTGGGATCAGCACCCCCTTCCGACCTGGGATTTTTTACCGACGGTGGAGTACCGGGATTGGTACGTACGCTCCTATGGACATCTGTTGAGATTGACGGAGTACGTTCCTCATGATCCACAGCCACCTGCCCCACAGCCACCTGCCCCACAGCATGCAATGTTTCAGCCGATTCCTTACTATATACCACAGCCACCGGCCTACAGTCATGGTAGCTATCACACTCAGGGCAGCCACCATTCTCAGCACTCTCAGCACAGCCACCACTCTCAGCACAGCCACCCCGGCGTGCTAACTCAGCACGCCCCCCACGTGCTTTCCATTCTCCGCCAACCAGTGATTGCCACGTCAGCACGCCCCCTGCGTGCTGACTAAGCACGCCCCCTGCGTGCTGCCTTGTTGGCTCAACCAGATCAAGCCACGTAGCCTCCACGCCCCCACGTGGTTCATGCAACACGCCCCCTGCGTGTTGTGCCTTCATCTGACACGTCCATCTTTGTGTAATACACACAGTTGCTCCATTTTCAGCCAATACACCATAATGTTTTCCATATTTAAATTAATGAGCCATAGTCGGATGGCTTGTGTTTTTTTTTTTAAAAATGACAAAAATGAAATTCCTGGAGTAATATTTACAGAAATTAATATAAAATAGAAAAAAAGTGAAACTTAATAATATTGTATTATGATATATTATACAAAAATATGAATATGCAAGTTATAGACTTGCAAAATGCAAGATGTGTTTGTTAGTAACAACAAATTAAAAAACAAAACCTTGTAAAACGTAACATTTTGTATAAGAATGAATGCATGTTCGAAACGTGTCTTCAAGTTATGCTCGTTTAATTTGACTAACTTTGCGTGGGACGAAGCAAACGTAACGTTTTATAATTGCGCAAAATGAGGTGCAATCTGCGTTTCGCAGGTGCACCGCGTTAAACGTTCGTGCATGTACGACACGTGTCTCTTACTTTAATTGTATTTTTCCTTTAATTTCCCTTTATATATATGTGTTGCGTCATTTGTGTTTTGCACACTATATTGATGAAGAACTTTTTCTCTTCTTCATTAGTTTAAGCAATTTTTTTATTTATTTATTTTTAATTTTAACTTAATTAAAATGGTTCTATTAAACATCTGGATAATTCTCAATATATAAATTTTTTTATTTTTTATTGGTATATTATTATTATTATTATTATTATTATTATTATTATTATTATTATTATTATTATTATTATTATTATTATGTGTATACTACCCGGTAATAGCTGGGAATCAATGAAATAGCTCGTGTCGAAGTTCTTCTCCATTACGATAAAAACTTGTCCTGGACTGGAGCTAGACTTCCTCTTCTTTGGTTGGGGATCACGACCACTTCCGGCTTTGGCTCCTTAGCCCGAAAAACCAAGAATTGGTCCGTCTTACCATGGTCCACTGTACCCGAGAGGCGGCCCAGTGGGAGGCTGAGATTGAACCTCCGGTTCGTCAGGTCGAGGGGTCTCGACTTGAGGTTCAGTGGAATCAGAGCTGCTGTTGTCGTCATCTCCAAAAAAAAATGGGTGATCAAGCGACTCAGGAAACTGTTTCCATCTGCCATCCTAATTGCAAAAGAATAAGAGAAAGCAAGTTATAGAAAAAGAAAGTTATGAAGTCGATAACAAAGCAACGATATGCAAATCGAAAAAACGGAAAGATAACAGTAAGGGGCAGGAACTTACCCACACATTCCCGACCAGCTTCCCGGTCACCCATTAGGAGATGGGGTTAAGGTTATTAGAACCAAATATCGGCAACAAAACGTCGGCAATTTGTTGGTTCTGCTGACCTATGCTATCATAGGTGACTTTGATCATATAATTGGAGTCGGCGCTGAAACTCCAGTAGGTCGGAATGCGCCTTTCTCCTTCAAGTGTGAGCCAGAAAGGGTGAAGACCTCAAGCCGATCTCACCTTGAAGAAGGTCTCTTTGAAACAATGAAACGAATCTTCGAAAAGATTGAAGATCCTCTAGTTTTGCACGGCCCGGAAAGAGAGGTAATCTTTCTTATGTTTACTCTCCTGGGAAGGGTTTGTAAGGAGAAAGAAGTAGAGGAAAACCTCCACATATAGTGGCCGAAAGTTCTAAATACTCACAGACCATCTCGAAACAACAAATGTCAGCCTGACTATTGGGATGGAGCTGTGAGGGGGCAACCTCGCATCTGTTCAAGAGGGCCATGATGAAAGGGGAGAAGGGAAGCTGAACTCCCAAAGTAGTGAATATAGGTTTGTACATCCACATCCAGTCAGGAACCAAGGAGCGTCCACGTTGAGCTGGCAAACGTGCTCCTGGGGCCCCGGCACTAGGAGTTCATAATTCGACTCCTCAAGGCCACCTTCACACAATGCTCCAGAGTCGCAGAACTCTTGTAAATCCTCCGCAGTCACCCTGGAAGACGTGCTCGTGACATCGGTAGTACACCAGGTGTAACGATGGGTCGCTGCGTCACACCTACAATTGGGGCATCACTTAAACCGTGAGAATGGGAGAAGGTCCTAAGCCAAAAACTAATTTATCCTACACCTAAACTAATATCATTATGCACTTAATCATTCTAATCTAAACCACAAGAAAAGGAACCTACGACACCCCATTAAAAATTATCTAACAAAGCCAATTTCCAGACCCAAAAGCCAAAAGCAATGGATAAATCATGATAGCAATGGCAAGAAATAAAGTAAAAGAGTAAAGTATCGTTTTTATCTCCAACGTTTGGGGTAAGTCATAAAGTTGTCCCTAACATTTCAATCGTCCTATTTAAGTCCCTAACGTTTCAAAATTGACTCAATGTTGTCCTGCCATTAGGGATCCGTTAACAGAATTGACGGCAGGACAAAATTGAGACGATTTTGAAATGTTGGGGACAAAAACGATACATAGAAATAAATTTTAGTTTTATGCTTCAATAATATCAATTTTTTACTGTACATAGCATTCAATTATTTTTTAATCACATCTAAGTAAATTACACTTAATCACATTACTTTCATTCTAAATAAATTAATTTTTTATAATTTTACACTTAAAGTTATAAGTTAATATAAAAATATAATAAAAAATTATTTAGAATGAAAGTAGTATAATTAAGTGTAATTTACTTAGATGTGATTAAAAAATAATTGAATATTATATACAATAAAAAATTGATATTATTAAAGGATAAAATTAAAATTTATTTCTATGTATCATTTTTGTCCCCAACGTTTTCGCTCTATTTAAGTCCCTAACATTTCAAAATCGTCTGAATTTTATCCCGCCGTCAATTCTGTTAACGGATCCCTAATGGCAGGACAACATTGAGCCAATTTTGAAACATTAGGGACTTAAATAGGACAATTGAAATGTTAGGGACAACTTTGAGACTTACCCTAAACGTTGGGGACAAAAACGATACTTTACTCTAAAGTAAAATAACGTAAACAATATTACTCACCAGGAAAAATGAGTGGAAAAATTTGCAGGAGAACAAATGATGGTATTACTGTGACAGAGTGAATCTCGCAACAAAGAAGAAGGCAAGGAAAGAATGATGAAGTCAGTAAGAAAAGAGGGAAGTTATGGTGGTGGGAGTTACGAAAGAGAAAAGGGAATGGAGAAAATGAAAAGGTAACTGTAACTGAGGAAGAAGAAGCGCGAAAGGCCCAGGAGTAAAATGGACTTTTCTACGCACTTTCAAATCACCCATAAATAGTATTAAATACTCTCAGCACGAGAACTAAAGCGACTTCTCCAAGAAATAACTGGGGACAACTCATGTGCACGAAAAAAGCGCTAGAAGCATGAATCCTGCCATCGAAGTCGCGACCAGAAGAAGACAAATACACACGAAGACACGAGACAAGCTACTGCACCAACTGTAGGTTTCACGACCTGACGTATTGGGGGCACTATTTCGGCCCGACGGATCCACCATCCGATTAACCGACAGCGTCCTTCGCATGAAGCCATCCCCCTAATGATAATCTGGACAGCTGGCAGAAGCTTCTAGATGAATGGGCCCAAGTGGAAGGTCCCACTCGAGGTTGAAGAATAAAGGGGAGGGACCTACCCCTCCCCCAATGTACGTCATTATTACCCTAATTGGCCGCCTCTTAGTATAGACACTTACTTTAGCATCAGAGTGTCTTTGTAAGTGGCCCCACTTGCCGATCTACCCACACCCTTAGGACTCCATCCTGCTTCCCGTCTCTCACGCACAGGTTCCGGCCCTCACTTCTAGTGACCTCTTTACAACCAGTTTGATGAACAAACGAACAATGGCACCGAGATCCCGTTGTGATCGGAGCTACTGCTTTCCACTCCTCCATCTTCAAAGTCCGGTTAGCAAAGAGCTTTTACAAACTAACAGACATGAGGTACGATGAAACCAAAGACCCACAGGAACACGTCATGATTTTCGAGGCCAGGATGAATCTAGAATGTGTGGGAGGCACTGTCAGATGTCGTGCATTCCCCGTGATCCTGGCAGGACCGGCAATCCACTGGTTCAACTCCCTCCCACAAGGGTCCATAGCTACCTTCATGAATGTCTCTAAAAAATTTCTTAACCAGTTTACCACCCAAATCGCCAAAGCAAGGCACCCAATCAACCTTTTGGATGTGACACAATGGGTTGGCGAACCCACGAGAAAGTACTTGGATCGGTTCAATGACGAGTGCTTAGAGATTGTCGGCCTCATAGACTTCCTGGCCAGTTTATGCCTCACTAATGGCCTGGTGAACGAAGACTTTAGGAAGCACCTAACCACAAAACCTATATGGACGATGCAGGAAATACAATGTATAGCAAGAGAGTATATAAACGATGAGGAGTTCAATCAAGTAGTAGCCGCCAACAAACGGCAGTTAACCACCCTACCGACTCGTGAAACAGGCAATGCGGAGAAACCAAGGGAGGGGCCAAGAGAGGTATCCCCTGGGAGGTCGTTTAATCCATTTTTTCGAGTAGGAAAATTCACAAACTACACTGCCCTGATTGTAGAAGTATTCCAGCAGATAGCTAATAAGGGCATCTTACCCAAGCTAAGGCAGTTGAAAGATCGGACAGGAGGAAACAAGAATCTCTACTATGATTACCACAAGGAATTTGGCCACAAGACACAGGATTGTTTTGACTTAAAAGATACGTTGGAGCAAGCCATCTGAAAAAGGAAGCTGAATGAATTCTCACGGTTCATCCAGGAACAAGAAAAAGGGAAAAAGAGCGCTCCGAGGAAGACCGTGGTTAGACAGTTACGTCGCACGATCACACATTGGAGAAGATAAACCTAGCATGGGTTGGCAGTGTAGAGACACCGAACCATTAGACACCCAAGAGTCTATCGAGCGTAAATCCGACGGTAATCTTGTCCTAAATTTGAATCGTGAACTCTCTCCTCTTTCATTTTTGAACTACTCTCTCTCTCTCTCTCTCTCTCTCACACACACACACACACACACAAACCATCTCCGGCAGCCCGTCCCCTTCACCAATGTCGGCCACCACCAATAGCGTTCAAAGACTGGGTAGACTCCTTGTTGCCGCTGCTATCGCTGCTGCAACCTATGTTGCCAGAGCTACTTCTTCCTTCCTCCAGGTAGATTGTCTTCCTCCTTTTTTCTATTTTTTTCAATTTATTTAAAAAAAATGCAGCCATGCCGGTTGGCCATTGCCGCCATCACTTCGTTGTCCGTGCTGCCACCATGCCAGAAAAGTCTTTTGCACTACCATTGTCTTCAGGTAACTCACTAATTAGTTTAGAGTAGTTAATCCTAAATCCTGATTTATATCATTTTAATTTGTTATGTATTAAAAAATTTACAATTACGATATTTGTATTAGAGATTTAACTATTTTTTAGATTTAGTTCATATATATTTTTCAAATGGTTTAGCTAGTAAGCACTCATGAATACTCCCATGGTACAATCATGGTGCGAAAATAATCACTAGCAAAGCTAATACTTTATTAGCTTGAAAAAGTAAAGAAAAAGGAAGGCGCATTCTTTGTTACTTTTGCAAAACAAGAACAAGAAATAGCAGAGTTGAAGATAGGTAATATACTGAAAATAGGGTTCCGATGCTCTTTAATAGAAGTTTTAACTTGTAAAATCTTAAATGATGATGACTTTCATACTGTCTTGATTGGAAGTTAAATATCATGTATACACTTTATAAGTTAGAGCTCTGTTTTCATTCTTTCTATTGATAATTGAATGTTTAAAAAGGAAGAAGATATCCACTTTCTTCGAAAAAAAATTATTGGAGTCTAGAACTTTAGATTGAAGAGTGGTGTTTTTTTATTTATTTATTTTTTTCAATGAGCTCTTCAGTTACCAAATTAGTTAATAATAGTTAGCTGTATGGAGAATTCATTATACCCTAGAAATGTTATTTATTCTGACAATAGAACTGGATAATGGATATACTCTCTATTTAGCAACTAGCATGAAGTAACAGCAAAAGAGTTGGGATGAACTAGTTGTGATACTTTTGATGAGAAAGTAGAATGTTCTTAAAGGATCAGAGGCCAGATATTATCATGTACATATATTATCACTGCACTTAATTGAATTTTGTCTTGTGCATATAGCAACTCATTGATCAGTGACAAACTCTTAAATAAAGTTTAGATCCGTAAGAAATTAGTTCTTAACCTGTCGGGTTAAAGGATAGGTAGCCTATATATATATATATATATATATATATATATATATATATATATATATATATATATATATATATATATATATATATATTAAATAAGTACAGAATTAAATTTATTATGCGATTATACACAATAAATTGTTACTAATAATATTACATTGATCTCTCTTCTGTTGGGTATATGAGTATAAGAAGATGACAAAATCTTATATTTATGTAGTTGTTTCAAGGCACGATTAGATCGCTTTCTTTAGAGAGATATTTGTTCCCACACTTAGTTGCTATAGGGTTGATGACAATACTCTCCCAGGATACAATGAAACCTAAGAATTTCTTAATTAGCAATAGTAAGAAATTCTCAACTCTCTTGAACAAAGAAAATCTCTTAATGGTTGAGTAAATTATACACTTAGTACTTTTTTTTTCTGAAATAGTGGACAAGGACTTATTTATACATATTGCACGTAGCAATTATGATTAGTTACGTATACAAATGGTTGTGTCTTTTCTATTGCCAATAGATACAATATTTTGAACATATACAACTCTTAAAGAGTTGTGTCCCTTTAGCTAATAGATACAATGTTTTGAACACACACAATCCTTAAAAGGTTGTGTCCTTTCAACCAAATGGTACTAAACGGCTAGTAACCGTTTATTAATATTAATAATAATATCAATAATATTAATAATATTAATTAATCAAATTTGTAAATACCCTTCAATCCCCCACTATTTACAAAATTTAAATGTCATACAAGTATATTCATAAAGAATGTGTCACTAAGATTAAACATTCTTTTAGTGTAAATTTTAAAGTTCTAACGAAGTAATAGGTGTCTAATCGATTAAAGCTATACTCCATATGCTAGTACCAAAAATCACACACATTACTTATACCCTCTAAGTTCAAGAGTTTACAATTTTAAGCACTTATATGACCTTGTGCTCATCCTAGTTTCATGAATATTTACGAGAATAAAACCTCTAAAATTCTCGATTAGAGCGGCACCACTCTTATATTCATATAGGTGGAATCTTTTGATAGATAATATTATCATTCCATTAAGAGTTTAAACTCACCCTCCTAATTTATTGTAAATAGCACTAAATCCTATACCTTAGTGCTCCAATTGCTAAATAACTTGTTATTACCTATTAAACCTTGAAACTAGTGGTCTAATAGAATAAGGTTGGGTTCCCATCATTTATCAATAATATGTTTTAATCCCATTTTAGCAGTAGTTTCTTTGATTTTATCCCTTGACAAACCTTTAGTCAAAGGGTCTGCTAAATTTCCTTGAGATCTTATATAAGTAATGGTAATTACACCATCATCTATTAGTTGCCTCACAAACTCATGTCTCAAACTTATATGTCTAGACTTTCCATTATAAACCTTGTTATATGCTCGAGACATGGTTGATTCACTATCACAGAAGATTGAAATGGCTGTCGTCTGCTGTGGCCACAGCTTTATATCATATAACAAATTTCTTAACCATTCCGCTTCTTTACCTGCGGCTGATAAAGCTACAAACTCAGCCTCCATAGTAGAATGTGTAATACATGTTTGTTTCTTTGAGGCCCAACTTATTGCTCCACCACCTATGGTGAAAATCCATCCTGAAGTAGATTTGTTATCACTAAGATTTGTAATCCAACTTGCGTCGGAATAACCTTCTAAAACTGCGGGATAATCACTATAATGTAATCCCAAGTTTATGATTTTCTTGAGATAACCAAGAACTCTTGTTATAGCTTTCCAATGTTGATTGCTAGGCTTTCCTATAAACCTTGATAATTTGCACACAACAAATGCTATATCAGGTCTACTACAATGCATTGCATACATTAAACTTCCTATAGCACTAGCATATTTTAATTGTGCTATAGGTCTTCCCATGTTTCCTTCTAATTTAAGATTAGGATCATACGGCCTATTGGATTCTTTAATTGTGAGATGATCAAACTTTTCCAATACCTTTTTAATATAATGAGATTGACTTAAAGTAAAGCCAACTTCATTCTTATGCACATTTATGCCTAATATTGTATCAACTTCATTCAAATCCTTCATCTTGAATTTAGAAGTTAGATACTCCTTCGTTATACGCATTCCTTCTAAATTTGTTCCAATGATCAACATATCATCAACATATAAACAAATAATTACTCCATAATCTTTAGTAAATTTTGAGTAAATACATTTATCCGCACTATTATGTGAGAAGCTATTTGATAACACCACTGAATCAAACTTCTCATGCCATTGTTTAGGCGCTTGTTTTAGCCCATACAAAGACTTAATTAATTTGTAAACTTTCTTTTCATTTCCGGGTAGCACATAGCCTTCTGGTTGCTCCATATAAATTTCTTCATTAAGATCTCCATTTAAAAAAGCCGTTTTAACATCCATTTGATGTATATGAAGCTTATGTATGGATGCTAATGCTATAAGAGCCCTAATAGAAGTCATTCTTGCCATAGGTGCGTAGGTATCAAAATAGTCTAGACCTTCTTGTTGTCTAAACCCCTTGGCCACTAACCTTGCTTTAAAGGTTTGTAATGAACCATCAGTGTTATACTTTCTTCTAAATACCCATTTACATCCTATAGGCTTTGATCCTGGAGGCAAATCAATCAAGACCCAAGTATTGTTAGATAATATTGAGTCCATTTTATCATTTATTGCTTCTTTCCAAAAAGCAGAATCCCTTGAAGCCATAACCTCTTTGAACATTTGAGGATCACCCTCTATGTTCATCACAATAGGAATCTTGTTTGTTACAGAATTCCTAGTTCCTTCTACCAAAAAGGTGATAGCCTGAGAAGAAATAAAATCTGGACCCAAGTCCTTTTCTTTTCTTACTCTCAAGCTCTTCCTTGGTTCAATCAACTCTTTGTCGTTTAGACGTTTATTATTTTGATTATTTATTTCTTGTGAAATATTAGTATCATTTTGGAGATACTCTGAATTAGAAGTTGAATCATTGATAAATTTATTTTCAATAAATTCTACTTCTCTTGATTCAACAACTACATTAGACACTAAGTCTAATATTCTATATGCTTTAGAATTTTGAGCATATCCTATAAAAGCGCCTTTTATGGCTCTTGGCCCCAATTTGGTTATCTTTTGATCAGGAACTCGATAAAAGGCTAAACACCCCCACACTTTAAGATAATTTAAATTAGGTTTCCTTCTTTTCCAAATTTCATAAGGAGAAACCTTTCTATGTCTTGATGGTATCCTATTATGGATATGACATGATGTCAATAATGCTTCACCCCACAAATTGTAAGGCAATTTTGCATTTAGTAACATTGAATTAACCATATCCACTAAGGTACGATTTTTCCTTTTCGCCAAACCATTTTGTTGCGGAGCATATGGAACGGAAGATTCATGCACAATACCATGTAATTCACAAAAGTGATCAAATTCATTAGAAAAATATTCTCCACCTCGATCACTACAAAAAACTTTTATTTTCTTATTATGCATTTTTTCTACTTCCATTTTATATTTCTTAAACATTTCAAAAGCTTCATCTTTATTTCTAAGCAAATACACATAAGTAAATCTAGAACAATCATCAATGAAGGTTATAAAGTATCTTTTTCCTCCTCTAGTAATATTGCCATTTAGTTCACAAATATCACTATGAATCAATTCTAATAAATGTGTATTTCTTTCAACCTTAGGAAAAGGTTTCTTAGTAATTTTGGATTGTATGTAAATATCACATTTCTTATTAAAATCCTTGTTACTAAGATCAATATAGTTATTCTTTTGCATATATTCAATTGATTTGTAATTTAAGTGTGCTAATCTACTATGCCATAAATCACAAGAATCAACAACATACAAGAAAACATTCACTTTATTAATACTAAGTTTAAACATGCCTTCAGTACAATATCCTTTTCCTATGAATACATTATTCTTAAGCAAGATCACTTTATCGGATTCCATTACAACTTTGAATCCTTTCTTACACAAGAGACTAACAGAAACTAAATTTTTTCTCAAATCTGGAACATGAAGTACATTTATTAAACTTAATTTCTTTCCAGATGTAAAATTTAATTCCACACTTCCTTGACCACAAACTTTGGCTGAGTTATCATTGCCCATCAAGACTTCTCTATTGTTCACTTCTTCATATGTTTTGAATTGGTTGCGATCATTGCAAACGTGAACAGTAGCCCCAGAATCTAACCACCACTCAAGTGATTTTCCTTGTGTTGCTATGTTGACTTCTGTAACCATGCCAATATGCATGTTTTGTACTTTTTCTACAACCATAGCAATTAGATCCTTCTCTTCCACTAAGTTGGTCTTTGATGCTTCCTTTTTCAGAAGTCTACATTCTTTGATATAGTGTCCTTTCTTGTGACAATGATAACACTCTCTTTGTCTCTTCTTATCTTGCTTTGAATCTTTAGAGAACTTTCTTTTCTTCTTATTGATGTTATTTTCATCAATATGATTCACTTTAGAACTTTGAGAAAGATACACAGCATCACGTTTTCGAGTTTCCTCCTCTATACGTATATGCCTTAGTAATTTCTCAATTGTGAAGTCCTCACCAAGATGTAAAAGTTTCTTCCTATAACCATTCCAAGATGAAGGAAATTTTGAAATAATTACTCCAACTTGTAATGATTCAGGGATCACCACTTGTAGATCACAAAGTCTACTTACAAGAATTTGTAATTCATGAATTTGATCCATGACAGGCATAGTATAATTCATAATAAATTCAAAATATTTCATCATGATAAACTTATCTATTCCTTGTCGTTCGGTATTGTACTTTTCTTCCAAAGACTTCCAAATCTCTAATGGTGATTGAATTGACACGTAGAGATCATAGAGTCGGTCGGATAAAGTGTTGAGGATATGACCTCGACATGCGAAAGTATCTTCATCACGTTTCTTCTTCAATTGAACGATCTTTTCTTTCTCTTCCGGTGTGACGTTTTCAGCGGCATCGGCAATTGGTGTAGTCTTTGGGTCAATCACATATGCAAGATTGAGAACCGAAAGAAGAAACATCATCTTGTCTTTCCAACAGTTGAAGTTCGTTCCATCAAAGCGATCTAATTTGACAAACTCTTGATTCATGACCTTGAACGTAGTGTTTTGATCTTGTGCCATCTTCAAGAAATATCTCTCTAAAATTGTTGGGTATATGAGTATGAGAAGATGACAAAATC
Source organism: Arachis ipaensis (assembly GCF_059453495.1). Taxonomy (NCBI): domain Eukaryota; kingdom Viridiplantae; phylum Streptophyta; class Magnoliopsida; order Fabales; family Fabaceae; genus Arachis; species Arachis ipaensis. Next base: position 147,688,949 of record NC_142444.1, read on the forward strand.
TTATATTTATGTAGTGGTTTCAAGGCACGATTAGATCGCTTTCTTTAGAGAGATATTTGTCCCCACACTTAGTTGCTATAGGGTTGATGACAATACTCTCCCAGGATACAATGAAACCTAAGAATTTCTTAATTAGCAATAGTAAGAAATTCTCAACTCTCTTGAACAAAGAAAATCTCTTAATGGTTGAGTAAATTGTACACTTAGTACTTTTTTTTTTTTTCTGAAATAGTGGACAAGGACTTATTTATACATATTGCACGTAGCAATTATGATTAGTTACGTATACAAATGGTTGTGTCTTTTCTATTGCCAATAGATACAATGTTTTGAACATATACAACTCTTAAAGAGTTGTGTCCCTTTAGCCAATAGATACAATGTTTTGAACACACACAATCCTTAAAAGGTTATGTCCTTTCAACCAAATGGTACTAAACGGCTAGTAACCGTTTATTAATATTAATAATAATATCAATAATATTAATAATATTAATTAATCAAATTTGTAAATACCCTTCATCTTCTACTTCTTTCTTTTTTGTTTCACAGCAGAAATATTCATCATTATGTATGTTAAACAATTTTTTAATTGGTTTATAGACACTTTCTTAAGTTTGACAACTTATCCAAAATTTTAAATTTTTATGACCAAGATGAATATTTAATCCTCAATATTTAGTTAAAGGAGGACAAATTCCGTCCTTCTCAATCACTTTATTTATTTTATTTTATTTTAATCAAGATATTTTTTCATAACTGTAAAAAGTGTTTTTTTTTAAGTATATTCACTTTTCGTCAATTATTTACATCTTGAGAAAAATAATTTGAAATTTACCTATTTTTTAAATTATAAGGAAAAGGGTATCTTCTACTTTATTTATGATAAAATATGATGAGTGCTCAAGGTAAATCATTTGTGATGAGAAAGCTACATTATTATTACCAGCCATAGGTCTCTCTTCTACTGCTTTCTTGTTTGGTTCACAACAGAAATATTCATCATTGAGTATGTAATTTTTCATTGGTTTCTAGTTTCTACACACTTTATTAAGCGTGACAACTTATCCAAAATTTTAATTTTTTATGACCTAGACGAATAGAACCCTCGACATTTGGTTAAAACTAAGGAGGACGAATTCCTTTTACTCAATCACTTTATTTTATTTTGATCAAGATATTTTTTTATAACTATGCATATCTTGTTACCTGTATATTAAAAAGTAACTACTAAATTAATCATTTATATAAAATATATATTATAAATAAACTAAACAACATATCTATTTATATATAAATAAATATACAGATACAAAAAAAATACACAAATACATATATGGTGACCTATGATGCACGTTACAGACATTAATACGAATATAGAACAATGGATATACAAATTTTAAAATCTTATAAAATACGAAAATACGATATATATATATATATATATATATATATATTAGATAAATTACAATGATATTTTAATATTTTATTAATATTAAAATATAAAATATTTTTAACTATTTTTAATAGTTTTTAATTATATAAAATATTTAAAATCTTATAAAATACAAAAATACGATATATATATATATATATATATATATATATATATATATATTTAAAATATTTAAAATATTTTTATTTTAATAAATAATAATATATATTATTTTTAAACTCACTTCAAGAATACATGTTAATAATAAGATTGACGCGCTAATACGTAATGATATTTAGGTGTGTCCAAATGTATTTAGACCAAAAAATAATTTTTTTATTTTTCATTAAGATACGGTTGAACATAGCAAACACACGTGCCAGAGAGTGTTGATGAGTGTCGTGTCTCAACTCTGAAGTGTGTGGATACGATAATTTAGTAAAGTGTTTGTGTTTCATAGATGGTGATTGATTTAGTAGCTAACTTTTATATATACATAATATGTTTAACAATTTTTTATTGAGTAATGCTATGTGTACACCAAAATCAGCCACCAGTATAAAATATATATTAGAATACAAATACACATTGAAAATGAATTAAACCACATATGTATTTATATACAAATATATTGGTGACTGATTTTAGTAGCTGATTTTAGTGTACAAATAGTATTTTTATTTTTTATTTGTAAATATATTCACTTTTCATCAATTATTTGTATCTTAAAAAATTGGAAATTTAACCATTTTTTAAGTTATTAGGAGAGGGTATCTCCCATAGTTATCAGAACTGAACCGGTAATCAATTCGGTCATATGACTGGGTCACCGGATCACTGGTTCAACCGGTGGGTCACTGATTCACCCGGTTAATCCGGTCATAATTAAAAAAATATATAAAATTATATAAATAAAATTAAAATAATATCTTAAAACTTAAAATACAAGTCTTTACAAACATTAATAATCTAATATCAATGTTTAAACATAACTAATGATCTAAAAAAGATAATAAAGTGGTTTCTAGTACAAAATATGTTCTCAATTTAAATCAACAAGGACGAAGAAAGAACACAATCAGTAAATCAAGTCCGAGGAGTTGCTGATGATGCTTGTCCTTGAGATGGTGGCGTTTCTGATGGTATTTGAGATGAAAACATTTTTAAAATTCTAGCAAAAGAAATACAAGATTTTCAGCAACCAAAAATTTACCTAAATGAATTTTTAAGCAACACAGCAACAACCACCAAAGTATTCAATTCAAAGTTTCAAACATTATCATCCAGCAACAAAATTCAAGTATTCAACTAAAACATTATCCAACAAGCAACTCTGTTATCCAGCAAGTATTCAAATTTTCTCAAGTTCACCAACTCTAAAACCAAATACAACAGCAACATTAACCAGATTCAATAACAGTTCTAAGTTTCTAACTCAAATTTTCTCAAGTTGACCAACTCTAAAACCAAATACAACAGCAATATTAACCAGATTTAATAACAATTCTAAATTTCTAACTCAAATTTTTTCAAATTCAACAACTCTAAAACCAAATACAACAGCAACATTAACCAGATTCAATAACAATTCTAAGTTTCTAACTCAAATTTTCTCAAATTCAACAACTCTAAAACTAAATACAATAGCAACATTAACCAGATTCAATAACAATTCTAAGTTTTTAACTCAAATTTTTTCAATTTTAACAACTCAAACCAAATATGACAGCAACATTAACCAGACTCAAGAACAATTCTAAGTTTCTAATTATCTCCAGTTCAACAACTCTAAAACCAAATACAACAGTAATAACCACCAGATTCAACATCAATTCTAGTAAAAGAACAGAGTAAAAAACTTGAAGGGAGCTCACCTGATTGACGGGTTCCAACACTGCGATTGCCGCGAAACAAGATGATGACAACCACCACCCGAGGGATCAGCTGTTGCTTGACTAGTTCTGTCTGCTTCTGCCGTCGACGAACCGAACGCAGGGACACGAGATGGCGACGGTGACCGAAGTAAGTGGACAAGATGAGAGACTGAGAGAGCGACGAAGTGAGGCCGTGAGAGATTGAGAATGACGACTGTCGAGGTGAGGGAGAGAGACGAGAGGGTGACGAGATCAAGGTGAGGCCATGAGCTAGCGAGTGAGACGGAAAGAGCACAGACCACAGAGACGAGGCTGGAGCTTGGCTGGGTGTGGGGGGTTCCACCGTTCCACACTTCCACTCACATTCAGAGTCTCAAATTTTGCATTTGGGCATTAGGGTTTTGTTAAAAGGGAAAAGAAAAGAGGAAGGAGGTGTGTTCTGAAACGACGCATTTAAGGTTTTAAAAAAAAAAAAAATCGGACCGAGTCAAATTAACCAATCGAGTCATCGGATTTCATGAAAATCCGTCGGGTCAAATTGAATTTGACCGAATCCATTACACATCCAGTTGAACGAGTAATTCGGCCCGACCAAATAATCAAATGATCAGATTTTCGGTCGAACCGGCCAGGTCGAGCCAAGTCTAATAACTATGGTATCTCCTACTTTATTTATGATAAAGTATGATGGAGTGCACAAGGGAAAAAAATTCGTGATGAGAAAGCCACATTAATTATATATGACCAGCCAATGGAGGTAATAAGTAGTGGCACTCGCTCTATGGCTGATGTAGATGGGGAAATTACCTTGGGGGTCCAGTTCACAAGTGTAATTAAAATGTGGTGGCATCAAACTCAGTATAAATAGCCAAAGGGTTAACACTTTGTTTCACAACACAAACCAAACATAGTAACAAAACACTACCAACAATAATCACAACACCATGGCCAAGCTTTTTTCCTCCATAGCCATCTTCCTCACGCTACTAAACCTAGCAACCTCGCAAGATTCACTTTCCTTCAGCTTCAATAACTTCGAACAAGAAGCTGAAAGAAACCTAATCTTGCAAGGAGATGCACACATTGACCCAAATGTACTGCAACTCACTAGAACCGACAGCAATGAAATCAGTGTTGGGAGAGCCTTGTACTTAGCACAAGTGCACCTATCGGATAAAAGTACAAACAGACTCGCAAACTTTCAAATCCAATTCAGTTTTTCCCTTAAGTCACGGGGCTCGTCCCAGCCAGCGGACGGCCTTGCCGTCTTCCTGGCGCCGGCGGACACCACCATACCGCCCGGATCGAACGGAGGGCTTTTAGGGCTCTTTGAACCTGCCAATGCCCTAAACGCCTCCGCAAACAAAGTTATCGCAGTCGAATTCGACACCTTTTATGACAGAAGTTCAAATGCCTGGGATCCAAGTTACACACACATTGGAATCGATGTGAATTCCATTAAGTCTGCGAAGACTGTGAGATGGGATAGAAGAGACGATCAAATCCTTAATGTTCTTGTGACATACACTGCTTCTAGTCGAACCCTGGCAGTGTCTGCTACCTACCCTGATGGTAAAAAGTACGAGCTCTCTCATGAGGTCGACTTGAGAAAAGAGCTTCCGGAATATGTTAGGGTTGGATTCTCGGCCGCTACCGGACAACAATTCCAATCACACACTCTTCACTCGTGGTCTTTCACTTCAGTGTTGCTTAATACTGTGAGCATGGAGAATGAGTACATTGTGTTTACACGAGGAATTGAGAAATGATGTGATATGATGATGTCTAATAAAAATTATCACATATGGCCATGTAAGATATGCCAATAAAGGACAAAAGTTGTACGTCCATGGCTTATGTATGTTGTGGTTTTTGTTGCTTATGTTTAAGCTAAGCCAAGCATGTGATATAAAATGAACTACTACTTTGTATGAATGAGAGTATGTATAGAGTAAGCGTTTTCTTGGTGCTTCTCTTTTTTTCATGTTTTGTTCATTTAATCTTTGGCTTTCTAAAAAGGAAAAGTATAAGGTATCAACATATTATCTACCAATTTATTATTAACAATAATTAATTATTATATTTTAAACACATATATAAAGAGATATATTTAGAAAATATATCTATAAAGACATTTCTATTAAATATAGCCATAAAAAAAATATTTTTATTAGACACATCTACAAAGATACTTTCATTAAATACAGTTATAAATAAGAGTTGACAGAAATTGGTAAAAATACTATTGGTAACGTAACATAATTGTTCTAAAAAAAATCATTTCATTTCATTGCTTTCGTCTCAAAATAACGTTAAATTTTTATTTTAGAAAAATAATATACTAAAATACAAATATATATATATATATATATATATATATATATATATAATGGAATATATATTACTCTTAATTTAATATTATATCATAATTCTGGGGATGGAATAGAGATTTGATGTTACACCGCTACATTATCACGTTAAAAAGTTTTGGGAGCCACGTTATACCGTCAATATTTAACTAAAAAAAAAACTTTTAAATTTTTAAAAAATAAAAACATCTAAAATTTAATTAAAAAAAATCTAAAATTTAAATTTCATAAAAATTCATCTTTAATAAATTTTGCATTGAATTTGTTTAATAACTTACTATAATATTAAATAAAATTAACTGCTATAATAATAGTTTTTTAATAGAGACAGATTCAGACGGTAGAAACAGTGGCAATTGTCCCCACGAAGGGTATTTTATAAAAAAAAATTATATAATTATTAAATTTTTAAAAAATACAATTTAATCAATAAAAGAATAATTTATTAAAGAATATTTTGGTAAACAAAATTTAATGATAAAAAATAAAATTTTTATTAATGGATATTTTTTTAAAAAATAATTTATTTTTTCTTAAAAAATGGATAAAGTTAACATTAGTTAACACATAAAGTTTAAAATGGATTAAAGAGGAAGTTTTTTAAAAGTTAGAAGGGAGGAAAATGTACATTTATAAAATAGAGGGGAGGGGAGTGTCATTTTAGGATCTCGCATGGGAGGGGAGTGTAATTTTCTCTAAATTTTATTGAAGGACTTCAAAAACCTGAAAAAACTTATATTTCACACGGAGTTTCTAAAAAATGTTACTATGGAAATGATTCCCCACATCTTTATCATACTTTTAACCCACAATTAAATTTTATACTAGATATGCTTGAAGAAATATTAGTATCCATAAAATTTTAAAGAAATATATAAGAAAAAAGAGGAACTAATATAAACGAAATTGAACAGATATTAAATAAATATTTTCAGAAAGATAATCCCAAAAAAGAAAAATTTCAAATTATAGCCAACATAACAGAACTAAAAGTAAAACCACCATTAAAATTATGAATATTGAAGAAAAATTAGAAGAAGTTACAATGCTTTTTAAACAATTAAAAATAGCTCAAAAAAAATAATATTATGGAACAAAAATTTCAAATAGAAGAAGAACTAGTAAATTCTGAAAATATAGAAAATGAAGAACACATCCTAGATTATTCAAATGATGAAGAACCAGCAATTCCAATACAAGTAAAAAATGAAGCTGGAACATCTAAGGATAATTAATCTCAATTTAAATGGGAAATAGGTTTTGAAAATTATGCTTTTAAAAAGGGATTTATGAATAAAAATTCAAAGTATACAAAAATACCATCAAAATACGTTCCTAAAATTCAGAAACTGGAAGGAGAAAGAATGCTCGATATAGATTTAGACTGTAAAAAGAATGAAAAAGAAATTTTCGAGAACCGGTTGAATTCCTTCTTATTAGAAGCCTTTACTAATCTAAAACTTAGTGAATTGTCTGGAAGAGATATCTGGAATTATATAGGGTTTCATACTAAAGGAACTGTAAGAGATTATATGACATCAATGGAAAACCAAATAATAGAAGAATTAGCAACAAAAATAACAGTTTATGATAATATATTACATATAATGATGATTTTGTATAGAGAATTTTTCGGAAAAAATATTATAGATCATAAACAAGAAGTTTATAATAAAGAATATCAAGAAGAAAAAAACCATTTAGTTAATATTCAAATATATGATTTATGTAATGTGGAATCTTATATATGTGAATATAGAATACATTAAATTAAAAGAAGAAGATAAAGACCATTATCTTAGTATGTATATAACAAAACTTCTATACCCTGTTAATGAATTTATAATGGGAAGATTTATAGGAGAAACAAATAGAGGAACAATTGAAAATAATTTTGGCGGAGCAACCTCTGCATTAAGAGAGGAAATAAAAGAATGTTGTATGCAAGAAGCGACTCAAAAAAAATTTGAAAATATAATTAGAATTTGCTGTCAAGATAATGAAAAAATTCCTCAAAAATATGGTCTTAATAAAAATTTTGAAAGAAAAAGAAAATATCAATTTAGAAAAAGAAAATACTATTCAAACTGGAGAAAAAAGAGGTATTTTAGAAAAAGAAATAACAATAAAAACAAAAGACAAAAAAATAACTATTGCCCAAATAAAAAAAAAATTGTAAGTGTTGGTATTGTCAAGAAGAAGGACACTATACAAATAAATGTCCAAAAAAAAGGATAAAAAGGACCTTACCAAACAATTAGAAATTGTAAAGTCTTGTTTCATGGAACCATTAGAAGAATCAAATGATAATTTAGACTATATTTTTGAATATGTCTCAGAAACAGACTCAGAGACTGAGCAATAATGCTACATTTATTACTATAAAAATAATAGAAAAGTTTATAAATACTTTCATAGATACTAGAGCAACACAATGCTTTGCTAGTACAAATATAAAACTTGATTAAAAAAAAATTAAAAAAACCGTTAAGAGTTAGAATAGCTGACAAATTAATACATAAAATTGACCAAAAAGTAGAAATGGTTGAAATATTTATTCAAAATTATAGGTTCATTGTTCCATCCATATATATGTTAGATTCTGGAATGAATTTTATCATAGGAAATAATTTCTTAAAGCTATATCATCCATTCATTCAAGAATTAACATATATAGTTTTAAAAACTCCACACGATTCTTCAATAAATCAAAAATCAAAACGTATAAAAATACCAACTACTACTATAAATAAGATTTTAAAATTTAAAATATTTTCTATATTAGAAACATGTTATTTAAATTTATATTTTCAGATAAATATCCCAAAAAATAATCTTAAAATAAAAATAGAAGAATTTTTGGGTGAAATTTGCGCTGATAATCCTTTAGATATTAAAAATACAAATAAAGAATTAGTAAGCATTAAATTAAAAGATCCTACAAAGGAAATAAATATTCCAAATAAAATTTCTTATTCCGTAAGAGATAGAGAGGAGTTCTCATTAGAATGTAAAGATCTTTTGGAAAAAGGAATTATAAGATTAAGTAAAAGTCCTCATGCGGCTCCAGCCTTTTATGTCGAAACAATAATGAAATTAAAAGGGAAAAACGAAGAATGATAATTAATTATAAGAAGATGAATGAAGCAAATGTTGGTGATGCTCATAAACTTCCAAGAAAAGATTCTATTTTAGAAAAACTCAAAGGAGCAACTTGGTTTTCATCTCTCGATGCAAAATCAGGATATTGGCAATTTCGTTTAGACGAAGAAACAAATAAATTAACTGCTTTTACTTGCCCAACAAAAGAATCAACAAGTGTGTTGCTCTATAAATGGAATGTTTTACCATTCGGATTAAAACAAGCCACAGGTATCTATCAAAGATTTATGGAAGAAGATCTAAAAGAGTTAAATGAATTTGTTTTAGTTTACATTGATGATATATTAATTTTTACAAAACAGGATAAAGATGATCATCTTTAAAAATTATTAATAGTATTAGAAAGATGTAAAGAAAAAGGATTAGTTCTTAGCAAAAAGAAAGCAAGAATAGCAAAACAAGAAATAGAATTTCTTGGATTAATTCTCTCCACTCAAGGAAAGTTAAAACTTCAACCAAATGTTTTAGAAAAGGTAAATTTATTTTCTAATAAAATAGAAGATAGAAAACAATTACAAAAATTTTTAGGGTGTATAAATTATATTTTTGATCAAGGATTTTTAAAGAATATAACAGAATACACTAAAAATTTATTTCCAAAAATAAGTACTAAAAGAATGAAAATGAGAAGAAGAAGATAGTATGCAAATTCAAAAAGTCAAAGAATTATGTAAAAAGCTTCCAGAACTTTATATTTCAGAAGAAAATGACTACTTAATAGTAGAAACAGATGTTTCAGACTTAACCTGGTCAGGATATCTAAAAGTTAAGAAAGCTATAAAAAGCTTGGAACAAGAAAAAGAATCACTAGATTCTAAATATTCTCCAAAGGAATTACTTTGCAGGTATATTTCAGGGACATTTACACCAACAGAACAGAGATATACTACTCATGAAAAGGAAACTCTAGCAGCAATTAAAACTCTTAAAAAAATGGAAAATTGATTTATTACCCAAAGAATTTACATTAAGGACAGATTCAAGTTACCTAACAGGTTTCATACGATATAATTTAAAAGTTGATTATAATCATGGATGATTGGTAAGATGGCAATTATTTTTGTTACAATATCCAATAAAAATTGAAGATATCAAGGGTGACAAAAATATTATTGCAGATACATTAACAAGAGAATGGAGTTCGTTTACAACGCATTAGATCAAGAAATTCAAAAATATGAGTAAGAAATCGAAAAATGCAAGCATTGTCAGCAAATAAGGACACAAATCCAATCCCTCAAGAAGGCCATTGAAGCAATAAAATCAACACAACAAGCAAAACCATCAGAATTCAGCCAGCTAAACATGGTGGACAAACTAAGAGGAGAAAAAATTTCAGAAAATAAAATAATTGCTGAAATTATTAAAAAATCCACCCAAGATAAAAAATATTATGTAATTTATAATGGCCCCATGAAAGGAGTATATGATGCCTGGGAAAAAGCAACACCATTCTCACATCAATCAAAGATAATTCATAAAGGAGGATTTTTAACGTTGGAAGAGGCAAAGGAATCCTTCAGGGAATATGAAGCTCTTCACCCAGAGCAAACCCTAAGAAGAGCAGATAAAGCTCCAATTCAAGCCCAGAAAACAGGAATAATGAGAAACATTCCTACAAGGGCTGAAATCAAGGAAAAGAAAAGGGTCTGTAGATCAAATCTCAGAGAAACCCTTAATATAATCCTGAATTGGACTAAAGAAAAAAGGGCAATTTTGGAATATTATCCTATTGCCAAAGAACAGCTAACAAAGCTGGTTATTTTTTCAGATACTTTCCCATCTGACACTTATCAGTTTTTTCAGTATGGATTAATTTATACAATTTTAATTTTTAATGATCTAAAAATTATTAGTGAGTTTCTTGCAGGATTCGTTGATGCAGTAAAGAGATTTAAAAATATGATTGACAATGTAAATCCAAGGGATGTATCCCTAAAATTTACAAATAGTCAACCTATTTTTAATGAAGAAGAAGAATGCTTGGTTCCAGCATACCAAGTAATATTCATGTCCGTTTTTTCAGGAAATTTTCAACCAATTGATCAAATTCAAGATTTAACAATTTACAGTCATGAAGGAAGATTAGCCTGCACATTAGCAAGGGTCTTTGAAAAAACTCAAAAAATAACGAAGGAATCTCAAACAAGAATTAATTATAAAAGTAGAAATACTCTGCTTGTGTCCAGTAAAAGAAATGAAATTGAAGAAAGAAAAATGAGACTCTTGGTGGAATTTGAATCAGCATTCTACAATTTATCTGGACTTTTAGAAAAGCTCCCTAAAGGGATAAGAAGGAATCTCTGCTATTTGATAAAAGATAGAGAAGACCACAGGTGCCAGCTATGCGCCTCGAAAATATCTGAAGAAAGCAAAAATGAAATGGGATCCACCTACATGATAAAAGAGGAGGACAGTGCATCTGAAGCATCCCTCAACATTATTGCATAATGACGTAAGTGCTTAGGTCATAAAGCACCAATAATATAGCTGGTGCAAGATAGTAAATAATGGCGTAAGCAATGACATCATAAGAAGGGTAAGGATGGGAATTGTCCATCATACCCAACCATTATAAATAGATTACTTAGGCAATTGTAGAAAGCATCAGAAAACAGAAAGCAGAAGGCTAAGAGTACTCATATGCTAGGAGAGCAAGAAGGAAGCTGCCGAGGCGATTCTGTAGTCTGACAAAGAATTTCCTTAGGAAAAAATAGTTTTAAACTCCTCTCTGGAGTTAATATCTACAATCTCTCATCTGGAGATAAAAACACCTTATGTAAAATATACTAAATAAAGGAAGTTTTTCTCCAGAAAGGTACATCTTTGTCCTAGTCTCTTAGTTATGAATTATTTAGAAAGCTTAGAATTAACGGAAGAATTTGATTATTATAGATTAACTGCTTTATTAGATAATGAAAAACAGGCTGTTCTAAAAACAGAACTAAATCTCAAATCAAATGAAAATTTTAATAAACAAAGTCTTTTAAAAGAAGTTTTTAATATAAAAAATATAATATACTATGAAAAAATTCAACTTAAAGCCCTGAAAAATAAAATCTGCTAATGGAGAACTTGAAATAGCTTTGATAAATGATGAAGAATTGAGTAAACAGATTGAGAAAATTAAGTATCAACAAAAAAGATCTAAAATTGGATGGATTCATATTAGTACCATACAAGTCTTAATCAAATCTACATATATGAAAGGAATTAATTCACCAATAAGTTTAGCAATCTGTGACAAAAGAATTACTGATGACCCAATAGATCAAATAATTGAAATTGTTCATGGAAATTTGGCAAATGTAAATGTTAAATTTAATGCCCATCTTGGATATACTATACCTTTATCAACTGAAAATCTTGGAAGATCTATAAGTTTAGCTTATAAATTTCATAGAAAAAGTTTAATGGAACAAGATGATGAACCATTTTCAATTACATATGCAATAAATTATGCTTTAACAAATAGCCATCATAGTATAATATTTAAAAACAGAGAAAGAATTTATGTCGATGAATTATTTCAGAAAATTGTAAAAACAGAAATACCAAAATATAAAGCTATTGAAAACCCGGTTCTATTATTAAAAGAACCATCAAGAAGATCGTTTTCATCAAATTTCCAAATAAGAGAATCTAAAATCAATAATCCTTTAAGTTTATCTAAATTAAAAATTAAAGAAGAAAACTCTGAAATAAAAGAATTAACAAAAAAGGTCAAAAAATTAAATGAAACCCTAAATATTAAATTATGACAATAGATAAGGAAGAAATATATCAAGATAAGAAACAAGAGCTCTTTGAAAAAGAGAATCGTTTGAATTATTTGCAGAGCATTTGAAGCTCAAAAAATAATCTATAACAAGCTGAAAAAAGAAGTTGAAGAGCTAGAAAATTAATAGAATCTCTAGAAAATAGTCATGAATCGATGATAGAGTTTGCAGAAATTCTAAAATAAATAATGTTAAACAAAACTATTTTTAGGAATTATAATAAGATTACCTAATTTATGAAGTATAAAAAGATTGAAAAACGAGAAAATAAAATAAAAAGGAAAAGAGTGAAAAAATTAAAATATAAAATAGAGGTGTATAAAAAAGAATTAAATAATCTTCAGGACGAAATTGATGATCTTATAATAAAAAAGATAGAAATAAGAATAATTATAAACAAGTTGGAATTAAATTTAGGAAATTTATAAATGCCTGGAAAACCATATTACGATTTATAAGAATTAAAGTTGTTGAAAGAAAAGATGGAGAATGAAATTGAAAAATTAAAAAGATATTTAGAAATAAGAGAAAGTGTAGAAATAAAAGAAGTTATTGAGGATTTAAGAAATTATATTAAAGAAAAAGACAAATAGATAAAAAATTTTATATATAATAATCCATGTAAAAAAGAATATTATAATTATGATAGAAATTAGAACAGAATTAAGAAATTATAAATATGAAATCAAAATTATAAATATATATCAAGGACTAGTAATAAATAATCATATAACAAATACAAGAGAAATTGTAGAAATGGTTAATACTTCAGATTATGAAGTTGCAAATTATTTTTATCAAAATCCTTTGAATAGAGCACCACCAATTGAATCTATACAAATTATAAACTTATTCGAAGCAAAATACGAAGAGTTAGTTGAAATTTCGAAAGAAGAATTAAAAGAAAAGTCGAAATTGAAAAATAATTTTTCAATTGAAAAATTGGTATCAGAGCCAAGTTAACGATTAAGGGTAACACTTTCTCTTTAAGCAACACTTTTAGTGATACGTTTTTAAATCAATAACAACCACAAAATAGAAAACGTCTTTACAAAAAGATAAAAATGACAACTTTATCGTAGTAGCCTCCTTAAAAAAATTAACAAAGGAGGCTACGACGACGATAAAGTTATCATTTTTATCTTTTTATAAAGACGTTTTCTATTTTGTGGTTGTTATTGATTTAAAAACGTATCACTAAAAGTGTTGCTTAAAGAGAAAGTGTTACCCTTAATCGTTAACTTGGCTCTAATACCAATTTTTCAATTGAAAAATTATTTTTCAATTTCGACTTTTCTTTTAATTCTTCTTTCGAAATTTCTACTAACTCTTCATATTTTGCTTCGAATAAGTTTATAATTTGTATAGATTCAATTGGTGGTGCTCTATTCAAAGGATTTTGATAAAAATAATTTGCAACTTCATAATCTGAAGTATTAAACATTTATACAATTTCTCTTGTATTTGTTATATGATTATTTATTACTAGTCCTTGATGTATATTTATAATTCTGATTTCATATTTATAATTTTTTAATTCTATTCTAATTTCTATCATAATTATAATATTCTTTTTTACATGGATTATTATATATAAAATCTTTTATCTGTTTGTCTTTTTCTTTAATATAATTTCTTAAATCCTCAATAACTTCTTTTATTTCTACACTTTCTCTTGTTTCTAAATATCTTTCTAATTTTTCAATTTCATTTTCCATCTTTTCTTTCAACAGCTTTAATTCTTTTAAATCGTAATATGGTTTTTCAGGCATTTATAAATTTCCTAAATTTAATTCCAACTTGTTTATAATTATTCTTATTTCTATCTTTTTTATTATAAGATCATTAATTTCGTCCTGAAGATTATTTAATTCTTTTTTATACTCCTCTATTTTATTTTTTAATTTTTTCGCTCTTTTTCTTTTTATTTTATTTTCTGATTTTTCAATCTTTTTATGCTTCATAAATTAGGTAATCTTATTATAATTCCTAAAAATAGTTTTGTTTAATATTATTTATTTTAGAATTTCTGCAAACTCTATCATCGATTCATGACTATTTTCTAGAGATTCTATTAATTTTTCTAGCTCTTCAACTTCTTTTTTCAGCTTGTTATAGATTATTTTTAGAGCTTCAAATGCTCTTTGATTTATTTCAGAAAACTGCAAATAATTCAAACGATTCTCTCTTTCAAAGAGCTCTTGTTTCTTATCTTGATATATTTCTTCCTTATCTATCGTCATAATTTAATATTTAGGGTTTTATTTAATTTTTCGACCTTTTTTGTTAATTCTTTTATTTCAGAGTTTTCTTCTTTAATTTTTAATTTAGATAAACTTAAAGGACTATTGATTTTAGATTCTCTTATTTGGAAATTTGATGAAAACGATCTTCTTGATGGTTCTTTTAATGATAGAACTGAGTTTTCAATAGCTTTATATTTTGATATTTTTGTTTTTACAATTTTCTGAAATAATTCATCGACATAAATTCTTTCTCTGTTTTTAAATATTATACTATGATGGCTATTTGTTAAAGCATAATTTATTGCATATGTAATTGAAAATGGTTCATCATCTTGTTCCATTAAACTTTTTCTATGAAATTTATAAGCTAAACTTATAGATCTTCCAAGATTTTCAGTTGATAAAGGTATAGTATATCCAAGATGGGCATTAAATTTAACATTTACATTTGCCAAATTTCCATGAACAATTCCAATTATTTGATCTATTGGGTCATCAGTAATTCTTTTGTCACGGATTGCTAAACTTATTGGTGAATTAATTCCTTTCATATATGTAGATTTGATTAAGACTTGTATGGTACTAATATGAATCCATCCAATTTTAGATCTTTTTTGTTGATCCTTAATTTTCTCAATCTATTTACTAAAATTTTCATCATTTATCAAAGCTATTTCAAGTTCTCCATTAGCAGATTTTATTTTTACAGGGGCTTCAAGTTGAATTTTTCCATAGTATATTATATTTTTTTTATTAAAAACTTCTTTTAAAAGACTTTGTTTATTAAAATTTTCATTTGATTTGAGATTTAGTTATGTTTTTAGAACAGCCTGTTTTTCATTATCTAATAAAGCAGTTAATCTATAATAATCAGATTCTTCCGTTAATTCTAAACTTTCTAAATAATTCATAACTAAGAGACTAGGACAAAGATGTACCTTTCTGGAGAAAAACTTCCTTTATTTAGTATATTTTACATAAGGTGTTTTTATCTCCAGAGGGGAGATTGTAAATATTAACTCCAGAGGGGAGTTTAAAACTATTTTTCCTAAGGAAATTCTTTGTCAGACTACAGAATCGCCTCGGCAGCTTCCTCCTTGTTCTCCTAGCATATGAGTACTCTTAGCCTTCTGCTTTCTGTTTTCTGATGCTTTCTACAATTGCCTAAGCAATCTATTTATAATGGTTAAGTCTAATAGACAATTCCCATCCTTACCCTTCTTATGTCATCATTGCTTACGTCATTGTTTACTATCTTGCACCAGCTACATTATTGGTGCTTTATGACCTAAGCGCTTACGTCATTATGCAATAATATTGAGGGATGCTTCAGATGCACTGTCCTCCTCTTTTATCATGTGGGTGGATCCCATTTCATTATCGCTTTCTTCAGATATTTCCGAGGCGCATAGCTGGCAGCTGTGGTCTTCTCTGTCTTTTATCAAATAGCAGAGATTCCTTCTTATCCCTTCAGGGAGCTTTTCTAAAAGTCCAGATAAATTGTAGAATGCTGATTCAAATTCCACCAAGAGTCTCATTTCTCTTTCTTCAATTTTATTTCTTTTACTGGACACAAGGAGAGTATTTCTACTTTTATAATTAATTCTTATGTGAGATTCTTTCGTTATTTTTTGAGTTCTTTCAAAGACCCTTACTAATGTACTGGCTAGTCTTCCTTCATGACTGTAAATTGTTAAATCTTGAATTTGATCAATTGGTTGAAAATTTCCTGAAAAAACGGACATGAATATTACTTGGTATGCTGGAACCAAGCATTCTTCTTCTTCATTAAAAATAGGTTGACTATTTGTAAATTTTAGGGATACATCCCTTGGATTTACATTGTCAATCATATTTTTAAATCTCTTTACTGCATCAACGAATCCTGCAAGAAACTCACTAATAATTTTTAGATCATTAAAAATTAAAAT
This sequence comes from Arachis ipaensis, assembly GCF_059453495.1. NCBI lineage: Eukaryota > Viridiplantae > Streptophyta > Magnoliopsida > Fabales > Fabaceae > Arachis > Arachis ipaensis. Next base: position 147,705,745 of record NC_142444.1, read on the forward strand.
TGTATCAATTAATCCATACTGAAAAAACGGATAAGTGTCAGATGGAGAAGCATCTGAAAAAATAACCAGCTTTGTTAGCTGTTCTTTGACAATAGGATAATATCCCAAAATTGCCCTTTTTTCTTCAGTCCAATTTAGGATTATATTAAGGGTTTATCTGAGATTTGATCTACAGACCCTTTTCTTTTCCTTGATTTCAGCCCTTGTAGGAATGTTTCTCATTATTCCTGATTTCTGGGCTTGAATTGGAGCTTTATCTGCTCTTCTTAGGGTTTGCTCTGGGTGAAGAGCTTCATATTTCCTGAAGGATTCCTTTGCCTCTTCCAGCGTTAAAAATTCTCCTTTATGAATTATCTTTGATTGATGTGTGAATGGTGCTGCTTTTTTCCAGGCATCATATACTCCTTTCATGGGGCCATTATAAATTACATAATATTTTTTATCTTGGGTGGATTTTTCAATAATTTCAGCAATTATTTTATTTTCTGAAATTTTTTTCCTCCTAATTTGTCCACCATGCTTAGCTGGCTGAACTCTTATGGTTTTGCTTGTTGTGTTGATTTCATTGCTTCAATGGCCTTCTTGAGGGATTAGATCTGTGTCCTTATTTGCTGACAATGCTTGCATTTTTCGAATTCTTGTTCATATTTTTGAATTTCCTGATCTAATGCGTTGTAAACGAACTCAATTCTCTTGTTAATGTATCTGCAATAATATTTTTGTCACCTTGATATATTCAATTTTTATTGAATATTGTAACAAAAATAATTGCCATCTTACCAATCGTCTATGATTATAATCAACTTTTAAATTATATCGTATGAAACCTGTTAGGTAACTCGATTCTGTCCTTAATGTAAATTCTTTGGGTAGTAAATCAATTTTCTATTTTTTAAGAGTTTTAATTGCTGCTAGAGTTTTCTTTTCATGAGTAGTATATCTCTGTTCTGTTGGTGTAAATGTCCCTGAAATATACCTGCAAAGTAATTTCTTTGGAGAATATTTAGAATCTAGTGATTCTTTTTCTTGTTCCAAGCTTTTTATAGCTTTCTTAGCTTTTAGATATCCTGACCAGGTTATGTCTGAAGCATCTGTTTCTACTATTAAGTAGTCATTTTCTTCTGGAATATAAAGTTCTGGAAGCTTTTTACATAATTCTTTGACTTTTTGAATTTGCATACTATCTTTTTCTTCCCATTTCTATTTTTTTAGTACTTATTTTTGGAAATAAGTTTTTAGTGTATTCTGTTATATTCTTTAAAAATCCTTGATCAGAAATATAATTTATACACCCTAAAAATCTTTTTAATTGTTTTCTATCTTCTATTTTATTAGAAAATAAATTTACCTTTTCTAAAACATTTGGTTGAAGTTTTAACTTTTCTTGAGTGGATAGAATTAATCCAAAAAATTCTATTTCTTGTTTTGCTATTCTTGCTTTCTTTTTGCTAAGAACTAATCATTTTTCTTTACATCTTTCTAATACTATTAATAATTTTTGAAGATGATCTTCTTTATCCTGTTTTGTAAAAATTAATATATCATCAATGTAAACTAAAACAAATTCATTTAACTCTTTTAGATTTTTTTCCATAAATCTTTGATAGATACCTGCGGCTTGTTTTAATCCAAATGGTAAAACATTCCATTCATAGAGTAACACACTTGTTGATTCTTTTGTTGGGCAAGTAAAAGCAATTAATTTCTTTGTTTCTTCGTCTAAACGAAGTTGCCAATATCCTGATTTTGCATCGAGAGATGAAAACAAAGTTGCTCCTTTGATTTTTTCTAAAATAGAATCTTTTCTTGGAAGTTTATGAGCATCACCAACAGTTGCTTCATTCATCTTCTTATAATTAATTACCATTCTTCATTTTCCCCTTTTAATTTCATTATTGTTTTCGACATAAAAGGCTGGAGCCGCATGAGGACTTTTACTTAATCTTATAATTCCTTTTTCCAAAAGATCTTTACATTCTAATGAGAACTCCTCTCTATCTCTTACGGAATAAGGAATTTTATTTGGAACATTTATTTCTTTTGTAGGATTTTTTAATTTAATGCTTACTAATTCTTTATTTGTATTTTTAATATCTAAAAGGATTATCAGCGCAAATTTCATCCAAAAGTTCTTCTATTTTTATTTTAAGATTATTTTTTGGGATATTTATCTGAAAATATAAATTTAAATAACACGTTTCTAATATAGAAAATATTTTAAATTTTAAAATCTTATCTATAATAGTAGTTGATATTTTTATACGTTTTAATTTTTGATTTATTGAAGAATCGTGTGGAGCTTTTAAAACTATATATGTTAATTCTTGAATGAATGGATGATATAGCTTTAAGAAATTATTACCTATGATAAAATCCATTCCAGAATCTAACATATATATGGATGGAATAATGAACCTATAATTTTGAATAAATATTTCAACCATTTTTGGTCAATTTTATGTATTGATTTGTCAGCTATTCTAACTCTTAACGGTTTCTTTAATTTTTTCCAATCAAGTTTTATATTTATACTAGCAAAGCATTGTGTTGCTCCAGTATCTATGAAAGCATTTATAAACTTTTCTGTTATTTTTACAGTAATAAATGTAGCATTATTGCTCAGTCTCTGAGTCTGTTTCTGAGACATATTCAAAAATATAGTCTAAATTATCATCTGATTCTTCTAATGGTTCCATGAAACAAGACTTAGCAATTTCTAATTGTTTGGTAAGGTCCTTTTTATCCTTCTTTTTTGGACATTCATTTGCATAGTGTCCTTCTTCTTGGCAATACCAACACTTACAATTTTCTTTTTTATTTGGGCAATAGTTATTTTTTTGTCTTTTGTTTTTATTGTTATTTCTTTTTTTAAAATACCTCTTTTTTCTCCAGTTTGGATAGTATTTTCTTTTTCTAAATTGATATTTTTTTTTCTTTGAAAATTTTTATTAAGACCATATTTTTGAGGAATTTCTTTATTATCTTGACAGCAAATTCTAATTATATTTTCAAATCTTTTTTGAGTCGCTTTTTGCATACAACGTTTTTTTATTTCCTCTCTTATTGCAGAGGTTGCTCCGCCAAAATTATTTTCAATTGTTCCTCTATTTATTTCTCTTATAAATCTTTCCTTTATAAATTCATTAGCAGGGTATGAAAGTTTTGTTATATACATACTAAGATAATGGTCTTTATCTTCTTCATTTAATTTATAATAATGTATTCTATATTCACATATATAAGATTCCACATTACATAAATCATGTATTTGAATATTAGCTAAATGATTTTTTGCTTCTTGATATTCTTTATTATAAACTTCTTGTCTATGATCTATAATATTTTTTCCGAAAAATTCTCTATACAAAATCATCATTATATGTAATATCTTATCATAAACTGTTGTTTTTGTTGCTAATTCTTCTATTATTTGGTTTTCTATTGATGTCATATAATCTCTTACTGTTCCTTTAGTATGAAACCCTATATAATTTCAGATATCTCTTCCAGACAATTCACTAAGTTTTGGATTAGTAAAGGCTTCTAATAAGAAGGAATTCAACCAGTTCTCGAAAATTTCTTTTTCATTCTTTTTACAGTCTAAATCGAGCATTCTTTCTCCTTCCAGTTCCTGGATTTTAGGAACGTATTTTGATGGTATTTTTGTATACTTTGAATTTTTATTCATAAATCTCCTTTTAAAAACATAATTTTCAAAACCTGTTTCCCATTTAAATTGAGATTGATTATCCTTAGATGTTCCAGCTTCATTTTTTACTTGTATTGGAATTGCTGGTTCTTCGTCACTTGAATAATCTAGGATGTGTTCTTCATTTTCTATATTTTCAGAATTTACTAGTTCTTCTTCTATTTGAAATTCTTGTTCCATAATATTATTTTCTTGAGCCATTTTTAATTATTTAAAAAGCATTGTAACTTCTTCTAAGTTTTCTTCAATATTCATAATTTTAATGGTGGTTTTACTTTTAGTTTTGTTATGTTGGCTATATTTTAAAATTTTTTTTTGGGATTATCTTTCTGAAAATATTTATTTAATATCTGTTCAATTTCGTTTATATTAGGTTCCTCTTTTTCCTTATTTCTTTGAAATTTTATGGATACTAATATTTCTCCAGCCATATCTATTATAGAATTTAATTGTGGGTTAAAAGTATGATAAAGATGTGGAGAATCATTTCCATGGTAACATTTTTTAGAAACTCCGTGTGAAATATAAGTTTTTTCAGGTTTTTGAAGTCCTTCAATAAAACTTATAGTAAAATAAAGATTTTAAGAAAAATCATTTTATATTAATTTTAAGAATTCGGTGTCATTACAATTAACATTAGCTAAAATCATTAGTTTTTGATCTATTAATTTTGATAATTTAATTATTTTTTCTCTTAAATCTTCTAATTTACTTTTTTCCATTAGGTGACGCTTTTCTTATAAAATGCTATGGTTTTAAGTGTTTTGTAGTGAAAAATGTGGCTTAAAATGTATAATTTGGATCTTGCCACATAGATGTCTTTAACAAAAGTTGCTTTTGGAATCTTTATATTAGTGGTGGCCATTAATAAATATACATAGATATACATGTTTGCTCCTTGTTATATCATGTTTGTCCCTAAAAATAAAAAGTAACTTTTTTTTTAAGTTTTATGCTAAAAAAATATTTTTTAAACTTAATGTATACTAATAATTATCTTGTTAAATTTAATTCAGTATAAAAATTAAAAATAAATAAATTAATCAACTCAATAAAAAACAATAAATATTGATAATTAACTTCACAATACTAACTAATTAGTTAATAATTAAATCAAAGCTTAATTTTTCATTTAAATATGAAATTAATTATTAGTGATATTTTTTATTAAAATGGTCATTTCTACACTAATTATTTTGGTTAAAAATTTTATTTATACCATGAATACTACAACAAATGAACTTTAAAAACGAGTAAAAGATAATAAATAATTAAATAATTATTTAATATATATATATATATATATATATATATATATATATATATATATATATATATATATATATATACAACATTTAATCTTATTAAAATCAAGAGAGAACAATTATAAACTATCTTTTTATTATTTTAGATAATTAATTTATTAACAATTTAATATAAATATATTATTATGTATGTATTGATGTATATTTTTAATTTTTAAATACATATAAATAATTATAATTTCAAATTATAAATATATTAATACGTAAATTTTATTTTGTATATTTTTATCCTTATTACTAGATTTTTCTAGTCGGTCATTGTTCCCTAACATGACCCTATCAATACATCTACTCGAAATTAAATATTTTTACCATCACTAATTATTAACAAAGAGTAAAGAATTTTTTTGGTGACTACTTAAGAGTAAAGAATGCTACACGTACACTTGTCCTTCACTTGATGCTTTTATTGCAAATTAGTTAAAAAATATTAATAAAAATACCGCATTTGCCGGTGATCATCATTTTGAAGCTAATATATAATTCTTTTGAATAATTTTATTTAAAATTTAAAATTTTAATATATATATATATATATATATATATATATAGATAGATTTAAAATATATTTTATAGATACATATTAAAAATAATCTTAGTAATTTTTAAAATTTTTAATAAATATATTATAAACTTAAATTTATAAATTTTTTATGTATTTTTTTTAATTAATAATCTTAAAATGTATTTTAGAATTTATATTATTTAAATCTTTTTTTTTTGGTGAACTAAATCTTATTTTTATATTTATATAAAAAATACCGAAGCATTTATCACTTTTGAAGAAGGAATTTAGGAAATATTAAATAACAATGATGCACGAACTGCGGAAGTGCTACTTGTTTCCCTAGCAGCTCTTAATTAGTGGGTCCTACACACACAATAATTCTAAAATAAAACCACCTTTTTTTTCTTTTCGGTTGTCGCTGGTAAGACTCGAGCCCAGACCTTTGAGTAAATGGCTCCACATGCATTTTTTTTGAACCAAATCACATTTCGAAAATTGTTTTTCTTCCACATGATCAGCCACTTTAATCACTTTTTTTACGTTGGACTTTGGTCTTTTTTTTTTTAATGTTATGTAATGGATCACTAAGATTTATGGGCTTCAGAAAACAAATTAAATTAAAATAATGGGTTCATCTGTCTTAACTTTTTTGGTCCAATAAATAAAAATTTAGAGTACATAAAATAAAATATAAATTAAAAAATTAAAATAAAAAAATTATTAGTAACTAATTAGGTAAAATATAGTATTCACGTGTGTTTAAGAAGAATTTATATTTAATGTTTTAGAGTGCTTTAAATTCATATTAATTTGAGTGTAAATTTTTTGTTGTTATAGTACAATCATTAATATAATACTATAGAAAAGAATGACCTAACATATTTATCTTTAATATGTTTATTTTATACATTTTAGTGTATATTGTGTTTTATGCATGTATAGTCAATTAAGAGTGTTAGTGTAGATATAATGTAGAATCTTTTATATTTTGTCTTTGCAAAATCAGTTATGATAGCTCAACGCAATACTATTAGATCTTAGTTTAGCACCTAATTAACTTGTAATCACACACCTCACTCTCATCGACCATATATATAAACCCATTGTAAGAAATTGAGACACTTTATTCTTTACTTTTCTAATAATGAATCCCTAATTTCACTCACCTCTGTTCTTTAGCTCTTTCATCTCAATTTTTCTGTAAACTTCTTTTCAAAGCATCTGGTACCTTTCATGATATTAGAGCTACGATTCTGATCTATGGATCACCACATATGTTCTGCAACATCAGCTCAAGCAGCACATACAACAAACTTTAATGGCGTCAATTGCAAATTTTTTAGCCACAATCAAACTCGATGAAGATAACTTCAAAGCGTGGAAGCATCAAGCTCTTACATGTGTTAAAGCCAATAAATTATAGAATCACATCACTGCACTGTCAATTCCAAAAAAATTTCAATTCAGAACAGGATCGAGTTGAAGGAAAGATCTCACAAGAATTCAAAGTATGAGAGCAACGTGACGAGTGCTTGGTCGCGTGGATGTTCTCTGCCATAAATGAACTCTTCGTGAATAGAGTTGTTGAATATGACTATGTGCACAAAATTTGGGCATCACTGGAAGAATACTTCACAGCCAGACAAAAATTGAAGATAAGAATGTTGAATGTAAAACCCAGAATTTTTGAAAAATTTCAGAATGAGCCAATTTTAAATTATTTATTCATTAAGAATTTTAATTTCTGAAATTATTTTATTAAGGCTAATTAAATCAAGTGTTAGATAATTGAATTTGAATTTTTATCTAATTTCATAATTATTGGATAATTTTCATATTTAAATTATAAAGTTTAGTAATAGTAAAATAATAAAGATTTTATGATTTACTTGAAATAATTAAAATTTTAGAATTTAATACTTTAATTCTTATGAATAAAGAAAATTAATTATATTTTCTCTAATTATTGAATTAGAGCATTTTTTAAAAATTAATTTATAATTTATGATTAAATAATATTTTTTTAAGGTAATTTTGTTGAATTAAAATTTATTTTCAATTACTTTATTACCCCCTAATCTTATTAAAAATTACCTAAACTACCCCTAATCAAACCCTAATTTTCTAAAAAAAAAAAAAGAAATCCTAACCCTAGCCCCTCGCCACACAGCCGCAACCCTTCTTTCCCTTCAGCAAATACATTAGAAAAATAAAAGAGAGAAAGAAAGGGGGAAGCAGAGCGAAGTAGGGGAAGGGGCCGCAGAGGAGGGGAGGAGGAGAGGAAGAAGGTCGCGCCGGCGTGCTGGGCTTCGCCGCCACCATCCCGTCACCGTCGCCATCCAGCCCGCCTCGCCACCGCCGCTGTCCTTGTCGCGGAGAAAGAAGGACGCCATCGACGCCGTTTAGGGAAGAAGGAAGAGCCGCGCAAGAGTCAGTGGAGGAGGGAGCCTCTGCTGTGTCCCCACCGCGCTTGGGTGCTGCTGTTGAAGCCACTCCTGCCGCCGCTTCTACTAGGGTTTGTCGCCATCAAGCCACGCGTTGCCGCCACTGGAGAAGCCTTGCGCGTCACCGTCAAGCTTGAAGAGGAAAGGCTGTGTCCCGCGCCACTGCCGTTCGAAGGGCTGAGCTTCGTCGCCGTTGAGTTGCTCTACTTCACCGTGGCTGAGCTCTGCCACCCCCGTTCTTTGGGCTTGTGGTGTTGCTGCGGGAATCACTGCCGGAGCCGCCATCACCGTGACCTTGTTGCTTCGGGTCAACCATGTCTCTGCCTCTGATGTAACTTGTCGTGCCATATCCGTTGGAGCTGCCGTGGTTGGAGCTTATTATTAGAGAAAGCAATTTGCTGCCATGACCTTTCAGTCTAGCCAGCATCATCCTCTTTGTTCCAGTTCCAATGCCAATTTTCTATTTTCTTAAGCCTGTAACGCTTTCTTCCTTACTCTTCTATCATTTTGTTCATCCGTTATACTCTGTCCTAATTATAGTAGCATATGGTTTTGTTCTAGTTGTCGATTTATCTCCTGAGCAATCATTATTGGTGTTGAGATCGTTGCTGTTGCTACTACTATAGTCGTGGGTGATGCAGCTGCCGTTTTGGTCATCGAGTATAGCACGGTTGTTGCCAGAACCACCGCCGGGGCTACCGCTGCTTGATTCAGCCGTTCTTTCTTTGTTTCGGTAAGCGTTTTCGTTTCGAAAGCCTTTAGTTACTATTCTGTTATCATACGCTGAGGTTTTTCAACGTTAGTTGCTATAAGATTGAGTTTCGGTTGTTATATGTCGCGATTAGAGTTGCTGTGGTTACTGCGAAAGTGGCTTAGAGCTGAGGTTACGGTTGTCGGTGATTTCGGGTTGAGAGAGAAGGTTCCTGTGACGCGTTTGGGCTATGGTTTTGACGAGTTGAAGTAGGGGCCTTTTCAGAAAAATCATATTTATATACTAGAATTATTATATATGGATATTATGTGGTAAAATTGTAGCCTTGAGTGATTGTATAAGTCTTATGTAATGTTGGTTGTCTTGGATGAATATGAATGCTTGTGTGACTGGATTATTATTCGGTTTTGTAAAGCAGACTGCTATTGAAGTGCTTCTTTAAAATTGTTTCTTAAAAAGTTGTTGAAATCAAGTTTAATCTGTTGTAAAGGAATTGAGTTCGAATTTGTTTTTCTTGAGAGATGAGAATGATATGAATTTTCGGAATTGGTCTGATTTGAAATTGATTTGGTTTTGAACCCGTGGAAGCAATTGTGGAATGGTTTGGTTGGGATCCGTAAAGGGTGGCAAAGTCTAAGTTTTAGGGTAGGTGCTGTCGAAATTTCTATAAAAACCTTAGACTTTGTTTGAAAAGTTATTTAGAAAGGCTTGGGATTTGAGAAATTGTATTATTTGATTTATTAAGAAAATAGTTATGTTTTCGAGTTTCATTTATTTGGGAAAACTATATGTCTTGAGTTCAATTTACTTAGAAAGGAATTACTTTACCATTTTGAATCATTGAAGAAAAGTTCTATGTTCTAATATTGATTTTTAATATAAAAAGGGCTTATGCTTTTAGTTAGAGTTAAAGATTTCGTTTAGAGGAGCTTTTAGTGATTTTGAAGGAAATTTGATTCTTGATTGAATAATTGCGTTTGTGACATTTTGGAAGAAGTCAGAGAATTGGTTTTAAGGAGGAACCTGAAAGTGGTTTTGATTTAAATGAATCGGTTCCGTTTCAAGTGAATTGGCTTTGGATTGGGTTGTGACTTGTGACTTTATATGATCCGGTTTTATAATAAACTCTATATTTATTTACTTAAATCAAGAATCTATAATTTTAAGAGTTTCAATGAATTTTTAAGAAATTGAGATAGGTTGTCCTTCCCTAAAGTCTTGAGACTCTGCTGAGAAATTTTTATTATCAAATTCAGTTTTGGGATGATTGATTTTTGGAGCTTTCATAAGAGATTTTTAATTTGGCCTAGTTGCCGAATTGTTTGGAAGTTTTAGAAGGATGTTGTGGAAATGTGGCTTGTTTTGAAAGAGGAAATTTCTTTTGAGAAAGATGGCTTATAAGCTAGAAGTGATTTGAGAATGCGGATTTTGAAGTTAAGACTGAGATGAATTGAATTTGATTTTCAAAGAAAAGTGCTTTGAGAAAAGTGATTTATGGCTTGAATGGTGATTTTATGAGTTTTATGATGTTGGATGGTGGAAGTGCTATTATGTTATGAGTTGGAATGGCTGTATATGATAATGAATTATGACTGTTTGTGGAATATGTTATGAGCCGGAATGACTGTATATGATAATGAATATTGGCTGGTTGTGGAATATGTTGAGTTGGATGGCTGAGTATGAATATGAATGGTTATTGAATTGATAAAGTGATTGTTTCACTTCCAATTATCTGAGATATGAGTTTCCTTGGGTAGAAGCAGTGGTTAGCCACCACGTGCTCCAGGTTGAGATTCAATACTCTGTTAACCCTATGTCGTAAGTGTGGCCGGATACTGTGAAAGTTCCGGATGAGCTCGCCCCCCATGAATATACACCAGTGAAGGTGTTGGATGTGAATTATGATTATGACTGTGAATAACTCGAGTTGGGGATGCACGACAGAGAGACAGTCCAATGGTTAGCTACCAGGACTTGTTGGGTTGGCTTTATAACCGACAGATGAGACTCATCAGCCACTAGGACAGGCATTCATCATATGCATCTATGTGACATTGTTTGGGTGTGCATATTGTACGTGGTTTGCCTGTGATTAATTGTGTGTAACTGTTAATTGTTCTACTTGATGTAACTACTTGTCTGTGCTTGAGTTTTCCTATTTGTGCTTGCGACTGAAATTCTGTTGGATTGTGGTGGATTGGCTGTTGTTTGGACTATTTGGGCCTAGGGCCGTGGTTGATCATGAGGTGGGCCGAAGGCCACATTTGGTTGATGTTTCTGATTTAGAAAAGTATGAAAAACTAATATGGTTCAGCATAGATGAACTTTTGAAAGGCTTTTGAATTTCTAAGAAATGAACAGTTTTCTCTTTCAGAAAAGATTTCAGGTACTTTTTTTATAGTAAACCTTTGTTTTTGAAAAGATACATAAGGCGATTTTTAATCACTGTAACGGTTTTACCTTCACGTATCCTGTTATAGTAATTCTCAAAAACTCTCTACTGAGAACCCTTTCGAGGATGATGTTCTCACCCCCCTACAAATTTCCCTTCTCAGAATATGGACGCAGAAGTCACGAAGAGTTTATCTAATTGTTGTCGTAATGTTTTGTATTGCTTTAGTTATTATTTATTGTTCCCTCGCCTTTATCTTTATACATTCTGTAAGAGGGATATGAATTGTATTAGTTAATGTTTGTAAAATTATTTAATATATATACAAATGTATGTACTCTTTGTGAGTTTTGTAAGTTGTATGGTATGTATAGATGTACATTACCTAACAAAAGTATTTTGGAGCGGTATTGCGGTTTAAAGTTTTAAACAGGCTCATATTTTAGTATTAAATAGTATAAGAGTCGTCGTAATACCTGAGCTATCAGAATGGCGCAGCCGGAAACGTGACTTTTGAGAGTTAGGGTGTTACATTGAAGGCACAACTAAAGATGATAAAGAAACAAGGTGCAACAGTAATCAAGTACATAGCCAAAATTAACAAGGTAGCTAACTTTTTATCTGCGCTCGGTGTTCCACTTTCAAAAGAAGAACATTTTGATTTTGTGCTAGGAGGGTTAGATGAAGAATTCAGTGCGTTTATTACCATGGTAAACTTAAGAATAGACTTGATGACTGCTAGTGAGCTTGAATCACAGCTTCTTGTACAAGAAGAGGTAAATGAAAGATTTCGAAAATCAGACCTAACTATAGTTCATATAAATCTAGCTAAAAAAGAATCAGGATCAAACAAAGCAAGCAGTGAATTCCCAGAAGAAGAGTCCTATGAAGGCTACTATGCGAGAGGACAATTTGGAAGGCGAGGCAGAGGAAGAAACTTCAGAGGAGGCAGATCTTGGTGGTTAGGAAGCAAACCCCAGTGTGAACTGTGTGGAAGAATTGGTCACACAGTTTGACAATGTTTTCACCGATTCAACCAGCACTACCAAAATCCCCAACTCCACAACCCCAATGGCGGCCCTCCACCACCAAACAGGTATTCCATCAACAAACTCCACATGCTCAGCCATAGCTAGCAAGCAACCACAAGCAATTAAAATCCTCCTCAAGCACTGCACCCCACAAATAGTTTTGACAGTGTTGGCATCCTGACTCTGGAGCCTCTCATCATCTCACATTTGATAAGCTGAATCTACTCAGCAGCTCAGAATACCAAGGACTTGAACAAGTGTTTGGAGGTAATGGAAAAGATATGAGTATTGCTAATATTGGGAGGTCTATCATGCATGCATGTATGTCAAACAAATTTTTCAAACTCCAGAATTTGCTTCATGTACCTACCATTTCAAAGAATCTAGTTAGTGTCTAAAAATTTGCACTAGATAATGGTGTGTTCTTTGAGTTTTGGCCTTATGTGTGTGTTATTAAATGCTAGGAGTCCAAGAAGATTCTGCTGTAAGGAAAATTTAACAATGGATTATATAGGTTCACTGACATTCATATACCAAGTCAAATCTGGAAGACAAATAAAGCACAAGCTTCTCAAGCTTTTGATGCTGAACAGAAAAAGAAAATAAATGCAAACACTATCATTATGGATAGGAGAGCACAAGGTGAAAATGAAAGAGTAGCAAGCAATAACAATGTGATAAGAGAAAGTGAAAAAGAGAAAGAAACAGAAAGAGAAAATGACGAATCAAATACTCTTGAGAATCAAAATTCAAGAGAAATACCAAATTGCACAGTAATAATGTAGGAAGGAGTAACTACAACAGCACATACCAAGTTGCTAATACAAGTGACTTGTGTAATACAATTAGTAATAATGATACAGATGTTGATGCAAATAGCTTGTGTAATAAAGTAGTGCATTTTGATGTACCTATACCATTTGATGTAGTGCATTTTGATGTAACTATACCATTTAATCCCATTACTTCAAATAAATCTGCTGTTGTACGACTATCATAGCCCTACTCATTCTAATTGTGATAGCCATGTACATTCTACTTGTGCTACTTCTAATAAATCTACTGTTGTTGTAATTACAAATCATGCTACTAACCCTGTCACTGATAAACCTGCTCCTTCTAGCTAATTGTGCCACTGAAAATAGATTTGCTGCATTCCTCACAAACTCTACTGCCAATGATGTTACCAATAGCCCTCCTCCCAACCTACTGCACCCTTCCACCACAGCCAATTCCCATGACCTCAACACAAAAACTCCAACTAACACTCTTTGCTCCTTTGACCTATGGCACAAGAGACTTGGTCATCCTTCCCAAAGAATCACCAAAACTATACTAACCAAGCACAACATTCCATTTTCTCTTACCAACAGCACCTCTGCCTTTTGTGAGTCATGCACCATCAACAAAAACCACCTACTCCCCTTTCCACAAGCCCATTCCCAATACAGAAAATCTCTTGAGTTGGTCATCTCTAATCTTTGGGGACCCTCAGTACAACCAAGCAAGTCAGGGTTTACATACTATGCATGCTTTATTGATGCATATAGCAGATACACCTGCACCTTTCTTTTACAAACCAAACTCCAAACATTTATAGCTTTTTGTTAATATAAAATTTTCATTGAAAACAAAACTGGCCAAAAAATCAAGGCACTCAAAACTGACAATGGAGGAGAATACATGTCAAACACCTTCAATTAATATCTCAGAGACCAAGGCATACAACACAGACTTACCTACCTTCACACACCAACAAAATGGATGCGTGGAGAGAAAACATAGATACTTGACAGAAACATTCCTCACTCTTTAATCACAGGCATCCCTACTTCTCTTCTTTTGGGATGAAGCTATCCTCACCTCAACCTTCCTCATAATAAATAGATTACCAACCCCAACTTTAAACCTCAAATCCCCTTTGAAAACCCTGTTCAACACTACACCAGATTATCAATCCCTAAAAGCCTTCGACTGTGCATGCTATCCTTGGCTAAAACCATACAACAAACACAAACTAGATCATAGGTCCACCAAATGCATATTCATAGGTTACAACCCTGACCGCAAAGGGTACAAATGCCTATCTCCATCAGGTAGAGTCTATATGGCAATGAATGCCATTGTTAATGAGCTCGAATTCTCCTTTCCATCATTTAAACCACAACACTCCTTAACCAAACCAAAAAACACTCAAAAGCATACCACCAAGTACCTATATTTTTAAACCATCCTACATAGACATTCATGATGCACCTCCCACTAATACCAATACTATATCTAGTTCATTACAAACTACACAAATTCATGTCACTGACTCTAAGTCTGAAACTAACCTTGTTGGAAGTGTTGATTCCTTTGAAACTGTCCCATTGCAGGTGGAAATTGGACCTCGTATACAACCTGCAGCTGCTACCACAACACAAGTCCCTCAGCTGAGACCCAACACTCAATCCAGCAGTACTGTGTAGAACACACACCACATGCAAACCAGAAGCAAAAGTGGTATCACTTAGCCAAGAGTTTTCACTACCACACTTACCTCAGGCACAGAATCAACCGATAATCTTCTAAAATCCATCGCTCAGGCCCTTACCATCCCATATTGAAGAGAAGCCATGGAAGAAGAGTACACAGAACTAATGAAAAATATTACATGGATACTCGTTAATCCACCTCCACACTCGGCACCCATAGGTTGCAAATGGGTATTCCAAGTTAAAAAGAACCCTGATGGCACAATCCAAAAATACAAGGCGAAGCTCATAACAAAGGGCTTTCACCAAAAGCAAGGAGTTAATTATGACCAAATCTCATTCCTGTGGTCAGACCTGCAATTGTTCGGTCATGCTCAGCATTGCACTTGCAAAAGGCTGGAAAGTACACCAATTCGACTTCAACAATGCATTCGTCAACGGTGATCTCAGTGAAGATGTATACATGCAACAATAAGAGGGCTTCACCTCTCCAAACTCGAATCAAGTATGCAAGTTGCAACATTCCCTTTATGGCCTCAAATAGGCTCCAAGGGTCTGGTTCACAAAACTCAGCTCTGCCCTCCTTAAGTTTGGCTTTGCAAGCACCATATTAGATGTGTCTCTCTTCACTAGATTCACCTCCTCATCAGCAGTTTACATCCTAGTTTATATGGATGACATTTTGGTAACCGACAACTCAGAATCAGAGATCAACTCCATCATGACTTAGCTACACAGCACCTTCTCTTTCAAAGCCCTAGGTGAAATGAACTACTTCCTTGGTATTGAAGTCAAACAGAGCAGCAACAAGACAGTAACCTTAAAGCAGACTAAGTACATTCTGGATCTCCTCAAAAGAGCTGAAATGAGCACTGCAAAACCTGTGCCCACTCCTATGACCTCCTCTCTCAAGCTCTCAGCCTTTGGCCATGGCAGTTTCAACAATCCTACACTTTACAGATTAATAGTTGGAGGCTTGTAGTATGCTACAATCACGAGACCAGAAATTTCTTTTGGTTAACAAAGTTGCACAGTTCCTTCACAACCCTCTTGATTCTCACTGGAAGGCAGTAAAAAGAATCCTCTGATATCTCTCAAGCACAACTCAATATGGTCTAAGATTCAGAAAATTCACAAATTTCAGAGTCTATAGTTTCTGTGATTCAGATTGCGCCAGTAACATTGACGATAGAAAGTCCACTAATGGGTATGGAATCTACCTAGGTCCCAACCTGGTATCTTGGGCAAGTAGAAAACAATCTGCAGTCTAAAAAAATAGTACAGAAGTAAAGTTCAGAGGTATTGTAGATGCAGTAACTGAGATAGTTTGGTTACAAAACTTATTCACTGAGGTCAGAATGCCATGCTCTGCAAAGCCTGTGGTATACCGTGACAATCAAAGTACCGTTCTTTTATCTGCTAATCTAATTCTATACAATAAATCAAAGCACTTTACTCTAAGTCAGTCTTTTGTTAGAGATTTTGTCACAAAAAATAACTCTTCATTCAGCACATTCCAGCACAAGACCAACTAGCAGATACACTCACCAAACCCCTCTCAGTAGCAACATTTCTCAAGTTTCGGAACTTGCTCAGAGTGTTTGAAGCAGATCCTTAGAAGGCCCTTGGTTTGAGTTTGAGGGGCATGTTAGTGTAGATAATGTAGAACCTTCCACAACCTTCCACACTTAGTCCTTATTGCAAAATTAGTTACACTACAACAGACGCGGCGGATGCCAGCGCCGAACTTCCTGCGGTTTCACTAAACGTAGCAACTAAGGGTGGATTGCTGCGATTCATCTCCAAATTAGCCTTCCGACGCCAAATCATTCTGTTTTTGTGTCGAACCCACCAAGCCTGCCGCTAACCCCAAAACATCTACCGATATTATAACCCAAGTTTGCCTCAGAATACCCAAAATCAAGTATCTGAGAAACCCGCCAAAGGATCTGGGCAGAGCACGTGAAACTCTTCCCTGCTCTACCGTGCCCTAATCTGTGACCGTGGAGTCTCGTGGCTGTCCATCCATCCCTCTCCCTCCTGCCGTCGACCCTTTCAGAATTAGATCCGTAGCTCAGAGTCTTCATCACGCGAACACATAAGGGGCAGAGGCACGAAACACATCTCCCCGCACCCATCCTTGCCGCCGTTCTCCTTCGGACACCACTACCAACTGCATCGCCCTTCCTGTTGCTGGTGGATCCATCGCAGCTCCATGGTTTACAATACTGGTATGTACAACACCCCTCTTTTTTAGTAAGGTTCTAGCTTGTTCTTCATTTGTTAGCTCTGTCTCGCATATGAATTGTTCCTTTTTTTTTTTACTAAAAGTAACTGGTATCTGAAAGGGTAGATTAAAGGTTTGTGGGGGTACTTTTTCAACAATTTTGCCCGAAATGATAAGCCATAGAAATAAATTGCAAGTGACAACTCTTTTCTATGTAGCAGAACCTACCACCAAATTTTGAAGTGTGTAAGTCAATGAAGTTGGATGAGCCCTAAAACTAGAAGCAGATAATTTGTATCAATTATATCTAGAATTATAGTCCAAAATAATGAATCCTATTATCAAATATCAATGAAATAAAAGACTTGTTTGAATTTGAATACTATATCGATCCGAAGCTCTCAGTTTTTTCGGTACACTCATAAGAGATGTGATAAGAACTTGGATTGCTGATAAATAACAAAGTAGTACAAAGTTGCATTTTCAATGACTTGGACATGTAAGAGTTTGTCTCATGGTAGTGGTGGCTAATACTGGCAAGGTCAGATTGCATGAACATTGAGACTGGAATGGCTGGATGAACATCAGCGGCATATGTAAAGTTTGAGTTCTAAAGTTTGATATGTGTAGGACTGTTATCCTTGCAAAGAATTCAAGTATTCTATCATCTATAGCATAGTACACTCTTTAGATTATTACTCTTGTTTCTCAGTTCCTGTTATATCATTATTACTTATTTGTCATCCCAATACACTTGCCAATTACTCATATATCTACAAACAACACAGCTCCTGCTACTATTCACAATCGAAATGCCTAAGCTACCAAATGAAGTCAATGTTAAGAGTAAAGAAAAATGCTGAAAGGACTAAGTTGCAACATTGGCGCAGTTAAAAATATTTCCTTTATCCCCTTGTCCTTTATCCCTTAAATATTTCCTTCTGTCTCCTAACTTTGTGGAAATATTTTCTGCTAAGAAGTAATGTTATAACCCCCATATTCCTGCTTTAGAATTCTTAGTTACTAAGTTTAGCTTTTGTGTTTTGTTAATCACATTTTTGTTTCCTCTTGCTCTGTTCAAGACCTTAGCACAAAAATCAGTGCTCTGTTCAAGACCTTACAAAGTTTATCTTTTCTGTTACTTCATTGACCGAATTTGTTTCCTAAGATTGTGTTGGAGTTCTTGCACTTATTATATTTCAAATTAGTTCATGATTACTTCAATTTGTACTATTTTGTTCGCTTTAGTATTAATCTTTGATTTGGAAATATAATATGACTAGTGGAGCTGTTTATGTAGCCTTATACTAAGTTGAAAGTGAGGAACTTTTGTCTGGTTGGTCTAAACAGAACACAGCAAGGTGTATCTTTTTGAGACTCATAGAGGCTTTGTTTTGGGGTATACTAATCAAATTGTGTTCACTTTTTATGACCAAGTGTTGTGGGTTTTTTAATGGTGTAGTTGATGATAGTGCAACAGTATGCTAGTTACAATTAAATATTTTACATCTACTTTGTTTGATATTAATATATGAACGATGATATAATAAAGCTACCGATTAGACTTTTTACTATATTTTTCTTCACTTGATATGCTTATTTATATTGTGATAGGACCTGAATTAATTCTTCTTAAACTGCATTTGAATTGTGTATTTACATCTTAGTTCTTAGCCAGTGATCATGGTCATTGATTTGCTTTATTTAGCTGATAAATGACAAATTTAAGTATTAGTTATACTCTTTTGGTAATAATATCAATAGTTAAGTGCTGAAAAAGCCATCTTCATTTTAGTGGACAATGTACTTCATCCTACAGAAGCAATTATGTCTACCATATATGAAGAGAAGGATAAAGATGGCTTACTTTCTTTATGTAACATACAGTAGTGAGAACATCTTTGGGGATCTCACTTCCCACATGCATTAGCCATTTCCTTATATCTATGACTATGATTAATGATTTGTATGATGAATTCGTTGGTTTTCTCATATCAGGAACCTCGATTTATCTCAATGACATGTACAGTTAGTATATATATAAATGATCATAAATGATATATTTAAATTTCTGAGAACCAAATTAAGCTTCAAAATCCTCTTATTCAGTCTTTTGACCCTCCTCTTGATTGTTCTTCATGATTATCTTTGGATGCTGAATGAGATTTTATCTTTTTAACGAGAATAAATAGTAATTTTATTGTTTGTTACATGATTTGTAATGTTTGCATACAAGCACAGGCACCAAACATGTACACCATCAGACATTAGCTGATGTGAATAAATCTTATATGCAATGTAAAGAGAACATTTTAATTTCAACCTTCCACCATCACACTAAAAGAAACAACATATAAAGCACAAAATTTTAGGTTGTCATAACTGCTTTTCTTCGGATGATTTCGTAACATACAGCTTGCTTGGTGGTTTATATTTAGATCTAGTTAGTTATAATTAAGTATTGTGAGTTGTGTTCAGGAGAGATCCATGATTTTCCAATTATGCTATGAACTTAATTAAATATATATCAATTAATATTCCGTAATAGAGATGTTTGATTAGCTAGGGTGTATCACTGAAAATCTAATAAATAAGGACACCGCAAAATGAAAAGGCAATTTGGAAGATAGGAAGCAAGGGCTGTAGGTGTTGGAAAAGATGCTCACCAAAGCATTTTTCGATTTATTTCACTCACGACATGAATAGATTCAAAGGCTTTGTTGTTTTTTTTTTTTTGCACTGTGATCTGTTATCTATATTTTTGTTTTATATATTTTTACCCTCTAACTTCTGTGCCTCATATTGGGTCAGTTTCTTATGTTGTGACCTGTCGAATTAGTTGAATGGGTGCACTACATATCAATGCTATTATGAAGAAATCACATTACTTGACATCCGCTGATCACAAGTATTAATTAATTGAGATGCTGACCCTTTCTATT
The DNA here is from genome assembly GCF_059453495.1 of Arachis ipaensis. Taxonomy (NCBI): domain Eukaryota; kingdom Viridiplantae; phylum Streptophyta; class Magnoliopsida; order Fabales; family Fabaceae; genus Arachis; species Arachis ipaensis. The sequence goes on from NC_142444.1 coordinate 147,725,515, forward strand.
CGCATGCAATCATTCTTTTGTTTTTAATATCTATTAACTTTACGTTAACTCCAATTCTATGTGGGTATGAACATTCACATATAAGATATAACTGGTTTGGGGGGGGGAGGGGCAATTATGTTCGTATCTTCAATGTCACTATAAAAAGGGGTTAAAGAATATGGCCACTGATAGTTTGATCTAATTTTTGATTTAATTTTTCACAAGGGGTAATGATGGCTATTAATTTAGGCATATTTTCATAAATAAAAAAATCTGAAATCGTTACACCTGCTAGGAATATGACTATTCATAATTGTAATGGTGAATCTAATGGAGTGGATGGTGCTCATTCAAAGAGAGACGATTAACTTTAGGCATATTTTCTTAATTAAATCTACTATGTTTATTAATGATGGCTATTAACTTTAATTATAGTTTCTTAATTAAAAATATCTAGAATAAATACACCTGTGATAAATAGGAATATTAATAATTGTAATTATAGTTTCTTAATTAATGATGGCTGTTAACTTTAATTACAGTTTCTTAATTAATATTGATAATGTCCTAAGGCTTTATTAGTGTGCTCGTCCATTAACAGCTTTCTCTTTGGACTTTGATTTTCCTGATTTATATGTAGTTAGATCATTTGGAAAAAGAGATGCTATTAATATAATTAATACATGTACGTATATAAACTGGTATTTACTATCTTGTTACATAGTTATAATGTGAGTAATGCTATTAGCCTAAGATGCGGTGGTTCCTTTAACAACCTGTAAATGTAGATAATTTTAGCTAATATCCAATGTTTAATTAAGGGAATTTAATACGACATAGAAGGTGAAAGAGAAATAGCAGTTATTTGTTGGTTAATTATTCTATTCTTCCATGAGATATTAATCTATTTTTGCATGCTTCATGTGTTTATACTAGGATTTTAAGATACCCAGGAAAGTTCACTTCAAGAAAGGCACAAGAGTGGAGCCACCGCGTCAGCAGCCTCCAGCTACACCTCCTGTGTTTTCACCATCCGATGACGATGACTGGCTCATCCCTCCGCCCCCTAGTAATGGTGGTGTCTCCACAGCTGCTCCTCTGCAACCCTTTCATCCACCCAGGAGCGAACCAAGACCTGAGCCACAGGCCGCTAACGGTTCACAAGTGACGGAACCGTGCAATGAAGACATTGACCCAGAGGCGAACGAGGTAGATTCGTTTGATGAACACATTGACAGGATGTTTGCTGCTTCTGATGCTGGCAAGCGCAAAGGACAAAAGACTACCGAGTTTTGGGATGTTGATCTCATTGGTAACAAGTATTGAACCATAAAACTTTTTAATTGATTAGCTAATGATATACTTATGTATGGCTCACATGAATAAGATTTTTTTTCTTTATTTATAGATTCTGAAGGAATAGTCAAGCAAGCTAAAATGAGTGTGAGGGAGGCTATGGAGCGGTCTCTTAATGGTAGCAAGATCATACTGAGGTTCAACGAGGAACTGCAAGCAGTGGGAGATGGAGCTGGCATGTTGAGTGGCATTCTAGGAGCGCTGGGATCTGATTACAGCAAATTTCCTATCTGTGAAAAGAGTTGGGCTAAGGTGCGGGGCAAAGACAGGGTTTATGATGATTGCATAAAGGTAATGACTTTTGGCATTGTTTAATCATATCAAATCTTTCAACTTGCAATTACTTACAGCTGGAAATTGTCGTCGCAGGAGATGTTCCACTTTCAGGATAGCAGTGGTAGAATCAAGAAAACACTTTTGAAACAAATGGGGAGGTCTTGGAAGGACACAAGGGGGAGGCTGTATGACTCGCATTACAAACCAACATTAACACTTGAGCAGAATCTTGAGAAGCGCCCGGAGGGAATTTTGAGAGAGCATTGGAGGTGGTTCATTGACTATCGTAATGATCCTGCAACAAAGGTACCCCATTTATTTAATTAGGACTAGGCCAATTCAATCTGGAACCCACCGATTAAATCAATAACCTAATGATTCAATGATTTAACCAGTTCAATTCTAATAACTATTGATTCAAAATCTGATCTAATACATGTAATTTTAAAAAAAATGAAATCCTTTCAAATCTAAAAATGCAATTTTGATCATTTTTTGATATGATTTGATATATATAAATAGTTTTTTTACAATTCATTTGAATTTGAACCCTGTTAATTAATATACATGTTTAATTAAATGTAATATATCCATTCTCAGCATAAGTTACGGTCCAGAAGGAATGTTTGACTAAAATCATAATATATACATGCATGATAATGAGATTGATGTACACCAACTTTCATTATTACAACCTTATTTTTTGCCTGTTACCGTAAAAGATATTTGATTTAATTTGAGTACCTCTATTATTATAATTTATGCTATATCATTGTCATTGGGCTATGTCACACAACCTTGCTAAGGCTTTTTTCCATTAGTTGTGGTGAGAGTTAGGGGTTGTATTTGCATATTAGAAATACAATAGTATTGTTAACTTCTTATATATAAATAGGGACATCATCCATATAACTGTTGTTCTTGTTAAAGCAATACTTAACTTAAGATTACGTACAATTTATTCAATTTCCACGCTACTATACTTAATGTTGATTTTTAATAGGCGAAGTGCAAGCAAAACGCGCTGAATCGATAGAAGCAACTTTACACGCACACTGGCAGTTCTAAAAGCTTGGCTAGGGCAAGGGAAGAAGAGGTAATATAAATTTGTAATAAAGTATAAGTGGCATTTAGTGTTGATTTATTTATAGAGTTAAACAACAAAGAATTATTGAAAAAATTTAAAGAAGTGAAATTCATGGCATAAATTGTATTGTCACAGTCACAAAAGTAAGGGAGAATAGTTGGCAGGGGAGAAGTATGGATCCTAAAGCACAAAAGATCTGATGGCAGCTATATACATGAAGAAGCTCGGAGGATTGGTGTAAGTACACTTAATCATTTATGCTGTAACATGTTGGGTTTAGTTATTAAAATGTCTTGAGTATGCTATTAGCCTAGTGTGATTGTGTAATTTTATTTATGCCTGCAGGAAAAAATATCTGAGATTGAGTAGCTGGATGAATCTACAAGAATATTATCAGAAAATGATTTCCTTGCCCAAGCTCTCGGTAAAGAGCACCCGGGTAAAGTGTGTGGGATGGGATACGGGCCGACACCAAGTCAACTCTTCCGTCCGAGTTCGCAGCCGCCGGTGGATAGAGTTCAAGTAGAAGAGGCTCAAAGGATGCTGTGTGAACTACAGGCGGAGGTGACAACCAAAAAATTGAAGAGGAATGCAATAGATGATGAATTAGCAGCAGTGAAAATTAATAACGATAAGATTCTTCAGATAAAAAGATGTTAAAAAAATACGCAGGTTTGTCAAATTAATTAAAATAAAATATTAAAAAAAATCTTCGGAATAGCGGCGGTTCGGTTTTTAAACCGCCACGAATAAAATCCTTAGAAAACGAAGCAACAAATAGCGGCGGTTCAAATTCGCCGCAAATAAATTTCCGTGTTATCCTTGCGGCGGTTGATGACTGTTGCAACCACGCATGGGAAATCACTCTTGGATGATATAGCGACGGTTATAAACCGCCGCTAAACTATTCGACGCAAAATTCTTGATTTGCGGCGGTTATGCCAGCGATTGCTGGAAGCCGCCGCAAAATGTGATTTCCGCTCCTTTATGCGTTGCGGCTATTGATTCGCTGGCAACCTGTTTAGCGGCGGTTTAGAACCGCCGCAATTCGACAATAAAACCGCCGCTATTCTCCACATGTCCTGTAGTGTTATGACAACTGAGCACAATATTGTTAGACCCTGGTTTAACACCTAATTAACTTGTAATCACACACCTCACCAATCATATATATAAACCCACTATAAGAAACTGAGACACTTTACTCTTTATTTCTCCAATAATGAATTCTTAATTTTACTCACCTCTGTTCTTTAGCTCTCTCATCTCAATTTTTCTATAAACTTCTTCTCAAAATTTCTGGTACCTTTCAAAGAGAACGACCACATCATGTGTCGAAATCACTTTAACACCGTTTCTAACTATTACATTCTTGTAAAGTTTTTTAAAAGTAGAACATTTTAGGATCAACAATTTTATTAATAATTTTGGTTAGTATTTGACTAACACAAATATTAAATTATTTTTAATAAATAAATTTTATTAATTCATATATATAAATTTTGAATAATATAAATACAAACTGTATTGATTTATATGTATAAATTCTAACAAATACAAATATAAACTATATACTTTTTATATGTAAATTCATATAAAATATAAGTACAAATTATTATTACTCACATACCATAAAATGACGATATTTCGTAGCCCATAATATATATATATTAAGAAGTACCCAAGAAATTAAGAAGAGATTGCTTTTCTTTTTCATAATCCAAGATAAACTTAACTACGAGTGGGAGAAAAGCAATGTGGAACCGTACAAACCTCCGAAATGCAATAGGAATCAAACCTTGATATAAAGTCAACAGCTCACTAGACATACGAAATTTTATTTTTAACACACGTCACAACAACATAACAATAAACACCTAAAATACTTAGACCACGTGCAACACTACTCGCCCTTTGTTATTGGAATACATGCAGTTCATGACATACACAGAGATCTTTCTATCTTGAAATCATGCACCACGTGCAAGTTTAATAAACTGGTTCTCCTTCTGAGCAGTGTACAACAAAGATGAGGTGAAAGACCATGAGGCAAGGTTATGCGTTTCATATAGTTGGCCCGAAGCAGCTGAAAATCCAACCCTAACCCATTCTGGAAGCACAGTCCTCAAGTCAACGACATGAGATAGTTCGAATCGTTGACCATCAGGGTAAGTAGCAACAACCGTTAGGGTTTTAGTAGTAGGGTTATAACTTATGAGGACGTTAAGGACTTGATTATCTCTCCTTGACCAATATGTAACTGCCGAGGATTTAATAGAATTGACATCAATTCCGATGTGACGGTAGTATGGATCCCATTTGTTTGAGTTGTGATCCACGAAGGTGTCGAACTCAACTGCAAGAATTTGGTTTGCAGAAGTGTTAAGAGCGGTTTCAGGGTCAAAAAGGCCCAACGTCCCTCCGGCTGAACCGGCCGGTATGGTAGTGTCTGATGGTGCAATGAAGAAGGCTATACCATCGGCCGCAGAACCGGACGGTCCTGTGAGATAAAAGCTGAACTGAGTCTCGAAGCTTGCGAGCCTGTTGGTGCTTTGTTCCCAAAGGCGCACTTGTGCTGTGTGCAAGACTCGGCCTACGGTGTTGGGCAGTGGGTGGCCGGTGGCGTTTGTCTTGGTAAGTTTAACTACATTGTTGTCTGCGGAAATTTCTGCATCGCCTTGTAGGATTAGGTTTCTTTCGTCTGGGGCGAAGTTGATAAAGCTGAAGGAAAGGGAATCTGTGGAGGTTGCGGTGTTGAGTAGTGTAAGGAAAATGGCAATGAAGAAAGGTGGAAGAAGGTTTTTGGTGGAGATGGCCATGGTATTGAGGTTCGTAATGCTTATTTTGGTTTAGGATGTGAGGGATAATATTTAGCCTCTTAGCAATTTATAGTAGCAACATGCATGGCATCTGAACCACGACAATTCCCGTTTTGAGTTTCTTAATTAATAGTCAATGATGGTGGGCGTTGGTTTAGTTTAAATATTATTGTATAAGGTCACATGTCTATATAGATATTGTGCTGAAATTGTTTCTTCCAAAGCTTAACCAAATGTTACCATAGTTAATATATTTCTAATACCTTCTCTTACATAAAAGCTTTTTTAGATTTAATTTGAGTAAATTTTGCATAAATTATTTTTATATTTTTGTTTATCTTATATTGATTTTTTTTATCAACAAAAATCGAATTCTAAACTATTTATCATAAAATATTCTAATATCGTATTATAAAATACAAAAATTTACATAAATAAAAAAAGACACGTAAATGATTATCTGAGATTTATTTTAATAACTCATCGAGGTGCACAAGTATTTTTATAATCATTTGAAAAAAATGTTCATAAATATGTTTTAACTAGTGTTTTTTTCTGTAATAACATTACGGTTATATAAATTTAAAATTACGTTAAATTTATCTTGACATTATAGATTACGACAGATAGAATCAAATTATTTTTGGCTAAAAAAATCAGGGTCTCGATAGATAAAAAAATTAAATAATAAATTTTTTAGTTACTATTTTCATGTGAAAGAGTTTAACTTTTTACTAATAATTAATTTTAATATTCGTTATCTAAAATAAAAGAATTTAATGTATATACTTTTACATTTGATTAGATGCTAAGTTTGTTACACAAATAAAAATAATTAATTTTTATACTTATTATTTTAAAATAATATTTTTTTCTCTCTATATATAAAAAAATATAATTAGATATTAGTATAAAAAAATTTATATTAATAGTTGTCGTTAAATTAATAATATAATATAACTATATTTCAATTCCGATTTTAATATTTTAATTTTAATTTTAATTTTTAATTAGAGAATATCATGTTGCACATTTTGATTATCAAATTTGTAATTAGTCATTGATAATAATATATAAAAGAGATAGAATTGGTGTTGAATAAGAGAGATAGAGAAGGAGGTTGGGAGGGAGAGAAAGAACGAGAAAACTTAATTTTAGAAAGAAAGATTTGATTTTAATTATAATAAAAAAATAATATATGACATATTTTAGTTATAAAATTAGTAATATATAATAGATATAATAGATTTAATCCTAATAAAATTATGATTCATAGAAGAAAGATATTTCGGGTACATATAGCACCAAATTTTGAGAAATTTAAATTAATAGACTAAACAATGTTAATGGTATAAAGAAGAAACTCAAAATTGCCAAGGACATTAAAAAAATCACTAATACTAAAATAAAAATAAGAATGATATTAATTTTAATCAATAATAAATTAAACCATACCAACTAATTGAATATTGTATGCTATTTTAGAGAATTTTTTTATTTAAATTAGATAAATATAAAATTTATGAAAATACATAAAATTTAGCGTAATTACGTAAATACATAATGTATCACATTTCATATCTACTTTCTTTGACAATGTTCTCAGTATCCGAGATGTAATACATTATGTATTTACATAATTTACACTAAATTTTATGTGTTTTCGTAAATTTTATATTTATTTAATTTAAATAAAAAAAATTCTATTTTAGAATATGCTAAAATTCTATTTTCAATATTTAGAGAAACGTATATAACAAGAATCAAATTTTAAAATATCATGAATAATTTTTTTTAATTTAAATTAATTGATATAAATAAATAAATTATTCTATCTCTAACCATATAGACTCAGAATCTTATAGATCAACCTCTTTATCCACTCTTTCTAACATATTCTTAAGCAATATAGAACAGTTAATTAATCACGCTACTTAATCCTATTTTTTGTTTTAGTGTTAACATTACTTTTGTTTTTCTACTTGAGATTGTTAATTTGAGAGATAACAAAACAACATCATTATATATGGATCCAAGGAGGAGCACATGTCGTTGCAACACGATTGCCTTTAATTTTGAGTACATGGTGTAATTAACTGGTATAACAGCGTACGTTGTGGGTCTAGAATATTAAATCTGGTGCTAGAATTAGGCATTTTATTCCCTTTTGGAACTCTTGCTACTAGAAGTATTTTTTTTTTTTGAGTAATGCTAAGTAAATAAAAAAAAATAATCAGAACTTGTCTTATTTAACATTAATTAATTATTGCAATAATTCATGAATACTAAATAAAGTAAATTATGATTATTTTTGACTGATTTTCTTTGATTACCAAACATTTTCGTTTTTTTAATACATGGGTGAAACTTTGCTTAGAGTTGAAGTATAAGATTACAATTAGTACTAGATCGTCGTATACGAACACTCAACTAATATTATAAAAGTTTAATGAGTCTGGCGTGGAGGGGTAGAGGTAGATACCTGAGATTATCTATAAGTTAAACTAATAAAACAATCTAATAGAGCTAGTCTCATCACAAAGTCTAATAATTATATTACAATAAACTTAGATGGCCAAATTTTTTTAATTAAATTTAACCAAATCTTTTTGGTGTATGTACGTGCTTTTTTAATAATATCTTTTTTAACAATGTCGTTGTTGTCGTTCTTTTCTTTTTTTTCTTCTCTTGTTTAATTTTTTTTCTCATTTTTTTTCTCATTCTTTATTTTCTTTTTTTTATATATATATATTTAAAAAATTAAAACACAAAAATTTTGATACAGAACGCTAAAATTTTTGAACATCATATATCTAAAATGTTTATATCTAACTAACAAAATACGCTCTACACATAAATTTTGATACTTAACACAAATTTTGGTGTATAACACAAAAATCTTGGTGCATAGTAAATAAATTTTGTGTGCATTATAAAAATTTTAGAAGACCACATATCCAAAACATTGACTCACCCAACTAACAAAAATATATTTGTAACAAAAATTATGCTATGTACAAAAATTTTTATACTATATTGATAAGTTTGTGCTATATGCAAAATTTTTTGTTCTATATACAAAAATAATTGTGCTATATCAATAAATTTATATTTTTGTTCTATATACAAAAATTGTTGTGCTATATCAATAAATTTATGTGCTTTTCAACAAAAAATTTTGTGCTACAGAAATGCAAAAAAAGAGAAACAATAATGTATGTGCATAGTTTTTTTTATTGGACTTATGCCAATTTAATTAAACTTAGTTATAAAAACACTTGTATATGTAGTATTATGGATTATATTATACATGTGATTTTGTACTCAATTTTGTTGTTTTTTATTGAATTTTATTCACAAAGCATATGGCAAGTGTTAGTGAGTAAGGTAGTTATAAGTTGTTACTCAGTGAGTAAGTTAGATATAGTTTGTTGCACAATTATTTTTCAGAGTCTAACTAACTTGCTTAGTGGTGTTAAGTGTGTATAGGTTGCTATATATATATATATATATATATATGGTGACTCTGGTGGTACAGTATAGGGTGATTTATCATGTTCAAGTTTTGATCTGGGAATGGTGTCTTTACACGTAGCATAAAAAAAGTGGAATGTTAATGTAAAATACGGTAACTTACACTTCTTGACACAACGATATTTTAGAAAATTTGCCATTTAATAATTATTGTTTGTAACATGAATTTAGGTTTTGGTATGAAAAAAAAAAATAAAACAAAAACTTTAGATTGTCCAAAAAAATTTACACAAGACTTTTTTATATAAAACTCAATAATATCAAAATGGAGCAGACAATAAAAAAGAAAAACAAAAGTTAGCAGGTGTAAATTTAATTAACGTATAGGACTTATTTAAGTTTGATTAAAAACAAAGATAAGGTTAAGTTAAAAAAATACAATAAACGCAATTCATAATTAACATATTAATGGATTAGTTAATTATAGCCTTTATTAATTTAAAACTCTTAGAATTTGAGTTATATTTTTCAAATTAAATAGACGTGATAAAAAATGTTGGACTACAAATTAAAATTAAAATTTAATTTAACAGATATTAAAATACTGGCATATTACATTTCAAAAAAATTAGAACACATTATAAGCATTAATTTTAAATAATATTAGCAGCTCGTTGATAGTTATTAACGACTTTTCTACAATTTTAGGTATAATTTTTTTAAAATATTTATTTAAATAATTAATTTTTTTTCAATAGTTATACAAGATAGATAAATTAAAGGAACAAAAGTTTATAAATGATTAATAGAATTAGTATGTTTAATTTTAAGTGAATTTTTTACTCATCATATTACGAACTATATCATTTTAGCTAACTAAATTTTATCTTTTTAATTAACTCAAATGTATTTGACCAAATTTTAATTTATCATTTTGTTAAGAATTTTAATTTATAGTAATTGTAATATAAGTAACAGAAATACGTTAATTATGAATTACGTTTGTTGTAGTTTTTTAACTTAACCTTATTTTTTCTTTTTCAAACTTAAATAAGCCCTATACGTTAATAAAATTTACACCTTCTAACCCTTTTTTTTCTTTCTTATTGTCTGCTCCATTTTGATATTATTGAGTTTTATATAAAAAAGTCTGTGTAATTTTTTTTGGACAATCTAAAGTTTTTGTTTTATTCTTTTTTTCTCAAACCAAAATCTAAATCCATGTTACAAACTATAATATTATTAAATGACAAATTTTCTAAAATATCATTGCGTCAAGAAGTGTAAGTTACTGCGTTTCACATTAACATACCACTTTTCTTATGCTACGTGTAAAGACACCATTCGCAAGTCAAAATTTGGCCATGGTAACCACCTTGTACTGTGTCATCAGAAAAGTCACCTATATATATAGATCATGCACTTGTTACTGATATAATACATTCATTTTTGCAATTCATTATTTTATTTTTGTTCTCTGTTCCTCTGCTTTCTTAATTCATGTTGCTTGACACAAACCACATCATGGTAGCAAGAGTTTAAAACTCCTCTCCATTCTTCTTTTCGTTCTTACTATCATCATCTTTTCTCCTTTCTGGTCTTCATATCCTGCACGAAATTTTTTGAGTTAAACCTCAAAGTGGTCCCTGAACTTGCACTCGACCCTCAAAGTGGTCCTTAAATTTGCAATGGCCTTAATATTATCCCCGAATTTAACACATGTGGTTTACGGTCGTCCCTGAAGTATTTTCCGGGGAATATTTCTTAACGACGCGCTGACGTGTATAGAGAGGCGCCACATTGGATATCTGACGTGGCTGTTATCATTTTTTAACTCAATTTAGTCCCTGAATTATTTTATAACCATAATCATCAATTTATTATCAGAAACCACTCTGTTTCTTCTTCTCTGCTCTCCTTCGTCTTCTCTGCCATTGTTGAGCTGCCATTGTTGAACGTGATTTGAGTGGGTCATGATGGGTGGAGTAATAGTTGAAGTACCTGATGGTGTGATAATTGGCTTGGCCCTTACTTCCTTGATTCTGGGATTGAATACTTTGCAAGCATTGTTACATATGTTGTCACATTTTGATTGGGAGGGGAAGAAGGCCCGACTCCATGCATCTCTTCGTCATTTGGAAAGGTACTCTCATGCTTCCTTTTTAGCTCTCTGGATTTTCATCATTCCCTCAATGATCTTGAGTAGTAGATCTTACACACTCCCATAGTAATCCTCTAAGTTCATTGTCTTTCCACTGCTTATTGAAGTTTCTCCGCAAGTGCTATACACAAAATCTGTGGTGGACATCAGGGAAGACCTCCTGCACAGCTGTGATTAGTCCCTGCACGAAACCACTGAAATTAATAACTTACAATATCGGGACCCAAAATGGTCCATCACCTTACATAAGTGACATCAAAATAGTCCCTACACATACATAAGTGACATCAAATTAATCCCTACACATGTTTAAGTGACAGCAAATTCATCCCCACGATTTATTAAGTTCTACTCCTACCCCATTCTATCAATACAGGCAATAATAATGTGTGAAACAAACCAGTAAATATAGAAACAGAATCATGAAAACAAAACATGGCTACAAAAAATACATCAACCTAAGGAGTTCAACCCTTACTAAAATACAATAACCAGTAAATACCAAAGATATCGTTACCTTTTACATGTCCAAAATGAAACACCACCCATTTTGGGTGTAGCTCCCTAGATCCTCTTGCAGCAGCTCAAGAAACCACCTCCAATTATTCTTGTTCTCCACTGGTACAATGGCATATGCAATGATGAAAATGGTTGCCAAGATTTGTCCACCAAATCTGGTTTTCTGGAATGCTCCATCAAGCCCTATTAGAGGTCTGCATCCCGCCCTAAATTCATTCTTGCACCCATCCAGACAAATATACATCTTGTCAAAAGTGGGCTCTTCTGCGGGGTTTGAAGTATGTTAAAGATTCAGAGTACTTCAGATTTGGAAATTTTCTAAGCTTCTTCACCAACTTGTTTGCTAACCACCCTCTGTTAGCTAATTTAGTTTTTGTCTCCCTTGGGCAGGTATGATCATCATTAAAGGTTTTAACTTGCCAGCAAACAATCTCACTATCCTTAGAGATATAGATAACCCATGGACATTCCTCACCCCTACATAAAGCCCTGCATCGTACATTATCATTTTTCTTGAATCTAACTCTTCTACCTTCCTGGATGCAATACTCCCTCACAGCCTCCTTAAAATCTATCTTCGTGTTGAATTTCATCCCTACCTTTAATTGGAGTTTTTCGAACCTTGTTTCTTCTCTGAAAACAGGAAATGAGTCGTCATCCTCTGAGTTAGGGGTGTCTTCATTTCTTTGGAATGCCAAGAATTTGTCCCATCTAACTCATCATGATATACATCATGAGCATCATAACCTCCAAAATTTGGGCCTTCATCATAACCTCAATTTGCTGCCTCCACCCATCATGACCCACTCAAATCACGTTCAACAATGGCAGAGAAGACAAAGGAGAGCAGAGAAGAAGAAACAGAGTGGTTTCTGATAATAAATTGGGGATTAGGGTTATAAAATAATTCAGGGACTAAATTGAGTTAAAAAATGATAACAGCCACGTTAGATATCCAACGTGGCGCCTCTCCATACACGTCAGTGCACCGTTAGGGAATATTCCCCGGAAAATGCTTCAGGGACGACCGTGAACCACATGTGTTAAATTCGGGGATAATATTGAGCCCATTGCAAGTTTAAGGACCACTTTGAGGGTCGAGTGCGAGTTCAAGGACCACTCTGAGGTTTAACTCAAATTTTTTTGATAATTTCATCATCAATGACATAAGTTCTTGCTGACAGTTCAAACAAGGCTTCGCTGGTACCTCTAATTGATAAATTGGAAGAGAATAATTTCTTTACCTGGTCTCAATAAGTTTTTCTCATAATTGAGATTTTTGAGATGCAAGATCATCTTGATGGATCCAAAGTGCCTCCATGATTTGGTACTGAAAGTTTTTAATGGCCAAGAGAAGGGGGTTGAATCTAGGATCGTTTTTTATGCTTTTAACTTTGAATGCTAAAAGAGATTCTACAACTTGGTTACTGTTGTGTCTGTGATATTGATTATGCAGGAGTTAAATTATTTTTGTCTCATAAAGAGTGAAATAAAAATAGAATAGAGAAGAGAAAAGAACACAACCATCTATCCTAGTTTAACCACCATATGCAATGTGGTCTGCATCCAATCTTTACCACAACTATGGTAGAATTTTCACAATCTTTTTCAAATATTACAAACACCAGTTCCCTAGGATTCTTCCTAATTCTGTCTGGGATGACCCAAGCTTCTAACCAAGCTTGTTTTGACTAGGTTTACTCCCTATACTTTCAACACTAATTGCTCACCCAACTTAGTAAGAGAAATCTTTTAGGCTCATGATTACAAAACAGAAATACATCAAAAGAATTTTGACATAATGATGACTTTTCTCTCCAAATTAACTCTTGTTGTCTTTTCTCTCAAATAGTTTTTTTAAACACCTCACAAATTGCCTTTTACCGTGAGAAATTAAAGAAAGATAAATTGAGAAAGCAAGATATACAATGTAACCTCATGAAGGAGAAGAAATATGGTAGCTTGAAAGCTATGTAAAAACCAGATTTCATCCTCTCTCAAATTGTCTTTCAACTTGACAGAATGCTCCCTTTAATGTAAGTGCATTACTTCCAAAACTTTAAGTAGAGTCAACTCTTGAGCATTGAACTAGCTGAATTTTTCTTCTTCTCCTAAGAAAATCAGAATAGAAGATCAGAGTAGAGTGGCGTAGAGGTAGAGGGGATGGGCAGCAACAATAGGATCAAAGTCATGATGCATTCAAAGTATTTTTGCAAGATCAACACCCTTAATCTTAAGCTTTGACCCCAAGTTTAGTTTCTAGCCATTGATTTGAAACATAAAAAGTAACTTCCATTTTCTTCCTCTTTCCCAAATGGTGGTGGCTGAGATATTGTAGCCTCAACAAGTCATTTGACTTGCACAAGAATGATAATACAACTACTGCTCTTTGTTTCTGAGTCACACTTCAGATTTTAATTTGACTTTGTCTCAAATATTTTACTTTTTTCTCCTTTCCTCTTTGATGTTGATTGAAAAGTGAATTACTTTTCCTTTGATTTTGGTTTTTCTTGAATTGATGAGCCTCCAGCTACAACAGAAATCTTATCCTTTATTAAACCAATGGGCTGGGCTTGGTTGGTGGTATATGATTACATTGTTTATCCATATACCAGCCTTATTTTTGTTTTTGTCCACACCACAACAAATATAGCTTTTAGCAACGCCAAAATCTGCAACGCCTTAAAATAGTTCTCTTAGATGGTTTTAGATAACGGTTTTTTATGTTACTATTGAAGTTCAATTTTTTATTATTTTAGAACAATAAAATAAAACCGTTCTCTTTGACTCTTTTGAAAAACAATTTTATAACCGTTACAAGGATTTATTTTAAGCAACGGTTTTTAATGTTGTTTAAATAATTGTACAAAAGACACACTTAAAAACCGTTGCCTAAGTTGCTATACTTTAAAACTGTTCTATTAGATAGTTTTAGAGAACGGTTTTTACAATATTGCAGTTGAAATTCAATTTTTCATTATGTTATAGCAACAAAATAAAACTATTTTCTTTGACTATTTTAAAGAATGGTTTTATAACTATTACAACAATTTTTTTATCAAGCAACAATTTTTTAATATTTAAATAATTATGTAAATTAAAAAATACATATAAAAACAGTTCTCTATAAATATTAAATTAGTAGAACACTCAAAATTTATTGCTATAAAAAAATAACAAATATTATTTATGAAAAATAAATTTAAAATAAATTTATACCAAATATTATTTTTTGTTTCATTCCCTAATAACATATTTTTACACTTAAATAAATTTTTGAGAAACTCCCTTAGCTTAAGAACAAAACACAAAGCTCTCCTTCTACTAGCCCTAACCCACTATAACCCACCACTCATCATCAGAGCTTGGCCATCATCGCACAAAATTAGCTTCACGCAGCCCTCACCATCTAGTCCTAACCCGCCGTCGAAGAAAGCAGTTTGTGGTGCGTCGTGACTGCGTCTCTGCTCTCCTTGCTGCGTGGGTCGTTGCTGCTTCTCCCCTCTCCTTGTCGTGTGGTCGTTGCTGCCTTGGCCGTCGATGCTTTTCCTCGTTGTTTATGGGTTGTCACCTCTTCTGCTTTTGCTTTGCTGCTTCTGCTATCACACTGTCGTCTGCCCCTCTGGACATCGTTGCTTCTGAATCGCATCCTATCACTGGTTTTCTGCCTCCTCGTTATGGCTCAACCTCTGTTTAGGTAGCTCAAGTGTCCCTTGTTTTATGATTTTAATTGATTTAGTTTCTGTTTTGATTTGAATATTGATTTGGTATAATTATGCCTATTTTGGTCACTGATTTTCTGGCTGGAAATGAATTTTCTGTTTTGGTCACTGCTCTGTTTCGGTCATTGATTCAAAATAGGAAAATATTAATTATGTTTTGGCTAGAGCAAATAATATTGATTTTGTTGTTAATTTTTGGATGTCATAGACCAGAAAAAAATTTTTTTTGATTCACTAAGTATATAATTGTTGATTTCTTGATAGGCTTGTTAAGAGATAGGAAATTTAGTAACATTAGTATTAGGATTATTGTTATGAATTGCTTATATTTTTATTCTTTGCTGTTGTTGTAGTTTGTATCTTTAAAATCAGATTATTGCAATCAAATAGTCACAACATAAGTTCACAAAATTAGAATAATAATGATAGCAGGAAGTTTTTGTACATATCCTTTTCAATAGTGCCTGATTTTTGGGTAAATCATTTGATTATGGTGTTAAGATATGATCTTCTAATTCTAAAGTTAATTCATTTTGTGTTTATGATTTTAGTTCTTTAATTCATTTAATGTTATTGTTGTTTCAATTGGTGTAATCTGTTGCTGGAAATAACATAAATATCCTTTCGAATAATTACTAGTGTTTACAGTGATTGCATTGGGTGTGAATTTGTTGCTGAATAATTTGAAACTCTCTTTGCTTTTTGCCTGGTTTTGTGACTTTTCAAGTTCAAATTTCTAATAAGAAAAATGGAGATATGAGAAATTTGGGGAAAGGAGATATATATTATTTTAAAGCTAGTATTATTACCTGCTCTCTCTATAATAGTTTGGTATGGTTTCTAAAATATTGAGTATGAAAATGGTGACGAAAGTTGCTGAGAAATGAAATTCATCATAGTATGAATATACACCAGCACTTGATACTTGGATAGTTGGATGCAAAGATTAGATGATATACATTATTTTTCCCTTGTTACCTTTTCACTTTGAAGTCTTGTTTATCTTTGTTCAAACCTTATGATGCGTCTGAGAAGTTGCGGTGTGGTGCTGTCCCTCAACAACACTTGCTTTATTTTGCTGACTATCATCTATTCTTTTAAAATAGAGGGATAGGATTCAACAGTTCTAGTGATAATGGAGGAGAATAAATGACACTTCATAAACATGAGAGTGGCTAAGGGAAATGGACAATAACAAAATTACCAAGCCATACTAGTGTCTGTAATTGTTTTTCACTCTACAAAATTACCCATGGAGAGATTGATTTCTAGCTATTTTTTTCTTTCTTGCCTCAATATGTTTGCTTTTCTGTGAGAAAATATAATTTAAATTTAATTACCAAATATCTTATTTATGTAAAATTTGGGTAGTTTAGTAGCCGGCCCAATTGGCAACAAGAACTGAGAGGAGAGGATTGAATGAAACCATGCGATGAGCCATCTCACAAGATTGATTCAATCAGGGGTATCAAGTTCAATTCTCCTTAGCACAGGAACTTATCCACGCTTACTGTGTAGAACAGTACTTGTATTCCTCTTTTTAGTAATTGTTTTATCTCCTTTCAATTTTGCATTGTTAATGTTTGCTACCCCCATCTCTATGTAATTGGTTAATAAATGGAATGGAATCTTTATTCACTCTTTTAATTTTGTCAGCAGGTTTTGTTTTATGGTGCATCAGTTTCTTTGTACATTTCAGCAACCAAATAATAAGCCCATACTTAATTTATAGTATTTTCTTTGATGTGGTCAAATGATATATATTTTTAGTCTAATTGTGTAGTTACTCTTTTTTTTAATTATTCTTATTTTTCTTCAAATTAACATAGGCACATCTGCAAGCTGAGAATAAAAAGTCTAAAAAAACCAGCAATTAGAGCTTTCCAATCTATATTTAGGAAAGAGAAGGTAGGGTGAGTGTGATGTCACGAAAGAATTACCATACCAACTTTATTCAAGAAAAATGAAGAAATTGCCACCCTTAAGCAGCAACATGCAAAAGAGAAAGCAACCTTAGAGGGTAAGGTTGATGTGATGCAACAAGAAGTAGATGAACTAAAATCTCAGCAACTAAAAAGTTCAGGAGTAGACCTTGAGATGTTAACTGCTCAACTAGGAAGTACTTCAGGCAATCCGAACAATGATGCTAATGAGGAGGTATCCTGTGTTGTTAAAGTTTTTATAAGTTATCATATCTTAAATAAGGGTTGATTTATGTTGATGTTGATTCTATTGTTTTGTATATCCAAATAGAGGAATGTTATATATATGTTTGTCCTCCTCTCTCTCTCAAACATTTTCTTAGTAAGCATTATTAGTATTAGAAAGGTGTAGCTTTATATTTGATTTACTATTTTTTATTTTGTTTACAGGAAAACATATCGAAGGGAAAACAAATTTGAGAGTAAAAGTCATAAAATTGTGGACATGATGATAAACTTACTCGCTACTTGGTTACTTCAACTCTCTTTTGTTATTGAATATTTTGCAAAGATGATATAGTTAGAGGTCGTTATGACTTAGACTAGTATTATGACATTTTGAAAAGTGATGATGTTATAATTAGAAGTGGTTATGACTTAGAGTAGTATTATGGTATTTTGCAATAATGCTATAATGTGATTGTGGATTTTACAGAATACTTTATAAATCAAATTTGATGGTAAATATTCAATTAGTTTCATTTAGTAATTTAATTCAAATAGTTAAGGTTATTTATTGACACTAAATAAAAAAAATAGTTGGAATACTAATTTCAATGCAATATGAGAAGACTATTGTAAATAAAAAATATATATAATTACAAAAAAATCTTTGTCAAAAGTCACAAAGTCAACAGTGTTAAAACCGTTATCAAAGGCAGCTACAAAATGGTAACGGTATTAAAACCGTTGCAAAAAATAACACAAAAGACAACAGTTTGTAACCGTTCTTAAAGTCATCAACTAAGGGCAACGGTTTTAAAACTGTTGTCTTTATTAATAACATAGCTACAACAGCGTAAAACCGCTGCCTATTCAGTTATAGTTCTAAACCGTTGCCTATCCAGTAACGACTCTAAAACAGTAAAACTGTTCTTTAAAAATTATTTTCAAAACTGTTATCTATGCCAGTAACAAGGGCAACGGTTTTTTAGTTGCCGTTGCCTTAGGTAAAAACTGTTGCCTATTAGCATTGGTAACGGCTGCATATACCACAGGTAAAAAACCGTTGCCTAAAATTTTAGGAACGGTTTTTTGATTTATAACAATAGTTTTTCGACCGTTACGAAAACTCTTATTTGTTGTAGTGCAAGTAGCAACATCATGAGTAAATTATTTTTCTTATTGGGCTGCTCAAACTAACATGGGCTTTCACTATGAACACACACATCAAATAAATCTTTTGGGCTTTCAACCTAACCAAATATATGTTTGTCATCACCAAAATAAAGTTTATTATTTCCTAAACTCAACAGGTACTGATGCCAAAAAAGTATCCTACACTGAATCTTAGACTTTCAAAGAGCAAAAGAAGAAGGATCTTGTGCTTCTTACTTGGCTAGTTGCCTCCATCTCCAACCCGTTCAAGAATATAGTTGTTCAGTGCACTGAATTTCATGAGGCGTGGATCATTATCCAATCTTACTTCACCACCACATCTAAAACTAGAATTTAAAGCCTACAGTCACAATTGAGATCTGTGAGAAAAATTAGTTCAATAAAGGAATATCTTGAGAATATTCAAAAGATTGTTGATGCATTCTTTTTTATTGGATATCAAGTTTCAAATGATGATTATATCTAGATTATCCTTGATGGACTTCTAGAAGAATATTTCGGCTACATCTCTTCTGTAATGTTTAGACTATCTTCTTTCACTATAGTTGAGGCATAATCATTCTTAAAAGCATACGAAAATATGCTAGATCACTTCAAGCCGCCAGAATCAAGTATACTAATGGCAAAGTTAACTCAATAATCTATGTTCTTTAACAATAATAGCAGAGGTACTTTTGCTTGTCGATGAAGATGTGACAGATTTGGAAGAAGAGGAAGATTTACCTCTCGTCGCCCTCAATACCAACTTTTTGGCCGCCTCAATCATGTTGTGAAAATATGCTACTTCCATTTGATCAAAGTTTCCAAAATAATCCTTCCCAAGCTGCAAATGCCACTCCTATTCGTTTTGGCAACTCAGCTAGCTCCACCACCACCACCATCTAGTTTCCATCAACCTCACGCCTATTACACAACACCACCATCATCTACGGCAGAATCATCACGTGGTACCCCGACTCAAGTGTCAGTCACCATGTCACTAATGATGATCACACTAATATGATTTTTTCATGCTTCTCGACACAAACCACATCAGCAAGGCGATACCATAAGCACCCCTAACTCCTGTGGCAAAATGAAATTTATTATTCCTTATATTTATTGGGCCAGGGAGGGTTTACATAAGTTTAATTTTAAGTAAATATTAAATTTAATCCTATTTTACTTAATAAACAATGCTAGGGAACCAAAAGGGTATTAGCAAAAAATCAGCCAAAATACCTTTGGGTGAATCCAAAATCTCTACGAGTTAATATATATGGATGTTTCTTCTGTTAAGTATCAGAATTTTTCTTTTTCATACTAAATGGATGTTCTTTTATATATTTTTCGAATTTTTTTGTATTGCAAATGTGAATGTCTCTATTTCTTTAAGAATTTCATATATTTTTTTAAATTTTATAGATATTTAATTATTTTTGCTAAAATATAACTAGATATTTCTTTTGTTAAGTATTAGGATATTTTTTCATATTAAATGAATATTTTTTTTTATATTTCACACAAATTGCCACTAATTATCTTTCTAAGGCTTTGACATTTCGGATCTGCAGCGAGGAAGTTCAAGAGGGGATTCCGGCGGTGCTGATAGACTGTTGAACCAACTACTAACAGAGATGCATGGAATGTCTGTTAAGAAAACAATGTTCATCATTGGAGCAACAAACAGACCTGACATTATAGACCCTGCATTGCTTCAGCCAAGACGTCTTGACCAATTGATATATATTCCTTTACCGGATGAGAGTTCACGTCTCCAGATCTTCAAGGCGTGCTTGAGGAAGTCACCAATCTCGAAGGACGTTGATCTTTCGGCTCTTGCTCGTCATACACATGGATTTAGTGGTGCAGACATTACTGAGATATCATCACGAGCTCTCGATCTGGTAAAGACAGTTCCGGCTGGAAGCGGAAGCGATCAGATGAGTGGGTCGCGGTGGGGAGGTGGAGAGAGCCTGATGGTGAGAAAGAGAGGTCTGTATGTGTAATTGTTGGAGGTGGGTAGGTTAATGTGAGAGAGAAGAGGAAGGTTTTTATAGGTTTTAATTAGGTTTACTTAATTAATAATTTTAAATTTTTTAAATTTTGAATTTAAAAAATTTTAAAATTAATTATTAATATAAATTAATGTAGTTTTGTTTAGTTTTTAGCTGATAACCTCTTGGTTTCATATACTTTTCCTTAATAAAATAAAAGTATTTTCAAGATCATTATCATGAATTATCTCTCAAATGTTTAGGAAGTCACTCAATTGTCAGATTTTGTGCTAAAATTATATCTTTATCCACATTTTGGTTGTAGACCTTTTGTTACCATATTATAAATTATTTATCATAAAAGATTAAAGTGCTAAATAAAAATACATTAATAATTATATATCTAACCGATTATATATTTAACATCTTCGTCGAATATAAGTTGAGTTTGTTAATTTTTGTTGTTAGTTTTGAAAAGAAAAAGTGAGCTCCAAATATATAGGATTTTCACTAGTGTGTCACCTTTTTATAGTTTTATTATCAAAATATCATCCTTTTGAATCTACGTATTTAAATATTATTTTTTGCTAAAGCGACAATTAATTTGTTATTTTATTTTTAATAATAATTATAATTAATTATAATAATACATAAAAAGTGATATCTAGATAATTAGTTTAAAAAAAAATAATATTTTAATATTAAGTTTACACACACACAGTTTTTATAATAAAAAATTTAAAATTTAATTCTTGTTGACAAAAAAAATTAAGCATAATGCAGCTAAATAACGAAGACAAAAATAAGTAATTTCATGAAAAAAAATATCACTATTAAATTTGATAACATTATAAAACTGAAGTATTTTCTTCAATATATAATTAATTAGTAGTAAATAGGGGTAAACAAATTTAGATCTGACCCACAATATTTATGACATTTATTCGTATCTAATTCGTATTTTGTAGATATGATCTAATCTATGAATTTATAGGATCCGAATAAATCTGGATCTATAAATAAGTATGATCAAATATTAGATTTTAGATATTTATCTGCGTATCTGATCCATAGATTAGATTAAATAATAAAAAGTAATATGAATAAATAATAAAAAATATATATAACATGTAATTTTATTATGTTATAGTGTTTAATTTTTTTTCATTTGGTTTAATTTTCAATGTGTTGTATTTTTAAATTGTTGGTACATTAAATTAAAACTTGTGTTATTACTTGTTTCTTGTTATTGGAATATTAGATAACCAGATTTGGTTGTTTTATTTCTGTTATTATTCTTGTATGTTTGGTTGCTTTATTTTTATTATTTTAAAAATATTATTTAATAATATTTTAAAAAAGTATTTTTTATTAACTCATTTGTGTAGGTATTGCAGAGGAAATGCTTTCGAAAGATGTAATTAGTTATAGTTTCACCAAGACCATCTGGAAAGGATTAGTTCCTCCAAGGGTGGAGCTGCTTGTTTGGTTTGTCTTAGTAGGGAGGATGAATACAAAAGAGAGATTGTGTCGGCTTGGGATAGTTAATAATGAGGATAATATGTGTGCCCTATGTAACGCGGATGTAGAAAATGTCCATCATTTATTCCTTGCATGTGAATTTACTTGGCAGGTGTGTTGCGCTTGCAGGTTATCTGTTTTTGACAGGCATTGATCCGTCCCAGGTACTTTGAAGACCATTTTTAAAGCTGGACAAACGCGACTTGTAAAAAGGAGGAGCGCAACAAATGGTATATATCTTTCTTTGCAATAGTTTGGAACATCTGAATCGAAAGAAATAGGAGGATATTTCAGAATAAAGGCAAAGAGGTAGAAGAAGTTGTCAACTTGTCTAGTATTAGTTATCAGGAGTGGAGGAGAGAGGATCCTTTTTGTTGTTGATGGTAGTGCCGAAGATGACAAAGAGATTGTTTTAGCTCGGAAAGTTCTTAGGTGGCTACTTTATTTTCTGGTTTCTTTGGTTCTTTGTTCCTTATTCTATTTGTGTGTTGAGCTCCTTTAGTTCAAAAAAAAAAAATTTAAAAATAAATAAGTTTAAAAAAGTGAAAAAAAAAAGAATTTTAACTAATGTAATAGTTTAGAGATTTTGTTTGGATATGAGATATCTTCAATTGTATAAGAAAATTTTTAAGCAAAATGAAAAGTAAGTTTTTAACTGATGATGTAATTTACCCGGAAAGAAATACCTGCTTATTTTATAAGAAATTAATGGTTTTGGTTAATTTAAAATCTTTTATATTATGATAATATATATACAGTATGTGTATCTGTATGCCCAAGTGAAAATGCTATGTCTCTATTGAATTTAAAATTAGCAACAGAGTTAGGGGTGTTCATAGATTTGGCCGAATAATTTGATTATCTATTTGAATTTAAATCGAACCGATTAAATTGGTTCTAGAATCAATGAGTAATCAAGTATAATTGGACCCAATCTGATAATATTTTATTATAATTAGTTTGAGTATTGATTTTGGGAAAACGAAACCCAAATCAACTCGCGAACTCTATCAGTTTTTTTATTAAATAAAAAATATAAATTCTAATAATATATACTTTACACTAATTAATCTAACTGTATTATAATTGCAGATTTATGGGTAATAATTTATTATTGTTAAAATATTATTAACTAATTAATTGATATTACATATTTACCACATTTACAAGAAAAGAAGAGCCTTGCAACGTTACATTCTCAAGTTTCTAATGTTACTCGGTGATACGGACTAAAAAAAATATTTCTGTTATTTCAAATTAAGGAGCAAAATGAAAGTTTTTTCAAGGTCAAGAATTTAATTATTAAAAAAATTATATATGTTAAATTTGATGGTGGAGGTAAAAATTAGGAAGCTAAATTAAAAATTACATATAATTTCTTAAGAAAAATTGAAAAAGGGGGGGGGGGGGGTAGGGGGAAGGGGGCCATTGCTTCCTTTCAATTCTATCCCTTATCAAATACTTCATCGTCAAGTGGAATGATGTTAACTTAGGCCACAAGGTTTATCTAAATTTCATCCAATGTCTTAAGGTGCAGATAATTAAATTGAAAAATTACATATTGAAAACATTAAAATTAATTTCAAATAAAGATAAGTACATATTTAAATTTAATTTATTTTGATTTTGTGAAATATTAATTTGGATTTATTAATTTGTTTAGTGTATATATAATTAGGAGTATAAGACTTAAACTAAATCTAATTTAAATTAACTAAGAATGAATTTAAAGCCATATATATCTTTAGTACAAGTTCACATCAGATAGCTTTATTTTAGGTAGATTACGTCTAAATTAAGGTTGATCAGTTAATAAAGAGTTTAGTTAAGTAATTTCGTAAAAGATTTTATAATTTGTTAAAAAAACACATTTCTTTGTTAAACGTGCAAATAAGAGGAATGATTTGTTTTATTTATTATAGGAAAACTTTTTGAAAAAATTAAACTAATCTCGTATAACTTTTAATCTAGGTTGTCAAGAAGGTCATGATGTGTTAACTTATACAATAATAAAGATGCGTTTGAAAGAGAGACAAATACTAAGAGATAGAAATTGAGAAATAGAGACTAAATTAAGTCTCTATATCCTATTTAATTTAATATAAATACAAGGACTATAATAAACAAAATTACTTAAATACCCTTAATTTCTTTTACCTCCTTAGTTTTCTATTCTTCTCTTCTTTGAACTTTGTACTCTCACTCACTCATCAATCCTCTCTCACCCTCTTTTAATCACACTAGATCTCAGTCTATCCATCCCTTTCCACTTTAATTTTCACTCACAACACATATTTTCTGAGTCTAATAACTTTAATTTGCCTTTGAACTCACAGTAGCCTCTGACTAGTACATTTATGAAGATGAGGTTGGACAAGAGGAGGATGCAGCAGGAAGAGGTAGAGTTGTCATCGATGAGATAGTGGAGCTCGACGTTGTAGAGACCCTTGTGGAGCACATCCATATACATATGCTCGGTTTAGGTGCCCGTTCAAGGGATGCAACACTAACAAGAACCATCGACGGTTTAGGCCACTGAAATGGTGTGTGTGAAGAATCACTTCGTTGAAACGTTTGTGTGGTTGGCGCTATCAAAAAACATGGTGGTTGCCATCGAGAGAGGGATGCAGGTGGAAGTGGAGGTTGTACTGGTGGCGGCGGTGGTGATGGAGTTAGAGGAGAAGGAGGCATGGTTTAGGAAGAAACGAGAATGCGGAGTTAGATTTGGAATTTTAAAAATTATATGAGGGTAATCACTATAAGAAAAATGTTGAGTACCGTCGGATTTACACGTCGGATTTAGCGTCTCAGAGTAGCAGCAGATTTACCGTCGGATTTACCGGCAGTAACGGCGTCGAATTCGTAAGGTTAAGTAATTACCGACGGATTCATGTTTTCGACGGTAAATTCACTGGTAATATTTGGAGGGAAACAAAAATACATTGGTGCGTCATTTAGGGTCAGATTTACCGTCAAAAAAATCTGACAGTAAACCCACTTAGTGAAACGTTGCGTTTTGGTGACCCACAATGGTTTACCGTCGAATTTTTCTAATGGTAAATCCGATAGTAATTGAGCCATAAATTCAAAGTGCTAAACCTCTTCCCCCCTCATTCGAATTTCACTATCCCTCTAACCCTCTCGCCTCCCTCTCTCTTTCTACCCCTCTACCCATCTGCCCCTTCTCTCTCTAACCCTCTCGCCTTCCTTGTTGCCACCGGCCACCCTAAGCTGTTGACTCTCCCTTCTCTTTCTTTCCTTCTCTCTTTAACCCACTCTAGCTTGGCCCTTGTCACACAACCCCTGTTCCTAGCTCATTCCGACTAGCTTCCAACTCCGGCGACCGTTCGTTTGCCGCTTCTCGCACCAACAATATCATAATGCCATTGTAACTCTTTTCATCTTCTTTGTTCCGTTCTATTTTGGCAGCTCAGGTTACTACTCTATTTTTAATTTTTGTTTCAATTAATTTTAGTTTCATTAATCTGATTTATAGTTAGTTAGTTAGAATTAATTTTCTGTTAGTGAATTTTAAGTGGTTAGGTAGGTTAGATTAGGTTATTAGATTCTGCATTGCTGAAAACTGTTTGGATTATTTAGATTATGCTTGGTTGTTGCTAGTGTTGATTGTTGATTTAAAATTGGAGCTGTCAATTGCTATTTGATCTTGATTTTACTTGTTTAATGTTTGTGCATGCCAAGTGTTCGTCAATATGCCTCAGAGTTTTTAATGCAACTAGTGTATGTTTCCGTACACTGTACGAGATAATTAATAAAAATATATAAATTTTTTTATTAAAAGAGATTAAACAAAAATATATATATATAATAATTATTACTATAAATAATTTATAAAGTTATAATTAAAATCAAAATTTAATTATTTTTAATGTTAAAAATATTAAAAATAATTAGTATTTGTCTTAACTGATTTGGATTGATTGAGTGGTCATCTCACTCGTCTACTTAAGTAAGTATTAGAGTTTCGAATCCTGCCTTGTGTATGTAACAACTCATTGGCTACAGCAGACCCTCAATAAATGGACCTTCAATCCGTGGAGGATTAGTTCTCGACCTATCGAGTTAGAAAATACAGTGAAAGAAAATAGTATTTGTCTTGAAAGTAGAACAATTCTCATTGATGATAGCAATACTTATGGAGATTTGCCTTTGTTGAAATTTAACTGCGACAGTTTTATTTATTTGTATCATATTCATTCAGGAAGTCAAACAATATGATCAACGTTATTACCGGTTAAAATTTTATATTTTATGACATGATTTTCAAGCTTTTAAACTTATAAACTTATGTCATTATAAAAACTATTAGATTGATTAATATTTTTTGGTAATATTACCAAAACACCGTAGTTGAGTATATTAATTTGTGTAAAAAGAAACTATAATAACTTTTGTTATTCAATATATAATTTATTCTATTGAAAAATGAATTATTATTTTTAGATTAGAATATATTTTTTTCTCCATTTTTATATCATTTTATTTGACAATAATTGCCATTAAAGAAAAAATGAATAACCATACTATTTTATAATATGATATACAAAATAAGTTTTTATTTCAAAATTAATTCTGGTTAATAAAAAAAATTCAAAATATTTTCTTACATACATTTAAATTTGAATTCAAAATTGATTAACAACTCACCTTTTTTAAAATTTTAATAACAAAAACAAAATTAGTTAGCTGTAAAATATTCAGTATTTAATCATTTCAATCATTTAAATTTTAATTACCAAAAATTGAATTAGAAATTAATTATAACTTAATAATTGATAATATATATATATATATATATATATATATATATATATATATATATATTAGTACACAAATAATAATATCTAATATATCATTTAATTTTTTTAACAGAGCTAATGTATAATTTATTGAGGATTGATTTATTATCTAATTTTTTTTTATAAACTTTGTAATATGTGAAAATAGTGATCTTATTTTTTATTATTATTTAAAAAATTATTCATAATTTTTTATTATGTAATTAACTTAATTAATAACTTTTATTATTGTTTTTCTTCCAAAAAAATCATGTTTATATTATTTGTATATTTTTTTAATACTAATAAATATGTAGGTATTTATACTATTATATTTATTGTCATAGATAATGGCTTAAGTTATTTATTTCGTATGTTAAATAATATAAATAATATTTTATATATTAAATTCATCAATTTATTCATATTAAGAGGAGAAAAATTATGCAATAGATCGTATGTTATAAAGATGAGTTAATTTACATATAAATTATCTTTAGAAAAATAAAGAGATAATTTATCACATATATATAATAATCCTTGATATATGTAGTGGCATGTATATATTAGGAGGATCTATTTTAATTATGTGAGTGATTATTATTATTCACTTTTTCAATAAGATAGTAAATAATATTTAAAATTAAAAAAAAAAGATAATTAGAATTTTTTTAGTTTGATTATAAAATCTATTGTAAGTATACCTAACTTTTATATATACTAAATATAATCATATTTAATAGTATAGTATTTATTACAGTAATAACTCAAAATATTAAGTTAAGTGAGTAAGATCAATCTAGGTCTATTGTTAGGATCCTAAATCCGAATTAGGTTCATTGTCTTAAAATCCGATGCAGATAAAGTTCACGTGTCCTATCTCAAATCGGCTCAAATTGAATTTTCGTTGTTAGTTAGATATAGTAATAGATACTCGTGTGGGTACGGCGGCGGACCCCTTTTCCCGTCCTTCGCTCCCGTTTAAAAAAAAAAAATCCCCACTCTCCATCTTCGTCGCAAGTCCCCCTATTTAATTATCCCCTTAGCGAATGCAGATATCCACGATTATTTATGGATATTGTTTGAATTTTTTTAAAAAATAACAAAAAAACTATAATATAATAATAATAAAATAATCAATTCAATATAATTTAACACAACTCATAATATATTCATTATAAAAAATAACATTTAAAAAAATATAAAAACATCTTCTAACATAATAACATAATATAATATTTTAGAGCGAAATTGAGCGACATAATGACGAACTTAAGAGGCAGAGAAAGTGAGTTAGAGGAAGAGTAGATACAAAATCAAGGCTAAGAATAAGTCTAAAAAGAAAAAAAAGAGTTTAAATTGGAGACAGAAATTAGGATTACCAAATTTAAGAAATGAATATATATATATATATACAACACAACTAGAAAATTGATTAATACAGACAGATTTACAGACAGATTTAGTCTTTATTACAGACGGATTTTTGGTTACCGACGGATTTTGTCCCTCTGTAAAATAAAGCCCCGTTGGAAATTATTTACCGACGGATTTTTTTCGTCGGAAAATTACATACGGATTTTTACAAGTTACCGACGGATTTTCCCTCTGTAAATTTTCTATTCATTTCCCAAAGACGACGAACTTTCCGACGGATTTTTCGTCTGTAATTACAGACGAATTTTCTGACAGATTTTCCGTCTGTAATTACAGACGGATTTTCAGACGGATATTTCGTCTATAATTACAAACAGATTTTTCGACGGATTTTCTGTCTGTAATTACAGACGGATTTTCCGACAGATTTTCCGTCTGTAAGGTAAAATAGAATTTTTTTTATTTTTCTAATTGCAAAATAAACTTGTTTTCATACAAAATAAATATAAATTTAATACAAACTTTTATCTAATTTGTATTCGAATATTTATAATATTTCAAAAAATAAAATTCATCGTATTATCAAAACATAAACAAAGTGTATTAATACATCAACTATAATCCTCAGTGTATTGTTCAACCGTACTAAATTTATCAGCTATAATTCATAACATTGTATTATATGAGAAAAATTACATTATGCAAATCTCTACAAGCCAATCAACTAGTATCCCGCGCATGCTTTGGGTAATGTCGTGTTGCTTTATATCTCTTAATGCAATTGGAAAAGGGCTACACTTCTTGCCTGATATCGGCAGTAAAAGGTGCTGGGGATTTGAAACACGAGCAAAATCAACATTCCTTAATGAGCCACCCTGACGCTCCATTCAATCTGCACAGAAGCAATTTCAGGTGCTCATGCTTCTTGCCACCAGTTGTGGGGTGCTTCCAGCAGCTTAAAGGGACCATATGAATGAACTAATTTGCCATGAAATGAAACTAGTAAATTAGTTCTCAATTCAAAAGTTGAAAATAAAAATTTGGCCTTCTATATATTTTAATTCATGGACTTCCAACAAAAATTTTTAGAAGTTACAAAATCAATTTCTAGGACTAGAACTAGGAACAATTCTAATATACAAGGCAAGGAGTAATGATTTCCATAGATCCCAACTAAGAACAATTAAGCTATTTTCAATCAGCCAATAAGCTATACAATGCACTAGTAGAAATGGGCAACTCACTTCAGAGGAATTTAACAATTATTTCTAATTGCCCATCTTTGATGCTGGATCCCCCCACAGACCTATCTACCAATATAGAGAGCTCTTTACTTTTATCTTTCAGGTAAATCCCAAGGTTGATCTGAAACAAAAAACTAGATTTCAATAATCATTCATGTGTATTGGAATTAGCATAATTGTAATAGACTTGATTCAACAGAACAACATACAGGGTAATAATTTCCAGCAACAAGTTGATTTACTTGCAATTTCCAGTCTTTTCTATAGTCTCGAATCTGTAAAGTGCACTGTTTTAGCAACAAATCAGGAATACCATAATATAATACATTTGCCTAGGCATTCATATTGAGAACTCTAAATCAGCTGATCAACCTATTAGGCCTACCCTTTTGATGAAATCGCGTCCATTGGAATCAGTGTAAAAGGTTTTGCTACTTGCTACACTTGTTGTAATCTCTGTTGCAATTTCTGATCACCTTAACAGGAAGTGAAGTGCCAAACTGATCCATATACCCTATTACTTGGCCTTTGATGTAATCACCCTGTATATTTCAAAATTAAAAAGCAAAATAGAAGGAAAAGAGAAGATATTAGTGCTGAAGGATATAACATGTTGGATGTTAGTGCTGAAGCAAAATAGAATTTGGGGCTCTGGTGTTCCCCAATTGCCTCCTTCATTCAGCAAAAACAAGTAAAGTTTATATATATATATATATATATATATATATATATATATATATATATATATATATATATATATATATATATATATAATCTCATTTTTGTTCCACTATATGAATTGAAAGTTAAAACCATTGAAATCAAGAATGTAACACCCTAATATTCAAATCCTTATGCTCGAGTCATAAGTCAATGATATTACGGTGGTACGACTCTCAGGTGGATTTTTAATAAATAAATATAGGTAATTTTCGAAAGGAGTATTAATCGAGAAGCCTGAAAAGAGTAGAAATAAAATCGCGAAGACGTATCACTCACATTTTGACAACGAAAAGTTAAACTGCTAAGCCGAACGCGATATACGGACAAGGCGTAGAGGAGATTAAGAGATAGATAACAGATAGATATATATAACATAAGTAAATAGGCACTAGTCGCGACCCGCAAAGTTTAGGCCGGCTAGGGTACAGTATGAAAGTAGATGACAACAGTATATCCTAATCTCTCCTGAAGGAAACATGAGAGCCTCTATAGGCAAATTCAAAGAGTTCAATACATAATATAAACTTTCCAAAACAAAGGTGGAGAGATTCTAATAAAAACACAAAGTAGAGAAAATAAAGATCTTCGCCGTCTCTCAAACGTACCATAGCTCACTTCTGAGCACCTGGACTTGTATCTGAAAAACAAGAGATATATACGGAATGAGAACCCCGGGCCCATGGGTTCCCAGTACGGTAAAAGTGCCAAATAAATTCAATGTACTGCAATAAAAACTCACTAAGCATCCTAAACTTCTTCACCAATTATTCATCCTAGGTTCTCGCTAATCCATGAATAGGCAACTGTCATAAGGGAGTGCTTAATTCAATTCATGTTTCACATGTTTCCCAACTCGCTGACTCTTCCACGAATCAGACTCAGAATCATAAGCAAAACCATCACCAGTTGTTCTGCCTCAGCAGTTCTATATCAATACATCATCATGCAATCGCATCATCAATTCATCCCATCAAGAACAGCCCTCACACCCACCGACACCAGCATGAGGGGCCTCTCAGTTGTACAAACACAAGCAATACAGGCAAGTAATACACAAACATGATACAAGTAGAACAAGTAGCATATAGTCAGGTAACATGGCATATATGATGTAGAAATCCAAGACAAATGGCAAACCCAAACAATTCAAATATATGCAAATGATGAATCCCTGCCCTATGGCTGATGATATCATCTGTCGGTTATATAGCCAACCCGACATGTCCTGGTAGCTAACCATTGGACAGAAACACCCCTTGCGGAGCAAGTAGGTTTGAGCTACAACCCCCTTGCTACTGCCCGCTCAACCCAGAGCCAGTGAAATAATCACTACTGCGGCTACTACCCAGGTGGGTGTCTAAAAGCTCAACCTGGAGCGAGTGGATTCACCACTACTGCCGCTACTACCCAAGCTTCGCAATCTCTGACCTGGAGCAAGTGGGACGAACCACAACCCTTGCTACTACCCAGGTATCTCAAGCATTGGCCCGGAGCAAGTGGGACGAACCACAACCCTTGCTACTGCCCAGGCATCTCAAACATATATTCATTCAATCTCAATTCATATTATTAACATTCATTGTTACCAAATCTCAAACATTAACTTGGAGCAAGTGGGACGAACCACAACCCTTGCTACTACCCAAGTATCACAAATAAACATTTATTCATAATCACCCTTCATTATTATCAATCCTCAGACAATGACCCGGAGCAAGCGGGACGAACCACGACCCTTGCTACTACCCAGGTATCACAAATACACATTTATTCAAAACCCCACGATTAAACTCGTTTATCATAATCCTCCTTTCCCGTCTCATACCCGGAGCAAGTGGACAACGCCACTGCCTACTACCCGGGGTCACACATCACATTTCAACCTTTTTCATTGTTATCCATGTAACACATTCATTTATTAATTATATAGGCATTTATACTCAGCCATAAACAATAATGGCCTTGCCGTAACCCGGCAATAACTCAGCCATCCGGCCCATGGTTCAATCAAGAACCGGCCATTTATCAATAATTATAGCCTTTCGGCTCATGGCTTACACGGTACTTCCACCGTCACCCTCCATATCTCATATAATCATATCTGATCATCATTGATCATAACCT
The DNA here is from genome assembly GCF_059453495.1 of Arachis ipaensis. NCBI lineage: Eukaryota > Viridiplantae > Streptophyta > Magnoliopsida > Fabales > Fabaceae > Arachis > Arachis ipaensis. The sequence continues at coordinate 147,757,995 of NC_142444.1, forward strand.
TTTCCCTTGCTTCACTCGCAAGTTACCACATCCCCTAGTTCCTTCCTCATTGCTAGGCATATCATAATGATTTAATACCTAAGGGATGAGATTGGAGGCTTAGAAGTATGAGATTTGGCTTTAAAAACTCAAAAACCATCTTTGGCATGAAAACAGGGCCACGCGTACGCGCACTCCACGCGCACGCGCAGATGGCCAAAAACTCATCGACGCGCAAACGTCATACGCGCGAACGCGCGGGTTGAAAAATATCCAAACGGCGCGCAAGCGTCAGCCACGCGTACGCGTGGGTGCTCTTGCGTCCAGGCACAAAACTGGCATAACTCTGGCACAACTCTCTGGAAAATAGCTGGGCATTGGGTGCAGCGCATCGACGCGCATGCGCACACCACGCGCACGCGTGGATGGTGCCTTCTTGAAGAACGACGCGTACGCGCCAAGTGCGCCTACGCGTGGAGGGTCATTCTGCTAAAAATTTTCTAAGTTAAAAGCTGCAGAATTTACAGATTCAACCCCCAATCTTCCGACGGACATAACTTTCTCATTTTAAATCATTTTTCACTCGTTCTTCGAACGGCATGGACATCCCGGATCCAATTTCATTTTTAAACAGATTTGGCACAAAATAGAGATCCGTAGTCCAAGTTATGTCCCGTCAAAATGTGCCCAAAAACCATGTTTTCATACAAAACCACAAGGTGCCATTTTCAAAACAAGCAATTTTCAACTCTTTTCAAAATCAACCAAAACATGCCAATTTCAACCCTTTTTGAAATCAATCAAAATGTACCAAAATCCACATCAAGCCATCCTCAACTCACACATTGACACTTTACCAAAAATTCCCAAAACCACATCCAACCATTTTAACACTTCTCAATCAAATGGCTAAAGGACAAACACAATATCATGTCATACATCCTTCCTCATCCCAATTTCCAATAATATCATTTCCAATCAACCATCATTATACATAATCAATATCATACTCACTATCACGTAATTTCACCCACAAATCAACCTTAATCATTCCCCAAGCATATATCACAACATACATATCTCTAATGCATCATCATACCATCAAGGCATCAATAATCATAATCACATATATGATCACATAATATATCTCAACCGAACCAAACATACCTCATCTACATAAATTCACCCAAAATTATCAAATTCCACACTTCAACTTCTCAAACCTTATTATTCAATAACCAACCTAATCATTTATATATTCATTATCTGAAATTCATCCAATCACTTGTGCCATCATACAATGCACACATCGACTTACCTTTCTTACCTCTTTCCGGCCTCCGGCCCAAAATTCACGGCCTCCGGCCCAATTTTCACAATTTAAATGCATAAACCACAAAATCAATACTCATTACCCAGTACATCAAATTCTCAATACACCAAGCATACAAGGTCACACAATTCTCAACCCAATCATTAATTCACGTTACATATCAGCTATGCATATTAGCACAACCATTTACATAATCCAAACTTAATCCTAGGGGCATCTAGCCTAGGAATTCTCATCACAACACATGGTACTTAAATGAAACTTAAACCGTACCTCTTGTAGCTAAACCAATTGAGCCTCTTCTTTGGAATTCTTCACCAACCTTAGCTCCAAGCCTTACCAAAGCTCCTCAAGCAATACCAATCTCCCAATTGTGCACCAACATCACCAAATACACTAACATAACCAATATCACATACATACATCAACTTAGGGCTCATAAAAATGACAAATTACAAGGGTTTGAGCACTTCTTACCTCAGCCCATATGAAGTAGGGATAGAACCCACTTAGAATCCATGTTGGAGTATCCCTAAACACCAAAAATCACAAGATTTCAACACTAACTATCCAAAAACGTGTAACAGTGGGGAATTTCGAAAACTGGGCAGAGATGAATGAAATACTCACCACCAAACTTAGATAGAATTGTAGAGGATAAGAAGAGCAACGCGTGGCCGCAAACGGCTCGTCAATCGGAGCTTCGTAGCTCAAGTTATGGTGGTTTGAAGATCAAAGAGAGTTAGGTTTTCTCTCTTCTCTTCTCTTTTCTCTATTTCAGCGCCCCAACCTCTCTTTTAGGGTAAAAATGAGCTGAAATTCTCATAACTAATGTTTATATATGTTGGGTCTTGGGCCCACTTAGGCCCAGTTCATTTATTTTTGTCCGTTGGCCCAATTTTTGGACCAAAACCTTTAAGATTAGCGCTCTAAATCGCACTTCAAATATTTCTACCTCCCCTAATTATAATTCCTCATTTCTTAATCTTATTTACTCATAATCAATTTTCTCAGCTGCAGTACCAGACAGGTCTCAGCCGGTACTGCCGGTCAAAATTCCACTGCGCGCTTTTACGCAGAAAACTATGTTTTCCGACTCGGAAAAATTCACTGAATCCAAATATCATATTTAAATCATCAAATTCCAATTGCCAAATCTTCCAACCATATTCGCTCCTACTTAACTCATTATTTAATTAATTTCGGTTAGACCAGGTATTACAAAGAAACTATTTCAGATAGAGATTGATGACTCTTAACACATGGATTAACCACCCTTTATATCATAAAGAGAAAAACAAGATAAGTAACAATGAATTATGACACATTCCATGCTTTTTGAGGTAACACACATCAAAAGAAAACAAACCAATCAAAGCTTCTCATACCTTGCCACTGGTACCAACAGCTACTACCATCTTAGCTTCAGCAGCAGCAAGATCCTCACTGAGCTTCTTGTTCTTGGATTCAAGCTCCACATTCAAACCCTTAACTCTATCCAACTCAGCCTTCAAGACCACCACCTCAGACTTCAAATCTTGACAAAATATAAATATAAACCAGAATAGAACCACCAGTTTATTTTACCATATGAAATGAAGCATTATGTTCATTTTGCATTACATATGATAGTTCTAAAATGATGTAGAGATGTACCTGCCCCAAATTATCCAGTTTGAATTGCACCACATCCCTAAGATGTAAAAATTTGGAAGATCGCAATGCAAAATAAATGTTAAGTCAACACTATACCAAGCAACGACAGACTGCAGAAATGACAACAGAAAAAAAAATTCTTATAATGGAAACACAAGGAAGTAATGCACAACAAAGAATACCATACCACAGCTGCCTTGATAGAATCCTTTTCCTGGAAATCTGTAATAGAAGGTGAGGGTTGCTAATGCTTCTCCACCATGAAAAGATTCAAACTTTGTTTTGTTAAAGAAAGGGTGGTGGTGTTGTTTTTGGCCTATGTAGCAAAGAACAATTTATTGGATTACTTTTGAAAAAGTAGAGAGATTGTTAATACCTTAGATAGGCATACATTCACAATTTGTGGTGCTGCAGCCTCTGCTGACATGCCACGACAACAATCCAAGGCCACTTCTGGTATTGGGCATGTGCAAGCTCATTTGGCAATACTCAGAATATTCCAGAAGTACTTCAATTTGCCACACAACTAAATAATTAGTAAAGGATGGAACAAATACTACAAGAGAAATAATTAGTCATACCTTTCTGTTGAAAATCTTTGTCAGTTTTCACAAATCCTGCAACCAAAGCCCTGGGCAATGCTGCTATCCACTCATCTCTGTTAAGATCTGAAGGAATTGCACTTAAAATGTTGTTTAGAAGATTCTCCTTGGCATAAATAGCAGCAGCAGTTCCATTGTGACCATCAAATAGCTGCAAACAACTTCTTTATCAGAAAGTGCAAATGAAACAACGAAAAAAAATTATTGAATCACAGGCATTTAGTACAAACATTTGATGTGCATATATCTATCTTATTATCCAGTGAGACTAATTAACAAACATTTGATGTGCATGTTAGCTCAAACCAACAAATAAGCAAACTATCGAACACTTGGTGTGCACAGCAAAATTCATAGAGGGAAAGGAAGAAGAAAAAGAAAAACGCACGAGTATTTCTCTGAATTCTTGTTGTGCGATCTTGCGCTCTGGAGCCCTAATCTGCGCAGCTTCGGCCTTGAGCTTCTTGCGCTCCTCATTGGTAACTCTAAGGGATTCTCTGCAAGCTTCGTCCTCGAGCTTCTTCTCGATCTGAAGTAGCTCCATTTCGTGGATGTACATATTGCAAACCTCCTTCACCTGCTTCGCGTAGCCCCTTTGGAGCATCGCCAGCTTCGCCTCAGCCTCCTTCGGGTCCTACGGAGGCTGCCAGCTTCCAAAGAAGGTATTGGAATCCAGAAAATTGTGGTTCTAGCGGTGGTTGTTGTGGTGCGAGGTAGTGGCGAACGACCGAACAATGGCAGCAGAGGCGGCGGCGGAGGAGGAGAAGGAACGATGAGAGCGTGACGGAGAAGATCTATTGGAATAAGAGGAATTAATTGCATGAAATTGAAAATCTAACCTCCAAACTTTGGCTAAATTAGCGGATTGCAGGTTAGGGTTTGAAAGGAGAGACGCGAGCAACACAGAGAGAAGATCCGGGAAGGAGTGTGACGGAGCTTCGGTGCGACGGCGGTGCAAGGCTGAGAGGCGCCGCTGACGGAGCATTTGGAGGAGATGAGTGTGGAGAAGTAGAAGGATCGTGACTGAATAGAAGAACTATGGGTGACAACCCTAATTTCAATATATTTTCTGACGGAAAATTTTAAATTACAGACGGATTTTTCGTCTGTAATAATTTAATAAAACATAATTTTTTGTTCATTTAATTACAGACGGATTTTTCGTCTGTAACTATTTTTTATAAAAAAAAGTTTAATTTTTCCGACAGAATTATCGATGGATTCTCTTTTCCGTCTGTAATTTATGCTAATTCATTTTTTTTTTGTTTTCTGACAAAAAATCTCTCTGAAATTCTGTCTGTATTTCCGTGGGAATAAATCCGTCGGAAATATCCGTCTGTAATAACTAATTTTCTAGTAGTGATATATATATATATATATATAAGGATAAATCAGTAATTTATATACACGCGGATTTAACGGGTTCCTTGAAGAAGGTACCTATGTCACATCCCAGTCTATTTCACGTGGACAGATCTTTACCTATAAAAATTTTACTGATCCCCATTCAATTCCAGATTTGCTAGTCTTTTTATCATTCTAATTCTAGCATTTGTTGGTTCCTAACGTGAAACTACTCTTGCCACTTAGTAAATTCCTAGATAACCAAAGTTAAAGCTAAATCATTCTCATAAAATAATAACACCCTTAAAAACTATTAATCAAAATACATAAAAAATATATAAAACAAAATCATAGAAAATTTTGGCAAAATAAAGAAATTACAAAGATTATAACGGAAGTACAAAAAAAAAAGAGAAAAAGAAAGTATAAAATACATTATATATATATATATATATAAAATAATAGATAAAAAATTTAAATTAAATTTATTTATTTTATTTTCATATTCATTATTTATTAAATAATTTAATATTTATTTCTGTCAAATTAAATAATTAGTATAATTAACTATTTATACTTAATGTTATTTATTTAGTAGTATAAATAAAATATATTGAAATATCAAGAATAAAAATAAAACTAAATAATAAGGATATAAAATTAAAAAATTTATATTTACTATTTTATAATTTTTTTAAATAAAAATAGAAAATAATATATTTATAAATAAATAAAAATTATTATGAAAAATTGAATATATAGATAAAACAAAAATAAATTATAACTCGTAAAAATAATTTATAAGATTTGTTACACAAATATTAAAATGTATGAACCGGCGTGACGTCATTAACATAAATACAAATCATACAATATAAAAAAATATATAAAAGTAGAAATAAAATCTTCAAACTTAATCAACGTAAGAATAAATAAAAATTTTGTTATTTATCTACTAAACGCGGTAGTAAATACTGGGATAAATAAAATTATATTTTTATAAATATATTTACAGATAACTAAAAAATTAAAAACAAACACACTAAACAATATAGAGCATCAATGGTAAAATATAACCTAAAAAGGTCACTTAAATTCAAAAAGAACATGCATGTGATGAATTATAATAAATTTATATATGAGGAGTAAAAATAAAATACAGAGAACAATTAAAAGAAGTAAAAGAAGGTAAAACAAATAATATGTGAAATAAATAAAAAATGTATTGTAATAGAAGATTAATATAATCAATGAATATAACAGATAAAGGAGAAAAATTAAAATACAATCTCATTAAACAAATTTCAAGAAAAAAATTTTGAAGAAGAACCTATTAATCAACTTTTATAAAAATATTATAACAAATTTAAAATGTCTTTAACAAAAATAATTCTATTAATTAAAATACATAAAAAAATAATTATATAAAACAAAATTATAAAAATATTTAGCAAAATTACTTAAATACCCTTAATTTCTTTTACCTCCTTAGTTCTCTATTCTTCTCTTCTTTGAACTTTGTACTCTCACTCACTCATCAATCCTCTCTCACCCTCTTTTAATCACACTAGATCACAGTCCCTTTCCACTTTAATTTTCACTCACAACACATATTTTCTGAGTCTAATAACTTTAATTTGCCTTTGAACTCACAGTAGCCTCTGACTAGTACATTTATGAAGATGAGGTTGGACGAGAGGAGGATGCGGCAGGAAGAGGTAGAGTTGTCATCGATGAGATAGTGGAGCTCGACGTCGTAGAGACCCTTGTGGAGCACCTCCACTTCCATATACATATGCTCGGTTCAGGTGCCCGTTCAAGGGATGCAACACTAACAAGAACCACCGACGGTTTAGGCCACTGAAATGGTGTGTGTGAAGAATCACTTCGTTGAAACGTTTGTGTGGTTGGCGCTATCAAAAAACATGGTGGTTGCCATCGAGAGAGGGATGCAGGTGGAAGTGGAGGTTGTACTGGTGGCGGCAGTGGTGATGGAGTTAGAGGAGAAGGAGGCATGGTTTGGGAAGAAACGAGAATGCGGAGTTAGATTTGGATTTTTAAAAATTATATGAGGGTAATCACTATAAGAAAAATGTTGAGTACCGTCGGATTTACACGTCGGATTTAGCGTCTCAGAGTAGCAGCAGATTTACCGTCGAATTTACCGGCAGTAACGGCGTCGAATTCGTAAGGTTAAGTAATTACCGACGGATTCATGTTTTCGACGGTAAATTCACCGGTAATATTTGGAGGGAAACAAAAATAAATTGGTGCGTCATTTAGGGTCAGATTTACCATCGAATTTTTCTAAAGGTAAATCCGATAGTAATTGAGCCATAAATTCAAAGCGCTAAACCTCTTCCCCCGTCATTCGAATTTCACTATCCCTCTAACCCTCTCGCCTCCCTCTCTCTTTCTACCCCTCTACCCATCTGCCCCTTCTCTCTCTAACCCTCTCGCCTTCCCTGTTGCCACCGGCCACCCTAAGCTGTTGACTCTCCCTTCTCTTTCTTTCCTTCTCTCTTTAACCCACTCTAGCTTGGCCCTTGTCACACAACCCCTGTTCCTAGCTCATTCCGACTAGCTTCCAACTCCGGCGACCGTTCGTTTGCCGCTTCTCGCACCAACAATATCATAATGCCACTGTAACTCTTTTCATCTTCTTTGTTCCGTTCTATTTTGGCAGCTCAGGTTACTACTCTATTTTTAATTTTTGTTTCAATTAATTTTAGTTTCATTAATCTGATTTATAGTTAGTTAGTTAGAATTAATTTTCTGTTAGTGAATTTTAAGTGGTTAGGTAGGTTAGATTAGGTTATTAGATTCTGCATTGCTGAAAACTGTTTGGATTATTTAGATTATGCTTGGTTGTTGCTAGTGTTGATTGTTGATTTAAAATTGGAGCTGTCAATTGCTATTTGATCTTGATTTTACTTGTTTAATGTTTGTGCATGCCAAGTGTTCGTCAATATGCCTCAGAGTTTTTAATGCAACTAGTGTATGTTTCCGTACACTGTACGAGATAATTAATAAAAATATATAAATTTTTTTATTAAAAGAGATTAAACAAAAATATATATATAATAATTATTACTATAAATATTTTATAAAGTTATAATTAAAATCAAAATTTAATTATTTTTAATATTAAAAATATTAAAAATAATTAGTATTTGTCTTAACTGATTTGGATTGATTGAGTGGTCATCTCACTCGTCTACTTAAGTAAGTATTAGAGTTTCGAATCCTGCCTTGTGTATGTAACAACTCATTGGCTACGGCAGACCCTCAATAAATGGACCTTCAATCCGTGGAGGATTAGTTCTCGACCTATCGAGTTAGAAAATACAGTGAAAGAAAATAGTATTTGTCTTGAAAGTAGAACAATTCTCATTGATGATAGCAATACTTATGGAGATTTGCCTTTGTTGAAATTTAACTGCGATAGTTTTATTTATTAGTATCATATTCATTCAGGAAGTCAAACAATATGATCAACGTTATTACCGGTTAAAATTTTATATTTTATGACATGATTTTCAAGCTTTTAAACTTATAAACTTATGTCATTATAAAAACTATTAGATTGATTAATATTTTTTGGTAATATTACCAAAACACCGTAGTTGAGTATATTAATTTGTGTAAAAAGAAACTATAATAACTTTTGTTATTCAATATATAATTTATTCTATTGAAAAATGAATTATTATTTTTAGATTAGAATATATTTTTTTCTCCATTTTTATATCATTTTATTTGACAATAATTGCCATTAAAGAAAAAATGAATAACCATACTATTTTATAATATGATATACAAAATAAGTTTTTATTTCAAAATTAATTCTGGTTAATAAAAAAAATTCAAAATATTTTCTTACATACATTTAAATTTGAATTCAAAATTGATTAACAACTCACCTTTTTTAAAATTTTAATAACAAAAACAAAATTAGTTAGCTGTAAAATATTCAGCATTTAATCATTTCAATCATTTAAATTTTAATTACCAAAAATTGAGTTAGAAATTAATTATAACTTAATAATTGATAATATATATATATATATATATATATATATATATATATATATATATATATATATATATATATATATATATATATATATATATATATATATATATATATATATTAGTACATATTGAGGATTGATTTATTGTCTAAATTTTTTTATAAACTTTGTAATATGTGAAAATAGTGATCTTATTTTTTATTATTATTTAAAAAATTATTCATAATTTTTATTATGTAATTAACTTAATTAATAACCTTTATTATTGTTTTTCTTCCAAAAAAATCATGTTTATATTATTTGTATATTTTTTTAATACTAATAAATATGTAGGTATTTATATTATTATATTTATTGTCATAGATAATGGCTTAAGTTATTTATTTCGTATGTTAAATAATATAAATGATATTTTATATATTAAATTCATCAATTTATCCATATTAAGAGGAGAAAAATTATGCAATAGATCGTATGTTATAAAGATGAGTTAATTTACATATAAATTATCTTTAGAAAAATAAAGAGATAATTTATCACATATATATAATAATCTTTCATATATGTAGTGTCATGTATATATTAGGAGGATCTATTTTAATTATGTGAGTGATTATTATTATTCACTTTTTCAATAAGATAGTAAATAATATTTAAAATTAAAAAAAAAAGATAATTAGAATTTTTTTAGTTTGATTATAAAATCTATTGTAAGTATACCTAACTTTTATATATACTAAATATAATCATATTTAATAGTATAGTATTTATTACAGTAATAACTCAAAATATTAAGTTAAGTGAGTAAGATCAATCTAGGTCTATTGTTAGGATCCTAAATCCGAATTAGGTTCATTGTCTTAAAATCCGATGCAGATAAAGTTCACGTATCCTATCTCAAATCGGCTCAAATTGAATTTTCGTTGTTAGTTAGATATAGTAATAGATACTCGTGTGGGTACGGCGGCGGACCCCTTTTCCCGTCCTTCGCTCCCGTTTAAAAAAAAATCCCCACTCTCCATCTTCGTCGCAAGTCCCCCTATTTAATTATCCCCTTAGCGAATGCAGATATCCACGATTATTTATGGATATTGTTTGAATTTTTTTAAAAAAATAACAAAAAAACTATAATATAATAATAATAAAATAATCAATTCAATATAATTTAACACAACTCATAATATATTCATTATAAAAAATAACATTTAAAAAAATATAAAAACATCTTCTAACATAATAACATAATATAATATTTTAGAGCGAAATTGAGCGACATAATGACGAACTTAAGAGGCAGAGAAAGTGAGTTAGAGGAAGAGTAGATACAAAATCAAGGCTAAGAATAAGTCTAAAAAGAAAAAAAAGAGTTTAAATTGGAGACAGAAATTAGGATTACCAAATTTAAGAAATGAATATATATATATATATATATACACACACACACACAACTAGAAAATTGATTAATACAGACAGATTTACAGACAGATTTAGTCTTTATTACAGACGGATTTTTGGTTACCGACGGATTTTGTCCCTCTGTAAAATAAAGCCCTGTTGGAAATTATTTACCGACGGATTTTTTTCGTCGGAAAATTACATACGGATTTTTACAAGTTACCGACGGATTTTCCCTCTGTAAATTTTCTATCCATTTCCCAAAGACGACGAATTTTCCGACGGATTTTTCGTCTGTAATTACAGACGAATTTTCTGACAGATTTTCCGTCTGTAATTACAGACGGATTTTCCGTCTGTAATTACAGACGGATTTTCAGACGGATTTTCCGTCTGTAATTACAGACAGATTTTCCGACGGATTTTCTGTCTGTAATTACAGACGGATTTTCCGACAGATTTTTCGTCTGTAAGGTAAAATAAAATTTTTTTTATTTTTCTAATTGCAAAATAAACTTGTTTTCATACAAAATAAATATAAATTTAATACAAACTTTTATCTAATTTGTATTCGAATATTTATAATATTTCAAAAAATAAAATTCATCGTATTATCAAAACATAAACGAAGTGTATTAATACATCAACTATAATCCTCAGTGTATTGTTCAACTGTACTAAATTTATCAGCTATAATTCATAACATTGTATTATATGAGAAAAATTACATTATGCAAATCTCTACAAGCCAATCAACTAGTATCCCGCGCATGCTTTGGGTAATGTCGTGTTGCTTTATATCTCTTAATGCAATTGGAAAAGGGCTACACTTCTTGCCTGATATCGGCAATAAAAGGTGCTGGGGATTTGAAACACGAGCAGAATCAACATTCCTTAATGAGCCACCCTGACGCTCCATTCAATCTGCACAGAAGCAATTTCAGGTGCTCATGCTTCTTGCCACCAGTTGTGGGGTGCTTCCAGTAGCTTAAAGGGACCATATGAATGAACTAATTTGCCATGAAATGAAACTAGTAAATTAGTTCTCAATTCAAAAGTTGAAAATAAAAATTTGGCCTTCTATATATTTTAATTCATGGACTTCCAACAAAAATTTTTAGAAGTTGCAAAATCAATTTCTAGGACTAGGACTAAGAACAATTCTAATATACAAGGCAAGGAGTAATGATTTCCATAGATCCCAACTAAGAACAATTAAGCTATTTTCAATCAGCCAATAAGCTATACAATGCACTAGTAGAAATGGGGCAACTCACTTCAGAGGAATTTAACAATTAGTTCTAATTGCCCATCTTTGATGCTGGATCCCCCCACAGACCTATCTACCAATATAGAGAGCTCTTTACTTTTATCTTTCAGGTAAATCCCAAGGTTGATCTGAAACAAAAAAACTAGATTTCAATAATCATTCATGTGTATTGGAATTAGCATAATTGTAATAGAATTGATTCAACAGAACAACATACAGGGTAATAATTTCCAGCAACAAGTTGATTTACTTGCAATTTCCAGTCTTTTCTATAGTCTCGAATCTGTAAAGTGCACTGTTTTAGCAACAAATCAGGAATACCATAATATAATACATTTGCCTAGGCATTCATATTGAGAACTCTAAATCAGCTGATCAACCTATTAGGCCTACCCTTTTGATGAAATCGCGTCCATTGGAATCAGTGTAAAAGGTTTTGCTACTTGCTACACTTGTTGTAATCTTGTTGCAATTTCTAATCACCTTAACAGGAAGTGAAGTGCCAAACTGATCCATATACCCTATTACTTGGCCTTTGATGTAATCACCCTGTATATTTCAAAATTAAAAAGCAAAATAGAAGGAAAAGAGAAGATATTAGTGCTGAAGGATATAACATGTTGGATGTTAGTGCTGAAGCAAAATAGAATTTGGGGCTCTGGTGTTCCCCAATTGCCTCCTTCATTCAGCAAAAACAAGTAAAGTTTATATATATATATATATATAATCTCATTTTTGTTCCACCATATGAATTGAAAGTTAAAACCATTGAAATCAAGATACTATTTCAGATAGAGATTGATGACTCTTAACACATGGATTAACCACCCTTTATATCATAAAGAGAAAAACAAGATAAGTAACAATGAATTATGACACATTCCATGCTTTTTGAGGTAACACACATCAAAAGAAAACAAACCAATCAAAGCTTCTCATACCTTGCCACTGGTACCAACAGCTACTACCATCTTAGCTTCAGCAGCAGCAAGATCCTCACTGAGCTTCTTGTTCTTGGATTCATGCTCCACATTCAAACCCTTAACTCTATCCAACTCAGCCTTCAAGACCACCACCTCAGACTTCAAATCTTGACAAAATATAAATATAAACCAGAATAGAACCACCAGTTTATTTTACCATATGAAATGAAGCATTATGTTCATTTTGCATTACATATGATAGTTCTAAAATGATGTAGAGATGTACCTGCCCCAAATTATCCAGTTTGAATTGCACCACATCCCTAAGATGTAAAAATTTGGAAGATCGCAATGCAAAATAAATGTTAAGTCAACACTATACCAAGCAACGACAGACTGCAGAAATGACAACAGAAAAAAAAATTCTTATAATGGAAACACAAGGAAGTAATGCACAACAAAGAATACCATACCACAGCTGCCTTGATAGAACCCTTTTCCTGGAAATCTGTAATAGAAGGTGAGGGTTGCTAATGCTTCTCCACCATGAAAAGATTCAAACTTTGTTTTGTTAAAGAAAGGGTGGTGGTGTTGTTTTTGGCCTATGTAGCAAAGAACAATTTATTGGATTACTTTTGAAAAAGTAGAGAGATTGTTAATACCTTAGATAGGCATACATTCGCAATTTGTGGTGCTGCAGCCTCTGCTGACATGCCACGACAACAATCCAAGGCCACTTCTGGTATTGGGCATGTGCAAGCTCATTTGGCAATACTCAGAATATTCCAGAAGTACTTCAATTTGCCACACAACTAAATAATTAGTAAAGGCTGGAACAAATACTACAAGAGAAATAATTAGTCATACCTTTCTGTTGAAAATCTTTGTCAGTTTTCACAAATTTTGCAACCAAAGCCCTGGACAATGCTGCTATCCACTCATCTCTGTTAAGATCTGAAGGAATTGCACTTAAAATGTTGTTTAGAAGATTCTCCTTGGCATAAATAGTAGCAGCAGTTCCATTGTGACCATCAAATAGCTGCAAACAACTTCTTTATCAGAAAGTGCAAATGAAACAACGAAAAAAAATTATTGAATCACAGGCATTTAGTACAAACATTTGATGTGCATATATCTATCTTATTATCCAGTGAGACTAATTAACAAACATTTGATGTGCATGTTAGCTCAAACCAACAAATAAGCAAACCATCGAACACTTGGTGTGCACAGAAAAATTCATAGAGGGAAAGGAAGAAGAAAAAGAAAAACGCACGAGTATTTCTCTGAATTCTTGTTGTGCGATCTTGCGCTCTGGAGCCCTAATCTGCGCAGCTTCGGCCTTGAGCTTCTTGCGCTCCTCATTGGTAACTCTAAGGGATTCTCTGCAAGCTTCGTCCTCGAGCTCCTTCTCGATCTGAAGTAGCTCCATTTCGTGGATGTACAGATTGCAAACCTCCTTCACCTGCTTCGCGTAGCCCCTTTGAAGCATCGCCAGCTTCGCCTCAGCCTCCTTCGGGTCCTACGGAGGCTGCCAGCTTCCAAAGAAGGTATTGGAATCCAGAAACTTGTGGTTCTAGCGGTGGTTGTTGTGGTGTGAGGTAGTGACAAATGACCGAACAATGGCAGCAGAGGCGGCGGCGGAGGAGGAGAAGGAACGAAGAGAGCGTGACGGAGAAGATCTATTGGAATAAGAGGAATTAATTGCATGAAATTGAAAATCTAACCTCCAAACTTTGGCTAAATTAGCGGATTGCAGGTTAGGGTTTGAAAGGAGAGACGCGAGCAACACAGGGAGAAGATCCGGGAAAAAGTGTGACGGAGCTTCGGTGCGACGGCGGTGCAAGGCTGAGAGGCGCCGCTGACGGAGCATTTGGAGGAGATGAGTGTGGAGAAGTAGAAGGATCGTGACTGAATAGAAGAACTATGGGTGACAACCCTAATTTCAATATATTTTTTGACGGAAAATTTTAAATTACAGACGGATTTTTCGTCTGTAATAATTTAATAAAACGTAATTTTTTGTTCATTTAATTACAGACGGATTTTTCGTCTGTAACTATTTTCTATAAAAAAAAGTTAATTTTTCCGACAGAATTATCGACGGATTCTCTTTTCCGTCTGTAATTTATGCTAATTCATTTTTTTTGTTTTCCGACAAAAAATCCCTCTGAAATTCCGTCTGTATTTCCGTGGGATAAAATCCGTCAGAAATATCCGTCTGTAATAACTAATTTTCTAATATATATATATAAGGATAAATCAGTAATTTATATTCACGCGGATTTAACGGGTTCCTTGAAGAGGGTACCTATGTCCCATCCCAGTCTATTTCACCTGGACAGGTCTTTACCTATAAAAATTTTACTGATCCCCATTCAATTCCAGATTTGCTAGTCTTTTTATCATTCTAATTCTAGCATTTGTTGGTTCCTAACGTGAAACTACTCTAGCCACTTAGTAAATTCCTAGATAACCAAAGTTAAAGCTATATCATTCTCATAAAATAATAACACCCTTAAAAACTATTAATCAAAATACATAAAAAATATATAAAACAAAATCATAGAAAATTTTGGCAAAATAAAGAAATTACAAAGATTATAACGGAAGTACAAAAAAAAAGAGAAAAAGAAAGTATAAAATACATTATATATATATATAATAATAGATAAAAAATTTAAATTAAATTTATTTATTTTATTTTCATATTCATTATTTATTAAATAATTTAATATTTATTTCTGTCAAATTAAATAATTAGTATAATTAATTATTTATACTTAATGTTATTTATTTAGTAGTATAAATAAAACATATTGAAATATCAAGAATAAAACTAAAACTAAATAATAAGGATATAAAATTAAAAAAATTATATTTACTATTTTATAATTTTTTTAAATAAAAATAGAAAATAATATATTTATAAATAAATAAAAATTATTATTAAAAATTGAATATATAGATAAAACAAAAATAAATTATAACTCGTAAAAATAATTTATAAGATTTGTTACACAAATATTAAATGTATGAACCGGCGTGACGTCATTAACATAAATACAAATCATACAATATAAACAAATATATAAAAGTAGAAATAAAATCTTTAAACTTAATCAACGTAAGAATAAATAAAAATTTTGTTATTTATCTACTAAACGCGGTAGTAAATACTGGACAAAATAAAATTATATTTTTATAAATATATTTACAGATAACTAAAAAATTAAAAACAAACACACTAAACAATATAGAGCATCAATGGTAAAATATAACCTAAAAAGGTCACTTAAATTCAAAAAGAACATGCATGTGATGAATTATAATAAATTTATATATGAGGAGTAAAAATAAAATAAAGAGAACAATTAAAAGAAGTAAAAGAAGGTAAAACAAATAATATGTGAAATAAATAAAAAATGTATTGTAATAGAAGATTAATATAATCAATGAATATAACAGATAAAGGAGAAAAATTAAAATACAATCTCATTAAACAAATTTCAAGAAAAAAATTTTGAAGAAGAACCTATTAATCAACTTTTATAAAAATATTATAACAAATTTAAAATGTCTTTAACAAAAATAATTCTATTAATTAAAATACATAAAAAAATAATTGATATAAAACAAAATTATAAAAATATTTAGCAAAATTAAGATAGAAAAAATAAAAATAAAGAAATTACAAATATTACACCCGAAGCACAAAATTAAAAGGAAAAAGGGATAGAAAGCACATTCTAATTATATATAATTAAAATATATTGTTGAATTATTAAATTAAAGAAATTGAATTGATGTCTAAAAATAATTACTAAAAATAATAAATTATGATGACTAAAAATAATAAATTAAACCAAAGAAAATTTGAAAATATTATCTGAGAATATAAGAATCATATAATATATAATATAAGAGTATATATACATTAATAACAAAATAAAATTGTAGCATATAGAATTGGAATCCTTCAATATTTTTAAATGAATTAAATGAATTCATTTAAAAATAATAAATATTCATTCACTACAATGATTAATACCCGTTTTATTTACTAGACCGTGCTAATAAGAGAGCAATTAAAAAATATATGTGACCAATTAAATAATTTATATATTTAAGTATCTATTAATTAATACAAAGTATAAACTCGTTACCTTCTCAATAATTAATACTCATTTTATTTAAGTATCAATTAATTAATACTCGTTTTATTATATATATATATATATAAAATAATAAGATAATAAATTAAATTAAATAGATTCATTTATTTTATTGCCTTATATATTATTTATTAAATCACGTAATATTTATGTAGTTTAAAAGAAATAAATATAAAAGGAAGAGATAAAGAAAAAGTGAACGAATAAAAATGTGTAGTTATCAAAAGACAATAAAAAAGTCTTTTTTATTTTTTTATTTATTAATTATTAACTTATTATAATTAATTTCACATTATTTATTATGTGTTATTCATGTTACAAATTAACACAATCAATTAGTTTAATTATAGATAATTAATTATAATTGATATAACTCATTTTACTATACTTTCTAAAAAAATAATTAAAAAGATACGTTTTAATTTTTTGTTAAAGTAAAATAAAATAAAATACATACTAATATGTTTTTTCCCAAAGCAAGTTCGCCGCAAATTATAGCAGTACCGTCCGCTAAAATTTGACCCCTTTTTATGCATTTACCGCGTTGAACTTGAGGTTTTTGATGCATGCAAGAAAAAGGAAATATATATATATATATATATATATATATATATATATATATATATATATTTGAATTGTATTTGCGAGGCTCCATTGTAGAATTCCAAGATTCCCTTTTTTTTTGTGAAAAAGGCCTGTATCAATAATTATTATTTTACATATGGACAATTCTTCAATATCTTGTTCATTTATTATTAAATCTTTTTTATTTCTATTTCATTTTGGAATCCAAAGAGATGCATATTCTTTTTTATTGAATAGATATAAATATGAAAATTATAAAATTTTATTAACATTTCAAATAAATTAATACCATAAAACTGAATTCAATGTCTATTTAAAATAATTACTGACCTTCTATTTTTTTAATTATTAATAATTTAAATAAAATAATATACTATAACTTATTTTTATTTATTTTAAGTAATTACTAACATTTTATTTTTTTAATTATTTTCTTGTCTTATTTATCATTCATGCTTTCGATCAAATATATTAATAAACAAATAAACTAAATTAATTACGTCAATTATACTTGGACTATTCAACAATTCAACATAATCTTTTTAATTTGGGATTAACTACTAACCATAGAAAACAGAAAATTTAGAGTAATTTAGTATTATGAACATTAATTATGTATTGTGAAATAACCTAAAATCATAATGTAATTTATTTTTAAAAAATTAATCAAGCATTATTGTTAATTATAAAATTACCTAAAAGTATAATGCATTTTATTTTAAAGAAACAATCAACCATTAACATCAATAAATAAAAACTATCATCAAAATGCTTTGATTAAAATATAAGGGGTTAATTATTATTCATTATTAATAATATATCGATTATATCAAAAAGTAAAAATATAATTATCCGCGTTTACATCATTAGAAGAATTAGCATCACAAGTAGAATTTTATAAAAAAAAAAGTAAAATTGCGCACATATATATATATATATATATATATATATATATATATATATATATATATATATATATATATATATAGTGAATTTAAAGAATAAATATTGTTAAGTAATTAATATTTTTTTGAAATAAATAGTAAAAAAAAATTATAAACTATATTCTTTCATAAGTAACCCTTTTAAGTTGTACGTTATCATTTAAATTGGCATTTTTTTATAACGAACATTTATTCTTAATAATTGTTAGAGGTTTTGATACCTTATAATAATTATCTATAAAGAAGAGACATATATATTCTGAAAAAGTTATTAAATAAATTTATTCTTTTTGCCCTATTTTCACATTAAAAAATTTTTTGTTCTGTCTTTTTTTTTTTAACTATTATCATGTTATTATAATTGTTAAAATAATATTGGAAAAAAATCTTTAAAAACAAAAATAGTGATGACACTTCGAATAATTAATTCAATAGAATTAAACTTAAATGAATAAGATGATTCAATTAATTACACAGATAATAGTATATTTATAAATATTAATAATAAAAATAGTCTTACTAATGTAAATGACTAATACAATAATTATATGAAAAAATAAATAATTACATAATTGCATAATTTTCAAGATCCTATATGATTGAATTTAATGGACAAATTCAAAAATATCATACGATAATGTCCTAATATTTTAGCATATTGTAAATCATACTATAATTTTATATATCATCTTATAACTTTAAGTCAACTCCTTAACCACATGAAGGACACATGATAAAAGAGAATATTACAAAATAAAATTATAGTAAGATTATTTAAAAATACCCTAAAAAAGACACATTTCTTTTGTTAATCAAAAGCTAGAAGAAAAAAAATATGCGCCTAATAATGAGCAACTAAAATAGACAAAAATATTTAAAAAATATAAAAAATAAAATGTATAAGTAGTGATAAAAGAAATAAAAATTAAATAAATTACAAAAATTATACCTTAAACACAAGAGAGAAAGAAAGAAAGAGAAAAAAAGAGAAGGAATGAGTAAAAAACACATTATGATTTCGTATAAATAGATGACATTGAAAAAAATAAACTAATTAACTTAATTCATATATTTCGTTATCATATTTATTATTTACTAAAATAATTTGATATTTACTCCAATAAAATCAAATCAAATGATTAATATAATTAACTAAATTAATTAATTGATATAATTAATTGGGAGATTTGAATGTCTAATCAAATTAATTAATTGATATCATTAATTAGTTATAATTGATATCATTAATTGCCACGTCAGCTCCATTATTAAGTGCAGAAATCCGATTTTTATATAATAGAATAGATTTTTGGTCTAATTCTTGAAAATCAATGCTCGTTTGCATGTTATGATTGTTATTATGCATTGATAATGGAATTTGGTTTATTTTTAATTGACCAAAAATTTTGAATATTTTAATGATTGAGGCATTTATTTAATAGTACAAAGTTAATTAAGTTGGTCCTTTTTAACCTGATTAGGTCAACTTTGTATGTTTAATTGGTTTTGGGTTATATTAGGAATGAATTTTAAATGTTGAAATTAATTGGTTATGGTTTCTTTTCTTTATTTAGTTCTGAACTTAGGGTACTGAACTTGTTTTGAACTTAGAATTTTCTAAAATTTCGAACTTAGGATACTGAACTTGTTTAGTTTCAATTTTAATTAGAACATGTTTTAATTTCTGTTCCTTATTTAATCCTGATTTATTCCGATTCTAATTAAAACATGTTTTGATTATTGTTGATTTGTTCTAAACTAGTTATTATAATTTATAAAGTTGTTTTATTGTTCTGAATTTTTTATTATTGTTGATCATTGTGTTGATTATTGTTGATTTATGTGTATTATTGTTGATTTACTTCTCTTTGTTGGATTTCTAAACTAAGTTTAACGTAGTTAATTGGTATGCTCTTTGCAAACATGACGATATGTATAGGTGTTACGGATCAGCGTACTGGTTGTGGTCGTGGTAGATGGAGGGTTTCTGCCGGTACTCCTGGGAATTCTGGATCCTCTCCCTCTACTCCAACTACCCCGGTGACGTCAAAGGTTGCGAGTTTATCGGACCAGCCGTTCATCATGGTCCCTAGCCCCAACTACGTCCCTGCGTCTACCACGACGCCGCCGCCTCCAGCAATGGACACTTCAGTCCCAAAATCTTCTCACAGACGTGAGCCAGCAATGCCCCTCTACCACCTCCCATCGTACAGTTGACGATTTGGCCAGATAGCGGAACGGGGTAAATATCACTTTAAGTCTTCTATATGCTGAAAGTGTCTGATTATTGATTCCAGTTTAGTGGATTTAGGGTTGTAGGTTTGAATTGCTGAAAGTGTTTTATATATCGTGATTAGTGATTCTTGATAGTTGATTCTAGTTTTAGTGGATTTAGAATTGTATGTTTGAATTGCTGAATGTCTTTGATATTGCCTGATTATTGAATTGGTGAAAGTGTCTGATTATTGATTCTAGTTTAGTGAATTTAGTGGATTTATAGATGTTGCTTCTTGATTATTGCCTATTGTTCATTGATTGTTGACATTTGGTACTGTTTAAGTTAATTGTTGATGGATAGAGTTTGTGGCGCATTCTAGTTATAGATGAAACTCTGCCAAAATTTCTAAAAAAAATCTATATATTATGGTTATTTGCTTATGAAGTTTTAATTTATATTGCCATATTGGTTTGTTTGTGAATTGTTGATAGGTTTCGCGAAACAACAACACTTATACTTAGGAGATAGTTGACCAATGTCATCAAGCTGATATACGCCCATCCATGGCCAAGCTACAAGAAGATCTCCTCTAAGACTAAGAGCGATGGTTTCAGAAGTGGGAGGTAATTAAATTTTTTTTAGTTTTAAACCTTCTTAGCTTGTTTGTATCTTCTATTTTGTTTAATACGATTTATTTTGATTAACTAATTTTAAAGTTTCTTTGTGCAGCTGAACTTTATATGGGACGCTGAGCATGATACCCTCATTAGGAAGATATACGACCATCGAATGGATAGGCGACTGCAATAGATGCTGAAGGATGTTCGTGAGAGGTGTGACCACCTCATGGCTTGGTGCCGCCTGGAAATCAAGAAGGCTCTGTTAGTTCACTAGGAGACCGATGAGGGGTTCAGGCATCAACGTCTCACATACAAGGCTAATACGGCATCGGCCAGGTCGTCCAAGTATACTGGCGGCTCAGCGACCTTCATGAAGACCAAGGCCAGGCTGATATGTAGCTTCTTTAATTTTGTTATTAACTTAGTTATATTCTTTGACATATCATTAGCCGGCATCCTAATCATATTGTTTCAATGCAACATATGTAATCGAAGTCGTTGGATCGTGATGCGACATTGGCGGAGACCTTCAAGTATACTCACACTTTGAAGGAGAACAAAGAGAGATTTGCTGATCAGTGGTCTCAGGATCATTATGTGAGTAAACATTTGATCTTGTGATATAAAATTAGAGATTACCTGTATAGCTATCGTCCTAATCATAATAACATGCGTTACACAAAAATGTTATAGTTATTTTTTGTTTAATTTACTCTACTTAATGGGATCAACAATTCACATTATATTTAAAAATAAAATTACCTTTTTATATTATTCTATCATTTTTTGGTATATACATAAAAATGTTGTCTTTTTTTTTCAATATTCTTTTTTGCATCGTACTTTTTTAGTACTCTCTCGGTACAATATTCTTTTTTGCATCGTACTTTTTTGGTACTCTCTCGGTATTTTTTGATACAGTTTTAAATTATAGTTTTTTACTAATTATGATTCTGTTATTACTTATAGTTATTTTTTTATTTAATTTGTTCTTTCTAATAAGATAAATCATTTATATTATAAAAAAACTTACAATAATAAACCGTACACAAGAATTACAATGACAAATTTTTACAAAATCAAACAAAAAATAGAATATATATTTTTTATAGTACTCAAACAAAAAAATCATTTAAATCTGTTTTCACTGCTCATTTTTTATGCAATTGATTAATTGAATTTAGTGTTCAGTTGCTTTTGTTTTGAATGTTGCTAAGCTCGATTAATCAATTATCCGGCTTATTGCTTTACTATTTTGTTGCTGAAAGCTGAGATTTCTGTAATTTTATTTCCTTAAGCTGCATTGTTGGATTTGGTGCATCAAAACTATATTGGATGAATTTCTGTGTCAAAGAGACCTTTGTGCCACATAATTTTTGGAGACTACCTCAAAGGAGTTTTCTTACAAGTTTTGGTCATACCCTTATCTTATTTACCTGTTTTGAATGGTGATTTACTCATACGCATGGAATGGTTTAAACTGATTTTCTAATTGACCAAAACTTGGATTTTTTTGTAATTAGAGCCTCTTTGCATGAATTCACAAAATTGAGAAATTTGAACCATGTAACTGGCTTCATCCATTTTTATCATGCTTAACTGCTTCAAGTTACATAGAACATGAATTATTTGTTTCTTATTTCAATCTTATGACTTTCCTGCTTAATTGAATTTTGGTGTTTGACATTATTCTAATTGCTTTGTTCATCAATGCTTTAACCCTTTTAACACCAATTACATAAGCTTATGCCAAGTGACTTGAGACCATCATTCATTTGCTTATATGCTCTATACATACATTTGTATCACTTTGGCATAGTGCATTGTTATGACGTGAATGTGAGCTTGCTTGTCTGTTGGAACCTTTTGAAGATCTTCATAGTTTAAGAACCATACTTGCTATGCAAATAACAATTAACTTTCTTTTTCCTAACTTTTCATTTTTAACTAACTCTTTTATCTTTTCTTTTCAATTTTCCTTTCCAACTAACTCTTTTTTCTCTTTTCTTTGACACATAGCAACATTGTTTCTTTAACAGACAAGTAACCTGATTTTCCTTGAAAAAAATTGCTTGGAATCGAAATTCTAATTGATTTTGATTCTTATTTTCATTCACATTCCAAGTCAATTCCACTTGTATGAGCTCGCTTCACACATAAGCTATTATTTTCTCTATTTTTTTGTTTCTTGCCTGCTTATCATATTGTTTTTGCCTTGTATACCTTAGATTATATTTCATACCCTGTTTTCTATGATTTTTTAGGATGACTGACAGGAAAGGGAAAGGCAAGGCTAAGGCCAGCTCCAACAAGAGGAAGCGTACACAACCAGCCGCTGAAAATAGTGGATGAGTTGATATTTGAAAGGCAACTCAGTGAGAAGGATAAGGCTGATCAGAATACCCCCTTCTTCTGATCCAATCAAGTTTGCCAACCTCTACTGCGAGCTGAGGTTTCTGCATTTTCTGGAAAAGCGGAGCCTCCATGTTGAGAGAAAGATGCAAATAAATACCAACCGAGCTGCGAAAGTACACTACACACCAGATTGAACAGCGGGGTTTGGTATTTTTTGACCGAGGCTTAGTCAGGGTGAATGCATCTTAGGTCTAGGAATTTTATTATAACTTCTACAAAGTGACCCTTGATGCAGTTCAACTCCGAGGCAGGCAGATTCTAGTCGCAGAGGAAGCAATTGAAGAGATCCTCCACTTTTAACCCAAAGTAACTGCTAAAGATGATTTTTACAAGGATGAAGAGGCAATCCACCTCATGGAGTTTGATTGGGATGCCGTCCTCCAAACTATAGCTATCCTGACAATCCATGGGTATATGGACCGTCAAAGCCGAGTTTGAAGGGCATAAAGGTCAAGTATCTTACCGTCGAGGCTAGGCTGTGGCAGCAGATCATGAGTAATTATGTTGATCCGTTACCCTAAGAACGGTCTATACCAGAAACTTTGGAACCAGGATCAACACATAACCTCCCCGCAAATCTCTCCACGTAAAAACTAAAGTCCCGAATCTCGGGCTACCAACAAGGACCACGTCAAAACCGATAACAAATGATACGAATAACTACCTTCAATATCTCCATTATAAATAGGTGACTTATTCACCCACAGGTATGATATACATTCAGTCTTACTCTAAATTACCTTAGATTCTTACTTACTCTTACTTACTTGAGTGTTGGAGTCCCTTTGCAGGTGCCCAACGCTGCCTTCCCAGCAAGTAGACGACGTTCCACACTTTGTGATCCATGGAAAGCCGGTTCGAACTCCCGCGAGGCGAGCTATACCTCAGAGCGTCCAGATCCACACAGGAATAATTGTAGCCCACCGTGGGGCCTTGACTTTTTCTAACCCCACAACTCTTTATTCTCTACATTTTCTAATCTTTTTTGCAGGCCACAGCATATGGCGGACGAGCACAGCCACACTCCCTTGAACACTAACCAGGCCGAACTTCTGGCGATCAATGATGCCCTCAAGGCCGAGAACCAGAGAATGGCCGAACTCTTACGCCAGAAGCAGCACGACCATAGCAAGGGAGGAGAACACAAGAACGCTGAAGACAAAGACAACAACGATGAGCACACATCAGAGACAAAACACACTATACTCAATCCCCTGAAAACAACCACCAAAAGAACCAACCCCTTTACAAAAGAAGTCATGAGCTTCGAAATGCCCAAGAACTTCACCCTACCAATGACTTTAAAACCCTACCAAGGAATAGGAGACTCGAATGTCCACGTCACTGAATTCCACACTATGATGTTCATGAACAAAGAATCCAACCTAATTTTGTGCCGCACTTTCCCGACCTTTCTGGATGGAGTCGCCCTAATTTGGTTCTCCAACCTCCCTGAAGGTTCCATCTCCAATTTTGATGTGCTGGCCAACCAGTTTGTCAATCATTTTGCCGCATCCAAAATATACGTCCACAATTCCAACTACCTGAGCACTATCAAACAAGGGCCGAACGAAAGCCTGAAAGACTACATGACTAGGTTCGCGGAAGCAACCAATGAAATACCCAACCTAAACCCTGAAGTCTACCTTTACGCCCTAAAGAGTGGTCTTCGCCCAGGAAAATTTCAAGAGACCATAGTTATAGCAAAACCGAAGACTCTAGCTGAATTCTGAGAAAAAGCAACAACCGAGATCGAAATTGAGGAATTCCAAGCATTGTGAAGAGTGGAAAAGCCTACCTCAAACAGAAAAGACGAAAGACGAAACAAGCATTCGAGCAGTAGAACAAACCAGAGGTCATTTAGACTGACACCTAAGTTCGACAACTACACTCCCCTTAATACAAAAAGGGAAGACATTATAAAAGACATCCTGCATTCAAAAGTCATCAAACCTCCAAACAGGGCTGGTACATATCAAGACCAGCGATATGTAGACAAATCCAAACACTGCGCCTTCCATCAGAAATACAGACACACCACAGATGACTGTGTAATAGCAAAGGATGTCCTCGAAAATCTAGCCCGCCAAGGACTACTGGATAAATACATCGAAAGCCACGGACGAAAGCGGAACACAGAAGACCTCGGTCAGCAACCTAAAACAACTGACAATTCCTGAGATAAAGGGAAAAATGTAGACAATGATGTTAACCCACCTCACAGAGAAATAAATTGCATTTTCGGTGGTTTTGCAGGTGGAGGATGTATAAACTCGGCAAGAAAAAGGTCGTACCGAGCTATGATGACCATGACAGGGTCAACCTTGTCCCAACTCGCCAAGAAGGACAAACCAGAGATCTCGTTCCTCCCTAAGGACTATAAGGAAACTGACCGCAACCTGGATGACCCCGTAGTCATCACAGCACAGCTCGGAGAGCCATTAGTAAAGAAGATCCTGATGGATCCGGGGAGCAGCGCAGATGTGCTATTTTACTCAACATTTCAAAAGATGAAGCTAAGTGACAAAGCTCTCCAGCCATCACTCGGGGAACTGGTAGGTCAATCAGGTGAGTGAGTTTCTATCCGAGGCTACATTTGTTACAAACCACATTTGGAGATTATACTAACAGCAAAACCATAGATATACAATACCTTGTTGTTGATTGCAAAAGTCCTTACAATATAATCTTAGGCAAACCCTCCTTAAATGCATTCAGCACTATTGTCTCTACTGTGCACTTGTGTGTTAAGTTTCTTTCATAGGATAACAAAGTAGTTACAATTCATGGGGACCAGAAGGAAGCCAAGAAGTTCTATAACGCTAGCCTAAAAACCAAATATCCAAGACAACCCGAGCAGCAGTATGTCCAGGCAGTATACAATTCGAGTCACTTACCACCCCTGGCCGACTTGGACCCTTGGACCAACTATCAAGAAAGACCGATGCCAACAGACGACCTTACAAAGGTTTAGCTAATGGCCGAGGAAGGAAAGCATACATACCTCGGCAACGCACTAAACAATGGAGAACGGAAGGAACTAGCCAAGCTATTAAGGTAAAATGCCGACCTATTCGCATGGACCCCAACAGATATGCCAGGGATAGACCCCAACGTCATTTGTCACAAGCTAGCCATCAACCCATCAATCTGACCTATAGCTCAAAAGAAAAGACACCCCGGCGCAGAGAAGAGAGCAGCTTCCCTGGAGGAAACCCAAAAACTTCTCAACGTTGGTTTCATCAAAGAGCTCAGGTATTCCACTTGGTTAGCCAACGTGGTGATGGTAAAGAAGAACAACGATAAGTAGAGGATGTGTGTGGACTACACAGACCTTAACAAGGCACAACATGAAGTTCAATCCAGAAAAGTGCGCTTTTGGAGTGCAGAGCGGGAAATTTCTCGGTTTCATGCTAACTTGCCTAGGTATTGAAGCCAACCCCGAAAAATGCCAGGCAATCCTAAACATGAGAAGCCCAAAGACGGTCAAAGAAGTTCAATAATTAACTGGCCGACTTGCAGCATTGGCCAGGTTTTTACCCCGCATAGCTCACCGATCACATCATTTTTTCAAGACTCTAAGAAAACAACAAAAGTTCGAATGGACCAAAGAGTGCGAAGAAGCCTTTGCCGAACTCAAAACCATACTATCAGAGCCACCAATCCTTCAAACCCTAAAGGTTGGTAAACAACTTTATCTCTATTTATCTGTTACTAATCATGCTATCAATTCTGTCTCAGTAACAGAAACAGGAAAGCAACAACACCCGGTATACTTCGTCAGCAAATCCCTTCAGAATGCCGAGGTCCGATACCCGAAGCTAGAAAAGCTGGCTCTGGCCCTTGTAACAACGGTCAGACGCTTGCGGCATTACTTCCAAAGCCATACCATTGTGGTCAGAACCGAGCAACCCCTAAGACAAATTCTGACGAAACCCAAACTGGCAGGAAGATTAATCAAATGGTCGATCAAGCTGTCAGAATATGACATCCAATACCAGTCCCGAGGTGCCATCAAATCTCAAGCACTAGCTGACTTCATCGCAGAACTCACTTTAGAAGAACAAGGTCCTACAGATAACAAATGGAGACTATACGTCGACGGAGCTTCAAACAGTAAGGGCTCCGAAGCAGGAATACTACTTGAGGACGAACAAGGAACATCATTAGAGCAATCCCTACAATTTACTTTCCATGCAAGCAATAACCAAGTAGAATACGAAGTGCTAATAGCTAGACTACGACTGGCCCACACAATAGGCATCACACAGCTAAGCATCAAATGCGACTCCTTACTTTTGGTACAACAGGTAACAGGTAATTTCCAGGTAAAGGATCCATTACTAGAAAAATACAACACTATTGTCAATAACCTTGTAACCGGTTTTTAAAAATTCGATATATCCCACATACCTCGGGAAGAAAATGATAGAGCATATATCCTTTCAAAATTAGCAACAACAAGAAGTCAAACTAAGACACCTATATTATCCCAACTAACGCTTGATGAACCAAGTGTTATGCTAACAACAATTTCAAGTATCTTGCAGGAAGATGACTGGCGAACACCTTTCATAAATTACTTGCAAACAGGTGACATACCCGACAACATTCAAAATAAAAGAAAATTCAAAAGAAGAGCAAGTTTTTACACAATACTCGGCTCCGAACTATACAAAAGAGGTTTTACAAGGCCTCTCGTAAAATGCCTAAACATGGCAGAGGCCAAAGTGGCAATGGATGAAGTTCATGAAAGCGTTTGTAGAACACACATAGGAGGACGAAGCTTAGCTTCTAAAATCCTCCGAGCAGGTTATTATTGGCCGACGTTGCAACAAGACTGCATGCATAAAATTAAACATTGTGATCATTGCCAACGTCACGCACCAATCATCCACAACCTAGCCGAACAGTTACACTCATCTGAGGTGAGCTGGCCATTCAACAAGTAGGGACTAGACATCCTCGGACCTTTTCCACCCGCTTTAGGCCAGGTTAGGTTAAATTTTTAATTGTTGTCATTGACTATTTTAGAAAATGGATAGAAGCAATAACATTGGCAAAAAGAACTTCCGAAAAAATGATTTCTTTCGTATGGAAAAACATACTCTGCCGATTTGTATTCCTCAATCCATTATCACTGATAATGGTAGACAATTTATAGATAAAAAATTCACAAATTTCTTACAAAATTTCAAAATAGTTTAACAGTTTTCGTCTGTCGAACGTCCACAAACTAACAGTTTAGCCGAAACTGCCAATAAGATCATTTTACAGGGCCTTAGAAAGAAACTTGAAGACTCAAAAGGAGAATGGGCCGAGCTTATCCCTAAAGTACTGTGGAGCTATGACACAACAGAACAATCGTCAACAAAGAAAACTCGTTTTAGGTTGGTATACGGATGTGATGCCATGCTACCCATTGAGGTCTCTCTACAAAATCCCAGAACTACAAACGTCAGCGAAAGCAACAACATCGAAAACAGAAGAACCGAGCTTGACCTCCTCGAAGAAAGCTGAAACAAGTCAACACTACAACAACTAGTTGCTATACGAGCTATAGCTCGAAAATACAACAAAAAACTCAAACCGAGGACATTCTTAGAAGGAGACCTCATTCTCAGAAGAATAGAAAACGTACAAAAACCACAAGGACATGGCAAGCTAAGCACCAATTGGGAAGGCCCATTCCGGATCCAAAAAGTCATCGGCAAAGGAGCCTACAAATTACAAAAGCTTGATGGAACTATCCTACTAAACAGTTGGAACATATCTTCTTTAAGAATGTATTTCAGTTAGACTATAAGTCGGGCATGGTGATGCACTCTTTTTCCTACTACCAGATTTTATCCCTAAGAAGGGTTTTGCTGGAGAGGTTTTAATGAGGCACACCACCCCGCACTCTTTCATTCATCATCTTACAATACAAACATTACCTATTATCTATATTACATTCTCTATCCTACTCGGCCGAGTACTACTAACCCAAAAATTCGAAGTATTCAAACAAATCTTTCACAAAAATCAAACATGCAACAAAATCTTAACATTATCAAATTTGTTTGGCTAAGTACAAGCCAGCAGTTCAAAATAAACACATCAAATAAAGCTAACGGCTATAAGCCTAAAGGTTCCAAAATACATACATAAAAACAACAATCTATTATAAGCTAAATATTTGGGTTTTCACCCTCCCCTTCAACACCATCATCATCATCAACCAACTCATCGCCAACAACAACCTTACACGGATTCATCGCAGACAAATAAGCAGCAGGCGCCAGATGTTTTGCTTGCTCAACTGCTCTCTCAAAACCAGCAGCGAACATTTCAATCCCATGATCCTCCTTCTCAGTCTCAAGCAGCTTCTTCTGAGCACCGAGAACTATCAACCTAGCCTCCAAAGCAGTCTTCTCCTCGCCAAGCATTTTACCAGCATCCTCGGCGACTGTCAGTTTCCCTTGCAAAGAATCCACCAAATCTAGAGCAGTATGAAGCTTATTCCCCTTCTCCAAATTATCCTGCATCAGCTGATCAACCGTAGCTTTATCGAACGAATCCCTCGCATGCTTCAACTCCTGTGTTCGGCCAATAGACATCAGCTGAGCTCCCATCACATGAAATAACCAGCAAAATAAATTAAACCAACACAAACTAACGCTACTAAAGAGAGCTGAGTAAAAATATTATACCCGAAGATACTGACAAACTCCAATATCACCAACCTCCTGAACGAGCTTGACATCAGATGGACTTTGAGAATACTCATTGGCCACCATACTCAACGGGAAGTGTTCACTCCAAAGGGAAGTCAAGTCCTCATCTCCTCTGTAGCCATGAAGCACTCTCTGGTTTTCAGTAAAACGCTTCACCTCCAAATCAACATCCTTCCCGCCGAGCTTATCCTCGGCCAAGTTCACAGGCCTATCCTTTTTGCCCTCACCCCTTTTTCGTTTAAAACTAATTTTCTTAACAGGAGATGGTTGATCAACCTCGGCACCCTTCTCTGCCATAATATGACTACTAGAACCCTGCTTTTCAACGTTTTTGTCCGAAAATAAGCTCACAGGCTACTCGAAGTCACCTTGGGAGCTTTCTCAACTGCAAAAAAATAAGCAGCAAAGGAATTACAAACCATAACCAATCATATACAAACAAACTACACACAACCATTACCCATGTATCCAACCAATGCATCTTTATCCGTTTCCAACTCAAGAAGTTCAATAACCAACAAGAAGCCCGAAGAAGAGATATGGTTAAATAAAAATTCCACAATCATCTCATTCCTATACTCCATCCCATCCATACCCAGCCAATATCTGTCTAGGCCTCGGAACCCAGAATAAAGGAAACCTCTCCAACAGACATTCATCAACAAACCAAGGAAATTCACCCTCAGCAATATCAATCTTCAAAAACATAGACTTAAAACCCTTATAAGAAGACCTATACAAACTGAAAATGGCACGATCAGGGGCACTGGCCAGGTTCAACCAACAACCACGTCTAACCCGCTTACACTGAAACAACGCAAAAAAGACCTCCAATAAAGGATCAATCTCTAAAAATCCCATCAGAATCTGAAAAGCCCTAACAAATGTCCAAGAATTAGGGTGTAGCTGAGATGGTGCACACTTAAGTTGCATCAACACGTCACGCTCAAACTCAGAAAAAGGAAACTTCACACCTAGGTCAACAAAAACACAACTATACATAAAGAAGAACTCAAAACCCTCCCTGCGATGAAAGACACGATCAGTAGCACTACATGGTACACACCTAAGTTTGATATCACTACCCTCCCTAACCCATGAAGACACTAACCCTAACTGCGATGCACTCTGCTCATCATCAAACACAAAAGCGTACCCTTTGACTGACTTTGCCACCCATGCAAATGGATTCGCAGGATCCCAAACCCACACATCTTCAACAATTTTTACCTCTTTTTTACCACTAGCAGTCGTCCCTATCTCAACCTTTTTTCCTTTCTCCATTTCGAAAACAAACATGCAAAACAGAAAAATGAAAAGAAAACAAGAGAAGAGCAACTAACCTTTTTTGCTTATCTTCCGCCAAAAACAAGAAGTAAAAACTCAAAGTGGATACTCAAAGAGTCCCGAAAAAACCACCCACCAGCCCACTACCCCACATCTCCAGCAAACGTTACGTCTTCAGCAGCAAACCCCAGCCATCGATAAAAAATGCGAAAAACCCAAATCAATGGCCAGATCTCACCACCGTTCCAGTTACCAACACATATTTAATACAGCTGTCTTCATAGTTATCGCCAAAATTCAAAAGAATGACCTATTTTTCAAATCCAATAATAAACAAATTAAGCTTGGGGGCTCCAACCACACCAAGCCATAGCTTGGCCCCCTCGATGCACCTAGAAAACCACATCCCAAAATCACGAGAAACAGACAGAAAATCTACCATAGATCCTGGTCCCGAACTATAGCTCATATAAGCTTAACCTGTTTATAGCTCGACTTCTAAAACAGGTCAATCTTGGGGCTATGATCCGTTACCCCAAGAACGGTCTATACCAGAAACTTTGGAACTAGGATCAACACATAACCTCCCCGCAAATCTCTCCACGTAAAAACTAAAGCCCCGAATCTCGGGCTACCAACAAGGACCACGTCAAAACCGATAACAAATGATACAAATAACTACCTTCAATATCTCCATTATATATAGGTGACTTACTCAGTCACAGGTATGATATACATTCAGTCTTACTCTGAATTACCTTAGATTCTTACTTACTTGAGCGTTGGAGTCCCTTAGTAGGTGCCCAACGCCGCCTTCCCAGCAATTAGACGACGTTCCACACTTTGTGCTCCAAGGAAAGCCGGTTCGAACTCCCACGAGGCGAGCTATACCTCAGAGCGTCCAGATCCACACAGGAACATATGTAATGCCCAACACTCATGAGACAGAGATTCCATCAGATATGGCAGTACTTCTCTGGTGTATCTTGAAAGGGAAGCAACTATACCTTCCAAGACTCATCAGGTGGTATATGGTCTAGACCCATGTCAAGGGCAATCTGGCATCCCCTGCTTGATCATGCAGATGGGTCACCAGGCTGAGGTACCCTGGGGGGATGGGGATGAGAGGTCGGTAGTTGTTGCTGCGAAGAAAGTCATTCCACACGACAATTGGTTTAGACCTTAGTCATCCACCAGACACCAAGGTCGTAGGGCACCCACCACCACTACAGAGGCAGCCACATCCTCAGCAGTAGCAAGACCCTCAGCACCACCTTCAACACCTTCAACACCATCTATACCAGCAGCACCATCATCTACTTCGCAGCCGATTTACCGTCTTGTGCAGTGCCTCTTCGAGGGGATTGATCAGATAGAGCATTGCAACAAACGACATTATCAACACTTAAAGAGGATCATAATCTCTGGCGGTACTAATATTCCACCTGAGCCTGACACCCCTTCAGAGCATAGTGATGAAGAGGAGGCCTAGGCCAGTGAGACGGAGGAGCCCCAGTCCCCAGCAGGAGGCAGTAGAGATGATGGCGACGACTCCTTCCACTCAGCTTGATTTGATGAGTATTGAGGCCGATGCTAATCTTTAAGTGTGGGGAGGTCATCATACATCAGCCAGATTATTTAGTTGTGAATTGTTCTAATTCCAGACACTTTTATTTCAATTTTCAGTACTTGCATCTCTATTTTAGTATGTTTTTGGACTTTTGTATATATTTGTTGCTTTGAATGCTCTTTAATTTTCCGCACTCTTTACCTTTTGCTTATATATACTCTAGACTTTTATTTTAGCTCTGCATACCTTTTATCATCTTTTGTGTTAGTCGGTATATATACCTTTTTATTATTTTTGGGTCATTCTAATTTAATTCTTAACATTTTAAATATCTTATTTTTATCTTAAAAGATTTTAAATTGGTTCAATGTTGTCATACGATTAAATTTCACACGAATAATTAATGAAATGAGTAATGTAAGTATTAACAACATTGTTGTTAAGTCATATATTCTTTTTTATGTTAGAAAAAATATAACCAAATTTTTTTTTTGTAATATTTCTTCTTCTTGATCTCCTTATTTAAAAAAAATCCAAATCCTAACGAGCATCAATGCTTCAAAATTAAAGAATTTTTTTTATGTTGATAGGTCGATTTACATATATATTAAAATCAAATACTATTAACTCTTAAATTTGTTAATTGTTTCTGTCAAATTTAATAATAGAACAATATTTAATCAGTTTAAATTTTTTTTGAAATTAAAGTAGAGCGTTTGAAAATTTTTGAAGCTGAAATAGAACGTTTAGAACGTTGAGGATCAAAATAATACATCTAAAAATCAAATCATAAATAAACAAAGTTAAAATGATTGTTACTACTGTTAGATAGCTTATTATTGATATATATTCATTCATTTTTTTTGAATTAATATTTATCTTTTATTTGTTAAGACATTGTACCATTTCTATATACATGGTTAATTTTTATATCATCTTTGACATATAAGAAGGTTATGATATGTAGGTTTCTATTTTGATAAATTGACTACATAGGCGAAGACAGATAAGGTTGTAACATCTAACATAATGAGCATGTATTATCATGCCTAATATTAAGGTACCAAATTAAATGAATCCTTAAAGTAATATCAATTAAACATAATATCAATCTTGGTTTGTTCCAAAATTAATTAAGGTTGCTTTTGTTTTTTATTCTTAAAAAAAAATACTTTAGATTTATTATATATAAATGAAGAAAAAAGTAAAGCATATAATTAAATTTAAACAAGAACTACCATATTTAGATAGATAATTACTAAAATAGATATGACATTAAATTATAATGTTATTTTTTTAAATATATTTAATTTTTTATAATTTTTTATATAGTATTTTTTTAAATATTTTTAGTATTCTTTGTTAGGACATTATAATTTTTTACTATTATTAATTATAGTTATTTTTTGTTTAATTTACTCTACTTAATGGGATCAACAATTTACATTATAGTTAAAATTAAAATTACTTTCTTATATTATTATTCTATCATTTTTTAGGTATATACGTAAAAATGTTAGTTGTCTTTTTTTAATATTCTTTTTTACATCGTACTTTTTTAGTACTTTCTCGGTATTTTTTAGTACAATTTTAAATTATAATTTTTTACCAATTATGTCTGTTGTTATTTATAATTAATTTTTTATTTAATTTATTTTTTCTAATAAGATAAATCAACACCTAAATTACAATGACAAATTTTATAAAATCAAACAAAAAAATAGAATATATATTTTTTATAGTACTCTTGTACTCATTTATTTAATACTATTTTAGAGTATAATTTTTCATTACTTATAATTTTATTATTATTTTATGATTAATTTTTTATTTAATTTATTCTCTCTTCAGTAGGATTGAAAAATAATTTCTCAACTAATAATCAAACCTAGGACGTAAGAAGTGAACCTAAAAGCTAAAACTTTTAGCCTCCCAAAAACATAAGCATAATTAAACTAGTTGTGAATCAAAATTACATACAACAAAATACTAACAAGCATGGTTGTGGTAATTTGTTGTTCTAACCATATTTCCCTTTGGTGCTTCCCGATCCCTTGTCCATGCAGTTAACTAGCTAGGAAATTAGTTACTAGAAGGGATGTTTTGCACTTTTGAAAAGACAGAAGGAAGAAATAAAGGCAAAAACTAAGAAAATAAAGTAAGCATCCATGCATATATCACATAAAACAAGAAACCAAATCCAAACACAAACAACAACAATGGACAGTCTTGCCTGTATCCGTAGTGGCATAACACTTACAGAGACAAACTAAAGACGAGTAGGCTTGTCCTTATTGAATTAAAATAAAAGACACAACACAAACTTGGCAACAAGTCAACATCTATCGATGTTCCTTTTCAGTTAGACTTGAAGATCCAAGACAGAATCTCAGTAGTCTGCGAGAATTGTCCAGTGGAAGCAGATATTCCAATCTTAACCTTTTCAGGCAGCTTAGTGCTCAAATCGACATCATAAGTAAGAGTGTCGGGCTGGCTGTGGAGATATGTAGAGACATGGACAGTTAACTTCTTATGAGCAGAGTTATATGTTATCTTTGCAGTAGTTATCGCTGCATCATGAAAATTCCAGTAACAAACTTTTGATGACCTGATAGAGTTAACATCAACTCCGATGTGCGGATAATTGGGATCCCCAATATCGGAGTTGGAAAAAGTATCGAATTCAACAGCAACAATTCTGTCAGATGCATCATTAAAGAGGCCGAGAAACTTTCCAGAAGATTCAGGAGGAATTTCAGTGTCAGCACTAGCAAGGAAGAAGGCAAGACCATCACCAGGTCCAGGTGTATATTCAGTGTTATAGGGTTTTGAGATGCGAAAGACGAAGGTGGTTTCAAATCCTGCTCGGAGGCCACTGTGGTCGTAGAGGTGCACAGGGTCGGAGAATAAGACTCGGCCAACTCTGTTTCCCAGTGGGTTGCCATCGTCGTCCAGATTGGTGAGTCGAATGATATGGTGATCGGTAATGGTTGCGTCTCCTTGGAATTGGATCTCCTTGGAGTGCTTAGGGTCAAATTTGTGCAAGTTAAATGAGACACCCATGGCTATGGTTTTGTGGTTTTTGGAAATGAAATGAGATGTGAGGGATCTGTATGAGTTTGGGATGGGATGCCAAGCCTACTGCACCAGCTCGGTATTTATAGTGTGGCGATTGGTCTAATTAAGTACCTTAGCTTCCTTCTTAAGGTACATAATAGGTAGTGTAGCAAGTGATGATCAACAAAAACAAAATACAAAAGATATTAGATAGGTCGTTGTTTTTCACATGCATGGCCTTTAACAACCATTAACAGTTTAACACTACGTCACGTCCATAGTGTAATATATATGGCGTCACCCTCTAGCTTCATCACCTATCATAAATGCTTCTTATTTATACTACGCGTTATCACTTACTCGATTCAATTATTGAGGATTACAATGTGAGATCCCTTAATACCAGAAGAAGACCGTGCTAATATAGTCCTTCATTCTAGTTTAGCTAGATCGGTGGTCCATGATGATAAATGCTTATACTACCAACTACTTTTAATTATTTGTACTGCAAGTCTGCAACGTGTATGTGAATGCATGACTATGAGGCAAGGATATTAATCCTATAGCTACCAAATTCCAACTATCTTCCTATTCTTATATAGTGGAATTCAAAATGTGACGATCTGTTTCTATATCCAAGAGAGCTAGAGTTGCAGTGCGGTGCTGCTAATACGAAGCTAAGAGTTCTTGGAGCCGACACCCAAAGAGTAGAACTGTTTTTGTAGCCTCCAGCCTTTGGTAGCAGGGTCTTAGGGTATCGAAAGATTATTTTATATTAATAAATTGAGAGATGTAAGAGTATTATCATAATTTATTGTTTTTGTTCATCATTTAGCTACCAATATTTTATTGTTTTTGGTAATCATTTAGTTACAAATATACAGCTCTGATAAATAAATAAATTGAGAAATGCTGTAAAAAAAATAGGAAAAAGACACTATCAAAATTTATTATTTTTGGTCATTAGTTAGTCATTAATGTTTTAAAGTATGAAATTTTTTATTTAAATAAATATTTTATTTACTAAAATAAATAATTATAAAAATTATTACAAAAACAAGTCTTCCAATCTTATCTCATTTACACTATAAATAAGTTTTGTTTATAATGTAAATGAGATATATGAAATTTAAAAAAGATATACATATCTAAACGAGATACATTTACAATAATTATCTCGTTTATACTGTAAACGAGGTATTTGTATTTGTAAATATAAAAATATAATTTTTTAAAATAATAAAAATATTAATAATTTAAATTGGACCAAAAAACGTTTCAAATAACAGTAAAGATGGACGGTTTTAAATAATAGAAAAATAGACGGTTTAAAAATAATATAAAAAATAAACGGTATTAACTAACTAATTAATGGGTGATTAGGCGTATCACGTAATTTAAAACTGTCCATTTAAAATTAATATATTATTTTTTTAGAAACCAACCCATTTTTAAACTATTAATAAAAAATTTAGTGTTAATTTACTTCCTTTTTAAGTATATTTTCTTTTAAAAAAAATATACGTTAACGTTTAGCTCCTAAATTAATTACAAAATATTTGTATATATTTATACATATAATAATTAAATTGTCATAATAGAATAAAGAAATTGTAATAAATAAATAGTATAAATTGCTTACACTGAACATACTGTCAGACTAATTTATCGGAGCCTTGCAATCTTATAGGCCCATGTCCCAAAAAAAAAAAGGAAGAGCTATGCAGCATTACGTTCTCAAGTTTCCAATGTTTGTAGGTGATACGGATTCAAAATTTTTTTTGTTATTTTAAATTAAGGAGCAAAATGACCATTTTGTCAAGGTCAAGAATTTAATTATTAGAACGAAAAGTATACGTTGTTAAGATACTATCTACTAATTTTTGACAATAATAATTAATTATTATTTTTTAATTTTTTTAAAAAATAAAATTTGAATAATCAGGATTTAATCAAAATTTATCCTTTTATTTTCATTTTCACTTAAAAATCTTAATCTCTCCCCCAAATCTCCCGTCCTTTCTCCACCCTAGTCTCCTTGCATACGTTGCCACCGATTCATCCGCCATTCGTGCAGGAAAGACAACCAGCATCATGCATCTGCTTCACCGTCATCGCGTCCCTTCGGCCACCCTACCTCGCGTGCAGTCGAGCTCCCACTCGTCGCCTCTCCGCCACGCGTCTTCCATCGCAGCTGTGATGCATCCCCACCTTGCTGTTGCACCGTCCAGAGTCCGCGAGCCCCTGTCGCCGTTGCAGACCGCCGTTAGGTACAGTCACTCAATAGTTCAATCTCTCTCTCCCGTCCATGTGTATGGTATTTGAATTTTGGTTGATCAAGTATGTTATTCACTATTTTTAGAATTTTTGTTGGTGTTATATGTGAATCCACATGTGTATGGTGTTTGAATTTTGAAATATTTTGCAAGGCTGCAGGCCCAAGTCCCAACTCTTTCACGCACCAATCAGTTCAACTATAGAAAAGATGTGTTTTTTCAGGTAAATTCCAACTCATTAGAATTGAAGAATTGCTTTTCTTATTATTTTATTTGATATTAAATATTTGAG
The DNA here is from genome assembly GCF_059453495.1 of Arachis ipaensis. Lineage (NCBI taxonomy): Eukaryota > Viridiplantae > Streptophyta > Magnoliopsida > Fabales > Fabaceae > Arachis > Arachis ipaensis. The sequence continues at coordinate 147,796,686 of NC_142444.1, forward strand.
GAAAAGAGAGAATAGGGTGTTCCAATCCAATGTAAGGGCAATTTCAAATTTCCAATGATTGTCTATCCCATAAGTAGGATTATGATTTTTCAATTTAGGAATTTTGGTTTGTTGTGTGTGTTCATGGAGTAATAAGAAGTAGAGCCATTTTTTTTACTCGTTGAAAGTCATGACTTATTTTGTGGATAAATTAAAATCTTGACTAGTCAGTAAAGATTTTAACTTGTATCACCTACTGAAGAACAAAATTTGTCTAAGGAAAGCCTGTGAGTGTCGGTGCTTAAACATGAATATTTCTAGCTTAAACTCCTATAATGCACTGATTATGTTTGTAATCTTACTCCCTTAAGCTGTGGATTTTTCGTTTTTTGAGGTTTCAGATGTGTCTTCCTCTATTGGTATAGCATGTTTCTTTTTTATATGTTCTGAATGTTTCTATTTCGTAAGTTTTGAATTTTTTTTTTTTTGTGTTTTGGATGTCTTTTGTTAAAGGTTTTGAATTTTTTTTTGTTATTGTACATTTGCTGAGTAAAAAACATACAAGAAGAAGAAGACGACATCCGAAAATAGCCTTTAGATGAGAGTGCTGGTTGTTGATGATGATCAATTATGGCTCAAGATCCTTGAAAAGATGCTCAAGAAGTGCTCTTACCAAGGTAACTACTAACTGTTTCTTTTAATCATCATATCATTGCTATGCTTTGTTGATATTATTAGGGTCCAATTGTTAATATATATGATAAAGAATTATGTTTCCTTTCCTTTTCTTTTCTGTTTTAGAATAGTTATAATTCCTTGTTGTTGCTGTGTATTTATACAAGTGACTCTTACTGCAAATAAAACAAGCATATCTTATATATTTGTGCCATTTAACTTATCATTCAAGTTATTATTCGTGCCATTTAAGTCTATCTCTTAATCAAATAATACAAATTGTGATTGCTGACCAAATTAAAATTTTTTCACTATGTTAATAAGACTTGTCTTTGTTTCACAGAAGTTGGTCCCTAGAAAATTCTAGATTTGATCAATGTATCATGGCTTACCAGAGAAAATGTTGGTAAATGGTGGTTTAGTAGTATATTTAGTGTGGATTATTTTTTAATGCAAATCGGATCTTCCAACTATGATACATGGTGTATTTTTGGTGGAATTCTTTTATGCAAGTTGCATGTTTCCTTTCAAATTTGTTCTAATTTTTGTCTTGGTAGCTATCAATTGTAATAATCTTATGCATATTTTTTTTGTTTTCTGCAATATAGTAGTAGATTTTTCATGTAAATCAGTGGATGATTATCAGCTTAAGCCTCGCTAGTTGCTTAATTAGTTTGATGGAATATGTATATATGGCTCCACAGCAATATGATTCACATTACATTTGTGTGCTTAAATTAATTATTTTGCATTATTTATGCTTCAATTCATCATTGCGCATGCATTGATGCACATTATTTTTTTCAAATTGTTTTATGTATATAATTGACTAATTTACTTTTTGCATGGTGATTTTTCTCAGAAAAATGATCTAGCAGCCACTAAAATTGGAGAGGTCAATTCTGTTGTTAGAGCGAATGAATGATTTTTACCTGATTTTTTACACAATTGTAGCATACGTGTTTTTGTGTGTGATACACCGATATTATTATAGTATTCTTTTTTGTGTGATACATTGATACTTTTAAAGCATTGAGAATGGTGAGTCATCTTCATAAGTACATGTTATTCTATTGTTATAAGGCATTAAGAATGAGCGAGTCATATTCATAAGTACATGTTATTTTACTATTATAAGTTTTCCAGGTGCAAACTTTAAAGCGAATCAGCACTAGTTATATGAGTTCTATTTATGGAGGAAACAACTTAGGAGGTTCTGGTTAGCAGAAGTCAATTTTGCAAGTTTATATTTTCAAGTTTTTAAAGAAATATTTTGTCTTTTTTCTTGTTTACCAAAAGAATCTCCATGGAAGTTTTATTACGAAAACTCAGGTACAAAAATCATATCCTCTCAAGACACTTCCTGTTAAGACACATCTATAAAAGACACTTCCATAAATAGACATATCCGTAAACATATGCATAAAAAGACACCTCCATTAAAATGACTTATCATTCACCTCTATTAAAAAGATACATCATTTAAAAAGACATATCATTTGAAGACACATTTACAAAGGATACTTCCATTAAAAAGACAGATACATAAAAAAGACATATCATACAAAGACATAACCACCAATGACACCTCCCTTTAAAAACACATGCATAAAAAGGTACCTCCCTTAAAAACACTTATCCTCTGAAGACATTTCCAATAGAAGACACCTCCGTTAAAAAGACACATCATTTAAAAAGACATATTCTCTGAAGACATATTCACAAAAAACACCTCAGTTAAGAAGACACATTCACAGAAAACATGTCCATTAAAAAGACACATGCATGTGAAGACATATCCTCTGAAGTCACATTTACAAAGGGCGCCTTCATATAATGACATGCACTGAATTAGACGCGTCCAATGAAGTTATAAGTAGAATACATTTTCATAAAAGTCGCTTCAAAACATTAACTTGTTAAAACAAACCAACTGTATGTCGGAAACCAAAAGACTCATCAATGCCCCAATATAGGATTCACATCCATAATAGATAGAACTTCTATGAAGTATCCAAATTTTTTTTTCCATAGTCTAACTAGAAACGCCTACTAGCAAGTAAGACAATCAACATGTGTAAGACAAGGAAAATATCAGGATGAAACAAAAGTGATAAAACATAAGTGGGGTATCATAAGACTAATTAATCAAGAATGTTCTATGCAACTTTCTTGTTATCATGTTTCTCTCCGTTGTAATTTTTTTGGGTGTTCCGTTAGTCCTCCGAATCATGCTCTTCATGCTCAGTGTTGTGAACGTTGTCCTAACCTCCTTACGTTTGTTCCTGGGATGATTATGGTGCACAGTAGGTTGAGGACTTTTGTCAAGGAACTTCAGTGCTTGCGCAAGGGCAAAATTATTAGGATCCACAATGATTTCGAGCATTATTTCCTTCCTATATTCCCTCAAGGTGTCCTGTATGTAAAAATCAACATTGCGTAACGGCATTAGTTACTAATACCCATGAGATTTTTGCAGAAATCATTTATTCAAACATCAAGGATTTGGAAGCCCACATTATCCCATTGTTGCATTTTACCGCCTTTAGTCCAGTACTTTATGAATTTACAGACACATCCAAGTAAGTTTATACAAACAACACATTAGTCCAATAAAGATACATCTAAAGAATTATTTAGTCAAAAGACATAATCATAAATACTTTCCACATCAGAAAATAGTATAGGTTTCAACTTTTCTGTTACCAAATATAAAAAGAGATAAATTCTTTCAATAGCAGCCTCCATTAAACAAAAAAAAATGTTGAAATATTGACCAAATCACAATTAAATTCAGTTCATGACAAGCAATTTTAAGATTAGACACGTTAATCCAGTAAAGACACTTTTAAATGAGTTTTCACTCAAAAGATACACCCATGAAATATTTCAACATCAACATATACTAATCCAGCAAAAATCATGTAGAAGTGATAATTAACATACTTAACATGAACAAAATAAATTAAACTCAATAACTAACAAGTATCCATATAATATGAACAATGGAACATAGCATAAAAACAAACTTAACTTAAAGACCTAAACACGTTCTAGCCAAAGATTCTAATTTCATCAAATAAAATCCATATGATACTATACTTATAATAAGATCATGCAAGATACATAAATAAGCACTAACCAAGGAGGTAACTCAATAGCAGATTCACGGCAGTGCACGGTGAACCGAAGCAGCGTGCGTGCAGACTGCAGAGCCGAGTATGCATGGGTGAGGCACCATCATCTGGGTGAGTAGCGAAGACGATGCGACTTCAATCGCACGACTAGGTGGTGACCTTCGATCAAAGCTTGCCAATGGAAGACCTGTGTCGCCGTTGATGGAAGCTTGACGGCGGATGCTATAATGGTTGATGTAATTGCGGGCAGAATTGCTGGCGGCGCTGACCTGAGTTGACACTGGTGACAAGAACGCGTTGGAGGTTGACTGTTCGAAGACACAGCCGTCAGGGGTTTGGGGGGTGGAGGTGTTCTACACGGTAAAAATCAATATGAATTAGGTTGGCGGCGGCGACTGGCGGAGATGACAATTCTGATGGCTATGCGGCACTGGAGAAGGATATGGGGGTTGGGGGAGTGTGTCCACGGTAAGAAAATATGGGTATAGAATAAATTAGGGTTAGTGTGGTAAACTAGTGAAATTAGGAATTAATCTGGGTTAATTTGGGATGTCGCTTTCGGAATTAAGTGGGCTTGGAGTCCAGCCCAATTAAAGTTGGCAGATGTTGGCAGAAATGCTATTGGTAACGTAGCGGGATTGTTAGAAGAATTACATATGCTAAATTTAATAGAGGAGGTCAACGTTATTTCGCAAGAAAACGGAGATTAAAATTAAAATTTAGGAAGTTGTCGTCACCTAGTACTTTTGAAGACTAGGTCAGATGGGAGGAGGATGCGGCAAGAGGAGGCAAAGTTGTCGTCAGCGAGATAGTGGAGCTTGACGCCATAGAAACTCTTGCGGAGTAGCTTCACCTTCATATCCATATGCTCGGTTCAGGTGCCTATTCAAGGGATGCAACACGAACAAGAACCACTGGTGATTCAGACTATTGAAATCAATGGTGTGTGTGAAGAATCACTTTGTTGAAGCGTTTGTGTAGTTGGTGCTACCTAAAAACATGGTGGTCACCATTGGGAGAGGGATGCAGGTGGACATGGAGGCTGTGTTGGCGGTGGTAGTGGTGATGGAAGTTGGAGGAGAAGTAGGCTTGGTTTGAAAGGAAACGAGAATGTGGAGTTAGATTTGAAATTTGAGAAATTATATTTGGGTAATTTTTGAAATATTTCAATTATTGTTTCCAAAAAAATTCAATTTTCTATGTCTCCACTTTCTAAAAGTATTGAAGAGACTGAAATTTTGTGTCCGGAGACTAAAATTTTAGTTCTAATCTTTAACTACCAAATACAATACTGAGTCTTAATCCCCGAATCTCAATTTCTGTATCGCATACCAAAGCAGCCTAAGGTGATATGAAAAAAGATAAACAAAATGTCATGAATTGAAATTGAATAAGAAAGGTACATTAAAACTGAAATAAAAAGAAAAAAGATAGGTTAAAATTGAATACAAAGAGAATCACTCTACTTTCTATCCAATTTTTTGATGTAACAAGAAAATGACTCTTCAACCTAACTTGTCCACATCATAGTTTGAAAATTGAATTGAAGGGACTCCTCAACCTTCTACCCAATTTCCCGTGCAATAAGAGAGGAACTCACTCAACCTCACTTGTCCACACCATGGTTTTATCACGAAACAAAAAAATGCTTTGGCACCTCTAATCACTCAATACTGCGACTACAATAGCTAAAGAGGTATTTATAACCTCTTAGATTATTAGGTTAAAACAAAGAAAACCCTAAAGCCTACAAACATAAACTCCAATCTAGTAACTAAATAAATAAAAATCAAAATACATTAAAATAAACTAATAACCACTACAACATTTTGGGTCTATGGCCACGGTTTTTTTTATGGTCACAATTTTTTACCGTGACAAAAAAATGAAACCTATGGTCACGGTTTTTTAAAAAAGGGTGACCATAGAGTACCTACGATGACGGTTTTATAAAAAAAGGTGGCCTAAAAGGATCTATGGTCATGGTTTTTGGAGGTGACCTAAAAGAGTTTATGGTCACAATTTTTCAAAAAAAGGTGACCTAAAAGGGTCTATGGTCACAGTTTTAGGGGGTGACCTAAAGGAGCCTATGGTCACTGTTTTGGGGAGTGACCTAAAATGTTCTATGGTCACTTTTTTCGAGGTGACCTAAAGGGGTCTATGGTCACGGTTTTGGGGGTGACCTAAAAGGATTTATGATCACGGTTTTGGGAGGTGACATAAAGGTATCTATGGTCATAATTTTGGGGGGTGACCCAAAAGGGTCTATGGTTACAATTTTTCGAAAGGGTGACCTAAAAGGGTCTATGGTCACGGTTTTTAGGGTGACGTAAAGGTATCTATTGTCACGATTTTGGGGGTGACCTAAAAGGGGTCTATGGTCACAGTTTTATGAAAGGGTGGCCTAAAAGGGTCTTTGGTCACGGTTTTTGTGGGTGACTTAAAGGAGTTTATGGTCACGGTTTTGGAGAGTGACCTAAAGGTATCTACAGTCACAGTTTTGGGGGTGATCTAAAAAGGTCTATGGTCACGATTTTTTGAAAAAGAGTGACCTAAAAGGAGTCTATGGTCATGGTTTTGAGGAGTGACCTAAAGGGATCTATAGTGACGATTTTAGTGGCTGACTTAATAGGGTGTATAGTTTTACAAAAGGGTGACCTTAAAGGGGTTTGTGGTCACAGTTTTTGAAAATGAATTTTTTTAACTAAATCAGGTTTTGATCCTTTGAGTTTCAATTAATTAAGGTTCTTATATATTTTTTATGATTTTGAATATTTTATATATTTAAAATTTAAAAATTTTAATAATTAAAAACTAACGAGAATTTTATATGATTTACTTTAAATATTAAAATTTTAAATCTAATTTTATAAATAAAAAATTAACTAGAATAATATTAATTTTAAATTAAAAAATTATTGAAAACTTAAAACTAATTAATAAGTTAACAAATAAGTATTATATTAAATAATTTAAATAAATTATGGTTGATGTTTAATTACTATTCTACCTTCTGATTTTATTAAAATTTTTACACTAGCTTAGTCCCAAGCCTAATCCTAACCTTAATTACTATTCAAGAATATTTTTGTAACTAAATAAGGTTTTGATAATTTGAATTTAAATTAATTAAGGTTCTTATATATTTTTTAAGGATTTTGGGTATTTCATATATTTAAAATTTAAAAATTCTAATAATTAAAAACTAATGAGAATTTTATATGATTTAATTTAAATATTAAAATTTTAAATTTAATTTTATAAATAAATTACTTTTAATTTTAAATTAAAAAATTATTTAAAACTTAAAACTAATTAATAAATTAACAATAAATATTATATTTTAAAATAATTTAAATAAATTATGGTTGATTTTCAATTACTATTTTATCTTCTAATTTTATTTAAATTCTTATACTATCCTAATGCAAACCCTAATCCTAATTTCTAAACCCTAACCCTAATCCTATCCTAGTTTTAAACCCACCCACCTACTAATCCTCACACACTCAACAAAAAAAGAAAGAAATAGATAAGAGAGGGAGTAGGGGAACGAGGAAAGAAAAGGAAGAGAAGAAGAATCCCTACTCCATTCTCCAGAAGACTCACTACAAGAAAAATACCCATTCAACCACACTTTTTTTTAAACTACATTTGAAAAGTGTAGGCTACGTTTTTCTCCGTGTTGCCTTTTTATAAGAGAAAAAGATACACAATTGTGGCATCATTTAAAAAGTGTAGCCTTAGGTATTATAGAAATCACTTAGAAAGCGTAGCCGTAGGTTGATATCTATGGGCTCACTTTTCGTATCAAAGAGAATGCTTTTAAAAGATAACTTATTTATTATGTTTTGGGTGCGCTTTAAAAGTGATGCCTAATGTATGTATGGAAAATCCCTAACACTTAGTAAATTTTTTGTTCCCCTTTCAATTTCCTCCAGAAGAACACACACCCACAAGCCACTTCGCGCACAGCAAACTCTCTTCCCTCCAGAAGCACACCCTTTCGCCATTCTCACCTTCGCACATAACCCTTACCTTCACCAACCCTTTCGCACACAACACACCCTCAAATAAACACAGCAAAAATTTGCCCTCACCCAATCACCCTCACTCACGTGACATACACCCTCATCCTCACTCCACCCACACACGAAAGAGGGAAGAAATCTGAAAGGGGGAGAACAGGAAGAAGAAGAGAAGTGAGGGAAGGAAGGAAAGGACGACGCCGGCTAGGGCTCCGCCGCCGTCGTTGTTGAGCGCCAGTGAGAGAGAGAGAGAGCTCGAGGAAAAGAGAAAACGCGATGGAGGAGAGAAGAAGGGGGTGCTCCATCGCCACTGAAGCTCCATCGCCGTTGCTAAAGCTTGTTGCCATCGCCGTTCTGCCACCGTCGGGCTGCTGTGCTCCGCCGAGGAGCTCGAAGGGATGTCTTGTCGCCGTCGTGCTCTGTCGCCAAGCTGTTGCGTTGCCACTCATCTCTTCTTCACCGTCGTTGCTCATCTCTTCTTAAGTGGTTCAATATCAAGTGCAAAACTGATAACTTTCAAGCATGATGATGTTGATGATGATGTCCTTTATCAGGGTAATTGACCAATTTTTCACATGGCTTCAATGCAATCTAGGACTCTAGAATTGGGATTCTTAGCTTTCATTTAAAAATATTATTTTTTATTTACTTTTTAAATGGCTAGACTAGTTAACTATACGTATATCTTTTCAATAATACAACCTCAATTCTGTTTAGCTTTTGTGAGCAATGTTCTTTTCTTTTCTTTCTTTGTTTATTTGATTTACCCTTAGTTATGTTATTTTCCAGCTTCCATGGTTTTTCCTACCATTATTGGTACCCCCAAAATTTTTGTTTTGTTTTGTTTTGTTTTGTTGTGTTTGATTGAGTGACATGATTAAATAACAGTGGAAAGAGCACAATTTTATTTACTTTATGGTTTTTCCTTTTGCATTTGGGATATTGGTGCAAAATTGATATATCTGTCTCAATTCATTTTTAATTTTACAATTTAGGTTGATGATTCTCACTTTACTCTTTGAAACAACGCCGTTTTTCCCTTTTGCACTAGAAATTAAGCTGATTGGCATGATTTTGTGAATTTAGCATTCAGCTTTAATGAGAATAATAAAAAAGCAACAAGTTTGTTTTCTTGTATTTTTAATCTTTAATCTGATACTTGCAATTGGAACATGTGCTTCATTTGTTGCTCTTGCCAGGCAGACTTTTCAAAATTCATTCGGTTCTATGATTTTGTTTTCTTCATGTGTCGCGAGAATGGTCAAAAGAATATTTGTAAGTAACCCGGTCATTTCCTTCAACATAATCTTGTATTGATTGCGTATGGTGGTGAATCAGTATGCAAAATCATTACATGCTTCTCTTTTTAAATTATGATAATCTGCAGCTGTAAGCAGGGCAGTAACTGCTTGGAAATTAGTTCTTGCTGGGAATGAACACTGATACAATTGTTAAGGCCAAGAGTTTTCTTGATGGTGATGAAGATCAGTATGAAAAAGATGTGTTTGAGAAGAATTTGAAGGCGCTTCAGAACATTTTTTAGTCATTATGCCAAGATTAGAAGATTAACGATTTTCTGCTTGTTAAATTCTTTTTGGATATAGAGTGCAAACTTTGCATTTTAATTGATATGTGATACAAGTTTCATGTGACTTAAATTATCTTAAGTTATATTTTGATTGTTAATTGCTTCTTAAGATTATGTCTTTGAATTGTGTAAGGATAATTTTTATTATTTAAAAAAATTATTTAGTATAATTATGTGTTTAATTTTATTTTATAATATTTAACTCATTTAATTAAAAATGTAAAATTATATATGTAATAATATTATTAAATATTATGTTGTATAAAAAATTATTAGAATATTATATATATATATATAGAAAATTAAAAAAAAAATAAAAAAATAATGAGACCTAAGGCTACACATATATAGAGTAGCTATGGTTATACAGAAAATTAAAAAAAAAATAATAAGGGACCTAGGGCTACACTTATATAGAGTAGCTATGGTATACAATGTGGCTACGTTTTACAAGTGATGCAGTAGCGTTGAAAAGCGTAGCCTATTCTGGTAAAATGGAAGCTGAAAAGCGTAGCCTTTGGTCCTGGACAGCATCACTTGAAAAGCGCACCCTATTCCCAAACGCCAAAAGCGTAGCCCTTGGTGCAGAAAAGCGTAGCCTTTGAGAATAGGCAACAGCTGAATAGGAATCACCCTAAAAAGCGTAGCCGTAGCCCAGAAAGCGTAGCCGTAACCTAAGGCATCATTTTTTTTCACTTTTGGCTACACTTTTCAAGTGTACCTGAATGAGTGTTTTTCTTGTAGTGACTTACCCTCATCTCCAGAAAAATTTTGCCTTCACCTCTCTCTAAAATATTTTTTTCTCACATCTCTTTTCTTTCTGACTCTGAGTCTCTTCTCTCGCCATTCTCTTCACCTCAAGCTCGTCGCGCTTTGTCACCGTCGCAAGTTTTGTCGCGCTCTGTCACCGTCCCAAGCTCGTCTTCCTGCTTCGGCCATCAACGCTTCCTTCGCCATGAGTTGGTCTCTGGGCAGGTGAATTTCAACTTCGGCCATGTTATTTCTCTTTTAATTTTATTGCTGTAAATCATTAGTACATCTTGAATTTGTTATTAAAAGTTGAGTTTATTGCTGAAATTATGATTTAGCTAATTTTGTTTTGCTGAATACTAGGGATTTGAAAATGATCATAGTTAAATTTGTTATTGTAAATTATGATTGAGATGAATTTGTTGTTGTATGTTGAATTGTTGTTGAACATATCACTGAGCTTTAGTTTTTTGTTGCTGGATAACGTTATTGAATATTGAGTTGAATTTTGTTGCTGGATAACATCGTTGAATTGAGCTGAATTTGTTCTTGTAAGTTCAATTGTTGCTGAACATATCACTGAACATTATAGTTCTTTCCACTTTTTCTATTATAATTCTTTTTATCAGACAAAACTAAAAAATTGACTCTACCAAATTCCAAGTATTTTACTATCTGTGTACTATCTAATGGGTATGTCACTCTTTATGTAAGCAAATTATTTCAAATCAATTGTAACCATTTTCATTGTTACAGGGAATTGCAAGAAGACTAGTGAAAGTTGCACTAAGAGAAGCAGCAAAGAAGAGAGAAATGAGATTTGCAGAGCTCCAAAAGTTTGAACAAGGAGTAAGGAGACATTTCCATGATGACATTGATAAACCACTATTTTATGGTTTATCTTGTACTAAATTGAGTGGCTTTTATCAAGTCTTTGCACACTTATTCATACAATTTGCATAATTTTACAATTTCTTTCCAATTTTGTTCTATGATTGAAAACCTGCTTCCTAAAGCCTTTAAATTGTGTATTTTAATTCCCCTTTATACCATTCGATGCCGTGATCTGTGTGTTAAGTGTTTTCAGGCTGTATAGGGCAGGAATGGCTTAGAGGATGGAGCGGAAGCTTGCAAAAATGGAAGGAGCACAAGAAACAAAGGAGATGACCAGCGAGCGGCGATGCGTGCGCGTACTTGACGCGTGCGCGCGAGAAGCAAATGTGCATCGCGGCGCGTGCACGTACCTGACCCGTACGCGTGACATGCGCCACGTGCAGAAAACGCAGAAAATGCTGGGGCGATTTTGGGCTGAGTTTGGACCCAGTTTTCGGCCCAGAAACACAGACTAGAGCCATGGGACAAGCAGAGACTCAACACACATTGACACATTCTCATTCATACAGTTTTTAGTTTTAGTTTTGAATCTTAGAGAGAGATTACTACCTCCTCTAGGTTTTCTTCACATTCATAGATTTCTAGTTTTATGCTTTTGATTTGGATATTGAGAAGAGTCACTACCTCCGTTGAAGTTTCCATTATTCTAGTTTGTTTCCTTATTCCCTTACTCTTTCAATTACTCATTAACCCTATTCAGATAAGTATGTTTATGGCTTTGGAATTTATTAATGCAAAGAATTTTTTTTATCTTTAATTAATTTTCTATTATTACTTTATTCGAATTATCATGTCTTCTTTTTATTCCCTTTATATGTCTATAAGAATGGTATTCATATCAATGGAGTAGACTCCCAACTTGACTTGGGAGTTGATTGAAAGGAGACCCTTGAGTTGGAATGCTCAAGTGTTGATTTTAATTGGAAATTGTTGGTCAATTCTCTAGTCACTAAAGTTAGTCCTTCCATAAGGAGAGGATTAGGACTTGTGAATAAGAGTTAGCTCAATTACTTGACTTTCCTTTATTCGGTAAGAGTTAACTAAGTAAAAACAACAACCTCTTACTATCATACTTGAGAAAATCTAACAAGGATAGAACTTCCGATTAATCTTTGATAAACCACTATTTGATGGTTTATCTTGTGCTCAATTGAGTGGTTTTTATCAAGTCTTTGCACACTTATTCATACAATTTGCATGATTTTACAATTCCTTCCCAATTTTACTCTATGATTGAAAACATTCTTCTTTGGCCTTAAAATTGCTATGTTTAATCCTCTCTTTTATACCATTCGATGCCGTGATCCGTGTGTTGAGTGTTTTCAGGCTTTACAGGGCAGTAATGGCTTAGAGGATGGAAAGGAAGCTTTCAAAAATGGAAGGAACACAAGAAACTAAAGAGCTGACCAGCGAGGAACGACGTGCGCGCGTACCTGACGCGTACGCGTGAAAAGCGAAAAAGCACAGCGATGCATGCGCGTACCTGACACGTACGCGTGACAAGGAAAATCGCCAAACGACACGCACGCGTGATTGACGCGTACGCGTGACATGCGCTACCTGTAGAAATCGCAGAAAATGCTGGGGGCGATTTTGGTCTGAGTTTGGACCCAGTTTTCGGCCCAGAAACACAGACTAAAGCCAGGGGACAAGTAGAGACTCAAGACACTTCTCATTATACAAAATATTCATTCACATAATTTTAGGTTTTAGATGTAGTTTTCTAGAGAGAGAGGCTCTCTCCTCTCTCTAGGTTTTAGGATTTCTCTTAGTTTTAGGTTTATTTCTTCTCAATTCCAGGTTCAATGTTCCTTTAATTTAGTTTCTCTTCTACTTTTATTTATTCTAGCATTCTAGTTTATTTATTTTCCCAATTTGGTTTATCAACTCCATGTTGGATTTGATTTCTTTATTTAATGCAATTTGAGGTATTTCATATTTATTATTTTAATTTAGCTTTTTACATTCTTAGCTTGAATTGAGTAATTGGAGATGCTTGAGTTATCAAACTCCTTTGTTGATTGTTAATTGAAAGTTGCTAGTTGATTTGGATCCCACTAACTCTAGTTTCCCCTTGGGAGTTGACTAGGACTTGAGGATTCATATTGATTTATCTATTTGACTTACCTTTATAGTTAGAGGTTAACTAAGTGGGAGCAATGAACAATTCTCATCACAATTGATACGGATAACTAGGATAGGACGTCTAATTCTCATACCTTGCCAAGAGCCTTCTTAACTATTAGTTTATTTTCTTATCATTTACATTCCTTGTCCAACCTTTCAAAACTAAAAAAGATACAATCTCATAACCAATTATAAGAAACATACCTCCCTGCAATTCCTTGAGAGACGACCCGAGGTTTAAATACTTCAGTTATTATTTTTATTGGGTTTGCTTTAGTGACAACCAAATTTTTGTATGAAAGGAGAACTTATTTGTGAATCCTTTACTAGCAAAAAATCCGTTCATCAATCTTCTCGCGGTCAAGGCTTTTATTTTAATTATATAAATTCTCTCGTTAATTTTCATTGCTTTAATTAATTATTATTTTAATTTTCCGTTCTCCAACTCTTAAAAAAATTCTTAGAAAATTTCTGACTAATAAAATAGCACTCTTTTGTCAACTCGTTGGAAGACAACCTGGGATTTCTACTCTCAGTATTTTTATTCTTAATTTGTGACAACTCTTTCTAAATTGATAAGCGGAATTTTCGTCGGTTAAGAACTGTACTTGCAACACTGTTTTCTCCATAAATTCTTAATCGGCAAATTTCTGCCACATCAGACATAACAGTGATTGTTGTGTTTCTCAATCTCAAGCTTATTGATACAAGCTCTCCATTGGGTTCTCCTCTTTCAATCAAAGGAGGTGAATTCTGATCATACAAAATTTTCTATATAATAACGTGTTACTTGTAAAGATTAAAGTGAACCAATCTTCACTATATAACCAAGAATATCACATTTTAGATTTGCAATGATCTGATTCTGAAATTTGTGTGCTCTCACTAGTTTATGATGGTTAATTAACGTGAACATGTATCTATCAATTAGCTATGAAATAGATATGCTTTGTATATTAATACATATATCTCCATTTTGAGCACTTGCTGCTATTGATAAACCACAATCTTATGGGTTATCTTGTATTGAATTTGGTGGATTTTATCAACTTTTTTTTCATTTATTTATTGAAATAGCATAGTTTGGTGAATCTCTCATAATTTGTGCTTACGAGTGAAAACATGCTTTTAGGCTTTTAATTTGCTAAATTTAATTCACTTTAATTCCATTTGATTCCTTGATGTGTTTGTTTAGTTATTTCAGACTTAGAAGACAAAGATTGGATTGAAGAAGTGGAGAAAAATCATGCAAAGTGGAGAATTCATGAAGAAATAAGTATTTGAAGAAATTCATGGTCACGCGTACGTTTACCTTGCGCATACGCGTGCTTTGGGAATTGGCCATGTTGCACGTACGGATGCCTTGCACGTACGCGTGACACAAAGCACATGATTCACTTAAAGAAAATGTGATTGGCGATTTTTGGACTCCTTAAAGCCCAAATCTAACTCATTTTTGAAGTATTTGAGGCCAAATTCAAGAAGGAATAAGGGGAGAGCAATTAGGTTTAGTTTAGTATCATATTTTAGGTTATAATTTAGAGAGAGAAGCTCTCTCTTCTCTCTAGAATTAGGATAGATTAGATTAAATTCTTCTTAGATTTAGGTTTTAATTCTTGCTTTGATCTAGTTTCAATTAATTTTCCTTGTTTAATTGCCTTGATTCTCTTAGTTCATCTTGTTAATTTCTCATTTGTGCCACTTTTAGTTTCATGAACCCTTGTTACTTTTGATTTCTATTAATGAAATTTGAAGTTTTTATGTTTATTGTTGTTTAATTGAGTTGTTATTATTATTATCTTGCATTTGGTAGCTGTAGATTTTATTATTATTGTAATTTGGCCATGCTTTCATTTTATGCCTTCCAAGTGTTTGATAAAATGCTTGGTTTGGTTTTAGAGTAGATTTTAGCACTTTTGGATTGAGCTTGAGGACTTAGGTTTCTTAATATCATTGATGTCCAGTGTGATTGATAATTTAGGATTGTTAGTTAGTTTTAGGATCAATTATGTCCACTTGACTTAACCCTCCGATATTAGAAGATGACTAAGTGGAATTAACCTTTTGTAATTACCATGTTGTGGTCAATGATCTAGGATAAGAAACCTTGACTCTTAATCCTTGCCATGAGTGTTTTTTAGTATTTATAGTTCCTTAGTTGTAGCTTTACTTGCTTGTTCATCATACTAAACCCCCCTCCCCCCAAAATTCTCATAACCAATAATATGCATACTTTCCTGCAATTCCTTTGAGAGACGACCCAAGGTTTAAATACTCTCAATTTTTATTGGTTTGCATTGTGACAAACAAATTAAACTTTGATTGAGTTGTTTGTTGGTTTGGATCTATACTTGCAACGTGATTATTTTGTGAAAATTCCGAACCGACGATTTCCCTCCATCATGTTTTTGGCGTCGTTGCCGGGAAATTGCAAATGTGCACTTGTTATTGGTTAGTTGTACATATGTTAATATTGTGAATAGTTGCTTTAGTTTCTTTGTTGGTTTTTGCTAGTTACAGGATTCTGTTCTCTTTGTTCTTATTAGCTTTTTCTTTGGTTTTCTCTTGTTACTATGAATTTGTCACCCTTTTAGCTATGAGTTTGGTTCTCACTATGTTGTAGGAAATGGAAATTTCAATGAAGGTTTGCATCAAGAATGGAAAAATCAAAGGTGGGAGGGGCCTC
This sequence comes from Arachis ipaensis, assembly GCF_059453495.1. Classification (NCBI taxonomy): domain Eukaryota; kingdom Viridiplantae; phylum Streptophyta; class Magnoliopsida; order Fabales; family Fabaceae; genus Arachis; species Arachis ipaensis. The sequence goes on from NC_142444.1 coordinate 147,812,550, forward strand.
AAGCATATAAACGATCTTCATGGCAATAACCTCCTCCGGCATACTAGCATAATCCGTCCCGTGGTGCTTACCAATCCAATGGTAATGGTAATTCTTCTTGTGATTATCAACTACAACCACCATATACCTATGAACACCCTCCTCAACATAGCCCTCAATTACCATACTCATTAGCCTCATACCACCAAACTCCTTCCCATAATCCACCTCAATTATATTGCCAACCTTTTATACTACACTCTTGTGACTATTATGAATGAAGACCTATAGAGGTACCACTGTTCTAACACAAATACTCCCAAGAACCACCAATTTCACATATACCACCTTAATACCTCCACCAATATGAACCGCCTTCTAATTTTGAACCCTTTCTACCAAACAATAAACCCTCCTCTCTACCTCGAGCATCAATGGATGACATCCTTCGCACCATTCTCCAAGAGCAAAGAGAATTTTGTATCAATCTTCAAGAGCAACGTGAAGCTCAAAGGAGGCAAGAAGAATTCATGGCTACCTTGACCAAGGTAGTAAGTATCGTAGCCTCATAATGCTCATGCAATCAAGGCACTCCCATGGCCGAATGTGAAGAATCAATTGAAGAGTGTAGTATGAAAGAGATATTAGAAACTCAAATGGAGGATGAGGAGTGGATTTTCGTATTGGAACAAGTGGAGAAAGCTAAAATTGTTGTAGAGAAAGAAGTGGTTGAAGATTTAGGAAATGTTGAATGCAAAGAGGAATCTAGAGTTGTAGGGTCTTCTTCCGTTGAGTTTGAAAGTGATGCTGAGGAGGGTGCGCAACCTCTAAAGCATATTATGAATGAAGAATTGGAAGAAATGGAGCAAGCAACTAGTTCTCTTAGTGATGATGATTTCGCATCCGCGTATGATTTCCTCGAGTTGAAGGAATCTTCTCCCATTGAATTTGAGGCTGATGTTGAGATAGATTTTACTCAACCTCCAACTTATGACTTGAGCAACGGGAAAGAGTTAGAAGAAATTGGTGAGGAAAATATTCAAATTGAAGAATCTTGTCAAGTGGTGGAAGTCTCTCAAAAAGGAAGGATGGGAGTGGAAATAACTTTGTCAAGACCATTGGAGACATCTCTCCCTGAGCAACCACCATCCATTCTTTCATTCAAGTGGGTAAAATTCATATCTCTTAGCTTTTTTATTCCGCTTGAATATGGGTTACTTGAGACAGATGGTCAACTTAGAGCTCTTTGTAGATTTAAGAGCAAAAGAATGATGGTTAGTGGTTGAAAATACCATTCAAGGTTCATTATGGTTGAGAGGTCAAAGTTGAAATTCAAAGGTTGGTGTAGAGTCCGATTGCTTGGGACTAGGAAGATGATTGTGAACTCGAATGAGAATTTGAATTGCTTGTCACCCAGTTGAAATTTTGAGGATCAATTAGAAGACGGGTGTAGGAACAAGATTTGGGACCTTGGAAGACATGAAGTGCAATTTTGGGAGCTCATAGCTTGTTCGAAACTCCATCAAAGTTTGGTGCAATTGATTTGGAATGTTGGATCATTTTGGAGATTCAAGCATTGTTGGAAGTTCAAGGATGAGTATAAGAACAAGCCACCATGACAAGGAGCTTCCCAAATGTCAAACTTAAGGACAATAAACAAAAGTGTTAGGTGGAAGACACCCCACCATGGTAAATTCTTTCCACTTTTCTTTTTGTATATATTGGTACCTAAGCTTAAATTTCACTTCCTTTTAGTTTAGTTACGGTTGTTTGATAGTTTAATATGCTCAATAAGGTTTGGTTTTATGTGACTTTTTGGGATGGTTGGAATGCTCAATTGGGTGTATAAAGTTGAAAAATCTTAAAAAACAGAGCATCATGTCGCGCGTACGCGTGACTTAAGCGTACACACGACCCCCATTTTGCTCTTTTTATTTTTGTTTAATTAATTATGTTAGTTAGTTTAATTTAGCTTAATTAGCATTAGTTAGAAATGCCTGCTTTAGTTGATTTAGGTTGTTAGGTAGTTAAAATTTAGTCGTAGTGGATTTTCTAGGTCTGTTTAATGTTGCTGCTACTGTTTGGAATGGATTATCTTTTCTGAATCTTGTTTGTTGAATGATGATAATCTCTTGGTTTATTGATTGAATCGTTGCTGCTGCTGTTGGCTTACCCAAGTTGTTTGTTTGCTTATTTCATATGAATAGAAGTGTGAATTGTGTTTAATTATTGTTGCATTCATATGGAAGTTGAATTAATTGAGCGAATTTAGAAAATGTGCTAGTTTACTGCTGAACCGCTGCCGGAAATTGTTTAAATCTATTTTTACTGCTCATTTTTTATGCAATTGATTAATTGAGTTTAGTGTTGAGTTGCTTTTGTTTTGAATGTTTCTAAGCTCGATTAATCAATTATCCGGCTTATTGTTTTACTATTTTGTTGCTGAAAGCTGAGATTTCTGTAATTTTGTTTCCTTAAGCTGCATTGTTGGATTTGGTGCACCAAAGCTCTATTGGACGAATTTCTGTGTCAAATAGACCCTTGTACTACATGGTTTTTGGAAACTACCTCAAAGGAGTTTTTTTTGCAAGTTTTGGTCAAACCCTTATCTTATTTGCCTGTTTTGAATGGTGATTTACTCATATGCATGGAAAGGTTTAAACTGATTTTCAAATTGACCAAAACTTGGATTCTTTTGTAATTAGAGCCTCTTTGCATGAATTCACAAAATTGAGAAATTTGAACCATGTAACTAGCTTCATCCATTTTTATCATGCTTAACTACTTCAAGTTACATAGAACATGAATTATTTGTTTCTTTCAATCTTATGACTTTCCTGCTTAATTGCATTTTGGTGTTTGACATCACCCTAACTGCTTTGTTCATCAATGCTTTAACCCTTTTAACACCAATTGCATAAGCTTATGCCAAGTGACTTGAGACCACCATTCATTTGCTTATGTGTTCTACACATACATTTGTATCACGTTGGCATAGTGCATTGTGATGACGTGAATGTGAGCTTGCTTGTCTGTTGGAACCTTTTAAAGATCTTCATAGTTTAAGAACCATGCTTGCTATGCAAATAACAATTAACTTTCTTTTTTCTAACTTTTCATTTTTAACTAACTCTTTTATTTTTACTTTTCAATTTTCCTTTCCAACTAACTCTTTTTTCTCTTTTCTTTGACGCATAGCAACATTGTTTCTTAACGGACAAGTAACCTAATTTTCCTTGAATAAGATTGCTTGGAATCGGAATTCTAACTGATTTTGATTCTTATTTTCATTCACATTCCAAGTCAATTCCACTTGTATGAGCTCACTTCACACATAAGCTGTTATTTTCTCTGTCTTTCTGTTTCTTGCCTGCTTATCATATTGTTTTTGCCTTGTATGGCTTAGACTATATTTCATACCCCATTTTCTGTGATTTTTTAGGATAACTGACAGGAAAGGGAAAAGCAAGGCTAAGGCCAGCTCAAGCAAGAGGAAACGTACACAACCAGCCGCTGAAATAGTGGATGAGTTGTTATATGAAAGGCAACTCAGTGAGAAGGAGAAGGCTGATCAGAATACCCCTTCTTCTGATGGAATCAAGTCTGCCAACCTCTACTGCGAGCTGAGGTTTCTGCATTTTTTGGAAAAACGGAGTCTCCATGTTGAGAGAAAGCTATAAATACCACCCGAGCTGCGGAAGTGCATTACACACCAGATTGAGCAGCGGGGTTGGGTATTTTTGGACCGAGACTTAGTCGGGGTGAATGCTTCTTAGGTCAGAGAATTTTATTAAAACTTTTATTGAGTGACCCTTGATGCAGTTCAACTCTGAGGCAGGCAGATTCTAGTCATAGAGGAAGCAATTGAAGAGATCTTCCACTTTCAGTCCAAAGTAACTGATAAAGATGATTTTTTACAAGGTTGAAGAGGAAATCTCTACCTCATGGAGTTTAATTGGGATGCCATCCTCCAAACTATAGCTATCCACCCTGACAGTCCATGGGTATATGGACCATCAAAGCTGAGTCCGAAGGGCATAAAGGTCAAGTATCTTATCGTCGAGGCTAGGCTGTGGCAGCAGATTATGCGTAACTATGTAATTTCCAACACTCATGAGACAGAGATTCCATCAGATATGGCAATACTTCTCTGGTGTATCTTGAAAGGAAAGCAACTATACCTTCCAAGACTCATCAGGTGGTATATGGTCCAGACCCATGTCAAGGGCAATCTGGCATTCCCCTGCTTGATCATGCAGATGGGTCACCAGGCTGAGGTACCCTGGGAGGATGGGGATGAGAGGCTGGTAGTTGTTGGTGCGAAGAAAGTCATTCCACATGGCAACTGGTTCGGACCTTGATGAGCGGATAATTTATACGCTTTTTGGCATTGTTTTTAGTATGTTTTTAGTAGAATCCAGTTACTTTTAGGGATGCTTTCATTAGTTTTTATGTTAAATTCACATTTCTGGACTTTACTATGAGTTTGTGTGTTTTTCTGTGATTTCAGATATTTTCTGGCTGAAATTGAGGGACTTGAGTAAAAATCAGAATCAGAGATTGAAGAAGGACTGCTGATGCTGTTGGATTCTGACCTCCCTGCACTCAAAGTAAATTTTCTGGAGCTACAGAACTCAAAATAGCGTGCTTCCAATTGCGTTGGAAAGTAGACATTTAGGGCTTTCCATCAATATATAATAGTCCATACTTTGGCTGAGTTTAGAGGACGTAAAAGGGCGTTGAACACCAGTTCTACGCTGTTGTCTGGAGTTAAACGCCAGAAATAGATCACAAACCAGAGTTGAACGCCAGAAACACGTTACAACCTGGCGTTCAACTCCAGAAAGAGCCTCTGCATGTGTAACATTCAAGCTCAGCCCAAGCACACACCAAGTGGGCCCCAGAAGTGGATTTATGCATCAATTACTTACTTCTGTAAACCCTAGTGACTAGTTTAGTATAAATAGGACTTTTTACTATTGTATTAGACATCTTTAGACGCCTAGTTCTTAGATCATGGGGGCTGGCCATTCGGCCATGCCTGGACCCTTCACTTATGTATTTTTAATGGTAGAGTTTCTACACTCCATAGATTAAGGTGTGGAGCTCTGCTGTTCCTCAAAGATTAATGCAAAGTACTATTGTTTTTCTATTCAATTCAACCTATTCCGCTTCTAAGATATTCATTCGCACTTCAACCTGAATGTGATGAACGTGACAATCATCATCATTCTCCCACGAACGCGTGCCTGACAACCACTTTCGTTCCACCTTAGATTGAATGAGTATCTCTTGGATCTCTTAATCAGAATCTTCATGGTATAAGATAGATTGATGGCGGCATTCATGAGAGTCCGGAAAGTCTAAACCTTGTCTGTGGTATTCCGAGTAGGACTCTGGGATTGAATGACTGTGACGAATTTCAAACTTGCGAGTGCTGGGCGTAGTGACAGACGCAAAAGGAGGGTGAATCCTATTCCAGTATGATCGAGAACCTCAGATGATTAGTCGTGCTGTGACAGAGCATTTGGACCATTTTCACAAGAGGATAGGATGCAGCCATTGACAAGGGTGATGCCTCCAGACGATTAGCCATGCAATGACAGTGCATCGGACCATTTTCCAGAGAGGATAAAAAGTATCCATTGACAACGGTGATGTCCTTACATAAAACCAACCGTAGAAAGGAGTAAGACTGATTGGATGAAGACAGCGGGAAAGCAGAGATTCAGAGGAACGAAAGCATCTCTATACGCTTATCTGAAATTCTCACCAATGAATTACATAAGTGTTTCTATCCTTATTTTATGTTTACTTATTATTTAATTTCGAAAACTCCATAACCTTTTGATATCCGCCTGACTGAGATTTACAAGGTGACCATAGCTTGCTTCATACCAACAATCTCCGTGGGATCGACCCTTACTCACGTAAGGTTTATTACTTGGACGACCCAGTGCACTTGCTGGTTAGTTGTATCGAAGTTGTGAATGAAAAACGATTTATTAAGACGTGCGTACAGAGTTTTTGGCGCCGTTGCCTGAGATCACAATTTCGTGCACCAGACCTCAATCATCCACCAGATACCAAGGTCGTAGGGCATGTCATGTCTAATTCTTTTGGATAGGGGTATGTCAGCTGTGGCATGTCTGAGTTACATACTAAAGCTTGGCTAGCTATTAAGCCATACCTAACCCTCAGATTGGAGCTTTAGACTAAGAGTACAAGATTCCTGGAATTCATATTAAAAATTTTGAAATCCTTATTTTCTTTTTCCTATATGTTTTTTTTTTTCGAAAAAAAATATACAAAAAATCCAAAAAATAATAAAATCATAAAAATCAAAAATATTTCATGTTTCTTGTTTGAGTCTTGAGTCAAGTTGAAAGTTTGGTGTCAATTGCATGTTTTAAAGTTTGCATAAAATTTTCAAAAAATTCATGCATTCATAGTGTTCTTCATGATCTTCAAGTTGTTCTTGGTAAGTCTTCTTGTTTGATCTTGATGTTTTCATGTTTTGTGTCTTTTCTTGTTTTTCATATGCATTCTTGCATTCATAGTGTCTATACATGAAAAATTTTTAAGTTTGGTGTCTTGCATGTTTTCTTTGCATTAAAAATTTTTCAAAAATAAGTTCTTGATGTTCATCTTGACATTCAAAGTGTTCTTGGTGTTCATCTTGACATTCATAGCATTCTTGCATGCATTCATTGTTTTGATCCAAAATTTTCATGCATTGAGTCTTTTTCATGTTTTTCCCTCTCATCATAAAAAATTCAAAAATCAAAAAAATATCTTTCCCTTTTTCACTCATAAATTTCGAAAATTTGAGTTGACTTTTTCAAAACTTTTTAAAATCTAGTTGTTTTTATGAGTCAAATCAAATTTTCAATTTAAAAATCTTATCTTTTTCAAAATCTTTTTCAAAAATCAAATCTTTTTCATTTTTCTTATTTATTTTCGAAAATTTTAAAAATATTTTTCAAAAATCTTTTTCTTATCTTTATCTCCTAATTTTCGAAAATAACATCATCAATTAATGTTTTGATTCAAAAATTTCAAGTTTGTTACTTGCTTGCTAAGAAAGATTCAAACTTTGAGTTCTAGAATCATATTTTGTGATTTCTTATGAATCAAGTTATTAATTGTGATTTTAAAAATCAAATCGTTTTCAAAACTAATTTCAATCATATCTTTTCAAAAATATCTCTTTATCATATCTTTTTCAAAAATTTGATTTTAAAATATCTTTTCTAACTTCTTATCTTCTTATCTTTTCAAAAATTGATTTTCAAAATTTGTTTCAACTAACTAACTAACTTTTTGTTTGTTTCTTATCTTTTTCAAAACTACCTAAGTAACTCCCTCTCTCTCTAATTTTTGAAAATATCTTCCCTCTTTTTCAAAATTTCTTTTTAATTAATTAATTATCTTAATTTTTTATTTTAATTTTCAAAAAATTTCTAACCTTTTTCAAAAACTATTTTCGAAAATCACTAACTCTTTTTCAAAAATAATTTTCGAAAATTCTCCTTCTCTCTCATCTCCTTCTATTTTATTTATTCATCTACTAATATCTCTCCCTCACTCCCCAAAAATCCGAACCCTCTCTCTCTCTGAGTTCAGATTTTCTCTTCTTCTTTTCTTCTACTCACATAAGGGAACCTCTATACTTGGGCAAAAAGGATCCCTATTATTATTATTATTTTTCTGTCCCTCTTTTTCATATGAGCAGGAGCAAGGACAAGAATATTCTTGTTGAAGCAGATCCAGAACCTGAAAGGACTCTGAAGAGGAAACTAAGAGAAGCTAAATTACAACAATCCAGCAAGCACCTTTCAGAAATTTTCGAACAAGAAGAGGAGATGGCAGCCGAAAATAATAATAATGCAAGGAGGATGCTTGGTGACTTTACTGCACCTAATTCCAATTTACATGGAAGAAGCATCTCCATTCCTGTCATTGGAGCAAACAATTTTGAGCTTAAACCTCAATTAGTTTCTCTGATGCAGCAGAACTGCAAGTTTCATGGACTTCCATCTGAAGATCATTTTCAGTTCTTAACTGAATTCTTGCAGATATGTGATACTGTTAAGACTAATGGAGTAGATCCTGAAGTCTACAGGCTCATGCTTTTCCCTTTTACTGTGAGAGACAGAGCTAGAATATGGTTGGACTCTCAACCTAAGGATAGCCTGAACTCTTGGGATAAGCTGGTCAAGGCTTTCTTAGCCAAGTTCTTTCCTCCTCAAAAGCTGAGTAAGCTTAGAGTGGATGTTCAGACCTTCAGACAGAAAGAAGGTGAATCCCTCTATGAAGCTTGGGAGAGATACAAAGAACTGACCAAAAAGTGTCCTTCTGACATGCTTTCAGAATGGACCATCCTGGATATATTCTATGATGGTCTATCTGAATTGGCTAAAATGTCATTGGATACTTCTGCAGGTGGATCCATTCACCTAAAGAAAATTCCTGCAGAAGCTCAAGAACTCATTGACATGGTTGCTAATAACCAGTTCATGTACACTTCAACCTGAATGTGATGAACGTGACAATCATCATCATTCCCCCACGAACGCGTGCCTGACAACCACTTCCGTTCCACCTTAGATTGAATGAGTATCTCTTGGATCTCTTAATCAGAATCTTCGTGGTATAAGCTAGATTGATGGCGGCATTCATGAGAGTCCGGAAAGTCTAAACCTTGTCTGTGGTATTCCGAGTAGGACTCTAGGATTGAATGACTGTGACGAACTTCAAACTCGCGAGTGCTGGGCGTAGTGACAGACGCAAAAGGAGGGTGAATCCTATTCCAGTATGATCGAGAACCTCAGATGATTAGCCGTGCTGTGACAGAGCATTTGGACCATTTTCACAAGAGGATGGGATGCAGTCATTGACAAGGGTGATGCCTCCAGACGATTAGCCATGCAGTGACAGCGCATCGGACCATTTTCCAGAGAGGATAAAAAGTAGCCATTGACAACGGTGATGTCCTTACATAAAGCCAGCCGTAGAAAGGAGTAAGACTGATTGGATGAAGACAGCGGGAAAGCAGAGATTCAGAGGAACGAAAGCATCTCTGAAATTCTTACCAATGAATTACATAAGTGTTTCTCTCCTTATTTTATGTTTACTTATTATTTAATTTCGAAAACTCCATAACCTTTTGATATCCGCCTGACTGAGATTTACAAGGTGACCATAGCTTGCTTCATACCAACAATCTCCGTGGGATCGACCTTTACTCAGGTAAGGTTTATTACTTGGACGACCCAGTGCACTTGCTGGTTAGTTGTATCGAAGTTGTGAATGAAAAATGATTTATTAAGACGTGTGTACAGAGTTTTTGGCGCCGTTGCCTGAGATCACAATTTCGTGCACCAGACCTCAATCATCCACCAGATACCAAGGTCGTAGGGCACCCACCACCACTACAGAGGTAGCCACATCCCAGCAGTAGCAAGACCCTCAGCACTACCTTCAACACCGTCAGCACCATCTATACCAGCAGCACCATCATCTACTTCGCAGCCAATTTACCGTCTTGTGGAGCGCCTCTTTGAGAAGATTGACCTGATAGAGCATCGCAACAAGCAACGTTATGAGCACTTGAAGAGAATCGTAATCTCTGGCGGCACTGATATTGATGAAGAGGAGGCTCAGGCCAATGAGGCGGAAGAGCCCCAGGCCCAGTAGGAGACAGTGGAGATGACGGCGACGACTCCTTCCACTCAGCTTGATTTGATGAGCGTCAAGGACGATGCTAATTTTTAAGTGTGGGGAGATAGTCATACATCGGCCAGATTATTTTGTGGTGAATTATTCTAATTCCAGACACTTTTATTTCAATTTTCAGTACTTGCATCTCTATTTTAGTATGTTTTTGGACTTTTGTATATATTTGTTGCTTTGAATACTCTTTAGTTTACCGCACTCTTTACCTTTTGCTTATATATACTCCAGTCTTTTATTTTAGCTCTGCATACCTTTTATCATTTTTGGGTCATTCTAATTTAATTCTTAATATTTTAAATATCTTATTTTTATCTTAAAAGATTTTAAATTGGTTTAATGTTATCATACTATTAAATTTCACACGAATAATTAATGGAATGAGTAATGTAAATATTAACAACATTATTGTTAAGTCATATATTTTTCTTTATGTTAGAAAAAATATAACCAAAATTTTTTTTGTAATATTTCTTCTTCTTGATCTCCTTATTTAAAAAAAAGTTCCAAATCCTGACGAGCATCAATGCTTCAAAATTAAAGAATTTTTTTTATGTTGATAGGTCGATTTTACATATATATTAAAATTAAACACTATCAACTCTTAAATTTGTTAATTGTTTCTCTCAAATTTAATAATGGGATAATATTTAACCAGTTTAAATTTTTTTTGAAATTAAGATAGAGAGTTTGAAAATTTTTGAAGCTGAAATACAACGTTTAAAACGTTGAGGATCAAAATAATACATCCAAAAATCAAATCATAAATAAACAAAGTTAAAATGATTGTTACTGCTGTTAGATAGCTTATTATTGATATATATTCATTCACTTTTTTTTTTGAATTAATATTTACCTTTTATTTGTTAGACATTATAGCATTTCTATATACATGGTTAATTTTTATATCATCTTGACATGTAAGAAGGTTATGATATGTAAGTTTCTATTTTGATAAATTAACTACATAAGCGAAGACAAATAAGGTTGTAACGTCTAACATAATGAGCATGTATTATCATGCCTAATATTAAGGTACCAAATTAAATGAATTCTTAAAGTAATATCAATTAAACATAATATCAATTTTGGTTTGTTCCAAAATTAATTAAGGCTGCTTTTGTTTTTGATTCTTAAAAAAAATACTATTAGATTTATTATATATAAACGAAGGAAAAAGTAAAGCATATAATTAAATTTAAAGAAGAACTACCATGTTTAGATAGATAATTACTAAAATAGATATGATATTAAATTATAATGTTATTTTTTTAAATATATTCAATTTTTTTATAATTTTTTAATATATTTTTTATAATATTTTTTTAAATATTTTTAGTATTCTTTTTTAGGATACTATAATTTTTTACTATTATTATTTATAGTTGTTTTTTGTTTAATTTACTCTACTTAATGGGATCAACAATTCACATTATAGTTAAAATTAAAATTACTTTTTTATATTATTTTATCATTTTTTAGGTATATATATAAAAATGTTAGTTGTCTTTTTTTTTTAATATTCTATTTTCCATCGCACTTTTTTAGTACTTTCTCGGTATTTTTTAGTACAATTTTAAATTATAATTTTTGCTAATTATGATTCTGTTGTTATTTATAATTAATTTTTTATTTAATTTATTCTTTCTAATAAAATAAATCAACACCAGAATTACAATCACAAATTTTACAAAATCAAACAAAAAGATAGAATATATATTTTTTTATAGTACTCTCGTACTCATTTATTTAATACTATTTTAGAATATAATTTTTTATTACTTATAATTTTATTATTATTTTATGATTAATTTTTTATTTAATTTTTCCTCTCTTGAGTGGGATTGAAAAATAATTTCCCAAAAACATAAGCATAATTAAACTAGTTGTGAATAAAAACTACATACAAGAAAATACTAACAAGCATGGTCGTGGTAATTTGTTGTTCTAACCATATTTCTCTTTGGTGCTTGATCCCGATCCCTTGTCCATGCAGTTAACTAGCTAGAAAATTAGTTACTAGAAGGGATGTTTTGCACTTTTGAAAAGACAGAAGGAAGAAATAAAGGCAAAAACAAAGAAAATAAAGTAAGCTTCCATGCATATATCACATAAAACAAGAAACCAAATCCAAACACAAACAACAACAATGGACAGTCTTGCCTGTATCCGTAGTGGCATAACACTTACAGAGACAAACTAAAGACGAGTAGGCTTGTCCTTATTGAATTAAAATAAAAGACACAACACAAACTTGGCAACAAGTCAACATCTATCGATGTTCCTTTTCAGTTAGACTTGAAGATCCAAGACAGAATCTCAGTAGTCTGCGAGAATTGTCCAGTGGAAGCAGATATTCCAATCTTAACCTTTTCAGGCAGCTTAGTGCTCAAATCGACATCATAAGTAAGAGTGTCGGGCTGGCTGTGGAGATATGTAGAGACATGGACAGTTAACTTCTTATGAGCAGAGTTATATGTTATCTTTGCAGTAGTTATCGCTGCATCATGAAAATTCCAGTAACAAACTTTTGATGACCTGATAGAGTTAACATCAACTCCGATGTGCGGATAATTGGGATCCCCAATATCGGAGTTGGAAAAAGTATCGAATTCAACAGCAACAATTCTGTCAGATGCATCATTAAAGAGGCCGAGAAACTTTCCAGAAGATTCAGGAGGAATTTCAGTGTCAGCACTAGCAAGGAAGAAGGCAAGACCATCACCAGGTCCAGGTGTATATTCAGTGTTATAGGGTTTTGAGATGCGAAAGACGAAGGTGGTTTCAAATCCTGCTCGGAGGCCACTGTGGTCGTAGAGGTGCACAGGGTCGGAGAATAAGACTCGGCCAACTCTGTTTCCCAGTGGGTTGCCATCGTCGTCCAGATTGGTGAGTCGAATGATATGGTGATCGGTAATGGTTGCGTCTCCTTGGAATTGGATCTCCTTGGAGTGCTTAGGGTCAAATTTGTGCAAGTTAAATGAGACACCCATGGCTATGGTTTTGTGGTTTTTGGAAATGAAATGAGATGTGAGGGATCTGTATGAGTTTGGGATGGGATGCCAAGCCTACTGCACCAGCTCGGTATTTATAGTGTGGCGATTGGTCTAATTAAGTACCTTAGCTTCCTTCTTAAGGTACATAATAGGTAGTGTAGCAAGTGATGATCAACAAAAACAAAATACAAAAGATATTAGATAGGTCGTTGTTTTTCACATGCATGGCCTTTAACAACCATTAACAGTTTAACACTACGTCACGTCCATAGTGTAATATATATGGCGTCACCCTCTAGCTTCATCACCTATCATAAATGCTTCTTATTTATACTACGCGTTATCACTTACTCGATTCAATTATTGAGGATTACAATGTGAGATCCCTTAATACCAGAAGAAGACCGTGCTAATATAGTCCTTCATTCTAGTTTAGCTAGATCGGTGGTCCATGATGATAAATGCTTATACTACCAACTACTTTTAATTATTTGTACTGCAAGTCTGCAACGTGTATGTGAATGCATGACTATGAGGCAAGGATATTAATCCTATAGCTACCAAATTCCAACTATCTTCCTATTCTTATATAGTGGAATTCAAAATGTGACGATCTGTTTCTATATCCAAGAGAGCTAGAGTTGCAGTGCGGTGCTGCTAATACGAAGCTAAGAGTTCTTGGAGCCGACACCCAAAGAGTAGAACTGTTTTTGTAGCCTCCAGCCTTTGGTAGCAGGGTCTTAGGGTATCGAAAGATTATTTTATATTAATAAATTGAGAGATGTAAGAGTATTATCATAATTTATTGTTTTTGTTCATCATTTAGCTACCAATATTTTATTGTTTTTGGTAATCATTTAGTTACAAATATACAGCTCTGATAAATAAATAAATTGAGAAATGCTGTAAAAAAAATAGGAAAAAGACACTATCAAAATTTATTATTTTTGGTCATTAGTTAGTCATTAATGTTTTAAAGTATGAAATTTTTTATTTAAATAATTATTTTATTTACTAAAATAAATAATTATAAAAATTATTACAAAAACAAGTCTTCCAATCTTATCTCATTTACACTATAAATAAGTTTTGTTTATAATGTAAATGAGATATATGAAATTTAAAAAAGATATACATATCTAAACGAGATACATTTACAATAATTATCTCGTTTATACTGTAAACAAGGTATTTGTATTTGTAAATATAAAAATATAATTTTTTAAAATAATAAAAATATTAATAATTTAAATTGGACCAAAAAACGTTTCAAATAACAATAAAGATGGACGGTTTTAAATAATAGAAAAATAGACGGTTTAAAAATAATATAAAAAATAAACGGTATTAACTAACTAATTAATGGGTGATTAGGCGTATCACGTAATTTAAAATTGTCCATTTAAAATTAATATATTATTTTTTTAGAAACCAACCCATTTTTAAACTATTAATAAAAAATTTAGTGTTAATTTACTTCCTTTTTAAGTATATTTTCTTTTAAAAAAAATATACGTTAACGTTTAGCTCCTAAATTAATTACAAAATATTTGTATATATTTATACATATAATAATTAAATTGTCATAATAGAATAAAGAAATTGTAATAAATAAATAGTATAAATTGCTTACACTGAACATACTGTCAGACTAATTTATCGGAGCCTTGCAATCTTATAGGCCCATGTCCCAAAAAAAAAAGGAAGAGCTATGCAGCGTTACGTTCTCAAGTTTCCAATGTTTGTAGGTGATACGGATTCAAAATTTTTTTTGTTATTTTAAATTAAGGAGCAAAATGACCATTTTGTCAAGGTCAAGAATTTAATTATTAGAACGAAAAGTATACGTTGTTAAGATACTATCTACTAATTTTTGACAATAATAATTAATTATTATTTTTTAATTTTTTTAAAAAATAAAATTTGAATAATCAGGATTTAATCAAAATTTATCCTTTTATTTTCATTTTCACTTAAAAATCTTAATCTCTCCCCCAAATCTCCCGTCCTTTCTCCACCCTAGTCTCCTTGCATACGTTGCCACCGATTCATCCGCCATTCGTGCAGGAAAGACAACCAGCATCATGCATCTGCTTCACCGTCATCGCGTCCCTTCGGCCACCCTACCTCGCGTGCAGTCGAGCTCCCACTCGTCGCCTCTCCGCCACGCGTCTTCCATCGCAGCTGTGATGCATCCCCACCTTGCTGTTGCACCGTCCAGAGTCCGCGAGCCCCTGTCGCCGTTGCAGACCGCCGTTAGGTACAGTCACTCAATAGTTCAATCTCTCTCTCCCGTCCATGTGTATGGTATTTGAATTTTGGTTGATCAAGTATGTTATTCACTATTTTTAGAATTTTTGTTGGTGTTATATGTGAATCCACATGTGTATGGTGTTTGAATTTTGAAATATTTTGCAAGGCTGCAGGCCCAAGTCCCAACTCTTTCACGCACCAATCAGTTCAACTATAGAAAAGATGTGTTTTTTCAGGTAAATTCCAACTCATTAGAATTGAAGAATTGCTTTTCTTATTATTTTATTTGATATTAAATATTTGAGGAAAAGAGAGAATAGGGTGTTCCAATCCAATGTAAGGGCAATTTCAAATTTCCAATGATTGTCTATCCCATAAGTAGGATTATGATTTTTCAATTTAGGAATTTTGGTTTGTTGTGTGTGTTCATGGAGTAATAAGAAGTAGAGCCATTTTTTTTACTCGTTGAAAGTCATGACTTATTTTGTGGATAAATTAAAATCTTGACTAGTCAGTAAAGATTTTAACTTGTATCACCTACTGAAGAACAAAATTTGTCTAAGGAAAGCCTGTGAGTGTCGGTGCTTAAACATGAATATTTCTAGCTTAAACTCCTATAATGCACTGATTATGTTTGTAATCTTACTCCCTTAAGCTGTGGATTTTTCGTTTTTTGAGGTTTCAGATGTGTCTTCCTCTATTGGTATAGCATGTTTCTTTTTTATATGTTCTGAATGTTTCTATTTCGTAAGTTTTGAATTTTTTTTTTTGTGTTTTGGATGTCTTTTGTTAAAGGTTTTGAATTTTTTTTTGTTATTGTACATTTGCTGAGTAAAAAACATACAAGAAGAAGAAGACGACATCCGAAAATAGCCTTTAGATGAGAGTGCTGGTTGTTGATGATGATCAATTATGGCTCAAGATCCTTGAAAAGATGCTCAAGAAGTGCTCTTACCAAGGTAACTACTAACTGTTTCTTTTAATCATCATATCATTGCTATGCTTTGTTGATATTATTAGGGTCCAATTGTTAATATATATGATAAAGAATTATGTTTCCTTTCCTTTTCTTTTCTGTTTTAGAATAGTTATAATTCCTTGTTGTTGCTGTGTATTTATACAAGTGACTCTTACTGCAAATAAAACAAGCATATCTTATATATTTGTGCCATTTAACTTATCATTCAAGTTACTATTCGTGCCATTTAAGTCTATCTCTTAATCAAATAATACAAATTGTGATTGCTGACCAAATTAAAATTTTTTCACTATGTTAATAAGACTTGTCTTTGTTTCACAGAAGTCGGTCCCTAGAAAATTCTAGATTTGATCAATGTATCATGGCTTACCAGAGAAAATGTTGGTAAATGGTGGTTTAGTAGTATATTTAGTGTGGATTATTTTTTAATGCAAATCAGATCTTCCAACTATGATACATGGTGTATTTTTGGTGGAATTCTTTTATGCAAGTTGCATGTTTCCTTTCAAATTTGTTCTAATTTTTGTCTTGGTAGCTATCAATTGTAATAATCTTATGCATATTTTTTTTGTTTTCTGCAATATAGTAGTAGATTTTTCATGTAAATCAGTGGATGATTATCAGCTTAAGCCTCGCTAGTTGCTTAATTAGCTTGATGGAATATGTATATATGGCTCCACAGCAATATGATTCACATTACATTTGTGTGCTTAAATTAATTATTTTGCATTATTTATGCTTCAATTCATCATTGCGCATGCATTGATGCACATTATTTTTTTCAAATTGTTTTATGTATATAATTGACTAATTTACTTTTTGCATGGTGATTTTTCTCAGAAAAATGATCTAGCAGCCACTAAAATTGGAGAGGTCAATTCTGTTGTTAGAGCGAATGAATGATTTTTACCTGATTTTTTACACAATTGTAGCATACGTGTTTTTGTGTGTGATACACCGATATTATTATAGTATTCTTTTTTGTGTGATACATTGATACTTTTAAAGCATTGAGAATGGTGAGTCATCTTCATAAGTACATGTTATTCTATTGTTATAAGGCATTAAGAATGAGCGAGTCATATTCATAAGTACATGTTATTTTACTATTATAAGTTTTCCAGGTGCAAACTTTAAAGCGAATCAGCACTAGTTATATGAGTTCTATTTATGGAGGAAACAACTTAGGAGGTTCTGGTTAGCAGAAGTCAATTTTGCAAGTTTATATTTTCAAGTTTTTAAAGAAATATTTTGTCTTTTTTCTTGTTTACCAAAAGAATCTCCATGGAAGTTTTATTACGAAAACTCAGGTACAAAAATCATATCCTCTCAAGACACTTCCTGTTAAGACACATCTATAAAAGACACTTCCATAAATAGACATATCCGTAAACATATGCATAAAAAGACACCTCCATTAAAATGACTTATCATTCACCTCTATTAAAAAGATACATCATTTAAAAAGACATATCATCTGAAGACACATTTACAAAGGATACTTCCATTAAAAAGACAGATACATAAAAAAGACATATCATACAAAGACATAACCACCAATGACACCTCCCTTTAAAAACACATGCATAAAAAGGTACCTCCCTTAAAAACACTTATCCTCTGAAGACATTTCCAATAGAAGACACCTCCGTTAAAAAGACACATCATTTAAAAAGACATATTCTCTGAAGACATATTCACAAAAAACACCTCAGTTAAGAAGACACATTCACAGAAAACATGTCCATTAAAAAGACACATGCATGTGAAGACATATCCTCTGAAGTCACATTTACAAAGGGCGCCTTCATATAATGACATGCACTGAATTAGACGCGTCCAATGAAGTTATAAGTAGAATACATTTTCATAAAAGTCGCTTCAAAACATTAACTTGTTAAAACAAACCAACTGTATGTCGGAAACCAAAAGACTCATCAATGCCCCAATATAGGATTCACATCCATAATAGATAGAACTTCTATGAAGTATCCAATTTTTTTTTTTCCATAGTCTAACTAGAAACGCCTACTAGCAAGTAAGACAATCAACATGTGTAAGACAAGGAAAATATCAGGATGAAACAAAAGTGATAAAACATAAGTGGGGTATCATAAGACTAATTAATCAAGAATGTTCTATGCAACTTTCTTGTTATCATGTTTCTCTCCGTTGTAATTTTTTTGGGTGTTCCGTTAGTCCTCCGAATCATGCTCTTCGTGCTCAGTGTTGTGAACGTTGTCCTAACCTCCTTACGTTTGTTCCTGGGATGATTATGGTGCACAGTAGGTTGAGGACTTTTGTCAAGGAACTTCAGTGCTTGCGCAAGGGCAAAATTATTAGGATCCACAATGATTTCGAGCATTATTTCCTTCCTATATTCCCTCAAGGTGTCCTGTATGTAAAAATCAACATTGTGTAACGGCATTAGTTACTAATACCCATGAGATTTTTGCAGAAATCATTTATTCAAACATCAAGGATTTGGAAGCCCACATTATCCCATTGTTGCATTTTACCGCCTTTAGTCCAGTACTTTATGAATTTACAGACACATCCAAGTAAGTTTATACAAACAACACATTAGTCCAATAAAGATATATCTAAAGAATTATTTAGTCAAAAGACATAATCATAAATACTTTCCACATCAGAAAATAGTATAGGTTTCAACTTTTCCGTTACCAAATATAAAAAGAGATAAATTCTTTCAATAGCAGCCTCCATTAAACAAAAAAAAAATGTTGAAACATTGACCAAATCACAATTAAATTCAGTTCATGACAAGCAATTTTAAGATTAGACACGTTAATCCAGTAAAGACACTTTTAAATGAGTTTTCACTCAAAAGATACACCCATGAAATATTTCAACATCAACATATACTAATCCAGCAAAAATCATGTAGAAGTGATAATTAACATACTTAACATGAACAAAATAAATTAAACTCAATAACTAACAAGTATCCATATAATATGAACAATGGAACATAGCATAAAAACAAACTTAACTTAAAGACCTAAACACGTTCTAGCCAA
Organism: Arachis ipaensis; assembly: GCF_059453495.1. Classification (NCBI taxonomy): domain Eukaryota; kingdom Viridiplantae; phylum Streptophyta; class Magnoliopsida; order Fabales; family Fabaceae; genus Arachis; species Arachis ipaensis. The sequence continues at coordinate 147,831,533 of NC_142444.1, forward strand.
AGATTCTAATTTCATCAAATAAAATCCATATGATACTATACTTATAATAAGATCATGCAAGATACATAAATAAGCACTAACCAAGGAGGTAACTCAATAGCAGATTCACGGCAGTGCACGGTGAACCGAAGCAGCGTGCGTGCAGACTGCAGAGCCGAGCATGCATGGGTGAGGCACCATCATCTGGGTGAGTAGCGAAGACGATGCGACTTCAATCGCACGACTAGGTGGTGACCTTCGATCAAAGCTTGCCAATGGAAGACCTGTGTCGCCGTTGATGGAAGCTTGACGGCGGATGCTATAATGGTTGATGTAATTGCGGGCAGAATCGCTGGCGGCGCTGACCTGAGTTGACACTGGTGACAAGAACGCGTTGGAGGTTTACTGTTCGAAGACACAGCCGTCAGGGGTTTGGGGGGTGGAGGTGTTCTACACGGTAAAAATCAATATGAATTAGGTTGCGGCGGCGACTGGCGGAGATGACAATTCTGATGGCTATGCGGCACTGGAGAAGGATATGGGGGTTGGGGGAGTGTGTCCACGGTAAGAAAATATGGGTATAGAATAAATTAGGGTTAGTGTGGTAAACTAGTGAAATTAGGAATTAATCTGGGTTAATTTGGGATGTCGCTTTCGGAATTAAGTGGGCTTGGAGTCCAGCCCAATTAAAGTTGGCAGATGTTGGCAGAAATGCTGTTGGTAACGTAGCGGGATTGTTAGAAGAATTACATATGCTAAATTTAATAGAGGAGGTCAACGTTATTTCGCAAGAAAACGGAGATTAAAATTAAAATTTAGGAAGTTGTCGTCACCTAGTACTTTTGAAGACTAGGTCAGATGGGAGGAGGATGCGGCAAGAGGAGGCAAAGTTGTCGTCGGCGAGATAGTGGAGCTTGACGCCATAGAAACTCTTGCGGAGTAGCTTCACCTTCATATCCATATGCTCGGTTCAGGTGCCTATTCAAGGGATGCAACACGAACAAGAACCACTGGTGATTCAGACCATTGAAATCAATGGTGTGTGTGAAGAATCACTTTGTTGAAGCGTTTGTGTAGTTGGTGCTACCTAAAAACATGGTGGTCACCATTGGGAGAGGGATGCAGGTGGACATGGAGGCTGTGTTGGCGGTGGTAGTGGTGATGGAAGTTGGAGGAGAAGTAGGCTTGGTTTGAAAGGAAACGAGAATGTGGAGTTAGATTTGAAATTTGAGAAATTATATTTGGGTAATTTTTGAAATATTTCAATTATTGTTTCCAAAAAAATTCAATTTTCTATGTCTCCACTTTCTAAAAGTATTGAAGAGATTGAAATTTTGTGTCCGGAGACTAAAATTTTAGTTCTAATCTTTAACTACCAAATACAATACTGAGTCTTAATCCCCGAATCTCAATTTCTGTATCGCATACCAAAGCAGCCTAAGGTGATATGAAAAAAGATAAACAAAATGTCATGAATTGAAATTGAATAAGAAAGGTACATTAAAACTGAAATAAAAAGAAAAAAGATAGGTTAAAATTGAATACAAAGAGAATCACTCTACTTTCTATCCAATTTTTTGATGTAACAAGAAAATGACTCTTCAACCTAACTTGTCCACATCATAGTTTGAAAATTGAATTGAAGGGACTCCTCAACCTTCTACCCAATTTCCCGTGCAATAAGAGAGGAACTCACTCAACCTCACTTGTCCACACCATGGTTTTATCACGAAACAAAAAAATGCTTTGGCACCTCTAATCACTCAATACTGCGACTACAATAGCTAAAGAGGTATTTATAACCTCTTAGATTATTAGGTTAAAACAAAGAAAACCCTAAAGCCTACAAACATAAACTCCAATCTAGTAACTAAATAAATAAAAATCAAAATACATTAAAATAAACTAATAACCACTACAACATTTTGGGTCTATGGCCACGGTTTTTTTTATGGTCACAATTTTTTACCGTGACAAAAAAATGAAACCTATGGTCACGGTTTTTTAAAAAAGGGTGACCATAGAGTACCTACGATGACGGTTTTATAAAAAAAGGTGGCCTAAAAGGATCTATGGTCATGGTTTTTGGAGGTGACCTAAAAGAGTTTATGGTCACAATTTTTCAAAAAAAGGTGACCTAAAAGGGTCTATGGTCACAGTTTTAGGGGGTGACCTAAAGGAGCCTATGGTCACTGTTTTGGGGAGTGACCTAAAATGTTCTATGGTCACTTTTTTCGAGGTGACCTAAAGGGGTCTATGGTCACGGTTTTGGGGGTGACCTAAAAGGATTTATGATCACGGTTTTGGGAGGTGACATAAAGGTATCTATGGTCATAATTTTGGGGGGTGACCCAAAAGGGTCTATGGTTACAATTTTTCGAAAGGGTGACCTAAAAGGGTCTATGGTCACGGTTTTTAGGGTGACGTAAAGGTATCTATTGTCACGATTTTGGGGGTGACCTAAAAGGGGTCTATGGTCACGGTTTTATGAAAGGGTGGCCTAAAAGGGTCTTTGGTCACGGTTTTTGTGGGTGACTTAAAGGAGTTTATGGTCACGGTTTTGGAGAGTGACCTAAAGGTATCTACAGTCACAGTTTTGGGGGTGATCTAAAAAGGTCTATGGTCACGATTTTTTGAAAAAGAGTGACCTAAAAGGAGTCTATGGTCATGGTTTTGAGGAGTGACCTAAAGGGATCTATAGTGACGATTTTAGTGGCTGACTTAATAGGGTGTATAGTTTTACAAAAGGGTGACCTTAAAGGGGTTTGTGGTCACAGTTTTTGAAAATGAATTTTTTTAACTAAATCAGGTTTTGATCCTTTGAGTTTCAATTAATTAAGGTTCTTATATATTTTTTATGATTTTGAATATTTTATATATTTAAAATTTAAAAATTTTAATAATTAAAAACTAACGAGAATTTTATATGATTTACTTTAAATATTAAAATTTTAAATTTAATTTTATAAATAAAAAATTAACTAGAATAATATTAATTTTAAATTAAAAAATTATTGAAAACTTAAAACTAATTAATAAGTTAACAAATAAGTATTATATTAAATAATTTAAATAAATTATGGTTGATGTTTAATTACTATTCTACCTTCTGATTTTATTAAAATTTTTACACTAGCTTAGTCCCAAGCCTAATCCTAACCTTAATTACTATTCAAGAATATTTTTGTAACTAAATAAGGTTTTGATAATTTGAATTTAAATTAATTAAGGTTCTTATATATTTTTTAAGGATTTTGGGTATTTCATATATTTAAAATTTAAAAATTCTAATAATTAAAAACTAATGAGAATTTTATATGATTTAATTTAAATATTAAAATTTTAAATTTAATTTTATAAATAAATTACTTTTAATTTTAAATTAAAAAATTATTTAAAACTTAAAACTAATTAATAAATTAACAATAAATATTATATTTTAAAATAATTTAAATAAATTATGGTTGATTTTCAATTACTATTTTATCTTCTAATTTTATTTAAATTCTTATACTATCCTAATGCAAACCCTAATCCTAATTTCTAAACCCTAACCCTAATCCTATCCTAGTTTTAAACCCACCCACCTACTAATCCTCACACACTCAACAAAAAAAGAAAGAAATAGATAAGAGAGGGAGTAGGGGAACGAGGAAAGAAAAGGAAGAGAAGAAGAATCCCTACTCCATTCTCCAGAAGACTCACTACAAGAAAAATACCCATTCAACCACACTTTTTTTTAAACTACATTTGAAAAGTGTAGGCTACGTTTTTCTCCGTGTTGCCTTTTTATAAGAGAAAAAGATACACAATTGTGGCATCATTTAAAAAGTGTAGCCTTAGGTATTATAGAAATCACTTAGAAAGCGTAGCCGTAGGTTGATATCTATGGGCTCACTTTTCGTATCAAAGAGAATGCTTTTAAAAGATAACTTATTTATTATGTTTTGGGTGCGCTTTAAAAGTGATGCCTAATGTATGTATGGAAAATCCCTAACACTTAGTAAATTTTTTGTTCCCCTTTCAATTTCCTCCAGAAGAACACACACCCACAAGCCACTTCGCGCACAGCAAACTCTCTTCCCTCCAGAAGCACACCCTTTCGCCATTCTCACCTTCGCACATAACCCTTACCTTCACCAACCCTTTCGCGCACAACACACCCTCAAATAAACACAGCAAAAATTTGCCCTCACCCAATCACCCTCACTCACGTGACATACACCCTCATCCTCACTCCACCCACACACGAAAGAGGGAAGAAATCTAAAAGGGGGAGAACAGGAAGAAGAAGAGAAGTGAGGGAAGGAAGGAAAGGACGACGCCGGCTAGGGCTCCGCCGCCGTCGTTGTTGAGCGCCAGTGAGAGAGAGAGAGAGCTCGAGGAAAAGAGAAAACGTGATGGAGGAGAGAAGAAGGGGGTGCTCCATCGCCACTGAAGCTCCATCGCCGTTGCTAAGGCTTGTTGCCATCGCCGTTCTGCCACCGTCGGGCTGCTGTGCTCCGCCGAGGAGCTCGAAGGGATGTCTTGTCGCCGTCGTGCTCTGTCGCCAAGCTGTTGCGTTGCCACTCATCTCTTCTTCACCGTCGCTGCTCATCTCTTCTTAAGTGGTTCAATATCAAGTGCAAAACTGATAACTTTCAAGCATGATGATGTTGATGATGATGTCCTTTATCAGGGTAATTGACCAATTTTTCACATGGCTTCAATGCAATCTAGGACTCTAGAATTGGGATTCTTAGCTTTCATTTAAAAATATTATTTTTTATTTACTTTTTAAATGGCTAGACTAGTTAACTATACGTATATCTTTTCAATAATACAACCTCAATTCTGTTTAGCTTTTGTGAGCAATGTTCTTTTCTTTTCTTTCTTTGTTTATTTGATTTACCCTTAGTTATGTTATTTTCCAGCTTCCATGGTTTTTCCTACCATTATTGGTACCCCCAAAATTTTTGTTTTGTTTTGTTTTGTTTTGTTGTGTTTGATTGAGTGACATGATTAAATAACAGTGGAAAGAGCACAATTTTATTTACTTTATGGTTTTTCCTTTTGCATTTGGGATATTGGTGCAAAATTGATATATCTGTCTCAATTCATTTTTAATTTTACAATTTAGGTTGATGATTCTCACTTTACTCTTTGAAACAACGCCGTTTTTCCCTTTTGCACTAGAAATTAAGCTGATTGGCATGATTTTGTGAATTTAGCATTCAGCTTTAATGAGAATAATAAAAAAGCAACAAGTTTGTTTTCTTGTATTTTTAATCTTTAATCTGATACTTGCAATTGGAACATGTGCTTCATTTGTTGCTCTTGCCAGGCAGACTTTTCAAAATTCATTCGGTTCTATGATTTTGTTTTCTTCATGTGTCGCGAGAATGGTCAAAAGAATATTTGTAAGTAACCCGGTCATTTCCTTCAACATAATCTTGTATTGATTGCGTATGGTGGTGAATCAGTATGCAAAATCATTACATGCTTCTCTTTTTAAATTATGATAATCTGCAGCTGTAAGCAGGGCAGTAACTGCTTGGAAATTAGTTCTTGCTGGGAATGAACACTGATACAATTGTTAAGGCCAAGAGTTTTCTTGATGGTGATGAAGATCAGTATGAAAAAGATGTGTTTGAGAAGAATTTGAAGGCGCTTCAGAACATTTTTTAGTCATTATGCCAAGATTAGAAGATTAACGATTTTCTGCTTGTTAAATTCTTTTTGGATATAGAGTGCAAACTTTGCATTTTAATTGATATGTGATACAAGTTTCATGTGACTTAAATTATCTTAAGTTATATTTTGATTGTTAATTGCTTCTTAAGATTATGTCTTTGAATTGTGTAAGGATAATTTTTATTATTTAAAAAAATTATTTAGTATAATTATGTGTTTAATTTTATTTTATAATATTTAACTCATTTAATTAAAAATGTAAAATTATATATGTAATAATATTATTAAATATTATGTTGTATAAAAAATTATTAGAATATTATATATATATATATAGAAAATTAAAAAAAATAAAAAAATAATGAGACCTAAGGCTACACATATATAGAGTAGCTATGGTTATACAGAAAATTAAAAAAAAAAATAATAAGGGACCTAGGGCTACACTTATATAGAGTAGCTATGGTATACAATGTGGCTACGTTTTACAAGTGATGCAGTAGCGTTGAAAAGCGTAGCCTATTCTGGTAAAATGGAAGCTGAAAAGCGTAGCCTTTGGTCCTGGACAGCATCACTTGAAAAGCGCACCCTATTCCCAAACGCCAAAAGCGTAGCCCTTGGTGCAGAAAAGCGTAGCCTTTGAGAATAGGCAACAGCTGAATAGGAATCACCCTAAAAAGCGTAGCCGTAGCCCAGAAAGCGTAGCCGTAACCTAAGGCATCATTTTTTTTCACTTTTGGCTACACTTTTCAAGTGTACCTGAATGAGTGTTTTTCTTGTAGTGACTTACCCTCATCTCCAGAAAAATTTTGCCTTCACCTCTCTCTAAAATATTTTTTTCTCACATCTCTTTTCTTTCTGACTCTGAGTCTCTTCTCTCGCCATTCTCTCCACCTCAAGCTCGTCGCGCTTTGTCACCGTCGCAAGTTTTGTCGCGCTCTGTCACCATCCCAAGCTCGTCTTCCTGCTTCGGCCATCAACGCTTCCTTCGCCATGAGTTGGTCTCTGGGCAGGTGAATTTCAACTTCGGCCATGTTATTTCTCTTTTAATTTTATTGCTGTAAATCATTAGTACATCTTGAATTTGTTATTAAAAGTTGAGTTTATTGTTGAAATTATGATTTAGCTAATTTTGTTTTGCTGAATACTAGGGATTTGAAAATGATCATAGTTAAATTTGTTATTGTAAATTATGATTGAGATGAATTTGTTGTTGTATGTTGAATTGTTGTTGAACATATCACTGAGCTTTAGTTTTTTGTTGCTGGATAACGTTATTGAATATTGAGTTGAATTTTGTTGCTGGATAACATCGTTGAATTGAGCTGAATTTGTTCTTGTAAGTTCAATTGTTGCTGAACATATCACTGAACATTATAGTTCTTTCCACTTTTTCTATTATAATTCTTTTTATCAGACAAAACTAAAAAATTGACTCTACCAAATTCCAAGTATTTTACTATCTGTGTACTATCTAATGGGTAGGTCACTCTTTATGTAAGCAAATTATTTCAAATCAATTGTAACCATTTTCATTGTTACAGGGAATTTCAAGAAGACTAGTGAAAGTTGCACTAAGAGAAGCAGCAAAGAAGAGAGAAATGAGATTTGCAGAGCTCCAAAAGTTTGAACAAGGAGTAAGGAGACATTTCCATGATGACATTGATAAACCACTATTTTATGGTTTATCTTGTACTAAATTGAGTGGCTTTTATCAAGTCTTTGCACACTTATTCATACAATTTGCATAATTTTACAATTCCTTTCCAATTTTGTTCTATGATTGAAAACCTGCTTCCTAAAGCCTTTAAATTGTGTATTTTAATTCCCCTTTATACCATTCGATGCCGTGATCTGTGTGTTAAGTGTTTTCAGGCTGTATAGGGCAGGAATGGCTTAGAGGATGGAGCGGAAGCTTGCAAAAATGGAAGGAGCACAAGAAACAAAGGAGATGACCAGCGAGCGGCGATGCGTGCGCGTACTTGACGCGTGCGCGCGAGAAGCAAATGTGCATCGCGGCGCGTGCACGTACCTGACCCGTACGCGTGACATGCGCCACGTGCAGAAAACGCAGAAAATGCTGGGGCGATTTTGGGCTGAGTTTGGACCCAGTTTTCGGCCCAGAAACACAGACTAGAGCCATGGGACAAGCAGAGACTCAACACACATTGACACATTCTCATTCATACAGTTTTTAGTTTTAGTTTTGAATCTTAGAGAGAGATTACTACCTCCTCTAGGTTTTCTTCACATTCATAGATTTCTAGTTTTATGCTTTTGATTTGGATATTGAGAAGAGTCACTACCTCCGTTGAAGTTTCCATTATTCTAGTTTGTTTCCTTATTCCCTTACTCTTTCAATTACTCATTAACCCTATTCAGATAAGTATGTTTATGGCTTTGGAATTTATTAATGCAAATAATTTTTTTATCTTTAATTAATTTTCTATTATTACTTTATTCGAATTATCATGTCTTCTTTTTATTCCCTTTATATGTCTATAAGAATGGTATTCATATCAATGGAGTAGACTCCCAACTTGACTTGGGAGTTGATTGAAAGGAGACCCTTGAGTTGGAATGCTCAAGTGTTGATTTTAATTGGAAATTGTTGGTCAATTCTCTAGTCACTAAAGTTAGTCCTTCCATAAGGAGAGGATTAGGACTTGTGAATAAGAGTTAGCTCAATTACTTGACTTTCCTTTATTCGGTAAGGGTTAACTAAGTAAAAACAACAACCTCTTACTATCATACTTGAGAAAATCTAACAAGGATAGAACTTCCGATTAATCTTTGATAAACCACTATTTGATGGTTTATCTTGTGCTCAATTGAGTGGTTTTTATCAAGTCTTTGCACACTTATTCATACAATTTGCATGATTTTACAATTCCTTCCCAATTTTACTCTATGATTGAAAACATTCTTCTTTGGCCTTAAAATTGCTATGTTTAATCCTCTCTTTTATACCATTCGATGCCGTGATCCGTGTGTTGAGTGTTTTCAGGCTTTACAGGGCAGTAATGGCTTAGAGGATGGAAAGGAAGCTTTCAAAAATGGAAGGAACACAAGAAACTAAAGAGCTGACCAGCGAGGAACGACGTGCGCGCGTACCTGACGCGTACGCGTGAAAAGCGAAAAAGCACAGCGATGCATGCGCGTACCTGACACGTACGCGTGACAAGGAAAATCGCCAAACGACACGCACGCGTGATTGACGCGTACGCGTGACATGCGCTACCTGTAGAAATCGCAGAAAATGCTGGGGGCGATTTTGGTCTGAGTTTGGACCCAGTTTTCGGCCCAGAAACACAGACTAAAGCCAGGGGACAAGTAGAGACTCAAGACACTTCTCATTATACAAAATATTCATTCACATAATTTTAGGTTTTAGATGTAGTTTTCTAGAGAGAGAGGCTCTCTCCTCTCTCTAGGTTTTAGGATTTCTCTTAGTTTTAGGTTTATTTCTTCTCAATTCCAGGTTCAATGTTCCTTTAATTTAGTTTCTCTTCTACTTTTATTTATTCTAGCATTCTAGTTTATTTATTTTCCCAATTTGGTTTATCAACTCCATGTTGGATTTGATTTCTTTATTTAATGCAATTTGAGGTATTTCATATTTATTATTTTAATTTAGCTTTTTACATTCTTAGCTTGAATTGAGTAATTGGAGATGCTTGAGTTATCAAACTCCTTTGTTGATTGTTAATTGAAAGTTGCTAGTTGATTTGGATCCCACTAACTCTAGTTTCCCCTTGGGAGTTGACTAGGACTTGAGGATTCATATTGATTTATCTATTTGACTTACCTTTATAGTTAGAGGTTAACTAAGTGGGAGCAATGAACAATTCTCATCACAATTGATACGGATAACTAGGATAGGACGTCTAATTCTCATACCTTGCCAAGAGCCTTCTTAACTATTAGTTTATTTTCTTATCATTTACATTCCTTGTCCAACCTTTCAAAACTAAAAAAGATACAATCTCATAACCAATTATAAGAAACATACCTCCCTGCAATTCCTTGAGAGACGACCCGAGGTTTAAATACTTCAGTTATTATTTTTATTGGGTTTGCTTTAGTGACAACCAAATTTTTGTATGAAAGGATTCTTTGTTGGTTTAGAAACTATACTAGCAACGAGAACTTATTTGTGAATCCTTTACTAGCAAAAAATCCGTTCATCAATCTTCTCGCGGTCAAGGCTTTTATTTTAATTATATAAATTCTCTCGTTAATTTTCATTGCTTTAATTAATTATTATTTTAATTTTCCGTTCTCCAACTCTTAAAAAAATTCTTAGAAAATTTCTGACTAATAAAATAGCACTCTTTTGTCAACTCGTTGGAAGACAACCTGGGATTTCTACTCTCAGTATTTTTATTCTTAATTTGTGACAACTCTTTCTAAATTGATAAGCGGAATTTTCGTCGGTTAAGAACTGTACTTGCAACACTGTTTTCTCCATAAATTCTTAATCGGCAAATTTCTGCCACATCAGACATAACAGTGATTGTTGTGTTTCTCAATCTCAAGCTTATTGATACAAGCTCTCCATTGGGTTCTCCTCTTTCAATCAAAGGAGGTGAATTCTGATCATACAAAATTTTCTATATAATAACGTGTTACTTGTAAAGATTAAAGTGAACCAATCTTCACTATATAACCAAGAATATCACATTTTAGATTTGCAATGATCTGATTCTGAAATTTGTGTGCTCTCACTAGTTTATGATGGTTAATTAACGTGAACATGTATCTATCAATTAGCTATGAAATAGATATGCTTTGTATATTAATACATATATCTCCATTTTGAGCACTTGCTGCTATTGATAAACCACAATCTTATGGTTTATCTTGTATTGAATTTGGTGGATTTTATCAACTTTTTTTTCATTTATTTATTGAAATAGCATAGTTTGGTGAATCTCTCATAATTTGTGCTTACGAGTGAAAACATGCTTTTAGGCTTTTAATTTGCTAAATTTAATTCACTTTAATTCCATTTGATTCCTTGATGTGTTTGTTTAGTTATTTCAGACTTAGAAGACAAAGATTGGATTGAAGAAGTGGAGAAAAATCATGCAAAGTGGAGAATTCATGAAGAAATAAGTATTTGAAGAAATTCATGGTCACGCGTACGTTTACCTTGCGCATACGCGTGCTTTGGGAATTGGCCATGTTGCACGTACGGATGCCTTGCACGTACACGTGACACAAAGCACATGATTCACTTAAAGAAAATGTGATTGGCGATTTTTGGACTCCTTAAAGCCCAAATCTAACTCATTTTTGAAGTATTTGAGGCCAAATTCAAGAAGGAATAAGGGGAGAGCAATTAGGTTTAGTTTAGTATCATATTTTAGGTTATAATTTAGAGAGAGAAGCTCTCTCTTCTCTCTAGAATTAGGATAGATTAGATTAAATTCTTCTTAGATTTAGGTTTTAATTCTTGCTTTGATCTAGTTTCAATTAATTTTCCTTGTTTAATTGCCTTGATTCTCTTAGTTCATCTTGTTAATTTCTCATTTGTGCCACTTTTAGTTTCATGAACCCTTGTTACTTTTGATTTCTATTAATGAAATTTGAAGTTTTTATGTTTATTGTTGTTTAATTGAGTTGTTATTATTATTATCTTGCATTTGGTAGCTGTAGATTTTATTATTATTGTAATTTGGCCATGCTTTCATTTTATGCCTTCCAAGTGTTTGATAAAATGCTTGGTTTGGTTTTAGAGTAGATTTTAGCACTTTTGGATTGAGCTTGAGGACTTAGGTTTCTTAATATCATTGATGTCCAGTGTGATTGATAATTTAGGATTGTTAGTTAGTTTTAGGATCAATTATGTCCACTTGACTTAACCCTCCGATATTAGAAGATGACTAAGTGGAATTAACCTTTTGTAATTACCATGTTGTGGTCAATGATCTAGGATAAGAAACCTTGACTCTTAATCCTTGCCATGAGTGTTTTTTAGTATTTATAGTTCCTTAGTTGTAGCTTTACTTGCTTGTTCATCATACTAAACCCCCCTCCCCCCAAAATTCTCATAACCAATAATATGCATACTTTCCTGCAATTCCTTTGAGAGACGACCCAAGGTTTAAATACTCTCAATTTTTATTGGCTTGCATTGTGACAAACAAATTAAACTTTGATTGAGTTGTTTGTTGGTTTGGATCTATACTTGCAACGTGATTATTTTGTGAAAATTCCGAACCGACGATTTCCCTCCATCATGTTTTTGGCGTCGTTGCCGGGGAATTGCAAATGTGCACTTGTTATTGGTTAGTTGTACATATGTTAATATTGTGAATAGTTGCTTTAGTTTCTTTGTTGGTTTTTGCTAGTTACAGGATTCTGTTCTCTTTGTTCTTATTAGCTTTTTCTTTGGTTTTCTCTTGTTACTATGAATTTGTCACCCTTTTAGCTATGAGTTTGGTTCTCACTATGTTGTAGGAAATGGAAATTTCAATGAAGGTTTGCATCAAGAATGGAAAAATCAAAGGTGGGAGGGGCCTCAAGCATATAAACGATCTTCATGGCAATAACCTCCTCCGGCATACTAGCATAATCCGTCCCGTGGTGCTTACCAATCCAATGGTAATGGTAATTCTTCTTGTGATTATCAACTACAACCACCATATACCTATGAACACCCTCCTCAACATAGCCCTCAATTACCATACTCATTAGCCTCATACCACCAAACTCCTTCCCATAATCCACCTCAATTATATTGCCAACCTTTTATACTACACTCTTGTGACTATTATGAATGAAGACCTATAGAGGTACCACTGTTCTAACACAAATACTCCCAAGAACCACCAATTTCACATATACCACCTTAATACCTCCACCAATATGAACCGCCTTCTAATTTTGAACCCTTTCTACTAAACAATAAACCCTCCTCTCTACCTCGAGCATCAATGGATGACATCCTTCGCACCATTCTCCAAGAGCAAAGAGAATTTCGTATCAATCTTCAAGAGCAACGTGAAGCTCAAAGGAGGCAAGAAGAATTCATGGCTACCTTGACCAAGGTAGTAAGTATCTTAGCCTCATAATGCTCATGCAATCAAGGCACTCCCATGGCCGAATGTGAAGAATCAATTGAAGAGTGTAGTATGAAAGAGATATTAGAAACTCAAATGGAGGATGAGGAGTGGATTTTCGTATTGGAACAAGTGGAGAAAGCTAAAATTGTTGTAGAGAAAGAAGTGGTTGAAGATTTAGGAAATGTTGAATGCAAAGAGGAATCTAGAGTTGTAGGGTCTTCTTCCGTTGAGTTTGAAAGTGATGCTGAGGAGGGTGCGCAACCTCTAAAGCATATTATGAATGAAGAATTGGAAGAAATGGAGCAAGCAACTAGTTCTCTTAGTGATGATGATTTCGCATCCGCGTATGATTTCCTCGAGTTGAAGGAATCTTCTCCCATTGAATTTGAGGCTGATGTTGAGATAGATTTTACTCAACCTCCAACTTATGACTTGAGCAACGGGAAAGAGTTAGAAGAAATTGGTGAGGAAAATATTCAAATTGAAGAATCTTGTCAAGTGGTGGAAGTCTCTCAAAAAGGAAGGATGGGAGTGGAAATAACTTTGTCAAGACCATTGGAGACATCTCTCCCTGAGCAACCACCATCCATTCTTTCATTCAAGTGGGTAAAATTCATATCTCTTAGCTTTTTTATTCCCCTTGAATATGGGTTGCTTGAGACAGATGGTCAACTTAGAGCTCTTTGTAGATTTAAGAGCAAAAGAATGATGGTTAGTGGTTGAAAATACCATTCAAGGTTCATTATGGTTGAGAGGTCAAAGTTGAAATTCAAAGGTTGGTGTAGAGTTCGATTGCTTGGGACTAGGAAGATGTTTGTGAACTCGAATGAGAATTTGAATTGCTTGTCACCCAGTTGAAATTTTGAGGATCAACTAGAAGACGGGTGTAGGAACAAGATTTGGGACCTTGGAAGACATGAAGTGCAATTTTGGGAGCTCATAGCTTGTTCGAAACTCCATCAAAGTTTGGTGCAATTGATTTGGAATGTTGGATCATTTTGGAGATTCAAGCATTGTTGGAAGTTCAAGGATGAGTATAAGAACAAGCCACCATGACAAGGAGCTTCCCAAATGTCAAACTTAAGGACAATAAACAAAAGTGTTAGGTGGAAGACACCCCACCATGGTAAATTCTTTCCACTTTTCTTTTTGTATATATTGGTACCTAAGCTTAAATTTCACTTCCTTTTAGTTTAGTTACGGTTGTTTGATAGTTTAATATGCTCAATAAGGTTTGGTTTTATGTGACTTTTTGGGATGGTTGGAATGCTCAATTGGGTGTATAAAGTTGAAAAATCTTAAAAAACAGAGCATCATGTCGCGCGTACGCGTGACTTAAGCGTACACACGACCCCCATTTTGCTCTTTTTATTTTTGTTTAATTAATTATGTTAGTTAGTTTAATTTAGCTTAATTAGCATTAGTTAGAAATGCCTGCTTTAGTTGATTTAGGTTGTTAGGTTGTTAAAATTTAGTCGTAGTGGATTTTCTAGGTCTGTTTAATGTTGCTGCTACTGTTTGGAATGGATTATCTTTTCTGAATCTTGTTTGTTGAATGATGATAATCTCTTGGTTTATTGATTGAATCGTTGCTGCTGCTGTTGGCTTACCCAAGTTGTTTGTTTGCTTATTTCATATGAATAGAAGTGTGAATTGTGTTTAATTATTGTTGCATTCATATGGAAGTTGAATTAATTGAGCGAATTTAGAAAATGTGCTAGTTTACTGCTGAACCGCTGCCGGAAATTGTTTAAATCTATTTTTACTGCTCATTTTTTATGCAATTGATTAATTGAGTTTAGTGTTGAGTTGCTTTTGTTTTGAATGTTTCTAAGCTCGATTAATCAATTATCCGGCTTATTGTTTTACTATTTTGTTGCTGAAAGCTGAGATTTCTGTAATTTTGTTTCCTTAAGCTGCATTGTTGGATTTGGGGCACCAAAGCTCTATTGGACGAATTTCTGTGTCAAATAGACCCTTGTACTACATGGTTTTTGGAAACTACCTCAAAGGAGTTTTTTTTTGCAAGTTTTGGTCAAACCCTTATCTTATTTGCCTGTTTTGAATGGTGATTTACTCATATGCATGGAAAGGTTTAAACTGATTTTCAAATTGACCAAAACTTGGATTCTTTTGTAATTAGAGCCTCTTTGCATGAATTCACAAAATTGAGAAATTTGAACCATGTAACTAGCTTCATCCATTTTTATCATGCTTAACTACTTCAAGTTACATAGAACATGAATTATTTGTTTCTTTCAATCTTATGAATTTCCTGCTTAATTGCATTTTGGTGTTTGACATCACCCTAACTGCTTTGTTCATCAATGCTTTAACCCTTTTAACACCAATTGCATAAGCTTATGCCAAGTGACTTGAGACCACCATTCATTTGCTTATGTGTTCTACACATACATTTGTATCACGTTGGCATAGTGCATTGTGATGACGTGAATGTGAGCTTGCTTGTCTGTTGGAACCTTTTAAAGATCTTCATAGTTTAAGAACCATGCTTGCTATGCAAATAACAATTAACTTTCTTTTTCCTAACTTTTCATTTTTAACTAACTCTTTTATTTTTACTTTTCAATTTTCCTTTCCAACTAACTCTTTTTTCTCTTTTCTTTGACGCATAGCAACATTGTTTCTTAACGGACAAGTAACCTAATTTTCCTTGAATAAGATTGCTTGGAATCGGAATTCTAACTGATTTTGATTCTTATTTTCATTCACATTCCAAGTCAATTCCACTTGTATGAGCTCACTTCACACATAAGCTGTTATTTTCTCTGTCTTTCTGTTTCTTGCCTGCTTATCATATTGTTTTTGCCTTGTATGGCTTAGACTATATTTCATACCCCATTTTCTGTGATTTTTTAGGATAACTGACAGGAAAAAGAAAGGCAAGGCTAAGGCCAGCTCAAGCAAGAGGAAACGTACACAACCAGCCGCTGAAATAGTGGATGAGTTGTTATATGAAAGGCAACTCAGTGAGAAGGAGAAGGCTGATCAGAATACCCCTTCTTCTGATGGAATCAAGTCTGCCAACCTCTACTGCGAGCTGAGGTTTCTGCATTTTTTGGAAAAACGGAGTCTCCATGTTGAGAGAAAGCTATAAATACCACCCGAGCTGCGGAAGTGCATTACACACCAGATTGAGCAGCGGGGTTGGGTATTTTTGGACCGAGACTTAGTCGGGGTGAATGCTTCTTAGGTCAGAGAATTTTATTAAAACTTTTATTGAGTGACCCTTGATGCAGTTCAACTCTGAGGCAGGCAGATTCTAGTCATAGAGGAAGCAATTGAAGAGATCTTCCACTTTCAGTCCAAAGTAACTGATAAAGATGATTTTTTACAAGGTTGAAGAGGAAATCTCTACCTCATGGAGTTTAATTAGGATGCCATCCTCCAAACTATAGCTATCCACCCTGACAGTCCATGGGTATATGGACCATCAAAGCTGAGTCCGAATGGCATAAAGGTCAAGTATCTTATCGTCGAGGCTAGGCTGTGGCAGCAGATTATGCGTAACTATGTAATTCCCAACACTCATGAGACAGAGATTCCATCAGATATGGCAATACTTCTCTGGTGTATCTTGAAAGGAAAGCAACTATACCTTCCAAGACTCATCAGGTGGTATATGGTCCAGACCCATGTCAAGGGCAATCTGGCATTCCCCTGCTTGATCATGCAGATGGGTCACCAGGCTGAGGTACCCTGGGAGGATGGGGATGAGAGGCTGGTAGTTGTTGGTGCGAAGAAAGTCATTCCACATGGCAACTGGTTCGGACCTTGATGAGCGGATAATTTATACGCTTTTTGGCATTGTTTTTAGTATGTTTTTAGTAGAATCCAGTTACTTTTAGGGATGCTTTCATTAGTTTTTATGTTAAATTCACATTTCTGGACTTTACTATGAGTTTGTGTGTTTTTCTGTGATTTCAGGTATTTTCTGGCTGAAATTGAGGGACTTGAGTAAAAATCAGAATCAGAGATTGAAGAAGGACTGCTGATGCTGTTGGATTCTGACCTCCCTGCACTCAAAGTGAATTTTCTGGAGCTAAAGAACTCAAAATAGCGTGCTTCCAATTGCGTTGGAAAGTAGACATTTAGGGCTTTCCATCAATATATAATAGTCCATACTTTGGCCGAGTTTAGATGATGTAAAAGGGCGTTGAACACCAGTTCTACGCTGTTGTCTGGAGTTAAACGCCAGAAATACGTCACAAACCAGAGTTGAACGCCAGAAACACGTTACAACCTGGCGTTCAACTCCAGAAAGAGCCTCTGCATGTGTAACATTCAAGCTCAGCCCAAGCACACACCAAGTGGGCCCCGGAAGTGGATTTATGCATCAATTACTTACTTTTGTAAACCCTAGTGACTAGTTTAGTATAAATAGGACTTTTTACTATTGTATTAGACATCTTTAGACGCCTAGTTCTTAGATCATGGGGGCTGGCCATTCGGCCATGCCTGGACCCTTCACTTATGTATTTTTAATGGTAGAGTTTTTACACTCCATAGATTAAGGTGTGGAGCTCTGCTGTTCCTCAAAGATTAATGCAAAGTACTATTGTTTTTCTATTCAATTCAACCTATTCCGCTTCTAAGATATTCATTCGCACTTCAACCTGAATGTGATGAACGTGACAATCATCATCATTCTCCCACGAACGCGTGCCTGACAACCACTTTCGTTCCACCTTAGATTGAATGAGTATCTCTTGGATCTCTTAATCAGAATCTTCATGGTATAAGCTAGATTGATGGCGGCATTCATGAGAGTCCGGAAAGTCTAAACCTTGTCTGTGGTATTCCGAGTAGGACTCTGGGATTGAATGACTGTGACGAATTTCAAACTTGCGAGTGCTGGGCATAGTGACAGACGCAAAAGGAGGGTGAATCCTATTCCAGTATGATCGAGAACCTCAGATGATTAGTCGTGCTGTGACAGAGCATTTGGACCATTTTCACAAGAGGATAGGATGCAGCCATTGACAAGGGTGATGCCTCCAGACGATTAGCCATGCAATGACAGTGCATCGGACCATTTTCCAGAGAGGATAAAAAGTATCCATTGACAACGGTGATGTCCTTACATAAAACCAACCGTAGAAAGGAGTAAGACTGATTGGATGAAGACAGCGGGAAAGCAGAGATTCAGAGGAACGAAAGCATCTCTATACGTTTATCTGAAATTCTCACCAATGAATTACATAAGTGTTTCTATCCTTATTTTATGTTTACTTATTATTTAATTCCGAAAACTCCATAACCTTTTGATATCCGCCTGACTGAGATTTACAAGGTGACCATAGCTTGCTTCATACCAACAATCTCCGTGGGATCGACCCTTACTCACGTAAGGTTTATTACTTGGACGACCCAGTGCACTTGCTGGTTAGTTGTATCGAAGTTGTGAATGAAAAACGATTTATTAAGACGTGCGTACAGAGTTTTTGGCGCCGTTGCCTGAGATCACAATTTCGTGCACCAGACCTCAATCATCCACCAGATACCAAGGTCGTAGGGCATGTCATGTCTAATTCTTTTGGATAGGGGTATGTCAGCTGTGGCATGTCTGAGTTACATACTAAAGCTTGGCTAGCTATTAAGCCATACCTAACCCTCAGATTGGAGCTTTAGACTAAGAGTACAAGATTCCTGGAATTCATATTAAAAATTTTGAAATCCTTATTTTCTTTTTCCTATATGTTTTTTTTTCGAAAAAAAATATACAAAAAATCCAAAAAATAATAAAATCATAAAAATCAAAAATATTTCATGTTTCTTGTTTGAGTCTTGAGTCAAGTTGAAAGTTTGGTGTCAATTGCATGTTTTAAAGTTTGCATAAAATTTTCAAAAAATTCATGCATTCATAGTGTTCTTCATGATCTTCAAGTTGTTCTTGGTAAGTCTTCTTGTTTGATCTTGATGTTTTCATGTTGTGTCTTTTCTTGTTTTTCATATGCATTCTTGCATTCATAGTGTCTATACATGAAAAATTTTTAAGTTTGGTGTCTTGCATGTTTTCTTTGCATTAAAAATTTTTCAAAAATAAGTTCTTGATGTTCATCTTGACATTCAAAGTGTTCTTGGTGTTCATCTTGACATTCATAGCATTCTTGCATGCATTCATTGTTTTGATCCAAAATTTTCATGCATTGAGTCTTTTTCATGTTTTTCCCTCTCATCATAAAAAATTCAAAAATCAAAAAATATCTTTCCCTTTTTCACTCATAAATTTCGAAAATTTGAGTTGACTTTTTCAAAACTTTTTAAAATCTAGTTGTTTTTATGAGTCAAATCAAATTTTCAATTTAAAAATCTTATCTTTTTCAAAATCTTTTTCAAAAATCAAATCTTTTTCATTTTTCTTATTTATTTTCGAAAATTTTAAAAATATTTTTCAAAAATCTTTTTCTTATCTTTATCTCCTAATTTTCGAAAATAACATCATCAATTAATGTTTTGATTCAAAAATTTCAAGTTTGTTACTTGCTTGCTAAGAAAGATTCAAACTTTGAGTTCTAGAATCATATTTTGTGATTTCTTATGAATCAAGTTATTAATTGTGATTTTAAAAATCAAATCGTTTTCAAAACTAATTTCAATCATATCTTTTCAAAAATATCTCTTTATCATATCTTTTTCAAAAATTTGATTTTAAAATATCTTTTCTAACTTCTTATCTTCTTATCTTTTCAAAAATTGATTTTCAAAATTTGTTTCAACTAACTAACTAACTTTTTGTTTGTTTCTTATCTTTTTCAAAACTACCTAAGTAACTCCCTCTCTCTCTAATTTTTGAAAATATCTTCCCTCTTTTTCAAAATTTCTTTTTAATTAATTAATTATCTTAATTTTTTATTTTAATTTTCAAAAAATTTCTAACCTTTTTCAAAAACTATTTTCGAAAATCACTAACTCTTTTTCAAAAATAATTTTCGAAAATTCTCCTTCTCTCTCATCTCCTTCTATTTTATTTATTCATCTACTAATATCTCTCCCTCACTCCCCAAAAATCCGAACCCTCTCTCTCTCTGAGTTCAGATTTTCTCTTCTTCTTTTCTTCTACTCACATAAGGGAACCTCTATACTTGGGCAAAAAGGATCCCTATTATTATTATTATTTTTCTGTCCCTCTTTTTCATATGAGCAGGAGCAAGGACAAGAATATTCTTGTTGAAGCAGATCCAGAACCTGAAAGGACTCTGAAGAGGAAACTAAGAGAAGCTAAATTACAACAATCCAGCAAGCACCTTTCAGAAATTTTCGAACAAGAAGAGGAGATGGCAGCCGAAAATAATAATAATGCAAGGAGGATGCTTGGTGACTTTACTGCACCTAATTCCAATTTACATGGAAGAAGCATCTCCATTCCTGTCATTGGAGCAAACAATTTTGAGCTTAAACCTCAATTAGTTTCTCTGATGCAGCAGAACTGCAAGTTTCATGGACTTCCATCTGAAGATCATTTTCAGTTCTTAACTGAATTCTTGCAGATATGTGATACTGTTAAGACTAATGGAGTAGATCCTGAAGTCTACAGGCTCATGCTTTTCCCTTTTACTGTGAGAGACAGAGCTAGAATATGGTTGGACTCTCAACCTAAGGATAGCCTGAACTCTTGGGATAAGCTGGTCAAGGCTTTCTTAGCCAAGTTCTTTCCTCCTCAAAAGCTGAGTAAGCTTAGAGTGGATGTTCAGACCTTCAGACAGAAAGAAGGTGAATCCCTCTATGAAGCTTGGGAGAGATACAAAGAACTGACCAAAAAGTGTCCTTCTGACATGCTTTCAGAATGGACCATCCTGGATATATTCTATGATGGTCTATCTGAATTGGCTAAAATGTCATTGGATACTTCTGCAGGTGGATCCATTCACCTAAAGAAAATTCCTGCAGAAGCTCAAGAACTCATTGACATGGTTGCTAATAACCAGTTCATGTACACTTCTGAGAGGAATCCTGTGAGTAATGGGACGCCTATGAAGAAGGGAGTTCTTGAAATCGATACTTTGAATGCCATATTGGCTCAGAATAAAATATTGACTCAGCAAGTCAATATGATTTCTCAGAGTCTGAATGGAATGCAAGCTGCATCCAACAGTACTCAAGAGGCATCTTCTGAAGAAGAAGCTTATGATCCTGAAAACCCTGCAATAGCAGAGGTGAATTACATGGGTGAACCTTATGGAAACACCTATAACCCATCATGGAGAAATCACCCAAATCTCTCATGGAAGGATCAAAAGCCTCAACAAGGCTTTAATAATGGTGGAAAAAATAGGTTTAACAATAGTAAACCTTTTCCATCATCCACTTAGCAACAGACAGAGAACTCTGAACAAAATACCTCTAATTTAGCAAACTTAGTCTCTGATTTATCTAAGGCCACTGTAAGTTTCATGAATGAAACAAGGTCCTCCATTAGAAATTTGGAGGCACAAGTGGGCCAGCTGAGTAAAAGGATCACTGAAATCCCTCCTAGTACTCTCCCAAGCAATACAGAAAAAAATCCAAAAGGAGAGTGCAAGGCCATTGAATTGATCACCATGGCCGAACCTGTAAGGGAAGGAGAGGATGTAAATCCCAGTGAGGATGACCTCCTGGGACGTCCAGTGATCAACAAGGAGTTTCCCTTTGAGGAACCAAAGGAATCTGAGACTCATCTAGAGACCATAGAGATTCCATTAAACCTCCTTATGCCCTTCATGAGCTTTGACGAGTATTCATCTTCTGAAGAGAATGAGGATGTTACTGAAGAGAAAGCTACCAAGTACCTTGGTGCAATCATGAAGCTGAATGCCAAATTATTTGGTATTGAGACTTGGGAAGATGAACCTCCCTTGTTCACCAATGAACTAAGTGATCTGGATCAACTGACATTGCCTCAGAAGAAACAGGATCCTGGAAAGTTCGTAATACCTTGTACCATAGGCAACATGATCTTTGAAAAGGCTCTGTATGACCTTGGTTCAGGGATAAACCTCATGCCCCTCTCTGTAATAGAGAAACTGGGAATCTTTGGAGTGCAAGCCACCAAAATCTCATTAGAGATGACAAACAATTCAAGAAAACAGGCTTATGGACAAGTAGAGGACGTATTAGTAAAGGTCAAAGGCCTTTACATCCCTGCTGATTTCATAGTCCTAGATACTGGGAAGGATGAGGATGAATTCATCATCCTTGAAAGACCCTTCCTAGCCACAGCAAGAGCTGTGATTGATGTTGACAGAGGTGAATTAGTCCTTCAATTGAATGGGGACTCCCTTGTGTTTACAACTCAAGGTTATCCTTCTGTAAACATGGAAAAGAGGCACAGTAAGCTTCTCCCTCTGCAGAGTCAACCAGAGCCCCCACAGTCAAACTCTAAGTTTGGTATTGGGAGGCCACAACCAAACTCTAAGTTTGGTGTTGGGAAGTCCCAACAATGCTCTGAACATCTGTGAGGCTCCATGAGAGCCCAATGTCAAGCTATTGACATTAAAGAAGCGCTTGTTGGGAGGTAACCCAATTTTTATTTATCTAATTTTATTTTTCTTGTTCTTTCATGTTTTATTAGGTTCATGATCATGTAGAGTCACAAAATAAATATAAAAATTGAAAACGGAATCAAAAACAGCAGAAGAAAAATCACACCCTGGAGGAAGACCTTACTAGCGTTTAAACGCCAGTAAGAAGCATCTGGCTGGCGTTCAACGGCAAAACAGAGCATGGTTCTGGCGCTGAACGCCCAAAATGGGCAGCATCTGGGCGTTTGAACGCCAGAATTTCACCCTGGAGAAGAGCTGGCGCTGAACGCCCAGAACAAGCATGGTTCTGGTGTTCAACGCCAGAAATGGGCAACAAATGGGCGTTCAACGCCCAGAACAAGCACCAATCTGGCGCTGAACGCCCAGAGTTGTGTGCAAGGGCATTTTGCATGCCTAATTTGGTGCAAGGTTGTAAATCCTTGAACACCTCAGGATCTGTGGACCCCACAGGATCACCTCAGGATCTGTGGACCCCACAGGATCCCCACCTACCTCCACTCACTTCTTCTCACCCCTCTTTCACACAATCCAATAAACACTCTTCCCTAAAACTCTTCACCAATCATCTCAATCTCTCTTCCCTATCACCACTCCACCACTCACATCCATCCACTTTTCCCCATAAACCTACTTCATAAACTCCACCTACCTTCAAAATTCAAAATCACTTTCCCACCCAAAACCCACCCTTATGGCCGAACCTTACCCCCCCTCCCTTCCCTGTATAAAGCCCTCCATTCTTCTTCATTTTCACACAAAACAACCCTCTCTTCCCCTCCTTGGCCGAAACACATCTCTCTCTCCCTCTTCTCCATTTCTTCTTCTTCTTCATCTATTCTTTCTTCTCTTACTCGAGGGCGAGCAAAATTCTAAGTTTGGTGTGGTAAAAGCATAAGCTTTTTGTTTTTCCATTACCATTGATGGCACCCAAGACCGGAGAATCCTCTAGAAAAGGGAAAGGGAAGACAAAAGCTTCCACCTCCGATTCATGGGAGATGGAAAGATTCATCTCCAAAGCTCATCAAGACCACTTCTATGATGTTGTGGCCAAGAAGAAGGTGATCCCCGAGGTCCCTTTCAAGCTCAAGAAGAATGAGTATCCGGAGATCCGACATGAAATCCAAAGAAGAGGTTGGGAAGTTCTAACAAACCCCATCCAACAAGTCGGCATCTTAATGGTTCAAGAGTTCTATGCCAATGCATGGATCACTAGGAACCATGATCAAAGTAAGAACCCAAACCCAAAGAATTATATTACAATGGTTTGGGGGAAATACTTAGATTTTAGTCCGGAAAATGTGAGGTTGGCGTTTAACTTGCCTATGATGCAAGGAGATGCACGCCCCTACACTAGAAGGGTCAACTTTAATCAAAGGTTAGACCAAGTCCTCAGGGACATATGTGTGGAAGGAGCTCAATGGAAGATTGACTCCAAAGACAAGCCGGTTCAATTAAGAAGACTGGACCTCAAGCCTGTGGCTAGAGGATGGTTGGAGTTCATCCAACGCTCCATCATCCCCACTAGCAACCGATCTGAAGTTACTGTGGATCGGGCCATCATGATTCATAGCATCATGATTGGAGAGGAAGTAGAAGTTCATGAAGTCATCTCCCTTGAACTCTACAAAATAGTCGAAAAGCCCTCTCCTGGGGCAAGGCTAGCTTTTCCTCATCTTATTTGCCATCTATGTTACTCAGCCGAAGCTTTCATAGAAGGAGACATTCCCATTGAGGAAGAGAATCCCATCACTAAGAAAAGGATGGAGCAAGCAAGAGAGCCCATTCATGGATCTCAAGAGACGCATGAAGCTCATCACCATGAGATCCCGGAGATGCCTCAAATGCATTTTCCTCCACAAAACTATTGGGAGCAAATCAACACCTCCCTAGGAGAATTAAGTTCCAACATGGGACAATTAAGGGTGGAACATCAAGAGCACTCCATCATCCTTCATGAAATAAGAGAAGATCAAAAAGCAATGAGGGAGGAGCAACAAAGACAAGGAAGAGACATAGAAGAGCTCAAGGACATCATTGGTTCCTCAAGAAGGAAACGCCACCATCACTAAGGTGGACTCATTCCTTGTTCTTACTTTCTCTGTTTTTCGTTTTCTATATTAAGTGCTTATCCATGTTTGTGTCTTCAGTACATGATCATTAGTATTTAGTAACTTTGTCTTAAAGTTATGAATGTCCTATGAATCCATCACCTCTCTTAAATGAAAACTATTTTAATTCAAAAGAACAAGAAGTACATGAGTTTCGAATTTATCCTTGAACTTAGTTTAATTATATTGATGTGGTGACAATGCTTCTTGTTTTCTGAATGAATGCTTGAACAGTGCATATGTCTTTTGAAGTTGTTGTTTAAGAATGTTAAATATGTTGGCTCTTAAAAGAATGATGATAAGGAGACATGTTATTTGATAATCTGAAAAATCATAAAAATGATTCTTGAAGCAAGAAAAAGCAGCAAAGAACAAAGCTTGCAGAAAAAAAAAGAAAAAAATATAGGCGAAAAAAATAAAAAAATAAAAATAAAAAGCAAGCAGAAAAAGCCAAAAGCTCTTAAAACCAAGAGGCAAGAGCAAAAAGCCAATAACCCTTAAAACCAAAAGGCAAGGGTAAATAAAAAGGATCCCAAGGCTTTGAGCATCAGTGGATAGGAGGGCCTAAAGGAATAAAATCCTGGCCTAAGCGGCTAAACCAAGCTGCCCCTAACCATGTGCTTGTGGCGTGAAGGTGTCAAGTGAAAACTTGAGACTGAGCGGTTAAAGTCAAGGTCCAAAGCAAAAGAAGAGTGTGCTTAAGAACCCTGGACACCTCTAATTGGGGACTTTAGCAAAGCTGAGTTACAATCTGAAAAGGTTCACCCAATTATGTGTCTGTGGCATTTATGTATCCGGTGGTAATACTGGAAAACAAAGTGCTTAGGGCCACGGCCAAGACTCATAAAATAGCTGTGTTCAAGAATCATCATACTGAACTAGGAGAATCAATAACACTATCTGAACTCTGAGTTCCTATAGATGCCAATCATTCTGAACCTCAATGGATAAAGTGAGATGCCAAAACTATTCAAGAGGCAAAAAGCTACAAGTCCCGCTCATCTGATTGGAGCTATGTTTCATTGATAGTTTGGAATTTATAGTATATTCTCTTCTTTTTATCCTATTTGATTTTCAGTTTCTTGGGGACAAGCAACAATTTAAGTTTGGTGTTGTGATGAGCGGATAATTTATACGCTTTTTTGCATTGTTTTTAGTATGTTTTTAGTAGAATCCAGTTACTTTTAGGGATGCTTTCATTAGTTTTTATGTTAAATTCACATTTCTGGACTTTACTATGAGTTTGTGTGTTTTTCTGTGATTTCAGGCATTTTCTGGCTGAAATTGAGGGACTTGAGCAAAAATCAGAATCAGAGATTGAAGAAGGACTGCTGATGCTGTTGGATTCTGACCTCCCTGCACTCAAAGTGGATTTTCTGGAGCTACAGAACTCAAAATGGCGCTTCCAATTGCATTGGAAAGTAGACATCCAGGGCTTTCCAGCAATATATAATAGTCCATACTTTGGCCGAGTTTAGACGATGTAAAAGGGCGTTGAACGCCAGTTCTACGCTGCTGTTTGGAGTTAAACGCCAGAAACACGTCACAAACCAGAGTTGAACGCCAGAAACACGTTACAACCTGGCGTTCAACTCCAGAAAGAGCCTCTGCACGTGTAACATTCAAGCTCAGCCCAAGCACACACCAAGTGGGCCCCGGAAGTGGATTTATGCATCAATTACTTACTTCTGTAAACCCTAGTGACTAGTTTAGTATAAATAGGACTTTTTACTATTGTATTAGACATCTTTGGACGCCTAGTTCTTAGATCATGGGGGCTGGCCATTCGGCCATGCCTGGACCCTTCACTTATGTATTTTTAACGGTAGAGTTTCTACACTCCATAGATTAAGGTGTGGAGCTCTGCTGTTCCTCAAAGATTAATGCAAAGTACTATTGTTTTTCTATTCAATTCAACCTATTCTGCTTCTAAGATATTCATTCACACTTCAACCTGAATGTGATGAACGTGACAATCATCATCATTCCCCCACGAACGCGTGCCTGACAACCACTTCCGTTCCACCTTAGATTGAATGAGTATCTCTTGGATCTCTTAATCAGAATCTTCGTGGTATAAGCTAGATTGATGGCGGCATTCATGAGAGTCCGGAAAGTCTAAACCTTGTCTGTGGTATTCCGAGTAGGACTCTAGGATTGAATGACTGTGACGAACTTCAAACTCGCGAGTGCTGGGCGTAGTGACAGACGCAAAAGGAGGGTGAATCCTATTCCAGTATGATCGAGAACCTCAGATGATTAGCCGTGCTGTGACAGAGCATTTGGACCATTTTCACAAGAGGATGGGATGCAGTCATTGACAAGGGTGATGCCTCCAGACGATTAGCCATGCAGTGACAGCGCATCGGACCATTTTCCAGAGAGGATAAAAAGTAGCCATTGACAACGGTGATGTCCTTACATAAAGCCAGCCGTAGAAAGGAGTAAGACTGATTGGATGAAGACAGCGGGAAAGCAGAGATTCAGAGGAACGAAAGCATCTCTGAAATTCTTACCAATGAATTACATAAGTGTTTCTCTCCTTATTTTATGTTTACTTATTATTTAATTTCGAAAACTCCATAACCTTTTGATATCCGCCTGACTGAGATTTACAAGGTGACCATAGCTTGCTTCATACCAACAATCTCCGTGGGATCGACCTTTACTCAGGTAAGGTTTATTACTTGGACGACCCAGTGCACTTGCTGGTTAGTTGTATCGAAGTTGTGAATGAAAAATGATTTATTAAGACGTGTGTACAGAGTTTTTGGCGCCGTTGCCTGAGATCACAATTTCGTGCACCAGACCTCAATCATCCACCAGATACCAAGGTCGTAGGGCACCCACCACCACTACAGAGGTAGCCACATCCCAGCAGTAGCAAGACCCTCAGCACTACCTTCAACACCGTCAGCACCATCTATACCAGCAGCACCATCATCTACTTCGCAGCCAATTTACCGTCTTGTGGAGCGCCTCTTTGAGAAGATTGACCTGATAGAGCATCGCAACAAGCAATGTTATGAGCACTTGAAGAGAATCGTAATCTCTGGCGGCACTGATATTGATGAAGAGGAGGCTCAGGCCAATGAGGCGGAAGAGCCCCAGGCCCAGTAGGAGACAGTGGAGATGACGACGATGACTCCTTCCACTCAGCTTGATTTGATGAGCGTCAAGGACGATGCTAATTTTTAAGTGTGGGGAGATAGTCATACATCGGCCAGATTATTTTGTGGTGAATTATTCTAATTCCAGACACTTTTATTTCAATTTTCAGTACTTGCATCTCTATTTTAGTATGTTTTTGGACTTTTGTATATATTTGTTGCTTTGAATACTCTTTAGTTTACCGCACTCTTTACCTTTTGCTTATATATACTCCAGTCTTTTATTTTAGCTCTGCATACCTTTTATCATTTTTGGGTCATTCTAATTTAATTCTTAATATTTTAAATATCTTATTTTTATCTTAAAAGATTTTAAATTGGTTTAATGTTATCATACTATTAAATTTCACACGAATAATTAATGGAATGAGTAATGTAAATATTAACAACATTATTGTTAAGTCATATATTTTTCTTTATGTTAGAAAAAATATAACCAAAATTTTTTTTGTAATATTTCTTCTTCTTGATCTCCTTATTTAAAAAAAAGTTCCAAATCCTGACGAGCATCAATGCTTTAAAATTAAAGAATTTTTTTTATGTTGATAGGTCGATTTTACATATATATTAAAATTAAACACTATCAACTCTTAAATTTGTTAATTGTTTCTCTCAAATTTAATAATGGGATAATATTTAACCATTTTAAATTTTTTTTGAAATTAAGATAGAGAGTTTGAAAATTTTTGAAGCTGAAATACAACGTTTAAAACGTTGAGGATCAAAATAATACATCCAAAAATCAAATCATAAATAAACAAAGTTAAAATGATTGTTACTGCTGTTAGATAGCTTATTATTGATATATATTCATTCACTTTTTTTTTGAATTAATATTTACCTTTTATTTGTTAGACATTATAGCATTTCTATATACATGGTTAATTTTTATATCATCTTGACATATAAGAAGGTTATGATATGTAAGTTTCTATTTTGATAAATTAACTACATAAGCGAAGACAAATAAGGTTGTAACGTCTAACATAATGAGCATGTATTATCATGCCTAATATTAAGGTACCAAATTAAATGAATTCTTAAAGTAATATCAATTAAACATAATATCAATTTTGGTTTGTTCCAAAATTAATTAAGGCTGCTTTTGTTTTTGATTCTTAAAAAAAATACTATTAGATTTATTATATATAAACGAAGGAAAAAGTAAAGCATATAATTAAATTTAAAGAAGAACTACCATGTTTAGATAGATAATTACTAAAATAGATATGATATTCAATTATAATGTTATTTTTTTAAATATATTCAATTTTTTTATAATTTTTTAATATATTTTTTATAATATTTTTTTAAATATTTTTAGTATTCTTTTTTAGGATACTATAATTTTTTACTATTATTATTTATAGTTGTTTTTTGTTTAATTTACTCTACTTAATGGGATCAACAATTCACATTATAGTTAAAATTAAAATTACTTTTTTATATTATTTTATCATTTTTTAGGTATATATATAAAAATGTTAGTTGTCTTTTTTTTTTTAATATTCTATTTTCCATCGCACTTTTTTAGTACTTTCTCGGTATTTTTTAGTACAATTTTAAATTATAATTTTTGCTAATTATGATTCTGTTGTTATTTATAATTAATTTTTTATTTAATTTATTCTTTCTAATAAAATAAATCAACACCAGAATTACAATCACAAATTTTACAAAATCAAACAAAAAGATAGAATATATATTTTTTTATAGTACTCTCGTACTCATTTATTTAATACTATTTTAGAATATAATTTTTTATTACTTATAATTTTATTATTATTTTATGATTAATTTTTTATTTAATTTTTCTCTCTTGAGTGAGATTGAAAAATAATTTCCCAAAAACATAAGCATAATTAAACTAGTTGTGAATAAAAACTACATACAAGAAAATACTAACAAGCATGGTCGTGGTAATTTGTTGTTCTAACCATATTTCTCTTTGGTGCTTGATCCCGATCCCTTGTCCATGCAGTTAACTAGCTAGAAAATTAGTTACTAGAAGGGATGTTTTGCACTTTTGAAAAAACAGAAGGAAGAAATAAAGGCAAAAACAAAGAAAATAAAGTAAGCTTCCATGCATATATCACATAAAACAAGAAACCAAATCCAAACACAAACAACAACAATGGACAGTCTTGCCTGTATCCGTAGTGGCATAACACTTACAGAGACAAACTAAAGACGAATAGACTTGTCCTTATTGAATTAAAATAAAAGACACAACACAAACTTGGCAACAAGTCAACATCTATCGATGTTCCTTTTCAGTTAGACTTGAAGATCCAAGACAGAATCTCAGTAGTCTGCGAGAATTGTCCAGTGGAAGCAGATATTCCAATCTTAACCTTTTCAGGCAGCTTAGTGCTCAAATCGACATCATAAGTAAGAGTGTCGGGCTGGCTGTGGAGATATGTAGAGACATGGACAGTTAACTTCTTATGAGCAGAGTTATATGTTATCTTTGCAGTAGTTATCGCTGCATCATGAAAATTCCAGTAACAAACTTTTGATGACCTGATAGAGTTAACATCAACTCCGATGTGCGGATAATTGGGATCCCCAATATCGGAGTTGGAAAAAGTATCGAATTCAACAGCAACAATTCTGTCAGATGCATCATTAAAGAGGCCGAGAAACTTTCCAGAAGATTCAGGAGGAATTTCAGTTTCAGCACTAGCAAGGAAGAAGGCAAGACCATCACCAGGTCCAGGTGTATATTCAGTGTTATAGGGTTTTGAGATGCGAAAGACGAAGGTGGTTTCAAATCCTGCTCGGAGGCCACTGTGGTCGTAGAGGTGCACAGGGTCGGAGAATAAGACTCGGCCAACTCTGTTTCCCAGTGGGTTGCCATCGTCGTCCAGATTGGTGAGTCGAATGATATGGTGATCGGTAATGGTTGCGTCTCCTTGGAATTGGATCTCCTTGGAGTGCTTAGGGTCAAATTTGTGCAAGTTAAATGAGACACCCATGGCTATGGTTTTGTGGTTTTTGGAAATGAAATGAGATGTGAGGGATCTGTATGAGTTTGGGATGGGATGCCAAGCCTACTGCACCAGCTCGGTATTTATAGTGTGGCGATTGGTCTAATTAAGTACCTTAGCTTCCTTCTTAAGGTACATAATAGGTAGTGTAGCAAGTGATGATCAACAAAAACAAAATACAAAAGATATTAGATAGGTCGTTGTTTTTCACATGCATGGCCTTTAACAACCATTAACAGTTTAACACTACGTCACGTCCATAGTGTAATATATATGGCGTCACCCTCTAGCTTCATCACCTATCATAAATGCTTCTTATTTATACTACGCGTTATCACTTACTCGATTCAATTATTGAGGATTACAATGTGAGATCCCTTAATACCAGAAGAAGACCGTGCTAATATAGTCCTTCATTCTAGTTTAGCTAGATCGGTGGTCCATGATGATAAATGCTTATACTACCAACTACTTTTAATTATTTGTACTGCAAGTCTGCAACGTGTATGTGAATGCATTACTATGAGGCAAGGATATTAATCCTATAGCTACCAAATTCCAACTATCTTCCTATTCTTATATAGTGGAATTCAAAATGTGACGATCTGTTTCTATATCCAAGAGAGCTAGAGTTGCAGTGCGGTGCTGCTAATACGAAGCTAAGAGTTCTTGGAGCCGACACCCAAAGAGTAGAACTGTTTTTGTAGCCTCCAGCCTTTGGTAGCAGGGTCTTAGGGTATCGAAAGATTATTTTATATTAATAAATTGAGAGATGTAAGAGTATTATCATAATTTATTGTTTTTGTTCATCATTTAGCTACCAATATTTTATTGTTTTTGGTAATTATTTAGCTATTATAAATAAATAAATGGAGAAATGCTAGAACACTATCAAAATTTATTATTTTTGGTCATTAGTTAGTCATTAATGTTTTAAAGTATGAAATTTTTTATTTAAATAAATATTTTATTTACCAAAATAAATAATTATAAAAATTATTACAAAAACAAGTCTTTCAATCTTATCTCATTTACACTATAAATGAGTTTTGTTTACAATGTAAATGAAATATATGAAATTTCAAAAGATACACATATCTAAACGAGATACATTTACAATAATTATCTTGTTTACACTGTAAACGAGATATTTGTATTTATAAACATAAAAATATAATTTTTTAAAATAATAAAAAATATTAATAATTTAAATTGGACGAAAGAATGTTTCAAATAAGAGCGAAGATGGACGGTTTTAAATAATGGAAAGATAGGCGGTTTTAAAATAATAAAGAAAATAAGCGGTATTAACTAACTAATTAATGTGCAACTGGACGTATCACGTAACTTGAAATTGTCCATTTAAAATCAACATATTATTTTTTTAGAAACCAACCCATTTTTAAATTATTAATAAAAAATTTAGTATTAATTTACTTCATTTTTAAGTATATTTTTTTTAAAAAAATATACGTTAACATTTAGCTCCTAAATTAATTTCGGAATATTTGTATATATTTATACATATAATAATTAAATTGTCATAATAAAATAAAGAAATCGTAATAAATAAATAATATAAATTGCTTACACTGAGCATACTGTCAGGCTAATTCATCATAGTTTTGCAATTTTATAGGCCCATGTCCCAAAAAAAAAAAAGAAGAGCCATGCAGCGTTAGGTTCTCAAGTTTTCAATTTTTGTAGGTGATACGGATTCAGAAATTTTTTGTTATTTTAAATTAAGGAGCAAAATGACCATTTTGTCAAGGTCAAGAATTTAATTATTAGAAGGAAAAGTATACGTTGTTAAGATATTATCTACCAACTTTTGACAATAATAATTAATTATTATTTTTTAAATTTTTTAAAAAATAAAATTTGAATAATCAGGATTTAATCAAAATTTATCCTTTTATTTTTATTTTCACTTAAAAATCTTAATCTCTCTCCCAAATCTCCCGCCTTTTCTCCATCCTAGTCTCCTTGCATCTGTTGCCACCGCTTCATCCGCCATTCGTGCAGGGAAGACAACCAGCATCGCGCGTCTACTTCACCGTCATCGCGTCCCTTCAGCCACTCTACCTCGCGTGCAGCCGAGCTCCCACTTGTCGCCTTTTCACCACGCGTTCTCCATCGCAGCTGTGATGCATTCCTGCCTTGCCGTTGCACCATCAGAGTCCGCGAGCTCCCGTCGTCGTTGCAGACCGCCGCTAGGTATAGTTAATCAATGGTTCAATCTTTCTCTCTAAATTTCTGATTTGTCCAAGTGCATGTCTATGGTGTTTGAATTTTAGTTGATCAAGTATGTTATTCACTATTTTTGGAATTTTTGTTGGTGTTATATGTGAATCCACATGTGCATGGTGTTTGAATTTTTAAATATTTTGCAAGGCTGCAAGCCCAAGTCCCAACTCTTCCACGCACCAAGGTGGCTCGCTGCATACAGTTCAACTATGGAAAAGCTGTGTTTTTTTAGGTAAATTCCAACTCAATGAAATTGAAGAATTGCTTTTCTTATTATTTTATTTGATATTAAATATTTGAGAAAAAGAGAGAAGAGGGTGTTCCAATCCAATGTAAGGGCAATTTCAAATTTCCAATGATTGTCTATCCCATAAGTAGGATTCTTATTTTTCAATTTAGGAATTTTGGTCTGTTGTGTGTGTTCATGGAGTAATAAGAAGTAGAGCCATTTTTTTTACTCGTTGAAAGTCATGACTTATTTTGTGGATAAATTAAAATATTGACTAGTCAGTAAAGATTTTAACTTGTATCACCTACTGAAGAACAAAATTTGTCTAAGGAAAGCCTGTGAGTGTTGTTGCTTAAACATGAATATTTCTAGCTTAAACTCCATTCTATAATGCACCCATTATGTTTGTAATCTTACTCCCTTAAGCTGTGGATTTTTCATTTTTTGAGGTTTCGAACGTGTCTTCCTCTATTGGTATAGCATGTTTCTTTTTTATATGTTCTGAATGTTTCTATTTCGTAAGTTTTGAATTTTTTTTTTTTTTTTTTTGTGTTTTGGATGTCTTTTGTTAAAGGTTTTGAATTTTTTTTTGTTATTGTACATTTGCTGAGTAAAAAACATACAAGAAGAAGAAGACGACATCCGAAAATAGCCTTTGGATGAGAGTGCTGGTTATTGATGATGATCCATTATGGCTCAAGATCCTTGAAAAGATGCTCAAGAAGTGCTCTTACCAAGGTAACTACTAACTGTTTCTTTTACTCATCATATCATTGCTATGGTTTGTTGATATTATTAGGGGTCCAATTATTAATATGATAAAGAATTATGTTTCCTTCCTTTTCTTTTCTGTTTTAGAATAGTTACAATTTTTTGTTGTTGCAGTATATTTATACAAGTGACTCTTACTGCAAATAAAACAAGGATATCTTATATATTTGTGCCATTTAAGTTATCATTCAAGTTATCATTCGTGCCATTTAAGTCTATCTCTTAATCAAATAATACAAATTGTGATTGCTGACCAAATTAAAACTTTTTCACTATGTTAATAAGACTTGTCTTTGTTTCACAGAAGTTGGTCCCTAGAAAATTCTAGATTTGATGAATGTACCATGACTTACCAGAGAAAATATTGGTAAGTGGTGGTTTAGTAGTATATTTGGTGTGGATTATTTTTTAATGCAAATCAGATCTTCCAACTATAATGTATGGTGTGTTTTTGGTGGAATTCTTTTATGCAAGTTGCATGTTTCCTTTCAAATTTGTTCTAATTTTTGTCTTGGTAGGTAGCAATAGTA
Organism: Arachis ipaensis; assembly: GCF_059453495.1. Taxonomy (NCBI): domain Eukaryota; kingdom Viridiplantae; phylum Streptophyta; class Magnoliopsida; order Fabales; family Fabaceae; genus Arachis; species Arachis ipaensis. The sequence goes on from NC_142444.1 coordinate 147,865,842, forward strand.
ATAATTTTGTGCATTTTTTTTTATTTTCTGCAATATAGTAGTACGTAAATCAGTGAATGATTATCAGCTTAAGCCTTGCTAGTTGCTTAATTAGCTTGATGGAATATGTATATATGGCTCCATAGCAATATGATTCACATTACATTTGTGTGCTTAAATTAATTATTTTGCATGATTTATGCTTCAATTCATCACTGTGCATGCATTGATGCACATTATTTTTTTCAAATTGTTTTGTGTATATAATTGACTAATTTACTCTTTGCATGGTGATTTTTCTTAGAAAAATGATGTAGCAGCCACTCAAAATAGAGAGGTCGATTCTGTTGTTAGAGCGAATGAATGATTTTTACCTTATTTTTTTACATAATTGTTGTAGCATACGTGTTTTTGTGCGTAATACACCAATATTATTATAGTATTCTTTTTTGTGTGATACATTGATACTTTTAAAGCATTGAGAATGCTGCCCCCTCCCTTAACTTAAGGAACCCCCCCCCCCAAAAGCCCCGGAAGAAGGACCCCCCTTTCCTTTGACCAACGGGTCCTCGAACCAACCTTCCCTACCAACTCCAATATGGTCTATGTTCAGTTAGTGCTCACCCGACCATTCCTCTCTCGTACTCTCCAAAAACTAACATATGATACAATTGAACTTCACGGCACGGCAAAAAAAAGTGCTATGGAAACTCCCAATGTCAGGTCCAACTTTCCATTGGTCCTTGGCTTCCACCTACAGCGAATATGGAGCAATTCCCGTTCAGAATAAGAGAAGTAGGATAAGTACATGTTATTCTATTATTATAAGAAATTCAGAATGAGTGAGTCATCTTCATAAGTACATGTTATTCTACTGTTATAAGTTTTCCAGGTGCAAACTTTAATCAGCACTAGTTATATGAGTTCTATTTATGGAGGAAACAACTTAGGAGGTTCTGATTAGCAGAAGTCAGTTTTGCAAGTTTATATTTTCAAGTTTTTAAAGAAATATTTTGTTTTTTTTTTCTTGTTTACTAAAAGAATCTCCACGAAAGTTTTATTACGTAAACTCGGGTGCAAAAATCATATCCTCTCAAGACACTTCTTGTTAAGACACTTCCATAAATAGACATATCCATAAACACATGCATTAAAAGACACCTCCATTAAAATGACTTATCATTCACCTCTATTCAAAAGACACGTCATTTAAAAAGACATATCATCTAAAGACACATTTACAAAGGATACTTCCATTGAAAAGACACATACATAAAAAAGACATATCATACAAAGACATAACCACCAATGACACATCCCTTTAAAAACACATGCATAAAAAGGTACCTCCATTAAAAACACTTATCCTCTGAAGATATTTCCAATAGAAGACACCTCCATTAAAAAGACACATCATTTAAAAAGACATATCCTCTGAAGACGCATTCACAAAAGACACCTCAGTTAAGAAGACACATTCACAGAAAACATGTCCATTAAAAAGGCACATGCATGTGAAGACATATCCTCTGAAGTCACATTTACAAAGGGCGCCTTCATATAATGACATACATTAAATTAGACACGTCCAATGAAATTATAAGTAGAATACATTTCCATTAAAGTCGCTTCAAAACATTACCTTGTTAAAACAAACCAATTGTATGTCGGAAACCAAAAGACACATCAATGCCCCAATATAGGATTCACATCCATAATAGACAGAACTTCTATGAAGTAGCCAAAAAATTTTTTTCCATAGTCTAACTAGAAATGCCTACTAGCAAGTAAGACAATCAACATGTATAACACAAGGAAAATATCAGGATGAAACAAAAGTGATAAAACATAAGGGGGGTATCATAAGACTAATTAATCAAGAATGTTCTATGCAACTTTCTTCTTATCATGTTTCTCTCCTTTGTAATTTTTTTTGGGTGTTCTGTTGGTCCTCCGAATCATGCTCTTCGTGCTCAGTGTTGTGAACGTTGTCCTAACCTCCTTACGTTTGTTCCTGGGATGATTGCGGTGCACAGTAGTTTGAGGACTTTTGTCAAGGAACTTCAGTGCTTGCGCAAGGGCCGAATTATTAGGATCTACAATGATTTCGAGCATTATTTCCTTCCTATATTCCCTCAAGGTGTCCTATATGTAAAAATCAACATTGTATAATGGCATTAGTTACTAATACCCATGAGACTTTCGCAGAAATCATTTATTCAAACATCAAGGATTTGGAAGCCCACATTATCCCATTGTTGCATTTTACCGCCTTTAGTCTAGTACTTTATGAATTTTACAAACACATCCAAGTAAGTTTATACGAACAACACATTAGTCCAATAAAGATACATCTAAAGAATTATTTAGTCAAAAGACATAATCATAAATACTTTCCACATCAGAAAATAGTATAGGTTTCAACTTTTCCGTTACCAAACATAAGAAGAGATAAATTCTTTCAATAGCATCCTCCATTAAACAAACAAAAATGATGAAACATTGACCAAATCACAATTAAATTCAGTTCATGACAAGCAATTTTAAGATTAGACACATTAATCCAGCAAAGACACTTTTAGATAAGTTTTCACTCAAAAGATACACCCATGAAATATTTCAACATCAACATATACTAATCCAGCAAAAATTATGTAGAAGTGACAATTAACATACTTAACATGAACAAAATAAATTAAACTCAATAACTAACAAGTATCCATATAAAATAAACAATGGAACATAGCATAAAAATAAATTTAACTTAAAGACCTAAACACGTTCTAGCCAAAGATTCTAATTTCATCAAATAAAATCCATATGATATTATACTTATAATAAGATCATGCAAGATACATAAATAAGTACTAACCAAGGAGGTAACTCAATAGCAGATTCACAGCAGTGCACGGTGAACCGAAGAAGCGTGCGTGTAGACTGCAGAGCCGAGCATGCATAGGTGAGGCACCGTCATCTGGACGAGTAGCGAAGATGATGCAAATTCAATCACACGACTACGTGGTGACCTTCAATTGAAGCTTGCCAAAGGAAGACCTGTGTCGCCGTTGATGGAAGCTTGCCGGCGGATGCAATAATAGTTGATGCAATTGCGGGCAGAATCGCTGGCGGCGCTGACCTGAGTTGTCGCCAGCGACAAGAACGCGTTGGAGGTTGACTGTTTGAAGACATAGCCATCAGGGGTTTGGGGGATGGAGGTGTTCTACACGGTGAAAATCAATATGAATTAGGTTGGCGGCGGCGACTGGTGGAGACGACAACTCTGATGGCTATGCGGCACTAGAGAAGGATATGGAGGTTGGGGGAGTGTGTCCACGGTAAGAAAATGTGGGTATAGGATAAATTAGGGTTAGTGTGGTAAACTAGTAAAATTAGGAATTGATTTGGGTTAATTTGGGATGTCGCTTTTGGAATTATGTGGGCTTGGAGTCTAGCCCATTTAAAGTTAGCAGATGTTGGTAGAAATACTGTTGGTAAGTAGCGGAATTGTTAGAAGAATTACATATGCTAAATTTAATAGAGGAGGTAAACATTATTTTGCAAGAAAACGGAGATTAAAATTAAAATTTCGGAAGTTGTTGTCACCTAGTACTTTTGAAGACTAGGTCGGATGGGAGGAGGATGCGGCAAGAGGAGGCAAAGTTGTCGTCAGCGAGATAGTGGAGCTTGAGCCATAGAAACTCTTGCAGAGCACCTTCACCTTCGTATCCATATGCTCGGTTTAGGTGCCTATTCAAGGGATGCAACACGAACAAGAACCACCGGTGATTCAGACCATTGAAATCAATGGTGTGTGTGAAGAATCACTTTGTTGAAGCATTTGTGTAGTTGGCGCTACCTAAAAACATGGTGGTCATCATTGGGAGAGGGATGCAGGTGGACGTGGAGGCTGTGTTGGCGGTGGTAGTGGTGATGGAAGTTGGAGGAGAAGTAGGCTTGGTTTGAAAGAAAAAGAGAATGTGGAGTTAGATTTGAAATTTGAGAAATTAGATTTGGGTAATTTTAGAAATATTTCAATTATTGTTCCCAAAAAATTTCAATTTTCTATGTCTCCACTTTCTAAAAGTATTGAAGAGACTGAAATTTTGTGTCCGGAGACTAAAATTTTAGTTCTAATCTTTAACTACCAAATACAATACTGAGTCTTAATCCCCCAATCTCAATTTCAGTATCGCATACCAAAGCAGCCTAAGGTGAAATGAAAAAAGATAAACAAAATGTCACGAATTGAAATTGAATAAGAAAGATACATTAAAACTGAAATAGAAAGAAAAAAGATAGGTTGAAATTGAATAGAAAGAGAATCACTCTACTTTCTATCCAATTTTTTGATGTAACAAGAAAAGAACTCTTCAACCTAACTTGTCCACATCATAGTTTGAAAATTGAATTGAAGGGACTCCGCAACCTTCTACCCAATTTCCCATGCAATAAGAGAGGAACCCACTTAACCTCACTTGTCCACACCATAGTTTTATCACGAAACAAAAAAAATGCTTTGGCACCTCTAATCACTCAATATTGCAACTACAATAGCTAAAGAGGTAATTATAACCTTTTAGATGATTAGGTTAAAACAAAGAAAACCCTAAAGCCTACAAACATAAACTCCAATCTAGTAACTAAATAAATAAAAATCAAAATACATTAAAATAAACTAATAACCACTACAACATTTTGGGTCTATGGCCACGGTTTTTTTTATGGTCACAATTTTTTACCGTGACAAAAAAATGAAACCTATGGTCACGGTTTTTAAAAAAGGGTGACCATAGAGTACCTACAATGACGGTTTTATAAAAAAAGGTGGCCTAAAAGGATCTATGGTCACGGTTTTTGGAGGTGGCCTAAAAGAGTCTATGGTCACAATTTTTTAAAAAAGGGTGACCTAAAAGGGTCTATGGTCACGGTTTTAGGGGGTGACCTAAAGGAGTCTATGGTCACTGTTTTGGGGAGTGACCTAAAAGGTTCTATGGTCACGGTTTTGGGGGTGACCTAAAGGGGTCTATGGTCACGGTTTTAGGGGTGACCTAAAAGGGTTTATGATCACGGTTTTGGGAGGTGACATAAAGGTATCTATGGTCATGATTTTGGGGGGTAACCTAAAAGGGTCTATAGTTACAGTTTTTCGAAAGGGTGACCTAAAAGGGTCTATGGTCACTGTTTTGAGGGTGACGTAAAGATATCTATTATTACAATTTTGGGGGTGACCTAAAAGAGGTCTATGGTCACAGTTTTACGAAAGGGTGGCCTAAAAGGGTCTTTGGTCACGGTTTTTGTGGGTGACTTAAAGGAGTCTATGGTCACGGTTTTGGAGAGTGACCTAAAGGTATGTACAGTCACAGTTTTGGGGGTGACCTAAAAAGGTCTATAGTCACGATTTTTTGAAAAAGAGTGACCTAAAAGGAGTCTATGGTCACGGTTTTGAGTAGTGACCTAAAAGGGTCTATAGTGACAATTTTAGTGGCTGACCTAAAAGGGTGTATAGTTTTACAAAAAGATGATCTTAAAAGGGTTTGTGGTCACAGTTTTTGAAAATGAATTTTTTTTAACTAAATCAGGTTTTGATTATTTGAGTTTCAATTAATTAAGGTTCTTATATATTTTTTATGATTTTGAATATTTTATATATTTAAAATTTAAAAATTTTAATAATAAAAAACTAACGAGAATTTTATACGATTTACTTTAAATATTAAAATTTTAATTCTAATTTTATAAATAAAAATTTAAGTAGAATACTATTAATTTTAAATTAAAAAATTATTTAAAATTTAAAACTAATTAATAAGTTAACAAATAAGTATTATATTTTTAAAATAATTTAAATAAATTATGGTTGATGTTTAATTACTATTCTACCTTCTAATTTTATTAAAATTTTTACACTAGCGTAGTCCCAAGCCTAATCCTAACCTTAATTACTATTTAAGATTATTTTTGTAACTAAATCAGGTTTTGATATTTTGAATTTAAATTAATTAAGGTTCTTATATACCTTTTAATGATTTTGGGTATTTCATATATTTAAAATTTAAAAATTCTAATAATTAAAAACTAATGAGAATTTTATATGATTTAATTTAAATATTAAAATTTTAAATTTAATTTTCTAAATAAAAAACTTAAATAAAATACTTTTAATTTTAAATTAAAAAATTATTTAAAACTTAAAAATAATTAATAAATTGACAATAATATTATATTTTAAAATAATTTAAATAAATTATGGTTGATTTTCAATTACTATTTTATCTTCTAATTTTATTTAAATTCTTATACTATCCTAATACAAACCCTAATCCTAATTTTTAAACCCTAACCCTAATTCTATCCTAGTTTTAAACCCACCCACCTACTAATCCTCACACACTCAACAAAAAAAAAGAAAGAAATAGATAAGAGAGGGAGCTGGGGAACGTGGAAAGAAAAAGAAGAGAAGATGACGAATTGATGATGGCTGCATTTAAACTAGACTGATATAAGCAATAAACATATTTCAAGTACTACCATACAACACAGTAGAGCTAGACAAGACTAATACTAATTACTTAAAGTATAAGTTTACAAAAAAAATCATCTAAAAAGTGAAAACTCAAAAACTCTTATCCTCTGGATTCAGTAATATCATAATAAGTTAAAGATAAATTTCTGGTAAAAAACAAGGTGATCTACTCTGTAAGAGTATATATACTCAAAGGACCAAAGAGAAAAGTTGACTACTTTAGCACTAACTGAAAACAGAATTCTTAACTAACTTGCTATTACTCTAACTAACTTTGACTCTTTCATCTCTCTTTAACAACTCGGAATGGAACCTCAACTATTCTGATCTTTACATTATAATTATTGAAATATAATGATATTCAAGCATTGCATTGTGTTGGCCTTGTTATATTAAATGTATAATATGATGACTAAATAGCAATTACATATATACATAATATAAATAAATCTATAATGAGGGAGTTGGGGGCTGAAAAGAGATTGGCATGAAAGCTCCATGAAAGCCATAACGAACTCTACATGGCAATGTAATCTTGCCAACTGCCTCACCACTTAACTTCTTTGCAAAAATTATATGAACCTCCATTCATGCAATTATTATTATTATTATTATTATTATTATTATTATTATTATTATTATTATTATTATTATTATTATTATTATTATACATGGCATGGAACATAATTAAGAAGTAGTTCTTACTTGTGATAAGTTAATGTCATCATTGTGAACAAAAGCAATGATCCAACCATCATCTTTTTCTTCTTCCATTTCGATACCCCCTTCTTCTTTAGGGACAAAGGCGAGTCCAGTGCAAAACACATTGCTGCTTTCAAATGCATGATATTCCATTCTTATAACCTTTTTCTAATTTTATTTACACATTATTCAATTTTGTAATTCATCAAATTAAACAATACTTAATGCATATATAATTATTAATTGTACCTCAGATGATAGTTGTTCTTCAAAGTATAACTTAGCTAGACCTCTGTATTTTGGCATATCTAACAACTCATACACACAAACCCAGCATTTTTAAACACAAAAACTAAGCTTGAATAATTTATAAATAAATAAATAAGTACCTGCAGAAAAGCTTGCATTGGGATCCACCACTTGGGTGTATGCGTATTTATTCTTAACTCCTATAAAACTTTCATTGAGCACAGGAAAATCCATAAACTAATTTTGAAAGTGCAAAAAATGGATTCCAATATCAAATTGCAAAGTAACAAAGATGAATGACACTTGAGCTGAAGAAATTATGCACAAACAGGGATTGAGAGTAAAGTAGAGAACTAACAAATTAATATAACCATACATCCACTCTCCCTTCTTTATAACCTCTTATAAAATAATTTTAATCTCATCACCTGAACTATAAGACTCGTACATTCTTTTGAACATGCTGACATTCACTTAACAGGGTTTCCAAAGATGAATGCAGAGTGCTAAGCCTATTAATTGGCCCCGTTGATTTTCTTTAAGAATGCTAAACGATGAAGAGTAGTCACTATTTCCTTATGCTCTGTGCTTCCTTGCTTACACGTTAGACCCAGCAATGCAGATTTCTATCAAAGAGAGTTCTTTGTTTCAAGAATTCATTAATACTATCTTATCTAACTTGCATGCTGAACTGAAATTCTTGAAAACTGACATGGGTGGACCTAAGTCAATTATATCTTTGCTAGTAAACTCAAAACATTGAGCTAGAACATGTTGCAATGATAACTACTATTATTGAAATTGAGATCTAGCATCTAGCTCCTGCTTAATGTAACAAAATTCTCTTTTCAGCTAATAATTTTAATACAAAAAAAACACGTAAGAACAGAAAATATTACTCTGGTTCAAAGTTCAAACTAGGAACCTCAAATTTGACGCATTTCAAAAAGCTTTTCATACACAGAATCTAACACCACCACCATGTTATACACAGAATCTAACAACAACACCATGTTAGATGAAGTAGATAGAAGCTTAATTTTTTTTCTTGATTCTGTATAGTTATACAATTGGGGAAAATTTGGGAGCAGCAAAATTGGGGAAGAATTAAATTGGGAAAAAAGGAGAAATGGGAAGAACGAACCAGAGAGAGGGGAGAGGGAGCGATCGAGCAGCACACAACAGGGGAGTGGGGAGGGTGCCGATGACGACACTAGGACGGACGCCGATGATGACACAGACATGCACCACGGATTGAGGAGACTTGGATGACCACTTTTACTTTCCTTTCGCGTGACCGAGATAGATGGCGTAGGGAGCACACCAGTAAAAGAGAAGTACGACGACAAGGACAAAGTTACTAGAAATGACGGAGGGAATGAGTCACGATAGCAGTGTATCTTAGAGAAGGTGATTGGCGCCTTTCCTCTTCTAGGGTTCGATCGAAAAGTGAAAGAATGGCGCCTTCTATTTTTTGCCAAACATTTTATTAAACAGTCCAAAAATATGTTCTTTGAAGCGGTTGGGAGACAAAAACGCCACTGATCTCATCAGTCAGCAACGTTTCAAGTGCACACTACCATCACCGCTGCTATTCCGTTAATTGGTGGCGATTCCAGAAACGGCTGGTAATTTGCGGCCGCTATTTGTCGTGTATCTTGTAGTGACCCTTTGTAATTACCATGTTGTGGTCAATGATCTAGGATAAGAAACCTTGACTCTTAATCCTTTCCATGAGTGTTTTTTAGTATTTATAGTTCCTTAGTTGTAGCTTTACTTGCTTGTTCATCATACTAAAAATCCCCCAAAATTCTCATAACCAATAATATGCACACTTTTCTGCAATTCCTTTGAGAGACGACCCAAGGTTTAAATACTCTCGGTTTTCATTGGTTTGCATTGTGACAAACAAATTAAACTTTGATTGAGAGTTGTTTGTTGGTTTGGATCTATACTGGCAACGTGATTATTTTGTGAAAATTCCGAACCGATGATTTCCCTCCATCATGTTTTTGGCATCGTTACCGGGGAATTGCAAATGTGCGCTTGTTATTGGTTAGTTGTATATATGTTAATATTGTGAATAGTTGCTTTAGTTTCTTTGTTGGTTTTTGCTAGTTATAGGATTCTGTTCTCTTTGTTCTTATTAGCTTTTGCTTTTGTTTTCTCTTGTTACTATGAATTTGTCACCCTTTTAGTTATGAGTTTGGTTCTCACTATGTTGTAGGAAATGAAATTTTCAATGAAGGTTTGCATCAAGGATGGAAAAATCAAAGGTGGGAAGGGCCTCAAGCATATAAACGATCTTCATGGTAATAACCTCCTCCGGTATACTAGCATAATCCGTCCCGTGGTACATACCAATCCAATGGTTATGGTAATTCTTCTTGTGATTATCAACTACAACCACCATATGCCTATGAACACCCTCCTCAACATAGCCCTCAATTACCATACTCATTAGCCTCATACCACCAAACTCCTCCCCATAATCCACCTCCATTATATTGCCAACCTTTTATACTACACTCTTGTGACTACTATGAACGAAGACCGATAGAGGCACCACCGTTCCAACACATATACTCCCAAGAACCACCAATTTCATATATACCACCTTAATACCTCCACCAATATGAACCGCCTTCCAATTGTGAACCCTTTCTACCAAACAATGAACCATCCTCTCTACCTCAAGCACCAATGGATGACATCCTTCGCACCATTCTCCAAGAGCAAAGAGAATTTCATATCATTCTTCAAGAGCAACGTGAATCTCAAAGGAGGCAAGAAGAATTCATGGCTACCTTGACCAAAGTAGTAAGTATCTTAGCCTCACAATGCTCATGCAATCAAGGCACTTCCATGGCCGAATGTGGAGAATCAATTAAAGAGCATAGTATGAAAGAGATATTAGAAACTTAAGTGGAGGATGAGGAATGGACTTTTGTATTGGAACAAGTGGAGAAAGCCGAAATTGTTGTAGAGAAAGAAGTGGTTGAAGATTTAGGAGATGTTGAATGCAAAGAGGAATCTAGAGTTGTAGAGTCTTTTTTTGTTGAGTTTGAAAGTGATGCTGAAGAGGGTGTGCAACCTCCAAAGCATATTATGAATGAAGAATTGGAAGAAATGGACCAAGCAACTAGATCTCTTAGTGATGATGATTTCGCATCCACGTATGATTTCCTCGAGTTGGAGGAATCTTCTCCCATTGAATTTGAGGCTGATGTTGAGATAGAGTTTACTCAACCTCCAACTTATGACTTGAGCGATGGGAAAGAGTTAGAAGAAATTGGTGAGGAAAAGATTGAAATTGAAGAATCTTGTCAAGTGGTGTAAGTCTCTCAAAAAGGATGGATGGGAGTGGAAATAGCTTTGTCAAGACCGTTGGAGACATCTCTCCCTAAGCAACCACCATCCATTCTTTCATTCAAGTGGGTAAAATTCATATCTCTTAGCTTTCTTATTCCGCTTGAATATGGGTTGCTTGAGACTGATAGTCAACTTAGAGCTCTTTGTAGATTTAAGAGCAAAAGAATGATGGTTAGTGGTTGGAAATACCATTCAAGGTTCATTATGGTTGAGAGGTCAAAGTTGAAATTCAAAGGTTGTGTAGAGTCCGATTGCTTGGGTCTAGGAAGATGTTTGTGAACTCGAATGAGAATTCGGATTACTTGTCGCCCAGTTGGAATTTTGAGGATCAACTAGAAGACAGGTGTAGGAACAAGATTTGGGACCTTGGAAGACATGAAGTGCAATTTTGGGAGCTCATAGCTTGTTCGAAACTCCATCAAATTTTGGTGCAATTGATTTGGAATGTTGGATCATTTTGGAGATTCAAGCATTGTTAGAAGTTCAAGAATGAGTATAAGAACAAGCCACCATGACAAGGAGCTTCCCAAATGTCGAACTTAAGAACAATAAACAAAAGTGTTAGGTGGGAGACACCCCACCATGGTAAATTCTTTCCACTTTTCGTTTTGTATATATTGGTACCTAAGCTTAAATTTCACTTTCTTTTAGTTTAGCTACGGTTGTTTGATAGTTTAATATGCTCAATAAGGTTTACTAGTATTTATGTGACTTTTTGGGATGGTTGGAATGCTCGATTGGGTGTATAAAGTTGAAAAATCTTAAAAAACAGAGCATCATGTCGCGCGTACGCGTGACTTAAGCGTACACGCGACCCCCATTTTGCCCTTTTTATTTTTGTTCAATTAATTATATTAGTTAGTTTAATTTAGCTTAATTAGCATTAGTTAGAAATGCCTGCTTTAGTTGATTTAGGTTGTTAGGTAGTTAAAATTTAGTCGTAGTGGATTTTCTAGGTCTGTTTAATGTTGATACTGTTGTTTGGAATGGGTTATCTTTTCTGAATCTTGTTTGTTGAATGATGATAATCTCTTGGTTTATTGATTGAATCGTTGCTGCTGCTGTTGGTTCATCCAAGTTGTTTGTTTGCTTATTTCATATGAATAAAAGTCTGAATTGTGTTTAATTATTGTTGCATTCATATGGAAGTTGAATTGATTGAGCGAATTTGGGAAATGTGCTAGTTTACTACTGAACCACTGCCAAAAATTGTTTAAATATGTTTTTACTGCTCATTTTTTATGCAATTGATTAATTGAGTTTAGTGTTCAGTTGCTTTTGTTTTGAATGTTTCTAAGCTCAATTAATCAATTATCCGGCTTATTGTTTTACTATTTTGTTGCTGAAAGCTGAGATTTCTGTAATTTTGTTTCCTTAAGCTGCATTGTTGGATTTGGTGCACCAAAGCTCTATTGGACGAATTTCTGTGTTAAATAGACCATTGTGCTACATGGTTTTTGGAAACTACCTCAAAGGAGTTTTCTTGCAAGTTTTGGTCATACCCTTATCTTATTTGCCTGTTTTGAATAGTGATTTACTCATATGCATGGAAAGATTTAAACTGATTTTCAAATTGACCAAAACTTGGATTCTTTTGTAATTAGAGCCTCTTTGCATGAATTCACAAAATTGAGAAATTTGAACCATGTAACTAGCTTCATCCATTTTTATCATGCTTAACTACTTCAAGTTACATAGAACATGAATTATTTGTTTCTTTCAATCTTATGACTTTCCTGCTTAATTGCATTTTGGTGTTTGACATCACCTTAACTGCTTTGTTCATCAATGCTTTAACCCTTTTAACACCAATTGCATAAGCTTATGCCAAGTGACTTGAGACCACCATTCATTTGCTTATGTGTTCTACACATACATTTGTATCACTTTGGCATAGTGCATTGTGATGACGTGAATGTGAGCTTGCTTGTCTGTTGGAACCTTTTAAAGATCTTCATAGTTTAAGAATCACGCTTGCTATGCAAATAACAATTAACTTTCCTTTTCCTAACATTTCATTTTTAACTAACTTTTTTATTTTTTCTTTTCAATTTTCCTTTCCAACTAACTCTTTTTTCTCTTTTCTTTGACGCATAGCAACAGTGTTTCTTAACGGACAAGTAACCTAATTTTCCTTGAATAAGATTGCTTGGAATTGGAATTCTAACTGATTTTGATTCTTATTTTCATTCACATTCCAAGTCAATTCCACTTGTATGAGCTTATTTCACACATAAGCTGTTATTTTCTCTGTCTTTCTGTTTCTTGCCTGCTTATCATATTGTTTTTACCTTGTATGCCTTAGATTATATTTCATACCCTGTTTTCTGTGATTTTTTAGGATGACTGACAGGAAAGAGAAAGGCAAGGCTAAGGCCAGCTCGATCAAGAGGAAACGTACACAACCAGCCGCTGAAATAGTGGATGAGTTGTTATTTGAAAGGCAACTCAGTGAGAAGGAGAAGGCTGATCAGAATACCCCTTCTTCTGATGCAATCAAGTTTGCCAACCTCTACTGCGAGCTAAGGTTTCTGCATTTTCTGAAAAATCGGAGCCTCCATGTTGAGAGAAAGCTACAAATACCACCCGAGCTGCGGAATGCATTACACACCAGATTGAGCAGCGGGGGGTTGGATATTTTTGGACCGAGACTTAGTCGGGCTGAATGCATCTTAGGTCAAAGAATTTTATTGTAACTTCTACCGAGTGACCCTTGATGTAGTTCAACTCCGAGGCAGGTAGATTCTAGTCATAGAGGAAGCAATTGAAGAGATCCTCCACTTTCAGCCCAAAGTAACTGATAAAGATGATTTTTACAAGGTTGAAGAGGCAATCTCTACCTCATGGAGTTTGATTGGGATGCCATCCTCCAACCTATAGCTATCCACCCTGACAGTCCATGGGCATATGGACCGTCAAAGCTGAGTCCGAAGGGCATAAAGGTCAAGTATCTTACCGTCGAGGCTAGGCTGTGGCAGCAGATTATGAGTAACTATGTAATTCCCAACACTCATGAAACTGAGATTCCATCAGATATGGCAGTACTTCTCTGGTGTATCTTGAAAGGAAAGCAACTATACCTTCCAAGACTCATCAGGTGGTATATGGTCCAGACTAGGGGTGGTAAGCAGGGATGCCTGCCCCCATCCCGCCAGAAGCCTGCCCTGCCTAGTGAGGCGGTCCCAAAATCCCAGCCTGTCCCGCCTAATAGCCGGCTGGCTAAGCCCGCCAAATATCCTTTTTTAACTTTTAACTATTAAATAATATATATAAAGGTATAAAAAAATCTCTTATATTTTTTACTTTTAACTATTATAATTTCTAAAGGTATAAAGAAATTATAATTTTTATATTCACAAACATTAAAGTCTTTGTAATTATAAATATCTAATAAACATAATTATAAACCAAGTTTTTATCCAAAATATAATTAAAAATATTGTTCCCAAAGCAAAATAAACATAATCCAAAACACTCAATTTTCATCTTCATTCTCTTGTAAGTTGGGTTGGGACCTTGGGAGAAGTTGGGTTTTGACAAAAAAAAATTGTAAAAATATCCCTTGCCAAAAAAATACTAAACCCAGCGGGGAAGCCCGCCAAAACCCGTAGTTTAAGCGGTGTGGGTTAGGCGAGCTTTTGTTATTTGATGGTCCCAATTTTTCAGCCCAACCCGTCTTTTTTGGCGGGGTTACGCGGGCCCGCCCGGTGGGTTTAGGCCCATTTGCCACCCCTAGTCCAGACCTATGTCAAGGGCAATCTGGCATTCCCCTGCTTGATCATGCAGATGGGTCACCAGGCTGAGGTACCCTGGGAGGATGGGGATGAGAGGACAGTATTTATTGCTGCGAAGAAAGTCATTCCACATGGCAACTGGTTCGGTCCTCAGTCATCCACCAGACACCAAGGTCGTAGGGCACCCACCACCACTACAGAGGCAGCCACATCCTCAGTAGTAGCAAGACCCTCAGCACTACCTTCAACACCTTCAGCACCATCTATACCAGCAACACCATCATCTACTTCGCAGCCAATTTACCGTCATGTGCAGCGCCTCTTTGAGAGGATTGACCAGATACAACATCGCAACAAGCAACGTTATGAGGGCGGCATTGATATTGATGAAGAGGAGGCCCAGGCCAATGAGGTGGAAGAGCCCCAAGCCCCAGCAGGAGACAGTGGAGATGACGGCGACCACTCCTTCCACTCAGCTTGATTTGATGAGCATCGAGAACGATGCTAATTTTTAAGTATGGGGATATCGTCATACATCGGCCAGATTATTTTGTGGTGAATTGTTCTAATTCCAGTAACTTTTATTTCAATTTTCAGTACTTGCATCTCTATTTTTGTATGTTTTTGGACTTTTGTATATATTTGTTGCTTTGAATACTCTTTAGTTTACCGCACTCTTTACCATTTGCTTATATATACTCTAGTCTTTTATTTTAGCTCTGCATACCTTTTATCATCTTTTGTGTTAGTCGGTATATATACCTTTTTATTATTTTTGGGTCATTCTAATTTAATTCTTAACATTTTAAATATCTTATTTTTATCTTAAAAGATTTTAAATTGGTTCAATGTTGTCATATGATTAAATTTCACACGAATAATTAATGAAATGAGTAATGTAAGTATTAACAACATTGTTGTTAAGTCATATATTCTTCTTTATGTTAGAAAAAATATAACCAAATTTTTTTTTTGTAATATTTCTTCTTCTTGATCTCCTTATTTAAAAAAAATCCAAATCCTAACGAGCATCAATGCTTCAAAATTAAAGAATTTTTTTTATGTTGATAGGTCGATTTACATATATATTAAAATCAAATACTATTAACTCTTAAATTTGTTAATTGTTTCTGTCAAATTTAATAATAGAACAATATTTAATCAGTTTAAATTTTTTTTGAAATTAAAGTAGAGCGTTTGAAAATTTTTGAACCTGAAATAGAACGTTTAGAACGTTGAGGATCAAAATAATACATCTAAAAATCAAATCATAAATAAACAAAGTTAAAATGATTGTTACTACTGTTAGATAGCTTATTATTGATATATATTCATTCATTTTTTTTTTTGAATTAATATTTATCTTTTATTTGTTAAGACATTGTACCATTTCTATATACATGGTTAATTTTTATATCATCTTTGACATATAAGAAGGTTATGATATGTAGGTTTCTATTTTGATAAATTGACTACATAGGCGAAGACAGATAAGGTTGTAACATCTAACATAATGAGCATGTATTATCATGCCTAATATTAAGGTACCAAATTAAATGAATCCTTAAAGTAATATCAATTAAACATAATATCAATCTTGGTTTGTTCCAAAATTAATTAAGGTTGCTTTTGTTTTTTATTCTTAAAAAAAAATACTTTAGATTTATTATATATAAATGAAGAAAAAAGTAAAGCATATAATTAAATTTAAACAAGAACTACCATATTTAGATAGATAATTACTAAAATAGATATGACATTAAATTATAATGTTATTTTTTTAAATATATTTAATTTTTTATAATTTTTTATATAGTATTTTTTTAAATATTTTTAGTATTCTTTGTTAGGACATTATAATTTTTTACTATTATTAATTATAGTTATTTTTTGTTTAATTTACTCTACTTAATGGGATCAACAATTTACATTATAGTTAAAATTAAAATTACTTTCTTATATTATTATTCTATTATTTTTTAGGTATATACGTAAAAATGTTAGTTGTCTTTTTTTAATATTCTTTTTTACATCGTACTTTTTTAGTACTTTCTCGGTATTTTTTAGTACAATTTTAAATTATAATTTTTTACCAATTATGTCTGTTGTTATTTATAATTAATTTTTTATTTAATTTATTTTTTCTAATAAGATAAATCAACACCTAAATTACAATGACAAATTTTATAAAATCAAACAAAAAAAATAGAATATATATTTTTTATAGTACTCTTGTACTCATTTATTTAATACTATTTTAGAGTATAATTTTTCATTACTTATAATTTTATTATTATTTTATGATTAATTTTTTATTTAATTTATTCTCTCTTCAGTAGGATTGAAAAATAATTTCTCAACTAATAATCAAACCTAGGACGTAAGAAGTGAACCTAAAAGCTAAAACTTTTAGCCTCCCAAAAACATAAGCATAATTAAACTAGTTGTGAATCAAAACTACATACAACAAAATACTAACAAGCATGGTTGTGGTAATTTGTTGTTCTAACCATATTTCCCTTTGGTGCTTCCCGATCCCTTGTCCATGCAGTTAACTAGCTAGGAAATTAGTTACTAGAAGGGATGTTTTGCACTTTTGAAAAGACAGAAGGAAGAAATAAAGGCAAAAACTAAGAAAATAAAGTAAGCATCCATGCATATATCACATAAAACAAGAAACCAAATCCAAACACAAACAACAACAATGGACAGTCTTGCCTGTATCCGTAGTGGCATAACACTTACAGAGACAAACTAAAGACGAGTAGGCTTGTCCTTATTGAATTAAAATAAAAGACACAACACAAACTTGGCAACAAGTCAACATCTATCGATGTTCCTTTTCAGTTAGACTTGAAGATCCAAGACAGAATCTCAGTAGTCTGCGAGAATTGTCCAGTGGAAGCAGATATTCCAATCTTAACCTTTTCAGGCAGCTTAGTGCTCAAATCGACATCATAAGTAAGAGTGTCGGGCTGGCTGTGGAGATATGTAGAGACATGGACAGTTAACTTCTTATGAGCAGAGTTATATGTTATCTTTGCAGTAGTTATCACTGCATCAAGAAAATTCCAGTAACAAACTTTTGATGACCTGATAGAGTTAACATCAACTCCGATGTGCGGATAATTGGGATCCCCAATATCGGAGTTGGAAAAAGTATCGAATTCAACAGCAACAATTCTGTCAGATGCATCATTAAAGAGGCCGAGAAACTTTCCAGAAGATTCAGGAGGAATTTCAGTGTCAGCACTAGCAAGGAAGAAGGCAAGACCATCACCAGGTCCAGGTGTATATTCAGTGTTATAGGGTTTTGAGATGCGAAAGACGAAGGTGGTTTCAAATCCTGCTCGGAGGCCACTGTGGTCGTAGAGGTGCACAGGGTCGGAGAATAAGACTCGGCCAACTCTGTTTCCCAGTGGGTTGCCATCGTCGTCCAGATTGGTGAGTCGAATGATATGGTGATCGGTAATGGTTGCGTCTCCTTGGAATTGGATCTCCTTGGAGTGCTTAGGGTCAAATTTGTGCAAGTTAAATGAGACACCCATGGCTATGGTTTTGTGGTTTTTGGAAATGAAATGAGATGTGAGGGATCTGTATGAGTTTGGGATGGGATGCCAAGCCTACTGCACCAGCTCGGTATTTATAGTGTGGCGATTGGTCTAATTAAGTACCTTAGCTTCCTTCTTAAGGTACATAATAGGTAGTGTAGCAAGTGATGATCAACAAAAACAAAATACAAAAGATATTAGATAGGTCGTTGTTTTTCACATGCATGGCCTTTAACAACCATTAACAGTTTAACACTACGTCACGTCCATAGTGTAATATATATGGCGTCACCCTCTAGCTTCATCACCTATCATAAATGCTTCTTATTTATACTACGCGTTATCACTTACTCGATTCAATTATTGAGGATTACAATGTGAGATCCCTTAATACCAGAAGAAGACCGTGCTAATATAGTCCTTCATTCTAGTTTAGCTAGATCGGTGGTCCATGATGATAAATGCTTATACTACCAACTACTTTTAATTATTTGTACTGCAAGTCTGCAACGTGTATGTGAATGCATGACTATGAGGCAAGGATATTAATCCTATAGCTACCAAATTCCAACTATCTTCCTATTCTTATATAGTGGAATTCAAAATGTGACGATCTGTTTCTATATCCAAGAGAGCTAGAGTTGCAGTGCGGTGCTGCTAATACGAAGCTAAGAGTTCTTGGAGCCGACACCCAAAGAGTAGAACTGTTTTTGTAGCCTCCAGCCTTTGGTAGCAGGGTCTTAGGGTATCGAAAGATTATTTTATATTAATAAATTGAGAGATGTAAGAGTATTATCACAATTTATTGTTTTTGTTCATCATTTACCCACTAATATTTAAAAGTATGAGGTAAAATATGTTTTTAGATTACTAAACTAAAAAAAAATTAAATTGATAGTTAAATAATGGCCAAAATTAATAAATTTGAATGACCTTCTAACATTTTTTTAATAAATACATTAATTAAAGAAGAATATTAAAAAATTATTTTTTATGCAAACATCAATTAATTATTTTAAAATTATTTTATATTATAAATTGTAAATTATAAAATCTTTATTTTAAATCTTAAATTATAAAAAAAATTAAATTAATTAATATTAATTAACTAAAAATTAATTTTTTAATATTTTTTTTTAAAAAAATATAAGAAAAAATAAAATGAATCCACAAAATTTGGAATATATTTACTATATATATTGTAAAAATCAGGGAAAAAAATAAAGAAAGTTAAAATGATGAGTCGTAATCTATTTATGAAATATAATTTTTCTTCTATTTGTAGACAAATACTATTTCTATAATCATAATTAAGTTCTATATCATTTTGACATATAAAAGGATCATGATGCGTAACCTTTAGAGTTAGCAATGGGTAGAGTAGGATAAAGTTTGAACCTTATCCTACTCTATCCATGGGTTAAAAATTTTATTAAAATTCTACTCTATTTTATTCGCAAGCTGAGAATTTTTCAATCCTAATTTTATCCATACCCTAAAGTTTTAAACTCTACCTTATCCTACCCTACCTGCAGAAATATTAAATTTTTTTAAAGTAAATATAAAATTCAATCATTTCGAATTTCTTACATATTAATAAAATAAAAAATAAAAACTAATGCATTAAATTACTAAATTAACTAACTAGTATAATAATTACTCATTTATTTTAAGTCCTTACATGAGAGAGGTTGTAGGTTCAACTCTTACCTCTTTTACTATATACCTAATTTTTATAAACTATGTGTTATATAAAGGGTGCGAGTAGGGTACACCCTAAACTCGTACCCTACCCTTAAAAGTGAGTCAAGCCAGCTCGAACTCGACTCATTAATAGTTCGATAAGCTGAACTCGTGAGCTGGTGAGCCAAGCTTGAGATTGGATTTGAGCTCATAAATTAAATGAGCCGAGTTTGAGCTTGGATAAGCTCAGCTCATTAGCTCGTGAGCTGACTCGATTATATATGTAATATTAAAAGTATAGATTAAATGCATATAGGATATGCGTATTAATAATTTAATATATATATATATATATATATATATATATATATATATATATATATATATATATATATATAATTTTATATATATATTAATGCTCTTAATTATTTAAAATTTTATAATCATTTTTTATATATAATTTTGATGTAGGACATAAATAAAAAATTTATAATTGATAGATAGACAATATATTAATTTTTTTAAATATTTTTTAATATATATAAGTTATAATTTATTGATATAGAATTATAGATTATGTTCCTATTATTTGAGTCAACTCGTGAGCTCGAGCTAGCTCGTGAGCTTTCGTTGAGCCAAGCTTGAGCTTACGAAATAAGCTCGATTGTTAATGAGTCGAGCCGTGAGCCAAGCTTAATTTTCGTGAGTCAAGCTTAATTTTCGTGAGCCGAGCTTGAGCTTGGTCTAGCTTGACTCAGCTCGGCTCACTTCCAGCCCTACCTACCCTACCCACAAACATACCCGGATCGATCTCTACTCTACCCGCAACGAATCGGATAGCCTACCCTACCCGAACAAATTGAATCGGATTAAATATCTACAAGTAGGGTATAAATTGCCAGGCCTAATAAATTTATACAATGATAATTAGTTAATGGGAGCCACTCAGATAAAGACGCTGAGAAAACGTCTTTTTATAAAGATGTTTTTTAATAATTAAAATTTAACACATATAATCGATTAAATCATGTTATTTTTGTTAAAATTAGACTAGACAAATTGATCTGACCAAAAAATGGTGAATCAAATCTTGATCTGGTCTAATTAATATTATATTTTATAAAAAATGTCTACAATACCCTATTATAGAAAATGACTAAAACACTTCTATTATATATATTAATTTTGAAAATCCTAAATTCTAGTCCTTTATTTTTCTATCGTAGGATTAGGATTTAAAATTTTTAAAATATATATATATATATATATATATATATTAAGAGTATTTTAATTATTCTCTATAATAAAGATATTGTAATCATTTTTTATAAAAAAAATAATATTAATTTAGACTAATTCAAGATTTGATTCACTATTTTTTCGGTTAAATCAATTTATCTAGCTTAATTTTGACAAAAATAACATGATTTAATCGATTATATATATTAAATTTTAATTACTAAAAACACCTTTTTTTAAAAGACGTTTTAGACGTATTAATTACACCCAATGACAGATAGGGTTATAATATAACATGAGCTTATATAATCATGTCCATTATGACGTACTAAATGAAGCCCCAAAAGTAATATCAATTTTGAACATAATAAGTATAAATCGAAATCCAAATAATGAATTTGTGTGGACCCACACACACATAAATAATCCAAATGATAATAAGGGATTTAGAAATGGGGAGAAATATATGTCTAATTTTAAAACTTTTTAATAGGAATACAGTTATTAAGATTGACATAATAAAATTTTACAACAAAAAAGGTGCAAAGTTTAAAAAAATTTAGTTTCCATTATAAATTGGATTTGCTTAATATCTGATTTTTTGACATTTATAAACAATGAGTGATTTATATACTTAATTATCTATTTTGTTGATGAGAATTGAAAATTACATAATAAAATTCTCATTTTTTGTCGCATACCTCTTTTTTATATTGAATTTGAATTGTTTTCTAAAATTTTTAAACTTTTGAATGAGTAAAAAATTGACAAAAAAAAAATTATTTTTGGATAATATATTTTTTAATGACACTTGTGTTGATCATCACTTGAAAAATATTTTAAATGTGTATGATTCGTTGTTACGTGGTGGTGAATTTTTTATATTCATTACTCTGCTCATATTTTAAATTTTAGTGTATTGTTTAAGATGGATTAAAAATAGCTGGTAATGGTTTGCATAAGATTAGAGAGAGTATTAAGTATGTGAGAAAATCTAAAAATATGATTATTAAGTTTAAAAAATACTTTTTCATATATTGAAGGATTTGAGTATATAAATGTATTGAGTTTAGATGTTCCAACTAGGTAGAATTTACTTTATACAATGGGTACCATATAAGAAAGCTTTTAAGTTGAAGAAAGAAGCTGGATTTAGGAATGATTATCCTTCATCGTCAGATGAGTAAAAATGAGTTGAAAAGATATGTAATTTTTTGTCACCATTTAGTCTGAATAATGATTATGTGCTTATTATAAGGAGGTTGACAGAACAAATAATGCTCAAGTTCAAAAATTATTGAGATGTATATAATGTTGTTCTTGCATTTGGAGCCATTCTTGACCCTAAATATAAACTCAATATTTTGACTCATTGCTATAGTAAAATTGATTCTATTGGTGATAAAGACAAGGTAAAATATGTGAAGAATAAGTTATATAAGTTCTTTGAATTTTATGACCATAATTCCTCTACAATTTTTAGATAGGTTGTTTTTCACATGCATGTGGCCTCTAACAACCATCAACGCTACACTAATTTTTGTATTATGCATTAAAATTTCTATGCTTAATATCTTTGTTGAAGAAGAAAAAGAAGCAATGGTGGCAGCACCGTAGTCGCGACAACAATGATATAATAACAACAGTAGTGGAAGCAACGACGACGGTGTCAACGATGACGGCTGCGACAGTGACGATGGAGTCGTTGTCGTCACTAACGGTGGTAGCATCGCAGCAATGACAATGTTGAAAAAAGAAACACACAAAAAAAAAAAGACGACGAAGATAACGAAGGAGAATGAAGAAGAAGAAGAAGAAGAAAAATCGCACAATAACTTAGTTGAAAACTTGCTTTAATAAACGTTTGGGCGCATAATTTTATTGTTTTATTAAAGCTCCAAAGTCAACTGAGCATACTGTCAGGCTAATTCAACGGAGCCTTGCAATCTTAAGGCCCATATCCCCCAAAAAAAAAAGAGCCATGCAGTGTTACATTCTCAAGTTTCCAGTGTTTGTAGGTGATACGGACTCAAAGAACATTTCTGTTATTTCAAATTAAGGAGAAAACTGAGAGTTTTGTTAAGGTCAAGAATTTAATTATTAGAAGAATTACATATGCTAAATTTAATGGAGGAGGTAAAAGTTTGTGTACCTGGATTATCATCAATATTTTGATGTTGATTTTTTGTAACGTGTGTTTGATTGTTATTCATAATTTTAAATATGTAATTTGCTGCTTTGTGTCAATATTTTCTATAATAAAAGCAGTTGAAATTGGTTCATTCTTGATAAAAATTGCATCGACCTCTTTCTTGGTTTATAGGTCTAAAATTTGTTCTGCCTCTTCCTTGATTATGTAGTGTAAAATTATTATAACTTTCTTGGTTGTAATTGTCACGACCTCTGCCTTTGAAACTTTCTCTACTTCTACTTTGAAAATTGAAATCACGACCTCGTCCTTCTTGTGTATGGATTGATTCTGCAACACTATTTAAATTCACCCGACTTTTTAGGGTTTCTTTGATTGATTTTTCTGACTTCTCTAATATTCTGTTGATGTGGTTTTCCATTGTTCTTTGCAATTCTGCAATCGTTAGATATCTATATTGTGAGACTCTAGTATTGTAGTCACCACATGATCATACTTCATCAGCATGGTATAAAGAATTTTCTCCACCATTTTACTATCGAACATATCTTCTCCATAGACTCTCATCTTATCGACAAGATTTTTAACACGAGTAAAATATTGCTCAACAGTTTCTGAACTAGACATCTCGTACCTTTCATATTCTCTTTTCAAAGTGTAACACCCTACCACACAAAGTTTTACACCTAGAATGTAAAACAGAGGTGGCGAGGTGCTACGACTTCTAAAATTAAATTACATACATATAATAGCAGAAAGAATATAATAAACTAGGAGCCTTGAAAAATGGGTAAAACAAAATCGCGAAATGAAAAGCGCAACGCTTCGGAAACGGAATAACTTGCGTGTGAAGAAAACTATAACCATCAAACATAAGATAATAAAAGTAGGAATAGAGAGTCAAAGATACAAAATAACAAGCTCCTAACTCAGCCCGTGAAGTCAAGGCTAGCCAGAGAATATTCATATATATATATTCAAAACCCAAATATAGAGTAAATCCCCAAAATGGTCCCCCAAATTGGGCCCGTACATCAATGTTGCCCCTCAGTTTCGAAATGCTCTAAATGCACCCTCCAATTTGAGCTCCGTGCGAAATCCTGGTCCTTCCATCCAATTCCGACATGACTCAGTAGCCGGAGCGTTGAGCTGGCGGTTCCACCTCCACGTAGGCCGCCAGAACGACGTCGTTTTGCTTGGAGGGGGTTGATGAATCAGAACGGTGTGATTTTGTGATGGAGGAGAATTGAAAGGTTGCTTGGGAAAAGAGTTGATCATTCATTAGTATTTCTCCTACTTCTCTTCAAACGTTTCTTCTCCCTTTCGTCCAGAGAATCCTGTCACACTAGGGCACGTTCTGGTTAGTGCTTTTCTGAGTTCATTGGCAGGAGAAGGAAGGACACCAATCGTAGGAAGTTGGTGAACCAGAGGGTATCATCATCGTCAGCTACAATAAGGTTAGAAATACAGTGTGTAGTTGAAGTTTAAATTTTTTTTTTTGGTTTTCATTGATGGCTCTTCACGTGATGTGTTGATTGAAGGAGATTTAATCTTCGTTTGGTGTTTTGTTGAGATTTTTATGTTGTTAGGTTTTTTGTGGTTACGATGTTAGCATGGAGTTTGGGTTGCTCTGTTTTTTTTTATGTATCCAATAAGGGCTCTTTCCTCTAATGATACAGTTGTCTAGTTATGGTCAGAAGTTAGTGTTGCATGTCTTTAATTTGTTTGTTTACGTATTTTGCAGATGGATGAAGTACTAGACATTATGTTTCATAATGGAGGAACTTTTGAAAAGGGTGTGGATGAAAAGATTGGTTACTATCCTGACAACAGAAACTGTTTGGGTGATGTTGAGGTGGATAGGCTAGACGTATTTTACTTGAAAAACTATTATAAGGAGCTAGGTTATGACAGAATAAAGAAAGTTTGGTGGCTTGTACCTGGAAAGAGCATAGGGGAGGGATTGAGGAAGTTAAACAGTGATGCAGACCTAAGAGAGATGTGTGAAATGGGTTTACAGAATGAGGGTCTTGTTGATATCTACATTGAACATGAGGTTTTGTCACCTGAACTGATACAAGGGAAGGAGGTTATGGTATACATTGATGATCAAGTAAGGGACCTTGGGACGCAAGCAAAGCAAAATGCTGCAGCTGCCCCACACGATGGTGCTAGGCCAAATGATGAAAATAATCCTACTAATAATGTGAGTCGACCTAAGAAGGAAGGGGTTAAAGCCTCTGTTAAAGTGCCGATTGAACAAAAACTTAAAAAGAAGGCTAAGAACACCCCAAAACCAAATCATACAAAAGTTCACAGGAGGTATTGCCTGAGGTCTGCAACTGGGATAAGAGGCACAAAGGGTCAGAAAAGGGGGCAAGGTAGCAAGATTCCAGTGATGTTGATGTTCTCTGATGAGGACTCCTCTAATTCTGATGATAGTTCAGAAGATGAGCCCTATAAACCAGTAAGGGAAGGCAGCTCATCTGATTCATGTGCTGCGATTCCTGTTCCTTCACGTAAGGTAAAGGTAAAGGGTAAGAAGAAAACAACAAATAAGAGTGATTCACAGGATAAGGGTAAGGGGAAGAATAAGATGAAGGAGAAGATTTGTGTTGATGACGATACTTTTGTGGAGGATGATTCTGATGTTGAAGTGGATCTTGGATTTGTAGGAACTAGTAAGAATGATGATTATGATGAATACGATTCTGGGACCGATTCTGATGGTGCCAACTCTTGGTATTCATTGGAGATGAAAACTCCACCCAATTCTGAAGACGAATTAGAAGAGGAGACTGAATCTGATGAGGTGTTTCCAGTTTTTAGGGAGGGGGCTAGGTTTAGGGAGCTTCACTTAGAGGTTGGAATGAAGTTTAATACGAAGTGGAATTTTAAAGAGGTTGTTAGGGAGTACACCATCCAGGAAGGAAGGCGTATTCGATTCAATAAGAATGATAGGAAGAGGCTTAGGGCAATTTGCAAGGTGAAGGAATGCAGTTGGATTATTTTTTATTCCAAGGACCGAGACGATACTTGCTGGCAAGTGAAGACTTTCACTCTTTCAGAGATGATCATACCTGTGCAAAGGAGGATAAGAACAGAGCAGTCAATCGTAACTGGGTTTTTAGTAAGCTGGTGAAGAAAGTGAGAAAGTATCCCAACTTCATGCATTATGATGCAAACACCTTCTTCAAGACCAAGTATGATCTGTCATTGAATAGGAATTCGATCTCAAGGGCACTAGCTGATACTAGAAACCTTGTATATGGTGATGAAAAAGCACAATATGCAATGGTGAGGGACTATGGGGAGACACTGTTGAAGACCAACCCGGGTTCGATTGTCCAAATTTGCACCATTCCACAGCCAAACGGTGATGTGATATTTGAGAAAATGTATGTGTGTTTAAGTGGCTGCAAGAATGGATTCAGGACAAGATGTTGTCCACTCATTGGACTTGATGGTGCTTTCTTAAAAACTGTCTTTAGAGGGCAGATTCTATCAGTTGTTGCGCAGGATACAAACCACCACATATACGTCATTGCATGGGCAATTGTGGAAGTTGAAAACACTGCCAACTGAAAATGGTTCATGAAACTCTTGCACGCAGATTTGGGAGATTACAAGACACATAGTTGGTATTTCATTTCTGATATGCAAAAGGTACATGGTTGTTAATCCCTTTTGATTTATCTTCCTATTTGATTACCTTCACTATATTATATTATATTCGATACTGTAAGATGCTAATGACTCGTGAGAAGGACTACTTTAGATGCACGATAGCAAAAGTTAGGGACAATTATGGTGCTTGTAATATAAAGTCAGGGGCTATTATGGTGCTTGTAATACAAAATCAGGGTCTGTTATGGGAAAGATATGAGTGTGTATTCTAAAATATTGTCTCTGCTGTATTTGAATTAATTATTATTTGCTGTTTATGCTGTTGCAGGAATCCCATGTGTTCACGCCTGTGCTGTTATTGCTAGAGTGAATAAGTGGCCAAAGGATTTCTGCCACAAGCTCTTGACAACGGAGTCGTACAAAGCTACTTACTCCCACCACATAAACCCTTTACCTGGCCAACAATTATGGGAAAGATCTGAGAACAACAGACCATTGGCACCATTGGTTAAGAGGAAACCAGGACAGCTCCAAACCAAGAGGAGGAAGGATGCGGATGAAGGAGGTCAGTCTAGCAAGAAATCAAAGCCAACCACCACTCTGAAGAGATAGCTACGACCATTCACTTGCAAGTATTGCTTGCAGAAAGGTTATACAAAAAGAGGGTGTGAGAAGAAGAAGGTTGCTAAAGCTGCAGAAGCTGATGCTGTCGCCAAATCTGCGGAGGCTGCTGCTAAAGACCCTAAGGCTGTTGCTCAGAATGTCACTGCAACTTCCTCTGCGTCAGCTACAACAACTACTTCTAATGCAACTCAAACTACAAGTGCCTCTACTGTTGCTACAGGATCTGAAACTGCAACAGCGTCTGCTACTGCTACTACATCTAACCCTGATCCTGCCACTCTTGTGAAAGTGGATATCCAGCAGGCTGAGATTGATCTGTCTTAGCCCTCATACTCTGAAGCCGAAAACTCCCAAAAGGTATTGTGTACAATAATGTTTCATGTAATGTGTTTTTATTATTTGACATTCATCTTATTTTCTAGGCCTTATTACTGTCTGCATTGCAGGAGCATGAACAAAAGAGGAAGACACCTACAAGACCTGGAAAACTGCCACTTAGAAGAAGGTCCCCTACTCCAATTGGCTCTGCATCATTAAATCAAATGGAGGGAGCTAGTGATGTAACTGCAGCATGGCTGGCCAACTTCCTCAAGTTTGTGCCCACCCCAGGGTTTAAACCGCCAAGAATGAAGTGATTATGTTCATAGCTTTAGGTTGAAATTCTGAAAGTTTGTGTGTTTTGTGAAACAATTAGCTTTGTCTTTTTTGTTTGGTCATGGTGATTCATAGACACCTTTGCAACTTTTAAATACTAACTAAGTTACTGGAATATAGCTGAAACAATGTTCAGTATTTTTTTGCTTTTTATTATGATCACTGCATTATTGCAGAATTTTATATGAACTAGTGTTATTGTCATTCAATTATGAATTATGCCTTATGTAAGCTTTTGCTATTGTTGCTTATCCATAACATAATTGGGTGTTCTATTCTGTTTACAAAAATAAAACCAAATAGTTAGATCCCACCAAACAACACAATCATTCAATATATCAAAATCAATCTAATATCAATTACATTGTTCATAAAATGGATTACACTGGTTATGTGCTTCAGTTCTGAGCCTAATCAAACCTTCAACATTAACATCAACACAAACACAAAAAACACGAATACCCCTAAACCAAGCATTTGGATCATCACTTTTACATTCCTCACATCTGCTTCCAGTTTGCCCACCTTCCATGCAATGTTCATCTTCATCCCACCATGCTCATCTTCTTCACCAGACTTCACTGGCACCTTATCCTGTATAGAATCTGCCCAGACAAATAACCCACACCAATTCTTTCCACTAGTCTGCAAATATGCATCAACCTTATCAAAAAACTACCTCAACTAACCAACACTTGAAATTTCAACCAGTAAATGCACTCACATTATAATTCGGACACCCGAAGAATGGCTTATTAGGATGAGTCTCCGTCCCTGACTACCGAAGGACAGGCCTGCACCCACAACCGCACCAGTCTGGAACTGTTGAACACTAGCTATGCACATTGTTCTTTTTCCAGTTTTCGGTCGCAGATGAACGATTCGACCTTCCAGACGCGTGACTGTCACTCATGGTGGGAGAGGACAAAGAAGAAGAATAACAGGACGAAATCAAACAACAGTCAGACCAACCACAGGGTAGAAGCCGAAGAGCTTGAGCTGGACGACGAACTAATTCATAAAGGAAGAAGGAAGAACAACTTTAGGGTTTATAATTGGTACCAGGGACTAATTTGGGGATTCTCTGATGATATTCCACATCAACTAGCAGTTTAAGGCGGCCTACATGGAGGTGGAACCGCCAGCTCAGTGCTCCGGCTACTGAGTCATGCCGAAATTGGGTGGAAAGACCAGGATTTCGCATGGAGCTCAAATTGGAGGGTGCATTTAGAGCATTTCGAAACTGAGGGGCAACATTGGTGCACGGGCCTAATCTGGGGGACCATTTTGAGGATTTACTCCCCAAATGTATATAAACAAAATCCTGTCTCTCCATAAACCTCTAAGAGGATCAAAAAGAACAAGTTATGCGAAGAGAAAGCTAAGTACATATATATACATTAATGTACAACAAAATAACTCAGTAACCACTTCGCTTCAGGAGTCCAGACGCCTAACGAGATGCCCCTCGACCTGTATCTGAAAAACAACAACATAGTATGGGGTGAGAACCAGAGGTTCTCAGAATGGTAAAGGTGCCACACACATAATATATAAGGTCTTGAAAATGTCAGAGGCAATCCTAGAATGCTGACACTCAGATTATAGAGCTTAAAGTATTAAACAGAAGCCATAAAAGGTGGTTTTCTAAGAGTATCTAAGCCTAACTTAACTTAACCTTAAAAT
Source organism: Arachis ipaensis (assembly GCF_059453495.1). NCBI lineage: Eukaryota > Viridiplantae > Streptophyta > Magnoliopsida > Fabales > Fabaceae > Arachis > Arachis ipaensis. Next base: position 147,895,614 of record NC_142444.1, read on the forward strand.
CTAAGTCCCATACTGCCATTCCTCTATACCTCCATCTCCGTCAGCATTTCACAGACAAATAAACAGATAAAGGCAAGCACAAGAAGGTTACAAATACTGCAGGTAACAAATATACATTTAACATGGCAAGTAAACTTAGGCACACCCAGTTAATGCACAAACAAGTAATTCAAGTAGTATGCATATGATGCATGCCTGTCCTATGGCTGATGAGGCTCGTCTGTCGGTTATCCAGCCAACCCGACAAGTCCGAAAACATTAGACTGTCCCTCAACGTGCATCCTCAAGAGTCTATGCATAGTTTTTTTCAAATAATCAATATTACTCAATGGGGATTAACATTCCCGGGAATTTATAAGTGCCCGGTCACCCTTACGTCGTAGGATCAATAGAGTATCGAGTTTTCAACCTGGTATACGTGGTGGCAAGTCACGGCACTTTATCCAGGAAATCTCGTATCTCATATCATTTAATCATTCAAGCTAAGTGTCATACATAATTATTCATTTGAACAATCCAGCCAAGTATCATATATGATCATCCGTAACATTTCATAATCAATTCATTACTTTTCAGCTTTACTTCACCTTCAAGTTATCCCCATCTTATAACTTTATCTGATTATCAGGTTTAATACTACTATTTATGACTAAAGGAATGAAAATAGAGGGTTAGAAGTTTGAAATAGGGTTTAAAATGCTGAAAATCATGTTTGTTGAAATAGGGGCCACGCGTACGCGTGCGCGTGGGAGTGTGAAACTGCAGCTCGCGCGCGTGTCTCTTTGTCATGCGTACGCAATGCCAAAATTTCATGCCACGCGTATGCGTGGGCGTACGTTCTTTAAAAAAAAAAACAGATTCAATACAAAGTTGAGGAATTGTATCAAAAACCAGTTTTGAGATCAAATCTTCCAATGCCCATAACTTCTTTGATTTAAAATATTTTTCACCCGTTCTTCAAATGGCATAAACATCACGAACTCAATTTTCATTTTAAAACAAGTTTGAAGCAAATTGAGGGTCCAAAAGCCAAGTTATACCTCGCTGAGATTCGGCCTAAAATCAACTTTTGTAAACTCACAAAACCTCTTCCTCATTCAAAATAATTCCCATGTTTCCTACACAATAACCTACATATGCTAGCACCAAAAAGTCCATCTTCCTCAACACCACAACCACCATGAAAAATCACACTTCACACCAATTACAAGTACATATACACATACCAAATCCAACAACAACAACTATATGTACACATGCCAAATGCCACAACCAAACCATAGTTCATAAATTACATACTTGTGCTCTCAAATCAATGATTATCAATTTATCAATCCTTCAACTAATCAGCATCACATCAATCCATATTTAATAACAAGACACTAAACCACAATATACACATTCGTTCTAACTTATCCTACGGTCATCTAGTCTAAGTTTTCACAGAATATTATATATTAAATGCAAGAAACCTAAACCATACCTTGGCCGATTTTCCTCATAATGATCAAAGCAATTTAATTAAAATCAACACAGCCCCAAAACCTCAACAAAACAGCTTCCTCCAAGTTTCGATGTCCACAATTTCAAGCTCCAATTATTTATTCACAACCTAATACACATTCATAACACATATATGCCTGATTTAATTCCTAAAACACAAATTCATAATATTTAGATAGAATTATTATATCCTCACCTTACCCAACTTCACATAAGCAAGAGTGAATGTTTTCCTTAAGTTAATTGGATCCTAAAATATCAAAAAGCAAAAAAATTCAACATCTCTATTCTATTTTTGAAAATTTGGGGGAAAGGAGTAGCTGGGAGTGATTAATGTCTTACCTATGAAATTATTTCGTAGAAATGTAGAACTCGACGCGGTGGACGCGTGGCCGCAAATGGTGCGGCGATCGGAGCTCGGACGGAGAAGTTACGGGATCTTGAAATCACCGTAAGGGTTTCGGATGGCTTCTCTTCTCCTTGTTACGTTTCAGCGCTATTCAGCTGATTGAGGAAGAAGAGAGGTTTTAATTCATTTAATTGCTGAGCCAATTGAGCCCACAGGCCCGGTTCAACCGATTTGGCCCGTTCGGTTTAATCTTAGACCAAATTCTTCGAAATTAGTGTCAAAATTCTCGTTTCGATGAGCTCTATCCTAATTTGATATAATATTCATATTTCTAATATTATTTATTAAAAACTAATTTATTGACTAATTATTTACTAATTTAACGGAGTTTACATCAATATTGTAAGGTCTCACATCGGTTGGGGAGGGAACGAAGCATGCCTTATAAGGGTGTGGATACTTCTTCCTAGCACGACGTGTTTTGACGAGTGAGTGTGGGGAACTTTGGCTATCATCCCTATCGTCAAAGGCAAAACTGTGAGGCCTTGTGTGCCAAAGCGGACAATATCGTGCTAGCGGGTGGTCTGGGCTGTTACAGATGGTATCAGAGGCGGAGCCCGGATCGATGTGCCAGCGAGAGTGCTGGGCTCCTTTAGGGGGTGGATTGTAAGGCCCCACATCGGTTGGAGAGGGAAACGAAGCATGCCTTATAAGGGTGTGGATACCTCTCCCTAGCACGACGCGTTTTGACGTGTGAGTGTGGGGGGCTTCGGCTATCATCGCTATCGTCAAAGGCAAAACCGTGAGGCCTTGTGTGCCAAAGCGAACAATATCATGCTAGCGGGTGGTCTGGACTATTACACAAAGACTGTAACTTTACTTTTTGGGCTTTATCTAAGCCTTTGTATGATAGCTTCAACATGTTCCATGCTTCTTTTTCACTTTTTTGGCATTTGCTATTTTGTTAAACACCATATAGTCTACACCTTGGTGAATTTGAGACAGCGCCAATTAATCTCTCCTCTGTTGGGTAGCATCTGCTCCTTCTTGCAAACCCATTTCAATGAAATTCCACAGGTTATGAGCCTTTAAATGGATAGACATTAAAGTCTCTCAATAACTATAATCAAGTTTTTCATCTAACTTGGGACCGGACCACACAATATTGAAAGTGTTTGCCAATCTAACTCTATGAACAAATAATTATGTGAGAACTCTTTCACACCTCACAAACTCTCAAACACCAGGTGCTGGATTAACCAGGCTCTGATACCAAATGTAAGTATAATACTCACACTTAATTGGTCCTAGAATCACTTGCTCACATAAATAGCACTATCATATTTTTATCTCTCAAACTCACCAACACACTCATAAAGGAGAAGAGAATTTCTATCAACTCAATACATTTTCATTAGATTATTAAAGTACATGGGTTTCAAACATTTATATAGACAAAATATGATAATGTACTTAATTGTTAAGAAAGGTTATTATTGGCTATGAACAATTAAGCATGAGTTGTAATGGAGGTGATGAAACTTGTAGAAAGTTCAAGCCACTATTGTTGGCTACTTTTAGCATGTAGTCAAACTTTGCAACTCATATTTGACTTTACATTTTAAACACTTCTAGCATGTTGTAAACAATGTGTAACGTTCTTGAATCTTCTAGGATTTTATAGAAAATATCATATGAATTGTAAATTCTCAAATCTTTTAATCACTTGGCAATATGTGGAGTATTCTAGTTTTTTGTACGTTTATCCAATTTGATAACGTGTTTATCTCATGATCATTCATAATGATTCTAATATGGATCGGATGTGGATACAAGTTGATTTATTTTATCCAACACTTACAGAATATTAATAACCCAAGCTATGATATTACAAATTTATCCTTCTCTTCTTGATCTTGATCTTTATACTTGACCGCCCCCTCAAATTGAGAGTGGGGTTTGAACACACTCGAAGTTTGCTTCGAAATTTAGTGAACAGATTGATAGAGAGGGGTTTGGTAAACCAATCAGCAACTTGGTCCTGAGAAGGTATATTTATGAAAAAAAAATTTTGCTAAGTGACTTGGTCTCTAACAAAAGGGAGATCCAATTCAAAATGCTTAGATTTGCTATGCGTAATTGGATTTGCTGCAAGCAAGCAGTTTGATTGTCACAATAAACAGTTGGAGCTGTTAAAAGAGGTAAGTGCAGTTCTTGAAGAAGGTTTTGTGTCCAAATCAACTCTGATTGAGCTGCTGCCAATGCTCAAAATTCAGCCTCACTGCTAGAACGACTCACTGCATATTGCTTACTATTTTTTCATGCTATCAAATTTGTACCAATTAGATAAACACAGTAGCCGGTTATTGATTTTCAATATTCTGCATCAACATCCCAATCAACATATAAAAAGGCAAGCAATCTAAAGTCAGTGCAGGCAGAGAATAAAATTCCTTGATCCATGGTTCCTTTAACATATCTGAGTATGCATTTTAAGATTCTCCAATGGACAATGGTTGACTGTGGGATTGTGCATGTATTAACAGATTTTGCTAACTGCAAATGTTAAGTCTAGTCTTTTTGATCCATTTATTATATGCTCATATGCAATGAGAAAAGATTTATCTTCAATAACAGTAATGCTCCCTATAAGCTTTGAACCATGAAGATTGCAGTTTGTCACTATGTAGAGTAGTTATTTCCATCAAGTATATCTGCAATAACCGAAAGAAGATACTTGAAGGTGGTGGATGCATTAGCAACTATCATCGCCATTGTTATTAATTAAAGGCTCTGGATACCATGTGAAATTTTGAGTTAAAAGATGAAGAGTTGTGTTGAATAAATTCTTATAAAGAAAGAATAGAAGCAGAGAAACGAGGGAAGAAGAGATTGGAAACTGAATATGCATTTGATAGTATATTGTATTGTTACTTAGCATACAAGCTATATATATATATATGGGAAGTTCTATGGTGGCATTGGTTCTGGTAGCTAAAGGTGGCATAAATTTGACCAACAAATAAAATATTGACACATGACAAAAAAAATTAAATCTAAAACTAAAATGATTCTCTCTTTCTTATAATTTTTTTATAATTTTTTTTGTAATTATAAAAATAATTTTAAAAAATATTAAAATAATTTTTTAATTATATTTTTAATTATTATTTTATTATTAATTTTATTTTTAAAAAATAATTTCTTATAATTATTTTATTTTTTAATTATTTTTATTATTATTATTTTTAATAATTTCTAAAAATAATACCAAAATTATTTTTTAAGTATTTTTATTATTATTTTTTATCAAAATAAATTTTTTTATAATTATTTTTTCTTTTTGTAATTTTGGAAAACTAAAACTAAAATAATATTCTTTCTCTTATAATTTTTTATGATTATTTTTAAACTAACACCAAGAGGGAGAATATCATTTTGGTGTTAATTTTTTGAAATTATAAAAAAAATAATTATAAAAAATTATTTTTTAGAAATAAAAATAATTAAAAAATAATTTTGGTGTTATTTTTAGAAATTACTAAAAATAATAATAATAAAAATAATTAAAAAATAAAAATACTTATAAAAATTATTTTTCAAAAATAAATAAAATAATAATAAAATAATAATTATAAATATAATTATAAAATTATTTTGGTGTTATTTTTTTAAAATTATTTTTTATAATTATAAAAATAATTATAATAAATTATTTTGATAAAAATAATTATAAAAAATTACAAGAGAAAGAATCATTTTTATTTTAAATTTAATTTTCTTGTCATATGTCAATGTTTTATTTGTTGGTCAAATTTATGCTACAGTTAGCCACCAAAACCAATATCACCATAGAACTTTTCTATATATATATATATAGCAAAAGAAAACATAATTAACTATCTAATGCCTAACAAAATATTACAACCTAAGCTATGATATTACAGTTTTATCCTTCTCTTCTTGATCTTGATCGTTGCGCTTGACATTACAAGACTATATATTAGCTTTTCAGTAGTCAGTATATATGGGAAGCTAACGGCTAGTTATAACTGACCAAAGCAAAACCAATAAACTTCACGCAAGGGTTTAGTCTAAGGGAAGTTCTATAGTGTGGATGGCATTAAACATCCACACCTATGTGTACACCGCAATTAATGAACACATTTGGAGTTGCCTATATTTGCAGGTTCAATTGATGGGACAGCATGTCAGGCAGTACCAGTTCTTTTGCAGCTCTACTGCACGATGTACGGAGAATTAATAAGGCTAATGAAATGATAATAAGACACAGCTAATGCTAATTATTTTTAACAAGTTGAGACTAATTGACAAGTTGTGTTTTTTTTTGTCTACATGGCTATGACTGCATTTTAGGCTTGGATCACCACATTTGTTGCAACTGTGCAGAAACAACTTTTTTTATGGACAAAAACAAGTCAAAAGTAACATTAAAAAGAAAATGAGTTGATGTATTTTTGGATTTGTTTAGGGTAATCGAATTTTTTATTTTTTAGAAAATGTGACTATCCTTCTCTGATTTTTTTTTTTGGTCATGGTATTCTCATAAAATAGAAGGAATTTTACATTGTTAAATGGATAAAGAAAGCCAAGACAAAAAAAAATGGATAAAGAAAGCAAGAGAATGCGGTGCATGGTTTTGATATTTGAGCAAAATAAAATAAATAAATAAATAAATATATGATGTATGTTAATAATAATAATGTATAATATATATTTAGTATTGCTACAGTCAAATTAATAATTCATAAAACTTAATATGTTAATACGAGTTATGTAATATAAAATATTTTAATCTTTTCCTAAAACGGTAAGTGTAAAAATTGAATATATTTTATTATTAAAATAAACCATAAAAACAAATTAAGTTTATTACACTAAAATTATTAAAGAACGACTTTAAAATCAATTTGAAAATTATAAAGCATAAATTGTACATCGAAAACTATAGCCACTAAAATGAAAAAAATAAACTAAGTTTTTAAAATACATACCATAAACCGTAACATATATGCATTAAACAACAATATAAAGAAGCTAATATGTATTGAGAAGCTAATATGTATTGAGAGTGTCAACATTTCTTATGGACAATCTGAGTTGGGTATAAGTTTTTTAGGTAAATATATCAATATATATGGAAAACAAAAACATTCATCCACTCAAGCCTCTTAACCCAACCCAAGAAAAAAGACCTCAGCTCTAAAAGCCCAAACTTGTACAAAAACAAATCAGAGAAGCATAGTCACATTTCCTAAAAAATAAAAAATTCGATTACCTTAAACAAATCAAAAAATACATCAGCTCATTTTCTTTTTAATGTTACCTTTGACTTGTTTTTATCCCAAAAAAAGTTGTTTCTGCACAGCTGCAACAAATGTGGTAATCCAAGCTTAAAAACCAGTTATAGCCATATAGACACACAAAAAAACACAACTTATCCATTAGTCCCAATTTGTCAAAAATAATTAGTATTAGTTGTGTCTTATTATCATCTCATTAGCTTTATTAATTTCCGTACATCGTGCAATAAAGCTGTAAAAGAACTGATATTGTCTAACATGCTATCCCATCAATTGAACTATAAGTATAAACAACTCCAAACGTATTCATCAACTATGGTATACACATAATATCTACAAATGTGGATGTTTAATGCCATCCACACCATAGAACTTTCCTTAGTCTAATGATGATGATATTTGCTTTATAATATATGTACACTCAACTGACTGAAGCACATGAGAATTTCTAATGTTGTATGTCTTAGTGCTCCAATTTTCTCTCGTGTAAACATTTTTCATTTATGAATCGTCATAATCACAATATTTTATATTCTGTTAAATAAAAACTAATTTAAATATATAATTAATTAATAATTATTATATTTTGAGAAATTTTTAAAAATCAATAATTTTTAGTATTTTTTATTATCATTTAATTAGTATAAATATTAAATTATTTTTAACAAATAAATTTTACTAATTTATACATATGTGTAAATTTTAAAAAATATGACTGCAAACTGTATTAATTTATGTATATAAAATTTTAATAAATATAAATGTAAATTATATATTTTGTGTGATGTAAAATATTTATAAATATAAGTGTAAATTATTATTAAATAAATACTGACAAAAAATAATAATATTTATTAATTATGTAGTATTATTATTGTATTTTTTATCCTTGTCAAGAGTATCGTTTTTTTTCCCTTATTCCCTTGAATCGTAATGGAGAGAATGAATACATATTTCAGTTCCTAAAAGTCAAGTTAAAAAGAAGGAGAAATGATAAAAACTAAAAAGGAGGAGAAATAGTCGAGAAAGACGACAAAAAAAATAAAGGGGTCACATTTGAGACTTTAATTATGTGAAGTTGGACTAGTTGGGTTTTGAGTAAATAAAAAAGAAAGTAACAAATTTGTATTTTGCTTTATCTAACATATTACATATGTTCTCAATTGTAACGGTAAAGGAAACAAAAATAATGTTTAAAATTTTTTAACGTATTTAATATATAAAAGAATAATTATTTGCATAAAAATATCTTTGTTCAAAGATAATAACCAAAAATAGATTATGATCAAACACCCAACACTTGACTTATGGGTTAAATCATGAAGCCCTATCCAAATTATGATAAATCTATTTTTAATACAACACACAGAGACCTTCATGACCAAAAGAAATAACACAGAGACCATACACATACAAAATTGCTGTCAACTGTGGGCCTTTTTGTGATAATCTTATAAGATAATGACAAAAGCAAATCAAAGCTATCTGCAAAACCAAAGCGAATAAAAGCAATTCTATTTCTAGCGGGCTTCATCAAATAGTGTAAAAAAAAATATATGTGGATTGTGAGAATTTGAGCTGTCTTGACCAAAAACAAAAACAAAAAAGAATTTGAGTTGTGAGCTGTGACGTGATGAAAGGACATTTTTCTTCTACATATTTATGGACATTTTTCCTCTACATTTGAGTTGAGAAGAAATTAAAGGACATTTTTCCTCTACAAATTTATGGATTTAAGTATTTGACCCCAATGTATTATTCTTTTTCTTTGTTATTAATTCTTTACATTATAAAAAAATTTTAAAAAATTTAAACCCATAAATACGAATTCATATATTTTGATCTCCTCCTCTACTCCAAAGGTCTAAATTTAATCCATGGTATCATCATCAGTGAATTATAACTAACACAAAATTAGAGATCGTAAAGCGGGCCGGTCCGTCCCATCCCGCTAGGCCCGCACTGTAAACGGGGCGAGCCGGCCCGCCCCACCAACTAAAATGGGTTTAAAATGCTAGCCCGCTTTGTTTTATGGCAGATTGGCGGGCTAACCCGCTTGACTCTTTTTTTTTTGAAAAATAAAATTTATTAAAATTAACTAAAAAATAATAATTAAAAAATTAAATACAAATAAAAAATAGTCAAATTATAATATAATTTTTTTACTATTTTTTTTAATTTTTAACTTCAATAAAATTGTTCAAAATAATAATTGTCAATAGAACTATCTTTATTTTAAAAAATAAGTCACATAATTCGAACAAATATACGAAATTATAAAATAAAATAAATAAAGTTAATAACTAAAAGAAGAATAAAAACAAAAACAAAAAAAAGTGTTTGAAAATTCTATAATTATTAATTTTATAATAGTAATCACTCTTTTATTTAATAAAAAAATTAAAAAAAAATTTCGGCCCGGCAGACCGGCCCGCCCCGCCAAAACCTGTCAATTTGGCAGCGCGGGTTTGGCGGACTTTTCTTAATTTGGCGGACTCCAAATCCTAGCCCGACCTGCTCTTTTTAGCGGGTTTAGCGAGTCGACCCGACATGTTTAACCCGTTTTGCCACCTCTACACAAAATATTAATATAAAATATCAGTAGCTAGATGTATATAAATAACAAAAATTTATGGTGTAAAATGTAAATGAGATCAAGTGAACGACGGTAATGTCATAAACCTTTTTTTTTAAGAATTTCTTTTTGAAATTTGCATGAATTTTTTAATAATTTTTTTATTTATTTTATGCTAATATTTTTTATGATGGAAACAACAAAAATTGAATTTTAAACCTTTGAGTTATAAAAAAATTTAAATTAATAAAAAATATATAAATAATTATATCTCTAATCTGTCATAAGTCATCGCTATTATCTATGTAGTTTTGTATTTGTAACTTGGAAGAAATAGGTGCTAATTTATTTGTGAGTTTAATTGGAGAGCTCATTTTTTAAAACCAATATTAACTAATTTTTTAAAATTTATTTGTTATCTTATATTTAAATTTAAAATTCTAAATTTAAAATTATAAATTTTAGTTCTATATTTAAATTTTGAAAAAATAAAAAAAATCTTATAAAATTTTTTTAATAGATTTTATTCTATTAGTTCCTATATATATCGTTTCACCAAATTTGTAATAGATATTTATACTTTTTAATTGAGTCTTCAATTTTGTAATTAGGTTATAAAAAATGTTAGTTGACGGAATATTTTTCTGTAAATTAGAGATACCCACAATTAAGAACTTAATTAGATTTTTAATCAAATATTTTTGGGAGAAATATTTTGCTAATTTTAACGATTTCGACACTACTTAATTATAAAATTAAAACAGTATAAGAATTCTGATATGTGTTTCAAATGTTCATGATATGAAGAGTTCAAGTATTATTTTGAAGTTATTAGTTTATATTTTTAGAATGTTCAATTTAATTTGATATATTTTGATTTTATTTATTTAGTTACTAAATTGGGCTTTTATGTTTGTGGGTTTAAGTTTTTTTTTAATTTTAACCTAACAAGAGGTTGTGTGAAAAATCATGCTCTTAACAAAACAGAATCAAGAGTTTGCAGAGAAGAGAAGCAATTCAGAGAGAATTCCATTGTGGTTTCTCACTCCAATGAAAGAAGAAAAGAAGAATCTGATATCAATACAGTGTTTTGTGCCTTATATACTTGTGTTGCAAATGTTCTCAACCACAAGTTATATAACTACTCTAACAAACTCTTTCCTATTCTGGAACCTTCTAACTACTTGCTTTAACTAACCTCAACTAACTGCAATCAACAGAAAATCAACTGAGTTGAATTAACACATTTAATTTACTAAGCTAGACTATTCTACTGCTACTGCTATTTTACTGTTTGTGGATCCTAGGTTAGGTTACACCCTCCCTCAAGCTTGGAGTGTATAAATCTAGTAATCCAAGCTTATTAAGGTTCGTTGAGAAAGCCCCTGGGGCTAAGGCTTTGGTGAGAAAGTCTACGAGTTGTTCCTGAAAGCTAACAGGCATGAGATGAATTAAACTAGAAAGCAGTTTCTCTTTAACTATGTGACAGTCCACTTTAATATTCTTTGTTAGCTATGTGAATTGCTGATTGAATATCACAGAAGAGTGTTATTGGTTTTTAGAGAGGGAACCCGATGAAAGACATTAGGAACGATAACCATCTGGCTTCACAAGTTGTAGCAGCCAATGCTCTATACTCTGCTTCGACAGAGGATCTGGCCACAGTGGTTTGCTTCTTACTTTTTGAGCTAACTAGAGAGCTTCCAAGTATGAAGCAGTAGCTAGAAATTGATCTTCAAGTGTCTGAACATGTGGCCCAATCAACATCCGAGAATCCTGAGATGTGCATGTCTCAAGAGGCAAAGAAGAAGAGACCAATAGTTGGCTTGCCTTTAAGGTACTTGAGCACTCTGAAGGCAGCTTGCGAATGATTTGTGGTGGCACAATCGAGGAATTGGTATACATAGTGAGGTAGTGCAATCTGCCTATGAGTTGCTATACATAGTGCAATCAGGGAGTGCAATTTTAAATTCTTTGGTCAATTTATGAGTGAAGTATATAGGGGTTGATAGAGGTATATAGTCTAGGTAGCCAAAGTCCTTAAAAAGATCAATTTTTATAATCTAGAGGAGTAAAAATATTAAAAATACGAATTTTGACCCTAATTTTAAAGATTTTGGCCCAAAATCAGGCCAACGAATCGAACTGATTGGACCGGAACCAAACCGAGCCCAAACCCAACCTATAAAGCCATTAAACGAGCCATCTCCATTTTCATTTCTGCAAATACAGTGAGGAAGAAAGGGATTAACGTGCAAACCCTAACCCTCATCACCGTTAACTTCCGCCGTTCGTAACTTTCAATCCCGAGCTCCGATTAACGAGCCGTCAGCGGCTACATGTTCATCTCGAAATTCTCTTCAATTTTATCTAAACAAAGTAATAAGAAATTATCAATTCTCTCCCAGTTCTCCCTCTCCTCAATTTCATGATTTTAGGATTTGAGCATTGAGGAATTGAATGATTTTGATGGTTTAGGTGAACTCTAGTAGCGGATAATCACTGGGTTTTGTTCAATTGATCCGTGGGTAAGGTAAGGAACTATTGAACCCTTGTGAAATATTGAATTAGTAAACTCTATGATAATTATAGTGATATTATGTAAATTAGATTGTGTTCTTGTTGAAGAGTGTAGTATGAAAGAGATATTAGAAACTCAAATGGAGGATGATGAGTGGATTTTTGTATTGGAACAAGTGGAGAAAGCCAAAATTGTTGTAGAGAAAGAAGTGGTTGAAGATTTAGGAGATGTTGAATGCAAAGAGGAATCTAGAGTTGTAGGGTCTTCTTCCGTTGAGTTTGAAAGTGATGCTGAGGAGGGTGCGCAACCTCCAAAGCATATTATGAATGAAGAATTGGAAGAAATGGAGCAAGCAACTAGTTCTCTTAGTGATGATGATTTCGCATCCGCGTATGATTTCCTTGAGTTGGAGGAATCTTCTCCCATTGAATTTGAGGCTGATGTTGAGATAGATTTTACTCAACCTCTAACTTATGACTTGAGCAACGGGAAAGAGTTAGAAGAAATTGGTGAGGAAAATATTCAAATTGAAGAATCTCCTCAAGTGGTGGAAGTCTCTCAAAAAGGATGGATGGGAGTGGAAAAAGATTTGTCAAGACCATTGGAGACATCTCTCCCTGAGCAACCACCATCCATTCTTTCATTCAAGTGGGTAAAATTCATATCTCTTAGCTTTCTTATTCCGCTTGAATATGGGTTGCTTAAGACAGATGTTCAACTTAGAGCTCTTTGTAGATTTAAGAGCAAAAGAATGATGGTTAGTGGTTGAAAATACCATTCAAGGTTCAATATGGTTGAGAGGTCAAAGTTGAAATTCAAAGGTTGGTGTAGAGTCCGATTGCTTGGGACTAGGAAGATGTTTGTGAACTCGAATGAGAATTCGGATTGCTTGTCACCCAGTTGAAATTTTGAGGATCAACTAGAAGACGGGTGTAGGAACAAGATTTGGGACCTTGGAAGACATGAAGTGCAATTGATTTGGAATGTTGGATTATTTTGGAGATTCAAGCATTGTTGGAAGTTCAAGGATGAGTATAAGAACAAGCCACCATGACAAGGAGCTTCCCAAATGTCGAACTTAAGGACAATAAACAAAAGTGCTAGGTGGGAGACACCCCACCATGGTAAATTCTTTCCACTTTTCTTGTATATATTGGTACCTAAGCTTAAATTTCACTTCCTTTTAGTTTAGTTACGGTTGTTTGATAGTTTAATATGCTCAATAAGGTTTGGTTTTAAGTGACTTTTTGGGATGGTTGGAATGCTCGATTGGGTGTATAAAGTTGAAAAATCTTAAAAACAGAGCATCATGTCGCGCGTACGCGTGACTTAAGCGTACACACGACCCCCATTTTGCCCTTTTTATTTTTGTTCAATTAATTATGTTAGTTAGTTGAATTTAGCTTAATTAGCATTAGTTAGAAATGCCTACTTTAGTTGATTTAGGTTGTTAGGTAGTTAAAATTTAGTCGTAGTGGATTTTCTAGGTCTGTTTAATGTTGCTGCTGCTGTTTGGAATGGATTATCTTTTCTGAATCTTGTTTGTTGAATGATGATAATCTCTTAGTTTATTGATTGAATCGTTGCTACTGCTGTTGGCTTACCCAAGTTGTTTGTTTGCTTATTTCATATGAATAGAAGTGTGAATTATGTTTAATTATTGTTGCATTCATACGGAAGTTGAATTAATTGAGCGAATTTGGGAAATGTGCTAGTTTACTGCTGAACCGCTGTCGGAAATTGTTTAAATCTATTTTTACTGCTCATTTTTTATGCAATAGATTAATTGAGTTTAGTGTTGAGTTGCTTTTGTTTTGAATGTTTCTAAGCTCAATTAATCAATTATCCGGCTTATTGTTTTACTATTTTGTTGCTGAAAGCTGAGATTTCTGTAATTTTGTTTCCTTAAGCTGCATTGTTGGATTTGGTGCACCAAAGCTCTATTGGACGAATTTCTGTGTCAAATAGACCCTTGTGCTACATGGTTTTTGGAAACTACCTCAAAGGAGTTTTTTTGCAAGTTTTGGTCATACCCTTATCTTATTTGCCTGTTTTGAATGGTGATTTACTCATATGCATGGAAAGGTTTAAACTGGTTTTCAAATTGACCAAAACTTGGATTCTTTTGTAATTAGAGCCTCTTTGCATGAATTCACAAAATTGAGAAATTTGAACCATGTAACTAGCTTCATCCATTTTTATCATGCTTAACTACTTCAAGTTACATAGAACATGAATTATTTGTTTCTTTCAATCTTATGACTTTCCTGCTTAATTGCATTTTGGTGTTTGACATCACCCTAACTGCTTTGTTCATCAATGCTTTAACCCTTTTAACACCAATTGCATAAGCTTATGCCAAGTGACTTGAGACCACCATTCATTTGCTTATGTGTTCTACACATACATTTGTATCACTTTGGCATAGTGCATTGTGATGACGTGAATGTGAGCTTGCTTGTCTGTTGGAACCTTTTCAAGATATTCATAGTTTAAGAACCATGCTTGCTATGCAAATAACAATTAAATTTCTTTTTCCTAACTTTTCTTTTTTAACTAACTCTTTTATTTTTTCTTTTCAATCTTCCTTTCCAACTAACTCTTTTTTCTCTTTTCTTTGACGCATAGCAACATTGTTTCTTAACGGACAAGTAACCTAATTTTCCTTGAATAAGATTGCTTGGAATCAGAATTCTAACTAATTTTGATTCTTATTTTCATTCACATCCAAGTCAATTCCACTTGTATGAGCTCACTTCACACATAAGCTGTTATTTTCTCCGTCTTTCTGTTTCTTGCCTGCTTATCATATTGTTTTTGCCTTGTATGCCTTAGACTATATTTCATACCCCATTTTCTGTGATTTTTTAGGATGACTGACAGGAAAGGGAAAGGCAAGGCTAAGGCCAGCTCGAGCAAGAGGAAATGTACACAACCAGCCGCTGAAATAGTGGATGAGTTGTTATCTGAAAGGCAACTCAGTGAGAAGGAGAAGGCTGATCAGAATACCCCTTCTTCTGATGGAATCAAGTCTGCCAACCTCTACTGCGAGCTGAGGTTTCTGCATTTTCTGGAAAAGCAGAGTCTCCATGTTGAGAGAAAGCTATAAATACCACCCGAGCTGCGGAAGTGCATTACACACCAGATTGAGCAGCGGGGTTGGGTATTTTTGGACCGAGACTTAGTCGGGGTGAATGCATCTTAGGTTAGAGAATTTAATGAAACTTCTATCGAGTGACCCTTGATGCAGTTCAACTCTGAGGTAGGCAGATTCTAGTCATAGAGGAAGAAATTGAAGAGATCCTCTACTTTCAGCCCAAAGTAACTGATAAAGATGATTTTTACAAGGTTGAAGAGGCAATCTCTACCTCATGAAGTTTAATTGGGATGCCATCCTCCAAACTATAGCTATCCACCCTGACAGTCCATGGGTATATGGACCATCAAAGCTAAGTCTGAAGGGCATAAAGGTCAAGTATCTTATCATCGAGGCTAGGCTGTGACAGCAGATTATGAGTAACTATGTAACTCCCAACACTCATGAGACAGAGATTCCATTAGATATGGCAGTACTTTTCTGGTGTATCTTGAAAGGAAAGCAACTATACCTTCCAAAACTCATCAGGTGGTATATGGTCCAGACCCATGTCAAAGGCAATCTGGCATTCCCCTGCTTAATCATGCAGATGGGTCACCAGGCTGAGGTATCCTGGGAGGATGGGGATGAGAGGCCGGTAGTTGTTGGTGCGAGGAAAGTCATTCCACACGGCAACTGGTTCAGACCTCAATCATCCACCAGATACCAAGGTCGTAGGGCACCCACCACCACTACAGAGGCAGCCACATCCCAGCAGTAGCAAGACCCTCAGCACTACCTTCAACACCGTCAGCACCATCTATACCAGCAGCACCATCATCTACTTCGCAGCCAATTTACCGTCTTGTGCAGCGCCTCTTTGAGAGGATTGACCAGATAGAGCATCGCAACAAGCAACGTTATGAGCACTTGAAGAGGATCGTAATCTCTGGCGGCACTGATATTGATGAAGAGGAGGCCCAGGCCAATGAGGCGGAAGAGCCCCAGGCCAAACAGAAGACAGTGGAGATGACGGCGACGACTCCTTCCACTCAGCTTGATTTGATGAGCGTGAAGGACGATGCTAATTTTTAAGTGTGGGGAGATAGTCATACATCGGCCAGATTATTTTGTGGTGAATTGTTCTAATTCTAGACACTTTTATTTCAATTTTCAATACTTGCATCTCTATTTTAGTATGTTTTTGGACTTTTGTATATATTTGTTGCTTTGAATACTCTTTAGTTTACCGCACTCTTTACCTTTTGCTTATATATACTCTAGTCTTTTATTTTAGCTCTGCATACCTTTTATCATCTTTGGGTCATTCTAATTTAATTCTTAACATTTTAAATATCTTATTTTTATCTTAAAAGATTTTAAATTGGTTCAATGTTATCATACTGTTAAATTTCACACGAATAATTAATGGAATGAGTAATATAAATGTTAACAACATTATTGTTAAGTCATATATTTTTCTTTATGTTAGAAAAAATATAACCAAAATTTTTTTTGTAATATTTCTTCTTCTTGATCTCCTTATTTAAAAAAAAAAAGTTCCAAATCCTAACGAGCATCGATGCTTCAAAATTAAAGATTTTTTTTATGTTGATAGGTCAATTTTACATATATATTAAAATCAAACACTATTAACTCTTAAATTTGTTAATTGTTTTTCTCAAATTTAATAATGGGATAATATTTAACCAGTTTAAATTTTTTTTAAAATTAAAATAGAGTTTGAAAACTTTTGAAGCTGAAATACAACGTTTAAAACGTTGAGGATCAAAATAATACATCCAAAAATCAAATCATAAATAAACAAAGTTAAAATGATTGTTACTGCTGTTAGATAGCTTATTATTGATATATATTCATTCACTTTTTTTTTTAATTAATATTTACCTTTTATTTGTTAGACATTATACCATTTCTATATACATTGTTAATTTTTATATCATCTTGACTTATAAGAAGGTTATGATATGTAAGTTTCTATTTTGATAAATTAACTACATAGGCGAAGACAGATAAGGTTGTAAAGTCTAACATAATGAGCATGTATTATCATGCCTAATATTAAGGTACCAAATTAAATGAATCCTTAAAGTAATATCAATTAAATATAATATCAATTTTGGTTTGTTCCAAAATTAATTAAGGTTGCTTTTGTTTTTGATTCTTAAAAAAAATACTATTAGATTTATTATATATAAATGAAGGAAAAAGTAAAGCATATAATTAAATTTAAAGAAGAAATACCATGTTTAGATAGATAATTACTAAAATAGACATGACATTAAATTATAATGTTATTTTTTTAAATATATTCAATTTTTTTTTATAATTTTTTAATATATTTTTTATAGTATTTTTTTAAATATTTTTAGTATTCTTTTTTAGGATACTATAATTTTTTACTATTATTATTTATAGTTATTTTTTGTTTAATTTACTCTACTTAATGGGATCAACAATTCACATTATAGTTAAAATTAAAATTACTTTTTTATATTATTTTATCATTTTTTAGGTATATATATAAAAATGTTAGTTGTCTTCTTTTTTAATATTCTTTTTTGCATCGCACTTTTTTAGTACTTTTTCGGTATTTTTTAGTACAATTTTAAATTATAATTTTTTACTAATTATGATTATGTTGTTATTTATAATTAATTTTTTATTTAATTTATTCTTTCTAATAAAATAAATCAACACCAGAATTTCAACGACAAATTTTATAAAATCAAACAAAAAATAGAATATATATTTTTTATAGTACTCTCGTACTCATTTATTTAATATTATTTTAGAGTATAATTTTTCATTACTTATAATTTTATTATTATTTTATAATTAATTTTTATTTAATTTATCCTCTCCAGTGGGATTGAAAAATAATTTCTCAACTAATAATCAAACCTAGGAAGTAAGAAGTGAACCTAAAAGCTGAAACTTTTAGCCTCCCAAAAACATAAGCATAATCAAAACTACATACAAGAAAATACTGACAAGCATGGTCGTGGTAATTTGTTGTTCTAACCATATTTCCCTTTGGTGCTTGATCCCGATCCTTGTCCATGCAGTTAACTAGCTAGGAAATTAGTTACTAGAAGGGATGTTTTGCACTTTTGAAAAGACAGACGGAAGAAATAAAGGCAAAAATGAAGAAAATAAAGTAAGCATCCATGCATATATCACATAAGACAAGAAACCAAATCCAAACACAAACAACAACAATGGACAGCCCTTGCCCTGTATCCGTAGTGGCATAACATTTACAGAGACAAACTAAAGACGAGTAAGCTTGTCCTTATTGAATTAAAATAAAAGACACAACACAAACTTGGTAACAAGTCAACATCTATCGATGTTCCTTTTCAGTTGGACTTGAAGATCCAAGACAGAATCTCAGTAGTCTGCGAGAATTGTCCAGTGGAAGCAGATATTCCAATCTTAACCTTTTCAGGCAGCTTAGTACTCAAATCGACATCATAAGTAAGAGTGTCGGGTTGGCTGTGGAGATATGTAGAGACATGGACAATTAACTTCTTATGAGCAGAGTTATATGTTATCTTTGCAGTAGTTATCGCTGCATCATGAAAATTCCAGTAACAAACTTTTGATGACCTGATAGAGTTAACATCAATTCCGATGTGTGGATAATTGGGATCCCCAATATCGGAGTTGGAAAAAGTATCGAATTCAACAGCAACAATTCTGTCAGATGCATCATTAAAGAGGCCGAGAAACTTTCCAGAAGATTCAGGAGGAATTTCAGTGTCAGCACTAGCAAGGAAGAAGGCAAGACCATCACCAGGTCCAGGTGTATATTCAGTGTTATAGGGTTTTGAGATGCGAAAGACGAAGGTGGTTTCAAATCCTGCTCGGAGGCCACTGTGGTCGTAGAGGTGCACAGGGTCGGAGAATAAGACTCGGCCAACTCTGTTTCCCAGTGGGTTGCCATCGTCGTCCAGATTGGTGAGTCGAATGATATGGTGATCAGTAATGGTTGCGTCTCCTTGGAATTGGATCTCCTTGGAGTGCTTAGGGTCAAATTTGTGCAAGTTAAATGAGACACCCATGGCTATGATTTTGTGGTTTTTGGAAATGAAATGAGATGCGAGGGATCTGTATGAGTTTGGGATGGGATGCCAAGCCTACTGCACCAGCTCGGTATTTATAGTGTGGCGATTGGTCTAATTAAGTACCTTAGCTTCCTTCTTAAGGTACGTAATAGGTAGTGTAGCAAGTGATGATCAACAAAAACAAAATACAAAACATATTAGATAGGTCGTTGTTTTTCACATGCATGGCCTTTAACAACCATTAACAGTTTAACACTACGTCACGTCCATAGTGTAATATATATGGCGTCACCCTCTAGCTTCATCACCCATCATAAATGCTTCTTATCTATACTACGCGTTATCACTTACTCGATTCCATTATTGAGGATTACAATGTGAGATCCCTTAATACCAGAAGAAGACCGTGCTAATATAGTCCTTCATTCTAGTTTAGCTAGATCGGTCGTCCATGATGATAAATGCTTATACTACCAACTAACTATTTTTAATTATTTGTACTGCAAGTCTGCAACGTGTATGTGAATGCATGACTATGAGGCAAGGATATTAATCCTATAGCTACCAAATCCAACTATCTTCCTATTCTTATATAGTGGAATTCAAAATGTGACGATCTGTTTCTATATCCAAGAGAGCTAGAGTTGCAGTGCGGTGCTGCTAATACGAAGCTAAGAGTTCTTGGTCATCATTTAGTTACAAATATACAGCTCTGATAAATAAATAAATTGAGAAATGCTAGAACACTATTAAAATTTATTATTTTTGGTCATTAGTTAGCCATCAATGTTTTAAAGTATGAAATTTTTTATTTAAATAAATATTTTATTTACCAAAATAAATAATTATAAAAATTATTACAAAAACAAGTCTTCCAATCTTATCTCATTTACACTATAAATGAGTTTTATTTACAATGTAAATAAGATATATGAAATTTAAAAAGATACACATATCTAAACGAGATACATTTACAATAATTATCTTGTTTATACTGTAAACGAGATATTTGTATTTATAAACATAAAAATATAATTTTTTAAAATAATAAAAAATATTAATAATTTAAATTGGACCAAAGAATGTTTCAAATAACAGCGAAGATGGACGGTTTTAAATAATGGAAAGATAGGCAGTTTTAAAATAATAAAAAAATAAGCGGTATTAACTAACTAATTAATGGGCGACTGGACGTATCACGTAACTTGAAACTGTCCATTTAAATTCAACATATTATTTTTTTAGAAACCAACCCATTTTTAAATTATTAATAAAAAATTTAGTATTAATTTACTTCATTTTTAAGTATATTTTTTTTAAAAAAATATACGTTAACATTTAGCTCCTAAATTAATTTCGGAATATTTGTATATATTTATACATATAATAATTAAATTGTCATAATAAAATAAAGAAATCGTAATAAATAAATAATATAAATTGCTTACACTAAGCATACTGTTAGGCTAATTCATCAGAGCTTTGCAATTTTATAGGCCCATGTCCCAAAAAAAAAAGAAGAGCCATGCAGCGTTAGATTCTCAAGTTTCCAATTTTTGTAGGTGATACGGATTCATAAATTTTTTGTTATTTTAAATTAAGGAGCAAAATGACCATTTTGTCAAGGTCAAGAATTTAATTATTAGAAGGAAAAGTATACGTTGTTAAGATACTATCTACCAACTTTTGACAATAATAATTAATTATTATTTTTTTAATTTTTTAAAAAATAAAATTTAAATAATTAGGATTTAATCAAAATTTATCCTTTTATTTTTATTTTCACTTAAAAATCTTAATCTCTCTCCCAAATCTCCCGTCTTTTCTCCATCCTAGTCTCCTTGCATCCGTTGCCACCGCTTCATCCGCCATTCGTGCAGAGAAGACAACCAGCATCGCGCGTCTGCTTCACCGTCATTGCGTCCCTTCAGCCACCCTACCTCGCGTGCAGCCGAGCTCCCACTCATCGCCTTTTCACCACGCGTTCTCCATCGCAGCTGTGATGCATTCCCGCCTTGTCGTTGCACCGTCAGAGTCCACGAGCTCCCGTCGTCGTTGCAGACTGCCGCTAGGTATAGTTACTCAATGGTTCAATCTCTCTCTCTAAATTTCTGATTTGTCCAAGTGCATGTCTATGGTGTTTGAATTTTAGTTGATCAAGTATGTTATTCACTATTTTTGGAATTTTTGTTGGTGTTATATGTGAATCCACATGTGCATGGTGTTTGAATTTTTAAATATTTTGCAAGGCTGCAAGCCCAAGTCCCAACTCTTCCACGCACCAAGGTGGCTCGCTGCATACAGTTCAACTATGGAAAAGCTGTGTTTTTTCAGGTAAATTCCAACTCAATGAAATTGAAGAATTGCTTTTCTTATTATTTTATTTGATAGTAAATATTTGAGAAAAAGAGAGAAGAGGGTGTTCCAATCCAATGTAAGGGCAATTTCAAATTTCCAATGATTGTCTATCCCATAAGTAGGATTCTTATTTTTCAATTTAGGAATTTTGGTCTGTTGTGTGTGTTCATGGAGTAATAAGAAGTAGAGCCATTTTTTTACTCGTTGAAAGTCATGACTTATTTTGTGGATAAATTAAAATATTGACTAGTCAGTAAAGATTTTAACTTGTATCACCTACTGAAGAACAAAATTTGTCTAAGGAAAGCCTGTGAGTGTTGTTGCTTAAACATGAATATTTCTAGCTTAAACTCCATTCTATAATGCACCCATTATGTTTGTAATCTTACTCCCTTAAGCTGTGGATTTTTCGTTTTTTGAGGTTTCAAACGTGTCTTCCTCTATTGGTATAGCATGTTTCTTTTTTATATGTTCTGAATGTTTCTATTTCGTAAGTTTTGAATATTTTTTTTTTTGTGTTTTGGATGTCTTTTGTTAAAGGTTTTGAATTTTTTTTTGTTATTGTACATTTGCTGAGTAAAAAACATACAAGAAGAAGAAGACGACATCCGAAAATAGCCTTTGGATGAGAGTGCTGGTTATTGATGATGATCCATTATGGCTCAAGATCCTTGAAAAGATCCATTATGTTTCCTTCCTTTTCTTTTCTGTTTTAGAATAGTTACAATTTCTTGTTGTTGCTGTGTATTTATACAAGTGACTCTTACTGCAAATAAAACAAGGATATCTTATATATTTGTGCCATTTAAGTTATCATTCAAGTTATCATTCGTGCCATTTAAGTCTATCTCTTAATCAAATAATACAAATTGTGATTGCTGACCAAATTAAAACTTTTTCACTATGTTAATAAGACTTGTCTTTGTTTCACAGAAGTTGGTCCCTAGAAAATTCTAGATTTGATGAATGTACCATGACTTACCAGAGAAAATATTGGTAAGTGGTGGTTTAGTAGTATATTTGGTGTGGATTATTTTTTAATGCAAATCGGATCTTCCAACTATAATGTATGGTGTGTTTTTGGTGGAATTCTTTTATGCAAGTTGCATGTTTCCTTTCAAATTTGTTCTAATTTTTGTCTTGGTAGGTAGCAATAGTAATAATTTTGTGCATTTTTTTTTATTTTCTGCAATATAGTAGTACGTAAATCAGTGGATGATTATCAGCTTAAGCCTTGCTAGTTGCTTAATTAGCTTGATGGAATATGTATATATGGCTCCACAGCAATATGATTCACATTACATTTGTGTGCTTAAATTAATTATTTTGCATGATTTATGCTTCAATTCATCACTGCGCATGCATTGATGCACATTTTTTTTTTCAAATTGTTTTGTGTATATAATTGACTAATTTACTCTTTGCGTGGTGATTTTTCTCAGAAAAATTATGTAGCAGCCACTCAAAATGGAGAGGTTGATTCTATTGCTAGAGCGAATGAATGATTTTTACCTTATTTTTTTACACAATTGTTGTAGCATACATGTTTTTGTGCGTAATACACCAATATTATTATAGTATTCTTTTTTGTGTGATACATTGATACTTTTAAAGCATTGAGAATGCTGCCCCCTCCCTTAACTTAAGGAACCCCCCCCCCCCGCAAAGCCCCGGAAGAAGGACCCCCCTTTCCTTTGACCAACGGGTCCTCGAACCAACCTTCCCTACCAACTCCAATTCGGTCTATGTTCAGTTAGTGCTCACCCGACCATTCCTCTCTCTTACTCTCCAAAAACTAACATACGATACAATTTAACTTCACGGCACGGCAAAAAAAAAGTGCTATGGAAACTCCCAATGTCAGGTCCAACTTTCCATTGGTCCTTGGCTTCCACCTACAGCGAATATGGAGCAATTCCCGTTCAGAATAAGAGAAGTAGGATAAGTACATGTTATTCTATTATTATAAGGCATTCAGAATGAGCGAGTCATCTTCATAAGTACATGTTATTCTACTGTTATAAGTTTTCCAGGTGCAAACTTTAAAGCGAATCAGCACTAGTTATATGAGTTCTATTTATGGAGGAAACAACTTAGGAGGTTCTGGTTAGCAGAAGTCAATTTTGCAAGTTTATATTTTCAAGTTTTTAAAGAAATATTTTGTTTTTTTTTTCTTGTTTACTAAAAGAATCTCCACGAAAGTTTTATTACGTAAACTCGGGTGCAAAAATCATATCCTCTCAAGACACTTCTTGTTAAGACACTTCCATAAATAGACATATCCATAAACACATGCATTAAAAGACACCTCCATTAAAATGACTTATCCTTCACCTCTATTCAAAAGACACGTCATTTAAAAAGACATATCATCTAAAGACACATTTACAAAGGATACTTCCATTGAAAAGACACGTACATAAAAAAGACATATCATACAAAGACATAACCACCAATGACACATCCCTTTAAAAACACATGCATAAAAAGGTACCTCCATTAAAAACACTTATCCTCTGAAGATATTTCCAATAGAAGACACCTCCATTAAAAAGACACATCATTTAAAAAGACATATCATCTGAAGACGCATTCACAAAAGACACCTCAGTTAAGAAGACACATTCACAGAAAACATGTCCATTAAAAAGGCACATGCATGTGAAGACATATCCTCTGAAGTCACATTTACAAAGGGCGCCTTCATATAATGACATGCATTAAATTAGACACGTCCAATGAAGTTATAAGTAGAATACATTTCCATTAAAGTCGCTTCAAAACATTACCTTGTTAAAAGAAACCAACTGTATGTCGGAAACCAAAAGACACATCAATGCCCCAATATAGGATTCACATCCATAATAGACAGAACTTCTATGAAGTAGCCAAAAAATTTTTTTCCATAGTCTAACTAGAAATGCCTACTAGCAAATAAGACAATCAGCATGTGTAACACAAGGAAAATATCAGGATGAAACAAAAGTGATAAAACATAATAGGGGTATCATAAGACTAATTAATCAAGAATGTTCTATGCAACTTTCTTCTTATCAAGTTTCTTATCATGCTCTTCGTGCTTAGTGCTGTGAATGTTGTCCTAACCTCCTTACGTTTGTTCCTGGGATGATTGCAGCGCACAGTAGTTTGAGGACTTTTGTCAAGGAACTTCAGTGCTTGCGCAAGGGCCGAATTATTAGGATCTACAATGATTTCAAGCATTATTTCCTTCCTATATTCCCTCAAGGTGTCCTGTATGTAAAAATCAACATTGTAT
The DNA here is from genome assembly GCF_059453495.1 of Arachis ipaensis. Taxonomy (NCBI): domain Eukaryota; kingdom Viridiplantae; phylum Streptophyta; class Magnoliopsida; order Fabales; family Fabaceae; genus Arachis; species Arachis ipaensis. The sequence continues at coordinate 147,920,688 of NC_142444.1, forward strand.
AATGGCATTAGTTACTAATACCCATGAGACTTTCGCATAAATCATTTATTCAAACATCAAGGATTTGGAAGCCCACATTATCCCATTGTTGCATTTTACCGCCTTTAGTCCAGTACTTTATGAATTTTACAAACACATCCAAGTAAGTTTATACGAACAACACATTAGTCCAATAAAGATACATCTAAAGAATTATTTAGTCAAAAGACATAATCATAAATACTTTCCACATCAGAAAATAGTATAGGTTTCAACTTTTCCGTTACCAAACATAAGAAGAGATAAATTCTTTCAATAGCAGCCTCCATTAAACAAACAAAAATGATGAAACATTGACCAAATCACAATTAAATTCAGTTCATGACAAGCAATTTTAAGATTAGACACATTAATCCAGCAAAGACACTTTTAGATGAGTTTTCACTCAAAAGATACACCCATGAAATATTTCAACATCAACATATACTAATCCAGCAAAAATTATGTAGAAGTGACAATTAACATACTTAACATGAACAAAATAAATTAAACTCAATAACTAACAAGTATCCATATAATATAAACAATGGAACATAGCATAAAAACAAATTTAACTTAAAGACCTAAACACGTTCTAGCCAAAGATTCTAATTTCATCAAATAAAATCCATATGATATTATACTTATAATAAGATCATGCAAGATACATAAATAAGTACTAACCAAGGAGGTAACTCAATAGCAGATTCACAGCAGTGCACGGTGAACCGAAGCAGCGTGCGTGCAGACTGCAGAGCCGAGCATGCATAGGTGAGGCACCGTCATCTGGACGAGTAGCGAAGACGATGCAAATTCAATCGCACGACTACGTGGTGACCTTCAATCGAAGCTTGCCAACGGAAGACCTGTGTCGCCGTTGATGGAAGCTTGCCGGCGGATGCTATAATGGTTGATGCAATTGAGGGCAGAATCACTAGCGGCGCTGACCTGAGTTGACGCCGGTGACAAGAACGCGTTGGAGGTTGACTATTTGAAGACATATACATCAGGGGTTTGGGGGGTGGAGGTGTTCTACACGGTGAAAATCAATATGAATTAGGTTGGCGGCGGCGACTGGCGGAGACGACAACTCTGATGGCTATGCTGCACTGGAGAAGGATATGGGGGTTGGGGGAGTGTGTCCACGGTAAGAAAATGTGGGTATAGGATAAATTAGGGTTAGTGTGGTAAACTAGTGAAATTAGGAATTGATTTGGGTTAATTTGGGATGTCACTTTTGGAATTATGTGGGCTTGGAGTCTAGCCCATTTAAAGTTGGCAGATGTTGGTAGAAATACTATTGGTAAGTAGCGGGATTGTTAGAAGAATTACATATGCTAAATTTAATAGAGGAGGTAAACATTATTTTGCAAGAAAACGGAGATTAAAATTAAAATTTCGGAAGTTGTCGTCACCTAGTACTTTTGAAGACTAGGTCGGATGGGAGGAGGATGCGACAAGAGAAGGCAAAGTTGTCGTCAGCGAGATAGTGGAGCTTGAGCCATAGAAACTCTTGCAGAGCACCTTCACCTTCGTATCCATATGCTCGGTTCAGGTGCCTATTCAAGGGATGCAACACGAACAAGAACCACCGGTGATTCAGACCATTGAAATCAATGTTGTGTGTGAAGAATCACTTTGTTGAAGCATTTGTGTAGTTGGTGCTACCTAAAAACATGGTGGTCATCATTGGGAGAGGGATGCAGGTGGACGTGGAGGCTGTGTTGGCGGTGGTAGTGTTGATGGAAGTTGGAGGAGAAGTAGGCTTGGTTTGAAAGGAAAAGAGAATGTGGAGTTAGATTTGAAATTTGAGAAATTAGATTTGGGTAATTTTAGAAATATTTCAATTATTGTTCCCAAAAAATTTCAATTTTCTATGTCTCCACTTTCTAAAAGTATTGAAGAGACTGAAATTTTGTGTCCGGAGACTAAAATTTTAGTTCTAATCTTTAACTACCAAATACAATACTGAGTCTTAATCCCCCAATCTCAATTTCAGTATCGCATACCAAAGCAGCCTAAGGTGATATGAAAAAAGATAAACAAAATGTCATGAATTGAAATTGAATAAGAAAGATACATTAAAACTGAAATAGAAAGAAAAAAGATAGGTTGAAATTGAATAGAAAGAGAATCACTCTACTTTCTATCCAACTTTTTTATGTAACAAGAAAAGGACTCTTCAACCTAACTTGTCCACATCATAGTTTGAAAATTGAATTGAAGGGACTCCGCAACCTTCTACCCAATTTCCCGTGCAATAAGAGAGGAACCCACTCAACCTCACTTGTCCACACCATAGTTTTATCACGAAACAAAAAAATGCTTTGGCACCTCTAATCACTCAATACTGCGACTACAATAGCTAAAGAGGTATTTATAACCTCTTAGATGATTAGGTTAAAACAAAGAAAACCCTAAAGCCTACAAACATAAACTCCAATCTAGTAACTAAATAAATAAAAATCAAAATACATTAAAATAAACTAATAACCACTACAACATTTTGGGTCTATGGCCACGATTTTTTTTATGGTCACAATTTTTTACCGTGAAAAAAAAAATGAAACCTATGGTCACGGTTTTTTAAAAAAGGGTGACCATAGAGTACCTATGATGACGGTTTTATAAAAAAAGGTGGCCTAAAAGGATCTATGGTCACGATTTTTGGAGGTGACCTAAAAGAGTCTATGGTCACGATTTTTCAAAAAAGGGTGACCTAAAAGGGTCTATGGTCACGGTTTTAGGGGGTGACCTAAAGCAGTCTATGGTCACTGTTTTGGGGAGTGACCTAAAAGGTTCTATAGTCACGATTTTGGGGGTGAGATAAAGGTATCTATGGTCATGATTTTGGGGGGTGACCTAAAAGGGTCTATGGTTACAGTTTTTCGAAAGGGTGACCTAAAAGGGTCTATGGTCACGGTTTTGAAGGTGACGTAAAGATATCTATTATTACAATTTTGGGGGTGACCTAAAAGGGATCTATGGTCACAGTTTTACGAAAGGGTGGCCTAAAAGGGTCTTTGGTCACGGTTTTTGTGGGTGACTTAAAGGAGTCTATGGTAACGGTTTTGGAGAGTGACCTAAAGGTATGTACAGTCACAGTTTTGGGGGTGATCTAAAAAGGTCTATGGTCACGATTTTTTGAAAAAGAGTGACCTAAAAGGAGTCTATGGTCACGGTTTTGAGTAGTGACCTAAAAGGGTCTATAGTGACGATTTTAGTGGCTGACCTAAAAGGGTGTATAGTTTTACAAAAGGATGACCTTAAAAGAGTTTGTGGTCACAGTTTTTGAAAATGAATTTTTTTTAACTAAATCGGGTTTTGATTATTTGAATTTCAATTAATTAAGGTTCTTATATATTTTTTATGATTTTGAATATTTTATATATTTAAAATTTAAAAATTTTAATAATAAAAAACTAACGAGAATTTTATATGATTTACTTTAAATATTAAAATTTTAAATCTAATTTTATAAATAAAAATTTAAGTTGAATACTATTAATTTTAAATTAAAAAATTATTTAAAACTTAAAACTAATTAATAAGTTAACAAATAAGTATTATATTTTTAAAATAATTTAAATAAATTATGGTTGATGTTTAATTACTATTCCACCTTCTAATTTTATTAAAATTTTTACACTAGCGTAGTCCCAAGCCTAATCCTAACCTTAATTACTATTTAAGATTATTTTTGTAACTAAATCAGGTTTTGATATTTTGAATTTAAATTAATTAAGGTTCTTATATACCTTTTAATGATCTTGGGTATTTCATATATTTAAAATTTAAAAATTCTAATAATTAAAAACTAATGAGAATTTTATATGATTTAATTTAAATATTAAAATTTTAAATTTAATTTTATAAATAAAAAACTTAAATAAAATACTTTTAATTTTAAATTAAAAAATTATTTAAAACTTAAAAATAATTAATAAATTGACAATAATATTATATTTTAAAATAATTTAAATAAATTATGGTTGATTTTCAATTACTATTTTATCTTCTAATTTTATTTAAATTCTTATACTATCCTAATACAAACCTTAATTCTAATTTTTAAACCCTAACCCTAATTCTATCCTAGTTTTAAACCCACCCACCTACTAATCCTCACACACTCAACAAAAAAAAAGAAAGAAATAGATAAGAGAGGGAGCTAGGGAACGTGGAAAGAAAAAGAAGAGAAGATGAGGAATTGATGATGGCTGCATTTAAACTAGACTGATATAAGCAATAAACATATTTCAAGTACTACCATACAACACAGTAGAGCTAGACAAGACTAATACTAATTACTTAAAGTATAAGTTTACAAAAAAGATCATCTAAAAAGTGAAAACACAAAAACTCTGATCCTCTGGATTCAGTAATATCATAATAAGTTAAAGATAAATTTCTGGTAAAAAACAAGGTGATCTACTCTGTAAGAGTATATATACTCAAAGGACCAAAGAGAAAAGTTGACTATTTTAGCACTAACTGAAAATAGAATTCTTAACTAACTTGCTATTACTCTAACTAACTTTGACTCTTTCATCTCTCTTTAACAGCTCAGAATGGAACCTCAACTATTCTGATCTTTACATTATAATTATTGAAATATAATGATATTCAAGCATTGCATTGTGTTGGCCTTGTTATATTAAATGTATAATATGATGACTAAATAGCAATGACATATATACATAATATAAATAAAGCTATAATTAGCGAGTTGGGGGCTGAAAAGAGATTGGCATGAAAGCTCCATGAAAGCCATAACGAACTCTACATGGCAATGTAATCTTGCCAACTGCCTCACCACTTAACTTCTTTGCAAAAATTATATGAACCTCCATTTATGCAATTATTATTATTATTATTATTATTATTATTATTATTATTATTATACATGGCATGGAACATAATTAAGAAGTAGTTCCTACTTGTGATAAATTAATGTCATCATTGTGAACAAAAGCAATGATCCAACCATCATCTTTTTCTTCTTCCATTTCGATACCCCCTTCTTCTTTAGGGACAAAGGCGAGTCCAGTGCAAAACACATTACTGCTTTCAAATGCATGATATTCCATTCTTATAACCTTTTTCTAATTTTATTTACACATTATTCAATTTTGTAATTCATCAAATTAAACAATACTCAATGCATATATAATTATTAATTGTACCTCAGATGATAGTTGTTCTTCAAAGTATAACTTAGCTAGACCTCTGTATTTTGGCATATCTAACAACTCATACACACAAACCCAGCATTTTTAAACACAAAAACTAAGCTTGAATAATTTATAAATAAATAAATAGGTACCTGCAGAAAAGCTTGCATTGGGATCCACCACTTGGGTGTATGCGTATTTATTCTTAACTCCTATAAAACTTTCATTGAGCACAGGAAAATCCATAAACTGATTTTGAAAGTGCAAAAAATGGATTCCAATATCAAATTGCAAAGTAACAAAGATGAATGACACTTGAGCTGAAGAAATTATGCACAAACAGGGATTGAGAGTAAAGTAGAGAACTAACAAATTAATATAACCATACATCCACTCTCCCTTCTTTATAACCTCTTATAAAATAATTTTAATCTCATCACCTGAACTATAAGACTCGTACATTCTTTTGAACATGCTGACATTCACTTAACAGGGTTTCCAAAGATGAATGCAGAGTGCTAAGCCTATTAATTGGCCCCGTTGATTTTCTTTAAGAATGCTAAACGATGAAGAGTAGTCACTATTTCCTTGTGCTCTGTGCTTCCTTGCTTACACATTAGACCCAGCAATGCAGATTTCTATCAAAGAGAGTTCTTTGTTTCAAGAATTCATTAATACCATCTTATCTAACTTGCATGCTGAACTGAAATCCTTGAAAACTGACATGGGTGGACCTAAGTCAATTATATCTTTGCTAGTAAACTCAAAACATTGAGCTAGAACATGTTGCAATGATAACTACTATTATTGAAATTAAGATCTAGCATCTAGCTCCTGCTTAATGTAACAAAATTCTCTTTTCAGCTAATAATTTTAATACAAAAAAAAACGCGTAAGAACAGAAAATATTACTCTGGTTTAAAGTTCAAACTAGGAACCTCAAATTTGACGCATTTCAAAAAGCTTTCCATACACAGAATCTAACACCACCACTATGTTATACACAGAATCTAACAACAACACCATGTTAGATGAAGTAGATAGAAGCTTAATTTTTTTTTCTTGATTCTGTATAGTTATACAATTGGGGAAAATTTGGGAGCAGCAAAATTGGGGCAGAATTAAATTGGGAAAAAAGGAGAAAGGGGAAGAACGAACCAGAGAGAGGGGAGAGGGAGCGATCGAGCAGCACACAACAGGGGAGTGGGGAGGGTGCCGACGACGACACTAGGACGGACGCCGACGATGACACGGACATACACCGCGGATTGAGGAGACTTGGATGACCACTTTTACTTTCCTTTCGTGTGACCGAGATAGATGGCGTAGGGAGCACACCAGTAAAAGAGAAGTACGACGACAAGGACAAAGTTGCTAGAACTGATGGAGGGAATGAGTCACGACAGCAGTGTATCTTAGAGAAGGTGATTGGCGCCTTTCCTCTCCTAGGGTTCGAGCGAAAAGTGAAAGAATGGCGCCTTCTGTTTTTTGCCAAACATTTTATTAAATAGTCCAAAAATATGTTCTTTAAGGTGGTTGGGAGACAAAAATGCCACGGATCTCATCAGTCAGCAACGTTTCAAGTGCACACTACCATCACCGCTGTTATTCCGTTAATTGGTGGCGATTCCAGAAACGGCTGGTAATTTGCGGCCGCTATTTGTCATGTATCTTGTAGTGACCCTTTGTAATTACCATGTTGTGGTCAATGATCTAGGATAAGAAACCTTGACTCTTAATCCTTTCCATGAGTGTTTTTTAGTATTTATAGTTCCTTAGTTGTAGCTTTACTTGCTTGTTCGTCATACTTCCCCCAAAATTCTCATAACCAATAATATGCACACTTTTCTGCAATTCCTTTGAGAGACGACCCAAGGTTTAAATACTCTCGATTTTCATTGGTTTTCATTGTGACAAACAAATTAAACTTTGATTGAGAGTTGTTTGTTGGTTTGGATCTATACTGGCAACGTGATTATTTTGTGAAAATTCCGAACCGATGATTTCCCTCCATCATGTTTTTGGTGTCGTTACCGGGGAATTACAAATGTGCGCTTGTTATTGGTTAGTTGTATATATGTTAATATTGTGAATAGTTGCTTTAGTTTCTTTGTTGGTTTTTGCTAGTTATAGGATTCTGTTCTCTTTGTTCTTATTAGCTTTTGCTTTTGTTTTCTCTTGTTACTATGAATTTGTCACCCTTTTAGCTATGAGTTTGGTTCTTACTATGTTGTAGGAAATGAAAATTTCAATGAAGGTTTGCATCAAGGATGGAAAAATCAAAGGTGGGAGGGGCCTCAAGCATATAAACGATCTTCATGGCAATAACCTCCTCCGGCATACTAGCATAATCCGTCCCGTGGTGCATACCAATCCAATGGTTATGACAATTCTTCTTGTGATTATCAACTACAACCACCATATGCCTATGAACACCCTCCTCAACATAGCCCTCAATTACAATACTCATTAGCCTCATACCACAAAACTCCTCCCCATAATCCACCTCCATTATATTGCCAACCTTTTATACTACACTCTTGTGACTACTATGAACGAAGACCGATAGAGGCACCACCGTTCCAACACATATACTCCCAAGAACCATCAATTTCATATATACCACCTTAATACCTCCACCAATATGAACCGCCTTCCAATTGTGAACCCTTTCTACCAAACAATGAACCCTCCTCTCTACCTCAAGCACCAATGGATGACATCCTTCGCACCATTCTCCAAGAGCAAAGAGAATTTCGTATCATTCTTCAAGAGCAACGTGAATCTCAAAGGAGGCAAGAAGAATTCATGGCTACCTTGACCAAGGTAGTAAGTATCTTAGCCTCACAATGCTCATGCAATCAAGGCACTTCCATGGCCGAATGTGGAGAATCAATTAAAGAGCGTAATATGAAAGAGATATTAGAAACTTAAGTGGAGGATAAGGAATGGACTTTTGTATTGGAACAAGTGGAGAAAGCCGAAATTGTTGTAGAGAAAGAAATGGTTGAAGATTTAGGAGATGTTGAATGCAAAGAGGAATCTAGAGTTGTAGAGTCTTTTTCCGTTGAGTTTGAAAGTGATGCTGAAGAGGGTGTGCAACCTCCAAAGCATATTATGAATGAAGAATTGGAAGAAATGGACCAAGCAACTAGATCTCTTAGTGATGATGATTTCGTATCCACGTATGATTTCCTCGAGTTGGAGTAATCTTCTCCCATTGAATTTGAGGCTGATGTTGAGATAGAGTTTACTCAACCTCCAACTTATGACTTGAGCGATGGGAAAGAGTTAGAAGAAATTGGTGAGGAAAAGATTGAAATTGAAGAATCTTGTCAAGTGGTGGAAGTCTCTCAAAAAGGATGGATGGGAGTGGAAATAGCTTTGTCAAGACCGTTGGAGACATCTCTCCCTAAGCAACCACCATCCATTCTTTCATTCAAGTGGGTAAAATTCATATCTCTTAGCTTTCTTATTCCGCTTGAATATGGGTTGCTTGAGACAGATAGTCAACTTAGAGCTCTTTGTAGATTTAAGAGCAAAAGAATGATGGTTAGTGGTTGGAAATACCATTCAAGGATCATTATGGTTGAGAGGTCAAAGTTGAAATTCAAAGGTTGTGTAGTGTAAACCCCCGGATTTTTAGAAAATAAATAATGAATTATTTATAATTATATATATGATTTTCTTTTTAGAAAGATTATGAGACTTCATGTTTTAAATTAATTTGGTTTTATATAAATTTCAATTATAATTAGATACTTTTGATTTACTGAAATTAATGGTTCTTGCTAAATTAAAATTCAAAGTTTTAGTAATTGGAAATAAAAGAGAGTTTTGTATATAATTTAAATTAAATAATTAAAAGTTTTGATTAATATTATTTATTTATCTCTAAATTGTAAATTAGAGTATTTAATTAAAAATAATTTGTAATTTAAAAAATAAAATAGTGTTTTTTAAAATTAATTATTATATTGATTAAATTTGGTTTTAAATTAAAACTCTACTCAAATCCTAAATTCCCAATTCTAAACCCTAATGCCTAATCCTAATTTCTAAAACACCCACACATGTATACCCCTCCAACCACCTGTTCATTCTTCAATAAACCACAATTTACTCTTTCTCACCGCCACACCGCTTCCCCTTTCTTCTAAAATGCTACCATACAGCAATAGAAATAAAAAGCAAGAAAGAAAAGAGAGAGATCTGAGAGTGAAGCTGTGACAGGGAAGGGAGAAGAGGAGAGGGAGGAGCTGCGCCACCACTGCGGGCCTTGGGCTCGCCGTTCATGCCCGTCACGTTGTCGCCCAGCTGCGTCCAACCCACTGCCAGTAGCCGCCATCGTCGCCAACAACAGAGGAGAGAGAAAGAGGCGAACGCGAGGAGAGAGAGAGAGAAGCCGTGCCAGCCCCTTGCTGCCGTGCCGCATCGCTGTCCAAGGGAGGAGGAAAGCCGCGCAGCTATTGCAAAGCCACCGTCTCCGTTAGTTGCTCAGCCTCGTCTCTGATTTTGGTTCCCCTTTTGTGTGCCGAAGTCGCTGCTGCCGTGATGGTGGCCGTGGGGTTGCATGTGCTTAAACAAAGCTGTTACTGCTGCTGCTCCATTCCTCTGTTCTTTTCAAGTTTTAGTAAGTTGTCCTTGTTCCCAAACCCTCATTATTACCATTCTGCTTCCATGGTTGATTGAGAATGTTGAGATGTTAATATGTTAGGGTTATGCCAATACCACTACAAATTGTTCGATGGCATTGCTATTAATGATTCAGTTTAAAGTTGTTGTTGCGGCTGCTGCTGCGAGTTAGAACGAAGTTGGAGTCACGTCTAACCTTGTGGGTTTTGACTAACTGAGGTAGGGAATTTGTTTTAAAAGTAACGGTTTTAACTTATGAATGCTACTAAAATTAAAAGAGTAACTGCAAATGGTTTATGGTTGCTTTGTGTGAATAATTGACGGAATTGAGTTGAATTATAACTGTAGTTGGTGATTGATTTGATGATTGTGCGTACTGAATGTTGTAAGGGATAGAATAAATGGTGTTACTTTTGTTGCTGAGCTTGCTGGTGTGAATTGATGAGTTATTATGTGTTTGAATGATGATGAGTCTATATGGAAAATTATGCTGGGCATAGTGTAGAAAAGAAAAGGTTTGATGATGCTTAAGTATTTGACATCGAGTGAATTATTAATTCTGGGTTCTTGGGCTGTGTTGGCAATGAAGACAATTTTGAATAACTGGAAAAAGGTTAAACGTGTGATTTTGGAAGGGTTATAAGTTCAAATGTTGTTTTTGATAAGTAAGGTTGTTGAAAATGCTTAAGGCAGAATTTCTGCATACATGACAGTAGAAAGAATCAATTTCTGGGAACATCCCAGGTCATATATTTGAATGAAACTATTTTTGCATGAAACATTAATGTGTTTTGAGCATCTCGTAAAAAATTCAGAATTTATTAATGAGTGGTTTGGGAGAAATGAATTTTTGAAGATTGATGGTTTCTGCAGAAAATTCTGTTTCTTTACTGCAGAAGCACCAACTTCCAACTCCCTTAACTTTCAATTCTGGTAAGTATTTGAGCTGAAACCAACAGCATTTTCAATCTTCCTGTGTCCACAATCTTCATTTTAAATTTCATGTCGATACCCTACTTAACCAAGTACATATGTTGAAAAGAGTATGGGTAGCTCACTGGATTTTGGAAATCGAATTCTAAAAGGCATGACTGTGTTTCTCACTTCATAACTTTTTCATATGACATGATATTAATCTGGAATTTGATTCAATGAAAAGCTAAAAGAGTCTTGTTTGAGGTCGTGAATTTTGAAAGGCAATGGGTGAAAATTGGATTTTTAAGGAATTTATCAAACTTACTACTTCCTGCTGTTTTTCTGCATTTTCTTAGAAAACAATAACAGAATTTTAAGAGAGATGGTACAAGTTTTAATTGTAACCAAATTACCTCAACACCAAGTTTTGCTTTTAAACCAGTAGTACTATAACAACTAGGAAGGGTTTAAAGTTAATTGGTGATGCGGAGGTATGTATAGTTAAGCGGTGATGCGGAGGCATGTTTAATAATATGGTGATGTGAAGGTATGAGTATGTAATTGGTGATGTGGAGGTAGAATAAAATGAAAGAAAATGAAAAGTCATGAATGAAATAAATAAATGAGAATTGTATGTTAAACGGGCCCTGTGCCAAACTGCTAATGCGAAATTGTCCGCCTAACGGATAGCCTGAGATTGCTAATGCGGGAATGTTCGCCTAATTGATAGCACTGTTCCTTACTGTGATACACATTGAACTGTTATTATAATGAGGCCTAATTGACACGGGTAACCATGATGCCAAGGTGTCTAATTGACACAGTAAAGGGACCATATTCGGGGTTCACTCCGAGTAACGTCGGGTTGCGGGTAGACAACCGACGCATGAGCTCATGGCCTGCGCTAGGAACAGGCATGCATCATCTTGTTTGCGCATTTACATTTGATTGTGTTTGCTTTATTTTATTTATTTGTGTTTGTGCTGTTGTTTTGGTGATGTGCTTACGTGCTTTATGGATATTTTACTTGTTTGTGTTGGGGTCTTAATAATGTATTTAGGAATGATGTTTATGGATAAGGAATTGTTAATGTGATTGGAATTTTGTTTAATTAACGTGAATTAAAGGAAGGAACTTCAAACTATTTTAAGTGAAATTGTTTTTATGATATGAATTAGCTATTTATATTTACTCTGTTTAGTGCGGCATTCCTATTCCCTACCGAGAACTAGTGGTTTGTTCTCACCCCAAAATCTTCTACCCTTTCAGTGACAGGCTCGGAGACTCAGTTTGAAGCCGCGGGCGATTAGGAGTTTTATTTAAGTTAAGTTTATGTGTCGAGTTATTTTCATAGAATTCCCTCGCCTTTGTTATTTAAGATTTTATTATATACCGAGGGATAGGAATTGTATCTGAATTTCTTTTGAGGTTTTTTGTATAATATTTATCATTATTACTAATTAAGTGATTACTATTACCTGTGTGTTCTTTGATGAATGATTTTGATTAATGAGAAACAATATTTTCCGGCATTTTCTTAAAAATCGAAACGCGGTATCAAACTAAAGGCTCAATATTAAATAGTAAATAAGGAAAACAGGTCAGTAACGCCTTGCTTTTGGTACGATCATGACGTGCTGAAAGTTAGGGTGTTACATTATGGTATCAGAGCAGTTCGTTCCCGTTAGAGCCTTGGGATTGGACTAACTATGCTTCATTGCATATTTTGAGTGTCTGTCATGCTTAGTGACTTGTTCTGATAACAAGAATTTAGATTTGATATGCATGACTGTCTGATGATTAACGCTGTTAGTCTACCATTGCATACCTCATGGTATTAAGTCTGGCCAACTTAACACTAATGATTTATGTATATGGGAACACTAATGGGTTGTCATGGACGAATTAGAAATAATAGGTAATGCAAATCACGGGGATTGGGAACTTTAGAAGTTACATCTCGGAATTGCTTGATTTCATATCTTGTCCCTCCATGGTTTGTCTTGAAGTTTTTTCTGAGGTTTCTTTCTTGAGAAAGTGAACTAATTATTCTTCACTCCCGCTCCTTGTTCATGTGCATTTTCGTTTGCTCTTAACTGCGTATGTTTATTTGAATTTTCTGGGATACCAAGCCTATCTTGTAACTTCTGCTCTGCAATCAAACTTCTATCTTATCTTCTCTATATCTTATGAAAACCCAAATACATGAAACTGTATATGTATCTATATGAGTAGAGACTTTTTACTTTTCCACAAGGTTTTTTAAAAAGGTAAAATGTTAAAATTATATAATGTTTTATGCAATATGCTAATTTTCGAGGACGAAAATTTTTATAAGTAGAGTGGGATGTAAACCCTCGGATTTTTAGAAAATAAATAATGAATTATTTATAATTATATATATGATTTTATTTTTAGAAAGATTATGAGACTTCATGTTTTAAATTAATTTGGTTTTATATAAATTTCAATTATAATTAGATACTTTTGATTTACTGAAATTAATGGTTCTTGCTAAATTAAAATTTAAAGTTTTAGTAATTGGAAATAAAAGAGAGTTTTGTATATAATTTAAATTAAATAATTAAAAGTTTTGATTAATATTATTTATTTATCTCTAAATTGTAAATTAGAGTATTTAATTAAAAATAATTTGTAATTTGAAAAATAAATAGTGTTTTTAAAATTAATTATTATATTGATTAAATTTGGTTTTAAATTAAAACTCTACTCAAATCCTAAATTCCCAATTCTAAACCCTAATGCCTAATCCACTAATCCTAATCCTAATTTCTAAAACACCCACACATGTAAACCCCTCCAACCACCTGTTCATTCTTCAATAAGCCACAATTTACTCTTTCTCACCACCACACCGCTTCCCCTTTCTTCTAAAATGTTACCATACAGCAATAGAAATAAAAAGCAAGAAAGAAAAGAGAGAGATCTGAGAGTGAAGCTGTGACAGGGAAGGGAGAAGAGGAGAGGGAGGAGCTGCGCCACCACTGCGGGCCTTGGGCTCGCCGTTCATGCCTGTCACGTTGTCGCCCAGCTGCGTCCAACCCACTGCCAGTAGCCGCCATCGTCGCCAACAACAGAGGAGAGAGAAAGAGGCGAACGCGAGGAGAGAGAGAGAGAAGCCGTGCCAGCCCCTTGCTGCCGTGCCGCATCGCTGTCCAAGGGAGGAGGAAAGCCGCGCAGCTATTGCAAAGCCACCGTCTCCGTTAGTTGCTCAGCCTCGTCTCTGATTTTGGTTCCCCTTTTGTGTGCCGAAGTCGCTGCTGCCGTGATGGTGGCCGTGGGGTTGCATGTGCTTAAACAAAGCTGTTACTGCTGCTGCTCCATTCCTCTGTTCTTTTCAAGTTTTAGTAAGTTGTCCTTGTTCCCAAACCCTCATTATTACCATTCTGCTTCCATGGTTGATTGAGAATGTTGAGATGTTAATATGTTAGGGTTATGCCAATACCACTACAAATTGTTCGATGGCATTGCTATTAATGATTCGGTTTAAAGCTGTTGCTGCTGCTGCTGCTGCGAGTTAGAACGAAGTTGGGGTCACGTCTAACCTTGTGGGTTTCGACTAACTGAGGTAGGGAATTTGTTTTAAAAGTAAAGGTTTTAACTTATGAATGCTACTAAAATTAAAAGAGTAACTGCAAATGGTTTATGGTTGCTTTGTGTGAATAATTGACGGAATTGAGTTGAATTATAACTGTAGTTGGTGATTGATTTGATGATTGTGCGTACTGAATGTTGTAAGGGATAGAATAAATGGTGTTACTTTTGTTGCTGAGCTTGCTGGTATGAATTGATGAGTTATTATGTGTTTGAATGATGATGAGTCTATATGGAAAATTATGCTGGGCATAGTGTAGAAAAGAAAAGGTTTGATGATGCTTAAGTACTTGATATCGAGTGAATTATTAATTCTGGGTTCTTGGGCTGTGTTGGCAATGAAGACAATTTTGAATAACTGGAAATAGGTTAAACGTGTGATTTTGGAAGGGTTATAAGTTCAAATGTGGTTTTTGATAAATAAGGTTGTTGAAAATGCTTAAGGCAAAATTTCTGCATACATGACAGTAGAAAGAATCAATTTCTGGGAACATCCCAGGTCATATATTTGAATAAAACTATTTTTTCATGAAACTTTAATGTGTTTTGAGCATCTCGTAAAAAATTCAGAATTTATTAATGAGTGGTTTGGGAGAAATAAATTTTTGAAGATTGATGGTTTCTGCAGAAAATTCTGTTAGCACCAACTTCCAACTCCCTTAACTTTCAATTCTGGTAAGTATTTGAGCTGAAACCAACGGCATTTTCAATCTTCCTGTGTTCACAATCTTCATTTTAAATTTCATGTCGATACCCTACTTAACCAAGTAGATATGTTGAAAAGAGTATGGGTAGCTCACTGGATTTTGGAAATCGAATTCTAAAAGGCATGGCTGTGTTTCTCACTTCATAACTTTTTCATATGACATGGTATTAATCTGGAATTTAATTCAATGAAAATCTAAAAGAGTCTTGTTTGAGGTCATGAATTTTGAAAGGCAATGGGTGAAAATTGGAATTTTAAGGAATTTATCAAACTTACTACTTTCTGCTGTTTTTCTGCATTTTCTTAGAAAACAATAACAAAATTTTAAGAGAGATGGTACAAGTTTTAATTGTAACCAAATTACCTCAACACCAAGTTTTGCTTTTAAACCAGTAGTACTATAACAACAAGGAAGGGTTTAAAGTTAATTGGTGATGCGGAGGTATGTATAGTTAAGCGGTGATGCGGAGACATGTTTAATTATATGGTGATGTGAAGATATGAGTATGTAATTGGTGATGTGGAGGTATAATAAAATGAAAGAAAATAAAAAGTCATGAATGAAATAAATAAATAAGAATTGTATGTTAAACAGGCCCTGTGCCAAACTGCTAATGCGAAATTGCCCGCCTAACGGATAGCCTGAGATTGCTAATGCGGGAATATTCGCCTAATTGATAGCACTGTTCCTTACTGTGATACACATTGAACTGTTATTATAATGAGGCCTAATTGACACGGGTAACCGTGATGCTAAGGTGTCTAATTGACACAGTAAAGGGACCATATTCGGGGTTCACTCCGAGTAACGTCGGGTTGCGGGTAGACAACCGACGCATGAGCTCATGGCCTGCGCTAGGAACAGGCATGCATCATCTTGTTTGCGCATTTATATTTGATTGTGTTTACTTTATTTTATTTATTTGTGTTTGTGCTGTTGTTTTGGTGATGTGCTTACGTGCTTTATGGATATTTTACTTGTTTGTGTTGGGGTCTTAATAATGTATTTAGGAATGATGTTTATGGATAAGGAATTGTTAATGTGATTGGAATTTTGTTTAATTAACGTGAATTAAAGGAAGGAACTTGAAACTATTTTAAGTGAAATTGTTTTTATGATATGAATTAGCTATTTGTATTTACTCTGTTTAGTGCGGCATTCCTATTCCCTACTGAGAAATAGTGGTTTGTTCTCACCCCAAAATCTTCCACCCTTTCAGTGACAGGCTCGGAGACTCAGTTTGAAGCCGCGGGCGATTAGGAGTTTTATTTAAGTTAAGTTTATGTGTCGAGTTATTTTCATAGAATTCCCTCGCCTTTGTTATTTAAGATTTTATTTTATACCGAGGGATTGGAATTGTATCTGAATTTCTTTTGAGTTTTTTTGTATAATATTTATCATTATTACTAATTAAGTGATTACTATTACCTGTGTGTTCTTTGATGAATGATTTTGATTAATGAGAAACAATATTTTCCGGCATTTTCTTAAAAATCGAAACTCGGTATCAAACTAAATGCTCAATATTAAATAGTAAATAAGGAAAACAGGTCAGTAACGCCTTGCTTTTGGTACGATCATGACGTGCTGAAAGTTAGGGTGTTACATTATGGTATCAGAGCAGTTCGTTCCCGTTAGAGCCTTGGGATTGGACTGACTATGCTTCATTGCATATTCTGAGTGTCTGTCATGCTTAGTGACTTGTTCTGATAACAAGAATTTAGATTTGATATGCATGACTATCTGATGATTAACGCTGTTAGTCTAACATTGCATACCTCATGGTATTAAGTCTGGCCAACTTAACACTAATGATTTATGTATATGGGAACACTAATGGGTTGTCATGGACGAAATATAAATAATAGGTAATGCGAATCACGGGGATTGGGAACTTTAGAAGTTACGTCTCGGGATTACTTGATTTCGTATCTTGTCCCTCCATGGTTTGTCTTGAAGTTTTGTCTGAGGTTTCTTTCGTGAGAAAGTGAACTAATTATTCTTCAATCCCGCTCCTTGTTCATGTGCGTTTTTGTTTGATCTTAACTGCGTATGTTTATTTGAATTTTCTGGGATACCAAGCCTATCTTGTAACTTCTGCTCTGCAATCAAACTTCTATCTTATCTTCTCTATGTCTTATGAAAACCCAAATACATGAAACTGTATATGTATCTATATGAGTATAGACTTTTTACTTTTCCACAAGGTTTTTTAAAAAGGTAAAATGTTAAAATTATGTAATATTTTATGCAATATGCTAATTTTTGAGGACGAAAATTTTTATAAGTGGAGTGGGATGTAAACCCCCGGATTTTTAGAAAATAAATAATGAATTATTTATAATTATATATATGATTTTCTTTTTAGAAAGATTATGAGACTTCATGTTTTAAATTAATTTGGTTTTATATAAATTTCAATTATAATTAGATACTTTTGATTTACTGAAATTAATGGTTCTTGCTAAATTAAAATTCAAAGTTTTAGTAATTGGAAATAAAAGAGAGTTTTGTATATATTTTAAATTAAATAATTAAAAGTTTTGATTAATATTATTTATTTATCTCTAAATTGTAAATTAGAGTATTTAATTAAAAATAATTTGTAATTTGAAAAATAAAATAGTGTTTTTAAAATTAATTATTATATTGATTAAATTTGGTTTTAAATTAAAACTCTACTCAAATCCTAAATTCCCAATTCTAAACCCTAATGCCAAATCCACTAATCCTAATCCTAATTTCTAAAACACCCACACATGTAAACCCCTCCAACCACCTGTTCATTCTTCAATAAGCCACAATTTACTCTTTCTCACCACCACACCGCTTCCCCTTTCTTCTAAAATGCTACCATACATCAATAGAAATAAAAAGCAAGAAAGAAAAGAGAGAGATCTGAGAGTGAAGCTGTGACAGGGAAGGGAGAAGAGGAGAGGGAGGAGCTGCGCCACCACTGCGGGCCTTGGGCTCGCCGTTCATGCCCGTCACGTTGTCGCCCAGCTGCGTCCAACCCACTGCCCGTAGCCGCCATCGTCGCCAACAACAGAGGAGAGAGAAAGAGGCGAACGCGAGGAGAGAGAGAGAGAAGCCGTGCCAGCCCCTTGCTGCCGTGCCGCATCGCTGTCCAAGGGAGGAGGAAAGCCGCGCAGCTATTGCAAAGCCACCGTCTCCGTTAGTTGCTCAGCCTCGTCTCTGATTTTGGTTCCCCTTTTGTGTGCCGAAGTCGCTGCTGCCGTGATGGTGGCCGTGGGGTTGCATGTGCTTAAACAAAGCTGTTACTGCTGCTGCTCCATTCCTCTGTTCTTTTCAAGTTTTAGTAAGTTGTCCTTGTTCCCAAACCCTCATTATTACCATTCTGCTTCCATGGTTGATTGAGAATGTTGAGATGTTAATATGTTAGGGTTATGCCAATACCACTACAAATTGTTCGATGGCATTGCTATTAATGATTCGGTTTAAAGCTGTTGCTGCTGCTGCTGCTGCGAGTTAGAACGAAGTTGGAGTCACGTCTAACCTTGTGGGTTTCGACTAACTGAGGTAGGGAATTTGTTTTAAAAGTAAAGGTTTTAACTTATGAATGCTACTAAAATTAAAAGAGTAACTGCAAATGGTTTATGGTTGCTTTGTGTGAATAATTGACGGAATTGAGTTGAATTATAACTGTAGTTGGTGATTGATTTGATGATTGTGCGTACTGAATGTTGTAAGGGATAGAATAAATGGTGTTACTTTTGTTGCTGAGCTTGCTGGTATGAATTGATGAGTTATTATGTGTTTGAATGATGATGAGTTTATATGGAAAATTATGCTGGGCATAGTGTAGAAAAGAAAAGTTTTGATGATGCTTAAGTATTTGACATCGAGTGAATTATTAATTCTGGGTTCTTGGGTTGTGTTGGCAATGAAGAAAATTTTGAATATCTGGAAAAAGGTTAAACGTGTGATTTTGGAAGGGTTATAAGTTCAAATGTGGTTTTTGATAAGTAAGGTTGTTGAAAATGCTTAAGGCAGAATTTCTGCATACATGACAGTAGAAAGAATCAATTTCTGGGAACATCCCAGGTCATATATTTGAATGAAACTATTTTTGCATGAAACATTAATGTGTTTTGAGCATCTCGTAAAAAATTCAGAATTTATTAATGAGTGGTTTGGGAGAAATGAATTTTTGAAGATTGATGGTTTCTGCAGAAAATTCTGTTTCTTTACTGCAGAAGCACCAACTTCCAACTCCCTTAACTTTCAATTCTGGTAAGTATTTGAGCTGAAACCAACAGCATTTTCAATCTTCCTGTGTCCACAATCTTCATTTTAAATTTCATGTCGATACCCTACTTAACCAAGTACATATGTTGAAAAGAGTATGGGTAGCTCACTGGATTTTGGAAATCGAATTCTAAAAGGCATGACTGTGTTTCTCACTTCATAACTTTTTCATATGACATGATATTAATCTGGAATTTGATTCAATGAAAAGCTAAAAGAGTCTTGTTTGAGGTCGTGAATTTTGAAAGGCAATGGGTGAAAATTGGATTTTTAAGGAATTTATCAAACTTACTACTTCCTGCTGTTTTTCTGCATTTTCTTAGAAAACAATAACAGAATTTTAAGAGAGATGGTACAAGTTTTAATTGTAACCAAATTACCTCAACACCAAGTTTTGCTTTTAAACCAGTAGTACTATAACAACTAGGAAGGGTTTAAAGTTAATTGGTGATGCGGAGGTATGTATAGTTAAGCGGTGATGCGGAGGCATGTTTAATAATATGGTGATGTGAAGGTATGAGTATGTAATTGGTGATGTGGAGGTATAATAAAATGAAAGAAAATGAAAAGTCATGAATGAAATAAATAAATGAGAATTGTATGTTAAACGGGCCCTGTGCCAAACTGCTAATGCGAAATTGTCCGCCTAACGGATAGCCTGAGATTGCTAATGCGGGAATGTTCGCCTAATTGATAGCACTGTTCCTTACTGTGATACACATTGAACTGTTATTATAATGAGGCCTAATTGACACGGGTAACCATGATGCCAAGGTGTCTAATTGACACAGTAAAGGGACCATATTCGGGGTTCACTCCGAGTAACGTCGGGTTGCGGGTAGACAACCGACGCATGAGCTCATGGCCTGCGCTAGGAACAGGCATGCATCATCTTGTTTGCGCATTTACATTTGATTGTGTTTGCTTTATTTTATTTATTTGTGTTTGTGCTGTTGTTTTGGTGATGTGCTTACGTGCTTTATGGATATTTTACTTGTTTGTGTTGGGGTCTTAATAATGTATTTAGGAATGATGTTTATGGATAAGGAATTGTTAATGTGATTGGAATTTTGTTTAATTAACGTGAATTAAAGGAAGGAACTTCAAACTATTTTAAGTGAAATTGTTTTTATGATATGAATTAGCTATTTATATTTACTCTGTTTAGTGCGGCATTCCTATTCCCTACTGAGAACTAGTGGTTTGTTCTCACCCCAAAATCTTCTACCCTTTCAGTGACAGGCTCGGAGACTCAGTTTGAAGCCGCGGGCGATTAGGAGTTTTATTTAAGTTAAGTTTATGTGTCGAGTTATTTTCATAGAATTCCCTCGCCTTTGTTATTTAAGATTTTATTTTATACCGAGGGATAGGAATTGTATCTGAATTTCTTTTGAGGTTTTTTGTATAATATTTATCATTATTACTAATTAAGTGATTACTATTACCTGTGTGTTCTTTGATGAATGATTTTGATTAATGAGAAACAATATTTTCCGGCATTTTCTTAAAAATCGAAACGCGGTATCAAACTAAAGGCTCAATATTAAATAGTAAATAAGGAAAACAGGTCAGTAACGCCTTGCTTTTGGTACGATCATGACGTGCTGAAAGTTAGGGTGTTACATTATGGTATCAGAGCAGTTCGTTCCCGTTAGAGCCTTGGGATTGGACTAACTATGCTTCATTGCATATTTTGAGTGTCTGTCATGCTTAGTGACTTGTTCTGATAACAAGAATTCAGATTTGATATGCATGACTGTCTGATGATTAACGCTGTTAGTCTACCATTGCATACCTCATGGTATTAAGTCTGGCCAACTTAACACTAATGATTTATGTATATGGGAACACTAATGGGTTGTCATGGACGAATTAGAAATAATAGGTAATGCAAATCACGGGGATTGGGAACTTTAGAAGTTACATCTCGGAATTGCTTGATTTCGTATCTTGTCCCTCCATGGTTTGTCTTGAAGTTTTTTCTGAGGTTTCTTTCTTGAGAAAGTGAACTAATTATTCTTCAATCCCGCTCCTTGTTCATGTGCATTTTCGTTTGCTCTTAACTGCGTATGTTTATTTGAATTTTCTGGGATACCAAGCCTATCTTGTAACTTCTGCTCTGCAATCAAACTTCTATCTTATCTTCTCTATATCTTATGAAAACCCAAATACATGAAACTGTATATGTATCTATATGAGTAGAGACTTTTTACTTTTCCACAAGGTTTTTTAAAAAGGTAAAATGTTAAAATTATATAATGTTTTATGCAATATGCTAATTTTCGAGAACGAAAATTTTTATAAGTAGAGTGGGATGTAAACCCTCGGATTTTTAGAAAATAAATAATGAATTATTTATAATTATATATATGATTTTCTTTTTAGAAAGATTATGAGACTTCATGTTTTAAATTAATTTGGTTTTATATAAATTTCAATTATAATTAGATACTTTTGATTTACTGAAATTAATGGTTCTTGCTAAATTAAAATTTAAAGTTTTAGTAATTGGAAATAAAAGAGAGTTTTGTATATAATTTAAATTAAATAATTAAAAATTTTGATTAATATTATTTATTTATCTCTAAATTGTAAATTAGAGTATTTAATTAAAAATAATTTGTAATTTGAAAAATAAATAGTGTTTTTAAAATTAATTATTATATTGATTAAATTTGGTTTTAAATTAAAACTCTACTCAAATCCTAAATTCCCAATTCGAAACCCTAATGCCTAATCCACTAATCCTAATCCTAATTTCTAAAACACCCACACATGTAAACCCCTCCAACCACCTGTTCATTCTTCAATAAGCCACAATTTACTCTTTCTCACCACCACACCGCTTCCCCTTTCTTCTAAAATGCTACCATACAGCAATAGAAATAAAAAGCAAGAAAGAAAAGAGAGAGATCTGAGAGTGAAGCTGTGACAGGGAAGGGAGAAGAGGAGAGGGAGGAGCTGCGCCACCACTGCGGGCCTTGGGCTCGCCGTTCATGCCCGTCACGTTGTCGCCCAGCTGCGTCCAACCCACTGCCCGTAGCCGCCATCGTCGCCAACAACAGAGGAGAGAGAAAGAGGCGAACGCGAGGAGAGAGAGAGAGAAGCCGTGCCAGCCCCTTGCTGCCGTGCCGCATCGCTGTCCAAGGGAGGAGGAAAGCCGCGCAGCTATTGCAAAGCCACCGTCTCCGTTAGTTGCTCAGCCTCGTCTCTGATTTTGGTTCCCCTTTTGTGTGCCGAAGTCGCTGCTGCCGTGATGGTGGCCGTGGGGTTGCATGTGCTTAAACAAAGCTGTTACTGTTGCTGCTCCATTCCTCTGTTCTTTTCAAGTTTTAGTAAGTTGTCCTTGTTCCCAAACCCTCATTATTACCATTTTGCTTCCATGGTTGATTGAGAATGTTGAGATGTTAATATGTTAGGGTTATGCCAATACCACTACAAATTGTTCGATGGCATTGCTATTAATGATTCGGTTTAAAGCTGTTGCTGCTGCTGCTGCTGCGAGTTAGAACGAAGTTGGAGTCACGTCTAACCTTGTGGGTTTCGACTAACTGAGGTAGGGAATTTGTTTTAAAAGTAAAGGTTTTAACTTATGAATGCTACTAAAATTAAAAGAGTAACTGCAAATGGTTTATGGTTGCTTTGTGTGAATAATTGACGGAATTGAGTTGAATTATAACTGTAGTTGGTGATTGATTTGATGATTGTGCGTACTGAATGTTGTAAGGGATAGAATAAATGGTGTTACTTTTGTTGCTGAGCTTGCTGGTATGAATTGATGAGTTATTATGTGTTTGAATGATGATGAGTCTATATGGAAAATAATGCTGGGCATAGTGTAGAAAAGAAAAGGTTTGATGATGCTTAAGTACTTGATATCGAGTGAATTATTAATTCTGGGTTCTTGGGCTGTGTTGGCAATGAAGACAATTTTGAATAACTGGAAAGAGGTTAAACGTGTGATTTTGGAAGGGTTATAAGTTCAAATGTGGTTTTTGATAAATAAGGTTGTTCAAAATGCTTAAGGCAAAATTTCTGCATACATGACAGTAGAAAGAATCAATTTCTGGGAACATCCCAGGTCATATATTTGAATAAAACTATTTTTGAATGAAACTTTAATGTGTTTTGAGCATCTCGTAAAAAATTCAGAATTTATTAATGAGTGGTTTGGGAGAAATAAATTTTTGAAGATTGATGGTTTCTGCAGAAAATTCTGTTAGCACCAACTTCCAACTCCCTTAACTTTCAATTCTGGTAAGTATTTGAGCTGAAACCAACGGCATTTTCAATCTTCCTGTGTTCACAATCTTCATTTTAAATTTCATGTCGATACCCTACTTAACCAAGTAGATATGTTGAAAAGAGTATGGGTAGCTCACTGGATTTTGGAAATCGAATTCTAAAAGGCATGGCTGTGTTTCTCACTTCATAACTTTTTCATATGACATGGTATTAATCTGGAATTTATTCAATGAAAAGCTAAAAGAGTCTTGTTTGAGGTCATGAATTTTGAAAGGCAATGGGTGAAAATTGGATTTTTAAGGAATTTATCAAACTTACTACTTCCTGCTGTTTTTCTGCATTTTCTTAGAAAACAATAACAGAATTTTAAGAGAGATGGTACAAGTTTTAATTGTAACCAAATTACCTCAACACCAAGTTTTGCTTTTAAACCAGTAGTACTATAACAACAAGGAAGGGTTTAAAGTTAATTGGTGATGCGGAGGTATGTATAGTTAAGCGGTGATGCGGAGACATGTTTAATTATATGGTGATGTGAAGATATGAGTATGTAATTGGTGATGTGGAGGTATAATAAAATGAAAGAAAATAAAAAGTCATGAATGAAATAAATAAATAAGAATTGTATGTTAAACAGGCCCTGTGCCAAACTGCTAATGCGAAATTGCCCGCCTAACGGATAGCCTGAGATTGCTAATGCGGGAATATTCGCCTAATTGATAGCACTGTTCCTTACTGTGATACACATTGAACTGTTATTATAATGAGGCCTAATTGACACGGGTAACCGTGATGCTAAGGTGTCTAATTGACACAGTAAAGGGACCATATTCGGGGTTCACTCCGAGTAACGTCGGGTTGCGGGTAGACAACCGACGCATGAGCTCATGGCCTGCGCTAGGAACAGGCATGCATCATCTTGTTTGCGCATTTATATTTGATTGTGTTTACTTTATTTTATTTATTTGTGTTTGTGCTGTTGTTTTGGTGATGTGCTTACGTGCTTTATGGATATTTTACTTGTTTGTGTTGGGGTCTTAATAATGTATTTAGGAATGATGTTTATGGATAAGGAATTGTTAATGTGATTGGAATTTTGTTTAATTAACGTGAATTAAAGGAAGGAACTTGAAACTATTTTAAGTGAAATTGTTTTTATGATATGAATTAGCTATTTGTATTTACTCTGTTTAGTGCGGCATTCCTGTTCCCTACTGAGAACTAGTGGTTTGTTCTCACCCCAAAATCTTCCACCCTTTCAGTGACAGGCTCGGAGACTCAGTTTGAAGTCGCGGGCGATTAGGAGTTTTATTTAAGTTAAGTTTATGTGTCGAGTTATTTTCATAGAATTCCCTCGCCTTTGTTATTTAAGATTTTATTTTATACCGAGGGATTGGAATTGTATCTGAATTTCTTTTGAGTTTTTTTGTATAATATTTATCATTATTACTAATTAAGTGATTACTATTACCTGTGTGTTCTTTGATGAATGATTTTGATTAATGAGAAACAATATTTTCCGGCATTTTCTTAAAAATCGAAACTCGGTATCAAACTAAATGCTCAATATTAAATAGTAAATAAGGAAAACAGGTCAGTAACGCCTTGCTTTTGGTACGATCATGACGTGCTGAAAGTAAGGGTGTTACATTATGGTATCAGAGCAGTTCGTTCCCGTTAGAGCCTTGGGATTGGACTGACTATGCTTCATTGCATATTCTGAGTGTCTGTCATGCTTAGTGACTTGTTCTGATAACAAGAATTTAGATTTGATATGCATGACTGTCTGATGATTAACGCTGTTAGTCTACCATTGCATACCTCATGGTATTAAGTCTGGCCAACTTAACACTAATGATTTATGTATATGGGAACACTAATGGGTTGTCATGGACGAAATAGAAATAATAGGTAATGCGAATCACGGGGATTGGGAACTTTAGAAGTTACGTCTCGGGATTGCTTGATTTCGTATCTTGTCCCTCCATGGTTTGTCTTGAAGTTTTGTCTGAGGTTTCTTTCGTGAGAAAGTGAACTAATTATTCTTCAATCCCGCTCCTTGTTCATGTGCGTTTTCGTTTGATCTTAACTGCGTATGTTTATTTGAATTTTCTGGGATACCAAGCCTATCTTGTAACTTTTGCTCTGCAATCAAACTTCTATCTTATCTTCTCTATGTCTTATGAAAACCCAAATACATGAAACTGTATATGTATCTATATGAGTATAGACTTTTTACTTTTCCACAAGGTTTTTTAAAAAGGTAAAATGTTAAAATTATGTAATATTTTATGCAATATGCTAATTTTCGAGGACGAAAATTTTTATAAGTGGAGTGGGATGTAAACCCCCGGATTTTTAGAAAATAAATAATGAATTATTTATAATTATATATATGATTTTCTTTTTAGAAAGATTATGAGACTTCATGTTTTAAATTAATTTGGTTTTATATAAATTTCAATTATAATTAGATACTTTTGATTTACTGAAATTAATGGTTCTTGCTAAATTAAAATTCAAAGTTTTAGTAATTGGAAATAAAAGAGAGTTTTGTATATATTTTAAATTAAATAATTAAAAGTTTTGATTAATATTATTTATTTATCTCTAAATTGTAAATTAGAGTATTTAATTAAAAATAATTTGTAATTTGAAATATAAAATAGTGTTTTTAAAATTAATTATTATATTGATTAAATTTGGTTTTAAATTAAAACTCTACTCAAATCCTAAATTCCCAATTCTAAACCCTAATGCCTAATCCACTAATCCTAATCCTAATTTCTAAAACACCCACACATGTAAACCCCTCCAACCACCTGTTCATTCTTCAATAAGCCACAATTTACTCTTTCTCACCACCACACCGCTTCCCCTTTCTTCTAAAATGCTACCATACAGCAATAGAAATAAAAAGCAAGAAAGAAAAGAGAGAGATCTGAGAGTGAAGCTGTGACAGGGAAGGGAGAAGAGGAGAGGGAGGAGCTGCGCCACCACTGCGGGCCTTGGGCTCGCCGTTCATGCCCGTCACGTTGTCGCCCAGCTGCGTCCAACCCACTGCCAGTAGCCGCCATCGTCGCCAACAACAGAGGAGAGAGAAAGAGGCGAACGCGAGGAGAGAGAGAGAGAAGCCGTGCCAGCCCCTTGCTGCCGTGCCGCATCGCTGTCCAAGGGAGGAGGAAAGCCGCGCAGCTATTGCAAAGCCACCGTCTCCGTTAGTTGCTCAGCCTTGTCTCTGATTTTGGTTCCCCTTTTATGTGCCGAAGTCGCTGCTGCCGTGATGGTGGCCGTGGGGTTGCATGTGCTTAAACAAAGCTGTTACTACTGCTGCTCCATTCCTCTGTTCTTTTCAAGTTTTAGTAAGTTGTCCTTGTTCCCAAACCCTCATTATTACCATTCTGCTTCCATGGTTGATTGAGAATGTTGAGATGTTAATATGTTAGGGTTATGCCAATACCACTACAAATTGTTCGATGGCATTGCTATTAATGATTCGGTTTAAAGCTGTTGCTGCTGCTGCTGCTACGAGTTAGAACGAAGTTGGAGTCACGTCTAACCTTGTGGGTTTCGACTAACTGAGGTAGGGAATTTGTTTTAAAAGTAAAGGTTTTAACTTATGAATGCTACTAAAATTAAAAGAGTAACTGCAAATGGTTTATGGTTGCTTTGTGTGAATAATTGACGGAATTGAGTTGAATTATAACTGTAGTTGGTGATTGATTTGATGATTGTGCGTACTGAATGTTGTAAAGGATAGAATAAATGGTGTTACTTTTGTTGCTGAGCTTGCTGGTATGAATTGATGAGTTATTATGTGTTTGAATGATGATGAGTCTATATGGAAAATTATGCTGGGCATAGTGTAGAAAAGAAAAGGTTTGATGATGCTTAAGTACTTGATATCGAGTGAATTATTAATTCTGGGTTCTTGGGCTGTGTTGGCAATGAAGACAATTTTGAATAACTGGAAAGAGGTTAAACGTGTGATTTTGGAAGGGTTATAAGTTCAAATGTGGTTTTTGATAAGTAAGGTTGTTGAAAATGCTTAAGGCAAAATTTCTGCATACATGACAGTAGAAAGAATCAATTTCTGGGAGCATCCCAGGTCATATATTTGAATGAAACTATTTTTGCATGAAACTTTAATGTGTTTTGAGAATCTCCTAAAAAATTCAGAATTTATTAATGAGTGGTTTGGGAGAAATGAATTTTTGAAGATTGATGGTTTCTGCAGAAAATTCTGTTAGCACCAACTTCCAACTCCCTTAACTTTCAATTCTGGTAAGTATTTGAGCTGAAACCAACGGCATTTTTAATCTTCCTGTGTTCACAATCTTCATTTTAAATTTCATGTCGATACCCTACTTAACCAAGTAGATATGTTGAAAAGAGTATGGGTAGCTCACTGGATTTTGGAAATCGCATTCTAAAAGGCATGGCTGTGTTTCTCACTTCATAACTTTTTCATATGACATGGTATTAATCTGGAATTTGATTCAATGGAAAGCTAAAAGAGTCTTGTTTGAGGTCATGAATTTTGAAAGGAAATGGGTGAAAATTGGATTTTTAAGGAATTTATCAAACTTACTACTTCCTGCTGTTTTTCTGCATTTTCTTAGAAAACAATAACAGAATTTTAAGAGAGATGGTACAAGTTTTAATTGTAACCAAATTACCTCAACACCAAGTTTTGCTTTTAAACCAGTAGTACTATAACAACTAGGAAGGGTTTAAAGTTAATTGGTGATGCGGAGGTATGTATAGTTAAGCGGTGATGCGGTAGCATGTTTAATAATATGGTGATGTGAAGGTATGAGTATGTAATTGGTGATGTGGAGGTATAATAAAATGAAAGAAAATAAAAAGTCATGAATGAAATAAATAAATGAGAATTGTATGTTAAACGGGCCCTGTGCCAAACTGCTAATGCAAAATTGCCCGCCTAACGGATAGCCTGAGATTGCTAATGCGGGAATGTTCGCCTAATTGATAGCACTGTTCCTTACTGTGATACACATTGAACTGTTATTATAATGAGGCCTAATTGACACGGGTAACCGTGATGCCAAGGTGTCTAATTGACACAGTAAAGGGACCATATTCGGGGTTCACTCCGAGTAACGTCAGGTTGCGGGTAGACAACCGACGCATGAGCTCATGGCCTGCGCTAGGAACAGGCATGCATCATCTTGTTTGCGCATTTACATTTGATTGTGTTTGCTTTATTTTATTTATTTTTGTTTGTGCTGTTGTTTTGGTGATGTGCTTACGTGCTTTATGGATATTTTACTTGTTTGTGTTGTGGTCTTAATAATGTATTTAGGAATGATGTTTATGGATAAGGAATTGTTAATGTGATTGGAATTTTGTTTAATTAACGTGAATTAAAGGAAGGAACTTGAAACTATTTTAAGTGAAATTGTTTTTATGATATGAATTAGCTATTTGTATTTACTCTGTTTAGTGCGGCATTCCTATTCCCTACTGAGAACTAGTGGTTTGTTCTCACCCCAAAATCTTCTACCCTTTCAGTGACAGGCTCGGAGACTCAGTTTGAAGCCGCGGGCGATTAGGAGTTTTATTTAAGTTAAGTTTATGTGTCAAGTTATTTTCATAGAATTCTCTCGCCTTTGTTATTTAAGATTTTTTTTATACCGAGGAATTGAAATTGTATCTGAATTTCTTTTGAGTTTTTTTGTATAATATTTATCATTGTTACTAATTAAGTGATTACTATTACCTGTGTGTTCTTTGATGAATGATTTTGATTAATGAGAAACAATATTTTCCGGCATTTTCTTAAAAATCGAAACGCGGTATCAAACTAAAGGCTCAATATTAAATAGTAAATAAGGAAAACAGGTCAGTAACGCCTTGCTTTTGGTACGATCATGACGTGCTGAAAGTTAGGGTGTTACATGTAGAGTTCGATTGCTTGGGTCTAGGAAGATGTTTGTGAACTCGAATTAGAATTCGGATTGCTTGTCGCCCAGTTGGAATTTTGAGGATCAACTAGAAGACAGGTGTAGGAACAATATTTGGGACCTTGGAAGACATGAAGTGCAATTTTGGGAGCTCATAGCTTGTTCGAAACTCCATCAAATTTTGGTGCAATTGATTTGGAATGTTGGATCATTTTGGAGATTGAAGCATTGTTAGAAGTTCAAAGATGAGTATAAGAACAAGCCACCATGACAAGGAGCTTCCCAAATGTCGAACTTAAGGACAATAAACAAAAGTGTTAGGTGGGAGACACCCCACCATGGTATATTCTTTCCACTTTTCGTTTTGTATATATTGGTACCTAAGCTTAAATTTCACTTTCTTTTAGTTTAGCTACGGTTGTTTGATAGTTTAATATGCTCAATAAGGTTTACTAGTATTTATGTGACTTTTTGGGATGGTTGGAATGCTCGATTGGGTGTATAAAGTTGAAAAATCTTAAAAAACAGAGCATCATGTCGCGCGTACGCGTGACTTAAGCGTACATGCGACCCCCATTTTGCTCTTTTTATTTTTGTTCAATTAATTATGTTAGTTAGTTTAATTTAGCTTAATTAGCATTAGTTAGAAATGCCTGCTTTAGTTGATTTAGGTTGTTAGGTAGTTAAAATTTTGTCGTAGTGGATTTTCTAGGTCTGTTTAATGTTGATACTGTTGTTTGGAATGGGTTATCTTTTCTGAATCTTGTTTGTTGAATGATGATAATCTCTTGGTTTATTGATTGAATCGTTGCTGCTGCTGTTGGTTCACCCAAGTTGTTTGTTTGCTTATTTCATATGAATAAAAGTCTGAATTATGTTTAATTATTGTTGCATTCATATGGAAGTTGAATTGATTGAGCGAATTTGGGAAATGTGCTAGTTTACTACCGAACCACTGCCAAAAATTGTTTAAATATGTTTTTACTGCTCATTTTTTATGCAATTGATTAATTGAGTTTAGTGTTCAGTTGCTTTTGTTTTGAATGTTTCTAAGCTCGATTAATCAATTATCCGGCTTATTGTTTTACTATTTTGTTGCTGAAAGCTGAGATTTCTGTAATTTTGTTTCCTTAAGCTGCATTGTTGGATTTGGTGCACCAAAGCTCTATTGGACGAATTGCTGTGTCAAATAGATCCTTGTGCTACATGGTTTTTGGAAACTACCTCAAAGGAGTTTTCTTGCAAGTTTTGGTCATACCCTTATCTTATTTGCCTGTTTTGAATAGTGATTTACTCATATGCATGGAAAGGTTTAAACTGATTTTCAAATTGACCAAAACATGGATTCTTTTGTAATTAGAGCCTCTTTGCATGAATTCACAAAATTGAGAAATTTGAACCATGTAACTAGCTTCATCCATTTTTATCATGCTTAACTACTTCAAGTTACATAGAACATGAATTATTTGTTTCTTTCAATCTTATGACTTTCCTGCTTAATTGCATTTTGGTGTTTGACATCACCTTACTGCTTTGTTCATCAATGCTTTAACCCTTTTAACACCAATTGCATAAGCTTATGCCAAGTGACTTGAGACTACCATTCATTTGCTTATGTGTTCTACACATACATTTGTATCACTTTGGCATAGTGCATTGTGATGACGTGAATGTAAGCTTTCTTGTCTGTTGGAACCTTTTAAAGATCTTCATAGTTTAAGAACCATGCTTGCTATGCAAATAACAATTAACTTTCTTTTTCCTAACATTTCATTTTTAACTAACTTTTTTATTTTTTCTTTTCAATTTTCCTTTCCAACTAACTCTTTTTTCTCTTTTCTTTGACGCATAGCAACATTGTTTCTTAACGGACAAGTAACCTAATTTTCCTTGAATAAGATTGCTTGGAATCGGAATTCTAAGTGATTTTGATTCTTATTTTCATTCACATTCCAAGTCAATTCCACTTGTATGAGCTCATTTCACACATAAGCTATTATTTTCTCTGTCTTTCTGTTTCTTGCCTGCTTATCATATTGTTTTTGCCTTGTATGCCGTAGATTATATTTCATACCCCGTTTTCTGTGATTTTTTAGGATGACTGACAGGAAAGGGAAAGGCAAGGCTAAGGCCAGCTCGATCAAGAGGAAACGTACACAACCAGCCGCTGAAATAGTGGATGAGTTGTTATCTGAAAGGCAACTCGGTGAGAAGGAGAAGGCTGATCAGAATACCCCTTCTTCTGATGCAATCAAGTTTGCCAACCTCTACTGCGAGCTGAGGTTTCTGCATTTTCTGAAAAATCGGAGCCTCCATGTTGAGAGAAAGCTGCAAATACCACCCGAGCTGCGGAATGCATTACACACCAGATTGAGCAGTGGGGTTGGATATTTTTGGACCGAGACTTTGTCGGGCTGAATGCATCTTAGGTCAAAGAATTTTATTGTAACTTCTACCGAGTGACCATTGATGTAGTTCAACTCCGAGGCAGGTAGATTCTAGTCATAGAGGAAGCAATTGAAGAGATCCTCCACTTTCAACCCAAAGTAACTGATAAAGATGATTTTTACAAGATTGAAGAGGCAATCTCTACCTCATGGAGTTTGATTGGGATGCCATCCTCCAAACTATAGCTATCCACCCTGACAGTCCATGGGCATATGGACCGTCAAAGCTGAGTCCGAAGGGCATAAAGGTCAAGTATCTTACCGTCGAGGCTAGGCTGTGGCAGCAGATTATGAGTAACTATGTAATTCCCAACACTCAAGAGACAGAGATTCCATCAGATATGGCAATACTTCTCTAGTGTATCTTGAAAGGAAAGCAACTATACCTTCCAAGACTCATCAGGTGGTATATGGTCCAAACTAGGGGTGGCAAGCAGGGATGCCCGCCCCCATCCCGCCAGAAGCCCACCCTGCCTAGTGAGGCGGTCCCAAAATCCCAGCCCGCCCCGCCTAATAGCCGGCTGGCGGGCCGGCTAGCTAAGCCTGCCAAATATCCCTTTTTTTAACTTTTAACTATTAAATAATATATATAAAGGCATAAAAAAATCTCTTATATTTTTTACTTTTAACTATTATAATTTCTAAAGGTATAAACAAATTATAATTTTTATATTCACAAACATTAAATTCTTTGTAATTATAAATATCTAATAAACATAATTATAAACCAAGTTTTTATCCAAAACATAATTAAAAATATTGTTCCCAAAGCAAAATAAACATAATCCAAAACACTCAATTTTCATCTTCATTCTCTTGTAAGTTGGGTTGGGACCTTGGGAGAAGTTGGGTTTTGACAAAAAAAAACTGTAAAAATACCCCTTGCCAAAAAAATACTAAACCCAGCGGGGAAGCCCGCCAAAACCCGCAGTTTAAGCGGTGTGGGTTAGGCGAGCTTTTGTTATTTGACGGTCCCAATTTTTCAGCCCAATCCGCCTTTTTTGGTGGGGTTACGCGGGTCCGCCCGGTGGGTTTAGGCCCATTTGCCACCCCTAGTCCAGACCCATGTCAAGGGCAATCTGGCATTCCCCTGCTTGATCATGCAGATGGGTCACCAGGCTGAGGTACCTGGGAGGATGGGGATGAGAGGCCAGTAGTTATTGGTGCGAAGAAAGTCATTCCACATGGCAACTGGTTCGGTCCTCAGTCATCCACCAGACACCAAGGTCGTAGGGCACCCACCACCACTACAGAGGCAGCCACATCCTCAGCAGTAGCAAGACCCTCAGCACTACCTTCAACACCTTCAGCACCATCTATACCAGCAGCACCATCATCTACTTCGCAGCCAATTTACCGTCATGTGCAGCTCCTCTTTGAGAGGATTGACCAGATACAACATCGCAACAAGCAACGTTATGAGGGCGGCACTGATATTGATGAAGAGGAGGCCCAGGCCAATGAGGCGGAAGAGCCCCAAGCCCCAGCAGGAGACAGTGGAGATGACGGCGACGACTCCTTCCACTCAGCTTGATTTGATGAGCATCGAGGACGATGTTAATTTTTAAGTATGGGAATATCGTCATACATCGGCCAGATTATTTTGTGGTGAATTGTTCTAATTCCAGGAACTTTTATTTCAATTTTCAGTACTTGCATCTCTATTTTAGTATGTTTTTGGACTTTTATATATATTTATTGCTTTGAATACTCTTTAGTTTACCGCACTCTTTACCATTTGCTTATATATACTCTAGTCTTTTATTTTAGCTCTACATACCTTTTATCATCTTTTGTGTTAGTTAGTATATATACCTTTTTATTATCTTTGGGTCATTCTAATTTAATTCTTAACATTTTAAATATCTTATTTTTATCTTAAAAGATTTTAAATTGGTTCAATGTTGTCATACGATTAAATTTCACACGAATAATTAATGAAATGAGTAATGTAAATATTAATAACATTGTTGTTAAGTCATATATTCTTCTTTATGTTAGAAAAAATATAACCAAATTTTTTTTTGTAATATTTTTTCTTCTTGATCTCCTTATTTAAAAAAAAAAATCCAAATCCTAACGAGCATCAATGCTTCAAAATTAAAGATTTTTTTTTATGTTGATAGGTCGATTTACATATATATTAAAATCAAACACTATTAACTCTTAAATTTGTTAATTGTTTCCGTCAAATTTAATAATAGAACAATATTTAATCAGTTTAATTTTTTTTTGAAATTAAAGTAGAGCGTTTGAAAATTTTTGAAGCTGAAATAGAACGTTTAAAACGTTGAGGATCAAAATAATACATCTAAAAATCAAATCATGAATAAACAAAGTTAAAATGATTGTTACTACTGCTAGATAGCTTATTATTGATATATATTCATTCATTTTTTTTAATTAATATTTATCTTTTATTTGTTAGACATTGTACCATTTCTATATACATGGTTAATTTTTATATCATCTTGACATATAAGAAGGTTATGATATGTAGGTTTCTATTTTGATAAATTGACTACATACGCGAAGACAGATAAGATTGTAACGTCTAACATAATGAGCATGTATTATCATGCCTAAGATTAAGGTACCAAATTAAATGAATCCTTAAAGTAATATCAATTAAACATAATATCAATTTTGGTTTCTTCCAAAATTAATTAAGGTTGCTTTTGTTTTTTATTCTTAAAAAAATACTTTAGATTTATTATATATAAATGAAGAAAAAAGTAAAGCATATAATTAAATTTAAACAAGAGCTACCATATTTAGATAGATAATTATTAAAATAGATATGACATTAAATTATAATGTTATTTTTTTAAATATATTTAATTTTTTATAATTTTTTAATATATTTTTATATAGTATTTTTTTAAATATTTTTAGTATTCTTTGTTAGGACATTATAATTTTTTACTATTATTAGTTATAGTTATTTTTTTGTTTAATTTACTCTACTTAATGGGATCAACAATTCACATTATAGTTAAAATTAAAATTACTTTCTTATATTATTATTCTATCATTTTTTAGGTATATACGTAAAAATGTTAGTTGTCTTTTTTTTAATATTTTTTTTGCATCGTACTTTTTTAGTACTTTTTCCGTATTTTTTAGTACAATTTTAAATTATAATTTTTTACCAATTATGTCTGTTGTTATTTATAATTAATTTTTTATTTAATTTATTCTTTCTAATAAGATAAATCAACACCTAAATTACAATGACAAATTTTATAAAATCAAACAAAAAAATAGAATATATATTTTTTATAGTACTCTCGTACTCATTTATTTAATACTATTTTAGAGTATAATTTTTCATTACTTATAATTTTATTATTATTTTATGATTAATTTTTTATTTAATTTATCCTCTCTTCAGTGGGATTGAAAAATAATTTCTCAACTAATAATCAAACCTAGGACGTAAGAAGTGAACCTAAAAGCTAAAACTTTTAGCCTCCCAAAAACATAAGCATAATTAAACTAGTTGTGAATCAAAACTACATACAAGAAAATACTAACAAGTATGGTCGTGGTAATTTGTTGTTCTAACCATATTTCCCTTTGGTGCTTGATCCCGATCCCTTGTCCATGCAGTTAACTAGCTAGGAAATTAGTTACTAGAAGGGATGTTTTGCACTTTTGAAAAGACAGAAGGAAGAAATAAAGGCAAAAACGAAGAAAATAAAGTAAGCATCCATGCATATATCACATAAGACAAGAAACCAAATCCAAACACAAACAACAACAATGGACAGCCCTTGCCCTGTATCTGTAGTGGCATAACACTTACAGAGACAAACTAAAGACGAGTAAGCTTGTCCTTATTGAATTAAAATAAAAGACACAACACAAACTTGGTAACAAGTCAGATGTTCCTTTTCAGTTGGACTTGAAGATCCAAGACAGAATCTCAGTAGTCTGCGAGAATTGTCCAGTGGAAGCAGATATTCCAATCTTAACCTTTTCAGGCAGCTTAGTACTCAAATCGACATCATAAGTAAGAGTGTCGGGTTGGCTGTGGAGATATGTAGAGACATGGACAGTTAACTTCTTATGAGCAGAGTTATATGTTATCTTTGCAGTAGTTATCGCTGCATCATGAAAATTCCAGTAACAAACTTTTGATGACCTGATAGAGTTAACATCAATTCCGATGTGCGGATAATTGGGATCCCCAATATCGGAGTTGGAAAAAGTATCGAATTCAACAGCAACAATTCTGTCAGATGCATCATTAAAGAGGCCGAGAAACTTTCCAGAAGATTCAGGAGGAATTTCAGTGTCAGCACTAGCAAGGAAGAAGGCAAGACCATCACCAGGTCCAGGTGTATATTCAGTGTTATAGGGTTTTGAGATGCGAAAGACGAAGGTGGTTTCAAATCCTGCTCGGAGGCCACTGTGGTCGTAGAGGTGCACAGGGTCGGAGAATAAGACTCGGCCAACTCTGTTTCCCAGTGGGTTGCCATCGTCGTCCAGATTGGTGAGTCGAATGATATGGTGATCGGTAATGGTTGCGTCTCCTTGGAATTGGATCTCCTTGGAGTGCTTAGGGTCAAATTTGTGCAAGTTAAATGAGACACCCATGGCTATGATTTTGTGGTTTTTGGAAATGAAATGAGATGCGAGGGATCTGTATGAGTTTGGGATGGGATGCCAAGCCTACTGCACCAGCTCGGTATTTATAGTGTGGCGATTGGTCTAATTAAGTACCTTAGCTTCCTTCTTAAGGTACGTAATAGGTAGTGTAGCAAGTGATGATCAACAAAAACAAAATACAAAAGATATTAGATAGGTCGTTGTTTTTCACATGCATGGCCTTTAACAACCATTAACAGTTTAACACTACGTCACGTCCATAGTGTAATATATATGGCGTCACCCTCTAGCTTCATCACCTATCATAAATGCTTCTTATCTATACTACGCGTTATCACTTACTCGATTCAATTATTGAGGATTACAATGTGAGATCCCTTAATACCAGAAGAAGACCGTGCTAATATAGTCCTTCATTCTAGTTTAGCTAGATCGGTCGTCCATGATGATAAATGCTTATACTACCAACTACTTTTAATTATTTGTACTGCAAGTCTGCAACGTGTATGTGAATGCATGACTATGAGGCAAGGATATTAATCCTATAGCTACCAAATTCCAACTATCTTCCTATTCTTATATAGTGGAATTCAAAATGTGACTATCTGTTTCTATTTGCAGTGCGGTGCTGCTAATACGAAGCTAAGAGTTCTTGGTCATCATTTAGTTACAAATATACAGCTCTGATAAATAAATAAATTGAGAAATGCTAGAACACTATTAAAATTTATTATTTTTGGTCATTAGTTAGCCATCAATGTTTTAAAGTATGAAATTTTTTATTTAAATAAATATTTTATTTACCAAAATAAATAATTATAAAAATTATTACAAAAACAAGTCTTCCAATCTTATTTCATTTACACTATAAATGAGTTTTATTTACAATGTAAATAAGATATATGAAATTTAAAAAGATACACATATCTAAACGAGATACATTTACAATAATTATCTTGTTTATACTGTAAACGAGATATTTGTATTTATAAACATAAAAATATAATTTTTTAAAATAATAAAAAATATTAATAATTTAAATTGGACCAAAGAATGTTTCAAATAACAGCGAAGATGGACGGTTTTAAATAATGGAAAGATAGGCGGTTTTAAAATAATAAAAAAAATAAGCGGTATTAACTAACTAATTAATGGGCGACTGGACGTATCACGTAACTTGAAACTGTCCATTTAAATTCAACATATTATTTTTTTAGAAACCAACCCATTTTTAAATTATTAATAAAAAATTTAGTATTAATTTACTTCATTTTTAAGTATATTTTTTTAAAAAAAATATACGTTAACATTTAGCTCCTAAATTAATTTCGGAATATTTGTATATATTTATACATATAATAATTAAATTGTCATAATAAAATAAAAAAATCATAATAAATAAATAATATAAATTGCTTACACTAAGCATACTGTCAGGCTAATTCATCAGAGCTTTGCAATTTTATAGGCCCATGTCCCAAAAAAAAAAAGAAGAGCCATGCAGCGTTAGCGTTAGGTTCTCAAGTTTCCAATTTTTGTAGGTGATACGGATTCATAAATTTTTTGTTATTTTAAATTAAGGAGCAAAATGATCATTTTGTCAAGGTCAAGAATTTAATTATTAGAAGAAGGAAAAGTATACGTTGTTAAGATACTATCTACCAACTTTTGACAATAATAATTAATTATTATTTTTTTAATTTTTTAAAAAATAAAATTTGAATAATCAGGATTTAATCAAAATTTATCCTTTTATTTTTATTTTCACTTAAAAATCTTAATCTCTCTCCCAAATCTCCCGTCTTTTCTCCATCCTAGTCTCCTTGCATCCGTTGCCACCGCTTCATCCGCCATTCGTGCAGAGAAGACAACCAGCATCGCGCGTCTGCTTCACCGTCATTGCGTCCCTTCAGCCACCCTACCTCGCGTGCAGCCGAGCTCCCACTCATCGCCTTTTCACCACGCGTTCTCCATCGCAGCTGTGATGCATTCCCGCCTTGTCGTTGCACCGTCAGAGTCCACGAGCTCCCGTCGTCGTTGCAGACTGCCGCTAGGTATAGTTACTCAATGGTTCAATCTCTCTCTCTAAATTTCTGATTTGTCCAAGTGCATGTCTATGGTGTTTGAATTTTAGTTGATCAAGTATGTTATTCACTATTTTTGGAATTTTTGTTGGTGTTATATGTGAATCCACATGTGCATGGTGTTTGAATTTTTAAATATTTTACAAGGCTGCAAGCCCAAGTCCCAACTCTTCCACGCACCAAGGTGGCTCGCTGCATACAGTTCAACTATGGAAAAGCTGTGTTTATTCAGGTAAATTCCAACTCAATGAAATTGAAGAATTGCTTTTCTTATTATTTTATTTGATAGTAAATATTTGAGAAAAAGAGAGAAGAGGGTGTTCCAATCCAATGTAAGGGCAATTTCAAATTTCCAATGATTGTCTATCCCATAAGTAGGATTCTTATTTTTCAATTTAGGAATTTTGGTCTGTTGTGTGTGTTCATGGAGTAATAAGAAGTAGAGCCATTTTTTTACTCGTTGAAAGTCATGACTTATTTTGTGGATAAATTAAAATATTGACTAGTCAGTAAAGATTTTAACTTGTATCACCTACTGAAGAACAAAATTTGTCTAAGGAAAGCCTGTGAGTGTTGTTGCTTAAACATGAATATTTCTAGCTTAAACTCCATTCTATAATGCACCCATTATGTTTGTAATCTTACTCCCTTAAGCTGTGGATTTTTCGTTTTTTGAGGTTTCAAACGTGTCTTCCTCTATTGGTATAGCATGTTTCTTTTTTTATATGTTCTGAATGTTTCTATTTCGTAAGTTTTGAATATTTTTTTTTTGTGTTTTGGATGTCTTTTGTTAAAGGTTTTGAATTTTTTTTTGTTATTGTACATTTGCTGAGTAAAAAACATACAAGAAGAAGAAGACGACATCCGAAAATAGCCTTTGGATGAGAGTGCTGGTTATTGATGATGATCCATTATGGCTCAAGATCCTTGAAAAGATCCATTTAAGTTTCCTTCCTTTTCTTTTCTGTTTTAGAATAGTTACAATTTCTTGTTGTTGCTGTGTATTTATACAAGTGACTCTTACTGCAAATAAAACAAGGATATCTTATATATTTGTGCCATTTAAGTTATCATTCAAGTTATCATTCGTGCCATTTAAGTCTATCTCTTAATCAAATAATACAAATTGTGATTGCTGACCAAATTAAAACTTTTTCACTATGTTAATAAGACTTGTCTTTGTTTCACAGAAGTTGGTCCCTAGAAAATTCTAGATTTGATGAATGTACCATGACTTACCAGAGAAAATATTGGTAAGTGGTGGTTTAGTAGTATATTTGGTGTGGATTATTTTTTAATGCAAATCGGATCTTCCAACTATAATGTATGGTGTGTTTTTGGTGGAATTCTTTTATGCAAGTTGCATGTTTCCTTTCAAATTTGTTCTAATTTTTGTCTTGGTAGGTAGCAATAGTAATAATTTTGTGCATTTTTTTTATTTTCTGCAATATAGTAGTACGTAAATCAGTGGATGATTATCAGCTTAAGCCTTGCTAGTTGCTTAATTAGCTTGATGGAATATGTATATATGGCTCCACAGCAATATGATTCACATTACATTTGTGTGCTTAAATTAATTATTTTGCATGATTTATGCTTCAATTCATCACTGCGCATGCATTGATGCACATTATTTTTTTCAAATTGTTTTGTGTATATAATTGACTAATTTACTCTTTGCGTGGTGATTTTTCTCAGAAAAATTATGTAGCAGCCACTCAAAATGGAGAGGTTGATTCTATTGTTAGAGCGAATGAATGATTTTTACCTTATTTTTTTACACAATTGTTGTAGCATACATGTTTTTGTGCGTAATACACCAATATTATTATAGTATTCTTTTTTGTGTGATACATTGATACTTTTAAAGCATTGAGAATGCTGCCCCCTTCCTTAACTTAAGGAACCCCCCCCCCCCAAAGCCTCGGAAGAAGGACCCCCCCCTTTCCTTTGACCAACGGGTCCTCGAACCAACCTTCCCTACCAACTCCAATTCGGTCTATGTTCAGTTAGTGCTCACCCGACCATTCCTCTCTCTTACTCTCCAAAAACTAACATACGATACAGTTTAACTTCACGGCACGGCAAAAAAAAAAGTGCTATGGAAACTCCCAATGTCAGGTGCAACTTTCCATTGGTCCTTGGCTTCCACCTACAGCGAATATGGAGCAATTCCCGTTCAGAATAAGAGAAGTAGGATAAGTACATGTTATTCTATTATTATAAGGCATTCAGAATGAGCGAGTCATCTTCATAAGTACATGTTATTCTACTGTTATAAGTTTTCCAGGTGCAAACTTTAAAGCGAATCAGCACTAGTTATATGAGTTCTATTTATGGAGGAAACAACTTAGGAGGTTCTGGTTAGCAGAAGTCAATTTTGCAAGTTTATATTTTCAAGTTTTTAAAGAAATATTTTGTTTTTTTTTCTTGTTTACTAAAAGAATCTCCACGAAAGTTTTATTACGTAAACTCGGGTGCAAAAATCATATCCTCTCAAGACACTTCTTGTTAAGACACTTCTATAAATAGACATATCCATAAACACATGCATTAAAAGACACCTCCATTAAAATGACTTATCCTTCACCTCTATTCAAAAGACACGTCATTTAAAAAGACATATCATCTAAAGACACATTTACAAAGGATACTTCCATTGAAAAGACACATACATAAAAAAGACATATCATACAAAGACATAACCACCAATGACACATCCCTTTAAAAACACATGCATAAAAAGGTACCTCCATTAAAAACACTTATCCTTTGAAGATATTTCCAATAGAAGACACCTCCATTAAAAAGACACATCATTTAAAAAGACATATCCTCTGAAGACGCATTCACAAAAGACACCTCAGTTAAGAAGACACATTCACAGAAAACATGTCCATTAAAAAGGCACATGCATGTGAAGACATATCCTCTGAAGTCACATTTACAAAGGGCGCCTTCATATAATGACATGCATTAAATTAGACACGTCCAATGAAGTTATAAGTAGAATACATTTCCATTAAAGTCGCTTCAAAACATTACCTTGTTAAAAGAAACCAACTGTATGTCGGAAACCAAAAGACACATCAATGCCCCAATATAGGATTCACATCCATAATAGACAGAACTTCTATGAAGTAGCCAAAAAAATGTTTTCCATAGTCTAACTAGAAATGCCTACTAGCAAGTAAGACAATCAGCATGTGTAACACAAGGAAAATATCAGGATGAAACAAAAGTGATAAAAGATAAGGGGGGTATCATAAGACTAATTAATCAAGAATGTTCTATGCAACTTTCTTCTTATCAAGTTTCTTATCATGCTCTTCGTGCTTAGTGCTGTGAATGTTGTCCTAACCTCCTTACGTTTGTTCCTGGGATGATTGCAGCGCACAGTAGTTTGAGGACTTTTGTCAAGGAACTTCAGTGCTTGCGCAAGGGCCGAATTATTAGGATCTACAATGATTTCGAGCATTATTTCCTTCCTATATTCCCTCAAGGTGTCCTGTATGTAAAAATCAACATTGTATAATGGCATTAGTTACTAATACCCATGAGACTTTCGCATAAATCATTTATTCAAACATCAAGGATTTGGAAGCCCACATTATCCCATTGTTGCATTTTACCGCCTTTAGTCCAGTACTTTATGAATTTTACAAACACATCCAAGTAAGTTTATACGAACAACACATTAGTCCAATAAAGATACATCTAAAGAATTATTTAGTCAAAAGACATAATCATAAATACTTTCCACATCAGAAAATAGTATAGGTTTCAACTTTTCCGTTACCAAACATAAGAAGAGATAAATTCTTTCAATAGCAGCCTCCATTAAACAAACAAAAATGATGAAACATTGACCAAATCACAATTAAATTCAGTTCATGACAAGCAATTTTAAGATTAGACACATTAATCCAGCAAAGACACTTTTAGATGAGTTTTCACTCAAAAGATACACCCATGAAATATTTCAACATCAACATATACTAATCCAGCAAAAATTATGTAGAAGTGACAATTAACATACTTAACATGAACAAAATAAATTAAACTCAATAACTAACAAGTATCCATATAATATAAACAATGGAACATAGCATAAAAACAAATTTAACTTAAAGACCTAAACACGTTCTAGCCAAAGATTCTAATTTCATCAAATAAAATCCATATGATATTATACTTATAATAAGATCATGCAAGATACATAAATAAGTACTAACCAAGGAGGTAACTCAATAGCAGATTCACAGCAGTGCACGGTGAACCGAAGCAGCGTGCGTGCAGACTGCAGAGCCGAGCATGCATAGTTGAGGCACCGTCATCTGGACGAGTAGCGAAGATGATGCAAATTCAATCGCACGACTACGTGGTGACCTTCAATCGAAGCTTGCCAACGGAAGACCTGTGTCGCCGTTGATGGAAGCTTGCCGGCGGATGCTATAATGGTTGATGCAATTGCGGGCAGAATCACTAGCGGCGCTGACCTGAGTTGACGCCGGTGACAAGAACGCGTTGGAGGTTGACTGTTTGAAGACATATACATCAGGGGTTTGGGGGTGGAGGTGTTCTACACGGTGAAAATCAATATGAATTAGGTTGGCGGCGGCGACTGGCGGAGACGACAACTCTGATGGCTATGCTGCATTGGAGAAGGATATGGGGGTTGGGGGAGTGTGTCCACGGTAAGAAAATGTGGGTATAGGATAAATTAGGGTTAGTGTGGTAAACTAGTGAAATTAGGAATTGATTTGGGTTAATTTGGGATGTCACTTTTGGAATTATGTGGGCTTGGAGTCTAGCCCATTTAAAGTTGGCAGATGTTGGTAGAAATACTATTGGTAAGTAGCGGGATTGTTAGAAGAATTACATATGCTAAATTTAATAGAGGAGGTAAACATTATTTTGCAAGAAAACGGAGATTAAAATTAAAATTTCGGAAGTTGTCGTCACCTAGTACTTTTGAAGACTAGGTCGGATGGGAGGAGGATGCGACAAGAGAAGGCAAAGTTGTCGTCAGCGAGATAGTGGAGCTTGAGCCATAGAAACTCTTGCAGAGCACCTTCACCTTCGTATCCATATGCTCGGTTCAGGTGCCTATTCAAGGGATGCAACACGAACAAGAACCACCGGTGATTCAGACCATTGAAATCAATGTTGTGTGTGAAGAATCACTTTGTTGAAGCATTTGTGTAGTTGGCGCTACCTAAAAACATGGTGGTCATCATTGGGAGAGGGATGCAGGTGGACGTGGAGGCTGTGTTGGCGGTGGTAGTGTTGATGGAAGTTGGAGGAGAAGTAAGCTTGGTTTGAAAGGAAAAGAGAATGTGGAGTTAGATTTGAAATTTGAGAAATTAGATTTGGGTAATTTTAGAAATATTTCAATTATTGTTCCCAAAAAATTTCAATTTTCTATGTCTCCACTTTCTAAAAGTATTGAAGAGACTGAAATTTTGTGTCCGGAGACTAAAATTTTAGTTCTAATCTTTAACTACTAAATACAATACTGAGTCTTAATCCCCTAATCTCAATTTCAGTATCGCATACCAAAGCAGCCTAAGGTGATATGAAAAAAGATAAACAAAATGTCATGAATTGAAATTGAATAAGAAAGATACATTAAAACTGAAATAGAAAGAAAAAAGATAGGTTGAAATTGAATAGAAAGAGAATCACTCTACTTTCTATCCAACTTTTTTATGTAACAAGAAAAGGACTCTTCAACCTAACTTGTCCACATCATAGTTTGAAAATTGAATTGAAGGGACTCCGCAACCTTCTACCCAATTTCCCGTGCAATAAGAGAGGAA
Organism: Arachis ipaensis; assembly: GCF_059453495.1. Lineage (NCBI taxonomy): Eukaryota > Viridiplantae > Streptophyta > Magnoliopsida > Fabales > Fabaceae > Arachis > Arachis ipaensis. Next base: position 147,965,160 of record NC_142444.1, read on the forward strand.
CCCACTCAACCTCACTTGTCCACACCATAGTTTTATCACGAAACAAAAAAATGCTTTGGCACCTCTAATCACTCAATACTGCGACTACAATAGCTAAAGAGGTATTTATAACCTCTTAGATGATTAGGTTAAAACAAAGAAAACCCTAAAGCCTAGAAACATAAACTCCAATCTAGTAACTAAATAAATAAAAATCAAAATACATTAAAATAAACTAATAACCACTACAACATTTTGGGTCTATGGCCACGATTTTTTTTATGGTCACAATTTTTTACCGTGAAAAAAAAAATGAAACCTATGGTCACGGTTTTTTAAAAAAGGGTGACCATAGAGTACCTATGATGACGGTTTTATAAAAAAAGGTGGCCTAAAAGGATCTATGGTCACGATTTTTGGAGGTGACCTAAAAGAGTCTATGGTCACGATTTTTCAAAAAAGGGTGACCTAAAAGGGTCTATGGTCACGGTTTTAGGGGGTGACCTAAAGCAGTCTATGGTCACTGTTTTGGGGAGTGACCTAAAAGGTTCTATAGTCACGATTTTGGGGGTGACCTAAAGGGGTCTATGGTCACGGTTTTAGGGGTGACCTAAAAGGGTTTATGATCACGGTTTTGGGAGGTGACATAAAGGTATCTATGGTCATGATTTTGGGGGGGGGGTGACCTAAAAGGGTCTATGGTTACAGTTTTTCGAAAGGGTGACCTAAAAGGGTCTATGGTCACGGTTTTGAAGGTGACGTAAAGATATCTATTATTACAATTTTGGGGGTGACCTAAAAGGGGTCTATGGTCACAGTTTTACGAAAGGGTGGCCTAAAAGGGTCTTTGGTCACGGTTTTTGTGGGTGACTTAAAGGAGTCTATGGTAACGGTTTTGGAGAGTGACCTAAAGGTATGTACAGTCACAGTTTTGGGGGTGATCTAAAAAGGTCTATGGTCACGATTTTTTGAAAAAGAGTGACCTAAAAGGAGTCTATGGTCACGGTTTTGAGTAGTGACCTAAAAGGAGTCTATGGTCACGGTTTTGAGTAGTGACCTAAAAGGGTCTATAGTGACGATTTTAGTGGCTGACCTAAAAGGGTGTATAGTTTTACAAAAGGATGACCTTAAAAGAGTTTGTGGTCACAGTTTTTGAAAATGAATTCTTTTTTTAACTAAATCGGGTTTTGATTATTTGAATTTCAATTAATTAAGGTTCTTATATATTTTTTATGATTTTGAATATTTTATATATTTAAAATTTAAAAATTTTAATAATAAAAAACTAACGAGAATTTTATATGATTTACTTTAAATATTAAAATTTTAAATCTAATTTTATAAATAAAAATTTAAGTTGAATACTATTAATTTTAAATTAAAAAATTATTTAAAACTTAAAACTAATTAATAAGTTAACAAATAAGTATTATATTTTTAAAATAATTTAAATAAATTATGGTTGATGTTTAATTACTATTCTACCTTCTAATTTTATTAAAATTTTTACACTAGCGTAGTCCCAAGCCTAATCCTAACCTTAATTACTATTTAAGATTATTTTTGTAACTAAATCAGGTTTTGATATTTTGAATTTAAATTAATTAAGGTTCTTATATACCTTTTAATGATCTTGGGTATTTCATATATTTAAAATTTAAAAATTCTAATAATTAAAAACTAATGAGAATTTTATATGATTTAATTTAAATATTAAAATTTTAAATTTAATTTTATAAATAAAAAACTTAAATAAAATACTTTTAATTTTAAATTAAAAAATTATTTAAAACTTAAAAATAATTAATAAATTGACAATAATATTATATTTTAAAATAATTTAAATAAATTATGGTTGATTTTCAATTACTATTTTATCTTTTAATTTAATTTAAATCCTTATACTATCCTAATACAAACCTTAATCCTAATTTTTAAACCCTAACCCTAATTCTATCCTAGTTTTAAACCCACCCACCTACTAATCCTCACACACTCAACAAAAAAAAAAAAGAAAGAAATAGATAAGAGAGGGAGCTGGGGAACGTGGAAAGAAAAAGAAGAGAAGATGAGGAATTGATGATGGCTGCATTTAAACTAGACTGATATAAGCAATAAACATATTTCAAGTACTACCATACAACACAGTAGAGCTAGACAAGACTAATACTAATTACTTAAAGTATAAGTTTACAAAAAAGATCATCTAAAAAGTGAAAACACAAAAACTCTGATCCTCTGGATTCAGTAATATCATAATAAGTTAAAGATAAATTTCTGGTAAAAAACAAGGTGATCTACTCTATAAGAGTATATATACTCAAAGGACCAAAGAGAAAAGTTGACTATTTTAGCACTAACTGAAAATAGAATTCTTAACTAACTTGCTATTACTCTAACTAACTTTGACTCTTTCATCTCTCTTTAACAGCTCGGAATGGAACCTCAACTATTCTGATCTTTACATTATAATTATTGAAATATAATGATATTCAAGCATTGCATTGTGTTGGCCTTGTTATATTAAATGTATAATATGATGACTAAATAGCAATGACATATATACATAATATAAATAAAGCTATAATTAGCGAGTTGGGGGCTGAAAAGAGATTGGCATGAAAGCTCCATGAAAGCCATAACGAACTCTACATGGCAATGTAATCTTGCCAACTGCCTCACCACTTAACTTCTTTGCAAAAATTATATGAACCTCCATTCATGCAATTATTATTATTATTATTATTATTATTATTATTATTATTATTATTATTATTATTATTATTATTATTATACATGGCATGGAACATAATTAAGAAGAAGTAGTTCCTACTTGTGATAAATTAATGTCATCATTGTGAACAAAAGCAATGATCCAACCATCATCTTTTTCTTCTTCCATTTCGATACCCCCTTCTTCTTTAGGGACAAAGGCGAGTCCAGTGCAAAACACATTGCTGCTTTCAAATGCATGATATTCCATTCTTATAACCTTTTTCTAATTTTATTTACACATTATTCAATTTTGTAATTCATCAAATTAAACAATACTCAATGCATATATAATTATTAATTGTACCTCAGATGATAGTTGTTCTTCAAAGTATAACTTAGCTAGACCTCTGTATTTTGGCATATCTAACAACTCATACACACAAACCCAGCATTTTTAAACACAAAAACTAAGCTTGAATAATTTATAAATAAATAAATAGGTACCTGCAGAAAAGCTTGCATTGGGATCCACCACTTGGGTGTATGCGTATTTATTCTTAACTCCTATAAAACTTTCATTGAGCACAGGAAAATCCATAAACTGATTTTGAAAGTGCAAAAAATGGATTCCAATATCAAATTGCAAAGTAACAAAGATGAATGACACTTGAGCTGAAGAAATTATGCACAAACAGGGATTGAGAGTAAAGTAGAGAACTAACAAATTAATATAACCATACATCCACTCTCCCTTCTTTATAATCTCTTATAAAATAATTTTAATCTCATCACCTGAACTATAAGACTCGTACATTCTTTTGAACATGCTGACATTCACTTAACAGGGTTTCCAAAGATGAATGCAGAGTGCTAAGCCTATTAATTGGCCCCGTTGATTTTCTTTAAGAATGCTAAACGATGAAGAGTAGTCACTATTTCCTTATGCTCTGTGCTTCCTTGCTTACACATTAGACCCAACAATGCAGATTTCTATCAAAGAGAGTTCTTTGTTTCAAGAATTCATTAATACCATCTTATCTAACTTGCATGCTGAACTGAAATCCTTGAAAACTGACATGGGTGGACCTAAGTCAATTATATCTTTGCTAGTAAACTCAAAACATTGAGCTAGAACATGTTGCAATGATAACTACTATTATTGAAATTGAGATCTAGCATCTAGCTCCTGCTTAATGTAACAAAATTCTCTTTTCAGCTAATAATTTTAATACAAAAAAAACGCGTAAGAACAGAAAATATTACTCTGGTTTAAAGTTCAAACTAGGAACCTCAAATTTGACGCATTTCAAAAAGCTTTCCATACACAGAATCTAACACCACCACTATGTTATACACAGAATCTAACAACAACACCATGTTAGATGAAGTAGATAGAAGCTTAATTTTTTTTTCTTGATTCTGTATAGTTATACAATTGGGGAAAATTTGGGAGCAGCAAAATTGGGGCAGAATTAAATTGGGAAAAAAGGAGAAAGGGGAAGAACGAACCAGAGAGAGGGGAGAGGGAGCGATCGAGCAGCACACAACAGGGGAGTGGGGAGGGTGCCGACGACGACACTAGGACGGACGCCGACGATGACACGGACATGCACCGCGGATTGAGGAGACTTGGATGACCACTTTTACTTTCCTTTCGTGTGACCGAGATAGATGGCGTAGGGAGCACACCAGTAAAAGAGAAGTACGACGACAAGGACAAAGTTGCTAGAACTGATGGAGGGAATGAGTCACGACAGCAGTGTATCTTAGAGAAGGTGATTGGCGCCTTTCCTCTCCTAGGGTTCGAGCGAAAAGTGAAAGAATGGCGCCTTCTGTTTTTTGCCAAACATTTTATTAAACAGTCCAAAAATATGTTCTTTAAGGTGGTTGGGAGACAAAAACGCCACGGATCTCATCAGTCAGCAACGTTTCAAGTGCACACTACCATCACCGCTGTTATTCCGTTAATTGGTGGCGATTCCAGAAACGGCTGGTAATTTGCGGCCGCTATTTGTCATGTATCTTGTAGTGACCCTTTGTAATTACCATGTTGTGGTCAATGATCTAGGATAAGAAACCTTGACTCTTAATCCTTTCCATGAGTGTTTTTTAGTATTTATAGTTCCTTAGTTGTAGCTTTACTTGCTTGTTCGTCATACTTCCCCCAAAATTCTCATAACAATTAATATGCACACTTTTCTGCAATTCCTTTGAGAGACGACCCAAGGTTTAAATACTCTCGGTTTTCATTGGTTTTCATTGTGACAAACAAATTAAACTTTGATTGAGAGTTGTTTGTTGGTTTGGATCTATACTGGCAACGTGATTATTTTGTGAAAATTCCGAACCGATGATTTCCCTCCATCATGTTTTTGGTGTCGTTACCGGGGAATTACAAATGTGCGCTTGTTATTGGTTAGTTGTATATATGTTAATATTGTGAATAGTTGCTTTAGTTTCTTTGTTGGTTTTTGCTAGTTATAGGATTATGTTCTCTTTGTTCTTATTAGCTTTTGCTTTTGTTTTCTCTTGTTACTATGAATCTGTCACCCTTTTAGCTATGAGTTTGGTTCTTACTATGTTGTAGGAAATGAAAATTTCAATGAAGGTTTGCATCAAGGATGGAAAAATCAAAGGTGGGAGGGGCCTCAAGCATATAAACGATCTTCATGGCAATAACCTCCTCCGGCATACTAGCATAATCCGTCCCGTGGTGCATACCAATCCAATGGTTATGACAATTCTTCTTGTGATTATCAACTACAACCACCATATGCCTATGAACACCCTCCTCAACATAGCCCTCAATTACAATACTCATTAGCCTCATACCACAAAACTCCTCCCCATAATCCACCTCCATTATATTGCCAACCTTTTATACTACACTCTTGTGACTACTATGAACGAAGACCGATAGAGGCACCACCGTTCCAACACATATACTCCCAAGAACCATCAATTTCATATATACCACCTTAATACCTCCACCAATATGAACCGCCTTCCAATTGTGAACCCTTTCTACCAAACAATGAACCCTCCTCTCTACCTCAAGCACCAATGGATGACATCCTTCGCACCATTCTCCAAGAGCAAAGAGAATTTCGTATCATTCTTCAAGAGCAACGTGAATCTCAAAGGAGGCAAGAAGAATTCATGGCTACCTTGACCAAGGTAGTAAGTATCTTAGCCTCACAATGCTCATGCAATCAAGGCACTTCCATGGCCGAATGTGGAGAATCAATTAAAGAGCGTAATATGAAAGAGATATTAGAAACTTAAGTGGAGGATGAGGAATGGACTTTTGTATTGGAACAAGTGGAGAAAGCCGAAATTGTTGTAGAGAAAGAAGTGGTTGAAGATTTAGGAGATGTTGAATGCAAAGAGGAATCTAGAGTTGTAGAGTCTTTTTCCGTTGAGTTTGAAAGTGATGCTGAAGAGGGTGTGCAACCTCCAAAGCATATTATGAATGAAGAATTGGAAGAAATGGACCAAGCAACTAGATCTCTTAGTGATGATGATTTCGTATCCACGTATGATTTCCTCGAGTTGGAGGAATCTTCTCCCATTGAATTTGAGGCTGATGTTGAGATAGAGTTTACTCAACCTCCAACTTATGACTTGAGCGATGGAAAAGAGTTAGAAGAAATTGGTGAGGAAAAGATTGAAATTGAAGAATCTTGTCAAGTGGTGGAAGTCTCTCAAAAAGGATGGATGGGAGTGGAAATAGCTTTGTCAAGACCGTTGGAGACATCTCTCCCTAAGCAACCACCATCCATTCTTTCATTCAAGTGGGTAAAATTCATATCTCTTAGCTTTCTTATTCCGCTTGAATATGGGTTGCTTGAGACAGATAGTCAACTTAGAGCTCTTTGTAGATTTAAGAGCAAAAGAATGATGGTTAGTGGTTGGAAATACCATTCAAGGTTCATTATGGTTGAGAGGTCAAAGTTGAAATTCAAAGGTTGTGTAGTGTAAACCCCCGGATTTTTAGAAAATAAATAATGAATTATTTATAATTATATATATGATTTTCTTTTTAGAAAGATTATGAGACTTCATGTTTTAAATTAATTTGGTTTTATATAAATTTCAATTATAATTAGATACTTTTGATTTACTGAAATTAATGGTTCTTGCTAAATTAAAATTCAAAGTTTTAGTAATTGGAAATAAAAGAGAGTTTTGTATATAATTTAAATTAAATAATTAAAAGTTTTGATTAATATTATTTATTTATCTCTAAATTATAAATTAGAGTATTTAATTAAAAATAATTTGTAATTTGAAAAATAAAATAGTGTTTTTTAAAATTAATTATTATATTGATTAAATTTGGTTTTAAATTAAAACTCTACTCAAATCCTAAATTCCCAATTCTAAACCCTAATGCCTAATCCACTAATCCTAATCCTAATTTCTAAAACACCCACACATGTATACCCCTCCAACCACCTGTTCATTCTTCAATAAACCACAATTTACTCTTTCTCACCGCCACACCGCTTCCCCTTTCTTCTAAAATGCTACCATACAGCAATAGAAATAAAAAGCAAGAAAGAAAAGAGAGAGATCTGAGAGTGAAGCTGTGACAGGGAAGGGAGAAGAGGAGAGGGAGGAACTGCGCCACCACTGCGGGCCTTGGGCTCGCCGTTCATGCCCGTCACGTTGTCGCCCAGCTGCGTCCAACCCACTGCCAGTAGCCGCCATCGTCGCCAACAACAGAGGAGAGAGAAAGAGGCGAACGCGAGGAGAGAGAGAGAGAAGCCGTGCCAGCCCCTTGCTGCCGTGCGGCATCGCTGTCCAAGGGAGGAGGAAGGCCGCGCAGCTATTGCGAAGCCACCGTCTCCGTTAGTTGCTCAGCCTTGTCTCTGATTTTGGTTCCCCTTTTGTGTGCCGAAGTCGCTGTTGCCGTGATGGTGGCCGTGGGGTTGCATGTGCTTAAACAAAGTTGTTACTGCTGCTGCTCCATTCCTCTGTTCTTTTCAAGTTTTAGTAAGTTGTCCTTGTTCCCAAACCCTCATTATTACCATTCTGCTTCCATGGTTGATTGAGAATGTTGAGATGTTAATATGTTAGGGTTATGCCAATACCACTACAAATTGTTCGATGGCATTGCTATTAATGATTCGGTTTAAAGTTGTTGTTGCGGCTGCTGCTGCGAGTTAGAACGAAGTTGGAGTCACGTCTAACCTTGTGGGTTTCGACTAACTGAGGTAGGGAATTTGTTTTAAAAGTAACGGTTTTAACTTATGAATGCTACTAAAATTAAAAGAGTAACTGCAAATGGTTTATGGTTGCTTTGTGTGAATAATTGACGGAATTGAGTTGAATTATAACTGTAGTTGGTGATTGATTTGATGATTGTGCGTACTGAATGTTGTAAGGGATAGAATAAATGGTGTTACTTTTGTTGCTGAGCTTGCTGGTGTGAATTGATGAGTTATTATGTGTTTGAATGATGATGAGTCTATATGGAAAATTATGCTGGGCATAGTGTAGAAAAGAAAAGGTTTGATGATGCTTAAGTATTTGACATCGAGTGAATTATTAATTCTGGGTTCTTGGGCTGTGTTGGCAATGAAGACAATTTTGAATAACTGGAAAGAGGTTAAACGTGTGATTTTGGAAGGGTTATAAGTTCAAATGTGGTTTTTGATAAGTAAGGTTGTTGAAAATGCTTAAGGCAGAATTTCTGCATACATGACAGTAGAAAGAATCAATTTCTGGGAACATCCCAGGTCATATATTTGAATGAAACTATTTTTGCATGAAACATTAATGTGTTTTGAGCATCTCGTAAAAAATTCAGAATTTATTAATGAGTGGTTTGGGAGAAATGAATTTTTGAAGATTGATGGTTTCTGCAGAAAATTCTGTTTCTTTACTGCAGAAGCACCAACTTCCAACTCCCTTAACTTTCAATTCTGGTAAGTATTTGAGCTGAAACCAACGGCATTTTCAATCTTCCTGTGTCCACAATCTTCATTTTAAATTTCATGTCGATACCCTACTTAACCAAGTAGATATGTTGAAAAGAGTATGGGTAGCTCACTGGATTTTGGAAATCGAATTCTAAAAGGCATGGCTGTGTTTCTCACTTCATAACTTTTTCATATGACATGATATTAATCTGGAATTTGATTCAATGAAAAGCTAAAAGAGTCTTGTTTGAGGTCGTGAATTTTGAAAGGCAATGGGTGAAAATTGGATTTTTAAGGAATTTATCAAACTTACCAATTCCTGCTGTTTTTCTGCATTTTCTTAGAAAACAATAACAGAATTTTAAGAGAGATGGTACAAGTTTTAATTGTAACCAAATTACCTCAACACCAAGTTTTGCTTTTAAACCAGTAGTACTATAACAACTAGGAAGGGTTTAAAGTTAATTGGTGATGCGGAGGTATGTATAGTTAAGCGGTGATGCGGAGGCATGTTTAATAATATGGTGATGTGAAGGTATGAGTATGTAATTGGTGATGTGGAGGTATAATAAAATGAAAGAAAATGAAAAGTCATGAATGAAATAAATAAATGAGAATTGTATGTTAAACGGGCCCTGTGCCAAACTGCTAATGCGAAATTGTCCGCCTAACGGATAGCCTGAGATTGCTAATGCGGGAATGTTCGCCTAATTGATAGCACTGTTCCTTACTGTGATACACATTGAACTATAATTATAATGAGGCCTAATTGACACGGGTAACCATGATGCCAAGGTGTCTAATTGACACAGTAAAGGGACCATAATCGGGGTTCACTCCGAGTAACGTCGGGTTGCGGGTAGACAACCGACGCATGAGCTCATGGCCTGCGCTAGGAACAGGCATGCATCATCTTGTTTGCGTATTTACATTTGATTGTGTTTGCTTTATTTTATTTATTGTGTTTGTGCTGTTGTTTTGGTGATGTGCTTACATGCTTTATGGATATTTTACTTGTTTGTGTTGTGGTCTTAATAATGTATTTAGGAATGATGTTTATGGATAAGGAATTGTTAATGTGATTGGAATTTTGTTTAATTAACGTGAATTAAAGGAAGGAACTTCAAACTATTTTAAGTGAAATTGCTTTTATGATATGAATTAGCTATTTATATTTACTCTGTTTAGTGCGGCATTCCTATTCCCTACTGAGAACTAGTGGTTTGTTCTCACCCCAAAATCTTCTACCCTTTCAGTGACAGGCTCGGAGACTCAGTTTGAAGCCGCGGGCGATTAGGAGTTTTATTTAAGTTAAGTTTATGTGTCGAGTTATTTTCATAGAATTCCCTCGCCTTTGTTATTTAAGATTTTATTTTATACCGAGGGATAGGAATTGTATCTGAATTTCTTTTGAGGTTTTTTGTATAATATTTATCATTATTACTAATTAAGTGATTACTATTACCTGTGTGTTCTTTGATGAATGATTTTGATTAATGAGAAACAATATTTTCCGGCATTTTCTTAAAAATCGAAACGCGGTATCAAACTAAAGGCTCAATATTAAATAGTAAATAAGGAAAACAGGTCAGTAACGCCTTGCTTTTGGTACGATCATGACGTGCTGAAAGTTAGGGTGTTACATTATGGTATCAGAGCAGTTCGTTCCCGTTAGAGCCTTGGGATTGGACTAACTATGCTTCATTGCATATTTTGAGTGTCTGTCATGCTTAGTGACTTGTTCTGATAACAAGAATTTAGATTTGATATGCATGACTGTCTGATGATTAACGCTGTTAGTCTACCATTGCATACCTCATGGTATTAAGTCTGGCCAACTTAACACTAATGATTTATGTATATGGGAACACTAAAGGGTTGTCATGGACGAAATAGAAATAATAGGTAATGCGAATCACGGGGATTGGGAACTTTAGAAGTTACATCTCGGAATTGCTTGATTTCGTATCTTGTCCCTCCATGGTTTGTCTTGAAGTTTTTTCTGAGGTTTCTTTCTTGAGAAAGTGAACTAATTATTCTTCAATCCCGCTCCTTGTTCATGTGCATTTTCGTTTGATCTTAACTGCGTATGTTTATTTGAATTTTCTGGGATACCAAGCCTATCTTGTAACTTCTGCTCTGCAATCAAACTTCTATCTTATCTTCTCTATATCTTATGAAAACCCAAATACATGAAACTGTATATGTATCTATATGAGTAGAGACTTTTTACTTTTCCACAAGGTTTTTTAAAAAGGTAAAATGTTAAAATTATATATTGTTTTATGCAATATGCTAATTTTCGAGGACGAAAATTTTTATAAGTAGAGTGGGATGTAAACCCTCGGATTTTTAGAAAATAAATAATGAATTATTTATAATTATATATATGATTTTCTTTTTAGAAAGATTATGAGACTTCATGTTTTAAGTTAATTTGGTTTTATATAAATTTCAATTATAATTAGATACTTTTGATTTACTGAAATTAATGGTTCTTGCTAAATTAAAATTCAAAGTTTTAGTAATTGGAAATAAAAGAGAGTTTTGTATATAATTTAAATTAAATAATTAAAAGTTTTGATTAATATTATTTATTTATCTCTAAATTGTAAATTAGAGTATTTAATTAAAAATAATTTGTAATTTGAAAAATAAATAGTGTTTTTAAAATTAATTATTATATTGATTAAATTTGGTTTTAAATTAAAACTCTACTCAAATCCTAAATTCCTAATTCTAAACCCTAATGCCTAATCCACTAATCCTAATCCTAATTTCTAAAACACCCACACATGTATACCCTTCCAACCACCTGTTCATTCTTCAATAAGCCACAATTTACTCTTTCTCACCACCACACCGCTTTCCCTTTCTTCTAAAATGCTACCATACAGCAATAGAAATAAAAAACAAGAAAAAAAAGAGAGAGATCTGAGAGTGAAGCTGTGACAGGGAAGGGAGAAGAAGAGAGGGAGGAGCTGCGCCACCACTGCGGGCCTTGGGCTCGCCGTTCATGCCCGTCACGTTGTCGCCCAGCTGCGTCCAACCCACTGCCAGTAGCCGCCATCGTCGCCAACAACAGAGGAGAGAGAAAGAGGCGAACGCGAGGAGAGAGAGAGAGAAGCCGTGCCAGCCCCTTGCTGCCGTGCCGCATCGCTGTCCAAGGGAGGAGGAAAGCCGCGCAGCTATTGCAAAGCCACCGTCTCCGTTAGTTGCTCAGCCTTGTCTCTGATTTTGGTTCCCCTTTTGTGTGCCGAAGTCGCTGCTGCCGTGATGGTGGCCGTGGGGTTGCATGTGCTTAAACAAAGCTGTTACTGCTGCTGCTCCATTCCTCTGTTCTTTTCAAGTTTTAGTAAGTTGTCCTTGTTCCGAAACCCTCATTATTACCATTCTGCTTCCATGGTTGATTGAGAATGTTGAGATGTTAATATGTTAGGGTTATGCCAATACCACTACAAATTGTTCGATGGCATTGCTATTAATGATTCGGTTTAAAGCTGTTGCTGCTGCTGCTGCTGCGAGTTAGAACGAAGTTGGAGTCACGTCTAACCTTGTGGGTTTCGACTAACTGAGGTAGGGAATTTGTTTTAAAAGTAAAGGTTTTAACTTATGAATGCTACTAAAATTAAAAGAGTAACTGCAAATGGTTTATGGTTGCTTTGTGTGAATAATTGACGGAATTGAGTTGAATTATAACTGTAGTTGGTGATTGATTTGATGATTGTGCGTACTGAATGTTGTAAGGGATAGAATAAATGGTGTTACTTTTGTTGCTGAGCTTGCTGGTATGAATTGATGAGTTATTATGTGTTTGAATGATGATGAGTCTATATGGAAAATTATGCTGGGCATAATGTAGAAAAGAAAAGGTTTGATGATGCTTAAGTACTTGATATCGAGTGAATTATTAATTCTGGGTTCTTGGGCTGTGTTGGCAATGAAGACAATTTTGAATAACTGGAAAGAGGTTAAACGTGTGATTTTGGAAGGGTTATAAGTTCAAATGTGGTTTTTGATAAGTAAGGTTGTTGAAAATGCTTAAGGCAAAATTTCTGCATACATGACAGTAGAAAGAATCAATTTCTGGGAACATCCCAGGTCATATATTTGAATGAAACTATTTTTGCATGAAACTTTAATGTGTTTTGAGCATCTCGTAAAAAATTCAGAATTTATTAATGAGTGGTTTGGGAGAAATGAATTTTCGAAGATTGATGGTTTCTGCAGAAAATTCTGTTAGCACCAACTTCCAACGCCCTTAACTTTCAATTCTGGTACGTATTTGAGCTGAAACCAACGGCATTTTCAATCTTCCTGTGTTCACAATCTTCATTTTAAATTTCATGTCGATACCCAACTTATCCAAGTAGATATGTTGAAAAGAGTATGGGTAGCTCACTGGATTTTGGAAATCGAATTCTAAAAGGCATGGCTGTGTTTCTCACTTCATAACTTTTTCATATGACATGGTATTAATCTGGAATTTGATTCAATGAAAAGCTAAAAGAGTCTTGTTTGAGGTCATGAATTTTGAAAGGCAATGGGTGAAAATTGGAGTTTTAAGGAATTTATCAAACTTACTACTTCCTGCTGTTTTTCTGCATTTTCTTAGAAAACAATAACAGAATTTTAAGAGAGATGGTACAAGTTTTAATTGTAACCAAATTACCTCAACACCAAGTTTTGCTTTTAAACCAGTTGTACTATAACAACAAGGAAGGGTTTAAAGTTAATTGGTGATGTGGAGGTATGTATAGTTAAGCGGTGATGCGGAGGCATGTTTAATTATATGGTGATGTGAAGATATGAGTATGTAATTGGTGATGTGGAGGTATAATAAAATGAAAGAAAATAAAAAGTCATGAATGAAATAAATAAATAAGAATTGTATGTTAAACAGGCCCTGTGCCAAACTGCTAATGCGAAATTGCCCGCCTAACGGATAGCCTGAGATTGCTAATGCGGGAATGTTTGCTTAATTGATAGCACTGTTCCTTACTGTGATACACATTGAACTGTTATTATAATGAGGCCTAATTGACACGGGTAACCGTGATGCTAAGGTGTCTAATTGACACAGTAAAGGGACCATATTCGGGGTTCACTCCGAGTAACGTCGGGTTGCGGGTAGACAACCGACGCATGAGCTCATGGCCTGCGCTAGGAACAAGCATGCATCATCTTGTTTGCGCATTTACATTTGATTGTGTTTGCTTTATTTTATTTATTTGTGTTTGTGCTGTTGTTTTGGTGATGTGCTTACGTGCTTTATGGATATTTTACTTGTTTGTGTTGGGGTCTTAATAATGTATTTAGGAATGATGTTTATGGATAAGGAATTGTTAATGTGATTGGAATTTTGTTTAATTAACGTGAATTAAAGGAAGGAACTTGAAACTATTTTAAGTGAAATTGTTTTTATGATATGAATTAGCTATTTGTCTTTACTCTGTTTAGTGCGGCATTCCTATTCCCTACTGAGAACTAGTGGTTTGTTCTCACCCCAAAATCTTCCATCCTTTCAGTGACAGGCTCAGAGACTCAGTTTGAAGCCGCGGGCGATTAGGAGTTTTATTTAAGTTAAGTTTATGGGTCGAGTTATTTTCATAGAATTCCCTCGCCTTTGTTATTTAAGATTTTATTTTATACCGAGGGATTGGAATTGTATCTGAATTTCTTTTGAGTTTTTTTGTATAATATTTATCATTATTACTAATTAAGTGATTACTATTACCTGTGTGTTCTTTGATGAAAGATTTTGATTAATGAGAAACAATATTTTCCGGCATTTTCTTAAAAATCGAAACTCGGTATCAAACTAAATGCTCAATATTAAATAGTAAATAAGGAAAACAGGTCAGTAACGCCTTGCTTTTGGTACGATCATGACGTGCTGAAAGTTAGGGTGTTACATTATGGTATCAGAGCAGTTCGTTCCCGTTAGAGCCTTGGGATTGGACTGACTATGCTTCATTGCATATTCTGAGTGTCTGTCATGCTTAGTGACTTGTTCTGATAACAAGAATTTAGATTTGATATGCATGACTGTCTGATGATTAACGCTGTTAGTCTACCATTGCATACCTCATGGTATTAAGTCTGGCCAACTTAACACTAATGATTTATGTATATGGGAACACTAATGGGTTGTCATGGACGAAATAGAAATAATAGGTAATGCGAATCACGGGGATTGGGAACTTTAGAAGTTACGTCTCGGGATTGCTTGATTTCGTATCTTGTCCCTCCATGGTTTGTCTTGAAGTTTTGTCTGAGGTTTCTTTCGTGAGAAAGTGAACTAATTATTCTTCAATCCCGCTCCTTGTTCATGTGCGTTTTCGTTTGATCTTAACTGCGTATGTTTATTTGAATTTTCTGGGATACCAAGCCTATCTTGTAACTTCTGCTCTGCAATCAAACTTCTATCTTATCTTCTCTTTGTCTTATGAAAACCCAAATACATGAAACTGTATATGTATCTATATGAGTATAGACTTTTTACTTTTCCACAAGGTTTTTTAAAAAGGTAAAATGTTAAAATTATGTAATATTTTATGCAATATGCTAATTTTCGAGGACGAAAATTTTTATAAGTGGAGTGGGATGTAAACCCCCGGATTTTTAGAAAATAAATAATGAATTATTTATAATTATATATATGATTTTCTTTTTAGAAAGATTATGAGACTTCATGTTTTAAATTAATTTGGTTTTATATAAATTTCAATTATAATTAGATACTTTTGATTTACTGAAATTAATGGTTCTTGCTAAATTAAAATTCAAAGTTTTAGTAATTGGAAATAAAAGAGAGTTTTGTATATATTTTAAATTAAATAATTAAAAGTTTTGATTAATATTATTTATTTATCTCTAAATTGTAAATTAGAGTATTTAATTAAAAATAATTTGTAATTTGAAAAATAAAATAGTGTTTTTAAAATTAATTATTATATTGATTAAATTTGGTTTTAAATTAAAACTCTACTCAAATCCTAAATTCCCAATTCTAAACCCTAATGCCTAATCCACTAATCCTAATCCTAATTTCTAAAACACCCACACATGTAAACCCCTCCAACCACCTGTTCATTCTTCAATAAGCCACAATTTACTCTTTCTCACCACCACACCGCTTCCCCTTTCTTCTAAAATGCTACCATACAGCAATAGAAATAAAAAGCAAGAAAGAAAAGAGAGAGATCTGAGAGTGAAGCTGTGACAGGGAAGGGAGAAGAGGAGAGGGAGGAGCTGCGCCACCACTGCGGGCCTTGGGCTCGCCGTTCATGCCTGTCACGTTGTCGCCCAGCTGCGTCCAACCCACTGCCAGTAGCCGCCATCGTCGCCAACAACAGAGGAGAGAAAGAGGCGAACGCGAGGAGAGAGAGAGAGAAGCCGTGCCAGCCCCTTGCTGCCGTGCCGCATCGCTGTCCAAGGGAGGAGGAAAGCCGCGCAGCTGTTGCAAAGCCACCGTCTCCGTTAGTTGCTCAGCCTTGTCTCTGATTTTGGTTCCCCTTTTGTGTGCCGAAGTCGCTGCTGCCGTGATGGTGGCCGTGGGGTTGCATGTGCTTAAACAAAGCTGTTACTGCTGCTGCTCCATTCCTCTGTTCCTTTCAAGTTTTAGTAAGTTGTCCTTGTTCCCAAACCCTCATTATTACCATTCTGCTTCCATGGTTGATTGAGAATGTTGAGATGTTAATATGTTAGGGTTATGCCAATACCACTACAAATTGTTCGATGGCATTGCTATTAATGATTCGGTTTAAAGCTGTTGCTGCTGCTGCTGCTGCGAGTTAGAACGAAGTTGGAGTCACGTCTAACCTTGTGGGTTTCGACTAACTGAGGTAGGGAATTTGTTTTAAAAGTAAAGGTTTTAACTTATGAATGCTACTAAAATTAAAAGAGTAACTGCAAATGGTTTATGGTTGCTTTGTGTGAATAATTGACGGAATTGAGTTGAATTATAACTGTAGTTGGTGATTGATTTGATGATTGTGCGTACTGAATGTTGTAAGGGATAGAATAAATGGTGTTACTTTTGTTGCTGAGCTTGCTGGTATGAATTGATGAGTTATTATGTGTTTGAATGATGATGAGTCTATATGGAAAATTATACTGGGCATAGTGTAGAAAAGAAAAGGTTTGATGATGCTTAAGTACTTGATATCGAGTGAATTATTAATTCTGGGTTCTTGGGCTGTGTTGGCAATGAAGACAATTTTGAATAACTGGAAAGAGGTTAAACGTGTGATTTTGGAAGGGTTATAAGTTCAAATGTGGTTTTTGATAAGTAAGGTTGTTGAAAATGCTTAAGGCAAAATTTCTGCATACATGACAGTAGAAAGAATCAATTTCTGGGAGCATCCCAGGTCATATATTTGAATGAAACTATTTTTGCATGAAACTTTAATGTGTTTTGAGCATCTCGTAAAAAATTCAGAATTTATTAATGAGTGGTTTGGGAGAAATGAATTTTTGAAGATTGATGGTTTCTGCAGAAAATTCTGTTAGCACCAACTTCCAACTCCCTTAACTTTCAATTCTGGTAAGTATTTGAGCTGAAACCAACGGCATTTTCAATCTTCCTGTGTTCACAATCTTCATTTTAAATTTCATGTCGATACCCTACTTAACCAAGTAGATATGTTGAAAAGAGTATGGGTAGCTCACTGGATTTTGGAAATCGAATTCTAAAAGGCATGGCTGTGTTTCTCACTTCATAAGTTTTTCATATGACATGGTATTAATCTGGAATTTGATTCAATAGAAAGCTAAAAGAGTCTTGTTTGAGGTCATGAATTTTTAAAGGAAATGGGTGAAAATTGGATTTTTAAGGAATTTATCAAACTTACTACTTCCTGCTGTTTTTCTGCATTTTCTTAGAAAACAATAACAGAATTTTAAGAGAGATGGTACAAGTTTTAATTGTAACCAAATTACCTCAACACCAAGTTTTGCTTTTAAACCAGTAGTACTATAACAACTAGGAAGGGTTTAAAGTTAATTGGTGATGCGGAAGTATGTATAGTTAAGCGGTGATGCGGTAGCATGTTTAATAATATGGTGATGTGAAGGTATGAGTATGTAATTGGTGATGTGGAGGTATAATAAAATGAAAGAAAATAAAAAGTCATGAATGAAATAAATAAATGAGAATTGTATGTTAAACGGGCCCTGTGCCAAACTGCTAATGCAAAATTGCCCGCCTAACGGATAGCCTGAGATTGCTAATGCGGGAATGTTCGCCTAATTGATAGCACTGTTCCTTACTGTGATACACATTGAACTGTTATTATAATGAGGCCTAATTGACACGGGTAACCATGATGCCAAGGTGTCTAATTGACATAGTAAAGGGACCATATTCGGGGTTCACTCCGAGTAACGTCAGGTTGCGGGTAGACAACCGACGCATGAGCTCATGGCCTGCGCTAGGAACAGGCATGCATCATCTTGTTTGCGCATTTACATTTGATTGTGTTTGCTTTATTTTATTTATTTTTGTTTGTGCTGTTGTTTTGGTGATGTGCTTACGTGCTTTATGGATATTTTACTTGTTTGTGTTGTGGTCTTAATAATGTATTTAGGAATGATGTTTATGGATAAGGAATTGTTAATGTGATTGGAATTTTGTTTAATTAACGTGAATTAAAGGAAGGAACTTGAAACTATTTTAAGTGAAATTGTTTTTATGATATGAATTAGCTATTTGTATTTACTCTGTTTAGTGCGGCATTCCTATTCCCTACTGAGAACTAGTGGTTTGTTCTCACCCCAAAATCTTCCACCCTTTCAGTGACAGGCTCGGAGACTCAGTTTGAAGCCGCGGGCGATTAGGAGTTTTATTTAAGTTAAGTTTATGTGTCAAGTTATTTTCATAGAATTCCCTCACCTTTGTTATTTAAGATTTTATTTTATACCGAGGAATTAAAATTGTATCTGAATTTCTTTTGAGTTTTTTTGTATAATATTTATCATTGTTACTAATTAAGTGATTACTATTACCTGTGTGTTCTTTGATGAATGATTTTGATTAATGAGAAACAATATTTTCCGGCATTTTCTTAAAAATCGAAATGCGGTATCAAACTAAAGGCTCAATATTAAATAGTAAATAAGGAAAACAGGTCAGTAACGCCTTGCTTTTGGTACGATCATGACGTGCTGAAAGTTAGGGTGTTACATGTAGAGTTCGATTGCTTGGGTCTAGGAAGATGTTTGTGAACTCGAATTAGAATTCGGATTGCTTGTCGCCCAGTTGGAATTTTGAGGATCAACTAGAAGACAGGTGTAGGAACAATATTTGGGACCTTGGAAGACATGAAGTGCAATTTTGGGAGCTCATAGCTTGTTCGAAACTCCATCAAATTTTGGTGCAATTGATTTGGAATGTTGGATCATTTTGGAGATTCAAGCATTGTTAGAAGTTCAAAGATGAGTATAAGAACAACCCACCATGACAAGGAGCTTCCCAAATGTCGAACTTAAGGACAATAAACAAAAGTGTTAGGTGGGAGACACCCCACCATGGTATATTCTTTCCACTTTTCGTTTTGTATATATTGGTACCTAAGCTTAAATTTCACTTTCTTTTAGTTTAGCTACGGTTGTTTGATAGTTTAATATGCTCAATAAGGTTTACTAGTATTTATGTGACTTTTTGGGATGGTTGGAATGCTCGATTGGGTGTATAAAGTTGAAAAATCTTAAAAAACAGAGCATCATGTCGCGCGTACGCGTGACTTAAGCGTACATGCGACCCCCATTTTGCTCTTTTTATTTTTGTTCAATTAATTATGTTAGTTAGTTTAATTTAGCTTAATTAGCATTAGTTAGAAATGCCTGCTTTAGTTGATTTAGGTTGTTAGGTAGTTAAAATTTTGTCGTAGTGGATTTTCTAGGTCTGTTTAATGTTGATACTGTTGTTTGGAATGGGTTATCTTTATTGAATCTTGTTTGTTGAATGATGATAATCTCTTGGTTTATTGATTGAATCGTTGCTGCTGCTGTTGGTTCACCCAAGTTGTTTGTTTGCTTATTTCATATGAATAAAAGTCTGAATTATGTTTAATTATTGTTGCATTCATATGGAAGTTGAATTGATTGAGCGAATTTGGGAAATGTGCTAGTTTACTACCGAACCACTGCCAAAAATTGTTTAAATATGTTTTTACTGCTCATTTTTTATGCAATTGATTAATTGAGTTTAGTGTTCAGTTGCTTTTGTTTTGAATGTTTCTAAGCTCGATTAATCAATTATCCGGCTTATTGTTTTACTATTTTGTTGCTGAAAGCTGAGATTTCTGTAATTTTGTTTCCTTAAGCTGCATTGTTGGATTTGGTGCACCAAAGCTCTATTGGACGAATTTCTGTGTCAAATAGATCCTTGTGCTACATGGTTTTTGGAAACTACCTCAAAGGAGTTTTCTTGCATGTTTTGGTCATACCCTTATCTTATTTGCCTGTTTTGAATAGTGATTTACTCATATGCATGGAAAGGTTTAAACTGATTTTCAAATTGACCAAAACATGGATTCTTTTGTAATTAGAGCCTCTTTGCATGAATTCACAAAATTGAGAAATTTGAACCATGTAACTAGCTTCATCCATTTTTATCATGCTTAACTACTTCAAGTTACATAGAACATGAATTATTTGTTTCTTTCAATCTTATGACTTTCCTGCTTAATTGCATTTTGGTGTTTGACATCACCTTACTGCTTTGTTCATCAATGCTTTAACCCTTTTAACACCAATTGCATAAGCTTATGCCAAGTGACTTGAGACTACCATTCATTTGCTTATGTGTTCTACACATACATTTGTATCACTTTGGCATAGTGCATTGTGATGACGTGAATGTAAGCTTTCTTGTCTGTTGGAACCTTTTAAAGATCTTCATAGTTTAAGAACCATGCTTGCTATGCAAATAACAATTAACTTTCTTTTTCCTAACATTTCATTTTTAACTAACTTTTTTATTTTTTCTTTTCAATTTTCCTTTCCAACTAACTCTTTTTTCTCTTTTCTTTGACGCATAGCAACATTGTTTCTTAACGGACAAGTAACCTAATTTTCCTTGAATAAGATTGCTTGGAATCGGAATTCTAAGTGATTTTGATTCTTATTTTCATTCACATTCCAAGTCAATTCCACTTGTATGAGCTCATTTCACACATAAGCTATTATTTTCTCTGTCTTTCTGTTTCTTGCCTGCTTATCATATTGTTTTTGCCTTGTATGCCGTAGATTATATTTCATACCCCGTTTTCTGTGATTTTTTAGGATGACTGACAGGAAAGGGAAAGGCAAGGCTAAGGCCAGCTCGATCAAGAGGAAACGTACACAACCAGCCGCTGAAATAGTGGATGAGTTGCTATCTGAAAGGCAACTCGGTGAGAAGGAGAAGGCTGATCAGAATACCCCTTCTTCTGATGCAATCAAGTTTGCCAACCTCTACTGCGAGCTGAGGTTTCTGCATTTTCTGAAAAATCGGAGCCTCCATGTTGAGAGAAAGCTGCAAATACCACCCGAGCTGCGGAATGCATTACACACCAGATTGAGCAGCGGGGTTGGATATTTTTGGACCGAGACTTTGTCGGGCTGAATGCATCTTAGGTCAAAGAATTTTATTGTAACTTCTACCGAGTGACCATTGATGTAGTTCAACTCCGAGGCAGGTAGATTCTAGTCATAGAGGAAGCAATTGAAGAGATCCTCCACTTTCAGCCCAAAGTAACTGATAAAGATGATTTTTACAAGGTTGAAGAGGCAATCTCTACCTCATGGAGTTTGATTGGGATGCCATCCTCCAAACTATAGCTATCCACCCTGACAGTCCATGGGCATATGGACCGTCAAAGCTGAGTCCGAAGGGCATAAAGGTCAAGTATCTTACCGTCGAGGCTAGGCTGTGGCAGCAGATTATGAGTAACTATGTAATTCCCAACACTCATGAGACAGAGATTCCATCAGATATGGCAATACTTCTCTAGTGTATCTTGAAAGGAAAGCAACTATACCTTCCAAGACTCATCAGGTGGTATATGGTCCAAACTAGGGGTGGCAAGCAGGGATGCCCTCCCCCATCCCGCCAGAAGCCCACCCTGCCTAGTGAGGCGGTCCCAAAATCCCAGCCCGCCCCGCCTAATAGCCGGCTGGCGGGCCGGCTAGCTAAGCCCGCCAAATATCCCTTTTTTTAACTTTTAACTATTAAATAATATATATAAAGGCATAAAAAAATCTCTTATATTTTTTACTTTTAACTATTATAATTTCTAAAGGTATAAACAAATTATAATTTTTATATTCACAAACATTAAAGTCTTTGTAATTATAAATATCTAATAAACATAATTATAAACCAAGTTTTTATCCAAAACATAATTAAAAATATTGTTCCCAAAGCAAAATAAACATAATCCAAAACACTCAATTTTCATCTTCATTCTCTTGTAAGTTGGGTTGGGACCTTGGGAGAAGTTGGGTTTTGACAAAAAAAACTGTAAAAATACCCCTTGCCAAAAAAATACTAAACCCAGCGGGGAAGCCCGCCAAAACCCGCAGTTTAAGCGGTGTGGGTTAGGCGAGCTTTTGTTATTTGACGGTCCCAATTTTTCAGCCCAATCCGCCTTTTTTGGTGGGGTTACGCGGGTCCTCCCGGTGGGTTTAGGCCCATTTGCCACCCCTAGTCCAGACCCATGTCAAGGGCAATCTGGCATTCCCCTGCTTGATCATGCAGATGGGTCACCAGGCTGAGGTACCTGGGAGGATGGGGATGAGAGGCCAGTAGTTATTGGTGCGAAGAAAGTCATTCCACATGGCAACTGGTTCGGTCCTCAGTCATCCACCAGACACCAAGGTCGTAGGGCACCCACCACCACTACAGAGGCAGCCACATCCTCAGCAGTAGCAAGACCCTCAGCACTACCTTCAACACCTTCAGCACCATCTATACCAGCAGCACCATCATCTACTTCGTAGCCAATTTACCGTCATGTGCAGCTCCTCTTTGAGAGGATTGACCAGATACAACATCGCAACAATATTTATAATTATGTTTATTTTGGGAACAATATTTATAATTACAAAGACTTTAATGTTTGTGAAAATAAAAATTATAATTTGTTTATACTTTTAGAAATTATAATAGTTAAAAGTAAAAAATAGGAGAGATTTTTTTATGCCTTTATATATATATTATTTAATAGTTAAAAATAAAAAAAAAGAGGTTATTTGGCGGGCTTAACCCGCCGGCCCGCCAGCCCGCCGTTAGGCGGGGCGGGCTAGGATTCTGGGACCGCCTCACCAGGCGGGACGAGGCGGGCCAGCCGCCAAAGGGCGGGCTTTTGGCGGGGCGGGGTGGACTTCCCCACTTGCCACCCCTACTGTCAGGCTAATTCATCGAAGCCTTGCAATTTTATAGGCCCATGTCCCAAAAAAAAGAAAAAAGAAGAGCCATGCAGCGTTAGGTTCTCAAGTTTCCAATTTTTGTAGGTGATACGGATTCATAAATTTTTTGTTATTTTAAATTAAGGAGCAAAATGACCATTTTGTCAAGGTCAAGAATTTAATTATTAGAAGAAGGAAAAGTATACGTTGTTAAGATACTATCTACCAACTTTTGACAATAATAATTAATTATTTTTTTTAATTTTTTAAAAAATAAAATTTGAATAATCAGGATTTAATCAAAATTTATCCTTTTATTTTTATTTTCACTTAAAAATCTTAATCTCTCTCCCAAATCTCCCGCCTTTTCTCCATCCTAGTCTCCTTGCATCCGTTGCCACTGCTTCATCCGCCATTCGTGCAGGGAAGACAACCAGCATTGCGCGTCTGCTTCACCGTCATCGCGTCCCTTTGGCCACCCTACCTCGCGTGTAGCCAAGCTCCCACTCGTCGCCTTTCCGCCACGCGTCCTCCATCGCAGCTGTGATGCATTCCCGCCTTGCCGTTGCACCGTCAGAGTCCACGAGCTCCCGTCGTCATTGTAGACCGCCGCTAGGTACAGTTACTCAATGGTTCAATCTCTCTCTCTAAATTTCTGATTTGTCCAAGTGCATGTCTATGGTGTTTAAATTTTGGTTGATCAAGTATGTTATTCACTATTTTTGGAATTTTTGTTGGTGTTATATGTGAATCCACATGTGCATGGTATTTGAATTTTTAAATATTTTGCAAGGTTGCAAGCCCAAGTCCCAACTCATCCACGCACCAAGGTGGCTCGCTGCATACAGTTCAACTATGGAAAAGCTGTGTTTTTTCAGGTAAATTCCAACTCAATGGAATTGAAGAATTGCTTTTCTTATTATTTTATTTGATATTAAATATTTGAGAGAAAGAGGGAAGAGGGTGTTCCAATCCAATGTAAGGGCAATTTCAAATTTCCAATGATTGTCTATCCCATAAGTAGGATTCTTATTTTTCAATTTAGGAATTTTGGTCTGTTGTGTGTGTTCATGGAGTAATAAGAAGTAGAGCCATTTTTTTTACTCATTGAAAGTCATGACTTATTTTGTGGATAAATTAAAATCTTGACTAGTCAGTAAAGATTTTAACTTGTATCACCTACTGAAGAACAAAATTTGTCTAAGGAAAGCCTGTGAGTGTTGTTGCTTAAACATGAATATTTCTAGCTTAAACTCCATTCTATAATGCACTGATTATGTTTGTAATCTTACTCCCTTAAGCTGTGAATTTTTCGTTTTTTGAGGTTTCAGATGTGTCTTCCTCTATTGGTATAGCATGTTTCTTTTTTATATGTTCTGAATGTTTCTATTTCGTAAGTTTCGAATATTTTTTTTTTTGTGTTTTGGATGTCTTTTGTTAAAGGTTTGGAATTTTTTTTTTTTTTGGTTATTGTACATTTGCTGAGTAAAAAACATACAAGAAGAAGAAGACGACATCCGAAAATAGCCTTTAGATGAGAGTGTTAGTTGTTGATAATGATCCATTATGGCTCAAGATCCTTGAAAAGATGCTCAAGAAGTGCTCTTACCAAGGTAACTACTAACTGTTTCTTTTAATCATCATATCATTGCTATGCTTTGTTGATATTATTAGGGTCCAATTGTTAATATATATGATAAAGAATTATGTTTCCTTTCCTTTTCTTTTCTGTTTTAGAATAGTTACAATTCCTTGTTGTTGCTGTGTATTTATACAAGTGACTCTTACTCCAAATAAAACAAGCATATCTTATATATTTGTGCCATTTAACTTATCATTCAAGTTATCATTCATGCCATTTAAGTCTATCTCTTAATCAAATAATACAAATTGTGATTGCTGACCAAATTAAAATATTTTCACTATGTTAATAAGACTTGTCTTTGTTTCACAGAAGTTGGTCCCTAGAAAATTCTAGATTTGATCAATGTACCATGGCTTACCAGAGAAAATGTTGGTAAGTGGTAGTTTAGTAGTATATTTGGTGTGGATTATTTTTTAATGCAAATCGGATCTTCCAACTATGATACATGGTGTGTTTTTGGTGGACTTCTTTTATGCAAGTTGCATGTTTCCTTTCAAATTTGTTCTAATTTTTGTCTTGGTAGCTAGCAACAGTAATAATCTTGTGCATATTTTTTATTTTATTTTCTGCAATATAGTAGTAGATTTTTTTATGTAAATCAGTGGATGATTATCAGCTTAAGCCTCGTTAGTTGCTTAATTAGCTTGATGGAATATGTATATATGGCTCCACAGCAATATGATTCACATTACATTTGTGTGCTTAAATTAATTATTTTGCATTATTTATGCTTCAATTCATCATTGCCCATGCATTTATGCACATTATTTTTTTCAAATTGTTTTATGTATATAATTGACTATTTTACTTTTTGCGTGGTGATTTTTCTCTGAAAAATGATGTAGCAGCCACTCAAATTGGAGAGGTCGATTCTGTTGTTAGAGTGAATGAATGATTTTTACCTGATTTTTTACACAATTGTAGCATACGTGTTTTTGTGTGTGATACACCGATATTATTATAGTATTCTTTTTTGTGTGATACATTGATACTTTTAAAGCATTGAGAATGGTGAGTCATCTTCATAAGTACATGTTATTCTATTGTTATAAGGCATTGAGAATGAGCGAGTCATATTTAAAGCGAATCAACACTAGTTATATGAGTTCTATTTATGGAGGAAACAACTTAGGAGGTTCTGGTTAGCAGAAGTCAATTTTGCAAGTTTATATTTTCAAGTTTTAAAGAAATATTTTGTTTTTTTTCTTGTTTACTAAAAGAATCTCCACGGAAGTTTTATTACAAAAACTCAGGTACAAAAATCATATCCTCTCAAGACACTTCTTGTTAAGACACATCTATAAAAGACACTTCCATAAATAGACATATCCATAAACATATGCGTAAAAAGACACCTCCATTAAAATGACTTATCATTCACCTCTATTAAAAAGATACATCATTTAAAAAGACATATCATCTGAAGACACATTTACAAAGGATACTTCCATTAAAAAGACAGATACATAAAAAAGAAATATCATACAAAGACATAACCACCAATGACACCTCCCTTTAAAAACACATGCATAAAAAGGTATCTCCCTTAAAAACACTTATCCTCTGAAGACATTTCCAATAGAAGACACCTCCATTAAAAAGACACATAATTTAAAAAGAAATATTCTCTGAAGACATATTCACAAAACACACCTCAGTTAAGAAGACACAATCATAGAAAACATGTCCATTAAAAAGACTCATGCATGTGAAGACATATCCTCTGACGTCACATTTACAAAGGGCGCCTTCATATAATGACATGCATTGAATTAGACGCGTCCAATGAAGTTATAAGTAGAATACATTTCCATAAAAGTCGCTTCAAAACATTAACTTGTTAAAAAAAACCAACTGTATGTCGGAAACCAAAAGACTCATCAATACCCCAATATAGGATTCACATCCATAATAGACAGAACTTCTATGAAGTAGCCAAAAATTTTTTTTTCCATAGTCTAACTAGAAACGCCTACTAGCAAGTAAGACAATCAACATGTGTAACACAAGGAAAATATCAGGATGAAACAAAAGTGATAAAACATAAGGGGGGTATCATAAGACTAATTAATCAAGAATGTTCTATGCAACTTTCTTCTTATCATGTTTCTCTCTGTTGCAATTTTTTTGGGTGTTCCGTTAGTCCTCCGAATCATGCTCTTCATGCTCAGTGCTGTGAACGTTGTCCTAACCTCCTTACGTTTGTTCCTGGGATGATTGTGGTGCACAGTAGGTTGAGGACTTTTGTCAAGGAACTTCAGTGCTTGCGCAATGGCCGAATTATTAGGATCCACAATGATTTCGAGCATTATTTCCTTCCTATATTCCCTCAAGGTGTCCTGTATGTAAAAATCAACATTGCGTAACGGCATTAGTTACTAATACCCATGAGATTTTTTCAGAAATCATTTATTCAAACATCAAGGATTTGGAAGCCCACATTATCCCATTGTTGCATTTTACCGCCTTTAGTCCAGTACTTTATGAATTTTACAGACACATCCAAGTAAGTTTATACAAACAACACATTAGTCCAATAAAGATACATCTAAAGAATTATTTAGTCAAAAGACATAATCATAAATACTTTCCACATCAGAAAATAGTATAGGTTTCAACTTTTCCGTTACCAAATATAAGAAGAGATAAATTCTTTTAATAGCAGCCTCCATTAAACAATAAAATGATGAAACATTGACCAAATCACAATTAAATTCAGTTCATGACAAGCAATTTTAAGATTAGACACATTAATCCAGCAAAGACACTTTTAGATGAGTTTTCACTCAAAAGATACACCCATGAAATATTTCAACATCAACATATACTAATCCAGCAAAAATCATGTAGAAGTGATAATTAACATACTTAACATGAACAAAAAAAATTAAACTCAATAACTAACAAGTATCCATATAATATGAACAATGGAACATAGCATAAAAACAAACTTAACTTAAAGACCTAAACACGTTCTAGCCAAAGATTCTAATTTCATCAAATAAAATCTATATGATACTATACTTATAATAAGATCATGCAAGATACATAAATAAGTACTAACCAAGGAGGTAACTCAATAGCAGATTCACAGCAGTGCACAGTGAACCGAAGCAGCGTGCGCACATACTGCAGAGCCGAGCATGCATGGGTGAGGCACCGTCATCTGGGCGAGTAGCGAAGACGATGCGACTTCAATCGCACGACTAGGTGGTGACCTTCGATCGAAGCTTGCCAACGGAAGACCTGTGTCGCCGTTGATGGAAGCTTGCCGGCGGATGCTATAATGGTTGATGCAATTGTAGGCAGAATCGCTGGCGGCGTGACCTGAGTTGACGCCGGCGACAAGAACGCGTTGGAGGTTGACTGTTCGAAGACACAGCCGTTAGGGGTTTGGGGGGTGGAGGTGTTCTACACGGTGAAAATCAATATGAATTAGGTTGGTGGCGGCGACTGGCGGAGATGACAATTCTGATGGCTATGCGGCACTGGAGAAGGATATGGGGGTTGGGGGAGTGTGTCCACGGTAAGAAAATGTGGGTATAGAATAAATTAGGGTTAGTGTGGTAAACTAGTGAAATTAGGAATTAATCTGGGTTAATTTGGGATGTCGCTTTTGGAATTAAGTGGGCTTAGAGTCCAGCCCAATTAAAGTTGGCAGATGTTGGCGGAAATGCTGTTGGTAACGTAGCGGGATTGTTAGAAGAATTACATAAGCTAAATTTAATAGAGGAGGTCAACATTATTTCGCAAGAAAACGGAGATTAAAATTAAAATTTAGGAAGTTGTCGTCACCTAGTACTTTTGAAGACTAGGTCAGATGGGAGGAGGATGCGGCAAGAGGAGGCAAAGTTGTCGTCAACGAGATAGTGGAGCTTGACGCCATAGAAACTCTTGCGGAGCAGCTTCACCTTCATATCCATATGCTCGGTTCAGGTGCCTATTCAAGGGATGCAACACGAACAAGAACCATTGGGGATTCAGACCATTGAAATCAATGGTGTGTGTGAAGAATCACTTTGTTGAAGCGTTTGTGTAGTTGGTGCTACCTAAAAACATGGTGGTCACCATTGGGAGAGGGATGCAGGTGGACATAGAGGCTGTGTTGGCGGTGGTAGTGGTGATGGAAGTTGGAGGAGAAGTAGGCTTGGTTTGAAAGGAAAAGAGAATGTGGAGTTAGATTTGAAATTTGAGAAATTAGATTTGGGTAATTTTAGAAATATTTCAATTATTGTTTCCAAAAAATTTCAATTTTCTATGTCTCCACTTTCTAAAAGTATTGAAGAGACTGAGTCTTAATCCCCAAATCTCAATTTCTGTATCGCATACCAAAGAAGCCTAAGGTGATATGAAAAAAGATAAACAAAATGTCATGAATTGAAATTGAATAAGAAAGGTACATTAAAACTGAAATAGAAAGAAAAAAGATAGGTTAAAATTGAATACAAAGAGAATCGCTCTACTTTCTATCCAATTTTTTGATGTATCAAGAAAATGACTCTTCAACCTAACTTGTCCACATCATAGTTTGAAAATTGAATTGAAGGGACTCCTCAACCTTCTACCCAATTTCCCGTGCAATAAGAGAGGAACTCACTCAACCTCACTTGTCCACACCATGGTTTTATCACGAAACAAAAAAATGCTTTGGCACTTCTAATCACTCAATACTGCGACTACAATAGCTAAAGAGGTATTTATAAACTCTTAGATTATTAGGTTAAAACAAAGAAAACCCTAAAGCCTACAAACATAAACTCCAATCTAGTAACTAAATAAATAAAAATCAAAATACATTAAAATAAACTAATAACCACTACAACATTTTGGGTCTATGGCCACGGTTCTTTTAATGGTCACAATTTTTTACCGTGACAAAAAAAATGAAACCTATGGTCACGGTTTTTTAAAAAAGGGTGACCATAGAGTACCTACGATGACGGTTTTATAAAAAAAGGTGGCCTAAAAGGACCTATGGTCATGGTTTTTGGAGGTGACCTAAAAGAGTTTATGGTCACAATTTTTCAAAAAAGGGTGACCTAAAAGGGTCTATGGTCACGGTTTTAGGGGGTAACCTAAAGGAGTCTATGGTCACTGTTTTGGGGAGTGACCTAAAAGGTTCTATGGTCACTTTTTTCGGGGTGACCTAAAGGGGTCTATGGTCACAGATTTGGGGGTGACCTAAAAGGATTTATGATCACGGTTTTGGGAGGTGACATAAAGGTATCTATGGTCATGATTTTGGGGGGTGACCCAAAAGGGTCTATGGTTACAATTTTTCGAAAGGGTGACCTAAAAGGGTCTATGGTCACGGTTTTTAGGGTGACGTAAAGGTATCTATTGTCATGATTTTGGGGATGACCTAAAATGGGTCTATGGTCACGGTTTTATGAAAGGGTGGCCTAAAAGGGTCTTTGATCACGGTTTTTGTGGGTGACTTAAAGGAGTCTATGGTCACGGTTTTGGAGAGTGACCTAAAGGTATCTACAGTTACAGTTTTGGAGGGTGATCTAAAAAGGTCTATGATCACGATTTTTTAAAAAAGAGTGACCTAAAAGGAGTCTATGGTCACGGTTTTGAGGAGTGACCTAAGGGATCTATAGTGACTATTTTAGTGGCTAACTTAATAGGGTGTATAGTTTTACTAAAGGGTGACCTTAAAGGGATTTGTGGTCACAGTTTTTGAAAATGAATTCTTTTAACTAAATCAGGTTTTGATCCTTTGAGTTTCAATTAATTAAGGTTGTTATATATTTTTTATGATTTTGAATATTTTATATATTTAAAATTTAAAAATTTTAATAATTAAAAACTAACGAGAATTTTATATGATTTACTTTAAATATTAAAATTTTAAATCTAATTTTATAAATAAAAATTAACTAGAATACTATTAATTTTAAATTAAAAAATTATTTAAAACTTAAAACTAATTAATAAGTTAACAAATAAGTATTATATTTTTAAAATAATTTAAATAAATTATGGTTGATGTTTAATTACTATTCTACCTTCTAATTTTATTAAAATTTTTACACTAGCTTAGTCCCAAGCCTAATCCTAACCTTAATTACTATTCAAGAATATTTTTGTAACTAAATAAGGTTTTGATAATTTGAATTTAAATTAATTAAGGTTCTTATATATTTTTTAAGGATTTTGGGTATTTCATATATTTAAAATTTAAAAATTCTAATAATTAAAAACTAATGAGAATTTTATATGATTTAATTTAAATATTAAAATTTTAAATTTAATTTTATAAATAAAAAACTTAAATAAAATACTTTTAATTTTAAATTAAAAAATTATTTAAAACTTAAAACTAATTAATAAATTAACAATAAATATTATATTTTAAAATAATTTAAATAAATTATGGTTGATTTTCAATTACTATTTTATCTTCTAATTTTATTTAAATTCTTATACTATCCTAATGCAAACCCTAATCCTAATTTCTAAACCCTAACCCTAATCATATCCTAGTTTTAAACCCACCCACCTACTAATCCTCACACACTCAACAAAAAAAGAAAGAAATAGATAAGAGAGGGAGTAGGGGAACGAGGAAAGAAAAAGAAGAGAACAAGAACCCCTACTCCATTCTCCAGAAGACTAACACTACAAGAAAAATACCCATTCAGCCACACTTTTTTTAAACTACATTTGAAAAGCGTAGCCTATTCTATGAATAGGCTACGCTTTTCTCCGTGTTGCCTTTTTATAAGAGAAAAAGATACACAATTGTGGCATCATTTAAAAAGTGTAGCCTCAGGTATTATAGAAATCACTTATAAAGCGTAGCCGTAGGTTAATATCTATGGGCTCACTTTTCGTATCAAAGAGAACGCTTTTAAAAAGTAACTTATTTATTATGTTTTGGGTGCGCTTTAAAGTGATGCCTAATGTATGTATGGTAAATCCCTAACACTTAGTAAATTTTTTGTTCCCCTTTCAATTTCCTCTAGAAGAACACACACCCACAAGCCACTTCGTGCACAGCAAACCCTCTTCCCTCCAGAAGCACACCCTTTCGCCATTCTCACCTTCGCACATAACCCTCACCTTGGCCAACCCTTTCGCGCACAACACCCCCTCAAATAAACACAGCAAAAATTTGCCCTCACCCAGTCACCCTCACTCACGCGACATACACCCTCATCCTCACTCCACCCACACACGAAAGAGGGAAGAAATCTGAAAGTGGGAGAACGGGAAGAAGAAGAGAAGTGAGGGAAGGAAGGAAAGGACGATGCCGGCTAGGGCTCCGCCGCCGTCGTTGTCGAGTGCCAATGAGAGAGAGAGAGCTCGAGGAAAAGAGAAAACGCGATGGAGGAGAGAAGAAGGGGGTGCTTCGTCGCCACTGAAGCTCCATCACCATTGCTAGGGCTTGTTGCCATCGCCGTTCTGCCACCGTCGGGCTGCTGTGCTGCCGCTGAGGAGCTCGAAGGGATGTCTCGCCGCCGTCGTGCTCTGTCGCCAAGCTGTTGCGTTGCCGCTCATCTCTTCTTCACCGTCGCTGCTCATCTCTTCTTAAGTGGTTCAATATCAAGTGCAAAACTGACAACTTTCAAGCAGATGATGATGTTGATGATGATGTCCTTTATCAAGGTAATTGACCAATTTTTCACATGGCTTCAATGTAATCTAGGACTCTAGAATTGGGATTCTTAGCTTTCATTTAAAAATATTGTTTTTTATTTACTTTTTAAATGGCTAGACTAGTTAACTATACGTATATCTTTTCAATAATACAACCTCAATTCTGTTTAGCTTTTGTGAGCAATGTTATTTTCTTTTCTTTCTTTGTATATTTGATTTACCCTTAGTTATGTTGTTTTCCAGCTTCCATGGTTTTTCCTACCATTATTGGTACCCCCAAAATTTTTGTTTTGTTTTGTTTTATTGTGTTGTGTTTGATTGAGTGACATCATTAAATAATAGTGGAAAGAGCACAGTTTTATTTACTTTATGGTTTTTCCTTTTGCATTTGGGATATTGGTGCAAAATTGATATATCTGTCTCAATTCATTTTTAATTTTACAATTTAGGTTGATGATTCTCACTTTACTCTTTGAAACAACGCCGTTTTCCCCTTTTGCACTAGAAATTAAGCTAATTGGCATGATTTTGTGAATTTAGCATTCAACTTTAATGAGAATAATAAAAAAGCAAAAAGTTTGTTTTCTTGTATTTTTAATCTTTAATCTGATACTTGCAATTGGAACATGTGCTTCATTTGTTGCTCTTGCCAGGCAGACTTTTCAGAATTCATTCAGTTCTATGATTTTGTTTTCTTCATGTGTCGCGAGAATGGTCAAAAGAATATTTGTAAGTAGCCCAGTCATTTCCTTCAACATAATCTTGTATTGATTGCGTATGGTGGTGAATCAGTATGCAAAATCCTTACATGCTTCTCTTTTTGAATTATGATAATCTGCAGCTGTAAGCAGGGCAGTAATTGCTTGGAAATTAGTTCTTGCTGGGAATGAACAAGGGAATGGACAAGGGAATGAACACTGATACAATTGTTAAGGCCAAGAGTTTTCTTGATGGTGATGAAGATCAGTATGAAAAAGATGTGTTTGAGAAGAATTTGAAGGCGCTTCAGAACATTTTTTAGTCATTATGCCAAGATTAGAAGATTAACGATTTTCTGTTTGTTAAATTCTTTTTGAATATAGAGTGCAAACTTTGCATTTTAATTGATATGTGATACAAGTTTCATATGACTTAAATTATCTTAAGTTATATTTTGATTGTTAATTGCTTCTTAAGATTATGTCTTTGAATTGTGTAAGGATAATTTTTATTATTTAAAAAAATTATTTAGTATAATTATATGTTTAATTTTATTTTATAATATTTAACTCATTTAATTAAAAATGTAAAATTATATATGTAATAATATTATTAAATAATATGTTGTATAAAAAATTATTAGAATATTATATATATATATATATATATATATATATATATATATATATATATATATATAGAAAATTAAAAAAATTAAAAAAATAATGAGACCTAAGGCTACACTTATATAGAGTAGCTATGGTTATACAGAAAATTAAAAAAAAATAATAAGGGACCTAGGGCTACACTTATATAGAGTAGCTATGGTGTACAATGTGGCTACGTTTTATAAGTGATGCAGTAGCGTTGAAAAGCATAGCCTATTCTGGTAAAAATGGAAGCTGAAAAGCGTAGCCTTTGGTCCTGGACAACATCACTTGAAAAGCGCACCCTATTCCCAAACGCCAAAAGCATAGCCCTTGGTGCAGAAAAGCATAGCCTTTGAGAATAGGCAACGGCCGAATAGGAATCACCCCAAAAAGCATAGTCGTAGCCCAGAAAGCATAGCCGTAGCCTAAGGCATCATTTTTTTTCACTTTTGGCTACAATTTTCAAGTGTACCTGAATGAGTGTTTTTCTTGTAGTGACTTACCCTCATCTCCAGAAAAATTTTGCCCTCACCTCTCTCTAAAATATTTTTTCTCACCTCTCTTTTCTTTCTGACTCTGAGTCTCTTCTCTCGCCATTCTCTCCGCCTCAAGCTCGTCGCGCTTTGTCACCGTCGCAAGTTTTGCCGCGCTCTATCACCGTCCCAAGCTCGTCTTCCTGCTTCGGCCATCAACGCTTCCTTTGCCATGAGTTGGTCTCTGGGCAGGTGAATTTCAACTTCGGCCATGTTATTTCTCTTTTAATTTTATTGCTGTAAATCATTAGTATATCTTGAGATTGTTATTAAAAGTTGAGTTTATTGCTGAAATTATGATTTAGCTAATTTTGTTTTGCTGAATAGTAGGGATTTGAAAATGATCATAGTTAAATTTGTTATTGTAAATTATGATTGAGATGAATTTGTTGTTGTATGTTGAATTGTTGTTGAACATATCACTGAGCTTTAGTTTTTTGTTGCTGGATAACGTTATTGAATATTGAGTTGAATTTTGTTGCTGGATAACATCGTTGAATTGAGCTGAATTTGTTCTTGTAAGTTCAATTGTTGCTGAACATATCACTGAACATTATAGTTCTTTCCACTTTTTCTATTATAATTCTTTTTATCAGACAAAACTAAAAAATTGACTCTACCAAATTCCAAGTCTTTTACTATCTGTGTACTATCTAATGGGTAGGTCACTCTTTATGTAAGCAAATTATTTCAAATCAATTGTAACCATTTTCATTGTTACAGGGAATTGCAAGAAGACTAGTGAAAGTTGCACTAAGAGAAGCAGCAAAGAAGAGAGAAATGAGATTTGTAGAGCTCCAAAAGTTTGAACAAGGAGTAAGGAGACATTTCCATGATGACATTGATAAACCACTATTTTATGGTTTATCTTGTACTAAATTGAGTGGCTTTTATCAAGTCTTTGCACACTTATTCATACAATTTGCATGATTTTACAATTCCTTTCCAATTTTGTTCTATGATTGAAAACCTGCTTCCTAAAGCCTTTAAATTGTGTATTTTAATTCCCCTTTATACCATTCGATGCCGTGATCTGTGCGTTAAGTGTTTTCAGACTGTATAGGGCAGGAATGGCTTAGAGGATGGAGCGGAAGCTTGCAAAAATGGAAGGAGCACAAGAAACAAAGGAGATGACCAGCGAGCGGCGATGCGTGCGGGTACTTGACGCGTGCGCGCGAGAAGCAAATGTGCATGGTGACGCGTGCGCGTACCTGATGCGTACGCGTGACATGCGCTACGTGCAGAAAACGCAGAAAATGCTGGGGCAATTTTGGGCTGAGTTTGGACCCAGTTTTCGGCCCAGAAACACAGACTAGAGCCATGGGACAAGCAGAGACTCAACACACATTGACACATTCTCATTCATACAGTTTTTAGTTTTAGTTTTGAATCTTAGAGAGAGATTACTACCTCCTCTAAGTTTTCTTCACATTCATAGATTTCTAGTTTTATGCTTTTGATTTGGATATTGAGAAGAGTCACTACCTCCGTTGAAGTTTCCATTATTCTAGTTTGTTTCCTTATTCCCTTACTCTTTCAATTACTCATTAACCCTATTCAGATAAGTATGTTTATGGCTTTGGAATTTATTAATGTAAAGAATTTTTTTATCTTTAATTAATTTTCTATTATTACTTTATTCGAATTATCATGTCTTCTTTTTATTCCCTTTATATGTCTATAAGAATGGTATTCATATC
Organism: Arachis ipaensis; assembly: GCF_059453495.1. NCBI lineage: Eukaryota > Viridiplantae > Streptophyta > Magnoliopsida > Fabales > Fabaceae > Arachis > Arachis ipaensis. Next base: position 148,001,007 of record NC_142444.1, read on the forward strand.
AATGGAGTAGACTCCCAACTTGACTTGGGAGTTGATTAAAAGGAGACCCTTGAGTTGGAATACTCAAGTGTTGATTTTAATTGGAAATTGTTGGCCAATTCTCTAGTCACTAACGTTAGTCCTTCCATAAGGAGAGGATTAGGACTTGTGAATAAGAGTTAGCTCAATTACTTGACTTTCCTTTATTCGGTAAGGGTTAACTAAGTAAAAACAACAACCTCTTACTATCATACTTGAGAAAATCTAACAAGGATAGAACTTCCGATTAATCTTTGATAAACCACTATTTGATGGTTTATCTTGTGCTCAATTGAGTGGTTTTTATCAAGTCTTTTCATACTTATTCATACAATTTGTATGATTTTACAATTCCTTCACAATTTTACTCTATGATTGAAAACATGCTTCTTTGACCTTAAAATTGCTATGTTTAATCCTCTCTTTTATACCATTTGATGCCGTGATCTGTGTGTTGAGTGTTTTCAGGCTTTACAGGGCAGGAATGGCTTAGATGATGGAAAGGAAGCTTGCAAAAATGGAAGGAACACAAGAAACTAAGGAGCTGACCAGCGAGGAACGACGCGCGCGCGTACCTGACACGTGCGCGTGATTTGGAGAATTTCACAGCGACGCGTGCGCGTACCTGACGCGTACGCGTGAAAAGCGAAAAAGCACAGCGACGCGTGCGCGTACCTGACGCGTACGCGTGACAGGCGAAGATGATCAGCAATGCGTACGCGTGACTGACGCGTACGCATGACAAGAAAAATCGCCAAATGACGCGCACGCGTGACTAACGCGTACGCATGACATGCGCTACCTGCAGAAATTGCAGAAAATGCTGGGGGCGATTTTAGGCTGAGTTTGGACCCAGTTTTCGGCCCAGAAATGCAGACTAAAGCCAGGGGACAAGCAGAGACTCAAGACACTTCTCATTATACACAACATTTATTCACATAATTTTAGGTTTTAGATGTAGTTTTCTAGAGAGAGAGGCTCTCCTCTCTCTAGGTTTTAGGATTTCTCTTAGTTTTAGGTTTATTTCTTCTCAATTCCAGGTTCAATGTTCCTTTAATTTAGTTTCTCTTCTACTTTTATTTATTCTAGCATTCTAGTTTATTTATTTTCCCAATTTGGTTTATGAACTCCATGTTGGATTTGATTTCTTTATTTAATGCAATTTGAGGTATTTCATATTTATGATTTTAATTTAGCTTTTTACATTCTTAGCTTGAATTGAGTAATTGGAGATGCTTGAGTTATCAAACTCCTTTGTTGATTGTTAATTGAAAGTTGCTAGTTGATTTGGATTCCACTAACTCTAGTTTCCCCTTGGGAGTTGACTAGGACTTGAGGATTCATATTGATTTATCTATTTGACTTACCTTTATAGTTAGAGGTTAACTAAGTGGGAGCAATGAACAATTCTCATCACAATTGATACGGATAACTAGGATAGGACGTCTAATTCTCATACCTTGCCAAGAGCCTTCTTAACTATTAGTTTATTTTCTTACCATTTACATTCCTTGTCCAACCTTTCAAAACTCAAAAAGATACAATCTCATAACCAATTATAAGAAACATACCTCGCTGCAATTCCTTGAGAGACGACCCGAGGTTTAAATACTTCGGTTATTATTTTTATTGGGTTTCCTTTAGTGACAACCAAATTTTTGTATGAAAGGATTCTTTGTTGGTTTAGAAACTATACTAGCAACGAGAACTTATTTGTGAATCCTTTACTAGCGAAAAATCCGTTCATCAATCTTCTCTCGGTCAAGGCTTTTATTTTAATTATATAAATTTTCTCGTTAATTTTCATTGCTTTAATTAATTATTATTTTAATTTTCCGTTCTCCAACTCTAAAAAAAATTCTCAGAAAATTCCTGACTAATAAAATAGCACTCTTTTGTCAACTCGTTGGGAGACGACCTGGGATTTCTATTCCTAGTATTTTTATTCTTAATTTGTGACAACTCTTTCTAAATTGATAAGCGAAATTTTCTTCGGTTAAGAACTGTACTTGCAACACTGTTTTCTCCATAAATTCTTAATCGGCAAATTTCCGCCATGTCAGACATAACAGTGATTGTTGTGTTTCTCAATCTCAAGCTTATTGATACAAGCTCTCCATTGGGTTCTCGTCTTTCAATAAAAGGAGGTGAATTCTGATCATACAAAATTTTCTATATAATAATGTGTTACTTGTAAAGATTAAAGTGAACCAATCTTCACTATATAACCAAGAATATCATATTTTAGATTTGCAATGATCTGATTCTGAAATTTGTGTGCTCTCACTAGTTTATGATGGTTAATTAACATGAACATGTATCTATCAATTAGCTATGAAATAGATATGCTTTGTATATTAATACATATATCTCCATTTTGAGCACTTGCTGCCATTGATAAACCACAATTTTATGGTTTATCTTGTATTGAATTTGGTGGATTTTATCAACTTTTTTTTCATTTATTTATTGAAATAGCATAGTTTGGTGAATCTCTCCTAATTTGTGCTTACGAGTGAAAACATACTTTTAGGCTCTTAATTTGCTAAATTTAATTCACTTTAATTCCATTTGATTCCTTGATGTGTTTGCTTAGTTATTTCATACTTAGAAGACAAAGATTGGATTGAAGAAGTGGAAAAAAAGCATGCAAAGTGGAGAATTCATGAAGAAATGAGTATTTGAAGAAATTCATGGTCACGCGTACACTTACCTTGCGCATACGCGTGCTTTGGGAATTGGCCATGTTGCACGTACGGATGCCTTGCACGTACGTGTGACACAAAGCACATGATTCACTTAAAGAAAATGTGGTTGGCGATTTCTAGACTCCTTAATGCCCAAATCCAACTCATTTTTGAAGTATTTGAGGCCAAATTCAAGAAGGAATAAGGGGAGAGCAATTAGGTTTAGTTTAGTATCATGTTTTAGGTTATAATTTAGAGAAAGAAGCTCTCTCTTTTCTCTAGAATTAGGATGGATTAGATTAAATTCCTCTTAGATTTAGGTTTTAATTCTTGCTTTGATCTAGTTTCAATTACTTGTCCTTGTTTAATTGCCTTGATTCTCTTAGTTCATCTTGTTAATTTCTCATTTGTGCCACTTTTAGTTTCATGAACCCTTGTTACTTTTTATTTCTATTAATGAAATTTGAAGTTTTTATGTTTATTGTTGTTTAATTGAGTTGTTATTATTATTATCTTGCATTTGGTAGTTGTAGATTTTATTATTATTGTAATTTGGCCATGCTTTCATTTTATGCCTTCTAAGTGTTTGATAAAATGCTTGGTTTGGTTTTAGAGTAGATTTTAGCACTTTTGGATTGAGCTTGAGGACTTAGGTTTCTTAATATCATTGATGTCCAGTGTGATTGATAATTTAGGATTGTTAGTTAGTTTTAGGATCAATTATGTCCACTTGACTTAACCCTCCGATGTTAGAAGATGACTAAGTGGAATTAATCCTTTGTAATTACCATGTTGTGGTCAATGATCTAGGATAAGAAACCTTGACTCTTAATCCTTGCCATGAGTGTTTTTTAGTATTTATAGTTCCTTAGTTGTAGCTTTATTTGCTTGTTCATCATACTAAAAACCCCCCAAAATTTTCATAACTAATAATATGCACACTTTCCTGCAATTCCTTTGAGAGACGACCCAAGGTTTAAATACTCTCAATTTTTATTGGTTTGCATTGTGACAAACAAATTAAACTTTGATTGAGAGTTTGGATCTATACTTGCAACGTGATTATTTTGTGAAAATTCCGAACCGACGATTTCCCTCCATCATGTTTTTGGCGTCGTTGCCGGGGAATTGCAAATGTGCACTTGTTATTGGTTAGTTGTATATATGTTAATATTGTGAATAGTTGCTTTAGTTTCTTTGTTGGTTTTTGCTAGTTATAGGATTCTGTTCTCTTTTTTCTTATTAGTTTTTTTTTTTTTGGTTTTCTCTTGTTACTATGAATTTGTCACCCTTTTAGCTATGAGTTTGGTTATCACTATGTTGTAGGAAATGGAAATTTCAATGAACGTTTGCATCAAGGATGGGAAAATCAAAGGTGGGAGGGGCCTCAAGCATATAAACGATCTTCATGGCAATAACCTCCTCCGGCATACTAGCATAATCTGTCCCGTGGTGCTTACCAATCCAATGGTTATGGTAATTCTTCTTGTGATTATCAACTACAACCACCATATGCCTATGAACACCCTCCTCAACATAGCCCTCAATTACCATACTCATTAGCCTCATACCACCAAACTCCTTCCCATTATCCACCTCCATTATATTGCCAACCTTTTATACTACACTCTTGTGACTATTATGAACAAAGACCTATAGAGGCACCACCGTTCCAACACAAATACTCCCATGAACCACCAATTTCACATATACCACCTTAATACCTCCACCAATATGAACCGCCTTCCAATTGTGAACCCTTTCTACCAAACAATAAACCCTCCTCTCTACCTCAAGCACCAATGGATGACATCCTTCGCACCATTCTCCAAGAGCAAAGAGAATTTCGTATCAATCTTCAAGAGCAACGTGAAGCTCAAAGGAGGCAAGAAGAATTCATGGCTACCTTGACCAAGGTAGTAAGTATCTTAGCCTCACAATGCTCATGCAATCAAGGCACTCCCATGGCCGAATGTGAAGAATCAATTGAAGAGTGTAGTATGAAAGAGATATTAGAAACTCAAATGGAGGATGATGAGTGGATTTTTGTATTGGAACAAGTGGAGAAAGCCAAAATTGTTGTAGAGAAAGAAGTGGTTGAAGATTTAAGAGATGTTGAATGCAAAGAGGAATCTAGAGTTGTAGGGTCTTCTTCCGTTGAGTTTGAAAGTGATGCTGAGGAGGGTGCGCAACCTCCAAAGCATATTATGAATGAAGAATTGGAAGAAATGGAGCAAGCAACTAGTTCTCTTAGTGATGATCATTTCGCATCCGCGTATGATTTCCTTGAGTTGGAGGAATCTTCTCCCATTGAATTTGAGGCTGATGTTGAGATAGATTTTACTCAACCTCTAACTTATGACTTGAGCAACGGGAAAGAGTTAGAAGAAATTGGTGAGGAAAATATTCAAATTGAAGAATCTCCTCAAGTGGTGGAAGTCTCTCAAAAAGGATGGATGGGAGTGGAAAAAGATTTGTCAAGACCATTGGAGACATCTCTCCCTGAGCAACCACCATCCATTCTTTCATTCAAGTGGGTAAAATTCATATCTCTTAGCTTTCTTATTCCGCTTGAATATGGGTTGCTTGAGACAGATGTTCAACTTAGAGCTCTTTGTAGATTTAAGAGCAAAAGAATGATGGTTAGTGGTTGAAAATACCATTCAAGGTTCAATATGGTTGAGAGGTCAAAGTTGAAATTCAAAGGTTGGTGTAGAGTCCGATTGCTTGGGACTAGGAAGATGTTTGTGAACTCGAATGAGAATTCGGATTGCTTGTCACCCAGTTGAAATTTTGAGGATCAACTAGAAGACGGGTGTAGGAACAAGATTTGGGACCTTGGAAGACATGAAGTGCAATTGATTTTGAATGTTGGATTATTTTGGAGATTCAAGCATTGTTGGAAGTTCAAGGATGAGTATAAGAACAAGCCACCATGACAAGGAGCTTCCCAAATGTCGAACTTAAGGACAATAAACAAAAGTGCTAGGTGGGAGACACCCCACCATGGTAAATTCTTTCCACTTTTCTTGTATATATTGGTACCTAAGCTTAAATTTCACTTCCTTTTAGTTTAGTTACGGTTGTTTGATAGTTTAATATGCTCAATAAGGTTTGGTTTTAAGTGACTTTTTGGGATGGTTGGAATGCTCGATTGGGTGTATAAAGTTGAAAAATCTTAAAAACAGAGCATCATGTCGCGCGTACGCGTGACTTAAGCGTACACACGACCCCCATTTTGCCCTTTTTATTTTTATTCAATTAATTATGTTAGTTAGTTGAATTTAGCTTAATTAGCATTAGTTAGAAATGCCTACTTTAGTTGATTTAGGTTGTTAGGTAGTTAAAATTTAGTCGTAGTGGATTTTCTAGGTCTGTTTAATGTTGCTGCTGCTGTTTGGAATGGATTATCTTTTCTGAATCTTGTTTGTTGAATGATGATAATCTCTTAGTTTATTGATTGAATCGTTGCTACTGCTGTTGGCTTACCCAAGTTGTTTGTTTGCTTATTTCATATCAATAGAAGTGTGAATTATGTTTAATTATTGTTGCATTCATACGGAAGTTGAATTAATTGAGCGAATTTGGGAAACGTGCTAGTTTACTGCTGAACCGCTGTCGGAAATTGTTTAAATCTATTTTTACTGCTCATTTTTTATGCAATAGATTAATTGAGTTTAGTGTTGAGTTGCTTTTGTTTTGAATGTTTCTAAGCTCAATTAATCAATTATCCGGCTTATTGTTTTACTATTTTGTTGCTGAAAGCTGAGATTTCTGTAATTTTGTTTCCTTAAGCTGCATTATTGGATTTGGTGCACCAAAGCTCTATTGGACGAATTTCTGTGTCAAATAGACCCTTGTGCTACATGGTTTTTGGAAACTACCTCAAAGGAGTTTTTTTGCAAGTTTTGGTCATACCCTTATCTTATTTGCCTGTTTTGAATGGTGATTTACTCATATGCATGGAAAGGTTTAAACTGACTTTCAAATTGACCAAAACTTGGATTCTTTTGTAATTAGAGCCTCTTTGCATGAATTCACAAAATTGAGAAATTTGAACCATGTAACTAGCTTCATCCATTTTTATCATGCTTAACTACTTCAAGTTACATAGAACATGAATTATTTGTTTCTTTCAATCTTATGACTTTCCTGCTTAATTGCATTTTGGTGTTTGACATCACCCTAACTGCTTTGTTCATCAATGCTTTAACCCTTTTAACACCAATTGCATAAGCTTATGCCAAGTGACTTGAGACCACCATTCATTTGCTTATGTGTTCTACACATACATTTGTATCACTTTGGCATAGTGCATTGTGATGACGTGAATGTGAGCTTGCTTGTCTGTTGGAACCTTTTCAAGATATTCATAGTTTAAGAACCATGCTTGCTATGCAAATAACAATTAAATTTCTTTTTCCTAACTTTTCTTTTTTAACTAACTCTTTTATTTTTTCTTTTCAATCTTCCTTTCCAACTAACTCTTTTTTCTCTTTTCTTTGACGCATAGCAACATTGTTTCTTAACGGACAAGTAACCTAATTTTCCTTGAATAAGATTGCTTGGAATCAGAATTCTAACTAATTTTGATTCTTATTTTCATTCACATCCAAGTCAATTCCACTTGTATGAGCTCACTTCACACATAAGCTGTTATTTTCTCCGTCTTTCTGTTTCTTGCCTGCTTATCATATTGTTTTTGCCTTGTATGCCTTAGACTATATTTCATACCCCATTTTCTGTGATTTTTTAGGATGACTGACAGGAAAGGGAAATGCAAGGCTAAGGCCAGCTCGAGCAAGAGGAAATGTACACAACCAGCCGCTGAAATAGTGGATGAGTTGTTATCTGAAAGGCAACTCAGTGAGAAGGAGAAGGCTGATCAGAATACCCCTTCTTCTGATGGAATCAAGTCTGCCAACCTCTACTGCGAGCTGAGGTTTCTGCATTTTCTGGAAAAGCAGAGTCTCCATGTTGAGAGAAAGCTATAAATACCACCCGAGCTGCGGAAGTGCATTACACACCAGATTGAGCAGCGGGGTTGGGTATTTTTGGACCGAGACTTAGTCGGGGTGAATGCATCTTAGGTTAGAGAATTTAATGAAACTTCTATCGAGTGACCCTTGATGCAGTTCAACTCTGAGGCAGGCAGATTCTAGTCATAGAGGAAGAAATTGAAGAGATCCTCTACTTTCAGCCCAAAGTAACTGATAAAGATGATTTTTACAAGGTTGAAGAGGCAATCTCTACCTCATGAAGTTTAATTGGGATGCCATCCTCCAAACTATAGCTATCCACCCTGACAGTCCATGGGTATATGGACCATCAAAGCTGAGTCTGAAGGGCATAAAGGTCAAGTATCTTATCGTCGAGGCTAGGCTGTGACAGCAGATTATGAGTAACTATGTAACTCCCAACACTCATGAGACAGAGATTCCATTAGATATGGCAGTACTTTTCTGGTGTATCTTGAAAGGAAAGCAACTATACCTTCCAAAACTCATCAGGTGGTATATGGTCCAGACCCATGTCAAAGGCAATCTGGCATTCCCCTGCTTAATCATGCAGATGGGTCACCAGGCTGAGGTATCCTGGGAGGATGGGGATGAGAGGCCGGTAGTTGTTGGTGCGAGGAAAGTCATTCCACACGGCAACTGGTTCAGACCTCAATCATCCACCAGATACCAAGGTCGTAGGGCACCCACCAACACTACAGAGGCAGCCACATCCCAGCAGTAGCAAGACCCTCAGCACTACCTTCAACACCGTCAGCACCATCTATACCAGCAGCACCATCATCTACTTCGCAGCCAATTTACCGTCTTGTGCAGCGCCTCTTTGAGAGGATTGACCAGATAGAGCATCGCAACAAGCAACGTTATGAGCACTTGAAGAGGATCGTAATCTTCGGCGGCACTGATATTGATGAAGAGGAGGCCCAGGCCAATGAGGCGGAAGAGCCCCAGGCCAAACAGAAGACAGTGGAGATGACGGCGACGACTCCTTCCACTCAGCTTGATTTGATGAGCGTGAAGGACGATGCTAATTTTTAAGTGTGGGGAGATAGTCATACATCGGCCAGATTATTTTGTGGTGAATTGTTCTAATTCCAGACACTTTTATTTCAATTTTCAATACTTGCATCTCTATTTTAGTATGTTTTTGGACTTTTGTATATATTTGTTGCTTTGAATACTCTTTAGTTTACCGCACTCTTTACCTTTTGCTTATATATACTCTAGTCTTTTATTTTAGCTCTGCATACCTTTTATCATCTTTGGGTCATTCTAATTTAATTCTTAACATTTTAAATATCTTATTTTTATCTTAAAAGATTTTAAATTGGTTCAATGTTATCATACTATTAAATTTCACACGAATAATTAATGGAATGAGTAATATAAATGTTAACAACATTATTGTTAAGTCATATATTTTTCTTTATGTTAGAAAAAATATAACCAAAATTTTTTTTGTAATATTTCTTCTTCTTGATCTCCTTATTTAAAAAAAAAAAGTTCCAAATCCTAACGAGCATCGATGCTTCAAAATTAAAGATTTTTTTTATGTTGATAGGTCAATTTTACATATATATTAAAATCAAACACTATTAACTCTTAAATTTGTTAATTGTTTTTCTCAAATTTAATAATGGGATAATATTTAACCAGTTTAATTTTTTCTTTAAATTAAAATAGAGTTTGAAAACTTTTGAAGCTGAAATACAACATTTAAAACGTTGAGGATCAAAATAATACATCCAAAAATCAAATCATAAATAAACAAAGTTAAAATGATTGTTACTGCTGTTAGATAGCTTATTATTGATATATATTCATTCACTTTTTTTTGAATTAATATTTACCTTTTATTTGTTAGACATTATACCATTTCTATATACATGGTTAATTTTTATATCATCTTGACATATAAGAAGGTTATGATATGTAAGTTTCTATTTTGATAAATTAACTACATAGGCGAAGACAGATAAGGTTGTAAAGTCTAACATAATGAGCATGTATTATCATGCCTAATATTAAGGTACCAAATTAAATGAATCCTTAAAGTAATATCAATTAAATATAATATCAATTTTGGTTTGTTCCAAAATTAATTAAGGTTGCTTTTGTTTTTGATTCTTAAAAAAAATACTATTAGATTTATTATATATAAATGAAGGAAAAAGTAAAGCATATAATTAAATTTAAAGAAGAAATACCATGTTTAGATAGATAATTACTAAAATAGACATGACATTAAATTATAATGTTATTTTTTTAAATATATTCAATTTTTTTTATAATTTTTTAATATATTTTTTATAGTATTTTTTTAAATATTTTTAGTATTCTTTTTTAGGATACTATAATTTTTTACTATTATTATTTATAGTTATTTTTTGTTTAATTTACTCTACTTAATGGGATCAACAATTCACATTATAGTTAAAATTAAAATTAGTTTTTTATATTATTTTATCATTTTTTAGGTATATATATAAAAATGTTAGTTGTCTTTTTTTTTAATATTCTTTTTTGCATCGCACTTTTTTAGTACTTTTTCGGTATTTTTTAGTACAATTTTAAATTATAACTTTTTACTAATTATGATTCTGTTGTTATTTATAATTAATTTTTTATTTAATTTATTCTTTCTAATAAAATAAATCAACACCAGAATTTCAACGACAAATTTTATAAAATCAAACAAAAAAATAGAATATATATTTTTTATAGTACTCTCATACTCATTTATTTAATATTATTTTAGAGTATAATTTTTCATTACTTATAATTTTATTATTATTTTATAATTAATTTTTATTTAATTTATCCTCTCCAGTGGGATTGAAAAATAATTTCTCAACTAATAATCAAACCTAGGAAGTAAGAAGTGAACCTAAAAGCTGAAACTTTTAGCCTCCCAAAAACATAAGCATAATCAAAACTACATACAAGAAAATACTGACAAGCATGGTCGTGGTAATTTGTTGTTCTAACCATATTTCCCTTTGGTGCTTGATCCCGATCCCTTGTCCATGCAGTTAACTAGCTAGGAAATTAGTTACTAGAAGGGATGTTTTGCACTTTTGAAAAGACAGACGGAAGAAATAAAGGCAAAAACGAAGAAAATAAAGTAAGCATCCATGCATATATCACATAAGACAAGAAACCAAATCCAAACACAAACAACAACAATGGACAGCCCTTGCCCTGTATCTGTAGTGGCATAACACTTACAGAGACAAACTAAAGACGAGTAAGCTTGTCCTTATTGAATTAAAATAAAAGACACAACACAAACTTGGTAACAAGTCAACATCTATCGATGTTCCTTTTCAGTTGGACTTGAAGATCCAAGACAGAATCTCAGTAGTCTGCGAGAATTGTCCAGTGGAAGCAGATATTCCAATCTTAACCTTTTCAGGCAGCTTAGTACTCAAATCGACATCATAAGTAAGAGTGTCGGGTTGGCTGTGGAGATATGTAGAGACATGGACAGTTAACTTCTTATGAGCAGAGTTATATGTTATCTTTGCAGTAGTTATCGCTGCATCATGAAAATTCCAGTAACAAACTTTTGATGACCTGATAGAGTTAACATCAATTCCGATGTGCGGATAATTGGGATCCCCAATATCGGAGTTGGAAAAAGTATCGAATTCAACAGCAACAATTCTGTCAGATGCATCATTAAAGAGGCCGAGAAACTTTCCAGAAGATTCAGGAGGAATTTCAGTGTCAGCACTAGCAAGGAAGAAGGCAAGACCATCACCAGGTCCAGGTGTATATTCAGTGTTATAGGGTTTTGAGATGCGAAAGACGAAGGTGGTTTCAAATCCTGCTCGGAGGCCACTGTGGTCGTAGAGGTGCACAGGGTCGGAGAATAAGACTCGGCCAACTCTGTTTCCCAGTGGGTTGCCATCGTCGTCCAGATTGGTGAGTCGAATGATATGGTGATCGGTAATGGTTGCGTCTCCTTGGAATTGGATCTCCTTGGAGTGCTTAGGGTCAAATTTGTGCAAGTTAAATGAGACACCCATGGCTATGATTTTGTGGTTTTTGGAAATGAAATGAGATGCGAGGGATCTGTATGAGTTTGGGATGGGATGCCAAGCCTACTGCACCAGCTCGGTATTTATAGTGTGGCGATTGGTCTAATTAAGTACCTTAGCTTCCTTCTTAAGGTACGTAATAGGTAGTGTAGCAAGTGATGATCAACAAAAACAAAATACAAAAGATATTAGATAGGTCGTTGTTTTTCACATGCATGGCCTTTAACAACCATTAACAGTTTAACACTACGTCACGTCCATAGTGTAATATATATGGCGTCACCCTCTAGCTTCATCACCTATCATAAATGCTTCTTATCTATACTACGCGTTATCACTTACTCGATTCAATTATTGAGGATTACAATGTGAGATCCCTTAATACCAGAAGAAGACCGTGCTAATATAGTCCTTCATTCTAGTTTAGCTAGATCGGTCGTCCATGATGATAAATGCTTATACTACCAACTACTTTTAATTATTTGTACTGCAAGTCTGCAACGTGTATGTGAATGCATGACTATGAGGCAAGGATATTAATCCTATAGCTACCAAATTCCAACTATCTTCCTATTCTTATATAGTGGAATTCAAAATGTGACTATCTGTTTCTATTTGCAGTGCGGTGCTGCTAATACGAAGCTAAGAGTTCTTGGTCATCATTTAGTTACAAATATACAGCTCTGATAAATAAATAAATTGAGAAATGCTAGAACACTATTAAAATTTATTATTTTTGGTCATTAGTTAGCCATCAATGTTTTAAAGTATGAAATTTTTTATTTAAATAAATATTTTATTTACCAAAATAAATAATTATAAAAATTATTACAAAAACAAGTCTTCCAATCTTATTTCATTTACACTATAAATGAGTTTTATTTACAATGTAAATAAGATATATGAAATTTAAAAAGATACACATATCTAAACGAGATACATTTACAATAATTATCTTGTTTATACTGTAAACGAGATATTTGTATTTATAAACATAAAAATATAATTTTTTAAAATAATAAAAAATATTAATAATTTAAATTGGACCAAAGAATGTTTCAAATAACAGCGAAGATGGACGGTTTTAAATAATGGAAAGATAGGCGGTTTTAAAATAATAAAAAAAATAAGCGGTATTAACTAACTAATTAATGGGCGACTGGACGTATCACGTAACTTGAAACTGTCCATTTAAATTCAACATATTATTTTTTTAGAAACCAACCCATTTTTAAATTATTAATAAAAAATTTAGTATTAATTTACTTCATTTTTAAGTATATTTTTTTAAAAAAAATATACGTTAACATTTAGCTCCTAAATTAATTTCGGAATATTTGTATATATTTATACATATAATAATTAAATTGTCATAATAAAATAAAAAAATCGTAATAAATAAATAATATAAATTACTTACACTAAGCATACTGTCAGGCTAATTCATCAGAGCTTTGCAATTTTATAGGCCCATGTCCCAAAAAAAAAAAGAAGAGCCATGCAGCGTTAGCGTTAGGTTCTCAAGTTTCCAATTTTTGTAGGTGATACGGATTCATAAATTTTTTGTTATTTTAAATTAAGGAGCAAAATGATCATTTTGTCAAGGTCAAGAATTTAATTATTAGAAGAAGGAAAAGTATACGTTGTTAAGATACTATCTACCAACTTTTGACAATAATAATTAATTATTATTTTTTTAATTTTTTAAAAAATAAAATTTGAATAATCAGGATTTAATCAAAATTTATCCTTTTATTTTTATTTTCACTTAAAAATCTTAATCTCTCTCCCAAATCTCCCGTCTTTTCTCCATCCTAGTCTCCTTGCATCCGTTGCCACCGCTTCATCCGCCATTCGTGCAGAGAAGACAACCAGCATCGCGCGTCTGCTTCACCGTCATTGCGTCCCTTCAGCCACCCTACCTCGCGTGCAGCCGAGCTCCCACTCATCGCCTTTTCACCACGCGTTCTCCATCGCAGCTGTGATGCATTCCCGCCTTGCCGTTGCACCGTCAGAGTCCACGAGCTCCCGTCGTCGTTGCAGACTGCCGCTAGGTATAGTTACTCAATGGTTCAATCTCTCTCTCTAAATTTCTGATTTGTCCAAGTGCATGTCTATGGTGTTTGAATTTTAGTTGATCATGTATTTTATTCACTATTTTTGGAATTTTTGTTGGTGTTATATGTGAATCCACATGTGCATGGTGTTTGAATTTTTAAATATTTTGCAAGGCTGCAAGCCCAAGTCCCAACTCTTCCACGCACCAAGGTGGCTCGCTGCATACAGTTCAACTATGGAAAAGCTGTGTTTATTCAGGTAAATTCCAACTCAATGAAATTGAAGAATTGCTTTTCTTATTATTTTATTTGATAGTAAATATTTGAGAAAAAGAGAGAAGAGGGTGTTCCAATCCAATGTAAGGGCAATTTCAAATTTCCAATGATTGTCTATCCCATAAGTAGGATTCTTATTTTTCAATTTAGGAATTTTGGTCTGTTGTGTGTGTTCATGGAGTAATAAGAAGTAGAGCCATTTTTTTACTCGTTGAAAGTCATGACTTATTTTGTGGATAAATTAAAATATTGACTAGTCAGTAAAGATTTTAACTTGTATCACCTACTGAAGAACAAAATTTGTCTAAGGAAAGCCTGTGAGTGTTGTTGCTTAAACATGAATATTTCTAGCTTAAACTCCATTCTATAATGCACCCATTATGTTTGTAATCTTACTCCCTTAAGCTGTGGATTTTTCGTTTTTTGAGGTTTCAAACGTGTCTTCCTCTATTGGTATAGCATGTTTCTTTTTTTATATGTTCTGAATGTTTCTATTTCGTAAGTTTTGAATATTTTTTTTTTGTGTTTTGGATGTCTTTTGTTAAAGGTTTTGAATTTTTTTTTTGTTATTGTACATTTGCTGAGTAAAAAACATACAAGAAGAAGAAGACGACATCCGAAAATAGCCTTTGGATGAGAGTGCTGGTTATTGATGATGATCCATTATGGCTCAAGATCCTTGAAAAGATCCATTTAAGTTTCCTTCCTTTTCTTTTCTGTTTTAGAATAGTTACAATTTCTTGTTGTTGCTGTGTATTTATACAAGTGACTCTTACTGCAAATAAAACAAGGATATCTTATATATTTGTGCCATTTAAGTTATCATTCAAGTTATCATTCGTGCCATTTAAGTCTATCTCTTAATCAAATAATACAAATTGTGATTGCTGACCAAATTAAAACTTTTTCACTATGTTAATAAGACTTGTCTTTGTTTCACAGAAGTTGGTCCCTAGAAAATTCTAGATTTGATGAATGTACCATGACTTACCAGAGAAAATATTGGTAAGAGGTGGTTTAGTAGTATATTTGGTGTGGATTATTTTTTAATGCAAATCGGATCTTCCAACTATAATGTATGGTGTGTTTTTGGTGGAATTCTTTTATGCAAGTTGCATGTTTCCTTTCAAATTTGTTCTAATTTTTGTCTTGGTAGGTAGCAATAGTAATAATTTTGTGCATTTTTTTTATTTTCTGCAATATAGTAGTACGTAAATCAGTGGATGATTATCAGCTTAAGCCTTGCTAGTTGCTTAATTAGCTTGATGGAATATGTATATATGGCTCCACAGCAATATGATTCACATTACATTTGTGTGCTTAAATTAATTATTTTGCATGATTTATGCTTCAATTCATCACTGCGCATGCATTGATGCACATTATTTTTTTCAAATTGTTTTGTGTATATAATTGACTAATTTACTCTTTGCGTGGTGATTTTTCTCAGAAAAATTATGTAGCAGCCACTCAAAATGGAGAGGTTGATTCTATTGTTAGAGCGAATGAATGATTTTTACCTTATTTTTTTACACAATTGTTGTAGCATACATGTTTTTGTGCGTAATACACCAATATTATTATAGTATTCTTTTTTGTGTGATACATTGATACTTTTAAAGCATTGAGAATGCTGCCCCCTTCCTTAACTTAAGGAACCCCCCCCCCCCAAAAGCCCCGGAAGAAGGACCCCCCCTTTCCTTTGACCAACGGGTCCTCGAACCAACCTTCCCTACCAACTCCAATTCGGTCTATGTTCAGTTAGTGCTCACCCGACCATTCCTCTCTCTTACTCTCCAAAAACTAACATACGATACAGTTTAACTTCACGGCACGGCAAAAAAAAAAGTGCTATGGAAACTCCCAATGTCAGGTGCAACTTTCCATTGGTCCTTGGCTTCCACCTACAGCGAATATGGAGCAATTCCCGTTCAGAACAAGAGAAGTAGGATAAGTACATGTTATTCTATTATTATAAGGCATTCAGAATGAGCGAGTCATCTTCATAAGTACATGTTATTCTACTGTTATAAGTTTTCCAGGTGCAAACTTTAAAGCGAATCAGCACTAGTTATATGAGTTCTATTTATGGAGGAAACAACTTAGGAGGTTCTGGTTAGCAGAAGTCAATTTTGCAAGTTTATATTTTCAAGTTTTTAAAGAAATATTTTGTTTTTTTTTCTTGTTTACTAAAAGAATCTCCACGAAAGTTTTATTACGTAAACTCGGGTGCAAAAATCATATCCTCTCAAGACACTTCTTGTTAAGACACTTCCATAAATAGACATATCCATAAACACATGCATTAAAAGACACCTCCATTAAAATGACTTATCCTTCACCTCTATTCAAAAGACACGTCATTTAAAAAGACATATCATCTAAAGACACATTTACAAAGGATACTTCCATTGAAAAGACACATACATAAAAAAGACATATCATACAAAGACATAACCACCAATGACACATCCCTTTAAAAACACATGCATAAAAAGGTACCTCCATTAAAAACACTTATCCTCTGAAGATATTTCCAATAGAAGACACCTCCATTAAAAAGACACATCATTTAAAAAGACATATCCTCTGAAGACGCATTCACAAAAGACACCTCAGTTAAGAAGACACATTCACAGAAAACATGTCCATTAAAAAGGCACATGCATGTGAAGACATATCCTCTAAAGTCACATTTACAAAGGGCGCCTTCATATAATGACATGCATTAAATTAGACACGTCCAATGAAGTTATAAGTAGAATACATTTCCATTAAAGTCGCTTCAAAACATTACCTTGTTAAAAGAAACCAACTGTATGTCGGAAACCAAAAGACACATCAATGCCCCAATATAGGATTCACATCCATAATAGACAGAACTTCTATGAAGTAGCCAAAAAAAATTTTTCCATAGTCTAACTAGAAATGCCTACTAGCAAGTAAGACAATCAGCATGTGTAACACAAGGAAAATATCAGGATGAAACAAAAGTGATAAAACATAAGGGGGGTATCATAAGACTAATTAATCAAGAATGTTCTATGCAACTTTCTTCTTATCAAGTTTCTTATCATGCTCTTCGTGCTTAGTGCTGTGAATGTTGTCCTAACCTCCTTACGTTTGTTCCTGGGATGATTGCAGCGCACAGTAGTTTGAGGACTTTTGTCAAGGAACTTCAGTGCTTGCGCAAGGGCCGAATTATTAGGATCTACAATGATTTCGAGCATTATTTCCTTCCTATATTCCCTCAAGGTGTCCTGTATGTAAAAATCAACATTGTATAATGGCATTAGTTACTAATACCCATGAGACTTTCGCATAAATCATTTATTCAAACATCAAGGATTTGGAAGCCCACATTATCCCATTGTTGCATTTTACCGCCTTTAGTCCAGTACTTTATGAATTTTACAAACACATCCAAGTAAGTTTATACGAACAACACATTAGTCCAATAAAGATACATCTAAAGAATTATTTAGTCAAAAGACATAATCATAAATACTTTCCACATCAGAAAATAGTATAGGTTTCAACTTTTCTGTTACCAAACATAAGAAGAGATAAATTCTTTCAATAGCAGCCTCCATTAAACAAACAAAAATGATGAAACATTGACCAAATCACAATTAAATTCAGTTCATGACAAGCAATTTTAAGATTAGACACATTAATCCAGCAAAGACACTTTTAGATGAGTTTTCACTCAAAAGATACACCCATGAAATATTTCAACATCAACATATACTAATCCAGCAAAAATTATGTAGAAGTGACAATTAACATACTTAACATGAACAAAATAAATTAAACTCAATAACTAACAAGTATCCATATAATATAAACAATGGAACATAGCATAAAAACAAATTTAACTTAAAGACCTAAACACGTTCTAGCCAAAGATTCTAATTTCATCAAATAAAATCCATATGATATTATACTTATAATAAGATCATGCAAGATACATAAATAAGTACTAACCAAGGAGGTAACTCAATAGCAGATTCACAGCAGTGCACGGTGAATCGAAGCAGCGTGCGTGCAGACTGCAGAGCCGAGCATGCATAGGTGAGGCACCGTCATCTGGACGAGTACCGAAGACGATGCAAATTCAATCGCACGACTACGTGGTGACCTTCAATCGAAGCTTGCCAACGGAAGACCTGTGTCGCCGTTGATGGAAGCTTGCCGGCGGATGCTATAATGGTTGATGCAATTGCGGGCAGAATCACTAGCGGCGTTGACCTGAGTTGACGCCGGTGACAAGAACACGTTGGAGGTTGACTGTTTGAAGACATATACATCAGGGGTTTGGGGGGTGGAGGTGTTCTACACGGTGAAAATCAATATGAATTAGGTTGGCGGCGGCGACTGGCGGAGACGACAACTCTGATGGCTATGCTGCATTGGAGAAGGATATGGGGGTTGGGGGAGTGTGTCCACGGTAAGAAAATGTGGGTATAGGATAAATTAGGGTTAGTGTGGTAAACTAGTGAAATTAGGAATTGATTTGGGTTAATTTGGGATGTCACTTTTGGAATTATGTGGGCTTGGAGTCTAGCCCATTTAAAGTTGGCAGATGTTGGTAGAAATACTATTGGTAAGTAGCGGGATTGTTAGAAGAATTACATATGCTAAATTTAATAGAGGAGGTAAACATTATTTTGCAAGAAAACGGAGATTAAAATTAAAATTTCGGAAGTTGTCGTCACCTAGTACTTTTGAAGACTAGGTCGGATGGGAGGAGGATGCGACAAGAGAAGGCAAAGTTGTCGTCAGCGAGATAGTGGAGCTTGAGCCATAGAAACTCTTGCAGAGCACCTTCACCTTCGTATCCATATGCTCGGTTCAGGTGCCTATTGTAACACCCTCACTATCAGAAGTCACGCTTCCGGCTGCGCCACTCTGATAGCAAGAAGTATTACGACTGCTTTACATACTAAATACTAAAATAGGAGCCTGACTCGACACTGTATTCGCTGATTTCTTTTTAAACTGGAAATAAACACTTTATCTTAAGAAAAATGCAAGCAGGCATAGATTCATATACAAGACTCCTTACATAATATCTCATAATATAATATACATATAGAACATACAATTCCTATCCCACTTACAAATTTGTAATGACAAAGATGAGGGGAGAAAATAATCTAATTAACACAGCAGCATATAAGTCAGACCCAGTGTAACTCTTCTTAATGCCTCTTCATCTGGATCCTGAAAAGGTAAAGCTGTAGGGGGGTGAGAACCTAACCACATGGTCTCACCACGGAGTTTCAAAGTTGTCATAAGAAGATATTTAGTAAGAAAACTGTTTTCAAGCTCAGTGATTATCATTGCCTTATGAATCTTTTAAAACCAATAGGAAATCGTTCAAAACTCTTTCAAAGAAACAATGTTTAATCTTTCAGAAGTCCAAAATCTTTCCTTTCTTATAAGAAAATCTCAATCAGAAACCAACCATGCAATCAAACAACACAGTCATTAATTCAGCACCAAAGTTCATTCTCAAATGTAGCACGCCAGGACAAACACAGGCAAGACAGACAAGGAAAGCACAAGTAGGTAGCAGTTACAGCAAATAGTTCAAGTAGCAGTTAAGAACAGTTTAGCAATTAGGTAAACCAAAACAAGTTCAAACCTAAGAAAAGCATACAAATGCATATGATGCATGCCTGTCCTATGGCTGATGAGGCTCATCTGTCGGTTATCCAGCCAACCCGACAAGTCTGAATTGTCCTTAGACCGTCCCCCGACATGCATCCCCAAGAGTCTATGCATAGCTTTTTCTCAAATTATATTGCTCAATGGGGGTAACATTCCCGGGAATTTATATAGTGCCCGGTCACACTTACGTCGTAGGGTCAATAGAGTATCGAGTTTTCAACCTGGTACACGTGGTGGCGAGCCACGGCACTTAATCCAGGGAACCTCGTATCTCAGATATTTCAAATTCATAAGCCACATAAATAATTCATTCACATTCGTCAATATCATCATCATTCGTCAATCCATATCCCATTTCCAAATTCATTCAAAAATCATATTTCAAATCCATCCTCATCATCCTTTTTTCCGTTAATCAACAATCTCAATCCAAAACATAATTCTTTCTTTTCTAAATAAATCAATCTTAAACATATAACGTTTAAGAACTAAATCTTTTTAAACAATTACTTCAAACAAAACTTCCAATTTTATAAAATTCCGGCAGCATCTCCTCTAAAACTCGGATTCTGCCACCCTTTTCAGGTTCCATCCAAATATTTCTCAAACATTTTCTCAACTATTTCCAAATCTCAATCATCTTCCAAAATTCAACCAACTCCAATATCAATTTATTTTCAAAGCGAATCAATGCCAATAATAAATCTCTTTTTAAAACCAAACCAGCTCAAATACTAAATCATTTATAAAGTCATTTTTAAAGTTAGACTAACTCAAAATTAAACCGTTTCCAAAATCAATTCAGTTTCATATTCCAAATCATTTCCAAAGCCGATTCGTTCACATTATCAAAAATAGCTTCAAAATCAAGAAAGCCATTTTTCATAATAATCAACTAAACTTTTCAAACTAATTTCTTTTCAGCAATCACAAACTACACAAGCAATCAAGCAGCCAATCGTTCAGTCCAGCAAACAACCACATTTATAAGACAATCATAATCTCAGACATATGTTTCTCACAATAATATCTATTCATAACAACTCTGTAATATAAAGTAGATTTTAAGAAAAACCCCTACCTCGATTAGTCGCAAGTTGCCTAATTAAACCCATTAAATCCTTATTCTCATGTTAATTGGCAACAACCGTAGAAATTCTCAAGCAACCGCAGGGATCACAGCAACAACCACATATCTGACATAATTTAGAATTAACGCGGAATGGATATTGAGCGATATTAGAACATAATTGATAATAGAATATTGCGATAAACAAGAACGGAACCGAATAATCTCACCACGATAAACAGAATAGAACGACACAGTAGCAGCTTCCAAATTGACCAGACAGTAGCTCTAATAGCGGTCGGAAGCTCTGATGGTTCTGTAACAACCTTAATTTTGACGTGCAAATACCGGAACCCAAACCTACAGTACCAACATCCCAGAATCTCCAACAGATTACAATAGAACACTGATTTTAAGAAGTTTCGGAAACAAAGTGCTTACCAAGAAGACAGCGGTTTCGACGGCAGCTCCAGTAGCTACCTCTAGTGGCGGCGGCAGCTGAATAACACAATAACGATTTCATTCAACATAAACACTCCCTCACAGCAGCAACAGAACAACTTAAGCGTACAAAAGGAGATCAGAAACAAGGGTAAGGCTCACCAGAACAGTAACGGCTTCAACGGTGGTTCTCCGGCAACAACGGCGCCGTTTTCTGGCAATAGAGGCACGGCTACAACAATGGCGGTGGCAGAACAGTAACGCCAAAAATCCAACTACTGAACCAATCTTCACCAAACTCCAAACCTTGATTTTGGAAAACCCCAATCTACGAATCTTCCTCGTCATACCCCGATAACACCGTGCAACTCACCGGCGTCCATGGCAGCGGCGGAGACGAAGCACTGCAGTGAGCTGCTATGTACATCGCATTTTTTCCTCTCTCCTTCGTCCAACGGCAGCGGCGACGACAAGGGTTCTGGCGGCGACACGAATACTTTCAACAGACGGCGCGGTTCCCTCCTCCTTCGCGGCCTGCTCTCTCGTCTCAGATCTGACCCGTGACGGCGACGGTGAGGACGGCACGGCTGGACAGCAGCGGATCTTCGAAGCCTCCTCGGCGCTGCTCGCTCTCTCCTCTTCGTCGGCGACGTGGCGGTGGTGCGCGGCGATAGGCTTCTGCTCGGTGGGCTCGACGGCGGCGCGACAGGGAACTGGCGCGGGGGCAGGGCGCGAGCAACTTCCCTTCCTCTTCCTCTCCTTCTCCTCGGCGGTCCCCTTCCCCTCTTCCCTTCTTTCTTTTCTTCATTCTTCTGCTTCTTTCTTTCTTTCTTTCTTTCTTTCTTTTTTTTTTTCTTTTCTGATATGTTTACTGAATGAAAGAAAACAAGTGTCGGCTAGGGTTCATTTGGAATAGAGAAAACATGTGTGTTAATTAGGGTTAGGGTTTGTATATGGAATTGGGGATTTTGGGTTTGATTTGAGTAAAATAATTTTAATAAAATTAAAGCATAAAGTATTGATATTTGAAAAACTAATTTAATCTCTAAAGTTACTTTAAAATATTATTTGTGGTATAAAAATACTAATTGATTCTCAATAAATTACTCTAATTTAAAATTTATGGTAATATAATTAATTTTTTCCTTATCTTTAACTAATGTATTAAATGATATAAATTAAATTATCTAAAATTAAATCATATAAAATTCTGATCATTTCCTAACTACCAATTTTATAATTTAAATATAGAAAATAATTCAATAATTATAAAATTACACAAAATTCTAATTTAAATAGCCAAACCTCATTAATTTTCAAATTTTCAGAACTTTAAATCATAAGTAGAAAAATAATCCATAGGTGTAGAGTTTGGATAAAAACCTTAATTTATTTCAAATCCAATTAATTGCCTTTAATTATTTTCAATAAAAATAATTTCTGAAATTAAAACCATAAATAAATATATAAATTGAAATTGATTCAAAATAGGACTTTTCAAAAATCTTGGGTCTTACATCCTACCCACCTTATAAAAATTTTCGTCCTCGAAAATTGATACAAAATTAAAGAGATTTCATATTACTTCGCTCTTGAACTTATTTAAAGAAAAGGCAAAAAATTCTCAGTATATATATTCATATAGTTTCAAATACCAGAATTTTCATATGGTATAAAAATATAAAAAGTATAAGTATGATGTGAAACAAAATTACAAGATAGGCTTGATGCACAAAATAATATATTTCAAACGTGTGATGGTAATGCAAGGCGGAAAAAGGCTATAAAGCAAGCCGGGGTTAAAATGATGTGCTCAACTTCTGTATACTAATCTCATACCAACTTCAAAAACTCAACTATTTGAACTTCAATAACTTATCTCCACCATTCTCAACTGTACTTCATTGAGCAACTCATCCGAATGTTTTCAACCTCGTCAACACTTCATAAATCTTAATGGTCACAAACCCAATATCAACAAAATTCTTTCACATGAAATAATGTTCCACAACTCCCTTCAACATGGTATATTTACAAGTTTCACCTTTTGCGTCCACCAAACGTACCCTAAATAATTAATGTGTCGTTTACTAAGTCCAACAATCACACAAGATACCAAAACTAATCTCGAGTATACTTAGAAGGATAACAGACCTTAGAAAAGAAAGGAAAGCGACAAGGATCGTATTCGCGAGAATTTAAAAGAATTATTGAAATCACAAGTAGACAAGAATAAACAAGTAATGAAGAATGCTGGAAAGAGAATCAACTGATAACATTAAGGGTAACTCTCGAGTCAAAGGGATTCGATAGGACCAATAAGATGAAAAACAACACAGTGTTTTGAAATGAATTCAAGCTGAATAAAAAAAAATATGGGGTTTACAAAAGAAGAATATCCAAACCAAAGACAAGGTTTATAGAACTCAAGAGTATGGTTTAAAAATATTTTCGAATGCATTGTTCGTAAAGGATGGAAAACTTAAGGGAAAATCATTTCATGTTCTAAAAGAGAAAATGGGTAACAAACATCCTTCAAAAGACTAATAAAAGCATAAATGTAGCATTATTTCAATATAAATTTAAGTGGAAATAGATTACACAAACTTTGTAAATGGAAGGATTAATTTGGCTAAGAGCTAAATTGAATTTTCTCTTCTTTTTCAAGCATGTATGAAAACTACAATTTTGTTGGAAGAAAACCTAACATAAAATTTTACTCATAAAAGAAAAGATGATGCATTACAATTGAACATGTTTAAATCACATACAGAAATTTTTAGAGTATAAGGTAAAGGAGTGTAGGCTGAATTGAAAACGATTTTATTAAAACTTCAATAGATGGTTATATCGCCCCAAAATAAGTTCAAATCACATCAAAGAGAAGCACTGCTCAAGTAAAGCAATTTAAAGTCAGGGACAACTTTGTATAAGAATAAATCAAAACTTGTTTAAAAAGGTTTAAAACAAAACTCCAGTAATATACTTGAAGTCACAATTTTATAAAGATGTTCAATAATATTAAGATATGCTAAAAAGGAAACTAACTCATTTTAAGAAAGAAACTTAAATCAAAGTATTTCAATTAGGATTCATAAAACATGTCATTCATAGAAACGAAAAGCTTAAAAAGGAACTCAGCAACTTAAAGAGTTGATTCAAAACTTAAATTTCTTCAAAAGAATTCAAATCTTCGTCAAAATGATCCAAAACAAAATTTTGAAAGTATACTTGGAATAATCACCTCGCAAAAAAAAATTATTTAAGAAAATTACGATGCACTTAAAAGGAAATCAGCCCATGGAAGAAAGAATCTTTAAATCAAGGGAATTCGAACAAGAACTCACTAGGCATGGATTATCAAATAAGTTTCCAATTAGTCCAAAGGAATACAAAACGCGTCAAAAAAGACAACTTAATCAATAGAAAATTCTCAAGAAAGAATCTTTGACTAAAGAAAGACAAATAAAAGGACAAATGGTGCATTAGATGGAAACGAATTCAAGTTGACTCGGATGAGCATGAGATTCATAAGAAATGAAAAACTAAGACTAATGGTGACGTTCAAAAAAAGGTGAGAGAGTAATTAAAAACAGAATCAAATATAACATTCTCAGAAATGACAAGCTTAAGAAAGAAATTGGTCTATTCACAAGAAGAAAGATATGAGTCCAACATTTTTTTCTAAAAGAACAATAATTGCATCGACAATGTAGTATGCTAAACCAAATTCAAATTAAAAATAAAATAGGTGAAGTTTACCAAACAAAAACTAACTGGGAAGAGATAAAAACCTTTCTTTGAAAAATATCTAAGTATATAATCAAATAAGGATATTCATAAAAATTGTAATAAAATTGCTAAAAAATCAAATTGTATTTAAAGTATATATACATTTCCATAAATCAGTGAAGAAACAGGCGAGGTATTGGAAACAATTAGTTTTAAACTGCATAAGAAACTTTCAACATTTATATAAAGAAGTATATATCAAATTAAAAGCGATTGTATATTTCAAATCAAAAGCGATTTTGTTTAAGATTTAAAAAATGGTTGTAATTATCGTCAAATAAGAGGAAAACTAAATTACAATTTATTACAAAGGACTCAAAATATGAACTTAAAAAGGTGTATTGCATCAAAACAGATTCAAATGTATATATATAAAAAATACATGATTCAAGTGGAAGTGGCTAAATAAAGAAGGTAAATACACCAAGGGTTTTAAACAAGCATATGCAGTCAGGATCAAATAAGAGCGTACGTGAACAAGAGAGTATGATTGAAAGATAATTTGATCACTTTTCAAGAAAAGTATCGCAGACAGGAACCTTAGAGCATTCCAAGCAGGAATAAGATACGTAATATTCGCAGAGTTCAAGACACTTAACCGCGTAACTTCGAGAAATAATTTCTAACGTTCCCAAAACCCGCGACTCACGTTATTTATGACTCGCATATCGTCTATGATAACCTATTGGTGATTCCATATACATAATTCACAGTGCTAAGCCGGCCAAACTTAATACCAGGAATTATGCAATGCAAGACTAATGGCATTAATCAATAGACCGTCATGTGCATAAAGCTCTAATTCTCATTATTCAAACAAGACCTACTACATGACAGACTCTCAGAGTATGCAATTGTTGCATAATTAGTCCATTCCCAAGGCTCTACAGGAAAGACCGCTCTGATACCACAATGTAACACCCTCACTATCAGAAGTTACGCTTCCGGCTGCGCCACTCTGATAGCAAGAAGTATTACGACTGCTTTACATACTAAATACTAAAATAGGAGCCTGACTCGACACTGTATTCGCTGATTTCTTTTTAAACTGGAAATAAACACTTTATCTTAAGAAAAATGCAAGCAGGCATAGATTCATATACAAGACTCCTTACATAATATCTCATAATATAATATACATATAGAACATACAATTCCTATCCCTCTTACAAATTTGTAATGACAAAGACGAGGGAAGAAAATAATCTAATTAACACAGCAGCATATAAGTCAGACCCAGTGTAACTCTTCTTAATGCCTCTTCATCTGGATCCTGAAAAGGTAAAGCTGTAGGGGGGTGAGAACCTAACCACATGGTCTCACCACGGAGTTTCAAAGTTGTCATAAGAAGATATTTAGTAAGAAAACTGTTTTCAAGCTCAGTGATTATCATTGCCTTATGAATCTTTTAAAACCAATAGGAAATCGTTCAAAACTCTTTCAAAGAAACAATGTTTAATCTTTCAGAAGTCCAAAATCTTTCCTTTCTTATAAGAAAATCTCAATCAGAAACCAACCATGCAATCAAACAACACAGTCATTAATTCAACACCAAAGTTCATTCTCAAATGTAGCACGCCAGGACAAACACAGGCAAGACAGACAAGGAAAGCACAAGTAGGTAGCAGTTACAGCAAATAGTTCAAGTAGCAGTTAAGAACAGTTTAGCAATTAGGTAAACCAAAACAAGTTCAAACCCAAGCAAAGCATACAAATGCATATGATGCATGCCTGTCCTATGGCTGATGAGGCTCATCTGTCGGTTATCCAGCCAACCCGACAAGTCTGAATTGTCCTTAGACCGTCCCCCGACGTGCATCCCCAAGAGTCTATGCATAGCTTTTTCTCAAATTATATTGCTCAATGGGGGTAACATTCCCGGGAATTTATATAGTGCCCGGTCACACTTACGTCGTAGGGTCAATAGAGTATCGAGTTTTCAACCTGGTACACGTGGTGGCGAGCCACGGCACTTAATCCAGGGAACCTCGTATCTCAGATATTTCAAATTCATAAGCCACATAAATAATTCATTCACATTCGTCAATATCATCATCATTCGTCAATCCATATCCCATTTCCAAATTCATTCAAAAATCATATTTCAAATCCATCCTCATCATCCTTTTTTCCGTTAATCAACAATCTCAATCCAAAACATAATTCTTTCTTTTCTAAATAAATCAATCTTAAACATATAACGTTTAAGAACTAAATCTTTTTAAACAATTACTTCAAACAAAACTTCCAATTTTATAAAATTCCGGCAGCATCTCCTCTAAAACTCAGATTCTGCCACCCTTTTCAGGTTCCATCCAAATATTTCTCAAACATTTTCTCAACTATTTCCAAATCTCAATCATCTTCCAAAATTCAACCAACTCCAATATCAATTTATTTTCAAAGCGAATCAATGCCAATAATAAATCTCTTTTTAAAACCAAACCAGCTCAAATACTAAATCATTTATAAAGTCATTTTTAAAGTTAGACTAACTCAAAATTAAACCGTTTCCAAAATCAATTCAGTTTCATATTCCAAATCATTTCCAAAGCCGATTCATTCACATTATCAAAAATAGCTTCAAAATCAAGAAAGCCATTTTTCATAATAATCAACTAAACTTTTCAAACTAATTTCTTTTCAGCAATCACAAACTACACAAGCAATCAAGCAGCCAATCATTCAGTCCAGCAAACAACCACATTTATAAGACAATCATAATCTCAGACATATGTTTCTCACATTAATATCTATTCATAACAACTCTATAATATAAAGTAGATTTTAAGAAAAACCCCTACCTCGATTAGTCGCAAGTTGCCTAATTAAACCCATTAAATCCTTATTCTCATGTTAATTGGCAACAACCATAGAAATTCTCAAGCAACCGCAGGGATCACAACAACAACCACATATCTGACATAATTTAGAATTAACGCGGGATGGATATTGAGCGATATTAGAACATAATTGATAATAGAATATTGCGATAAACAAGAACGGAACCGAATAATCTCACCACGATAAACAGAATAGAACGACACAGTAGCAGCTTCCAAATTGACCAGACAGTAGCTCTAATAGCGGTCGGAAGCTCTGATGGTTCTGTAACAACCTTAATTTTGACGTGCAAATACCGGAACCCAAACCTACAGTACCAACATCCCAAAATCTCCAACAGATTACAATAGAACACTAATTTTAAGAAGTTTCGGAAACAAAGTGCTTACCAAGAAGACAGCGGTTTTGGCGGCAGCTCCAGTAGCTACCTCTAGTGGCGGCGGCAGCTGAATAACACAATAACGATTTCATTCAACATAAACACTCCCTCACAGCAGCAACAGAACAACTTAAGCGTACAAAAGGAGATCAGAAACAAGGGTAAGGCTCACCAGAACAGTAACGGCTTCAACGGTGGTTCTCCGGCAACAACGGCGCCGTTTTCCGGCAATAGAGGCACGGCTACAACAATGGCGGTGGCAGAACAGTAACGCCAAAAAATCCAACTACTGAACCAATCTTCACCAAACTCCAAACCTTGATTTTGGAAAACCCCAATCTACGAATCTTCCTCGTCATACCCCGATAACACCGTGCAACTCACCGGCGTCCATGGCAGCGGCGGAGACGAAGCACTACAGTGAGCTGCTATGTACATCGCATCTTTTCCTCTCTCCTTCGTCCAACGGCAGCGGCGACGACAAGGGTTCTGGCGGCGACACGAATACTTTCAACAGACGGCGCGGTTCCCTCCTCCTTCGCGGCCTGCTCTCTCGTCTCAGATCTGACCCGTGACGGCGACGGTGAGGACGGCACAGCTGGACAGCAGCGGATCTTCGAAGCCTCCTCGGCGCTGCTCGCTCTCTCCTCTTCGTCGGCGACGTGGCGGTGGTGCGCGGCGATGGGCTTCTGCTCGGTGGGCTCGACGACGGCGCGACAGGGAACTGGCGCGGGGGCAGGGCGCGAGCAACTTCCCTTCCTCTTCCTCTCCTTCTCCTCGGCGGTCCCCTTCCCCTCTTCCCTTCTTTCTTTTCTTCATTCTTCTGCTTCTTTCTTTCTTTCTTTCTTTCTTTCTTTCTTTCTTTCTTTTTTTTTTCTTTTCTGATATGTTTACTGAATGAAAGAAAACAAGTGTCGGCTAGGGTTCATTTGGAATAGAGAAAACATGTGTGTTAATTAGGGTTAGGGTTTGTATATGGAATTGGGGATTTTGGGTTTGATTTGAGTAAAATAATTTTAATAAAATTAAAGCATAAAGTATTAATATTTGAAAAACTAATTTAATCTCTAAAGTTACTTTAAAATATTATTTGTGGTATAAAAATACTAATTGATTCTCAATAAATTACTCTAATTTAAAATTTATGGTAATATAATTAATTTTTTTCCTTATCTTTAACTAATGTATTAAATGATATAAATTAAATTATCTAAAATTAAATCATATAAAATTATGATCATTTCCTAACTACCAATTTTATAATTTAAATATAGAAAATAATTCAATAATTATAAAATTACACAAAATTCTAATTTAAATAGCCAAACCTCATTAATTTTCAAATTTTCAGAACTTTAAATCATAAGTAGAAAAATAATCCATAGGTGTAGAGTTTGGATAAAAACCTTAATTTATTTCAAATCCAATTAATGGCCTTTAATTATTTTCAATAAAAATAATTTCTGAAATTAAAACCATAAATAAATATATAAATTGAAATTGATTCAAAATAGGACTTTTCAAAAGTCTTGGGTCTTACACCTATTCAAGGGATGCAACACGAACAAGAACCACCGGTGATTCAGACCAATGAAATCAATGTTGTGTGTGAAGAATCACTTTGTTGAAGCATTTGTGTAGTTGGCGCTACCTAAAAACATGGTGGTCATCATTGGGAGAGGGATGCAGGTGGACGTGGAGGCTGTGTTGGCGGTGGTAGTGTTGATGGAAGTTGGAGGAGAAGTAAGCTTGGTTTGAAAGGAAAAGAGAATGTGGAGTTAGATTTGAAATTTGAGAAATTAGATTTGGGTAATTTTAGAAATATTTCAATTATTGTTCCCAAAAAATTTCAATTTTCTATGTCTCCACTTTCTAAAAGTATTGAAGAGACTGAAATTTTGTGTCCGGAGACTAAAATTTTAGTTCTAATCTTTAACTACCAAATACAATACTGAGTCTTAATCCCTTAATCTCAATTTCAGTATCGCATACCAAAGCAGCCTAAGGTGATATGAAAAAAGATAAACAAAATGTCATGAATTGAAATTGAATAAGAAAGATACATTAAAACTGAAATAGAAAGAAAAAAGATAGGTTGAAATTGAATAGAAAGAGAATCACTCTACTTTCTATCCAACTTTTTTATGTAACAAGAAAAGGACTCTTCAACCTAACTTGTCCACATCATAGTTTGAAAATTGAATTGAAGGGACTCCGCAACCTTCTACCCAATTTCCCGTGCAATAAGAGAGGAACCCACTCAACCTCACTTGTCCACACCATAGTTTTATCACGAAACAAAAAAATGCTTTGGCACCTCTAATCACTCAATACTGCGACTACAATAGCTAAAGAGGTATTTATAACCTCTTAGATGATTAGGTTAAAACAAAGAAAACCCTAAAGCCTACAAACATAAACTCCAATCTAGTAACTAAATAAATAAAAATCAAAATACATTAAAATAAACTAATAACCACTACAACATTTTGGGTCTATGGCCACGATTTTTTTTATGGTCACAATTTTTTACCGTGAAAAAAAAAATGAAACCTATGGTCACGGTTTTTTAAAAAAGGGTGACCATAGAGTACCTATGATGACGGTTTTATAAAAAAAGGTGGCCTAAAAGGATCTATGGTCACGATTTTTGGAGGTGACCTAAAAGAGTCTATGGTCACGATTTTTCAAAAAAGGGTGACCTAAAAGGGTCTATGGTCACGGTTTTAGGGGGTGACCTAAAGCAGTCTATGGTCACTGTTTTGGGGAGTGACCTAAAAGGTTCTATAGTCACGATTTTGGGGGTGACCTAAAGGGGTCTATGGTCACGGTTTTAGGAGTGACCTAAAAGGGTTTATGATCACGGTTTTGGGAGGTGACATAAAGGTATCTATGGTCATGATTTTGGGGGGGTGACCTAAAAGGGTCTATGGTTACAGTTTTTCGAAAGGGTGACCTAAAAGGGTCTATGGTCACGGTTTTGAAGGTGACGTAAAGATATCTATTATTACAATTTTGGGGGTGACCTAAAAGGGGTCTATGGTCACAGTTTTACGAAAGGGTGGCCTAAAAGGGTCTTTGGTCACGGTTTTTGTGGGTGACTTAAAGGAGTCTATGGTAACGGTTTTGGAGAGTGACCTAAAGGTATGTACAGTCACAGTTTTGGGGGTGATCTAAAAAGGTCTATGGTCACGATTTTTTGAAAAAGAGTGACCTAAAAGGAGTCTATGGTCACGGTTTTGAGTAGTGACCTAAAAGGAGTCTATGGTCACGGTTTTGAGTAGTGACCTAAAAGGGTCTATAGTGACGATTTTAGTGGCTGACCTAAAAGGGTGTATAGTTTTACAAAAGGATGACCTTAAAAGAGTTTGTGGTCACAGTTTTTGAAAATGAATTTTTTTTTTAACTAAATCGGGTTTTGATTATTTGAATTTCAATTAATTAAGGTTCTTATATATTTTTTATGATTTTGAATATTTTATATATTTAAAATTTAAAAATTTTAATAATAAAAAACTAACGAGAATTTTATATGATTTACTTTAAATATTAAAATTTTAAATCTAATTTTATAAATAAAAATTTAAGTTGAATACTATTAATTTTAAATTAAAAAATTATTTAAAACTTAAAACTAATTAATAAGTTAACAAATAAGTATTATATTTTTAAAATAATTTAAATAAATTATGGTTGATGTTTAATTACTATTCTACCTTCTAATTTTATTAAAATTTTTACACTAGCGTAGTCCCAAGCCTAATCCTAACCTTAATTACTATTTAAGATTATTTTTGTAACTAAATCAGGTTTTGATATTTTGAATTTAAATTAATTAAGGTTCTTATATACCTTTTAATGATCTTGGGTATTTCATATATTTAAAATTTAAAAATTCTAATAATTAAAAACTAATGAGAATTTTATATGATTTAATTTAAATATTAAAATTTTAAATTTAATTTTATAAATAAAAAACTTAAATAAAATACTTTTAATTTTAAATTAAAAAATTATTTAAAACTTAAAAATAATTAATAAATTGACAATAATATTATATTTTAAAATAATTTAAATAAATTATGGTTGATTTTCAATTACTATTTTATCTTCTAATTTTATTTAAATCCTTATACTATCCTAATACAAACCTTAATCCTAATTTTTAAACCCTAACCCTAATTCTATCCTAGTTTTAAACCCACCCACCTACTAATCCTCACACACTCAACAAAAAAAAAAAAGAAAGAAATAGATAAGAGAGGGAGCTGGGGAACGTGGAAAGAAAAAGAAGAGAAGATGAGGAATTGATGATGGCTGCATTTAAACTAGACTGATATAAGCAATAAACATATTTCAAGTACTACCATACAACACAGTAGAGCTAGACAAGACTAATACTAATTACTTAAAGTATAAGTTTACAAAAAAGATCATCTAAAAAGTGAAAACACAAA
Source organism: Arachis ipaensis (assembly GCF_059453495.1). Classification (NCBI taxonomy): domain Eukaryota; kingdom Viridiplantae; phylum Streptophyta; class Magnoliopsida; order Fabales; family Fabaceae; genus Arachis; species Arachis ipaensis. The sequence continues at coordinate 148,033,764 of NC_142444.1, forward strand.
AACTCTGATCCTCTGGATTCAGTAATATCATAATAAGTTAAAGATAAATTTCTGGTAAAAAACAAGGTGATCTACTCTATAAGAGTATATATACTCAAAGGACCAAAGAGAAAAGTTGACTATTTTAGCACTAACTGAAAATAGAATTCTTAACTAACTTGCTATTACTCTAACTAACTTTGACTCTTTCATCTCTCTTTAACAGCTCGGAATGGAACCTCAACTATTCTGATCTTTACATTATAATTATTGAAATATAATGATATTCAAGCATTGCATTGTGTTGGCCTTGTTATATTAAATGTATAATATGATGACTAAATAGCAATGACATATATACATAATATAAATAAAGCTATAATTAGTGAGTTGGGGGCTGAAAAGAGATTGGCATGAAAGCTCCATGAAAGCCATAACGAACTCTACATGGCAATGTAATCTTGCCAACTGCCTCACCACTTAACTTCTTTGCAAAAATTATATGAACCTCCATTCATGCAATTATTATTATTATTATTATTATTATTATTATTATTATTATTATTATTATTATTATTATTATTATACATGGCATGGAACATAATTAAGAAGAAGTAGTTCCTACTTGTGATAAATTAATGTCATCATTGTGAACAAAAGCAATGATCCAACCATCATCTTTTTCTTCTTCCATTTCGATACCCCCTTCTTCTTTAGGGACAAAGGCGAGTCCAGTGCAAAACACATTGCTGCTTTCAAATGCATGATATTCCATTCTTATAACCTTTTTCTAATTTTATTTACACATTATTCAATTTTGTAATTCATCAAATTAAACAATACTCAATGCATATATAATTATTAATTGTACCTCAGATGATAGTTGTTCTTCAAAGTATAACTTAGCTAGACCTCTGTATTTTGGCATATCTAACAACTCATACACACAAACCCAGCATTTTTAAACACAAAAACTAAGCTTGAATAATTTATAAATAAATAAATAGGTACCTGCAGAAAAGCTTGCATTGGGATCCACCACTTGGGTGTATGCGTATTTATTCTTAACTCCTATAAAACTTTCATTGAGCACAGGAAAATCCATAAACTGATTTTGAAAGTGCAAAAAATGGATTCCAATATCAAATTGCAAAGTAACAAAGATGAATGACACTTGAGCTGAAGAAATTATGCACAAACAGGGATTGAGAGTAAAGTAGAGAACTAACAAATTAATATAACCATACATCCACTCTCCCTTCTTTATAATCTCTTATAAAATAATTTTAATCTCATCACCTGAACTATAAGACTCGTACATTCTTTTGAACATGCTGACATTCACTTAACAGGGTTTCCAAAGATGAATGCAGAGTGCTAAGCCTATTAATTGGCCCCGTTGATTTTCTTTAAGAATGCTAAACGATGAAGAGTAGTCACTATTTCCTTATGCTCTGTGCTTCCTTGCTTACACATTAGACCCAACAATGCAGATTTCTATCAAAGAGAGTTCTTTGTTTCAAGAATTCATTAATACCATCTTATCTAACTTGCATGCTGAACTGAAATCCTTGAAAACTGACATGGGTGGACCTAAGTCAATTATATCTTTGCTAGTAAACTCAAAACATTGAGCTAGAACATGTTGCAATGATAACTACTATTATTGAAATTGAGATCTAGCATCTAGCTCCTGCTTAATGTAACAAAATTCTCTTTTCAGCTAATAATTTTAATACAAAAAAAACGCGTAAGAACAGAAAATATTACTCTGGTTTAAAGTTCAAACTAGGAACCTCAAATTTGACGCATTTCAAAAAGCTTTCCATACACAGAATCTAACACCACCACTATGTTATACACAGAATCTAACAACAACACCATGTTAGATGAAGTAGATAGAAGCTTAATTTTTTTTTCTTGATTCTGTATAGTTATACAATTGGGGAAAATTTGGGAGCAGCAAAATTGGGGCAGAATTAAATTGGGAAAAAAGGAGAAAGGGGAAGAACGAACCAAAGAGAGGGGAGAGGGAGCGATCGAGCAGCACACAACAGGGGAGTGGGGAGGGTGCCGACGACGACACTAGGACGGACGCCGACGATGACACGGACATGCACCGCGGATTGAGGAGACTTGGATGACCACTTTTACTTTCCTTTCGTGTGACCGAGATAGATGGCGTAGGGAGCACACCAGTAAAAGAGAAGTACGACGACAAGGACAAAGTTGCTAGAACTGATGGAGGGAATGAGTCACGACAGCAGTGTATCTTAGAGAAGGTGATTGGCGCCATTCCTCTCCTAGGGTTCGAGCGAAAAGTGAAAGAATGGCGCCTTCTGTTTTTTGCCAAACATTTTATTAAACAGTCCAAAAATATGTTCTTTAAGGTGGTTGGGAGACAAAAACGCCACGGATCTCATCAGTCAGCAACGTTTCAAGTGCACACTACCATCACCGCTGTTATTCCGTTAATTGGTGGCGATTCCAGAAACGGCTGGTAATTTGCGGCCGCTATTTGTCATGTATCTTGTAGTGACCCTTTGTAATTACCATGTTGTGGTCAATGATCTAGGATAAGAAACCTTGACTCTTAATCCTTTCCATGAGTGTTTTTTAGTATTTATAGTTCCTTAGTTGTAGCTTTACTTGCTTGTTCGTCATACTTCCCCCAAAATTCTCATAACAATTAATATGCACACTTTTCTGCAATTCCTTTGAGAGACGACCCAAGGTTTAAATACTCTCGGTTTTCATTGGTTTTCATTGTGACAAACAAATTAAACTTTGATTGAGAGTTGTTTGTTGGTTTGGATCTATACTGGCAACGTGATTATTTTGTGAAAATTCCGAACCGATGATTTCCCTCCATCATGTTTTTGGTGTCGTTACCAGGGAATTACAAATGTGCGCTTGTTATTGGTTAGTTGTATATATGTTAATATTGTGAATAGTTGCTTTAGTTTCTTTGTTGGTTTTTGCTAGTTATAGGATTCTGTTCTCTTTGTTCTTATTAGCTTTTGCTTTTGTTTTCTCTTGTTACTATGAATCTGTCACCCTTTTAGCTATGAGTTTGGTTCTTACTATGTTGTAGGAAATGAAAATTTCAATGAAGGTTTGCATCAATGATGGAAAAATCAAAGGTGGGAGGGGCCTCAAGCATATAAACGATCTTCATGGCAATAACCTCCTCCAGCATACTAGCATAATCCGTCCCGTGGTGCATACCAATCCAATGGTTATGACAATTCTTCTTGTGATTATCAACTACAACCACCATATGCCTATGAACACCCTCCTCAACATAGCCCTCAATTACAATACTCATTAGCCTCATACCACAAAACTCCTCCCCATAATCCACCTCCATTATATTGCCAACCTTTTATACTACACTCTTGTGACTACTATGAACGAAGACCGATAGAGGCACCACCGTTCCAACACATATACTCCCAAGAACCATCAATTTCATATATACCACCTTAATACCTCCACCAATATGAACCGCCTTCCAATTGTGAACCCTTTCTACCAAACAATGAACCCTCCTCTCTACCTCAAGCACCAATGGATGACATCCTTCGCACCATTCTCCAAGAGCAAAGAGAATTTCGTATCATTCTTCAAGAGCAACGTGAATCTCAAAGGAGGCAAGAAGAATTCATGGCTACCTTGACCAAGGTAGTAAGTATCTTAGCCTCACAATGCTCATGCAATCAAGGCACTTCCATGGCCGAATGTGGAGAATCAATTAAAGAGCGTAATATGAAAGAGATATTAGAAACTTAAGTGGAGGATGAGGAATGGACTTTTGTATTGGAACAAGTGGAGAAAGCCGAAATTGTTGTAGAGAAAGAAGTGGTTGAAGATTCAGGAGATGTTGAATGCAAAGAGGAATCTAGAGTTGTAGAGTCTTTTTCCGTTGAGTTTGAAAGTGATGCTGAAGAGGGTGTGCAACCTCCAAAGCATATTATGAATGAAGAATTGGAAGAAATGGACCAAGCAACTAGATCTCTTAGTGATGATGATTTCGTATCCACGTATGATTTCCTCGAGTTGGAGGAATCTTCTCCCATTGAATTTGAGGCTGATGTTGAGATAGAGTTTACTCAACCTCCAACTTATGACTTGAGCGATGGAAAAGAGTTAGAAGAAATTGGTGAGGAAAAGATTGAAATTGAAGAATCTTGTCAAGTGGTGGAAGTCTCTCAAAAAGGATGGATGGGAGTGGAAATAGCTTTGTCAAGACCGTTGGAGACATCTCTCCCTAAGCAACCACCATCCATTCTTTCATTCAAGTGGGTAAAATTCATATCTCTTAGCTTTCTTATTCCGCTTGAATATGGGTTGCTTGAGACAGATAGTCAACTTAGAGCTCTTTGTAGATTTAAGAGCAAAAGAATGATGGTTAGTGGTTGGAAATACCATTCAAGGTTCATTATGGTTGAGAAGTCAAAGTTGAAATTCAAAGGTTGTGTAGTGTAAACCCCCGGATTTTTAGAAAATAAATAATGAATTATTTATAATTATATATATGATTTTCTTTTTAGAAAGATTATGAGACTTCATGTTTTAAATTAATTTGGTTTTATATAAATTTCAATTATAATTAGATACTTTTGATTTACTGAAATTAATGGTTCTTGCTAAATTAAAATTCAAAGTTTTAGTAATTGGAAATAAAAGAGAGTTTTGTATATAATTTAAATTAAATAATTAAAAGTTTTGATTAATATTATTTATTTATCTCTAAATTGTAAATTAGAGTATTTAATTAAAAATAATTTGTAATTTGAAAAATAAAATAGTGTTTTTTAAAATTAATTATTATATTGATTAAATTTGGTTTTAAATTAAAACTCTACTCAAATCCTAAATTCCCAATTCTAAACCCTAATGCCTAATCCACTAATCCTAATCCTAATTTCTAAAACACCCACACATGTATACCCCTCCAACCACCTGTTCATTCTTCAATAAACCACAATTTACTCTTTCTCACCGCCACACCGCTTCCCCTTTCTTCTAAAATGCTACCATACAGCAATAGAAATAAAAAGCAAGAAAGAAAAGAGAGAGATCTGAGAGTGAAGCTGTGACAGGGAAGGGAGAAGAGGAGAGGGAGGAGCTGCGCCACCACTGCGGGCCTTGGGCTCGCCGTTCATGCCCGTCACGTTGTCGCCCAGCTGCGTCCAACCCACTGCCAGTAGCCGCCATCGTCGCCAACAACAGAGGAGAGAGAAAGAGGCGAACGCGAGGAGAGAGAGAGAGAAGCCGTGCCAGCCCCTTGCTGCCGTGCGGCATCGCTGTCCAAGGGAGGAGGAAGGCCGCGCAGCTATTGCGAAGCCACCGTCTCCGTTAGTTGCTCAGCCTTGTCTCTGATTTTGGTTCCCCTTTTGTGTGCCGAAGTCGCTTTTGCCGTGATGGTGGCCGTGGGGTTGCATGTGCTTAAACAAAGTTGTTACTGCTGCTGCTCCATTCCTCTGTTCTTTTCAAGTTTTAGTAAGTTGTCCTTGTTCCCAAACCCTCATTATTACCATTCTGCTTCCATGGTTGATTGAGAATGTTGATATGTTAATATGTTAGGGTTATGCCAATACCACTACAAATTGTTCGATGGCATTGCTATTAATGATTCGGTTTAAAGTTGTTGTTGCGGCTGCTGCTGCGAGTTAGAACGAAGTTGGAGTCACGTCTAACCTTGTGGGTTTCGACTAACTGAGGTAGGGAATTTGTTTTAAAAGTAACGGTTTTAACTTATGAATGCTACTAAAATTAAAAGAGTAACTGCAAATGGTTTATGGTTGCTTTGTGTGAATAATTGACGGAATTGAGTTGAATTATAACTGTAGTTGGTGATTGATTTGATGATTGTGCGTACTGAATGTTGTAAGGGATAGAATAAATGGTGTTACTTTTGTTGCTGAGCTTGCTGGTGTGAATTGATGAGTTATTATGTGTTTGAATGATGATGAGTCTATATGGAAAATTATGCTGGGCATAGTGTAGAAAAGAAAAGGTTTGATGATGCTTAAGTATTTGACATCGAGTGAATTATTAATTCTGGGTTCTTGGGCTGTGTTGGCAATGAAGACAATTTTGAATAACTGGAAAGAGGTTAAACGTGTGATTTTGGAAGGGTTATAAGTTCAAATGTGGTTTTTGATAAGTAAGGTTGTTGAAAATGCTTAAGGCAGAATTTCTGCATACATGACAGTAGAAAGAATCAATTTCTGGGAACATCCCAGGTCATATATTTGAATGAAACTATTTTTGCATGAAACATTAATGTGTTTCGAGCATCTCGTAAAAAATTCAGAATGTATTAATGAGTGGTTCGGGAGAAATGAATTTTTGAAGATTAATGGTTTCTGCAGAAAATTCTGTTTCTTTACTGCAGAAGCACCAACTTCCAACTCCCTTAACTTTCAATTCTGGTAAGTATTTGAGCTGAAACTAACGGCATTTTCAATCTTCCTGTGTCCACAATCTTCATTTTAAATTTCATGTCGATACCCTACTTAACCAAGTAGATATGTTGAAAAGAGTATGGGTAGCTCACTGGATTTTGGAAATCGAATTCTAAAAGGCATGGCTGTGTTTCTCACTTCATAACTTTTTCATATGACATGATATTAATCTAGAATTTAATTCAATGAAAAGCTAAAAGAGTCTTGTTTGAGGTCGTGAATTTTGAAAGGCAATGGGTGAAAATTGGATTTTTAAGGAATTTATCAAACTTACCACTTCCTGCTGTTTTTCTGCATTTTCTTAGAAAACAATAACAGAATTTTAAGAGAGATGGTACAAGTTTTAATTGTAACCAAATTACCTCAACACCAAGTTTTGCTTTTAAACCAGTAGTACTATAACAACTAGGAAGGGTTTAAAGTTAATTGGTGATGCGGAGGTATGTATAGTTAATCGGTGATGCGGAGGCATGTTTAATAATATGGTGATGTGAAGGTATGAGTATGTAATTGGTGATGTGGAGGTATAATAAAATGAAAGAAAATGAAAAGTCATGAATGAAATAAATAAATGAGAATTGTATGTTAAACGGGCCCTGTGCCAAACTGCTAATGCGAAATTGTCCGCCTAACGGATAGCCTGAGATTGCTAATGCGGGAATGTTCGCCTAATTGATAGCACTGTTCCTTACTGTGATACACATTGAACTATTATTATAATGAGGCCTAATTGACACGGGTAACCATGATGCCAAGGTGTCTAATTGACACAGTAAAGGGACCATATTCGGGGTTCACTCCGAGTAACGTCGGGTTGCGGGTAGACAACCGACGCATGAACTCATGGCCTGCGCTAGGAACAGGCATGCATCATCTTGTTTGCGTATTTACATTTGATTGTGTTTGCTTTATTTTATTTATTGTGTTTGTGCTGTTGTTTTGGTGATGTGCTTACATGCTTTATGGATATTTTACTTGTTTGTGTTGTGGTCTTAATAATGTATTTAGGAATGATGTTTATGGATAAGGAATTGATAATGTGATTGGAATTTTGTTTAATTAACGTGAATTAAAGGAAGGAACTTCAAACTATTTTAAGTGAAATTGCTTTTATGATATGAATTAGCTATTTATATTTACTCTGTTTAGTGCGGCATTCCTATTCCCTACTGAGAACTAGTGGTTTGTTCTCACCCCAAAATCTTCTACCCTTTCAGTGACAGGCTCGGAGACTCAGTTTGAAGCCGCGGGCGATTAGGAGTTTTATTTAAGTTAAGTTTATGTGTCGAGTTATTTTCATAGAATTCCCTCGCCTTTGTTATTTAAGATTTTATTTTATACCGAGGGATAGGAATTGTATCTGAATTTCTTTTGAGGTTTTTTGTATAATATTTATCATTATTACTAATTAAGTGATTACTATTACCTGTGTGTTCTTTGATGAATGATTTTGATTAATGAGAAACAATATTTTCCGGCATTTTCTTAAAAATCGAAACGCGGTATCAAACTAAAGGCTCAATATTAAATAGTAAATAAGGAAAACAGGTCAGTAACGCCTTGCTTTTGGTACGATCATGACGTGCTGAAAGTTAGGGTGTTACATTATGGTATCAGAGCAGTTCGTTCCCGTTAGAGCCTTGGGATTGGACTAACTATGCTTCATTGCATATTCTGAGTGTCTGTCATGCTTAGTGACTTGTTCTGATAACAAGAATTTAGATTTGATATGCATGACTGTCTGATGATTAACGCTGTTAGTCTACCATTGCATACCTCATGGTATTAAGTCTGGCCAACTTAACACTAATGATTTATGTATATGGGAACACTAATGGGTTGTCATGGACGAAATAGAAATAATAGGTAATGCGAATCACGGGGATTGGGAACTTTAGAAGTTACATCTCGGAATTGCTTGATTTCGTATCTTGTCCCTCCATGGTTTGTCTTGAAGTTTTTTCTGAGGTTTCTTTCTTGAGAAAGTGAACTAATTATTCTTCAATCCCGCTCCTTGTTCATGTGCATTTTCGTTTGATCTTAACTGCGTATGTTTATTTGAATTTTCTGGGATACCAAGCCTATCTTGTAACTTCTGCTCTGCAATCAAACTTCTATCTTATCTTCTCTATATCTTATGAAAACCCAAATACATGAAACTGTATATGTATCTATATGAGTAGAGACTTTTTACTTTTCCACAAGGTTTTTTAAAAAGGTAAAATGTTAAAATTATATAATGTTTTATGCAATATGCTAATTTTCGAGGACGAAAATTTTTATAAGTAGAGTGGGATGTAAACCCTCGGATTTTTAGAAAATAAATAATGAATTATTTATAATTATATATATGATTTTCTTTTTAGAAAGATTATGAGACTTCATGTTTTAAATTAATTTGGTTTTATATAAATTTCAATTATAATTAGATACTTTTGATTTACTGAAATTAATGGTTCTTGCTAAATTAAAATTCATAGTTTTAGTAATTGGAAATAAAAGAGAGTTTTGTATATAATTTAAATTAAATAATTAAAAGTTTTGATTAATATTATTTATTTATCTCTAAATTGTAAATTAGAGTATTTAATTAAAAATAATTTGTAATTTGAAAAATAAATAGTGTTTTTAAAATTAATTATTATATTGATTAAATTTGGTTTTAAATTAAAACTCTACTCAAATCCTAAATTCCTAATTCTAAACCCTAATGCCTAATCCACTAATCCTAATCCTAATTTCTAAAACACCCACACATGTATACCCTTCCAACCACCTGTTCATTCTTCAATAAGCCACAATTTACTCTTTCTCACCACCACATCGCTTCCCCTTTCTTCTAAAATGCTACCATACAGCAATAGAAATAAAAAGCAAGAAAGAAAAGAGAGAGATCTGAGAGTGAAGCTGTGACAGGGAAGGGAGAAGAAGAGAGGGAGGAGCTGCGCCACCACTGCGGGCCTTGGGCTCGCCGTTCATGCCCGTCACGTTGTCGCCCAGCTGCGTCCAACCCACTGCCAGTAGCCGCCATCGTCGCCAACAACAGAGGAGAGAGAAAGAGGCGAACGCGAGGAGAGAGAGAGAGAAGCCGTGCCAGCCCCTTGCTGCCGTGCCGCATCGCTGTCCAAGGGAGGAGGAAAGCCGCGCAGCTATTGCAAAGCCACCGTCTCCGTTAGTTGCTCAGCCTTGTCTCTGATTTTGGTTCCCCTTTTGTGTGCCGAAGTCGCTGCTGCCGTGATGGTGGCCGTGGGGTTGCATGTGCTTAAACAAAGCTGTTACTGCTGCTGCTCCATTCCTCTGTTCTTTTCAAGTTTTAGTAAGTTGTCCTTGTTCCCAAACCCTCATTATTACCATTCTGCTTCCATGGTTGATTGAGAATGTTGAGATGTTAATATGTTAGGGTTATGCCAATACCACTACAAATTGTTCGATGGCATTGCTATTAATGATTCGGTTTAAAGCTGTTGCTGCTGCTGCTGCTGCGAGTTAGAACGAAGTTGGAGTCACGTCTAACCTTGTGGGTTTCGACTAACTGAGGTAGGGAATTTGTTTTAAAAGTAAAGGTTTTAACTTATGAATGCTACTAAAATTAAAAGAGTAACTGCAAATGGTTTATGGTTGCTTTGTGTGAATAATTGACGGAATTGAGTTGAATTATAACTGTAGTTGGTGATTGATTTGATGATTGTGCGTACTGAATGTTGTAAGGGATAGAATAAATGGTGTTACTTTTGTTGCTGAGCTTGCTGGTATGAATTGATGAGTTATTATGTGTTTGAATGATGATGAGTCTATATGGAAAATTATGCTGGGCATAGTGTAGAAAAGAAAAGGTTTGATGATGCTTAAGTACTTGATATCGAGTGAATTATTAATTCTGGGTTCTTGGGCTGTGTTGGCAATGAAGACAATTTTGAATAACTGGAAAGAGGTTAAACGTGTGATTTTGGAAGGGTTATAAGTTCAAATGTGGTTTTTGATAAGTAAGGTTGTTGAAAATGCTTAAGGCAAAATTTCTGCATACATGACAGTAGAAAGAATCAATTTCTGGGAACATCCCAGGTCATATATTTGAATGAAACTATTTTTGCATGAAACTTTAATGTGTTTTGAGCATCTCGTAAAAAATTCAGAATTTATTAATGAGTGGTTTGGGAGAAATGAATTTTCGAAGATTGATGGTTTCTGCAGAAAATTCTGTTAGCACCAACTTCCAACTCCCTTAACTTTCAATTCTGATAAGTATTTGAGCTGAAACCAACGGCATTTTCAATCTTCCTGTGTTCACAATCTTCATTTTAAATTTCATGTCGATACCCAACTTATCCAAGTAGATATGTTGAAAAGAGTATGGGTAGCTCACTGGATTTTGGAAATCGAATTCTAAAAGGCATGGCTGTGTTTCTCACTTCATAACTTTTTCATATGACATGGTATTAATCTGGAATTTGATTCAATGAAAAGCTAAAAGAGTCTTGTTTGAGGTCATGAATTTTGAAAGGCAATGGGTGAAAATTGGATTTTTAAGGAATTTATCAAACTTACTACTTCCTGCTGTTTTTCTGCATTTTCTTAGAAAACAATAACAGAATTTTAAGAGAGATGGTACAAGTTTTAATTGTAACCAAATTACCTCAACACCAAGTTTTGCTTTTAAACCAGTTGTACTATAACAACAAGGAAGGGTTTAAAGTTAATTGGTGATGCGGAGGTATGTATAGTTAAGCGGTGATGCGGAGGCATGTTTAATTATATGGTGATGTGAAGATATGAGTATGTAATTGGTGATGTGGAGGTATAATAAAATGAAAGAAAATAAAAAGTCATGAATGAAATAAATAAATAAGAATTGTATGTTAAACAGGCCCTGTGCCAAACTGCTAATGCGAAATTGCCCGCCTAACGGATAGCCTGAGATTGCTAATGCGGGAATGTTTGCCTAATTGATAGCACTGTTCCTTACTGTGATACACATTGAACTGTTATTATAATGAGGCCTAATTGACACGGGTAACCGTGATGCTAAGGTGTCTAATTGACACAGTAAAGGGACCATATTCGGGGTTCACTCCGAGTAACGTCGGGTTGCGGGTAGACAACCGACGCATGAGCTCATGGCCTGCGCTAGGAACAGGCATGCATCATCTTGTTTGCGCATTTACATTTGATTGTGTTTGCTTTATTTTATTTATTTGTGTTTGTGCTGTTGTTTTGGTGATGTGCTTACGTGCTTTATGGATATTTTACTTGTTTGTGTTGGGGTCTTAATAATGTATTTAGGAATGATGTTTATGGATAAGGAATTGTTAATGTGATTGGAATTTTGTTTAATTAACGTGAATTAAAGGAAGGAACTTGAAACTATTTTAAGTGAAATTGTTTTTATGATATGAATTAGCTATTTGTATTTACTCTGTTTAGTGCGGCATTCCTATTCCCTACTGAGAACTAGTGGTTTGTTCTCACCCCAAAATCTTCCATCCTTTCAGTGACAGGCTCGGAGACTCAGTTTGAAGCCGCGGGCGATTAGGAGTTTTATTTAAGTTAAGTTTATGGGTTGAGTTATTTTCATAGAATTCCCTCGCCTTTGTTATTTAAGATTTTATTTTATACCGAGGGATTGGAATTGTATCTGAATTTCTTTTGAGTTTTTTTGTATAATATTTATCATTATTACTAATTAAGTGATTACTATTACCTGTGTGTTCTTTGATGAAAGATTTTGATTAATGAGAAACAATATTTTCGGGCATTTTCTTAAAAATCCAAACTCGGTATCAAACTAAATGCTCAATATTAAATAGTAAATAAGGAAAACAGGTCAGTAACGCCTTGCTTTTGGTACGATCATGACGTGCTGAAAGTTAGGGTGTTACATTATGGTATCAGAGCAGTTCGTTCCCGTTAGAGCCTTGGGATTGGACTGACTATGCTTCATTGCATATTCTGAGTGTCTGTCATGCTTAGTGACTTGTTCTGATAACAAGAATTTAGATTTGATATGCATGACTGTCTGATGATTAACGCTGTTAGTCTACCATTGCATACCTCATGGTATTAAGTCTGGCCAACTTAACACTAATGATTTATGTATATGGGAACACTAATGGGTTGTCATGGATGAAATAGAAATAATAGGTAATGCGAATCACGGGGATTGGGAACTTTAGAAGTTACGTCTCGGGATTGCTTGATTTCGTATCTTGTCCCTCCATGGTTTGTCTTGAAGTTTTGTCTGAGGTTTCTTTCGTGAGAAAGTGAACTAATTATTCTTCAATCCCGCTCCTTGTTCATGTGCGTTTTCGTTTGATCTTAACTGCGTATGTTTATTTGAATTTTCTGGGATACCAAGCCTATCTTGTAACTTCTGCTCTGTAATCAAACTTCTATCTTATCTTCTCTATGTCTTATGAAAACCCAAATACATGAAACTGTATATGTATCTATATGAGTATAGACTTTTTACTTTTCCACAAGGTTTTTTAAAAAGGTAAAATGTTAAAATTATGTAATATTTTATGCAATATGCTAATTTTCGAGGACGAAAATTTTTATAAGTGGAGTGGGATGTAAACCCCCGGATTTTTAGAAAATAAATAATGAATTATTTATAATTATATATATGATTTTCTTTTTAGAAAGATTATGAGACTTCATGTTTTAAATTAATTTGGTTTTATATAAATTTCAATTATAATTAGATACTTTTGATTTACTGAAATTAATGGTTCTTGCTAAATTAAAATTCAAAGTTTTAGTAATTGGAAATAAAAGAGAGTTTTGTATATATTTTAAATTAAATAATTAAAAGTTTTGATTAATATTATTTATTTATCTCTAAATTGTAAATTAGAGTATTTAATTAAAAATAATTTGTAATTTGAAAAATAAAATAGTGTTTTTAAAATTAATTATTATATTGATTAAATTTGGTTTTAAATTAAAACTCTACTCAAATACTAAATTCCCAATTCTAAACCCTAATGCCTAATCCACTAATCCTAATCCTAATTTCTAAAACACCCACACATGTAAACCCCTCCAACCACCTGTTCATTCTTCAATAAGCCACAATTTACTCTTTCTCACCACCACACCGCTTCCCCTTTCTTCTAAAATGCTACCATACAGCAATAGAAATAAAAAGCAAGAAAGAAAAGAGAGAGATCTGAGAGTGAAGCTGTGACAGGGAAGGGAGAAGAGGAGAGGGAGGAGCTGCGCCACCACTGCGGGCCTTGGGCTCGCCGTTCATGCCTGTCACGTTGTCGCCCAGCTGCGTCCAACCCACTGCCAGTAGCCGCCATCGTCGCCAACAACAGAGGAGAGAAAGAGGCAAACGCGAGGAGAGAGAGAGAGAAGCCGTGCCAGCCCCTTGCTGCCGTGCCGCATCGCTGTCCAAGGGAGGAGGAAAGCCGCGCAGCTATTGCAAAGCCACCGTCTCCGTTAGTTGCTCAGCCTTGTCTCTGATTTTGGTTCCCCTTTTGTGTGCCAAAGTCGCTGCTGCCGTGATGGTGGCCGTGGGGTTGCATGTGCTTAAACAAAGCTGTTACTGCTGCTGCTCCATTCCTCTGTTCCTTTCAAGTTTTAGTAACTTGTCCTTGTTCCCAAACCCTCATTATTACCATTCTGCTTCCATGGTTGATTGAGAATGTTGAGATGTTAATATGTTAGGGTTATGCCAATACCACTACAAATTGTTCGATGGCATTGCTATTAATGATTCGGTTTAAAGCTGTTGCTGCTGCTGCTGCTGCGAGTTAGAACGAAGTTGGAGTCACGTCTAACCTTGTGGGTTTCGACTAACTGAGGTAGGGAATTTGTTTTAAAAGTAAAGGTTTTAACTTATGAATGTTACTAAAATTAAAAGAGTAACTGCAAATGGTTTATGGTTGCTTTGTGTGAATAATTGACGGAATTGAGTTGAATTATAACTGTAGTTGGGGATTGATTTGATGATTGTGCGTACTGAATGTTGTAAGGGATAGAATAAATGGTGTTACTTTTGTTGCTGAGCTTGCTTGTATGAATTGATGAGTTATTATGTGTTTGAATGATGATGAGTCTATATGGAAAATTATGCTGGGCATAGTGTAGAAAAGAAAAGGTTTGATGATGCTTAAGTACTTGATATCGAGTGAATTATTAATTCTGGGTTCTTGGGCTGTGTTGGCAATGAAGACAATTTTGAATAACTGGAAAGAGGTTAAACGTGTGATTTTGGAAGGGTTATAAGTTCAAATGTGGTTTTTGATAAGTAAGGTTGTTGAAAATGCTTAAGGCAAAATTTCTGCATACATGACAGTAGAAAGAATCAATTTCTGGGAGCATCCCAGGTCATATATTTGAATGAAACTATTTTTGCATGAAACTTTAATGTGTTTTGAGCATCTCCTAAAAAATTCAGAATTTATTAATGAGTGGTTTGGGAGAAATGAATTTTTGAAGATTGATGGTTTCTGCAGAAAATTCTGTTAGCACCAACTTCCAACTCCCTTAACTTTCAATTCTGGTAAGTATTTGAGCTGAAACCAACGGCATTTTCAATCTTCCTGTGTTCACAATCTTCATTTTAAATTTCATGTCGATACCCTACTTAACCAAGTAGATATGTTGAAAAGAGTATGGGTAGCTCACTGGATTTTGGAAATCGAATTCTAAAAGGCATGGCTGTGTTTCTCACTTCATAACTTTTTCATATGACATGGTATTAATCTGGAATTTGATTCAATGGAAAGCTAAAAGAGTCTTGTTTGAGGTCATGAATTTTGAAAGGAAATGGGTGAAAATTGGATTTTTAAGGAATTTATCAAACTTACTACTTCCTGCTGTTTTTCTGCATTTTCTTAGAAAACAATAACAGAATTTTAAGAGAGATGGTACAAGTTTTAATTGTAACCAAATTACCTCAACACCAAGTTTTGCTTTTAAACCAGTAGTACTATAACAACTAGGAAGGGTTTAAAGTTAATTGGTGATGCGGAAGTATGTATAGTTAAGCGGTGATGCGGTAGCATGTTTAATAATATGGTGATGTGAAGGTATGAGTATGTAATTGGTGATGTGGAGGTATAATAAAATGAAAGAAAATAAAAAGTCATGAATGAAATAAATAAATGAGAATTGTATGTTAAACGGGCCCTGTGCCAAACTGCTAATGCAAAATTGCCCGCCTAACGGATAGCCTGAGATTGCTAATGCGGGAATGTTCGCCTAATTGATAGCACTGTTCGTTACTATGATACACATTGAACTGTTATTATAATGAGGCCTAATTGACACGGGTAACCATGATGCCAAGGTGTCTAATTGACATAGTAAAGGGACCATATTCGGGGTTCACTCCGAGTAACGTCAGGTTGCGGGTAGACAACCGACGCATGAGCTCATGGCCTGCACTAGAAACAGGCATGCATCATCTTGTTTGCGCATTTACATTTGATTGTGTTTGCTTTATTTTATTTATTTTTGTTTGTGCTGTTGTTTTGGTGATGTGCTTACGTGCTTTATGGATATTTTACTTGTTTGTGTTGTGGTCTTAATAATGTATTTAGGAATGATGTTTATGGATAAGGAATTGTTAATGTGATTGGAATTTTGTTTAATTAACGTGAATTAAAGGAAGGAACTTGAAACTATTTTAAGTGAAATTGTTTTTATGATATGAATTAGCTATTTGTATTTACTCTGTTTAGTGCGGCATTCCTATTCCCTACTGAGAACTAGTGGTTTGTTCTCACCCCAAAATCTTCCACCCTTTCAGTGACAGGCTCGGAGACTCAGTTTGAAGCCGCGGGCGATTAGGAGTTTTATTTAAGTTAAGTTTATGTGTCAAGTTATTTTCATAGAATTCCCTCACCTTTGTTATTTAAGATTTTATTTTATACCGAGGAATTAAAATTGTATCTGAATTTCTTTTGAGTTTTTTTGTATAATATTTATCATTGTTACTAATTAAGTGATTACTATTACCTGTGTGTTCTTTGATGAATGATTTTGATTAATGAGAAACAATATTTTCCGGCATTTTCTTAAAAATCGAAATGCGGTATCAAACTAAAGGCTCAATATTAAATAGTAAATAAGGAAAACAAGTCAGTAACGCCTTGCTTTTGGTACGATCATGACGTGCTGAAAGTTAGGGTGTTACATGTAGAGTTCGATTGCTTGGGTCTAGGAAGATGTTTGTGAACTCGAATTAGAATTCGGATTGCTTGTCGCCCAGTTGGAATTTTGAGGATCAACTAGAAGACAGGTGTAGGAACAATATTTGGGACCTTGGAAGACATGAAGTGCAATTTTGGGAGCTCATAGCTTGTTCGAAACTCCATCAAATTTTGGTGCAATTGATTTGGAATGTTGGATCATTTTGGAGATTCAAGCATTGTTAGAAGTTCAAAGATGAGTATAAGAACAAGCCACCATGACAAGGAGCTTCCCAAATGTCGAACTTAAGGACAATAAACAAAAGTGTTAGGTGGGAGACACCCCACCATGGTATATTCTTTCCACTTTTCGTTTTGTATATATTGGTACCTAAGCTTAAATTTCACTTTCTTTTAGTTTAGCTATGGTTGTTTGATAGTTTAATATGCTCAATAAGGTTTACTAGTATTTATGTGACTTTTTGGGATGGTTGGAATGCTCGATTGGGTGTATAAAGTTGAAAAATCTTAAAAAACAGAGCATCATGTCGCGCGTACGCGTGACTTAAGCGTACATGCGACCCCCATTTTGCTCTTTTTATTTTTGTTCAATTAATTATGTTAGTTAGTTTAATTTAGCTTAATTAGCATTAGTTAGAAATGCCTGCTTTAGTTGATTTAGGTTGTTAGGTAGTTAAAATTTTGTCGTAGTGGATTTTCTAGGTCTGTTTAATGTTGATACTGTTGTTTGGAATGGGTTATCTTTTTTGAATCTTGTTTGTTGAATGATGATAATCTCTTGGTTTATTGATTGAATCGTTGCTGCTGCTGTTGGTTCACCCAAGTTGTTTGTTTGCTTATTTCATATGAATAAAAGTCTGAATTATGTTTAATTATTGTTGCATTCATATGGAAGTTGAATTGATTGAGCGAATTTGGGAAATGTGCTAGTTTACTACCGAACCACTGCCAAAAATTGTTTAAATATGTTTTTACTGCTCATTTTTTATGCAATTGATTAATTGAGTTTAGTGTTCAGTTGCTTTTGTTTTGAATGTTTCTAAGCTCGATTAATCAATTATCCGGCTTATTGTTTTACTATTTTGTTGCTGAAAGCTGAGATTTCTGTAATTTTGTTTCCTTAAGCTGCATTGTTGGATTTGGTGCACCAAAGCTCTATTGGACGAATTTCTGTGTCAAATAGATCCTTGTGCTACATGGTTTTTGGAAACTACCTCAAAGGAGTTTTCTTGCAAGTTTTGGTCATACCCTTATCTTATTTGCCTGTTTTGAATAGTGATTTACTCATATGCATGGAAAGGTTTAAACTGATTTTCAAATTGACCAAAACATGGATTCTTTTGTAATTAGAGCCTCTTTGCATGAATTCACAAAATTGAGAAATTTGAACCATGTAACTAGCTTCATCCATTTTTATCATGCTTAACTACTTCAAGTTACATAGAACATGAATTATTTGTTTCTTTCAATCTTATGACTTTCCTGCTTAATTGCATTTTGGTGTTTGACATCACCTTACTGCTTTGTTCATCAATGCTTTAACCCTTTTAACACCAATTGCATAAGCTTATGCCAAGTGACTTGAGACTACCATTCATTTGCTTATGTGTTCTACACATACATTTGTATCACTTTGGCATAGTGCATTGTGATGACGTGAATGTAAGCTTTCTTGTCTGTTGGAACCTTTTAAAGATCTTCATAGTTTAAGAACCATGCTTGCTATGCAAATAACAATTAACTTTCTTTTTCCTAACATTTCATTTTTAACTAACTTTTTTATTTTTTCTTTTCAATTTTCCTTTCCAACTAACTCTTTTTTCTCTTTTCTTTGACGCATAGCAACATTGTTTCTTAACGGACAAGTAACCTAATTTTCCTTGAATAAGATTGCTTGGAATCGGAATTCTAAGTGATTTTGATTCTTATTTTCATTCACATTCCAAGTCAATTCTACTTGTATGAGCTCATTTCACACATAAGCTATTATTTTCTCTGTTTTTCTGTTTCTTGCCTGCTTATCATATTGTTTTTGCCTTGTATGCCGTAGATTATATTTCATACCCCGTTTTCTGTGATTTTTTAGGATGACTGACAGGAAAGGGAAAGGCAAGGCTAAGGCCAGCTCGATCAAGAGGAAACGTACACAACCAGCCGCTGAAATAGTGGATGAGTTGTTATCTGAAAGGCAACTCGGTGAGAAGGAGAAGGCTGATCAGAATACCCCTTCTTCTGATGCAATCAAGTTTGCCAACCTCTACTGCGAGCTGAGGTTTCTGCATTTTCTGAAAAATCGGAGCCTCCATGTTGAGAGAAAGTTGCAAATACCACCCGAGCTGCGGAATACATTACACACCAGATTGAGCAGCGGGGTTGGATATTTTTGGACCGAGACTTTGTCGGGCTGAATGCATCTTAGGTCAAAGAATTTTATTGTAACTTCTACCGAGTGACCATTGATGTAGTTCAACTCCGAGGCAGGTAGATTCTAGTCATAGAGGAAGCAATTGAAGAGATCCTCCACTTTCAGCCCAAAGTAACTGATAAAGATGATTTTTACAAGGTTGAAGAGGCAATCTCTACCTCATGGAGTTTGATTGGGATGCCATCCTCCAAACTATAGCTATCCACCCTGACAGTCCATGGGCATATGGACCGTCAAAGCTGAGTCCGAAGGGCATAAAGGTCAAGTATCTTACCGTCGAGGCTAGGCTGTGGCAGCAGATTATGAGTAACTATGTAATTCCCAACACTCATGAGACAGAGATTCCATCAGATATGGCAATACTTCTCTAGTGTATCTTGAAAGGAAAGCAACTATACCTTCCAAGACTCATCAGGTGGTATATGGTCCAAACTAGGGGTGGCAAGCAGGGATGCCCGCCCCCATCCCGCCAGAAGCCCACCCTGCCTAGTGAGGCGGTCCCAAAATCCCAGCCCGCCCCGCCTAATAGCCGGCTGGCGGGCCGGCTAGCTAAGCCCGCCAAATATCCCTTTTTTTAACTTTTAACTATTAAATAATATATATAAAGGCATAAAAAAATCTCTTATATTTTTTACTTTTAACTATTATAATTTCTAAAGGTATAAACAAATTATAATTTTTATATTCACAAACATTAAAGCCTTTGTAATTATAAATATCTAATAAACATAATTATAAACCAAGTTTTTATCCAAAACATAATTAAAAATATTGTTCCCAAAGCAAAATAAACATAATCCAAAACACTCAATTTTCATCTTCATTCTCTTGTAAGTTGGGTTGGGACCTTGGGAGAAGTTGGGTTTTGACAAAAAAAACTGTAAAAATACCCCTTGCCAAAAAAATACTAAACCCAGCGGGGAAGCCCGCCAAAACCCGCAGTTTAAGTGGTGTGGGTTAGGCGAGCTTTTGTTATTTGACGGTCCCAATTTTTCAGCCCAATCCGCCTTTTTTGGTGGGGTTACGCGGGTCCGCCCGGTGGGTTTAGGCCCATTTGCCACCCCTAGTCCAGACCCATGTCAAGGGCAATCTGGCATTCCCCTGCTTGATCATGCAGATGGGTCACCAGGCTGAGGTACCTGGGAGGATGGGGATGAGAGGCCAGTAGTTATTGGTGCGAAGAAAGTCATTCCACATGGCAACTGGTTCGGTCCTCAGTCATCCACCAGACACCAAGGTCGTAGGGCACCCACCACCACTACAGAGGCAGCCACATCCTCAGCAGTAGCAAGACCCTCAGCACTACCTTCAACACCTTCAGCACCATCTATACCAGCAGCACCATCATCTACATTGCAGCCAATTTACCGTCATGTGTAGCTCCTCTTTGAGAGGATTGACCAGATACAATATCGCAACAAGCAACGTTATGAGGGCGGCACTGATATTGATGAAGAGGAGGCCCAGGCCAATGAGGCGGAAGAGCCCCAAGCCCCAGCAGGAGACAGTGGAGATGACGGCGACGACTCCTTCCACTCAGCTTGATTTGATGAGCATCGAGGACGATGTTAATTTTTAAGTATGGGGATATCGTCATACATCGGCCAGATTATTTTGTGGTGAATTGTTCTAATTCCAGGAACTTTTATTTCAATTTTCAGTACTTGCATCTCTATTTTAGTATGTTTTTGGACTTTTATATATATTTATTGCTTTGAATACTCTTTAGTTTACCGCACTCTTTACCATTTGCTTATATATACTCTAGTCTTTTATTTTAGCTCTGCATACCTTTTATCATCTTTTGTGTTAGTTAGTATATATACCTTTTTATTATCTTTGGGTCATTCTAATTTAATTCTTAACATTTTAAATATCTTATTTTTATCTTAAAAGATTTTAAATTGGTTCAATGTTGTCATACGATTAAATTTCACACGAATAATTAATGAAATGAGTAATGTAAATATTAATAACATTGTTGTTAAGTCATATATTCTTCTTTATGTTAGAAAAAATATAACCAAATTTTTTTTTGTAATATTTTTTCTTCTTGATCTCCTTATTTAAAAAAAAAATCCAAATCCTAACGAGCATCAATGCTTCAAAATTAAAGAATTTTTGTTATGTTGATAGGTCGATTTACATATATATTAAAATCAAACACTATTAACTCTTAAATTTGTTAATTGTTTCCGTCAAATTTAATAATAGAACAATATTTAATCAGTTTAAATTTTTTTTGAAATTAAAGTAGAGCGTTTGAAAATTTTTGAAGCTGAAATAGAACATTTAAAACGTTGAGGATCAAAATAATACATCTAAAAATCAAATCATGAATAAACAAAGTTAAAATGATTGTTACTACTGTTAGATAGCTTACTATTGATATATATTCATTCATTTTTTTTAATTAATATTTATCTTTTATTTGTTAGACATTGTACCATTTCTATATACATGGTTAATTTTTATATCATCTTGACATATAAGAAGGTTATGATATGTAGGTTTCTATTTTGATAAATTGACTACATACGCGAAGACAGATAAGGTTGTAACGTCTAACATAATGAGCATGTATTATCATGCCTAAGATTAAGGTACCAAATTAAATGAATCCTTAAAGTAATATCAATTAAACATAATATCAATTTTGGTTTCTTCCAAAATTAATTAAGGTTGCTTTTGTTTTTTATTCTTAAAAAAAATACTTTAGATTTATTATATATAAATGAAGAAAAAAGTAAAGCATATAATTAAATTTAAACAAGAGCTACCATATTTAGATAGATAATTACTAAAATAGATATGACATTAAATTATAATGTTATTTTTTAAATATATTTAATTTTTTATAATTTTTTAATATATTTTTATATAGTATTTTTTTAAATATTTTTAGTATTCTTTGTTAGGACATTATAATTTTTTACTATTATTAGTTATAGTTATTTTTTGTTTAATTTACTCTACTTAATGGGATCAACAATTCACATTATAGTTAAAATTAAAATTACTTTCTTATATTATTATTCTATCATTTTTTAGGTATATACGTAAAAATGTTAGTTGTCTTTTTTTAATATTTTTTTTGCATCGTACTTTTTTAGTACTTTTTACGTATTTTTTAGGACAATTTTAAATTATAATTTTTTACCAATTATGTCCGTTGTTATTTATAATTAATTTTTTATTTAATTTATTCTTTCTAATAAGATAAATCAACACCTAAATTACAATGACAAATTTTATAAAATCAAACAAAAAAAATAGAATATATATTTTTTATAGTACTCTCGTACTCATTTATTTAATACTATTTTAGAGTATAATTTTTCATTACTTATAATTTTATTATTATTTTATGATTAATTTTTTATTTAATTTATCCTCTCTTCAGTGGGATTGAAAAATAATTTCTCAACTAATAATCAAACCTAGGACGTAAGAAGTGAACCTAAAAGCTAAAACTTTTAGCCTCCCAAAAACATAAGCATAATTAAACTAGTTGTGAATCAAAACTACATACAAGAAAATACTAACAAGTATGGTCGTGGTAATTTGTTGTTCTAACCATATTTCCCTTTGGTGCTTGATCCCGATCCCTTGTCCATGCAGTTAACTAGCTAGGAAATTAGTTACTAGAAGGGATGTTTTGCACTTTTGAAAAGACAGAAGGAAGAAATAAAGGCAAAAACGAAGAAAATAAAGTAAGCATCCATGCATATATCACATAAGACAAGAAACCAAATCCAAACACAAACAACAACAATGGACAGCCCTTGCCCTGTATCTGTAGTGGCATAACACTTACAGAGACAAACTAAAGACGAGTAAGCTTGTCCTTATTGAATTAAAATAAAAGACACAACACAAACTTGGTAACAAGTCAACATCTATCGATGTTCCTTTTCAGTTGGACTTGAAGATCCAAGATAGAATCTCAGTAGTCTGCGAGAATTGTCCAGTGGAAGCAGATATTCCAATCTTAACCTTTTCAGGCAGCTTAGTACTCAAATCGACATCATAAGTAAGAGTGTCGGGTTGGCTGTGGAGATATGTAGAGACATGGACAGTTAACTTCTTATGAGCAGAGTTATATGTTATCTTTGCAGTAGTTATCGCTGCATCATGAAAATTCCAGTAACAAACTTTTGATGACCTGATAGAGTTAACATCAATTCCGATGTGCGGATAATTGGGATCCCCAATATCGGAGTTGGAAAAAGTATCGAATTCAACAGCAACAATTCTGTCAGATGCATCATTAAAGAGGCCGAGAAACTTTCCAGAAGATTCAGGAGGAATTTCAGTGTCAGCACTAGCAAGGAAGAAGGCAAGACCATCACCAGGTCCAGGTGTATATTCAGTGTTATAGGGTTTTGAGATGCGAAAGACGAAGGTGGTTTCAAATCCTGCTCGGAGGCCACTGTGGTCGTAGAGGTGCACAGGGTCGGAGAATAAGACTCGGCCAACTCTGTTTCCCAGTGGGTTGCCATCGTCGTCCAGACTGGTGAGTCGAATGATATGGTGATCGGTAATGGTTGCGTCTCCTTGGAATTGGATCTCCTTGGAGTGCTTAGGGTCAAATTTGTGCAAGTTAAATGAGACACCCATGGCTATGGTTTTGTGGTTTTTGGAAATGAAATGAGATGCGAGGGATCTGTATGAGTTTGGGATGGGATGCCAAGCCTACTGCACCAGCTCGGTATTTATAGTGTGGCGATTGGTCTAATTAAGTACCTTAGCTTCCTTCTTAAGGTACCTAATAGGTAGTGTAGCAAGTGATGATCAACAAAAACAAAATACAAAAGATATTAGATAGGTCGTTGTTTTTCACATGCATGGCCTTTAACAACCATTAACAGTTTAACACTACGTCACGTCCATAGTGTAATATATATGGCGTCACCCTCTAGCTTCATCACCTATCATAAATGCTTCTTATCTATACTACGCGTTATCACTTACTCGATTCAATTATTGAGGATTACAATGTGAGATCCCTTAATACCAGAAGAAGACCGTGCTAGTATAGTCCTTCATTCTAGTTTAGCTAGATCGGTCGTCCATGATGATAAATGCTTATACTACCAACTACTTTTAATTATTTGCACTGCAAGTCTGCAACGTGTATGTGAATGCATGACTATGAGGCAAGGATATTAATCCTATAACTACCAAATTCCAACTATCTTCCTATTCTTATATAGTGGAATTCAAAATGTGACTATTTGTTTCTATATCCAAGAGATCTAGAGTTGCAGTGCGGTGCTGCTAATACGAAGCTAAGAGTTCTTGGAGCCGACACCCAAAGAGTAGAACTGTTTTTGTAGCCTCCAGCCTTTGGTAGTAGGGTCTTAGGGTATCTGAAAGACTATTTTATATTAATAAATTGAGAGATGTAAGAGTATTATCATAATTTATTGTTTTTGTTCATCATTTAGCTACCAATATTTTATTGTTTTTGGTAATCATTTAGTTACAAATATACAGCTCTGATAAATAAATAAATAAATAAAGAGTAATTACCCAAATCACTCTCCGAGGATTTTAGAATTGGACATTTTAGTCCCCAAGGAAAATTAATATATGGATTAGTCCCCAAGGTTTTACTCCGGCAGACAAATCAGTCCCCAATTCATTTTTCGGTAGAGTAATTACCCAGATCAGTCCCCAAAGATTTTAAAAACGGACATTTTAGTCCCTAAGAAAAACTAATGTACAAATCAATCCCCAACTTTTCTTTCTATTAGACATAATAGTCCCCCGTCCAAAAATAAAATAAAATAAAATAATAATTATTATTAATTGCACAATAATATTGTACTATATTTTTTGTATTTTTTAGACAAAAATAATGATAAATTTATTCATTAGATTCTTATATATATATAGTCACTCAATAATAATAATAATAATAATAATAATAATAATAATAATAATAATGATAATAATAATAAATTATTAGAGATTATTTTACAAGAAATTCAAAGTTAAAATTATTTGATATTTTTGTATTTAATATAATCAAAAGATGTCCTATGTAAAAAAAATTATATATGTTTATATTAAAAAATATGTATTAAAACAAAATATTTTAATTTGAATTTATATTAAATACATATTTTTTAATACAAACATATTTTTTAAAATAGTACATCTTTTGATTATATTAAATACAAAAATATTAAATGATTTTAACCTTGATTTTTTTGTAAAATAATTTCTAATAATTTTATTTATTATTATTATTATTATTATTATTATTATTATTATTATTATTATTATTATTATTATTATTATTAATTACATAATAATATTATACCATGATTTTTTGTATTTTATAAATAAAAATAATGATAAATTTATTCATTAGATTCTTATATATGTATTTATATATATATATATATAGTCACTCAATAATAATAATAATAATAATAATAATAATAATAATAATCAATAAAATTATTAGAGATTATTTTATAAAAAATTTAAGGTTAAAACCATTTGATATTTTTGTATATAATATAATCAAAAGATGTACTATTTTAAAAAATATGTTTGTATTAAAAAAATATGTATTTAATATAAATTCAAATTAAAATATTTTGTTTTAATACATATTTTTTAATATAAACATATATAATTTTTTTTACATAGGACATCTTTTGATTATATTAAATACAAAAATATCAAATAATTTTAACTTTGAATTTCTTGTAAAATAATCTCTAATAATTTATTATTATTATTATTATTATTATTGTTATTATTATTATTATTATTATTATTATTATTATTATTATTATTATTATTATTATTATTGTTATTGAGTGATTATATATATATATATATATAAAAAAATCTAATGAATAAATTTATCATTATTTTTGTCTAAAAAATACAAAAAATATAGTACAATATTATTGTGTAATTAATAATTATTATTATTTTATTTTATTTTATTTTTGGACGGGGGACTATTATGTCTAATAAAGAAAAAAGTTGAGGATTGATTTGTACATTAGTTTTACTTAGGGACTAAAATGTCCGTTTTTAAAATCTTTGGGGACTGATCTGAATAATTACTCTACCGAAAAATGAATTGGGGACTGATTTATCTGCCGGAGTAAAACCTTGGGGACTGATCCATGTATTAATTTTTCTTGGGGACTAAAATGTCCGATTCTAAAATCCTCGGGGACTGATTTGGGTAATTACTCATAAATAAATTGAGAAATGCTAGAACATTATCAAAATTTATTATTTTTGGTCATTAGTTAGCCATTAATATTTTAAAGTATGAAATTTTTTATTTAAACAAATATTTTACTAAAATAAATAATTATAAAAATTATTACAAAAACAAGTCTTCCAATCTTATTTCATTTACACTATAAATGAGTTTTGTTTACAATGTAAATGAGATATATGAAATTTAAAAAGATACACATATCTAAACGAGATACATTTACAATAATTATCTCGTTTACACTGTAAACGAGATATTTGTATTTGTAAATATAAAAATATAATTTTTTAAAATAATAAAAAATATTAATAATTTAAATTGGACCAAAGAACGTTTCAAATAACAGCGAAGATGGACGATTTTAAATAATAGGAAGATGGGCGGTTTTAAAATAATAGAAAAAATAAACAGTATTAACTAACTAATTAATGGGTGATTGGGCGTATCACGTAATTTGAAACTGTCCATTTAAAATTAACATATTTTTTTAGAAACCAACCCATTTTTAAACTATTAATAAAAAATTTAGTGTTAATTTACTTCCCTTTAAGTATATTTTTTTAAAAAAAAATATACGTTAACGTTTAGCTCCTAAATTAATTACGAAATATTTGTATATATTTATACATATTATAATTAAATTGTCATAATAGAATAAAGAAATCGTAATAAATAAATAGTATAAATTGCTTACACTGAGCATACTGTCAGGTAGGGGTGGCAAACGGGCCTAAACCCGCCGGGCCGGCCCGCGTAACCCGTCAAAAAAGGCGGACAGGGATGAAAAATTGGGACCGTCAAACAATAAAAGCCCGCCTAACCCGCATCGCTTAAACCGCGGGCTTTGGCGGGGCAGAGCGGGCTTTTTCGCCGGGCTTAGAATTTTTTTAGCAAGGGGTATTTTTACAATATTTTTATCAAAACCCAATTTCTCCCAACCCAACTTACAAGAGAATGAAGATGAAAATTGAGTATTTTGGATTATATTTATTTTGTTTTAGAGACAATATTTATAATTATGTTTTGGATTATGTTTATTTTGCTTTGGGAACAATATTTATAATTATGTTTTGGATGAAAACTTGGTTTATAATTATATTTATTAGATATTTATAATTACAAAGACTTTAATGTTTGTGAATATAAAAATTATAATTTGTTTATACTTTTAGAAGTTATAATAGTTAAAAGTAAAAAATAGGAGAGATTTTTTATGCATTTATATATATTATTTAATAGTTAAAAAAAAAAAAAAAAAAGAGGTTATTAGCCCGCCGTTAGACGGGTCGGGCTAGGATTTTGGGACCGCCTCACTAGGCGGGGCGGGGTGGGCCAGCCCGCCAAAGGGCGGGCTTCTGCGGGGCGGGGCGGGCTTCCCACTTGCCACCCCTACTGTCAGGCTAATTCATCGGAGCCTTGCAATTTTATAAGCCCATGTCCCAAAAAAAAAAAAGAAGAGCCATGCAGCGTTAGGTTCTCAAGTTTCCAATTTTTGTAGGTGATACGGATTCAGAAATTTTTTGTTATTTTGAATTAAGGAGCAAAATGACCATTTTGTCAAGGTCAAGAATTTAATTATTAGAAGAAGAAAAAGTATACGTTGTTAAGATACTATCTACCAACTTTTGACAATAATAATTAATTATTATTTTTTAAATTTTTTAAAAAATAAAATTTGAATAATCAGGATTTAATCAAAATTTATCCCTTTATTTTTATTTTCACTTAAAAATCTTAATCTCTCTCCCAAATCTCCCGCCTTTTCTCCATCCTAGTCTCCTTGCATCCGTTGCCACCGCTTCATCCGCCGTTCGTGCAGAGAAGACAACTAGCATCGTGCGTCTGCTTCACCGTCATCGCGTCCCTTTTGCCACCCTACCTCGCGTGCAGCCGAGCTCCCATTCGTCGCCTTTCCGCCACGCGTCCTCCATCACAGATGTAATGCATTCCCGCCTTGCCGTTGCACCGTCAGAGTCCGCGAGCTCCCGTCGTTGTTGCAGACCGCCGCTAGGTACAGTTACTCAATGGTTCAATCTCTCTCTCTAAATTTCTGATTTGTCTAAGTGCATGTCTATGGTGTTTGAATTTTGGTTGATCAAGTATGTTATTCACTATTTTTGGAATTTTTGTTGGTGTTATATGTGAATCCACATGTGCATGGTGTTTGAATTTTTAAATATTTTGCAAGGCTGCAAGCCCAAGTCCCAACTCTTTCACACACCAAGGTGGCTCGCTGCATACAGTTCAACTATGGAAAAGCTGTGTTTTTTCAGGTAAATTCCAACTCAATGAAATTGAAGAATTGCTTTTCTTATTATTTTATTTGATATTAAATATTTGAGAAAAAGAGAGAAGAGGGTGTTCCAATCCAATGTAAGGGCAATTTCAAATTTCCAATGATTGTCTATCCCATAAGTAGGATTCTTATTTTTCAATTTAGGAATTTTGGTCTGTTGTGTGTGTTCATGGAGTAATAAGAAGTAGAGCCATTTTTTTTACTCGTTGAAAGTCATGACTTATTTTGTGGATAAATTAAAATCTTGACTAGTCAGTAAAGATTTTAACTTGTATCACCTACTGAAGAACAAAATTTGTCTAAAGAAAGCCTGTGAGTGTTGTTGCTTAAACATGAATATTTCTAGCTTAAACTCCATTCTATAATGCACTCATTATGTTTGTAATCTTACTCCCTTAAGCTATAGATTTTTCATTTTTTGAGGTTTCAAACGTGTCTTCCTCTATTGGTATAACATGTTTCTTTTTTATATGTTCTGAATATTTCTATTTCGTAAGTTTTGAATATTTTTTTTTTGTGTTTTGGATGTCTTTTGTTAAAGGTTTTGAATTTTTTTTGTTATTGTACATTTGCTGAGTAAAAAACATACAAGAAGAAGAAGACGACATCCGAAAATAGCCTTTGGATGAGAGTGCTGGTTATTGATGATGATCCATTATGGCTCAAGATCCTTGAAAAGATGCTCAAGAAGTGCTCTTACCAAGGTAACTACTAACTGTTTCTTTTACTCATCATATCATTGCTATGGTTTGTTGATATTATTAGGGGTCTAATTATTAATATGATAAAGAATTATGTTTCCTTTCCTTTTCTTTTCTGTTTTAGAATAGTTACAATTTCTTGTTGTTGCTGTGTATTTATACAAGTGACTCTTACTGCAAATAAAACAAGCATATCTTATATATTTGTGCCATTTAAGTTATCATTCAAGTTATCATTCGTGCCATTTAAGTCTATCTTTTAATCAAATAATACAAATTGTGATTGCTGACCAAATTAAAACTTTTTCACTATGTTAATAAGACTTGTCTTTGTTTCACAGAAGTTGGTCCCTAGAAAATTCTAGATTTGATGAATGTACCATGACTTACCAGAGAAAATATTAGTAAGTGGTGGTTTAGTAGTATATTTGGTGTGGATTATTTTTTAATGCAAATTGGATCTTCCAACTATAATGTATGGTGTGTTTTTGGTGGAATTCTTTTATGCAAGTTGCATGTTTCCTTTCAAATTTGTTCTAATTTTTGTCTTGTAGGTAGCAATAGTAATAATTTTGTGCATTTTTTTTTTATTTTCTGCAATATAGTAGTACGTAAATCAGTGGATGATTATCAGCTTAAGCCTTGCTAGTTGCTTAATTAGCTTGATGGAATATGTATATATGGCTCCACAGCAATATGATCCACACTACATTTGTGTGCTTAAATTAATTATTTTGCATGATTTATGCTTCAATTCAACACTACGCATGCATTGATGCACATTATTTTTTTCAAATTGTTTTGTGTATATAATTGACTAATTTACTCTTTGCGTGGTGATTTTTCTCAGAAAAATGATGTAGCAGCCACTCAAAATGGAGAGGTTGATTCTATTGTTAGAGCGAATGAATGATTTTTACCTTATTTTTTTACACAATTGTTGTAGCATACGTGTTTTTGTGCGTAATACACCTATATTATTATAGTATTCTTTTTTGTGTGATACATTGATACTTTTAAAGCATTGAGAATGACGAGTCATCTTCATAAGTACATGTTATTCTATTATTATAAGGCATTCAGAATGAGTGAGTCATCTTCATAAGTACATGTTATTCTACTGTTATAAGTTTTCCAGGTGCAAACTTTAAAGCGAATCAGCACTAGTTATATGAGTTCTATTTATGGAGGAAACAACTTAGGAGGTTCTGGTTAGCAGAAGTCAATTTTGCAAGTTTATATTTTCAAATTTTTAAAGAAATATTTTGTTTTTTTTTCTTGTTTACTAAAAGAATCTCCACGAAATTTTTATTACGTAAACTCAGGTGCAAAAATCATATCCTCTCAAGACACTTCTTGTTAAGACACTTCCATAAATAGACATATCCATAAACACATGCATTAAAAGACACCTCCATTAAAATGACTTATCCTTCACCTCTATTCAAAAGACACGTCATTTAAAAAGACATATCATCTAAAGACACATTTACAAAGGATACTTCCATTAAAAAGACACATACATAAAAAAGACATATCATACAAAGACATAACCACCAATGACACATCCCTTTAAAAACACATGCATAAAAAGGTACCTCCATTAAAAACACTTATCCTCTGAAGACATTTCCAATAGAAGACACCTCCATTAAAAAGACACATCATTTAAAAAGACATATCCTCTGAAGACGCATTCACAAAAGACACCTCAGTTAAGAAGACACATTCATAGAAAACATGTCCATTAAAAAGGCACATGCATGTGAAGACATATCCTCTGAAGTCACATTTACAAAGGGCGCCTTCATATAATGACATGCATTAAATTAGACACGTCCAATGAAGTTATAAGTAGAATACATTTCCATTAAAGTCGCTTCAAAACATTACCTTGTTAAAACAAACCAACTGTATGTCGGAAACCAAAAGACACATCAATGCCCCAATATAGGATTCACATCCATAATAGACAGAACTTTTATGAAGTAGCCAAAAAATTTTTTTCCATAGTCTAACTAGAAATGCCTACTAGCAAGTAAGACAATCAACATGTGTAACACAAGGAAAATATCAGGATGAAACAAAAGTGATAAAACATAAGGGGGTATCATAAGCTAATTAATCAAGAATGTTCTATGCAACTTTCTTCTTATCATGTTTCTCTCCTTTGTAAATTTTTTTGGGTGTTCCGTTGGTCCTCCGAATCATGCTCTTCGTGCTCAGTACTGTGAACGTTGTCCTAACCTCCTTAAGTTTGTTCCTGGGATGATTGCGGCGCACAGCAGTTTGAGGACTTTTGTCAAGGAGCTTCAGTGCTTGCGCAAGGGCCGAATTATTAGGATCCACAATGATTTCGAGCATTATTTCCTTCCTATATTCCCTCAAGGTGTCCTGTATGTAAAAATCAACATTGTGTAATGGCATTAGTTACTAATACCCATGAGACTTTCGCAGAAATCATTTATTCAAACATCAAGGATTTGGAAGCCCACATTATCCCATTGTTGCATTTTACCGCCTTTAGTCCAGTACTTTATGAATTTTACAGACACTTCCAAGTAAGTTTATACGAACAACACATTAGTCCAATAAAGATACATCTAAAGAATTATTTAGTCAAAAGACATAATCATAAATACTTTCCACATCAGAAAATAGTATAGGTTTCAACTTTTTCGTTACCAAACATAAGAAGAGATAAATTCTTTCAATAGCAGCCTCCATTAAACAAACAAAAATGATGAAACATTGACCAAATCACAATTAAATTCAGTTCATGACAAGCAATTTTAAGATTAGACACATTAATCCAGCAAAGACACTTTTAGATGAGTTTTCACTCAAAAGATACACCCATGAAATATTTCAACTTCAACATATACTAATCTAGCAAAAATTATGTAGAAGTGACAATCAACATACTTAACATGAACAAAATAAATTAAACTCAATAACTAACAAGTATCCATATAACATAAACAATGGAACATAGCATAAAAACAAATTTAACTTTAAAGACCTAAACACGTTCTAGCCAAAGATTCTAATTTCATCAAATAAAATCCATATGATATTATACTTATAATAAGATCATGCAAGATACATAAATAAGTACTAACCAAGGAGGTAACTCAATAGCAAATTCACAGCAGTGCACGGTGAACCGAAGCAACGTGCGTGCAGACTGCAGAGCCGACCATGCATAGGTGGGGCACCATCATCTGGATGAGTAGCGAAGACGATGCAATTTCAATCGCACGACTACGTGGTGACCTTCGATCGAAGCTTGCCAACGGAAGACCTGTGTCGCTGTTGATGGAAGCTTGCCGGCGGATGCTATAATGGATGATGCAATTGTAGGCAGAATCGCTGGCGGCGCTGACCTGAGTTGACGCCGGTGACAAGAACACGTTGGAGGTTGACTATTTGAAGACATAGCCATCAGGGGTTTGGGGGGTGGAGGTGTTCTACACGGTGAAAATCAATATGAATTAGGTTGGCGGCGGCGACTGGCGGAGACGACAACTCTGATGGCTATGCTGCACTGGAGAAGGATATAGGGGTTAAGGGAGTGTGTCCATGGTAAGAAAATGTGGGTATAGGATAAATTAGGGTTAGTGTGGTAAACTAGTGAAATTAGGAATTAATCTGTGTTAATTTGGGATGTCGCTTTTGGAATTAAGTGGGCTTGGAGTCCAGCCCATTTAAAGTTGGCAGATGTTGGCAAAAATGCTGTTGGTAACGTAGCGGGATTGTTAGAAGAATTACATATGCTAAATTTAATAGAGGAGGTAAACATTATTTTGCAAGAAAACGGAGATTAAAATTAAAATTTAGGAAGTTGTCGTAACCTAGTACTTTTGAAGACTAGGTCGGATGGGAGGAGGATGTGGCAAGAGGAGGCAAAGTTGTTGTCAGCGAGATAGTAGAGCTTGACACCATAGAAACTCTTGCAGAGAACCTTCACCTTCGTATCCATATGCTCGGTTCAGGTGCCTATTCGAGGGATGCAACACGAACAAGAACCACCGGTGATTCAGACCATTGAAATCAATGGTGTGTGTGAAGAATCACTTTGTTGAAGCATTTGTGTAGTTGGTGCTACCTAAAAACATGGTGGTCATCATTGGGAGAGGGATGCAGGTGGACGTGGAGGCTGTGTTGGCGGTGGTAGTGGTGATGGAAGTTGGAGGAGAAGTAGGCTTGGTTTGAAAGGAAAAGAGAATGTGGAGTTAGATTTGAAATTTGAGAAATTAGATTTGGGTAATTTTAGAAATATTTCAATTATTGTTCCCAAAAAATTTCAATTTTCTATGTCTCCACTTTCTAAAAGTATTGAAGAGACTGAAATTTTGTGTCCGGAGACTAAAATTTTAGTTCTAATCTTTAACTACCAAAAACAATACTGAGTCTTAATTCCCCAATCTCAATTTCAGTATCGCATACCAAAGCAGCCTAAGGTGATATGAAAAAAGATAAACAAAATGTCATGAATTGAAATTGAATAAGAAAGATACATTAAAACTGAAATAGAAAGAAAAAAAGATAGGTTGAAATTGAATACAAAGAGAATCACTCTACTTTCTATCCAATTTTTTTATGTAACAAGAAAAGGACTCTTCAACCTAACTTGTCCACATCATAGTTTGAAAATTGAATTAAAGGGACTCCGCAACCTTCTACCCAATTTCCCGTGCAATAAGAGAGGAACCCACTCAACCTCACTTGTCCACACCATAGTTTTATCACGAAACAAAAAAATGCTTTGGCACCTCTAATCACTCAATACTGCGACTACAATAGCTAAAGAGGTATTTATAACCTCTTAGATTATTAGGTTAAAACAAAGAAAATCCTAAAGCCTACAAACATAAACTCCAATCTAGTAACTAAATAAATAAAAATCAAAATACATTAAAATAAACTAATAACCACTACAACATTTTTGGTCTATGGCCACGGTTTTTTTTATGGTCACAATTTTTTGCCATGACAAAAAAATGAAACCTATGGTCACGTTTTTTTAAAAAAGAGTGACCATAGAGTACCTACGATGACGGTTTTATAAAAAAAAGGTGGGCTAAAAAGATCTATGGTCACGATTTTTGGAGGTGACCTAAAAGAGTCTATGGTCACGATTTTTCAAAAAAAGGTGACCTAAAAGGGTCTATGGTTACGGTTTTAGGGGGTGACCTGAAGGAGTCTATGGTCACTGTTTTGAGGAGTGACCTAAAAGGTTCTATGATCACGGTTTTAGGAGGTGACATAAAGGTATCTATGGTCATGATTTTGGGGGATGACCTAAAAGGGTCTATGGTTACAGTTTTTCGAAAGGGTGACCTAAAAGGGTCTATGGTCACGATTTTGAGGGTGACATAAAGATATCTATTGTTACAATTTTGGGGGTGACCTAAAAGGGGTCTATGGTCAAGGTTTTATGAAAGAGTGGCCTAAAAGGGTCTTTGGTCACGGTTTTTGTGGGTGACTTAAAGGAGTCTATGGTCACGATTTCGGAGAGTGACCTAAAGGTATGTACAGTCACAGTTTTGGGGGTGATCTAAAAAGGTCTATGGTCACGATTTTTTGAAAAAGAGTGACCTAAAAGGAGTCTATGGCCACGGTTTTGAGTAGTGACCTAAAAGGATCTATAGTGACGATTTTAGTGGCGGACCTAAAAGGGTGTATAGTTTTACAAAAGGATGACCTTAAAAGGGTTTGTGGTCACAGTTTTTGAAAATGAATTTTTTTAAACTAAATTAGGTTTTGATCATTTGAGTTTCAATTAATTAAGGTTCTTATATATTTTTTATGATTTTGAATATTTTATATATTTAAAATTTAAAAATTTTAATAATAAAAAACTAACGAGAATTTTATATGATTTACTTTAAATATTAAAATTTTAAATCTAATTTTATAAATAAAAATTTGAGTAGAATACTATTAATTTTAAATTAAAAATTATTTAAAACTTAAAACTAATTAATAAGTTAACAAATAAGTATTATATTTTTAAAATAATTTAAATAAATTATGGTTGATGTTTAATTACTATTCTACCTTCTAAATTTATTAAAATTTTTACACTAGCGTAGTCCCAAGCCTAATCCTAACCTTAATTACTATTCAATAATGTTTTTGTAACTAAATCAGGTTTTGATAATTTGAATTTAAATTAATTAAGGTTCTTATATACTTTTTAATGATTTTGGGTATTTCATATATTTAAAATTTAAAAATTCTAATAATTAAAAATTAATGAGAATTTTATATGATTTAATTTAAATATTAAAATTTTAAATTTAATTTTATAAATAAAAAACTTAAATAAAATACTTTTAATTTTAAATTAAAAAATTATTTAAAACTTAAAAATAATTAATAAATTGACAATAAATATTATACTTTAAAATAATTTAAATAAATTATGGTTGATTTTCAATTACTATTTTATCTTCTAATTTTATTTAAATTCTTATACTATCCTAATACAAACCCTAATCCTAATTTTTAAACCCTAACCCTAATTCTATCCTAGTTTTAAACCCACCCACCTACTAATCCTCACACACTCAACAAAAAAAAAGAAAGAAATAGATAAGAGAGGGAGCTGGGGAACGTGGAAGGAAAAAAAAGAGAAGATGAGGAATTGATGATGGCTGCATTTAAACTAGACTGATATAAGCAATAAACATATTTCAAGTACTACCATACAACACAGTAGAGCTAGACAAGACTAATACTAATTACTTAAAGTATAAGTTTACAAAAAAGATCATCTAAAAAGTGAAAACTCAAAATCTCTGATCCTCTGGATTCAATAATATCATAATAAGTTAAAGATAAATTTCTAGTAAAAAACAAGGTGATCTACTCTGTAAGAGTATATATACTCAAAGGACCAAAGAGAAAAGTTTACTACTTTAGCACTAACTGAAAACAGAATTCTTAACTAACTTGCTATTACTCTAACTAACTTTGACTCTTTCATCTCTCTTTAACAACTCGGAATGGAACCTCAACTATTCTGATCTTTACATTATAATGATTGAAATATAATGATATTCAAGCATTGCATTGTGTTGGCCTTGTTATATTAAATGTATAATATGATGACTAAATAACAATGACATATATACATAATATGAATAAAGCTATAGTGAGGGAGTCGGGGGCTGAAAAGAGATTGGCATGAAAGCTCCATGAAAGCCATAACGAACTCTACATGGCAATGTAATCTTGCCAATTGCCTCACCACTTAACTTCTTTGCAAAAATTATGTGAACCTCCATTCATGCAATTATTATTATTATTATTATTATTATTATTATTATTATTATTATTATTATTATTATTATTATTATTATTATTATTATTATACATTGCATGGAACATAATTAAGAAGAAGTAGTTCCTACTTGTGATAAGTTAATGTCATCATTGTGAACAAAAGCAATGATCCAACCATCATCTTTTTTTTCTTCCATTTCGACCTTCTTCTTTAGGGACAAAGGCAAGTCCAGTGCAGAACACATTACTGCTTTCAAATGCATGATATTCCATTCTTATAACCTTTTCCTAATTTTATTTACACATTATTCAATTTTTTAATTCATCAAATTAAACAATACTCAATGCATATATAATTATTAATTGTACCTCAGATGATAGTTGTTCTTCAAAGTATAACTTAGCTAGACCTCTGTATTTTGGCATATCTAACAACTCAAACACACAAACCCAGCATTTTTAAACACAAAAATTAAGCTTTAATAATTTATAAATAAATAAATAGATACCTGCAGAAAAGCTTGCATTGGGATCCACCACTTGGGTGTATGCGTATTTATTCTTAACTCCTATAAAACTTTCATTGAGCACAGGAAAATCCATAAACTGATTTTGAAAGTGCAAAAGATTCCAATATCAAATTGCAAAGTAACAAAGATGAATGACACTTGAGCTGAAGAAATTATGCACAAACAGGGATTGAGAGTAAAGCAAAGAACTAACAAATTAATATAACCATACATCCACTCTCCCTTCTTTATAACCTTTTATAAAATAATTTTAATCCCATCACCTGAACTATAGGACTCGTACATTCTTTTGAACATGCTGACATTCACTTAACAGGGTTTCCAAAGATGAATGCAGAGTGCTAAGCCTATTAATTGGCCCCGTTGATTTTCTTTAAGAATGCTAAACGATGAAGAGTAGTCACTATTTCCTTATGCTCTGTGCTTCCTTGCTTACACCTTAGACCCAGCAATGCAGATTTCTATCAAAGAGAGTTCTTTGTTTCAAGAATTCATTAATACCATCTTATCTAACTTGCATGCTGAACTGAAATCCTTGAAAACTGACATGGGTTGACCTAAGTCAATTATATCTTTGCTAGTAAACTCAAAACATTGAGCTAGAACATGTTGCAATGATAACTACTATTATTGAAATTGAGATCCAGCATCTAGCTCCTGCTTAATGTAACAAAATTCTCTTTCCAGCTAATAATTTTAATACAAAAAAAAACACGTAAGAATAGAAAATATTACTCTGGTTCAAAGTTCAAACTAGGAACCTCAAATTTGACGCATTTCAAAAAGCTTTCCATTCACAGAATCTAACACCACCACCATGTTATACACAGAATCTAACAACAGCACCATGTTAGATGATGTAGATAGAAGCTTAATTTTTTTTCTTGATTCTGTATAGTTATACGATTGGGGAAAAATTGGGAGCATCAAAATTGGGGCAGAATTAAATTAGGAAAAAAGGAGAAAGGGGAAGAACGAACCAGAGAGAGGGGAGAGGGAGCGATCGAGCAGCACACAACAGGGGAGTGGGGAGGGTGCCGACGACGACACTGGGACGGACGCCGACGATGACACAGACATGCACCGCGGATTGAGGAGACTTGGATGACCACTTTTACTTTCCTTTCGCATGACCGAGATAGACGGCGTAGGGAGCATACCAGTAAAAGAGAAGTACGACGACAAGGACAAAGTTGCTGGAACTGACGGAGGGAATGAGTCACGGCAGGAGTGTATCTTAGAGAAGGTGATTGGCGCCTTTCCTCTCCTAGGGTTTGAGCGAAAAGTGAAAGAATGGCGCCTTCTATTTTTTGCCAAACATTTTATTAAACAGTCCAAAAATATGTTCTTTGAGGCGGTTGGGAGACGAAAACGCCACTGATCTCATCAGTCAGCAACGCTTCAGGTGCACACTACCATCACCACTGCTATTCCGTTAATTGGTGGCGATTCTAGAAACGACTGGTAATTTGCGGCCGCTATTTGTCGTGTATCTTGTAGTGACCCTTTGTAATTACCATGTTGTGGTCAATGATCTAGGATAAGAAACCTTGACTCTTAATCATTTCCATGAGTGTTTTTTAGTATTTATAGTTCCTTAGTTGTAGCTTTACTTGCTTGTTCATCATACTAAAAATCCCCCAAAATTCTCATAACCAATAATATGCACACTTTTCTGTAATTCCTTTGAGAGACGACCCAAGGTTTAAATACTCTCGGTTTTCATTGGTTTGCATTGTGACAAACAAATTAAACTTTGATTGAGAGTTGTTTGTTGGTTTGGATCTATACTGGCAACGTGATTATTTTGTGAAAATTCCGAACCGACGATTTCCCTCCATCATGTTTTTGGCGTTGTTACCGGAAAATTGCAAATGTGCGCTTGTTATTGGTTAGTTGTATATATGTTAATATTGTGAATAGTTGCTTTAGTTTCTTTGTTGGTTTTCGCTAGTTATAGGATTCAGTTCTCTTTGTTCTTATTAGCTTTTGCTTTTGTTTTCTCTTGTTACTATGAATTTGTCACCCTTTTAGCTATGAGTTTGGTTCTCACTATGTTGTAGGAAATGGAAATTTCAATGAAGATTTGCATCAAGGATGGGAAAATCAAAGGTGGAAGGGGCCTCAAGCATATAAACAATCTTCATGGCAATAACCTCCTCCGGCATACTAGCATAATCCGTCCCGTGGTGCATACCAATCCAATGGTTATGGTAATTCTTCTTGTGATTATCAACTACAACCATCATATGCCTATGAACACCCTCCTCAACATAGCCTTCAATTACCATACTAATTAGCCTCATACCACCAAACTCCTCCCCATAATCCATCTCCATTATATTGCCAACCTTTTATACTACACTCTTGTGACTACTATGAACAAAGACCGATAGAGGCACCACCGTTCCAACACATATACTCCCAAGAACCACCAATTTCATATATACCACCTTAATACCTCCACCAATATGAACCGCCTTCCAATTGTGAACCCTTTCTACCAAACAATAAACCCTCCTCTCTACCTCAAGCACCAATGGATGACATCCTTCGCACCATTCTCCAAGAGCAAAGAGAATTTCGTATCATTCTTCAAGAGCAACGTGAAGCTCAAAGGAGGCAAGAAGAATTCATGGCTACCTTGACCAAGGTAGTAAGTATCTTAGCCTCACAATGCTCATGCAATCAAGACACTCCCATGGCCGAATGTGGAGAATCAATTAAAGGGCGTAGTATGAAAGAGATATTAAAAACTCAAGTGGATGATGAGGAATGGACTTTTGTATTGGAACAAGTGGAGAAAGCCAAAATTGTTGTAGAGAAAGAAGTGGTTGAAGATTTAGGAGATGTTGAATGCAAAGAGGAATCTAGAGTTGTAGAATCTTTTTCTGTTGAGTTTGAAAGTGCTGCTGAGGAGGGTGTGCAAGCTCCAAAGCATATTATGAATGAAGAATTGGAAGAAATGGAGCAAGCAACTAGTTCTCTTAGTGATGATGATTTCGTATCCGCGTATGATTTCCTCGAGTTGGAGGAATCTTCTCCCATTGAATTTGAGGCTGATGTTGAGATAGAGTTTACTCAACCTCCAACTTATGACTTGAGCGACGGGAACGAGTTAGAAGAAATTGGTGAGGAAAAAATTGAAATTGAAGAATCTTGTCAAGTGGTGGAAGTCTCTCAAAAAGGATGGATGGGAGTGGAAATAGCTTTGTCAAGACCGTTGGAGACATCTCTCCCTAAGCAACCACCATCCATTCTTTCATTCAAGTGGATAAAATTCATATCTCTTAGCTTTCTTATTCCGCTTGAATATGGGTTGCTTGAGACAGATAGTCAACTTAGAGCTCTTTGTAGATTTAAGAGCAAAAGAATGATGGTTAGTGGTTGGAAATACCATTCAAGGTTCATTATGGTTGAGAGGTCAAAGTTGAAATTCAAAGGTTGTGTAGAGTCCAATTGCTTGGGTCTAGGAAGATGTTTGTGAACTCCAATGAGAATTCGGATTGCTTGTCGCCCAGTTGGAATTTTGAGGATCAACTAGAATTCAGGTGTAGGAAAAAGATTTGGGACCTTGGAAGACATGAAGTGCAATTTTGGGAGCTCATAGCTTGTTCGAAACTCCATCAAATTTTGGTGCAATTGATTTGGAATGTTGGATCATTTTGGAGATTCAAGCATTGTTGGAAGTTCAAGGATGAGTATAAGAACAAGCCACCATGACAAGGAGCTTCCCAAATGTCGAACTTAAGGACAATAAACAAAAGTGTTAGGTGGGAGACACCCCACCATGGTAAATTCTTTCCACTTTTCGTTTTGTATATATTGGTACCTAAGCTTAAATTTCACTTTATTTTAGTTTTGCTACGGTTGTTTGATAGTTAAATATGCTCAATAAGGTTTACTAGTATTTATGTGACTTTTTGGGATGGTTGGAATGCTCGATTGGGTGTATAAAGTTGAAAAATCTTAAAAAACAGAGCATCATGTCGCGCGTACGCGTGACTTAAGCATACACGCGACCCCCATTTGGCCCTTTTATTTTTGTTCAATTAATTATGTTAGTTAGTTTAATTTAGCTTAATTAGCATTAGTTAGAAATGCCTGCTTTAGTTGATTTAGGTTGTTAGGTAGTTAAAATTTAGTCGTAGTGGATTTTCTAGGTCTGTTTAATGTTGCTGCTACTGTTTGGAATGGATTATCTTTTCTGAATCTTGTTTGTTGAATGATGATAATCTCTTGGTTTATTGATTGAATCGTTACTGCTGCTGTTGGCTTACCCAAGTTGTTTGTTTGCTTATTTCATATGAATAGAAGTGTGAATTGTGTTTAATTATTGTTGCATTCATATGGAAGTTGAATTAATTGAGCGAATTTGGAAAATGTGCTAGTTTACTACTGAACCACTGCCGAAAATTGTTTAAATATGTTTTTACTACTCATTTTTTATGCAATTGATTAACTGAGTTTAGTGTTGAGTTGCTTTTGTTTTGAATGTTTCTAAGCTCGATTAATCAATTATCCGGCTTATTGTTTTACTATTTTGTTGCTGAAAGCTGAGATTTCAGTAATTTTGTTTCCTTAAGCTGCATTGTTGGATATGGTGCACCGAAGCTCTATTGGACGAATTTCTGTGTCAAATAGACCCTTGTGCTACATGGTTTTTGGAAACTACCTCAAAGGAGTTTTCTTGCAACTTTTGGTCATACCCTTATCTTATTTGCCTGTTTTGAATAGTGATTTACTCATATGCATGGAAAGGTTTAAACTGATTTTCAAATTGACCAAAACTTGGATTCTTTTGTAATTAAAGCCTCTTTGCATGAATTCACAAAATTGAGAAATTTGAACCATGTAACTAGCTTCATCCATTTTTATCATGCTTAAATACTTCAAGTTACATAGAACATGAATTATTTGTTTCTTTCAATCTTATGACTTTCCTACTTAATTGCATTTTGGTGTTTGACATCACCCTAACTGCTTTGTTCATCAATGCTTTAACCCTTTTAACACCAATTGCATAAGCTTATGCCAAGTGACTTGAGACCACCATTCATTTGCTTATGTGTTCTACACATACATTTGTATCACGTTGGCATAGTGCATTGTGATAACGTGAATGTGAGCTTGCTTGTCTGTTGGAACTTTTTAAAGATCTTCATAGTTTAAGAACCATGCTTGCTATGAAAATAACAACTAACTTTCTTTTTCCTAACTTTTCATTTTTAACTAACTCTTTTATTTTTTTTTTTCAATTTTCCTTTCCAACTAACTCTTTTTTCTCTTTTCTTTAACGCATAGCAACATTGTTTCTTAACGGACAAGTAACCTAATTTTCCTTGAATAAGATTGCTTGGAATCAGAATTCTAACTGATTTTTATTCTTATTTGCATTCACATTCCAAGTCAATTCCACTTGTATGAGCTCATTTCACACATAAGTGTAACACCCTAATATTCAAATCCTTATGCTCGAGTCATAAGTCAATGATATTACGGTGGTACGACTCTCAGGTGGATTTTTAATATATAAATATAGGTAATTTCGAAAAGAGTATTAATCGAGAAGCCTGAAAAGAGTAGAAATAAAATCGCGAAGACGTATCACTCACGTTTCGACAACAAAAGATAAACCGTGAAGCCGAAAATGATATACGGACAAGGCGTAGAGGAGATTAAAAGATAGATAACAGATAGATATATATAACATAAGTAAATAGCCACTAGTCGCGACCCGCGAAGTTTAGGCCGGCTAGGGTACAGTATGAAAGTAGATGACAATAGTATATCCTAATCTCTCCCAAAGGAAACATAAGAGCCTCTATAGGCAAGTTCCAAAAGAGTTCAATACATAATATAATCTTTTCAAAACATAGGTGGAGAGATTCTAATCAAACACAAAGTAGAGGAAATAAAGATCTTCGCCGTCTCTCAGACGACCCACAACTCACTTCTGAGCACCTGGACCTGTATCTGAAAAACAAGAGATATATACGGAATGAGAACCCCGGGCCCATGGGTTCCCAGTACGGTAAAAGTGCCAAATAAATACAATGCACTGCAATAAAAATCCTAAACTCCTTTTCACC
Source organism: Arachis ipaensis (assembly GCF_059453495.1). Classification (NCBI taxonomy): domain Eukaryota; kingdom Viridiplantae; phylum Streptophyta; class Magnoliopsida; order Fabales; family Fabaceae; genus Arachis; species Arachis ipaensis. Next base: position 148,076,974 of record NC_142444.1, read on the forward strand.
AAGTATCCAGCCTAGATTCTCACTAATCTATAAATAGGCATCTGTCGTAAGGGAATACTAAATCTAGATCACATCTCATATGACTCCCAACTCGCTGACTCTCCCACGAATCAGATTTCAGAATCATAAACAAACCCATCATCAGTCGTGCTGTCTCAGCAATTCTATATCAATATATCATGCCCTCCCTGGAACTAGTGAAACCACATCACTGCGTCTACCCAGGGAGCTCAAATTATCTCAACTAATGATCACCATCATCATGCAATCGCATCATCAATTCATCTCATCAAGAACAGCCCTCAACCTCCACCGACACCAACATGAGGGGCCTCTCAGTTGTACAAACACAAGAAATACAGGCAAGTAATACACAATTAGGGTACAAGTAGAACAAGTAGCACATAATCAGGTAACTTAGCATATATAATGTAGAAATCCAAAACAAATAGGCAAACCCAAACAATTCAAACATATGCAAATGATGAATGCCTGCCCTATGGCTGATGATATCATCTGTCGGTTATCAAGCCAACCCGACATGTCCGGTAGCTAACCCGGGCACAGTCTCTCTGTTGCGTATTAATATCATTAGAGGGAATATGTGCCCTGTCACCATTAGAGGGTATCTGCGCCCTGTCGCCATTAGAGGGTATCTGCGCCCTGTCGCCATTAGAGGGTATCGGTGCCCTGTCACCCTTACAACCAGAGAGAAAACACAAGCATGCTTACATTCAACATTTTTCATCATTATTCATTTATCATATTCGTTAATTTATCATATATGCCTTTATACTCAGCCATAATCCATAACGGCTTTGCCGTAACTCGGCAATAACTCAGCCACCCGGCTCACAATTCAATCCAGAACTAGCCAATTTATCAACATGGCTCCGCCGTATCCGGCAAGAACTCAGCCATCCGGCTCATGGTCCAATCAAGAACCAACCATTTATTAATAAATATAGCCCTTCGGCTCATGGCATACACGGTACTTCCACCGCCATCCTCCATATCTCATATAATCATATCTGATCATCATTGATCGTAACCTTTTCCCTTGCTTCACTCGCAAGTTACCACATCCCCTAGCTCCTTCCTCATTGCTAGGCATACCATAATGATTTGATACATAAGGGGTGAGATCGGAGGCTTAAAAGTATGAGGTTTGGCTTTAAAAACTCAAAAATCAACTTTGGCATGAAAACAGGGCCACGCGTACGCGCACGCGTGGATGGCCAAAAACTCATCGACGCGCAAGCGTCATACGCGCGAACGCGCGGGTTGAAAAATATCCAAACGGTGCGCAAGCGTCAGCCACGCGTACGCGTGGGTGCTCTTGCGCCCAGGCACAAAACTGGCACCACCCTGGCACAACTCTCTGGAAAATAGCTGGGCATTTGGTACAGCGCATCGACGCGCCCGCGCACACCACGCGCACGCGTGGATGGTGCTTTCTGGAAGAACGGCGTGCACGCGCCAGGTGCGCCTACGCGCGTAGGGTCGTTCTGCTAAAAATTTTCTAAGTTAAAAGCTGCAGAATTTACAGATTCAACCCCCAATCTTCCGACGGACATAACTCTCTCATTTTAAATCGTTTTTCACCCGTCCTTCGAACGGCATGGACATCCCGGATCCAATTTCATTTCTAAACAGATTTGGCAGAAAACAGAGATCCGTAGTCCAGGTTATATCCCGTCAAAGTATGCCCCAAAACCATGTTTCCATACAAAACCACAAAGTGCCATTTTCAAAACAAGCCATTTTCAACTCTTTTCAAAATCAATCAAAACATGCCAATTTCAGCCTTTTCTTTGAAATCAATCAAAATATACCAAAATCAACATCAAGCCTCCTCAACTCGCACGTTGACACTTTCTCAAACTCAAACACATTTACATATCATATACTCTTTCTCATGCCAAATTTCAACAACACTATTTCCAATCAACCATCATTATACATAATCAATATCGTACTCACTATCACGTGGCTTTACCCACAAATCAACCTTAATCATTCCTCAAGCATATATCACGACAAACATATCTCTAATGCATCATCATACCATCAAGGCATCAATAATCATAATCACATATATGACCATATAATATATCTCAACCAAAACCAAACATACCTCATCTATATAATTGCACCCAAATTTACCAAATCCCACACCTCAACTCCTCAAACCTTATTATTCAATAACCAACCCAATCATTCATATATTCATTATCTGAAATTCATCCAATCACTTGTGTTATCATACAATGCACACATCAACTTACCTTTCTCACCTTTTTTCGGCCTCCGGCCCAAAATCCACGGCCTCCGGCCCAATATCATAATTTAAATGCATAAACTACAAATCAATACTCATTACCCAGTACATCAAATTCTCAATACACCAAGCATACAAGGCCACACAATTCTCAACCCAAATCATTAATTCACATTACATACCAACTATGCATATTAGCACCAACCATTTACACAATCCAAACTTAATCCTAGGGGCATCTAGCCTAGGAATTCTCATCACAACACACGGTACTTAAATGAAACTTAAACCGTACCTCTTGTAGCCAAACCAATTGAGCCTCTTCTTTGGAAGTCTTCACCAACCTTAGCTCCAAGCCTCACCAAAGCTCCTCAAGCAATACCAATCTCCCAATTGTGCACCAACATCACCAAATACACTAACATAACCAATATCACATACATACATCAACCTAGGGCTCATAAAAATGACAAGTTACAAGGGTTTGAGCACTTCTTACCTCAGCCCATATGAAGTAGGGATAGAACCCACTTAGAATCCATGTTGGAGTATCCCTAAACACCCAAAATCACAAGATTTCAACACTAATTACCCAAAAACGTGTAACAGTGGGAAATTTCGAAAACTGGGCAGAGATGAATGGAATACTCACCATAAAACTTAGATAGAATTGTAGAGGATGAGAAGAGCGATGCGTGGCCGCAAACGGCTCGTCAATCGGAGCTCCGTAGCTCAAGTTATGGTGGTTTGAAGATCAAAGAGAGTTAGGTTTTCTCTCTTCTCTTCTCTCTTCCTAATTTCAGCGCCCAACACCCCTTCTTTAGGGCAAAATGAGCTGAAATACTCATAACTAATATTTATATATGTTGGGTCTTGGGCCTACTTAGGCCCGATTCACTTATTTTTGCCCATTGGCCCAATTTTGGGCCAAAACCTTTAAGATTAGCGCTCTAAATTGCACTTTAAATATTTCTACCTTCCCTAATTATAGTTCCTCATTTATTAATCTTATTTACCCATAATCAATTTCCTCAGCTGTAGTACCAGACAGATCTCAGCCGGTACTGCCGGTCAAAATTTCACTGCGCGCTTTTACGCAGAAAACTATGTTTTCCGACTCGGAAAAATTCACTGAATCCAAATATCATATTTGAATTATCAAATTCCAATTGCCAAATCTTCCAACCATATTCGCTCTTATTTAACTTATTATTTAATTAATTTCGGTTAGACCGGGTATTACAATAAGCTATTCTTTTCTCTGTCTTTCTGTTTCTTGCCTGCTTATTATATTGTTTTTGCCTTGTATGCCTTAGATTATATTTCATACCCCATTTTCTGTAATTTTTTAGGATGACTGACAGGAAAGGAAAAGGCAAGGCTAAGGCCAGCTCGAGCAAGAGGAAACGTACACAACCAGCCGCTGAAAATAGTGGATGAGTTGTTATCTGAAAGGCAACTCAGTGAGAAGGAGAAGGCTGATCAGAATACCCCTTCTTCTGATGCAATCAAGTTTGCCAACCTCTACTGCAAGCTGAGGTTTCTGCATTTTCTGAAAAAGCGGAGCCTCCATGTTGAGAGAAAGCTGCAAATACCACCCAAGCTGCGGAATGCATTACACACCAGATTGAGCAGCGGGGTTGGGTATTTTTGGACCGAGACTTAGTCGGGCTAAATGCATCTTAGGTCAAAGAATTTTATTATAACTTTTACCGAGTGACCCTTGATGTAGTTCAACTCCAAGGCAGGCAGATTCTAGTCATAGAGGAAGCAATTGAAGAGATCCTCCACTTTCAGCCCAAAGTAACTAATAAAGATGATTTTTACAAGGTTGAAGAGGCAATCTCTACCTCATGGAGTTTGATTGGGATGCCATCCTCCAAACTATAGCTATCCACCCTGACAGTCTATGGGCATATGGACCGTCAAAGCTGAGTCCGAAGGGCATAAAGGTCAAGTATCTTACCGTCGAGGCTAGGCTATGGCAGTAGATTATGAGTAACTATGTAATTCCCAACACTCATGAGACAGAGATTCCAACAGATATGGCAGTATTTCTCTGGTGTATCTTGAAATAAAAGCAACTATACCTTCCAAGACTCATCAGGTGGTATATGGTCCAGACTAGGGGTGGCAAGCAGGAATGCCCGCCCCACCCTGCCAGAAGCCCTCCCTGCCTAGTGAGGCGGGCCGGCGGGCCGGCGGGCTAAGCCCGCCAAATATCCTTTTTTTTAACTTTTAACTATTAAATAATATATATATAAAGGCATAAAAAATCTCTTATGTTTTTTACTTTTAACTATTATAATTTCTAAAAGTATAAACAAATTATAATTTTTATATTCACAAATATTAAAGTCTTTGTAATTATAAATATCTAATAAACATAATTATAAACCAAATTTTTATCCAAAACATAATTATAACTATTGTTCCCAAAGCAAAATAAACATAATCCAAAACACTCAATTTTCATCTTCATTCTCTTGTAAGTTGGGTTGGGGCCTTGGGAGAAGTTGGGTTTTGACAAAAAAAATTATAAAAATACCCCTTGCCAAAAAAATACTAAACCCAGCGGGGAAGCCCGCCAAAGCCCGCCAAAGCCCGCCAAAGCCTGCAGTTTAAGCAGTGTGGGTTAGGCGAGCTTTTGTTATTTGACGGTCTCAATTTTTCAGCCCAGCCGCCTTTTTTGGCGGGTTACGCGGGCCCGTCTGGTGGGTTTAGGCCAATTTGCCACCCCTAGTCCAGACCCATGTCAAGGGCAATCTGGCATTCCCTTGCTTGATCATGCAGATGGGTCACCAGGCTGAGGTACCCTGGGAGGATGGGGATGAGAGGCCAGTAGTTGTTGGTGCGAAGAAAGTCATTCCACATGGCAACTGGTTCGGACCTCAGTCATCCACCAGACACCAAGGTCGTAGGGCACCCACCACCACTACAAAGGCAGCCACATCCTCAGCAGTAGCAAGACCTTCAGCACTACGTTCAACACCTTCAGCACCATCTATACCAACAGCACCATCATCTACTTCGCAGCTAATTTACCGTCATGTGCAGCGTCTCTTTGAGAGGATTGACGAGATACAACATCGCAACAAGCAACGTTATGAGGGCGGCACTGATATTGATGAAGAGGAGGCCCAGGCCAATGAGGCGGAAGAGCCCCAAGCCCCAGCAGGAGACAGTGGAGATGACGGCGACGACTCCTTCCACTCAGCTTGATTTGATGAGCATCGAGGACGATGCTAATTTTTAAGTGTGGGGAGATCGTCATACATCGGCCAGATTATTTTGTGGTGAATTGTTCTAATTCCAGGAACTTTTATTTCAAATTTCAGTACTTGCATCTCTATTTTAGTATGTTTTTGGACTTTTGTATATATTTGTTGCTTTGAATACTCTTTAGTTTACCGGACTCTTTACCTTTTGCTTATATATACTCTAGTCTTTTATTTTAGCTCTGCATACCTTTTATCATCTTTTGTGTTAGTTAGTATATATACCTTTTTATCATCTTTGGGTCATTCTAAGTTAATTCTTAACATTTTAAATATCTTATTTTTATCTTAAAAGAATTTAAATTGGTTCAATGTTGTCATACGATTAAATTTCACACGAATAATTAATGAAATGAGTAATGTAAATATTAACAACATTGTTGTTAAGTCATATATTCTTCTTTATGTTAGAAAAAATATAACCAAAATTTTTTTTTGTAATATTTCTTCTTCTTGATCTCCTTATTTAAAAAAAATCCAAATCCTAACGAGCATCAATGCTTTAAAATTAAAGAATTTTTTTTATGTTGATAGGTCGATTTACATATATATTAAAATCAAATACTATTAACTCTTAAATTTGTTAATTGTTTCTGTTAAATTTAATAATAGAACAATATTTAATCAGTTTAAATTTTTTTTGAAATTAAAGTAGAGCGTTTGAAAATTTTTGAAGCTGAAATAGAACGTTTAGAACGTTGAGGATCAAAATAATACATCTAAAAATCAAATCATAAATAAACAAAGTTAAAATGATTGTTACTACGGTTAGGTAGCTTATTATTGATATATATTCATTCATTTTTTTAATTAATATTTATCTTTTATTTGTTAGACATTGTACCATTTCTATATACATAGTTAATTTTTATATCATCTTGACATATAAGAAGGTTATGATATGTAGGTTTCTATTTTGATAAATTGACTACATAGAATAAGGTTGTAACGTCTAACATAATGAGCATGTATTATCATGCCTAATATTAAGGTACCAAATTAAATGAATCCTTAAAGTAATATCAATTAAACATAATATCAATCTTGGTTTGTTCCAAAATTAATTAAGGTTGCTTTGGTTTTTTATTCTTAAAAAAATACTTTAGATTTATTATATATAAATGAAGAAAAAAGTAAAGCATGTAATTAAATTTAAACAAGAGCTACCATATTTAGATAAATAATTACTAAAATAGATATGACATTAAATTATAATGTTATTTTTTTAAATATATTTAATTTTTTATAATTTTTTAATATATTTTTTATATAGTATTTTTTTAAATATTTTTAGCATTCTTTGTTAGGACATTATAATTTTTTACTATTATTAGTTATAGTTATTTTTTGTTTAATTTACTCTACTTAATGGGATCAACAATTCACATTATAGTTAAAATTAAAATTACTTTCTTATATTATTATTCTATCATTTTTTAGGTATATACGTAAAAATGTTAGTTGTCTTTTTTTAATATTCTTTCTTGCATCGTACTTTTTTAGTACTTTCTCGGTATTTTTTAGTACAATTTTAAATTATAATTTTTTACCAATTATGTCTGTTGTTATTTATAATTAATTTTTTATTTAATTTATTTTTTCTAATAAGATAAATCAACACCTAAATTACAATGACAAATTTTATAAAATCAAACAAAAAAATAGAATATATATTTTTTATAGTACTCTCGTACTCATTTATTTAATACTATTTTAGAGTATAATTTTTTATTACTTATAATTTTATTATTATTTTATGATTAATTTTTTATTTAATTTATTCTCTCTTCAGTAGGATTGAAAAATAATTTCTCAACTAATAATCAAACCTAGGACGTAAGAAGTGAACCTAAAAGCTAAAACTTTTAGCCTCCCAAAAACATAAGCATAATTAAACTAGTTGTGAATCAAAACTACATACAACAAAATACTAACAAGCATGGTTGTGGTAATTTGTTGTTCTAACCATATTTCCCTTTGGTGCTTGATCCCGATCCCTTGTCCATGCAGTTAACTAGCTAGGAAATTAGTTACTAGAAGGGATGTTTTGCACTTTTGAAAAGACAGACGGAAGAAATAAAGGCAAAAACGAAGAAAATAAAGTAAGCATCCATGCATATATCACATAAGACAAGAAACCAAATCCAAACACAAACAACAACAATGGACAGTCTTGCCTGTATCCGTAGTGGCATAACACTTACAGAGACAAACTAAAGACGAGTAGGCTTGTCCTTATTGAATTAAAATAAAAGACACAACACAAACTTGGCAACAAGTCAACATCTATCGATGTTCCTTTTCAGTTAGACTTGAAGATCCAAGACAGAATCTCAGTAGTCTGCGAGAATTGTCCAGTGGAAGCAGATATTCCAATCTTAACCTTTTCAGGCAGCTTAGTGCTCAAATCGACATCATAAGTAAGAGTGTCGGGTTGGCTGTGGAGATATGTAGAGACATGGACAGTTAACTTCTTATAAGCAGAGTTATATGTTATTTTTGCAGTAGTTATCGCTGCATCATGAAAATTCCAATAACAAACTTTTGATGACCTGATAGAGTTAACATCAATTCCGATGTGCGGATAATTGGGATCCCCAATATCGGAGTTGGAAAAAGTATCGAATTCAACAGCAACAATTCTGTCAGATGCATCATTAAAGAGGCCGAGAAACTTTCCAGAAGATTCAGGAGGAATTTCAGTGTCAGCACTAGCAAGGAAGAAGGCAAGACCATCACCAGGTCCAGGTGTATATTCAGTGTTATAGGGTTTTGAGATGCGAAAGACGAAGGTGGTTTCAAATCCTGCTCGGAGGCCACTGTGGTCGTAGAGGTGCACAGGGTCGGAGAATAAGACTCGGCCAACTCTGTTTCCCAGTGGGTTGCCATCGTCGTCCAGATTGGTGAGTCGAATGATATGGTGATCGGTAATGGTTGCGTCTCCTTGGAATTGGATCTCCTTGGAGTGCTTAGGGTCAAATTTGTGCAAGTTAAATGAGACACCCATGGCTATGATTTTGTGGTTTTTGGAAATGAAATGAGATGCGAGGGATCTGTATGAGTTTGGGATGGGATGCCAAGCCTACTGCACCAGCTCGGTATTTATAGTGTGGCGATTGGTCTAATTAAGTACCTTAGCTTCCTTCTTAAGGTACGTAATAGGTAGTGTAGCAAGTGATGATCAACAAAAACAAAATACAAAAGATATTAGATAGGTCGTTGTTTTTCACATGCATGGCCTTTAACAACCATTAACAGTTTAACACTACGTCACGTCCATAGTGTAATATATATGGCGTCACCCTCTAGCTTCATCACCTATCATAAATGCTTCTTATCTATACTACGCGTTATCACTTACTCGATTCAATTATTGAGGATTACAATGTGAGATCCCTTAATACCAGAAGAAGACCGTGCTAATATAGTCCTTCATTCTAGTTTAGCTAGATCGGTCGTCCATGATGATAAATGCTTATACTACCAACTACTTTTAATTATTTGTACTGCAAGTCTGCAACGTGTATGTGAATGCATGACTATGAGGCAAGGATATTAATCCTATAGCTACCAAATTCCAACTATCTTCCTATTCTTATATAGTGGAATTCAAAATGTGACGATCTGTTTCTATATCCAAGAGAGCTAGAGTTGCAGTGCGGTGCTGCTAATACGAAGCTAAGAGTTCTTGGAGCCGACACCCAAAGAGTAGAACTGTTTTTGTAGCCTCCAGCCTTTGGTAGCAGGGTCTTAGGGTATCGAAAGATTATTTTATATTAATAAATTGAGAGATGTAAGAGTATTATCATAATTTATTGTTTTTGTTCATCATTTAGCTACCAATATTTTATTGTTTTTGGTAATCATTTAGTTACAAATATATAGCTCTGATAAATAAATAAATTGAGAAATGCTAGAACATTATCAAAATTTATTATTTTTAGTCATTAGTTAGTCATTAGTGTTTTAAAGTATGAAATTTTTTATTTAAATAAATATTTTATTTATTAAAATAAATAATTATAAAAATTATTACAAAAACAAGTCTTCCAATCTTATCTCATTTACACTATAAATGAGTTTTGTTTACAATGTAAATGAGATATATGAAATTTAAAAAGATATACATATCTAAATGAGATACATTTACAATAATTATCTCGTTTACACTGTAAACGAGATATTTGTATTTGTAAATATAAAAACATAATTTTTTAAAATAATAAAAAATATTAATAATTTAAATTGGACCAAAGAACGTTTCAAATAACAGCGAAGATGACGGTTTTAAATAATAAGAAGATGGACGGTTTTAAAATAATGAAAAAAAATAAACGGTATTAACTAACTAATTAATGGGTGATTGGGCGTATCACGTAATTTGAAGCTGTCCATTTAAAATTAACATATTATTTTTTTAGAAACCAACCCATTTTTAAACTATTAATAAAAAATTTAGTGTTAATTTACTTCCTTTTTAAGTATATTTTTTTTTAAAAAATATACGTTAACGTTTAGCTCCTAAATTAATTACGAAATATTTGTATATATTTATACATATAATAATTAAATTGTCATAATAGAATAAAGAAATCGTAATAAATAAATAGTATAAATTGCTTACACTGAGCATACTGTCAGGTAGGGGTGGCAAACGGGCCTAAACTCGCCGAGCCGGCCCGCGTAACCCGCCAAAAAAGGCGGACAGGGATGAAAAATTGGGACCGCCAAACAGTAAAAGCCCGCCTAACCCGCACCGCTTAAACCGCGGGTTTTGGCGGGGCGGGGCGGGCTTCCCCGCCGGGCTTAGAATTTTTTTAACAAGGGGTATTTTTACAATTTTTTTACCAAAACTCAATTTCCCCCAACCCAACTTACAAGAAAATGAAAATGAAAATTGAGTATTTTGGATTATATTTATTTTGTTTTAGAGACAATATTTATAATTATGTTTTGGATTATGTTTATTTTGCTTTGGGAACAATATTTATAATTATGTTTTGGATGAAAACTTGGTTTATAATTATATTTATTAGATATTTATAATTACAAAGACTTTAATGTTTGTGAAAATAAAAATTATAATTTGTTTATACTTTTAGAAATTATAATAGTTAAAAGTAAAAAATAGGAGAGATTTTTTTATGCCTTTATATATATTATTTAATAGTTAAAAATACAAAAAAAAAAAGAGGTTATTTGGCGGGCTTAACCCGCCGGTCCGCCAGCCCGCCGTTAGGCGGGGCGGGCTAGGATTCTGGGACCGCCTCACTAGGTGGGACGAGGCGGGCCAGCCGCCAAAGAGCGGGCTTTTGGCGGGGCGGGATGGGCTTCCCCGCTTGCCACCCCTAATGTCAGGCTAATTCATCGGAGCCTTGCAATTTTATAGGCCCATGTCCCAAAAAAAAAGAAGAGCCATGCAGTGTTAGGTTCTCAAGTTTCCAATTTTTGTAGGTGATACGGATTCAGAAATTTTTTGTTATTTTAAATTAAGGAGCAAAATGACCATTTTGTCAAGGTCAAGAATTTAATTATTAGAAGAAGGAAAAGTATACGTTGTTAAGATATTATCTACCAACTTTTGACAATAATAATTAATTATTATTTTTTAAATTTTTTAAAAAATAAAATTTGAATAATCAGGATTTAATCAAAATTTATCCTTTTATTTTTATTTTCACTTAAAAATCTTAATCTCTCTCCCAAATCTCCCGCCTTTTCTCCATCCTAGTCTCCTTGCATCCGTTGCCACCGCTTCATCCGCCGTTCGTGCAGGGAAGACAACCAGCATCGCGCGTCTGCTTCACTGTCATCGCGTCCCTTCGGCCACCCTACCTTGCGTGCAGCCAAGCTCCCACTCGTCGCCTTTCCGCCACACGTCCTCCATCGCAGCTGTGATGCATTCCCGCCTTGCCGTTGCACCGTCAGAGTCCACGAGCTCCCGTCGTCGTTGTAGACCGCCGCTAGGTACAGTTACTCAATGGTTCAATCTCTCTCTCTAAATTTCTGATTTGTCCAAGTGCATGTCTATGGTGTTTAAATTTTGGTTGATCAAGTATGTTATTCACTATTTTTGGAATTTTTGTTGGTGTTATATGTGAATCCACATGTGCATGGTATTTGAATTTTTAAATATTTTGCAAGGTTGCAAGCCCAAGTCCCAACTCATCCACGCACCAAGGTGGCTCGCTGCATACAGTTCAACTATGGAAAAGCTGTGTTTTTTTAGGTAAATTCCAACTCAATGGAATTGAAGAATTGCTTTTTTTATTATTTTATTTGATATTAAATATTTGAGAGAAAGAGGGAAGAGGGTGTTCCAATCCAATGTAAGGGCAATTTCAAATTTTCAATGATTGTCTATCCCATAAGTAGGATTCTTATTTTTCAATTTAGGAATTTTGGTCTGTTGTGTGTGTTCATGGAGTAATAAGAAGTAGAGCCATTTTTTTTACTCGTTGAAAGTCATGACTTATTTTGTAGATAAATTAAAATCTTGACTAGTCAGTAAAGATTTTAACTTGTATCACCTACTGAAGAACAAAATTTGTCTAAGGAAAGCTGTGAGTGTTGTTGCTTAAACATGAATATTTCTAGCTTAAACTCCATTCTATAATGCACTGATTATGTTTGTAATCTTACACCCTTAAGCCGTGAATTTTTCGTTTTTTGAGGTTTCAGATGTGTCTTCCTCTATTGGTATAGCATGTTTCTTTTTTATATGTTCTGAATGTTTCTATTTCGTAAGTTTTGAATATTTTTTTTTTTGTGTTTTGGATGTCTTTTGTTAAAGGTTTTGAATTTTTTTTTTTGTTATTGTACATTTGCTGAGTAAAAAACATACAAGAAGAAGAAGACGACATCCGAAAATAGCCTTTAGATGAGAGTGTTAGTTGTTGATGATGATCCATTATGGCTCAAGATCCTTGAAAAGATGCTCAAGAAGTGCTCTTACCAAGGTAACTACTAACTGTTTCTTTTAATCATCATATCATTGCTATGCTTTATTGATATTATTAGGGTCCAATTGTTAATATATATGATAAAGAATTATGTTTCCTTTCCTTTTCTTTTCTGTTTTAGAATAGTTACAATTCCTTGTTGTTGCTGTGTATTTATACAAGTGACTCTTACTCCAAATAAAACAAGCATATCTTATATATTTGTGCCATTTAACTTATCATTCAAGTTATCATTCATGCCATTTAAGTCTATCTCTTAATCAAATAATACAAATTGTGATTGCTGACCAAATTAAAACTTTTTCACTATGTTAATAAGACTTGTCTTTGTTTCACAGAAGTTGGTCCCTAGAAAATTCTAGATTTGATCAATGTACCATGGCTTACCAGAGAAAATGTTGGTAAGTAGTGGTTTAGTAGTATATTTGGTGTGGATTATTTTTTAATGCAAATCGAATCTTCCAACTATGATACATGGTGTGTTTTTGGTGGACTTCTTTTATGCAAGTTGCATGTTTCCTTTCAAATTTGTTCTAATTTTTGTCTTGGTAGCTAGCAATAGTAATAATCTTGTGCATATTTTTTTTTATTTTCTGCAATATAGTAGTAGATTTTTTTATGTAAATCAGTAGATGATTATCAGCTTAAGCCTCGTTAGTTGCTTAATTAGCTTGATGGAATATGTATATATGGCTCCACAACAATATGATTCACATTACATTTGTGTGCTTAAATTAATTATTTTGCATTATTTATGCTTCAATTCATCATTGCCCATGCATTTATGCACATTATTTTTTTCAAATTGTTTTATGTATATAATTGACTATTTTACTTTTTGCGTGGTGATTTTTCTCTGAAAAATGATGTAGCAGCCACTCAAATTGGAGAGGTCGATTCTGTTGTTAGAGTGAATGAATAATTTTTACCTGATTTTTTACACAATTGTAGCATACGTGTTTTTGTGTGTGATACACCGATATTATTATAGTATTCTTTTTTGTGTGATACATTGATACTTTTAAAGCATTGAGAATGGTGAGTCATCTTCATAAGTACATGTTATTCTATTGTTATAAGGCATTGAGAATGAGCGAGTCATATTCATAAGTACATGTTATTCTACTATTATAAGTTTTCCAGGTGCAAACTTTAAAGCTAATCAACACTAGTTATATGAGTTCTATTTATGGAGGAAACAACTTAGGAGGTTCTGGTTAGCAGAAGTCAATTTTGCAAGTTTATATTTTCAAGTTTTAAAGAAATACTTTGTTTTTTTTTTCTTGTTTACTAAAAGAATCTCCACGGAAGTTTTATTACGAAAACTCAGGTACAAAAATCATATCCTCTCAAGACACTTCTTGTTAAGACACATCTATAAAAGACACTTCCATAAATAGACATATCCATAAACATATGCATAAAAAGACACCTCCATTAAAATGACTTATCATTCACCTCTATTAAAAAGATACATCATTTAAAAAGACATATCATCTGAAGACACATTTACAAAGGATACTTCCATTAAAAAGACAGATACATAAAAAAGACATATCATACAAAGACATAACCACCAATGACACCTCCCTTTAAAAACACATGCATAAAAAGGTACCTCCCTTAAAAACACTTATCCTCTAAAGACATTTCCAATAGAAGACACCTCCATTAAAAAGACACATAATTTAAAAAGACATATTCTCTGAAGACATATTCACAAAACACACCTCAGTTAAGAAGACACAATCACAGAAAACATGTCAATTAAAAAGACACATGCATGTGAAGACATATTCTCTGAAGTCACATTTACAAAGGGCGCCTTCATATAATGACATGCATTGAATTAGACGCGTCCAATGAAGTTATAAGTAGAATACATTTCCATAAAAGTCGCTTCAAAACATTAACTTGTTAAAAAAAACCAACTGTACGTCAGAAACCAAAATTTTTTATAATAGACAGAACTTCTATGAAGTAGCCAAAATTTTTTTTCCATAGTCTAACTAGAAACGCCTACTAGCAAGTAAGACAATCAACATGTGTAACACAAGGAAAATATCAGGATGAAACAAAAGTGATAAAACATAAGGGGGGTATCATAAGACTAATTAATCAAGAATGTTCTATGCAACCTTCTTCTTATCATGTTTCTCTCTGTTGCAATTTTTTTGGGTGTTCCGTTAGTCCTCCGAATCATGCTCTTCATGCTCAGTGCTGTGAACGTTGTCCTAGCCTCCTTACGTTTGTTCCTGGGATGATTGTGGTGCACAGTAGGTTGACGACTTTTGTCAAGGAACTTCAGTGCTTGCGCAATGGCCAAATTATTAGGATCCACAATGATTTCGAGCATTATTTCCTTCCTATATTCCCTCAAGGTGTCCTGTATGTAAAAATCAACATTGCGTAACGGCATTAGTTACTAATACCCATGAGATTTTTGCAGAAATCATTTATTCAAACATCAAGGATTTGGAAGGCCACATTATCCCATTATTGAATTTTACCGCCTTTAGTCCAGTACTTTATGAATTTTACAGACACATCCAAGTAAGTTTATACAAACAACACATTAGTCCAATAAAGATACATCTAAAGAATTATTTAGTCAAAAGACATAATCATAAATACTTTCCACATCAGAAAATAGTATAGGTTTCAACTTTTCCATTACCAAATATAAGAAGAGATAAATTCTTTCAATAGCAGCCTCCATTAAACAAAAAAAAATGATGAAACATTGACCAAATCACAATTAAATTCAGTTCATGACAAGCAATTTTAAGATTAGACACATTAATCCAGTAAAGACACTTTTAAATGAGTTTTCACTCAAAAGATACACCCATGAAATATTTCAACATCAACATATACTAATCCAGCAAAAATCATGTAGAAGTGATAATTAACATACTTAACATGAACAAAATAAATTAAACTCAATAACTAACAAGTATCCATATAATATGAACAATGGAACATAGCATAAAAACAAACTTAACTTAAAGACCTAAACACATTCTAGCCAAAGATTCTAATTTCATCAAATAAAATCCATATGATACTATACTTATAATAAGATCATGCAAGATACATAAATAAGTACTAACCAAGGAGGTAACTCAATAGCAGATTCACAGCAGTGCACGGTGAACCGAAGCAGCGTGCGTGCAGACTGCAGAGCCGAGCATGCATGGGTGAGGCACCGTCATCTGGGCGAGTAGCGAAGATGATGCGACTTCAATCGCACGACTAGGTGGTGACCTTCGATCGAAGCTTGCCAACGGAAGACCTGTGTCGCTGTTGATGGAAGCTTGCTGGCGGATGCTATAATGGTTGATGCAATTGCGGGCAGAATCGCTGGCGGCGCTGACCTGAGTTGACGCCGGCGACAAAAACGCGTTGGAGGTTGACTGTTCGAAGACACAGCCGTTAGGGGTTTGGGGGTGGAGGTGTTCTACACGGTGAAAATCAATATGAATTAGGTTGGCGGCGGCGACTGGCGGAGATGACAATTCTGATGGCTATGCGGCACTGGAGAAGGATATGGGGGTTGTGGGAGTGTGTCCACGGTAAGAAAATGTGGGTATAGAATAAATTAGGGTTAGTGTGGTAAACTAGTGAAATTAGGAATTAATCTGGGTTAATTTGGGATGTCGCTTTTGGAATTAAGTGGGCTTGGAGTCCAGCCCAATTAAAGTTGGCAGATGTTGGCAGAAATGCTGTTGGTAATGTAGCGGAATTGTTAGAAGAATTACATATACTAAATTTAATAGAGGAGGTCAACATTATTTCGCAAGAAAACGGAGATTAAAATTAAAATTTAGGAAGTTGTCGTCACCTAGTACTTTTGAAGACTAGGTCGGATGGGAGGAGGATGCGGCAAGAGGAGGCAAAGTTGTCGTCAACGAGATAGTGGAGCTTGATGCCATAGAAACTCTTGCGGAGCAGCTTCACCTTCATATCCATATGCTCGGTTCAGGTGCCTATTCAAGGGATGCAACACGAACAAGAACCATTGGTGATTCAGACCATTGAAATCAATGGTGTGTGTGAAGAATCACTTTGTTGAAGCGTTTGTGTAGTTGGTGCTACCTAAAAACATGGTGGTCACCATTGGGAGAGGGATGCAGGTGGACATGGAGGCTGTGTTGGCGGTGGTAGTGGTGATGGAAGTTGGAGGAGAAGTAGGCTTGGTTTGAAAGGAAAAGAGAATGTGGAGTTAGATTTGAAATTTGAGAAATTAGATTTGGGTAATTTTAGAAATATTTCAATTATTGTTTCCAAAAAATTTCAATTTTCTATGTCTCCACTTTCTAAAAGTATTGAAGAGACTGAGTCTTAATCCCCGAATCTCAATTTCTGTATCGCATACCAAAGAAGCCTAAGGTGATATGAAAAAAGATAAACAAAATGTCATGAATTGAAATTGAATAAGAAATGTACATTAAAACTGAAATAGAAAGAAAAAAGATAGGTTAAAATTGAATACAAAGAGAATCATTCTACTTTTTATCCAATTTTTTGATGTAACAAGAAAATGACTCTTCAACCTAACTTATCCACATCATAGTTTGAAAATTGAATTGAAGGGACTCCTCAACCTTCTACCCAATTTCCCGTGCAATAAGAGAAGAACTCACTCAACCTCACTTGTCCACACCATGGTTTTATCACGAAACAAAAAAATTCTTTGGCACTTCTAATCACTCAATACTGCGACTACAATAGCTAAAGAGGCATTTATAACCTCTTAGATTATTAGGTTAAAACAAAGAAAACCCTAAAGCCTACAAACATAAACTCCAATCTAGTAACTAAATAAATAAAAATCAAAATACATTAAAATAAACTAATAACCACTACAACATTTTGGGTCTATGGCCACGGTTTTTTTTATGGTCACAATTTTTTACCGTGACAAAAAAATGAAACCTATGGTCACGGTTTTTTAAAAAAGGGTGACCATAGAGTACCTAAGATGACGGTTTTATAAAAAAAGGTGGCCTAAAAGGATCTATGGTCATGGTTTTTGGAGGTGACCTAAAAGAGTTTATGGTCACAATTTTTCAAAAAAGGGTGACCTAAAAGGGTCTATGGTCACGGTTTTAGGGGGTAACCAAAAGGAGTCTATGGTCACTGTTTTGGGGAGTGACCTAAAAGCTTCTATGGTCACTTTTTTCGGGGTGACCTAAAGGGGTCTATGGTCACGGATTTGGGGGTGACCTAAAAGGATTTATGATCACGGTTTTGGGAGATACATAAAGGTATCTTTGGTCATGATTTTGGGGGGTGACCCAAAAGGGTCTATGGTTACAATTTTTTGAAAGGGTGACCTAAAAGGGTCTATGGTCATGGTTTTTAGGGTGACGTAAAGGTATCTATTGTCACGATTTTGGGGGTGACCTAAAATGGGTCTATGGTCACGGTTTTATGAAAGGGTGGCCTAAAAGGGTCTTTGATCACGGTTTTTGTGGGTGACTTAAAGGAGTTTATGGTCCCGGTTTTGGAGAGTGACCTAAAGGTATCTACAGTCACAGTTTTGGGGGTGATCTAAAAAGGTCTATGGTCACGATTTTTTGAAAAAGAGTGACCTAAAAGGAGTCTATGGTCACGGTTTTGAAGAGTGACCTAAAGGGATCTATAGTGACTATTTTAGTGGCTGACTTAATAGGGTGTATAGTGACTATTTTAGTGGCTGACTTAATAGGGATCAAAGTTTTTGAAAATGAATTCTTTTAACTAAATCAGGTTTTGATCCTTTGAGTTTCAATTAATTAAGGTTGTTATATATTTTTTATGATTTTGAATATTTTATATATTTAAAATTTAAAAATTTTAATAATTAAAAACTAACGAGAATTTTATATGATTTACTTTAAATATTAAAATTTTAAATCTAATTTTATAAATAAAAAATTAACTAGAATACTATTAATTTTAAATTAAAAAATTATTTAAAACTTAAAACTAATTAATAAGTTAACAAATAAGTATTATATTTTTAAAATAATTTAAATAAATTATGGTTGATGTTTAATTACTATTCTACCTTCTAATTTTATTAAAATTTTTACATTAGCTTAGTCCCAAGCCTAATCCTAACCTTAATTACTATTCAAGAATATTTTTGTAACTAAATAAGGTTTTGATAATTTGAATTTAAATTAATTAATGTTCTTATATATTTTTTAAGGATTTTGGGTATTTCATATATTTAAAATTTAAAAATTCTAATAATTAAAAACTAATGAGAATTTTATATGATTTAATTTAAATATTAAAATTTTAAATTTAATTTTATAAATAAAAAACTTAAATAAAATACTTTTAATTTTAAATTAAAAAATTATTTAAAACTTAAAACTAATTAATAAATTAACAATAAATATTATATTTTAAAATAATTTAAATAAATTATGGTTGATTTTCAATTACTATTTTATCTTCTAATTTTATTTAAATTCTTATACTATCTTAATGCAAACTCTAATCCTAATTTCTAAACCCTAACCCTAATCATATCCTAGTTTTAAACCCACCTACCTACTAATCCTCACACACTCAACAAAAAAAGAAAGAAATAGATAAGAGAGGGAGTAGGGGAACGAGGAAAGAAAAAGAAGAGAAGAAGAACCCCTACTCCATTCTCCAGAAGACTCACTACAAGAAAAATACCCATTCAGCCACACTTTTTTTAAACTACATTTGAAAAGCGTAGCCTATTCTATGAATAGGCTACGCTTTTCTCCGTGTTGCCTTTTGATAAGAGAAAAAGATACATAATTGTGGCATCATTTAAAAAGTATAGCCTTAGGTATTATAGAAATCACTTATAAAGCGTAGCCATAGGTTAATATCTATGGGCTCACTTTTCGTATCAAAGAGAACGCTTTTAAAAAGTAACTTATTTATTATGTTTTGGGAGCGCTTTAAAAGTGATGCCTAATGTATGTATGGCAAATCCCTAACACTTAGTAAATTTTTTGTTCCCCTTTCAATTTCCTCCAGAAGAACACACACCCACAAGCCACTTCGCGCACAGCAAACCCTCTTCCCTCCAGAAGCACACCCTTTTGCCATTCTCACCTTCGCACATAACCCTCACCTTCGCCAACCCTTTCGCGCACAACACACCCTCAAATAAACACAGCAAAAATTTGCCCTCACCCAGTCACCCTCACTCACGCGACATACACCCTCATCCTCACTCCACCCACACACGAAAGAAGGAAGAAATCTGAAAGTGGGAGAACGGGAAGAAGAAGAGAAGTGAGGGAAGGAAGGAAAGGACGACGCCGGCTAGGGCTCCGCCGCCGTCGTTGTCGAGCGCCAGTGAGAGAGAAAGAGCTCGAGGAAAAGAGAAAACGCGATGGAGGAGAGAAGAAGGGGGTGCTCTGTCGCCACTGAAGCTCCATCACCGTTGCTAGGGCTTGTTGCCATCGCCGTTCTGCCACCGTCGGGCTGCTGTGCTGCCGCTGAGGAGCTCGAAGGGATGTCTCGCTGCCGTCGTGCTCTGTCGCCAAGCTGTTGCGTTGCCGCTCATCTCTTCTTCACCGTCGCTGCTCATCTCTTCTTAAGTGGTTCAATATCAAGTGCAAAACTGATAACTTTCAAGCAGATGATGATGTTGATGATAATGTCCTTTATCAAGGTAATTGACCAATTTTTCACATGGTTTCAATGCAATCTAGGACTCTAGAATTGGGATTCTTAGCTTTCTTTTAAAAATATTGTTTTTTATTTACTTTTTAAATGGCTAGACTAGTTAACTATACGTATATCTTTTCAATAATACAACCTCAATTCTGTTTAGCTTTTGTGAGCAATGTTCTTTTCTTTTCTTTCTTTGTATATTTGATATACCCTTAGTTATGTTGTTTTCCAGCTTCCATGGTTTTTCCTACCATTATTGGTACCCCCAAAATTTTTGTTTTGTTTTGTTGTGTTGTGTTGTGTTTGATTGAGTGACATGATTAAATAACAGTGGAAAGATCACAGTTTTATTTACTTTATGGTTTTTCCTTTTGCATTTGGGATATTGGTGCAAAATTGATATATCTGTCTCAATTCATTTTTAATTTTACAATTTAGGTTGATGATTCTCACTTTACTCTTTGAAACAACGCCGTTTTCCCCTTTTGCACTAGAAATTAAGCTGATTGGCATGATTTTGTGAATTTAGCATTCAACTTTAATGAGAATAATAAAAAAGAAAAAAGTTTGTTTTCTTGTATTTTTAATCTTTAATCTGATACTTGTAATTGGAACATGTGCTTCATTTGTTGCTCTTGCCAGGCAGACTTTTCATAATTCATTCGGTTCTATGATTTTGTTTTCTTCATGTGTCGCGAGAATGGTCAAAAGAATATTTGTAAGTAGTCCGGTCATTTCCTTCAACATAATCTTGTATTGATTGCGTATGGTGGTGAATCAGTATGCAAAATCCTTACATGCTTCTCTTTTTGAATTATGATAATCTGCAGCTGTAAGCAGGGCAGTAACTGCTTGGAAATTA
Source organism: Arachis ipaensis (assembly GCF_059453495.1). NCBI lineage: Eukaryota > Viridiplantae > Streptophyta > Magnoliopsida > Fabales > Fabaceae > Arachis > Arachis ipaensis. The sequence goes on from NC_142444.1 coordinate 148,098,016, forward strand.
GTTCTTGCTGGGAATGAACAAGGGAATGGACAAGGAAATGAACACTGATACAATTGTTAAGGCCAAGAGTTTTCTTGATGGTGATGAAGATCACTATGAAAAAGATGTGTTTGAGAAGAATTTGAAGGCGCTTCAGAACATTTTTTAGTCATTATGACAAGGTTAGAAGATTAACGATTTTCTGTTTGTTAAATTCTTTTTGGATATAGAGTGCAAACTTTGCATTTTAATTGATATGTGATACAAGTTTCATATGACTTAAATTATCTTAAGTTATATTTTGATTGTTAATTGCTTCTTAAGATTATGTCTTTGAATTGTGTAAGGATAATTTTTATTATTTAAAAAATTTATTTAGTATAATTATGTGTTTAATTTTATTTTATAATATTTAACTCATTTAATTAAAAATGTAAAATTATATATGTAATAATATTATTAAATAATATGTTGTATAAAAAATTATTAGAATATTATATATATATATAGAAAATTAAAAAAAATTAAAAAAATAATGAGACCTAAGGCTACACTTATATAGAGTAGCTATGGTTATATAGAGTAGCTATGGTGTACAATGTGGCTACGTTTTACAAGTGATGCAGTAGCGTTGAAAAGCATAGCCTATTTTGGTAAAAATAGAAGCTGAAAAGCGTAGCCTTTGGTCCTGGACAACATCACTTGAAAAGCGCACCCTATTCCCAAACGCCAAAAGCATAGCCCTTGGTGCAGAAAAGCGTAGCCTTTGAGAATAGGCAACGGCCAAATAGGAATCACCCCAAAAAGCATAGCCGTAGCCCAGAAAGCGTAGCCGTAGCCTAAGGCATCATTTTTTTTCACTTTTGGCTACAATTTTCAAGTGTACCTGAATGAGTGTTTTTCTTGTAGTGACTTACCCTCATCTCCAGAAAAATTTTGCCCTCACCTCTCTCTAAAATATTTTTTCTTTCTGACTCTGAGTCTCTTCTCTCGCCATTCTCTCCGCCTCAAGCTCGTCGCGCTTTGTCACCGTCGCAAGTTTTGTCGCGCTCTGTCACCGTCCCAAGCTCGTCTTCCTGCTTCGGCCATCAACGCTTCCTTCGCCATGAGTTGGTCTCTGGGCAGGTGAATTTCAACTTCGGCCATGTTATTTCTCTTTTAATTTTATTGCTGTAAATCATTAGTATATCTTGAATTTGTTATTAAAAGTTGAGTTTATTGCTGAAATTATGATTTAGCTAATTTTGTTTTGCTGAATAGTAGGGATTTGAAAATGATCATAGTTAAATTTGTTATTGTAAATTATGATTGAGATGAATTTGTTGTTGTATGTTGAATTGTTGTTGAACATATCACTGAGCTTTAGTTTTTTGTTGCTGGATAACGTTATTGAATATTGAGTTGAATTTTGTTGCTGGATAACATCGTTGAATTGAGCTGAATTTGTTCTTGTAAGTTCAATTGTTGCTGAACATATCACTGAACATTATAGTTCTTTCCACTTTTTCTATTATAATTCTTTTTATCAGACAAAACTAAAAAATTGACTCTACCAAATTCCAAGTCTTTTACTATCTGTGTACTATCTAATAGGTAGGTCACTCTTTATGTAAGCAAATTATTTCAAATCAATTGTAACCATTTTCATTGTTACAGGGAATTGCAAGAAGACTAGTGAAAGTTGCACTAAGAGAAGCAGCAAAGAAGAGAGAAATGAGATTTGCAGAGCTCCAAAAGTTTGAACAAGGAGTAAGGAGACATTTCCATGATGACATTGATAAACCACTATTTTATGGTTTATCTTGTACTAAATTGAGTGGCTTTTATCAAGTCTTTGCACACTTATTCATACAATTTGCATGATTTTATAATTCCTTTCTAATTTTGTTCTATGATTGAAAACCTGCTTCCTAAAGCCTTTAAATTGTGTATTTTAATTCCCCTTTATACCATTCGATGCCATGATCTGTGCGTTAAGTGTTTTCAGACTGTATAGAGCAGGAATGGCTTAGAGGATGGAGCGAAAGCTTGCAAAAATGGAAGGAGCACAAGAAACAAAGGAGATGACCAGCGAGCGGCGATGCGTGCGGGTACTTGACGCGTGCGCGCGAGAAGCAAATGTGCATGGCGACGCGTGCGCGTACCTGATGCGTACGCGTGACATACGCTACGTGCAGAAAACGCAGAAAATGCTGGGGCGATTTTGGGCTGAGTTTGGACCCAGTTTTCGGCCCAGAAACACAGACTAGAGCCATGGGACAAGCAGAGACTCAACACACATTGACACATTCTCATTCATACAGTTTTTAGTTTTAGTTTTGAATCTTAGAGAGAGATTACTACCTCCTCTAGGTTTTCTTCACATTCATAGATTTCTAGTTTTATGCTTTTGATTTGGATATTGAGAAGAGTCACTACCTCCGTTGAAGTTTCCATTATTCTAGTTTGTTTCCTTATTCCCTTACTCTTTCAATTACTCATTAACCCTATTCAGATAAGTATGTTTATGGCTTTGGAATTTATTAATGTAAAGAATTTTTCTATCTTTAATTAATTTTCTATTATTACTTTATTCGAATTATCATGTCTTCTTTTTATTCCCTTTATATGTCTATAAGAATGGTATTCATATCAATGGAGTAGACTCCCAACTTGACTTGGGAGTTGATTAAAAGGATACCCTTGAGTTGGAATACTCAAGTGTTGATTTTAATTGGAAATTGTTGGCCAATTCTCTAGTCACTAACGTTAGTCCTTCCATAAGAAGAGGATTAGGACTTGTGAATAAGAGTTAGCTCAATTACTTGACTTTTCTTTATTCGGTAAGGGTTAACTAAGTAAAAACAACAACCTCTTACTATCATACTTGAGAAAATCTAACAAGGATAGAACTTCCAATTAATCTTTGATAAACCACTATTTGATGGTTTATCTTGTGCTCAATTGAGTGGTTTTTATCAAGTCTTTTCATACTTATTCATACAATTTGCATGATTTTACAATTCCTTCACAATTTTACTCGATGATTGAAAACATGCTTCTTTGACCTTAAAATTGCTATGTTTAATCCTCTCTTTTATACCATTCGATGCCGTGATCCGTGTGTTGAGTGTTTTCAGGCTTTACAGGCAGGAATGGCTTAGATGATGGAAAGGAAGCTTGCAAAAATGGAAGGAACACAAGAAACTAAGGAGCTGACCAGCGAGGAACGACGCGCGCGCGTACCTGACACGTGCATGCGATTTGGAGAATTTCACAGCGACGCGTGCGCGTGACTGACGCGTACGCATGACAAGGAAAATCGCCAAACGACGCGCACACGTGACTGACGCGTACGCGTGACATGCGCTACCTGCAGAAATCGCAGAAAATGCTGGGGGCGATTTTGGGCTGAGTTTGGACCCAGTTTTCGGCCCAGAAATGCAGACTAAAGCCAGGGGACAAGCAGAGACTCAAGACACTTCTCATTATACACAACATTCCTTCACATAATTTTAGGTTTTAGATGTAGTTTTCTAGAGAGAGAGGCTCTCCTCTCTCTAGGTTTTAGGATTTCTCTTAGTTTTAGGTTTATTTCTTCTCAATTCCAGGTTCAATGTTCCTTTAATTTAGTTTCTCTTCTACTTTTATTTATTCTAGCATTCTAGTTTATTTATTTTCCCAATTTGGTTTATGAACTCCATGTTGGATTTGATTTCTTTATTTAATGCAATTTGAGGTATTTCATATTTATGATTTTAATTTAGCTTTTTACATTCTTAGCTTGAATTGAGTAATTAGAGATGCTTGAGTTATCAAACTCCTTTGTTGATTGTTAATTGAAAGTTGCTAGTTGATTTGGATTCTACTAACTCTAGTTTTCCCTTGGGAGTTGACTAGGACTTGAGGATTCATATTGATTTATCTATTTGACTTACCTTTATAGTTAGAGGTTAACTAAGTGGGAGCAATGAACAATTCTCATCACAATTGATACGGATAACTAGGATAGGACGTCTAATTCTCATACCTTGCCAAGAGCCTTCTTAACTATTAGTTTATTTTCTTACCATTTACATTCCTTGTCCAACCTTTCAAAACTCAAAAAGATACAATCTCATAACCAATTATAAGAAACATACCTCGCTGCAATTCCTTGAGAGACGACCCGAGGTTTAAATACTTCGGTTATTGTTTTTATTAGGTTTCCTTTAGTGACAACCAAATGTTTGTATGAAAGGATTCTTTGTTGGTTTAGAAACTATACTAGCAACGAGAACTTATTTGTGAATCCTTTACTAGCGAAAAATCCATTCATCAATCTTCTCTCGGTCAAGGCTTTTATTTTAATTATATAAATTCTCTCATTAATTTTCATTGCTTTAATTAATTATTATTTTAATTTTCCGTTCTCCAACTCTAAAAAAAATTCTCAGAAAATTCCTGACTAATAAAATAGCACTCTTTTGTCAACTCGTTGGGAGACGACCTGGGATTTCTACTCCCAGTATTTTTATTCTTAATTTGTGACAACTCTTTTTAAATTGATAAGCAAAATTTTCTTCGGTTAAGAACTATACTTGCAACACTGTTTTCTCCATAAATTCTTAATCGGCAAATTTCTGCCACGTCATACATAATAGTGATTGTTGTGTTTCTCAATCTCAAGCTTATTGATACAAGCTCTCCATTGGGTTCTCCTCTTTCAATAAAAGGAGGTGAATTCTGATCATACAAAATTTTCTATATAATAACGTGTTACTTGTAAAGATTAAAGTGAACCAATCTTCACTATATAACCAAGAATATCATATTTTAGATTTGCAATGATCTGATTCTGAAAGTTGTGTGCTCTCACTAGTTTATGATGGTTAATTAACATGAACATGTATCTATCAATTAGCTATGAAATAGATATGCTTTGTATATTAATACATATATCTCCATTTTGAGCACTTGCTGCCATTGATAAACCACAATTTTATGGTTTATCTTGTATTGAATTTGGTGGATTTTATCAACTTTTTTTCATTTATTTATTGAAATAGCATAGTTTGGTGAATCTCTCCTAATTTGTGCTTACGAGTGAAAACATGCTTTTAGGCTCTTAATTTGCTAAATTTAATTCACTTTAATTCCATTTGATTCCTTGATGTGTTTGTTTAGTTATTTCAGACTTAGAAGACAAAGATTGGATTGAAGAAGTGGAGAAAAAGCATGCAAAGTGGAGAATTCAAGAAGAAATGAGTATTTGAAGAAATTCATGGTCACGCGTACGCTTACCTTGCGCGTACGCGTGCTTTGGGAATTGGCCATGTTGCACGTACGGATGCCTTGCACGTACGTGTGACACAAAGCACATGATTCACTTAAAGAAAATGTGGTTGGCGATTTCTGGACTCCTTAATGCCCAAATCCAACTCATTTTTGAAGTATTTGAGGCCAAATTCAAGAAGGAATAAGGGGAGAGCAATTAGGTTTAGTTTAGTATCATGTTTTAGGTTATAATTTAGAGAGAGAAGCTCTCTCTTTTCTCTAGAATTAGGATAGATTAGATTAAATTCCTCTTAGATTTAGGTTTTAATTCTTGCTTTGATCTAGTTTCAATTACTTTTCCTTGTTTAATTGCCTTGATTCTCTTAGTTCATCTTGTTAATTTCTCATTTGTGCCACTTTTAGTTTCATGAACCCTTGTTACTTTTGATTTCTATTAATGAAATTTGAAGTTTTTATGTTTATTGTTGTTTAATTGAGTTGTTATTATTATTATCTTGCATTTGGTAGTTGTAGATTTTATTATTATTGTAATTTGGCCATGCTTTCATTTTATGCCTTCTAAGTGTTTGATAAAATGCTTGGTTTGGTTTTAGAGTAGATTTTAGCACTTTTGGATTGAGCTTGAGGACTTAGGTTTCTTAATATCATTGATGTCCAGTGTGATTGATAATTTAGGATTGTTAGTTAGTTTTAGGATCAATTATGTCCACTTGACTTAACCCTCCAATGTTAGAAGATGACTAAGTGGAATTAACCCTTTGTAATTACCATGTTGTGGTTAATGATCTAGGATAAGAAACCTTGACTCTTAATCCTTGCCATGAGTGTTTTTTAGTATTTATAGTTCCTTAGTTGTAGCTTTATTTGCTTGTTCATCATACTAAAAACCCCCCAAAATTCTCATAACCAATAATATGCACACTTTCCTGCAATTCCTTTGAGAGACGACCCAAGGTTTAAATACTCTCAATTTTTATTAGTTTGCATTGTGACAAACAAATTAAACTTTGATTAAGAGTTGTTTGTTGGTTTGGATCTATACTTGCAACGTGATTATTTTGTGAAAATTCCGAATCGACGATTTCCCTCCATCATGTTTTTGGCGTCGTTGCTGGGGAATTGCAAATGTGCACTTGTTATTGGTTAGTTGTATATATGTTAATATTGTGAATAGTTGCTTTAGTTTCTTTGTTGGTTTTTGCTAGTTATAGGATTCTGTTCTCTTTGTTCTTATTAGCTTTTTCTTTGGTTTTCTCTTGTTACTATGAATTTGTCACCCTTTTAGCTATGAGTTTGGTTATCACTATGTTGTAGGAAATGGAAATTTCAATGAAGGTTTGCATCAAGGATGGGAAAATCAAAGGTGGGAGGGGCCTCAAGCATATAAATGATCTTCATGGAAATAACCTCCTCCGGCATACTAGCATAATCTGTCCCGTGGTGCTTACCAATCCAATGGTTATGGTAATTCTTCTTGTGATTATCAACTACAACCACCATATGCCTATGAATACCCTCCTCAACATAGCCCTCAATTACCATACTCATTAGCCTCATACCACCAAACTCCTCCCCATAATCCACCTCCATTATATTGCCAACCTTTTATACTACACTCTTGTGACTACTATGAACGAAGACCGATAGAGGCACCACCGTTCCAACACATATACTCCCAAGAACCACCAATTTCATATATACCACCTTAATACCTCCACCAATATGAACAACCTTCCAATTGTGAACCCTTTCTACCAAACAATGAACCCTCCTCTCTACCTCAAGCACCAATGGATGACATCCTTCGCACCATTCTCCAAGAGCAAAGAGAATGTGGAGAATCAATTAAAGAGCGTAGTATGAAAGAGATATTAGAAACTTAAGTGGAGGATGAGGAATGGACTTTTGTATTGAAACAAGTGGAGAAAGCCGAAATTGTTGTAGAGAAAGAAGTGGTTGAAGATTTAGGAGATGTTGAATGCAAAGAGGAATCTAGAGTTGTAGAGTCTTTTTCCGTTGAGTTTGAAAGTGATGCTGAAGAGGTTGTGCAACCTCCAAAGCATATTATGAATGAAGAATTGGAAGAAATGGACCAAGCAACTAGATCTCTTAGTGATGATGATTTCGCATCCACGTATGATTTCCTCGAGTTGGAGGAATGTTCTCCCATTGAATTTGAGGCTGATGTTGAGATAGAGTTTACTCAACCTCCAACTTATGACTTGAGCGATGGGAAAGAGTTAGAAGAAATTGGTGAGGAAAAGATTGAAATTGAAGAATCTTGTCAAGTGGTGTAAGTCTCTCAAAAAGGATGGATGGGAGTGGAAATAGCTTTGTCAAGACCGTTGGAGACATCTCTCCCTAAGCAACCACCATCCATTCTTTCATTCAAGTGGGTAAAATTCATATCTCTTAGCTTTCTTATTCCGCTTGAATATGGGTTGCTTGAGACAGATAGTCAACTTAGAGCTCTTTGTAGATTTAAGAGCAAAAGAATGATGGTTAGTGGTTGGAAATACCATTCAAGGTTCATTATGGTTGAGAGGTCAAAGTTGAAATTCAAAGGTTGTGTAGAGTCCGATTGCTTGGGTCTAGGAAGATGTTTGTGAACTCGAATGAGAATTTGGATTACTTGTCGCCCAGTTGGAATTTTGAGGATCAACTAGAAGACAGGTGTAGGAACAAGATTTGGGACCTTGGAAGACATGAAGTGCAATTTTGGGAGCTCATAGCTTGTTCGAAACTCCATCAAATTTTGGTGCAATTGATTTGGAATGTTGGATCATTTTGGAGATTCAAGCATTGTTAGAAGTTCAAGGATGAGTATAAGAACAAGCCACCATGACAAGGAGCTTCCCAAATGTCGAACTTAAGGACAATAAACAAAAGTGTTAGGTGGGAGACACCCCACCATGGTAAATTCTTTCCACTTTTCGTTTTGTATATATTGGTACCTAAGCTTAAATTTCGCTTTCTTTTAGTTTAGCTACGGTTGTTTGATAGTTTAATATGCTCAATAAGGTTTACTAGTATTTATGTGACTTTTTGGGATGGTTGGAATGCTCGATTGGGTGTATAAAGTTGAAAAATCTTAAAAAACAGAGCATCATGTCGCGCGTACGCGTGACTTAAGCGTACACGCGACCCCCATTTTGCCCTTTTTATTTTTGTTCAATTAATTATGTTAGTTAGTTTAATTTAGCTTAATTAGCATTAGTTAGAAATGCCTGCTTTAGTTGATTTAGGTTGTTAGGTAGTTAAAATTTAGTCGTAGTGGATTTTCTAGGTCTGTTTAATGTTGATACTGTTGTTTGGAATGGGTTATCTTTTCTGAATCTTGTTTGTTGAATGATGATAATCTCTTGGTTTATTGATTGAATCGTTGGTGCTGTTGTTGGTTCACCCAAGTTGTTTGTTTGCTTATTTCATATGAATAAAAGTCTGAATTGTGTTTAATTATTGTTGCATTCATATGGAAGTTGAATTGATTGAGCGAATTTGAGAAATGTGCTAGTTTACTACTGAACCACTGCCAAAAATTGTTTAAATATGTTTTTTTATGCAATTGATTAATTGAGTTTAGTGTTCAGTTGCTTTTGTTTTGAATGTTTCTAAGCTCGATTAATCAATTATCCAGCTTATTGTTTTACTATTTTGTTGCTGAAAGCTGAGATTTCTATAATTTTGTTTCCTTAAGCTGCATTGTTGGATTTGGTGCACCAAAGCTCTATTGGACAAATTTCTGTATCAAATAGACCCTTGTGCTACATGGTTTTTGGAAACTACCTCAAAGGAGTTTTCTTGCAAGTTTTGGTCATACCCTTATCTTATTTGCCTGTTTTGAATAGTGATTTACTCATATGCATGGAAAGGTTTAAACTGATTTTCAAATTGACCAAAACTTGGATTCTTTTGTAATTAGAGCCTCTTTGCATGAATTCACAAAATTGAGAAATTTGAACCATGTAACTAGCTTCATCCATTTTTATCATGCTTAACTACTTCAAGTTACATAGAACATGAATTATTTGTTTCTTTCAATCTTATGACTTTCCTGCTTAATTGCATTTTGGTGTTTGACATCACCTTAACTGCTTTGTTCATCAATGCTTTAACCCTTTTAACACCAATTGCATAAGCTTATGCCAAGTGACTTGAGACCACCATTCATTTGCTTATGTGTTCTACACATACATTTGTATCACGTTGGCATAGTGCATTGTGATAACGTGAATGTGAGCTTGCTTGTCTGTTGGAACCTTTTAAAGATCTTCATAGTTTAAGAACCATGCTTGCTATGAAAATAACAATTAACTTTCTTTTTCCTAACTTTTCATTTTTAACTAACTCTTTTATTTTTTCTTTTCAATTTTCCTTTCCAACTAACTCTTTTTTCTCTTTTCTTTAACGCATAGCAACATTGTTTCTTAACGGACAAGTAACCTAATTTTCCTTGAATAAGATTGCTTGGAATCAGAATTCTAACTGATTTTTATTCTTATTTGCATTCACATTCCAAGTCAATTCCACTTGTATGAGCTCATTTCACACATAAGCTGTTCTTTTCTATGTCTTTCTGTTTCTTGCCTGCTTATCATATTGTTTTTGCCTTGTATGCCTTAGATTATATTTCATACCCCATTTTCTGTAATTTTTTAGGATGACTGACAGGAAAGGAAAAGGCAAGGTTAAGGTCAGCTCGAGCAAGAGGAAACGTACACAACCAGCCGCTGAAATAGTGGATGAGTTGTTATCTGAAAGGCAACTCAGTGAGAAGGAGAAGGCTGATCAGAATACCCCTTCTTCTGATGCAATCAAGTTTTCCAACCTCTACTGTGAGCTGAGGTTTCTGCATTTTCTGAAAAATCGGAGCCTCCATGTTGAGAGAAAGCTACAAATACCACCTGAGCTGCGGAATGCATTACACACCAGATTGAGCAGCGGGGTTGGATATTTTTGGACCGAGACTTAGGCGGGCTGAATGCATCTTAGGTCAAAGAATTTTATTGTAACTTCTACCAAGTGACCCTTGATGTAGTTCAACTCCGAGGCAGGTAGATTCTAGTCATAGAGGAAGCAATTGAAGAGATCCTCCACTTTCAGCCCAAAGTAACTGATAAAGATGATTTTTGCAAGGTTGAAGAGGTAATCTCTACCTCATGGAGTTTGATTGGGATGCCATCCTCCAAACTATAGCTATCCACCCTGACAGTCCATGGGCATATGGACCGTCAAAGCTGAGTCCGAAGGGCATAAAGGTCAAGTATCTTACCGTCGAGGCTAGGCTGTGGCAGCAGATTATGAGTAACTATGTAATTCCCAACACTCATGAGACTGAGATTCCATCAGATATGGCAGTACTTCTCTGGTGTATCTTGAAAGGAAAGCAACTATACCTTCCAAGACTCATCAGGTGGTATATGGTCCAGACTAGGGGTGGCAAGCAGGGATGCCTGCCCCCATCCCACCAGAAGCCTGCCCTGCCTAGTGAGGCGGTCCCAAAATCCCAGCCTGCCCCGCCTAATAGCCGGCTGGCGGGCCGGCTGGCTAAGCTCGCCAAATATCCTTTTTTTAACTTTTAACTATTAAATAATATATATATATATATATATATATATATATATATATATAAAGGCATAAAAAAATCTCTTATATTTTTTACTTTTAACTATTATAATTTCTAAAGGTATAAATAAATTATAATTTTTATATTCACAAGCATTAAAGTCTTTGTAATTATAAATATCTAATAAACATAATTATAAACCAAGTTTTTATCCAAAACATAGTTAAAAATATTGTTCCTAAAGCAAAATAAACATAATCCAAAACACTCAATTTTCATCTTCATTCTCTTGTAAGTTGGGTTGGGACCTTGGGAGAAGTTGGGTTTTGACAAAAAAAATTGTAAAAATACCCCTTGCCAAAAAAATACTAAACCCAGCGGGGAAGCCCGCCAAAACCCGCAGTTTAAGCGGTGTGGGTTAGGCGAGCTTTTGTTATTTGACGGTCCTAATTTTTCAGCCCAACCCACCTTTTTTGGCGGGGTTACGAGGGCCCGCCCGGTGGGTTTAGGCCCATTTGCCACCCCTAGTCCAGACCCATGTCAAGGGCAATCTGGCATTCCCCTGCTTGATCATGCAGATGGGTCACCAGGCTGAGGTACCCTGGGAGGATGGGGATGAGAGGCCAGTAGTTATTGGTGCGAAGAAAGTCATTCCACATGGCAACTAGTTCGGTCCTCAGTCATCCACCAGACACTAAGGTCGTAGGGCACCCACCACCACTACAGAGGCAGCCACATCCTCAGCAGTAGTAAGACCCTCAGCACTACCTTCAACACCTTCAGCACCATCTATACCAGCAGCACAATCATCTACTTCGCAGCCAATTTACCGTCATGTGCAGCGCCTCTTTGAGAGGATTGACCAGATACAACATCGCAACAAGCAACGTTATGAGGGCGGCACTGATATTGATGAAGAGGAGGCCCAGGCCAATGAGGTGGAAGAGCCCCAAGCCCCAGCAGGAGACAGTGGAGATGACGGCGACCACTCCTTCCACTCAGCTTGATTTGATGAGCATCGAGGACGATGCTAATTTTTAAGTATGGGGATATCGTCATACATCGGCCAGATTATTTTGTGGTGAATTGTTCTAATTCCAGTAACTTTTATTTCAATTTTCAGTACTTGCATCTCTATTTTAATATGTTTTTGGACTTTTGTATATATTTGTTGCTTTGAATACTCTTTAGTTTACCGCACTCTTTACCATTTGCTTATATATACTCTAGTCTTTTATTTTAGCTCTGCATACCTTTTATCATCTTTTGTGTTAGTCAGTATATATACCTTTTTATTATTTTGGGTAATTCTAATTTAATTCTTAACATTTTAAATATCTTATTTTTATCTTAAAAGATTTTAAATTGGTTCAATGTTGTCATACGATTAAATTTCACACGAATAATTAATGAAATGAGTAATGTAAATATTAACAACATTGTTGTTAAGTCATATATTCTTCTTTATGTTAGAAAAAATATAACCAAAATTTTTTTTTGTAATATTTCTTCTTCTTGATCTCCTTATTTAAAAAAAATCCAAATCCTAACGAGCATCAATGCTTTAAAATTAAAGAATTTTTTTTATGTTGATAGGTCGATTTACATATATATTAAAATCAAATACTATTAATTCTTAAATTTGTTAATTGTTTCTGTCAAATTTAATAATAGAACAATATTTAATCAGTTTAAATTTTTTTTGAAATTAAAGTAGAGCGTTTGAAAATTTTTGAAGTTGAAATAGAACGTTTAGAACGTTGAGGATCAAAATAATACATCTAAAAATCAAATCATAAATAAACAAAGTTAAAATGATTGTTACTACTGTTAGATAGCTTATTATTGATATATATTCATTCATTTTTTTTAATTAATATTTATCTTTTATTTGTTAGACATTGTACCATTTCTATATACATAGTTAATTTTTATATCATGTTGACATATAAGAAGGTTATGATATGTAGGTTTCTATTTTGATAAATTGACTACATAGGCGAAGACAGATAAGGTTGTAACGTCTAACATAATGAGCATGTATTATCATGCCTAATATTAAGGTACCAAATTAAATGAATCCTTAAAGTAATATCAATTAAACATAATATCAATCTTGGTTTGTTCCAAAATTAATTAAGGTTGCTTTTGTTTTTTATTCTTAAAAAAATACTTTAGATTTATTATATATAAATGAAGAAAAAAGTAAAGTATATAATTAAATTTAAATAAGAACTACCATATTTAGATAGATAATTACTAAAATAGATATGAAATTAAATTATAATATTATTTTTTTAAATATATTTAATTTTTTATAATTTTTTAATATATTTTTTATATAGTATTTTTTTAAATATTTTTAGCATTCTTTGTTAGGACATTATAATTTTTTACTATTATTAGTTATAGTTATTTTTTGTTTAATTTACTCTACTTAATGGGATCAACAATTCACATTATAGTTAAAATTAAAATTACTTTCTTATATTATTATTCTATCATTTTTTAGGTATATACGTAAAAATGTTAGTTGTCTTTTTTTAATATTCTTTTTTGCATCGTACTTTTTTAGTACTTTCTCGGTATTTTTTAGTACAATTTTAAATTATAATTTTTTACCAATTATGTCTGTTGTTATTTATAATTAATTTTTTATTTAATTTATTTTTTCTAATAAGATAAATCAACACCTAAATTACAATGACAAATTTTATAAAATCAAACAAAAAAATAGAATATATATTTTTTATAGTACTCTCGTACTCATTTATTTAATACTATTTTAGAGTATAATTTTTCATTACTTATAATTTTATTATTATTTTATGATTAATTTTTTATTTAATTTATTCTCTCTTCAGTAGGATTGAAAAATAATTTCTCAACTAATAATCAAACCTAGGACGTAAGAAGTGAACCTAAAAGCTAAAACTTTTAGCCTCCCAAAAACATAAGCATAATTAAACTAGTTGTGAATCAAAACTACATACAACAAAATACTAACAAGCATGGTTGTGGTAATTTGTTGTTCTAACCATATTTCCCTTTGGTGCTTGATCCCGATCCCTTGTCCATGCAGTTAACTAGCTAGGAAATTAGTTACTAGAAGGGATGTTTTGCACTTTTGAAAAGACAGAAGGAAGAAATAAAGGCAAAAACTAAGAAAATAAAGTAAGCATCCATGCATATATCACATAAAACAAGAAACAAATCCAAACACAAACAACAACAATGGACAGTCTTGCCTGTATCAGTAGTGGCATAACACTTACAGAGACAAACTAAAGACGAGTAGGCTTGTCCTTATTGAATTAAAATAAAAGACACAACACAAACTTGGCAACAAGTCAACATCTATCGATGTTCCTTTTCAGTTAGACTTGAAGATCCAAGACAGAATCTCAGTAGTCTGCGAGAATTGTCCAGTGGAAGCAGATATTCCAATCTTAACCTTTTCAGGCAGCTTAGTGCTCAAATCGACATCATAAGTAAGAGTGTCGGGTTGGCTGTGGAGATATGTAGAGACATGGACAGTTAACTTCTTATGAGCAGAGTTATATGTTATTTTTGCAGTAGTTATCGCTGCATCATGAAAATTCCAGTAACAAACTTTTGATGACCTGATAGAGTTAACATCAATTCCGATGTGCGGATAATTGGGATCCCCAATATCGGAGTTGGAAAAAGTATCGAATTCAACAGCAACAATTCTGTCAGATGCATCATTAAAGAGGCCGAGAAACTTTCCAGAAGATTCAGGAGGAATTTCAGTGTCAGCACTAGCAAGGAAGAAGGCAAGACCATCACCAGGTCCAGGTGTATATTCAGTGTTATAGGGTTTTGAGATGCGAAAGACGAAGGTGGTTTCAAATCCTGCTCGGAGGCCACTGTGGTCGTAGAGGTGCACAGGGTCGGAGAATAAGACTCGGCCAACTCTGTTTCCCAGTGGGTTGCCATCGTCGTCCAGATTGGTGAGTCGAATGATATGGTGATCGGTAATGGTTGCGTCTCCTTGGAATTGGATCTCCTTGGAGTGCTTAGGGTCAAATTTGTGCAAGTTAAATGAGACACCCATGGCTATGATTTTGTGGTTTTTGGAAATGAAATGAGATGCGAGGGATCTGTATGAGTTTGGGATGGGATGCCAAGCCTACTGCACCAGCTCGGTATTTATAGTGTGGCGATTGGTCTAATTAAGTACCTTAGCTTCCTTCTTAAGGTACGTAATAGGTAGTGTAGCAAGTGATGATCAACAAAAACAAAATACAAAAGATATTAGATAGGTCGTTGTTTTTCACATGCATGGCCTTTAACAACCATTAACAGTTTAACACTACGTCACGTCCATAGTGTAATATATATGGCGTCACCCTCTAGCTTCATCACCTATCATAAATGCTTCTTATCTATACTACGCGTTATCACTTACTCGATTCAATTATTGAGGATTACAATGTGAGATCCCTTAATACCAGAAGAAGACCGTGCTAATATAGTCCTTCATTCTAGTTTAGCTAGATCGGTCGTCCATGATGATAAATGCTTATACTACCAACTACTTTTAATTATTTGTACTGCAAGTCTGCAACGTGTATGTGAATGCATGACTATGAGGCAAGGATATTAATCCTATAGCTACCAAATTCCAACTATCTTCCTATTCTTATATAGTGGAATTCAAAATGTGACGATCTGTTTCTATATCCAAGAGAGCTAGAGTTGCAGTGCGGTGCTGCTAATACGAAGCTAAGAGTTCTTGGAGCCAGTGGTGGAGCTTAGTTCAGATAAGGGGTGGCCATGGCCCCCAAACTTTTTATAAAAAATTTAGTAGTACTTTTTCAAAAGATAAAAAATAGTTCAATTGACTTAAATACTTTACTATGACTTAAAGTATCTAATAAGTTCAATAAACAACATTCTCTCTATCTTTAGGTTCAAATATAAAAAATTAGATATCTTTTATTTATTTAATTTAATATTATTTTATATTTTACTATTTATTTTATTTAATTTTTTATATGATAAAAAATAATAGAATATTCAATAAGTATTAATATTATTGTATTTGTATAAATTGATAAAAAAAATTCAATAAATATTATAAATTTTAATATTTGTCCTTCTAACTTCTTCTTTATATATTTTACAGGATTCAAATTTTTATATAAAATAATAATAAAAAATCAAAAAATTGATACATTTTTTAAGAGGAATGCTAATATTTAAGAAGGAGAACATATAACTTTTACAATATTAACACATGTAGATAGTTCTTCTACTTTAATGAATCACAAAGAAAGTGAGATATAACCTTCAAAAGTTCAAAAAGTTATATCTGATGACTTTAACTTTAACTTTTTGGAACGAGATCTTGAAAAAGGGCTTTAAATTTGGCAGTATCACCCAAACCAGAGAGATGAGATTAGACAAGCTTATCTTAAATGAGGTCCATATAAAAAAATATTTTGATAATTATTTTCTATTTGGCCCCCCGAAAATTTTGTTTCAAGTTCCGCCACTGCTTGGAGCCGACACCCAAAGAGTAGAACTGTTTTTGTAGCCTCCAGCCTTTGGTAGCAGGGTCTTAGGGTATCGAAAGATTATTTTATATTAATAAATTGAGAGATGTAAGAGTATTATCACAATTTATTGTTTTTGTTCATCATTTACCCACTAAGTACGAGATAAAATATGTTTTTAGATTACTAAATTAAAAAAAATTGAATTGATAGTTAAATAATGGCCAAAATTAATAAATTTGAATGACCTTCTAACATTTTTCTAATAAATACATTAATTAAAGAAGAATATTAAAAAATTATTTTTTATGCAAACATCAATTAATTATTTTAAAATTATTTTATATTATAAATTGTAAATTATAAAATCTTTATTTTAAATCTTAAATTATAAAAAAATTTAAATTAATTAATATTAATTAACTAAAAATTAATTTTTTTATATTTCTTTTAAAAAAATATAAGAAAAAATAAAATGAATCCACAAAACTTGGAATATATTTACTATATATATTGTAAAAATCAGGGAAAAAAATAAAGAAAGTTAAAATCTATTTATGAAATATAATTTTTCTTCTATTTGTAGACAAATACTATTTCTATAGTCATAATTAAGTTCTATATCATTTTGACATATAAAAGGATCATGATGCGTAAGCTATAGAGTTGGGAATGGGTAGGGTAGGATAAAGTTTGAACCTTATCTTACTCTATCCACGAGTTAAAAATTTTATTAAAATTCTACTCTATTTTATTCGCGAGCTGAGAATTTTTTAACCCTAATCTTATCCATACCCTAAAGTTTTAAACTCTACCTTATCTTACCCTACCTGCAGAAATATTAAATTTTTTGAAAATAAATATAAAATTCAATCATTTCGAATTTCTTACATATTAATAAAATAAAAAATAAAAACTAATGCATTAAATTACTAAATTAACTAACTAGTATAATAATTACTCATTTATTTTAAGTCCTTACATGAGAGAGGTTGTGGGTTCAACTCTTATCTCTTTTATTATATACCTCATTTTTATAAACTATGTGTTATATAAAGGGTGCGAGTAGGATACACCCTAAATTCGTACCCTACCCTTAAAAGTGAGTCAAGCCAACTCGAACTCGACTCATTAATAGTTCAATAAGCTGAACTCGTGAGCTAGTGAGCCAAGCTTGAGCTTGGATTTGAGCTCATAAATTAAATGAGTCGAGTTTGAGCTTAGATAAGCTCAGCTCATTAGCTCGTGAGCTGGCTCGATTATATATGTAATATTAAAAGTATAGATTAAATGCATATAGGATATGCGTATTAATATATATATATATACTCTTAATTATTTAAAATTTTATAATCATTTTTTATATATAATTTTGATGTAGGACATAAATAAAAAATTTATAATTGATAGATAGACAATATATTATTTTTTTTAAATATTTTTTAATATATATAAGTTATAATTTATTGATATAGAATTATAGATTATGTTCCTATTATTTGAGCCAACTCGTGAGCTCGAGCTAGCTCGTGAGCTTTCGTTGAGCCAAGCTTGAGCTTACGAAATAAGCTCGATTGTTAATGAGTCGAGCCGTGAGCCAAGCTTAATTTTCGTGAGCCGAGCTTGAGTTTGGTCTAGCTCGACTCAGCTCGGCTCACTTCCAGCCCTACCTATCCTACCCACAAACATACCCGGATCGATCTCTACTCTACCCGCAACGAATCGGATAGCCTACCCTACTCGAACAAATTGAATCGGATTAAATATCTACAAGTAGGGTATAAATTGCCAGCCCTAATAAATTTATACAATGATAAGTTAATGGGAGCCACTCAGATAAAGACGCTGAGAAAACGTCTTTTTATAAAGATATTTTTTAATAATTAAAATTTAACACATATAATCGATTAAATCGTGTTATTTTTGTTAAAATTAGACTAGACAAATTGATCTGACCAAAAAATGGTGAATCAAATCTTGATCTGGTCTAATTAATATTATATTTTATAAAAAATGTCTACAATACCCTATTATAGAAAATGACTAAAACACTTTTATTATATATATTAATTTTAAAAATCCTAAATTCTAGTCCTTTATTTTTCTATCGTAGGATTAGGATTTAAAATTTTTAAAATATATATATATATATATATATATATATATTAAGAGTATTTTAATTATTCTCTATAATAAGGATATTGTAATAATTTTTTATAAAAAAAATAATATTAATTTAGACCAATTCAAGATTTGATTCACCATTTTTTCGGTTAAATCAATTTATCTAACTTAATTTTGACAAAAATAACATGATTTAATCGATTATATATGTTAAATTTTAATTACTGGAAAACATCTTTTAAAAAAAAGACATTTTAGACGTATTAATTACACCCAATGACAGATAGGGTTATAATATAACATGAGCTTATATAATCATGTCCATTATGACGTACTAAATGAAGCCCCAAAAGTAATATCAATTTTGAACATAATAAATATAAATCGAAATCCAAATAATGAATTTGTGTGGACCCACACACACATAAATAATCCAAATGATAATAAGGGATTTAGAAATGGGGAGAAATTTATGTCTAATTTTAAAACTTTTTAATAGGAATACAGTTATTAAGATTGACATAATAAAATTTTACAACAAAAAAGGTGCAAAGTTTAAAAAAATTTAGTTTCCATTATAAATTGGATTTGCTTAATATCTGATTTTTTGACATTTATAAACAATGAGTGATTTATATACTTAATTATCTATTTTGTTGATGAGAATTGAAAATTACATAATAAAATTCTCATTTTTTGTCGCATATCTCTTTTTTATATTGAATTTGAATTGTCTTCTAAAATTTTTAAACTTTTGAATGAGTAAAAAATTGATAAAAAAAAATTATTTTTGAATAATATATTTTTTAATGACACTTGTGTTGATCATCACTTGAAAAACATTTTAAATATGTATGATTCGTTGTTACGTGGTGGTGAATTTTTTATATTCATTACTCTGCTCATATTTTAAATTTTAGTGTATTATTTAAGATGGATTAAAAATAGCTGGTAATGGTTTGCATAAGATTAGAGAGAATATTAAGTATGTGAGAAAATCTAAAAATATGATTATTAAGTTTAAAAAATACTTTTTCATACATTGAAGGATTTTAGTATATAAATGTATTGAGTTTAGATGTTCCAACTAGGTAGAATTTACTTTATACAATGGGTACCATATAAGAAAGCTTTTAAGTTGAAGAAAGAAGCTGGATTTAGGAATGATTATCCTTCATCGTCAGATGAGTAAAAATGAGTTGAAAAGATATGTAATTTTTTGTCACCATTTAGTCTGAATAATGATTATGTGCTTATTATAAGGAGGTTGAAAGAACAAATAATGCTCAAGTTCAAAAATTATTGAGATGTATATAATGTTGTTCTTGCATTTGGAGCCATTCTTGACCCTAAATATAAATTCAATATTTTGACTCATTGCTATAGTAAAATTGATTCTATTGGTGATAAAGACAAGGTAAAATATGTGAAGAATAAGTTATATAAGTTTTTTGAATTTTATGACCACCATTCCTCTACAATTTTTAGATAGGTTGTTTTTCACATGCATGTGGCCTCTAACAACCATCAACGCTACACTAATTTTTGTATTATGCATTAAAATTTCTATGCTTAATATCTTTGTTGAAGAAGAAAAAGAAGCAATGGTGGCAGCACCGTAGTGGCGACAACGATGATATAATAACAACAGTAGTGGAAGCAACGACGACGGTGTCAGCGATGACGGCTGCGACAGTGACGATGGAGTCGTTGTTGTCACTAACGGTGGTAGCATCGCAGCAATGACAATGTTGAATAAAGAAACACACAAAAAAAAAAAGACGACGACGATAACGAAGGAGAATGAAGAAGAAGAAGAAGAAGATGATGATGAAGAAGAAGAAGAAGAAGAAGAAGAAGAATCGCACAATAACTTAGTTGAAAACTTGCTTTAAAAAATGTTTGGGCGCATAATTTTATTGTTTTATTAAAGCTCCAAAGTCAACTGAGCATACTGTCAGGCTAATCAACGGAGCCTTGCAATCTTAAGGCCCATATCCCCCCCAAAAAAAAAAGAGCCATGCAGTGTTACATTCTCAAGTTTCCAGCGTTTGTAGGTGATACGGACTCAAAGAACATTTCTGTTATTTCAAATTAAGGAGAAAACTGAGAGTTTTGTTAAGGTCAAGAATTTAATTATTAGAAGAATTACATATGCTAAATTTAATGGAGGAGGTAAAAGTTTGTGTACCCGGATTATCATCAATATTTTGATGCTGATTTTTTGTAACGTGTGTTTGATTGTTATTCATAATTTTAAATATGTAATTTGCTGCTTTGTGTCAATATTTTCTATAATAAAAGCAATTGAAATTGGTTCATTCTTGATAAAAATTGCATCGACCTCTTTCTTGGTTTATAGGTCTAAAATTTGTTCTGCCTCTTCCTTGATTATGTAGTGTAAAATTATTATAACTTTCTTGGTTGTAATTGTCACGACCTCTGCCTTTGAAACTTTCTCTACTTCTACTTTGAAAATTGAAATCACGACCTCGTCCTTCTTGTGTACGGATTGATTCTGCAACACTATTTAAATTCACCCGACTTTTTAGGGTTTCTTTGATTGATTTTTCTGACTTCTCTAATATTCTGTTGATGTGGTTTTCCATTGTTCTTTGCAATTCTGCAATCGTTAGGTATCTATATTGTGAGACTCTAGTATTGTAGTCACCACATGATCATACTTCATCGACATGGTATAAAGAATTTTCTCCACCATTTTACTATCGAACATATCTTCTCCATAAACTCTCATCTTATCGACAAGATTTTTAACACGAGTAAAATATTGCTCAACAGTTTCTGAACTAGACATCTCGTACCTTTCATATTCTCTTTTCAAAGTGTAACACCCTACCACACAGAGCTTTACACCTAGAATGTAAAACAGAGGTGGCGAGGTGCTACGACTTCTAAAATTAAATTACATACATATAATAGCAGAAAGAATATAATAAACTAGGAGTCTTGAAAAATGGGTAAAACAAAATCGCGAAATGAAAAGCGCAACGCTTCGGAAACGGAATAACTTGCGTGTGAAGAAAACTATAACCATCAAACATAAGATAATAAAAGTAGGAATAGAGAGTCAAAGATACAAAATAACAAGCTCCTAACTCAGCCCGTGAAGTCAAGGCTGGCCAGAGAATATTCATATATATATATATATATATATATATATATATATATATATATATATATATATATATATATATATATATATATATATATTCAAAACCCAAATGTAGAGTAAATCCCCAAAATGGTCCCCCAGATTGGGCCCGTACATCAATGTTGCCCCTCAGTTTCGAAATGCTCTAAATGCACCTCCAATTTGAGCTCCGTGCGAAATCCTGGTCCTTCCACCCAATTCCGGCATGACTCAGTAGCCGGAGCGTTGAGCTGGCGGTTCCACCTCCACGTAGGCCGCCAGAACGACGTCGTTTTGCTTGGAGGGGGTTGATGAATCAGAACGGTGTGATTTTGTGATGAAGGGGAATTGAAAGGTTGCTTATGGAAAGAGTTGATCATTCATTAGTATTTCTCCTACTTCTCTTCAAACATTTCTTCTCCCTTTCGTCCAGAGAATCCTGTCACACTAGGGCACGTTCTGGTTAGTGCTTTTCTGAGTTCATTGGCAGGAGAAGGAAGGACACCAATCGTAGGAAGTTGGTGAACCAGAGGGTATCATCATCATCAGCTACAACAAGGTTAGAAATACAGTGTATAGTTGAAGTTTAAATTTTTTTTTTTTTGGTTTTCATTGATGGCTCTTCACGTGATGTGTTGATTGAAGGAGATTTCATCTTCGTTTGGTGTTTTGTTGAAATTTCTATGTTGTTGGGTTTTTTGTGGTTACGATGTTAGCATGGAGTTTGGGTTGCTCTGTTTTTTTTTTTTTTATGTATCCAATAAGGGCTCTTTCCTCTAATGATACGGTTGTCTAGTTATGGTCAGAAGTTACTGTTGCATGTATTTAATTTGTTTGTTTACGTATTTTGCAGATGGATGAAGTACTAGACATTATGTTTCATAATGGAGGAACTTTCGAAAAGGGTGTGGATGAAAAGATTGGTTACTATCCTGACAACAGAAACTGTCTGGGTGATGTTGAGGTGGATAGGCTGGACGTATTTTACTTGAAAAACTATTATAAGGAGCTAGGTTATGACAGAATAAAGAAAGTTTGGTGGCTTGTACCTGGAAAGAGCATAGGGGAGGGATTGAGGAAGTTAAACAGTGATGCAGACCTAAGAGAGATGTGTGAAATGGGTTTACAGAATGAGGGTCTTGTTGATATCTACATTGAACATGAGGTTTTGTCACCTGAACTGATACAAGGGAAGGAGGTTATGGTATACATTGATGATCAAGCAAGGGACCTTGGGACGCAAGCAAAGCAAAATGCTGCAGCTGCCTGACAAACCCCAATTTGACGGTTTGTTTTGCATTGAATTTAGAGTATTTTGATAACCTTTTGTCACATTTAGCCTAAGAATTAGCATGGTTTTGTTATCTCTTCCATAATTGTGCTTAAGTGTAAAAACATGCTTTTTAAGCCTTATTTTGATGAATTCTAGTTTCTGTTTGATTCCATAAGATGCCTTGATGTGTTTGCTAGTAATTCCAGGATTGAAATAGGCTAGGCATGGATCAAAGGAAGCAAGGAAGGAAGCATACAAGTGGAGAGAAGCATAAAAAGTCAAAGAAGCAAAGTCAGCCATGCACGCGCACGCGCACAAGGCGCTCGCGCGCGCATTGCAGAATCGACCAGGGACGCGCACGTGTACCATGCGCGCACGCGCCGATGATGGCACATGACCTCATTAATGCAACACGTGCCTGGCGATTTGAGAGGGTTTCTGAACCCATTTTGGCACCAAATTGCTAAGGGAAAGGAATAAAAGGATGAAGGATTAAGGGGAAGACATCATGAAGAGAATAATCATCATCATTCCCAACCACTAATCATTTTTAGTTTAGATTAGTTTTGAGAGTTAGTTTCTAGAGAGAGAAGCTCTCACTTCTCTCTAGAATTAGGATTAGGTTTAGTTTAATAATCTTAGATCTAGATTTCAATTCATGCTTTCATCTCCTTCTATCTCTCAATTCTTTGTTGCTACATTCATCTCCTTCTATTCTGGAGTTGTAATTTCCTTTATGTTGTTCTTATGTTTTGTTGTAGATCTACTTTTGCTCCTTCTATTTTCTTTCAATTCAATTAGAGGTAATTCATAATAATTGTGTTCCTTTTGATTGTTGTTGTTAATTCATTGCCATAATTGTTGTTAGATTCTATTTTTGTTATCAAAATTACTTTGCTTTTCTTTTATGCCTTCTAAGTGTTTGATGAAATGCTTGGTTGGATTTTAGTATAGATTTTGTTCCTCTTGGCCTAGGTAGAGTAATTAGTGACACTTGAGTTATCTAATTCCCTTGTTGATTGATAATTGGAGAGATTGCTAGTTGGTTTGGAGTGCACTAAAGCTAGTCTTTCCTTGGGAGTTGGCTAGGACTTGTGGCTCAAGTCAATTCATCCACTTAACTTTCCTTTATTTAGTGAGGGTTAACTAAGTGGTAGCAATGAACAATTCTCATCACAATTGAAAAGGATAACTAGGATAGGACTTCTAATTTTCATACCTTGCCAAGAGCCTTTTATAGTTGTTAGTTTATTTTCATTGCCATTTACTTTTCATGCTTCTTATCCAAAACCCCAAAATAACTCACAACCAATAACAAGACACTTCATTGTAATTCCTAGGGAGAACGACCCGAGGACCAATACTTTGGTTTATAAATTTTAGGGGTTTGTACTAGTGACAAACAACTTTTTGTATGAAAGGATTATTGCTTGGTTTAGAAACTATACTTTACAACGAGATTTTATTTGTGAATTTCTAAACCGTCAAAAATCCATTCGTCAAAATGGCGCCGTTGCCGGGGAGGGCACCGGTAGGGGCGCGTGCGCATACCTTGCGCGCACGCGTACATGAGATTGGGCCTGAGGCTTAGATTGGGCTTGAGGCACGCCCAACTCTCTGGTCCATGGCCTAGTTTGGTGGCACCACGCAAGGACGCGCGCGCGGCAAGTGCGCGTCCACGTATATTGACGAATTATGAAATGGCGCGCTGGCGCGATGCATGCGCTCGCGCAGATCGGGTTGGGCCTGGGGCCTAAAGCTAGCCCAGAGATGGCTTAACTCTCTGGGGCTTGGCTCAATCTTTTGCAGCAGAGGATCGGCACGGACGCGGCAAGTGCGCGTCCGCGTGGGTCAATGTTGGGCTCAAGGCACAATGTTTGCCCAAGGGAGGCCCAACTCTCTGGAGTGTGGCTCGTGGTGCATGCGCGTCGGGACGCGTACGCGTACGTTGTGCGCGCGCGTCCACGCCCCCCCTTTTTTTTTATTATTATTATGAATTACAACACCTATGCATTGATTCCTTTTTATTGACTTCACTTTGGGGCATTTTGTCCCCTGCCTAATATGCCACCCCACGATAGCGCGCACTGTACGCTCACGCGTGGATCTCCATTCCCCTCAATGCACGCGGACGCGTACTTGCCGCGTGCGCGCAAGTCTAGTGGCGCGACTCCCAGGCCATTCTCCAGAGAGTTAGGCCTGAGTTGGGCCAACTCTAAGCCCCTAGCCCAACTCCATGCACGCGTGCACGCACGGTACGCGCACGCGTCCTTTCCTATTTTGCTCACCCCCGCTTAAGCGCGTTGTACGCGCACGCATAGGTCCCACGTTCTCTCAGTAAGACGCGGACGCGCACGGTGCGCGCGCGCGCCAATTCAAAAATAGGGATAACCCTAGCTCGCGAAGCACACTGCGCAGTCGCGCACCCCATTTCTCCAACCTCCATCTTCTTCTTCTCTCCCCCAACTGCCGTCGCAGCAGCAGTAACGGCCGCCGACCATCACCGTTCACCATAAATCCTCTCTCTCTCATCCATTCACTTCCTTTGCCCTTTCCCTTCTCACCACCACCCACCCGTCCTCTCCCTCCCTCTGACCTCCTCTCCCTCTCACCCCTCTCACCGTCCCTCTTCCCCTCAGTTTCTCACTGCCACCGTGCCACCATCTCCGCCGCCGCGCCATCATCACCGCCGGCAACTCGGCCTCAACCTCTCTCTCTCTCTCACCTACCCATTCCATCTCCGCCGCCGCAGCAACTCTCGCCGCCGCTCCTCTGCCATAACATCATGATTGCTCTTTGTTAATTGTATCCTGAACATGCCTTCTTTGTTACATGCTAAATGTTTTATATATTCTATCCTATTTTTCAGGATGTCGGATAAAGGCAAAGCCATAGCCACCACCTCTAAGAAGAGAAAACACTCTACCCCCTCCATTCCTTCCATCTACAAGAACTATGCTAAGAATCCATTGCATGACGAGGATAAAGAGAATCAGCAGTTGCCTTCTACCAATCCAAACAAATTCCCCAATCTCTACTGTGAGCTTCGGTTCTCTAGATATCGAACAACGAAGCTAAATATTGAGAAGAAGTTGCTCCTACCTAATGATGTGAGACGGCGCATTACCGGTCGGATCCTTGAGTTAGGTATTGACTTTGTTGACCGGGATTTGGGTGACATAAATATATCTTGGGTGAAGGAATTCTACTGCAACTTCTTCCGTCCGACTTTGGACTCAGTTCAGGTGCGGGGTAGAGAGATTATGGTCACCGAGACCGCCATTGGGGAGGCATTACATTGCCGACACATTCCGCATGACCAGTGTGCCCATCATCAGGCTGAGATAGCCATCCATACCATGACTTTTGATTATGAGGCGCTTCGGCGCGTGATTGGGATACCGGATGCTTCATGGGTTATGGATGCGGGCAACACCAAGCCAAAGGGGATGTTATTCACTCATTTGACTAGGGAGGCCAGGACTTGGCAGATGATCTTCGCCCACTACGTCCTGCCTACCACCCACTTTTCTGAGGTCCCCATGGAGATGCTTCTGCTGATCGGGTGTGTTATGGAGGGGAAGGATGTCTCCTTCCCTAGACTTATCCGACAATGCATGTGGCGGGCGCATATTCGTGGCCTACTTCCATTTCCTACATTGGTCACGAGTATGGCGGCCTTAGCTGATGTCCCGTGGTCAGATGATGATGTGCGACCACCACCAGTTGATGCAGATGACAGGGAGGTTACTATCCCCTGGGGTGTTTGGGTGCACGAGAAGCCACCTGCTAGACGCCGCTCTCGGGCTAGAGCTGTCGTAGGGACACCTTCACCACCAGCCCCTACAGCTGGCCCATCATCTTCTACGACCGCAGCTCCTTCACCATCTACAGGCCCTCCAGCAGCCCCTAAGCCCACCTATCTCCTGGTCCAGCGTCTCTTCCGGTTCTTAGAGCGAGAGCGACACCATGTCAGACGCCGTTTGGATCGGATGGACCAGGCACTTATCTCTCTGGGCGCTGAGTTACCTCCGCTTCCCGATTCTCCGACCTCCGATGAGCAGGATCATCAGGAGGAGGACGCGGAGGCGCCGGTTCAGCAGGATGCCCCTGACACTACAGAGCCACCTCAGACACAGGAGACTCAACCGGTCCCACAGCCACAGTCAGAGCCAGAGCCTATCGTTGTACCTCCCACTGATCCTCCGGTTTAGCATCGAGGACGATGCTTGATTTTAAGTGTGGGGAGGGCACCGGTAGCACTATTTGGGAACCGGTGAACTTTTCAGCCTAGTTATCCTATTTTGCACATCTTTGTATATATTTTGATGCCATTTCTAGTTTGCTTTGGATACTTTTATTGCTTATTGTGGATCTTAGATATTTTGATGCTTTTAGATATTTTATACATTTTGTTTATCTTTGTTTTTAGTTTGCGATTGTGATTAGAAATCATGTTTTAAGTGAAACTTAGGCACCCTTTTTGCATAATATATTGGTTCTAAGTGAAAAAGGAAAGCGTGAACTAAGAAAATTTTTGAACTTTTCAATCACAACAATGCTTAGTCAAACATTGAGGTTTTTTCAAGGAGTTTAAATATAGGGCATTAACCCAATTGATTGAAAAAGAATTTTTGAAACTTGCTTGAATTTCGTACCTTGTGAAGCATGTATTGAATTGAGAACACAAGCTTGTGAGACTTGAGCCTATTGATGTGGTTACATTTTATAACCACTTATTTTCCATTCTTGTGTGAAATTGTTCTCTTTCCATGATTGTGATCCTTAATTTGCTTGATTCTATATGTCCGCTTATTTCTGGTGTTTGTGCATTTATATGATTGAGGCCATTATTTCATTTGCCACTTACCCAAATAGCCAACCTTTTACTCTCCATTGCTAGCCAATTTTGAGCCTATGCTTAACCAACTTATTCTTATTTTAGCACATTACAAGCCTAAGGCGGAAAACCAATGAAAAGTCCTTGTTTGGATCCTTGATTGGCCTAGGCTAGTGAGAGTGTTTTATTATTCAAAGTTGGTGAGGCTTGGGAACATTGGATGGGATAAAAAGGGGCAATACACTTTTATGTTTAGGAATTGGGCACATATTCATGTATTGATCAAATGTAGAGACCTTATGCATTGATGTTCTTGTATTTAGTTTGAAAGAAGAAAAAGAAAAAATATATATATATAAAGGAAAGAAAAAAAATGATGAAAAGAAAAAAATAAAATGAAAGAAAAAAAAAAGAGAAGAAAAAAAAATAATAAAAGGGGACAAAATGCCCCAAAGTGAAGTCAATAAAAAGGAATCAATGCATAGGTGTTGTGAATCAAATAAAAAAAAAATTTGCATGAGTATGTAAGAAAAAGTGAAGAATGGGTAGTTAGAATAGCTGCATTTGTATAGGTCATTAAATAGGTTAGGTGGGAAAGTCTATGCTAATCAAAGATTCAAATCCTAGTCCACTTGACCATAAATGATCCTACCTTGACCCTAACCCCATTACAACCTAAATGAAAGACCTCATGATGAATGTATGCATGCATTGAATAAATGTTGATTGTTAGAAGAAAATCAAATTTTGGAAAACACGATTAGAAGAGAATTGAGTGAATTAACCCTTAAACACTTGAGTGAATAGAGCGGATACACATCCGGTGAGGGTTCAAAAGTTCAATCACATGTGTTCACCCATATTATCTATATTCTTGCAAGTTTGAACTCTTTTTGACAATTCAATACAATTGTGGTTTGGACTTAGTCCTTATTACCTAGCTCTTGTGCTTACACATGCCCTCTTGGGAATTGATTTGTTTGAACTAAGCATTTCCAATTGCTTTAAGATAGTTGCATTTAGATAGGACTCATATAGTTTAGTTGCATTCAATAAATGTCATAACCCTTAGTTCCTTCTTATTTTAGCATGAGGACATGCTAAGGCTTAAGTGTGGGGAGGTTGACAAACCCCAATTTGACGGTTTGTTTTGCATTGAATTTAGAGTATTTTGATAACCTTTTGTCACATTTAGCCTAAGAATTAGCATGGTTTTGTTATCTCTTCCATAATTGTGCTTAAGTGTAAAAACATGCTTTTTAAGCCTTATTTTGATGAATTCTAGTTTCTGTTTGATTCCATAAGATGCCTTGATGTGTTTGCTAGTAATTCCAGGATTGAAATAGGCTAGGCATGGATCAAAGGAAGCAAGGAAGGAAGCATACAAGTGGAGAGAAGCATAAAAAGTCAAAGAAGCAAAGTCAGCCATGCACGCGCACGCGCACGCGCACAAAGCGCTCGCGCGCGCATTGCAGAATCGACCAGGGACGCGCACGCGTACCATGCGCGCACGCGCCGATGATGGCACATGACCTCATTAATGCAACACGCGCCTGGCGATTTGAGAGGGTTTCTGAACCCATTTTTGGCGCCAAATTGCTAAAGGAAAGGAATAAAAGGATGAAGGATTAAGGGGAAGGCATCATGAAGAGAATAATCATCATCATTCCCAACCACTAATCATTTTTAGTTTAGATTAGTTTTGAGAGTTAGTTTCTAGAGAGAGAAGCTCTCACTTCTCTCTAGAATTAGGATTAGGTTTAGTTTAATAATCTTAGATCTAGATTTCAATTCATGCTTTCATCTCCTTCTATCTCTCAATTCTTTGTTGCTACATTCATCTCCTTCTATTCTGGAGTTGTAATTTCCTTTATGTTGTTCTTATGTTTTGTTGTAGATCTACTTTTGCTCCTTCTATTTTCTTTCAATTCAATTAGAGGTAATTCATAATAATTGTGTTCCTTTTGATTGTTGTTGTTAATTCATTGCCATAATTGTTGTTAGATTCTATTTTTGTTATCAAAATTACTTTGCTTTTCTTTTATGCCTTCTAAGTGTTTGATGAAATGCTTGGTTGGATTTTAGTATAGATTTTGTTCCTCTTGGCCTAGGTAGAGTAATTAGTGACACTTGAGTTATCTAATTCCCTTGTTGATTGATAATTGGAGAGATTGCTAGTTGGTTTGGAGTGCACTAAAGCTAGTCTTTCCTTGGGAGTTGGCTAGGACTTGTGGCTCAAGTCAATTCATCCACTTAACTTTCCTTTATTTAGTGAGGGTTAACTAAGTGGTAGCAATGAACAATTCTCATCACAATTGAAAAGGATAACTAGGATAGGACTTCTAATTTTCATACCTTGCCAAGAGCCTTTTATAGTTGTTAGTTTATTTTCATTGCCATTTACTTTTCATGCTTCTTATCCAAAACCCCAAAATAACTCACAACCAATAACAAGACACTTCATTGTAATTCCTAGGGAGAACGACCCGAGGTCCAATACTTCGGTTTATAAATTTTAGGGGTTTGTACTAGTGACAAACAACTTTTTGTATGAAAGGATTATTGCTTGGTTTAGAAACTATACTTTACAACGAGATTTTATTTGTGAATTTCTAAACCGTCAAAAATCCATTCGTCACTGCCCCACACGATGGTGCTAGGCCAAATGATGAAAAGAATCCTACTAATAATGTGAGTCGACCTAGGAAGGAAGGGGTTAAAGCCTCTGTTAAGGTGCCGATTGAACAAAAACTTAAAAAGAAGGCTAAGAACACCCCGAAGCCAAATCAGACAAAAATTCACAGGAGGTATTGCCTGAGGTCTGCAACTGGGATAAAAGGCACAAAGGGTCAGAAAAGAGGGCAAGGTAGCAAGATTCCAGTGATGTTGATGTTCTCTGATGAGGACTCCTCTAATTCTGGTGATAGTTCAGAAGATGAGCCCTATAAACCAGTAAGGGAAGGCAGCTCATCTGATTCATGTGCTGCGGATCCTGTTCCTTCACGTAAGGTAAAGGTAAAGGGTAAGAAGAAAACAACAAATAAGAGTGATTCACAGGATAAGGGTAAGGGGAAGAATAAGATGAAGGAGAAGATTTGTGTTGATGACGATGCTTTTGTGGAGGATGATTCTGATGTTGAAGTGGATCTTGGATTCGTAGGAACTAGTAAGAATGATGATTATGATGAATACGATTCTGGGACTGATTCTAATGGTGCCAACTCTTGATATTCATTGGAGATGAAAACTCCACCCAATCCTGAAGACGAATTAGAAGAGGAGATTGAATCTGATGAGGTGTTTCCAGTTTTTAGGGAGGGGGCTAGGTTTAGGGAGCTTCACTTAGAGGGAATGAAGTTTAATACGAAGTGGAATTTTAAAGAGGTTGTTAGGGAGTACACTATCCAGGAAGGAAGGCGTATTCGATTCAATAAGAATGATAGGAATAGGCTTAGGGAAGTTTGCAAGGTGAAGGAATGCAGTTGGATTATTTTTTATTCCAAGGACCGAGACGATACTTGCTGGCAAGTGAAGACTTTCACTTTTTCAGAGATGATCATACCTGTGCAAAGGAGGATAAGAACAGAGCAGTCAATCGTAACTGGGTTTTTAGTAAGCTGGTGAAGAAAGTGAGAAAGTATCCCAACTTCATGCATTATGATGCAAACACCTTCTTCAAGACCAAGTATGATCTGTCATTGAATAGGAATTCGATCTCAAGGGCACTATCTGATGCTAGAAACCTTGTATATGGTGATGAAAAGGCACAATATGCAATGGTGAGGGACTATGGGGAGACACTGTTGAAGACCAACCCGGGTTCGACTGTCCAAATTTGCACCATTCCACAGCCAAATGGTGATGTGATATTTGAGAAAATGTATGTGTGTTTAAGTGGCTGCAAGAATGGATTCAGGACAGGATGTCGTCCACTCATTGGACTTGATGGTGCTTTCTTAAAAACTGTCTTTAGAGGGCAGATTCTATCAGTTGTTGCGCAGGATACAAACCACCACATATACGTCATTGCATGGGCAATTGTGGAAGTTGAAAACACTGCTAACTGAAAATGGTTCCTGAAACTCTTGCACGCAGATTTGGGAGATTACAAGACACATAGTTGGTGTTTCATTTCTGATATGCAAAAGGTACATGGTTGTTAATCCCTTTTTATTTATCTTCCTATTTGATTACTTTCACTATATTATATTATATTCGATACTGTAAGATGCTAATGACTCGTGAGAAGGACTACTTTAGATGCACGATAGCAAAAGTTAGGGACAATTATGGTGCTTGTAATATAAAGTCAGGGGCTATTATGGTGCTTGTAATACAAAATCAGGGTCTGTTATGGGAAAAATATGAGTGTGTATTCTAAAATGTTGTCTCTGCTGTATCTGAATTAATTATTATTTGCTGTTTATGCTGTTGCAGGAATCCCATGTGTTCACGCCTGTGCTGTTATTGCTAGAGTGAATAAGTGGCCAAAGGATTTCTGCCACAAGCTCTTGACAACGGAGTCGTACAAAGCTACTTACTCCCACCACATAAACCCTTTACCTGGCAACAATTATGGGAAAGATCTGAGAACAACAGACCATTGGCACCATTGGTTAAGAGGAAACCAGGACAGCTCCAAACCAAGAGGAGGAAGGATGCGGATGAAGGAGGTCAGTCTAGCAAGAAATCAAAGCCAACCACCACTCTGAAGAGACAGCTACGACCATTCACTTGCAAGTATTGCTTGCAGAAAGGTCATACAAAAAGAGGGTGTGAGAAGAAGAAGGCTGCTGAAGCTACAGAAGCTGATGCTGTCGCCAAATCTGCGGAGGCTGCTGCTAAAGACCCTAAGGCTGTTGCTCAGAATGTCACTGCAACTTCCTCTGCGTCAGCTACAACAACTACTTCTATTACAACTCAAACTGCAAGTGCCTCTACTGCTGCTACAGGATCTGGAACTGCAACAGCGTCTGCTACTGCTACTACATCTAGCCCTGATCCTGCCACTCTTGTGAAAGTGGATATCCAGCAGGCTGAGATTGATCTGTCTCAGTCCTCATACTCTGAAGCCGAAAACTCCCAAAAGGTATTGTGTACAATAATGTTTCATGTAATGTGTTTTTATTATTTGACATTCATCTTATTTTCTAGGCCTTATTACTGTCTGCATTGCAGGAGCATAAACAAAAGAGGAAGACACCTACAAGACCTGGAAAACTGCCACTTAGAAGAAGGTCCCCTACTCCAATTGGCTCTGCATCATTAAATCAAATGGAGGGAGCTAGTGATGTAACTGCAGCACGGCTGGCCAACTTCCTCAAGTTTGTGCCCACCCCAGGGTTTAAACCGCCAAGAATGAAGTGATTATGTTCATAGCTTTAGGTTGAAATTCTGAAAGTTTGTGTGTTTTGTGAAACAATTAGCTTTTTCTTTTTTGTTTGGTTATGGTGATTCATAGACACCTTTGCAACTTTTAAATACTAACTAAGTTGCTGGAATATAGCTGAAACAATGTTCAGTATTTTTTTGCTTGTTATTGTGATCACTGCATTATTGCAGAATTTTATATGAACTAGTGTTATTGTCATTCAGTTATGAATTATGCCTTATGTAAGCTTTTGCTATTGTTGCTTATCCATAACATAATTGGGTGTTCCATTCTGTTTACAAAAACAAAACCAAATAGTTAGATCCCACCAAACAACACAATCATTCAATATATCAAAATCAATCTAATATCAATTACATTGTTCATAAAATGGATTACACTGGTTCTGTGCTTCAGTTCTGAGCCTAATCAAACATTCAACATTAACATCAACACAAACACAAAAAACACGAATACCCCTAAACCAAGCACTTGGATCATCACTTTTACATTCCTCACATCTGCTTCCAGTTTGCCCACCTTCCATGTAATGTTCATCTTCATCCCACCATGCTCATCTTCTTCACCAGACTTCACTGGCACCTCATCCTGTATAGAATCTGCCCAGACAAATAACCCACACCAATTCTTTCCACTAGTCTGCAAATATACATCAACCTTATCAAAAAACTACCTCAACTAACCAACACTTGAAATTTCAACCAGTAAATGCACTCACATTATAATTCAGACACCCAAAGAATGGCTTATTAGGAAGAGTCTCCGTCCCTGACTACTGAAGGACAGGCCTGCACCCACAACCGCACCAGTCTGGAACTGCCGAACACTAGCTACGCACATTGTTCCTTTTCCAGTTTCCGGTCGCAGATGAACGATTTGACCTTCCAGACGCGTGACTGTCACTCATGGTGGGAGAGGACAAAGAAGAAGAATAACAGGACGAAATCGAACAACAGTCAGACCAACCACAGGGTAGAAGCCGAAGAGCTTGAGCTGGACGACGAACTAATTCATAAAGGAAGAAGGAAGAACAACTTTAGGGTTTATAATTGGTACCAGGGACTAATTTGGGGATTCTCTGATGATATTCCACATCAACTAGCCGTTTACGGCGGCCTACGTGGAGGTGGAACCGCCAGCTCAGTGCTCCGGCTGCTGAGTCATGCCGAAATTGGGTGGAAAGACCAGGATTTCGCATGGAGCTCAAATTGGAGGGTGCATTTAGAGCATTTCGAAACTGATGGGAAACATTGGTACACGGGCCTAATCTGGGGGACCATTTTGAGGATTTACTCCCCAAATGTATATAAACAAAATCCTGTCTCTCCATAAACCTCTAAGAGGATCATAAAGAACAAGTTATACGAAGAGAAAGCTAAGTACATATATATACATTAATGTACAACAAAATAACCCAGTAACCACTTCGCTTCAGGAGTCCAGATGCCTAACGAGATGCCCCTCGACCTGCATATGAAAAGCAATAACATAGTATGGGGTGAGAACCAGAGGTTCTCAGTATGGTAAAGGTGCCACACACATAATATATAAGGTCTTGGAAATGTCAGAGGCAATCCTAGAATGTTGACACTCAGATTATAGAGCTTAAAGTATTAAACAGAAGCCATAAAAGGTGGTTTTTCTAAGAGTATCTAAGCCTAACTTAACTTAACCTTAAAATCTAAGTCCCATACTGCCATTCCTCCATACCTCCATCTCCGTCAGCATTTCACAGACAAATAAACAGATAAAGGCAAGCACAAGAAGGTTACAAATACTGCAGGTAACAAATATACATTTAACATGGCAAGTACACTTAGGCACACCCAGTTAATGCACAAACAAGTAATTCAAGTAGTATGCATATGATGCATGCCTGTCCTATGGCTGATGAGGCTCATCTGTCGGTTATCCAGCCAACCCGACAAGTCCGAAAACATTAGACTGTCCCTCAACGTGCATCCTCAAGAGTCTATGCATAGTTTTTTTCAAATAATCAATATTACTCAATGGGGATTAACATTCCCGGGAATTTATAAGTGCCCGGTCATCCTTACGTCGTAGGATCAATAGAGTATCGAGTTTTCAACCTGGTATACGTGGTGGCAAGCCACGGCACTTTATCCAGAAAATCTCGTATCTCATATCATTTAATCATTCAAGCTAAGTGTCATACATAATTATTCATTTGAACATCCAGCCAAGTATCATATATGATCATCCGTAACATTTCATAATCAATTCATTACTTTTCAGCTTTACTTCACCTTCAAGTTATCCCCATCTTATAACTTTATCTGATTATCAAGTTTAATACTACTATTTATGATTAAAGGAATGAAAATAGAGGGTTAGAAGTTTGAAATAGGGTTTAAAATGCTGAAAACCATGTTTGTTGAAATAGGGGCCACGCGTACGCGTGGCTTACGCGTGCGCGTGGGAGTGTGAAACTGCAGCTCGCGGGCGTGTCTCTTTGTCATGCGTACGCGTGGACATGCTTGCTAACCCCTTACGCGTGCGCATGGGACCAATCGCGTACGCAACGCCAAAATTTCATGCCATGCGTATGCGTGGGCGTACGTTCTTTAAAATAAAACAGATTCAGTACAAAGTTGCAGAATTGTATCAAAAACCAGTTTTGAGATCAAATCTTCCAATGCCCATAACTTCTTCGATTTAGAACATTTTTCACCCGTTCTTCAAATGGCATAAATATCACGAACTCAATTTTCATTTTAAAACAAGTTTAAAGCAAATTGAGGGTCCGAAAGCCAAGTTATGCCTCGCTGAGATTCGGCCTAAAATCAACTTTTGTAAACTCACAAAACCTCTTCCTCATTCAAAATAATTCCCATGTTTCCCACACAATAACCTACATATGCTAGCACCAAAAAGTCCATCTTCCTCAACACCATAACCACCATGAAAAATCACACTTCACACCAATTACAAGTACATATACACATACCAAATCCAACAACAAAAACTATATGTACACATGCCAAATGCCACAACCAAACCATAGTTCATAAATTACATACTTGTGCTCTCAAATCAATGATTATCAATTTATCAATCCTTCAACTAATCAGCATCACATCAATCTATATTTAATAACAAGACACTAAACCACAATATACACATTCGTTCTAACTTATCCTACGGTCATCTAGTCTAAGTTTTCACAGAACATTATATATTAAATGCAAGAAACCTAAATCATACCTTGGCCGATTTTCCTCGTAATGACCAAAGCAATTTAATTAAAATCAACACAGCCCCAAAACCTCAACAAAACAGCTTCCTCCAAGTTTCGATATCCACAATTTCAAGCTCCAATTATTTATTCACAACCTAATACACATTCATAACACATATATGCCTGATTTAATTCTCAAAACACAAATTCAGAATATTTAGATAGAATTATTATATCCTCACCTTACCCAACTTCACATAAGCAAGAGTGAATGTTTTCCTTAAGTTAATTGGATCCTAAAACATCAAAAAGCAAAGAAATTCAATATCTCTATTCTATTTTTGAAAATTTGGGGGAAAGGAGTAGCTGGGAGTGATTAATGTTTTACTTATGAAATTGTTTCGTAGAAATGTAGAACTCGACGCGGTGGACGCATGGCCGCAAATGGTGCGGCGATCGGAGCTCGGACGGAGAAGTTACGGGATCTTGAAATCACCGTAAGGGTTTCGGATGGCTTCTCTTCTCCTTGTTACGTTTCAGTGCTATTTAGCTGATTGAGGAAGAAGAGAGGTTTTAATTCATTTAATTGCTGAGCCAATTGAGCCCACAGGCCCGGTTCAACTGGTTTGACCCGTTCGATCTAATCTTAGACCAAATTATTCGAAATTAGTGTCAAAATTCTCGTTTCGATGAGCTCTATCCTAATTTGATATAATATTCATATTTCTAATATTCTTTATTAAAAATAATTTATTGACTAATTATTTACTAATTTAACGGAGTTTACATCAATATTGTAAGGTCTCACATCGGTTGGGGAGAGAACGAAGCATGCCTTATAAGGGTGTGGATACTTCTTCCTAGCACGACATGTTTTGACGAGTGAGTGTGGGGGACTTTGGCTATCATCCCTATCGTCAAAGGCAAAACTGTGAGGCCTTGTGTGCCAAAGCAGACAATATCGTGCTAGCGGGTGGTCTGGGCTGTTACAGATGGTATCAGAGGCGGAGCCCGGATCGATGTGCCAGCGAGAGTGCTAGGCTCCTTTAGGGGGTGGATTGTAAGGTCACACATCGGTTGGAGAGGGAAATGAAGCATGCCTTATAAGGGTGTGGATACCTCTCCCTAACACGACGCGTTTTGACGTGTAAGTATGGGGGCTTCAGTTATCATCGCTATCGTCAAAGGCAAAACCGTGAGGCCTTGTGTGCCAAAGCGAACAATATCATGCTAGCGGGTGGTCTGGGCTGTTACACAAAGACTGTAACTTTACTTTTTGGGCTTTATCTAAGCCTTTGTATGATAGCTTCAACATGTTCCATGCTTCTTTTTCACTTTTTTGGCATTTGCTATTTTGTTAAACACCATATAGTCTACACCTTGGTGAATTTGAGACAGCGCCAATTAATCTCTCCTCTGTTGGGCAGCATCTGCTCCTTCTTGCGAACCCATTTCAATGAAATTCCACAGGTTATGAGCCTTTAAATGGATAGACATTAAAGTCTCTCAATAACTATAATCAAGTTTTTCATCTA
Source organism: Arachis ipaensis (assembly GCF_059453495.1). NCBI lineage: Eukaryota > Viridiplantae > Streptophyta > Magnoliopsida > Fabales > Fabaceae > Arachis > Arachis ipaensis. The sequence goes on from NC_142444.1 coordinate 148,135,853, forward strand.
ACTTGGGACCGGACCACACAATATTGAAAGTGTTTGCCAATCTGACTCTATGAACAAATAATTATGTGAGAACTCTTTCACACCTCACAAACTCTCAAACACCAGGTGCTGGATTAACCAGGCTCTGATACCAAATGTAAGTATAATACTCACACTTAATTGGTCCTAGAATCACTTGCTCACATAAATAGCACTATCATATTTTTATCTCTCAAACTCACCAACACACTCATAAAGGAGAAGAGAATTTCTATCAACTCAATACATTTTCATTCATATAAAGAGATTATTAAAGTACATGGGTTTCAAACATTTATATAGACAAAATATGATAATGTACTTAATTGTTAAGAAAGGTTATTATTGGCTATGAACAATTAAGCATGAGTTGTAATGGAGGTGATGAAACTTGTAGAAAGTTCAAGCCACTATTGTTGGCTACTTTTAGCATGTAGTCAAACTTTGCAACTCATATTTGACTTTACATTTTAAACACTTCTAGCATGTTGTAAACAATGTGTAACGTTCTTGAATCTTCTAGGATTTTGTAGAAAATATCATATGAATTATAAATTCTCAAATCTTTTAACCACTTGGCAATATGTGGAGTCTTCTAGTTTCTTGTACGTTTATCCAATTTGATAACGTGTTTATCTCATGATCATTCATAATGATTCTAATATGGATCGGATGTGGATACAAGTTGATTTATTTTATCCAACACTTACAGAATATTAACAACCCAAGCTATGATATTACAAATTTATCCCTCTCTTCTTGATCTTGATCTTTATACTTGACCGCCCCCTCAAATTGAGAGTGGGGTTTGAACACACTCGAAGTTTGCTTCGAAATTTAGTGAACAGATTGATAGAGAGGGGTTTGGTAAACCAATCAGCAACTTGGTCCTGAGAAGGTATATTTATGACAAAAAAATTTTGTTAAGTGACTTGGTCTCTAACAAAAGGGATATCCAATTCAAAATGCTTAGATTTGCTATGCGTAATTGGATTTGCTGCAAGCAAGCAGTTTGATTGTCACAATAAACAGTTGGAGCTGTTAAAAGAGGTAAGTGCAGTTCTTGAAGAAGGTTTTGTGTCCAAATCAACTCTGATTGAGCTGCTGCCAATGCTCAAAAATTCAGCCTCACTGCTAGAACGACTCACTGCATATTGCTTACTGTTTTTTCATGCTATCAAATTTGTACCAATTAGATAAACACAGTAGCCGGTTATTGATTTTCAATAATCTGCATCAACATCCCAATCAACATATAAAAAGGCAAGCAATCTAAAGTCAGTGCAGGCAGAGAATAAAATTCCTTGATCCATGGTTCCTTTAACATATCTGAGTATACATTTTAAGATTCTCCAATGGACAATGGTTGACTGTGGGATTGTGCATGTATTAACAGATTTTGCTAACTGCAAATGTTAAGTCTAGTCTTTTTGATCCATTTATTATATGCTCATATGCAATGAGAAAAGATTTATCTTCAACAACAGTAATGCTCCCTATAAGCTTTGAACCATGAAGATTGCAGTTTGTCACTATGTAGAGTAGTTATTTCCATCAAGTATATCTGCAATAACCGAAAGAAGATACTTGAAGGTGGTGGATGCATTAGCAACTATCATCGCCATTGTTATTAATTAAAGGCTCTGGATACCATGTGAAATTTTGAGTTAAAAGATGAAGAGTTGTGTTGAATAAATTCTTATGAAGAAAGAATAGAAGCAGAGAAACGAGGGAAGAAGAGATTGGAAACTGAATATGCATTTGATATTATATTGTATTGTTACTTAGCATACAAGCTATATATATATGGGAAGTTCTATGGTGGCATTGATTCTGGTGGCTAAAGGTGGCATAAATTTGACCAACAAATAAAATATTAACACATGACAAAAAAAATTAAATCTAAAACTAAAATGATTCTCTCTTTCTTATAATTTTTTATAATTACTTTTATCAAAATAATTTTTTATAATTTTTTTTGTAATTATAAAAATAATTTTAAAAAATATTAAAATAATTTTTTAATTATATTTTTAATTATTATTTTATTATTAATTTTATTTTTAAAAAATAATTTTTTATAATTATTTTTATTTTTTAATTATTTTTACTAAAATGATTTTTTTATAATTATTTTTATTTTTTAATTATTTTTATTATTATTATTTTTAATAATTTCTAAAAATAATACCAAAATTATTTTTTAAGTATTTTTATTATTATTTTTTATCAAAATAAATTTTTTTATAATTATTTTTTCTTTTTATAATTTTGGAAAACTAAAACTAAAATAATATTCTTTCTCTTATAATTTTTTATGATTATTTTTAAACTAATACCAAGAGGGAGAATATCATTTTAGTGTTAATTTTTCGAAATTATAAAAAAATAATTATAAAAAATTATTTTTTAGAAATTACTAAAAATAATAATAATAAAAATAATTAAAAATAAAAATACTTATAAAAATTATTTTTCAAAAATAAATAAAATAATAATTATAAATATAATTATAAAATTATTTTGGTGTTATTTTTTTAAAATTATTTTTTATAATTATAAAAATAATTATAATAAATTATTTTGATAAAAATAATTATAAAAAATTACAAGAGAAAGAATCATTTTTATTTTAAATTTAATTTTTTTGCCATATATCAATGTTTTATTTGTTGGTCAAATTTATGCTACAGTTAGCCACCAAAACCAATGCCACCATAGAACTTTCTTATATATATATAGCAAAAGAAAACATAATTAACTATCTAATGCCTAACAAAATATTAACAACCTAAGCTATGATATTACAGTTTTATCCTTCTCTTCTTGATCTTGATCGTTGCGCTTGACATTACAAGACTATATATTAGCTTTTCAGTAGTCAGTATATATGGGAAGCTAACGGCTAGTTATAACTGACCAAAGCAAAACCAATAAACTTCACGCAAGGGTTTAGTCTAAGGGAAGTTCTATAGTGTGGATGGTATTAAACATCTACACTTATGTGTACACCGCAATTAATGAACATATTTGGAGTTGCCTATACTTGCAGGTTTAATTGATGGGACAGCATGTCAGGTAGTACCAGTTCTTTTGCAGCTCTACTGCACGATGTACGGAGAATTAATAAGGCTAATGAAATGATAATAAGACACAGCTAATGCTAATTATTTTTAACAAGTTGGGATTAATTGACAAGTTGTATTTTTTTTTGTCTACATGGCTATGACTGGATTTTAGACTTGGATCACCACATTTGTTGCAACTGTGCAGAAACAATTTTTTTTATGGACAAAAACAAGTCAAAAGTAACATTAAAAAGAAAATGAGTTGATGTATTTTTGGATTTATTTAGGGTAATCGAATTTTTTATTTTTTAGGGTAATCTAAAAGTCCAAACTTGTACAAAAACAAATCAGAGAAGCATAGTCACATTTCCTAAAAAATAAAAAATTCGATTACCTTAAACAAATCAAAAAATACATCAGCTCATTTTCTTTTTAATGTTACCTTTGACTTGTTTTTATCCTAAAAAAAGTTGTTTCTGCACAGCTGTAACAAATGTGGTAATCCAAGCTTAAAAACCAGTTATAGCCATATAGACACACAAAAAAACACAACTTATCCATTAGTCCCAATTTGTCAAAAATAATTAGTATTAGTTGTGTCTTATTATCATCTCATTAGCTTTATTAATTTCCGTACATCGTACAATAAAGCTGTAAAAGAACTGATATTGTCTAACATACTATCCCATCAATTGAACTATAAGTATAAACAACTCCAAACATATTCATCAACTATGGTATACACATAATATCTACAAATGTGGATGTTTAATGCCATCCACACCATAAAACTTTCCTTAGTCTAATGATGATGATATTTGCTTTATAATATATGTACACTGAACTGACTGAAGCACATGAGAATTTCTAATGTTGTATGTCTTAGTGCTCCAATTTTCTCTCGTGTAAACATTTTTCATTTATGAATCGTCATAATCACAATATTTTATATTCTGTTAAATAAAAACTAATTTAAATATATAATTAATTAATAATTATTATATTTTGAGAGATTTTTAAAAATCAATAATTTTTAGTATTTTTTATTATCATTTAATTAGTATAAATATTAAATTATTTTTAATAAATAAATTTTACTAATTTATACATATGTATAAATTTTAAAAAATATGACTACAAACTGTATTAATTTATGTATGTAAAATTTTAATAAATATAAATATAAATTATATATTTTGTGTAATGTAAAATATTTATAAATATAAGTATAAATTATTATTAAATAAATACTGACAAAAAATAATAATATTTATTAATTATGTAGTATTATTATTGTATTTTTTATCCTTGTCAAGAGTATCGTTTTTTTCCCTTATTCCCTTGAATCGTAATGGAGAGAATGAATACATATTTCAGTTCCTAAAAGTCAAGTTAAAAAGAAGGAGAAATGATAAAAACTAAAAAGGAGGAGAAATAGTCGAGAAAGACGACAAAAAAAATAAAGGGGTCACATTTGAGACTTTAATTATGTGAAGTTGGACTAGTTGGGTTTTGAGTAAATAAAAAAGAAAGTAACAAATTTGTATTTTGCTTTATCTAACATATTACATATGTTCTCAATTGTAACGGTAAAGGAAACAAAAATAATGTTTAAAATTTTTTAACGTATTTAATATATAAAAGAATAATTATTTGCATAAAAATATCTTTGTTCAAAGATAATAACCAAAAATAGATTATGATCAAACACCCAACACTTGACTGATGGGTTAAATCATGAAGCCCTATCCAAATTATGATAAATCTATTTTTAATACAACACACAGAGACCTTCATGACCAAAAGAAAGAACACAGAGACACATACACATACAAAATTGCTGTCAACTGTGGGCCTTTTTGTGATAATCTGATAAGATAATGACAAAAGCAAATCAAAGCTATCTGCAAAACCAAAGCGAATAAAAGCAATTCTATTTCTAGCGGGCTTCATCAAATAGTGTAAAAAAAAAATATATGTGGATTGTGAGAATTTGAGCTGTCTTGACCAAAAACAAAAACAAAAAAGAATTTGAGTTGTGAGCTGTGACGTGATGAAAGGACATTTTTCCTCTACATATTTATGGACATTTTTCCTCTACATTTGAGTTGAGAAGAAATTAAAGGACATTTTTCCTCTACAAATTTATGGATTTAAGTATTTGACCCCAATGTATTATTCTTTTTCTTTGTTATTAATTCTTTACATTATAAAAAAATTTTAAAAAATTTAAACCCATAAATACGAATTCATATATCTTGATCTCCTCCTCTACTCCAAAGGTCTAAATTTAATCCATGGTATCATCATCAGTGAATTATAACTAACACAAAATTAGAGGTCGTAAAGCGGGCCGGTCCGTCCCAACCCGTCCCATCCCGCTAGGCCCGCACTGTAAACGGGGCGGGCCGGCCCGGCCCACCAACTAAAATGGGTTTAAAATGCTAGCCCGCTTTGTTTTATGGCAGATTGGCGGGCTAACCCACTTGACTTTTTTTTTTTGAAAAATAAAATTCATTAAAATTAACTAAAAAATAATAATTAAAAAATTAAATACAAATAAAAAATAGTCAAATTATAATATAATTTTTTTACTATTTTTTTTAATTTTTAACTTCAATAAAATTGTTCAAAATAATAATTGTCAATAGAACTATTTTTATTTTAAAAAATAAGTCACATAATTCGAACAAATATACGAAATTATAAAATAAAATAAATAAAGTTAATAACTAAAAGAATAATAAAAACAAAAACAAAAAAAAGTGTTTGAAAATTCTATAATTATTAATTTTATAATAGTAATCATTCTTTTATTTAATAAAAAAATTAAAAAAAAAATTTCGGCCCGGCGGACCGGCCCGCCCCGCCAAAATCTGCTAATTTGGCGGTGCGGGTTTGGTGGATTTTTTTTAATTTGGCGGACTCCAAATCCTAGCCCGACCTGCTCTTTTTAGCGGGTTTAGCGAGTCGACCCGACAGGTTTAACCCGTTTTGCCACCCCTACACAAAATATTAATATAAAATATCAGTAGCTAGATGTATATAAATAACAAAAATTTATGGTGTAAAATGTAAATGAGATCAAATGAACGACGGTCATGTCATAAACCTTTTTTTTTAAGAATTTCTTTTTGAAATTTGCATGACTTTTTTAATAATTTTTTTATTTATTTTATGCTAATATTTTTTATGATGGAAACAACAAAAATTGAATTTTAAACCTTTGAGTTATAAAAAAAATTTAAATTAATAAAAAATATATAAATAATTATATCTCTGATCTGTCATAAGTCATCGCTATTATCTATGTAATTTTGTATTTGTAACTTGGAAGAAATAGGTGCTAATTTATTTGTGAGTTCAATTGGAGAGCTCATTTTTTAAAACCAATATTAACTAATTTTTTAAAATTTATTTGTTATCTTAAATTTAAATTTTAAATTCTAAATTTAAAATTATAAATTTTAGTTCTATATTTAAATTTTGAAAAAATAAAAAAAATCTTATAAAATTTTTTTAATAGATTTTATTCTATTAGTTCCTATATATATATATATATATATATATATATATATATATATGTATAGTTTCACCAAATTTGTAATAGATATTTATACTTTTTAATTGAGTCTTCAATTTTGTAATTAGGTTATAAAAAATGTTAGTTGACGGAATATTTTCTGTAAATTAGAGATACCCACAATTAAGAACTTAATTAGATTTTTAATCAAATATTTTTGGGAGAAATATTTTGCTAATTTTAACGATTTCGACACTACTTAATTATAAAATTAAAACAGTATAAGAATTCTGATATGTATTTCAAATGTTCATGATATGAAGAGTTCAAGTATTATTTTAAAGTTATTAGTTTATATTTTTAGAATGTTCAATTTAATTTGATATATTTTGATTTTGTTTATTTAGTTACTAAATTGGACTTTTATGTTTGTGGGTTTAAGCTTTTTTTTTTTATTTTAACCTAATAAGAGGTTGTGTGAAAAATCATGCTCTTAACAAAACAGAATCAAAAGTTTGCAGAGAAGAGAAGCAATTCAGAGAGAATTCCATTGTGGTTTCTCACTCCAATGAAAGAAGAAAAGAAGAATCTAATATCAATACAGTGTTTTGTGCCTTATATACTTGTGTTGCAAATGTTCTCAACCACAAGTTATATAACTACTCTAACAAACTCTTTCCTATTCTGGAACCTTCTAACTACTTGCTTTAACTAACCTCAACTAACTGCAATCAACAAAAAATCAACTGAGTTGAATTAACACATTTAATTTACTAAGCTAGACTATTCTACTGCTACTGCTATTTTACTGCTTATGGATCCTAGGTTAGGTTACACCCTCCCTCAAACTTAGAGTGTATAAATCTGGTAATCCAAGCTTATTAAGGTTTGTTGAGAAAGCCCCTGGGGCTAAGGCTTTGGTGAGAAAGTCTACGAGTTGTTCCTGAAAGCTAACAGACATGAGATGAATTAAATTAGAAAGCAGTTTCTCTTTAACTATGTGACAGTCCACTTCAATATTCTTTGTTAGCTATGTAAATTGCTGATTGAATATCACAGAAGAGTGTTATTGGTTTTTAGAGAGGGAACCCGATGAAAGACATTAGGAACGATAACCATCTGGCTTCACAAGTTGTAGCAGCCAATGCTCTATACTCTGCTTCGACAGAGGATCTGGCCACAGTGGTTTGCTTCTTACTTTTTGAGCTAACTAGAGAGCTTCCAAGTATGAAGCAGTAGCTAGAAATTGATCTTCAAGTGTCTGAACATGTGGCCCAATCAACATCTGAGAACCCTGAGATGTGCATGTCTCAGGAGGCAAAGAAGAAAAGACCAATAGTTGGCTTGCCTTTAAGGTACTTGAGCACTCTGAAGGCAGCCTGCGAATGATTTGTGGTGGCACAATCGAGGAATTGGTATACATAGTGAGGTAGTGCAATCTGCCTATGAGTTGCTATACATAGTGCAATCAGGGAGTGCAATTCTAAATTGTTTGGTCAATTTATGAGTGAAGTATATAGGGGTTGATAGAGGTATATAGTCTACGTAGCCAAAGTCCTTAAAAAGATCAATTTTTATAATCTAGAGGAGTAAAAATATTAAAAATACGAATTTTGACCCTAATTTTAAAGATTTTGACCCAAAATCGGACCAACGAATCGAACTGATTAGACCGGAACCGAACCGAGCCCAAACCCAACCTATAAAGCCATTAAACGAGCCATCTCCATTTTCATTTCTGCAAATACAGTGAGCAAGAGAGGGATTAACGTGCAAACCCTAACCCTCATCACCGTTAACTTCCGCCGTTCGTAACTTTCAATCCCGAGCTCCGATTAACGAGCCGTCAGCGGCTACATGTTCATCTCGAAATTCTCTTCAACTTTATCTGAACAAAGTGATAAGAAATTATCAATTCTCTCCCAGTTCTCCCTCTCCTTAATTTCATGATTTTAGGATTTGAGCATTGAGGAATTGAATGATTTTGATGGTTTAGGTGAACTCTAGTAGCGGATAATCACTGAGTTTTGTTCAATTGATCCGTGGGTAAGGTAAGGAACTATTGAACCCTTGTGAAATATTGAATTAGTAAACTCTATGATAATTATAGTGATTTTATGTAAATTAGATTGTGTTCTTGTTGATTTGGAGTTTGATTCGGCGGTTTGAGACGAAATTCGGGTGATTAAGTTTGAGAAATTGAGGTTTGGAAGCTTGGAGCTTGTGAAAAAGAGGTTTTTGAGGTGTTCCGAGCTTAGGGAGGAATCTGCCAAGGTATGATTTTAGTTTCTCGTAGTTAATGTTTAATGTCACATGAAAACTTAGGCTAGAAGACCTTAAGATAGGAATGAACTGAATGAATTACTGATGGATTGTGTATATGGTATATGATGTGTGGTACATTTTTTTGTAAATAATTTGCTACTAGAGTTGGTTAGTTTTGGTAAAAGATTTAATATTGAAATTGGTTTGATTTTGAAATAATTTGATACTAGAAATGATTTGAATGATTGAGAGGTGTTTGGTTTGGCGGTTGGGACCCTTGAAGGGTGGCAAAAGTCCAAGTTTTAGAGGAGGTGCTATCGAAGTTTTTATGAAAATTGGAGGTTTTGTTTGAAGTGGTTATTTAGAAAGATTTTGGTTTAAGGATTTTATGATTTGATTTTGAGTTATTAAGAAAACGATTACATTTTGAGTTTGATTTATTTAGAAAAGAATGAATTAAGTTTTGAGTATGAATTTTGTATGAATGACGATGATATTGAGACTAATTGTTGATCCTCTGTCGCAAGATGTGACCGAGCACTTTAATTCCCGGGTTCCCCCATGGGCATGCATATATATATGGATTTTGAATATTATATTATATTTGAGCTTGGAGTTTAACTCCATGGAATATTATATTTGAGCTTAGAGTTTGACTCCATGGATATTATTTTTTACCTTGGGGATGCGCGCACAAAGGGACTGTCCAATGGTTAACTACCAAGACATGTCAGGTTGGCTGTATAAACGACAGATGAGACTCATCAGCCATAGGACAGGCATACATCATATGCATTTGTTTGTTTTGTTTGAGTGTGCATTGTTTTGGTTTGCTTAACTGTTTAGCTCTGCTTATCTGCTACTTATTCTACTTGTTATAATTGCTCCTCTATCTGTGTTTTTCTTGCTTGAATTGTATGTGTATGTTTTCTGAGAGACGCCTCTTGGCGGAGGCGTGAGGGGGGGTTGTCCCACCGGTGATTCGGAGGATTGGAGGAGACAGAAAGTGAAGTGTTAGGTTAAAGTTAGATTCAGAACTTGAATACCTTAGATAACTTACCTAATTTCTCGTTTAGTTGAATCTTTAAACTGAAATCTGAGTGTTGGAGTTCTAGGAATGCCTCTGGCTTTTTCGGGGCCTTTTATATTAACTATGTGGGCACCTTTACTATGCTGAGAACCTCCAGTTCTCATTCCATACATATTCTGTTGTTTTTCATATGCAAGTCGAGAGACACCTCGCTGAGCGTCTAGAGTTTCCTGTGCAACCGAAGTTTGGTTATTTTGGGATGCTGTATTTTGTATTTATGCTATGTATATATGTATATAGATTCTCCTCTATATATATTTTATGTTTGCCCCTCCTACAGGTTGACTTGGAGAAACAGGTGTTTATTATATAGTTTGAGTTTTATTTTAGGTTGTATATATATAATATATATATATATATATATATATATATATATATATATATATATATATATATATATACTCTAACCGGCCTTAGTTTCATAGGTCGAGTCTGGAGCTTGATATCTGTGTTTTTTGAACTTTGATCTGTATATTATGTTTTAGCCTTCCTTTGAGCTTACCTATCCGTTTTACGATTATCCACGCGAGTGAGAAACGATTTTCTGTTTTTGCTTTGTTTAGCTTATTCTTCAAGGCTCTTAGATATAATTTTTTTTCAACTATATTTATATAAGTCTTTTCTTTTAGAGGTCATAATAACTCGCCACCTCTGCTTTACGACTTAAGCGTAAGGCTCTGTGTGATAGGGTGTTACATTATGGTATCAGAGCATTTCATTCCTGTAGAGCTTGAGAGACGGACTGACTATGCTTATGGGCATACTCTGGGTGTGTGTATATGCTAATTAGGATGTCTGATTGATATATGTGGCATCTTTGTTTATGAGTATGCATTTGGAACTTTGAAGCATTAGACTTGAGATATTGAGACTGATCACCTTAATATCACTTGTTTGGTGTGAACAGGAACCAAATGATGACTCATGGACACGGACGTGGTCGACGCAGAGGCCGAAATATTAATGCAGAACCTGAAACAACTATGAATAATCCTGTGGATTTATGAATGCTTTGGAAAACATGACGGGTGCTATGCAGGCAACGGCTGAGGCCCTTGGTCAGCAAGTTAATAACGGAAATGGGGTAATGACAGAATTGGACCCATGACCTTAGCAACTTTTCTGAAGATAAATCTACCAACCTTTAGAGGAACCACAAATCCAACAGAAACTGACAATTGGTTTCAGGCAATAGAACGAGCCTTGCGAGCGCAACAAGTGGCTGAAGATCAGTGTGTTGAGTTTGCTACTTATTAGCTGATGGGTGAAGCTCAGTATTGGTAGCGGGGAGCCCGACGCCTTCTGCAGCGAGATAATGTTGCAATCCCTTGGGATGTATTCCAATATGAGTTTTATAAGAAGTATTTTCCAAACTCAATAAGGACAGCGAAAGATCTTGAGTTGCTACAGCTAAAACAGGGTCCTATGTTAATGGCAGAGTACACCAATTAGTTTGAAAAATTGTGTCAGTTCTATAGGATTTGTCAGAGTAATCTGGGGAATTTTGAAAAATGAAAATGCATAAAATATGAAGATGGTCTACGGAGTGACATCCTAAGTACAGTGGGCCCGATGGAGGTAAGAATTTTCTCTGAACTAGTAAACAAGAGCTGGGTTGCAGAGGATTGTGCGAGAAAGGCAGCATTGGACAAGAGTGATCACCGAGCTTTTGTTAGGAGAGATCAGGGGAGGAACTTCACACATAGAGGATAGAATTTCAAGCGAGGAGGCTATGTTCCACAGCCACATCAAGGGCATAACACCTTCCGGAGATTCAACAATAACAACTAGGGAAGAGGCAAAGGAAGGCAGATTCAGAATCCTCCCAACAACTTGACATGTAGGAGATGTGGGGCATATCATCCTAATACTCCATGTAGAGCTGGACTGGGTATATGCTACTACTGTGGTGTAGCTGGACATCTATCCTGGAATTATCCAGAGAGGAAGAGATAGGAAGCTGAGAGAGTTCAGCAGCAGGGACTTGTGTTTACCATGTCGACGGATGGTGCTGAGAGGTCAGACACTCTAATCAAAGGTAAATGTGAAATTGGTGGTAAAATCTTAATTACTTTATTTGATACTGGGGCATCACATTCATTTATATCATTTGAGAAAGCCAATGAGTTGGGATTGAAGATAACCATGCTAAACTATGATTTGCAAGTACATACTCCTGCCTCTGAGACTGTCATAACTGGATTAGGTTGTCAACAATTTCCATTCCAAATTAAGCACCGAACTTTTGTCCATGATTTAATTTATCTGGCGATGACTGGCCTCGATCTCATTCTGGGATTGGATCGGTTATCAAAGAACCATGTTCTCCTTTATTATTTTGAAAGATCACTGCAGTTTATGTCGGAAGGTTCAGAAGGACCAGTGGTGGCGAATGGATATTATTTAAATTCTGTCATGGTGAATTGTAGTGGAAGTGAGTGTTCAGGATTCATACTATTGGCTTCCAGTGTGTCGGGCGATGAACAAAGTTTGAATTAGATTCCAATTGTGAATGAATTTCCAGAAGTATTCCCTGAAGACATACCTGAATTTCCTCCCTCCCGAGAAATCGAATTTGCAATTGAGTTGGTTCCTGGAGCAGGACCGATTTCAATTGCGCCTTACTGAATGTTGCCTTTGGAGCTGGCTTAACTTAAAGCTTAGCTAGAGGAGTTAATGAGTAAGAACTTCATTCGTCAGAGCATTTCTCCGTGGGGAGCGCTGGTGTTGTTGGTGAAAAAGAAGGATGGAAGTATGCAGTTGTGCGTAGATTACCAGCAATTAAACAAAGTAACCGTGAAGAACAAGTATCCATTGCCGAGAATTGACGATCTGATGGACCAATTACAAGGAGCTGGTGTCTTTTCCAAGATTAACTTAAGGTCTAATTATCACCAGATAAGAGTGAGAGAAGAAGATATCCCGAAAACTGCTTTCAGAACTCGATATGGTCACTATAAATACACTGTGATGTCATTTGGGTCAACCAATGTCCCTGTTGTGTTTATGGACTATATGAACCAGATATTTTGTCCTTTCCTGGATAGATTTGTCATCGTCTTGATTGATAATATTCTAATCTACTCTAAGACTGAGGAGGAGCACGCGAAACACTTGCGGATCGTGTTGTAGATTCTGAAAGAGAGGAAGTTGTACGCTAAAATTTCTAATTTCTGTAAGAATGAGGTGAAATTTCTAGGTCACATAGTGAGTAAGCAAGGAATAGCTATGGATTCTTCTAAAGTTAAGGCAGTAATGGATTGGGGACGACCTACATCAGTGATGGATATCAGAAGCTTCTTAGGTTTAGCAGGATATTATTAGAGGTTTATCAAGGGCTTTTCACAAATTGAATTTCCTTTGACAAAGTTAACTCAAAAGGATGCGTCATTTGCTTAGACATCAAAATGTGAGGAGAGCTTTCAAGCTTTGAAGCGAAAACTGACTACAGCGCTTGTGCTTGTGTTACCTGAACCTAAGGAGCTGAAGTGTATTACGATGCTTCGTTGAAAGGTCTGAGGTGTGTGTTGATGTAACAATGGAACGTGGTAGCTTACGCATCACGTCAGCTGAGACCTCATGAGATGAATTACCTAACTCATGACTTGGAATTAGCAGCGGTTGTATTTGCATTGAAGATTTGAAAGTATTACTTATACAGAATGAAGTTTCGAGTTTTCTCTGATCACAAGAGTCTCAAGTATCTCTTTGATCAGAAAGAGCTCAACATGCAACAAAGGAGGTGGATGGAGTTGCTGAAGAATTATGACTTTGAGTTAAGTTACCACCCAGGGAAGGCGAACGTTGTAGCAGATGCATTGAGTCGAAAGTCATTGATGGTCGCTTGGATGATGATTAAGGAAGAGGAGTTGGTGAGCAAATTTAGGGATTTGAGACTGACTGTCGGTGAATTTAATGGGAATGTATGCCTAAACCAACTGCAGATCTCTAGCGACTTCAAGTCTGAAATTTTAAAAGCTCAACAAGACTATCAGGAGTTACAAAGGCGTTGCCGGCAATAGAGAAAGAAAAGTGATGGGGGGTTTCATGGGACGGAGACGAAATATGGAGGTACAAGGGTAGGATTTGTGTACCGAATGTTGAGAATTTCAAGATATCTTGAAGGAGGCGCATAGGAGTGGATTCTCTATCCATCCAGGAAGTACCAAGATGTACCATGATCTAAAGGCAATGTTCTAGTGGCCAAAAATGAAGATTGATGTGGTGTTGCATGTTTCAAAATGTTTGACTTGTCAGAAAGTAAAGATTGAACACCAGAGATCGTCCAGAACATTACAACCTTTAGAAATTCCACAATGGAAGTGGGAAAGCGTCGCCATGGATTTTGTGTCGGTTTTTCCAAGAACTTGAACTGGATTTGACGCGGTTTGGGTGATTGTGAATCGGCTAATGAAGTCAGCTCATTTTTTACCCGTTTAGATGAATTGTACCTTAGAGGAGCTTGCACATTTGTACATCAAGGAAATTGTAAGGTTGCATGGTGTGCCTACCACCATAATCTCTGATAGAGATCCTCGTTTCACTTCAAGATTCTGGGGAGCTTTTCAACGGGCGTTTGGAACTCAGTTGAGTTTAAGTACAGCGTATCATCCTCAAACTGATGGCCAATCGGAGAGGATAATTCAAACCTTTGAGGAGATATTGAGGGCTTGCGTTTTAGACCAACCGGCAACTTAGGATCGGTATATGCCGCTAGTAGAGTTTGCATATAATAATAGTTACCATGCGAGCATTGGAATGACTCCGTATGAGGCTCTATATGAGAGAAAGTGTCAATCTCTACTATGTTGGTATGAGGTTGGGGAATTTTGCAAACCCCATAAAATTAATAAATAATTATCCAATAAATTAATTATTATTCAAAGAAATTTAAAAAATCAATTTTTATAATCTAGATGAGTAAAAATATTAAAAATACAAATTTTGACACTAATTTTAAAGATTTTGGCCCAAAACTGGGCCAACGAGCCGAACCGGCTGGACCGAGCCCAAACCCAACCTATAAAGCCACTAAACGAGCCATTTCCATTTTCATTTCTGCAAATACGTTGAGGAAGAGAGGGATTAACATGAAAACCCTAACCCTCATCACCGTTAACTTTCGTTGTCCATAACTTTCAATCCGGAGCTCCAATTGACGAGCCGCCAGTGGCTACATGTTCATCTTAGAATTCTCTTCAATTCTATCTGAAAAGTGGCAAGAAATTAGCAATTATCTCCAAGTTCTCCCTCTCCTCAATTTCGTGATTTTAGGATTTGGGTATTGAGAAATTGAATGATTTTGATGGTTTAGGTGAACTCTAGTAGCGGATAATCACTGGGTTTTGTCCAATTGATCCGTGGGTAAGGTAAGGAACTATTGAACCCTTGTGAAATATTGAATTAGTAAACTCTATGATAATTATAGTGATGTTATGTGAATTAGATTGTGTTCTTGTTGATTTAAAGTTCAATTGGGCGATTTGAAACGAAATTCGGGTGATTAAGTTTGAGAAATTGACATTTGAAAGCTTGGAGCTTGTGAAAAGAGAGGTTTTTGAGGTGTTCCAAGTTTAGGGAGGAATCGGCCAAGGTATGGTTTTGGTTTCTCGTAGTTAATGTTTAATGTCACGTGAAAACTTAGGCTAGAAGACCTTAAGATAGGAATGAATTGAATGAATTACTGATGGATTGTGTATATGGTATATGATGTGTGGTACGTTTTTTTTTTGTAAATAATTTGTTACTGGAGTTGGTTGGTTTTGGTAAAAGATTACCCCTCCTAAATGTTGACTTGGAGAAACATGTGTTTATTATATAGTTTGAGTTTTATTTTTGGTTGAGTTTTATATATATATATGCTCTGGACGGCCTTAGCTTCGCAGGTCAAGTTTGGAGCTTGATATCTGTGTTTTTGAAACTCTGATCTGTATATTATATTTTTAGCCTTCTTTTGAGCTTACCTATCCGTTTTATGATTATCCATACGAGTGAGAAACGATTTTCTGTTTTTGTTTTGTTTAGCTTATTCTTCAAGGCTCCTATATATATATTTTTTCAACTATATTTATATAAGTCTTTTCTTTTAGAGGTCGTAATATCTCACCACCTCTATTTTACGACTTAAGCGTAAAGCTCTATGGGGTAGGGTGTTACAAATTTCACCCGAAATACCCACTTGCAACCGACATCCTCTTACCATGTGGGAGTTCAGTAAGGCACCAAGTCTGATTTTGATCAAGAGCCTTCAATGCTACTTGTATAGCTTCTCTCTGGCAAAGGTGGGCAGCAGCTTCTTCATATGTGCTAGGTTTTGAATTTTGAAAAAATGGCTAGGGAGAGAGACTTGTAGTTTGAATTCAGTTTATCATATGATAACTGTTGTGAGAAGGGATATTTGATGATGTTATTTCTAGTGTGAAATGCTTTGGTGGGCATACAATGATAGTCTTGCAAGTAGACTGGAGGCCTTTTTTCTCTTGCTTGTTGACCTTCTGACAACATGATCATGCAGATGAATGTCATGAGTAATTGATAATGCAGGTGGTTCATGTATGATGTCAAGGGATGAATGTGTTGTGTCATATAAATGTTGTGCAATTTATTTACTGACAGTTTGTGAGAATTCATGCAATGGTTGCTGATGTGAAGTGCTTGTGGCATTTTCAAAATCCTGGTGTGCTTTAGATTTATGATCCGAATCTATGGGTTGCATTTGATATGTATTGTATCATGCATGATGTATAGTTGCTAGACATGAATCATAAAAAAAAGGAGCAATACAATATAGAGATTGAAGAAATGCATTTTTTTTTACTATTGCTGCTACAATTGTTATCTAAAAAAGGAAATTCATTTTCAAAAAAGACTACATTTTGAGACACAAAAATTTCTTTTGATTGTGTATCTATTAATCTGAAACCTTTTGTTCTAATCTTGAATCCCAGAAATGCAGCTTTCCTAGCTCTTGGGTCTAACTTTGTTCTAGAGTTTGTTTGTGTAGATACAAAAGCTAGGCATCCAAATACTTTCAAGTTTGAAAGATCTGACAATTTGTTGTGCAAAATTTCATATGGACTGACATCCTTTAAAACAATACTTGGTATTCTATTTATTAGGTGTGTAGCATGAGCAATGGCATATTGCCAAAAGCATTTTAGAACTCCAAAACCAAAAGTAGTGCTCTAGCTACACCTAATATATGTTGGTGTTTTCTTTCCACAATTTCATTTTGCTCTGGTGTCTCCACACAAGAGGTTTGGTGTGAAACTCCACTAGAAGCAAAGTAGATTTTGAGAAGGAATTTCGGTCTATTATTACTGCGGATGCACTTGACTTATTTATTGAATCATACCTTTACATAGTGAACAAAATTTGGAACCAATTGAGCCATTTCTGATTTTGTTCTCATAAAAATAGATCCAAGTAAATTTGTTTTTTCCATACACAACTGTTAAAAAGTATTTGTGTCCTTCATATGATAGAGTTGAGATTGGATCCCAAATATCTATATGAATTAAGTAAAAACAATCATTTATTTTAGTAAAACAGTAATCAAAGGATAATCTTTTCTATTTTGCTAAATAACATGTGTTAGGCAAATTTAGTTTCAGTACAATCGATGAAAGAGTAATTTTTCTTAAGTATGCTAAGTCTATGCCAATGTAAGTGTCCTAATTTAGCATGCCAGGTTCTCTTATTGATGGATGATGTAATGTGATTCATTGCTGTCGAAGGTAATTCTTTGATGAAAATGGGTTGCTTCTCATTGCATAGAGTCCATCTCCAGACTTAGCTATGCTAATCATCTTTGTTGTTAATTGATCCTGTATCTCACAATGTTCATCATTGTTTAACAATTGACATTTTAAATTTGAGGTTAATTTTGAAACTAAAATGAGTTTAAAATCAAATAAGAGAATGCATAAAACATTTGTGAGAAAAAGTTCCTTTGAAAAAATGATAGTTCCAATGATGTTAATGATTATATTGGTTCCATCAGGTAGTTTCACATTAATTGGTTCAATCTGTTGAAAATCATTTAAACTAAAGGTTGCATGATTTGTTACACCTGAGTCAATGACCCAAAGTGTGGATTTTGGAGTTATGAAGCTCATGATTCTTGCGCTAAATTGCAATTGTGTAGTTTTTACCTTGTGGTGAGGCCTAAATTGACTGTGTCAGAACCTGGTTTGCATTGTGAGGTTGCTGCGGCATATTCTTTCTTTTGAAAAGTTCAAACAAGGCTAATTTTTGCTCTAGTATGAGTTCAAGCTTTGATTTTTCACTGTTCTCTTGATGGTAATTAAGCTGAGGTTGCTTTTCACTGAGATTTTCATCTTTATTTTTTTCAATGAACATGTGGTTGATGGAAGAGTTGTATTGTTGTTGCTATCTTTACTTTAGATGGGAAGGATAGCCATGCTTGTTGTAGCATATCTATTCAGTGTGTCCTTGTTTTCCATAAAAGGTACACATCATTTTTACTTCTCTTCCTTTTCTCCCTTGGGGTGTTTGTCCACGCCCTCTTCCTCTGCCTCTCATGACTGAGGACTCAAGTTGCCGTCAAAAATTCTTTATGCTTGCTGAGTTGAACAATACTTTTGCATCTCCATTGTTGAATTGTCGCTCTTGTTTTGTGAGCATTGAGAACACCTGATTCATATCAGGCAGTAGAGTCATTGGTGCACGAAATTGTGATCATCAATGGTGCCAACAACTTGGTACGCACAATTGTAATCTCAACTCTTTATCACAACTTCGCACAACTAACCAGCAAGTGCACTGGGTCGTCCAAGTAATAAACCTTACGTGAGTAAGGGTCGATCCCACGAAGATTGTCAGCTTGAAGCAAGCTATGGTCATCTTGTAAATCTCAGTCAGACGGATTCAAATGGTTATGGAGAATTGATTATTAAAATATAAATAAAACAGAAAATAAGATAGAGATACTTATGTAGTTCATTGGTGAGAATTTCAGATAAGCATATGAAGATGCTTTGTTCCTCTTGAACTTCTGCTTTCCTATTGTCTTCATCCAATCGTTCATACTCTTTTCCATGGCAAGCTGTATGTTGGGTTTCACCATTGTCAATGGCTACCTCCCGTCCTCTCAGTGAAAATGGTCTAAATGCGCTGTCACCGCACGACTAATCATCTGTCGGTTCTCGATCATGTTGGAATAGGATCCATTAATCCTTTTGCGTCTGTCACTATGCCCAACACTCGCAAGTTTGAAGCTCGTCACAGTCATCCCTTTCCAGATCCTACTCGGAATACCACAGACAAGGTTTAGACTTTTCGGATCTCAGGAATGGCCGCCAATAATTCTAGCCTATACCACGAAGGTTTTAATCTGAGATTAGAAACCCAAGAGATACACATTTAAGCTTGTTTGCATGTAGAACGGAGGTGGTTGTCAGGCACGTGTTCATAGGTGAGAATGATGATGAGTACGGATCATCACATTCATCAAGTTGAAGAACGAGTGTATATCTTAGAGAAGAAGTAGGCATGAATTGAATAGAAAATAGTAGTACTTTGCATTAATTCATGAGAAACAGCAAAGCTCCACACCTTAATCTATGGTGTGTAGAAACTCCACCGTGAAGGATACATAAGAACAAAAGGTCTAGGCATGGCCGTGAGGCCAGCCTTAAACGTGAACATATAAGTTCGAAAGATTATATGATATAAAGTACAATAGCTAAAGGTCCTATTTATAGAAAACTAGTAGCCTAGGGTTACAGAAATAAGCAATTAATGCAGAATCCACTTCCGGGTCCACTTGGTGTGTGCTTTGGCTGAGCATTGAAGCTTTCACATGTAGAGACTTTTCTTGGAGTTAAACGCCAGTTTTTGTGCCAGTTTGGGCGTTTAACTCCAGCTTTTATGCCAGTTCTGGCGTTTTGACGCCAAAATTTTTATGCTGACTTGGAACGCCAGTTTGGGCCATCAAATCTCGGGCAAAGTATGGACTATTATATATTGCTGGAAAGTCCAGGATGTCTACTTTCCAACGCAATTAAGAGCTCGCCAATTAGACTTTTGTAGCTCTAGAAAATCCACTTTGAGTGCAGGGAGGTTAGAATCCAACAACATATGCAGTCCTTTTTCAGCCTCTGAATCATATTTTTGCTTAGGTCCCTCAATTTCAGCCAAAAAATACCTGAAATCACAAAAAAACTCACAAACTCATAGTAAAGTCTAAAAATGTGATTTTTATTTAAAAATTAATAAAAATATAATAAAAACTAACTAAAACATACTAAAAACTACCTAAAAACAATGTCAAAAAGCGTATAAATTATCCGCTCATCAGTCATCAACATAATATTCAATCTTACAGTTGAATATTGCTCATTTAGTCCCCTTAATACTCTCATTATTTGGTCTTCATCTCTAAATTCTCGCATCCTGGATAATCCACAAGAGCATGTATCTGAACAATTCACACACTCAGGGATAATTCTAAAATTGTTTAGTTCCTCCAAAATCTGCTTGAGCTTACTGAAATAGGCTATGATGTTTAGATCACCTTGCCTAATGGCAAATAGCTCCTTTTGCAGTTCAACAACTCTAAATCGGTCTTCTTGGTAGTATCTGTGTTTCAAATCTCTCTATAGATCAACAGCAACTCTATTCCACATCACACTTCATAAGATTTCAGGACTCAGTGAAATGTTTATCCAAGAAACAACAAGTGTTACATCTTTTCCATGCCTTAAACTCTGGACTATCTATATCTGGTTTGTTAATTGTTCCGTCTATGAATTTCAGTTTATTCTTTAATTTTAGGGCCAAATGCATTATATGGCTCCAACTACCATAGTTATTAGGAGTTAAGACTACAGGCATGATTGGTGCACCTGGATTCTCACCAGGATGAACGAAATAAGGACTGGTTAGATCTTACATTGGATTCATATTGCTTCTTGCTATTTGTGATTGTAGGTAGGGGTAGCAAGTGGGGAAGTCCGTCCCACCCCACCTAGTGAGGCAGTCCTAGAATTCTACCCCGTCAAAGCTCCTCTTTTTTTACTATTAACTACTAAATAATATATATAATTTCACAACCATATTAATAAATTTATAATTTTTAAAGGCATAAAAAAAATCATATTTTTATATTCACAAACATTAAAATCTTTGTAATTATAAATATCTAATAAACATAATTATAAACCAAGTTTTCATCCAAAATATAATTATAAATATTCTTTCCAAAGCAAAATAAACATAATCCAAAACATAATTATAAATATTGTCTCCAAAACAACATAAACATAATCCAAAATACTCAATTTTCATCTTCATACTCTTATAAGTTGGGTTGGGGAAAGTTAGGTTTTGGCCAAAAAAATTACAAAAATATCCCCTTACCAAAAAAACTTAAGCCCGGCGGGGAAGCCCGCCCCGCCCCGCCCCGCCAAAATCTGCGGTTTAAGCAGAGTGGGTTAGGCGGGCTTTTGTTCTTTGGCGGTCCCAATTTTTCAACCCGACCCGCCTTTTTTGACAGGTTACACAGGCCGGACCGACGAGTTTAGGCCGTTTACCACCCCTAATTGTAGGTTTGCAAGTTAATTCAAGAGACATGTGAGTTAATTCACATGCACTTGCACTAGATTGTTTTGATTGTTCGAATTGCCATCTGAGGAACGATTCGTCATGTTGATGAGTCTCAAATCAAAGGTCTTGAATTTTTTCACTTTAACTCATTGATTGGAACATTATTACTGTAATTAATGGAATTCAGTAAAGTGAATAAGCTCTCATCAAACTTTATTGTATAAGTTTAAGAGAAAAAGAAGAAAAAGGAAACAAAATTGTGAGTGAATTTAACAAAAAATTAGGAAAAACGAAGAACAAAATTAGAAAAACTAGAAGATTGAAGATCTGTGCAACAGTTTTTATTCAAACTCTAATCTTATTTGCTATCCACGCTCATTACACTATGTAAAAAATCATGCTCTTAGCAAAATTAGAACAAAAAATTTGCAGAGAAGAGAAGCAATTCAAAAAATTTCATCGTGATTTCTCACTCCAATGAAAAAAAAAAAAAGAAAAATCTGATATCAATACAATGTTTTGTGCCTTATATACTTATGTTACAAATATTCTCAACCACAAGTTAAATAACTACTTTAATAAACTCTTTCCTATTCTAAAACCTTCTAACTACTTGCTTTGACTAAACTAACTGCAATCAACAAAAAATGAATTGAGTTGAATTAACATATTTAATTTACTTAGCTAAACTATTTTACTGCTACTGTTATTTTATTGCTTGTAGACTCTAGATTAGGTTACATAAATATCTTTTAGGAAACATTTCAAGGGCACTTGGGAGTACCGATACACTAATTATTTTAATCGTTGATTTCAATTAATATATATTATATATATTTTTTATAATTTAGATCAACGGTTAAAACAACTGGAACACCGGTATTTTCGGTACACTTGAAATATTTTCTATCTTTTAAACTATTATAATAGTCATATAAAGTGATTAGAAGAGTGGACAAATTAGATTGAGAAGTTTCTTTCTTATTACATCAATAAATTGGATAAAAAATAAAGTAATTTTTTTTATTTAATTTTAATATATTTCTGTTTTAATTTCAATAATTTTTTTATTCAATTTTAATTTATATCTTTTGTTTATCTTTCTTTTTTCCTTATCAAATTCAATTAAAAAATTAAAAACTTAATTATAAATTAATTAAAAATTTAATAAAATTATAAAATATTAATAAAATAATTAAACCCTAATTAAAAATGATTTTTTGTGTTCATTCTTTGCGTACTTATTTGCAAGGGACAATTTAAACTTCAAGATGGAGAACAGATCAGAGGAGGGTAGGTGAAGTGAAAATCAAAGCGGAATGAACATATACATCAACCACTGACAACACTTTATTCATTTTTCACATGACCCACGCGAGCTACATCCAAAAAAAAAAGCAATAATGCAAGAAAGAAAATATCGTCAGAAATTCTTTTCCCTTCTAAGAAACTAGGATAGCCATTGGATCGAACAAAAAGGTACAACTCACTCCCCATCGCTCAAATCCAACCGTTAAATTCTGACATTTTGTCCTGGAAAAGAAAATAAAAACTAAAGTGGGTGATATCTCTCAAGCTGAGAAAAGTGAAGCATGTGTAGCCTCTGGAGCTTGTAGAGGTTGGTTGAGTTGGGCAGTGGTGGTCAAGGCAGAGACATTGTGCAACCAAGAACTGAAGCTCCACGAGATGAGGTCGTGGTTCTCGACGGCGCTGTCGCCGGTGGAGGCGGAGAACCCTACTTTCACATACTCCGGCAGGCCGTTTAATTCCACGGAAGAAGACACCTCATAAGGGATGTCACTTCCGTAAGAAGAAGTAACATAGAGTAACTTGTTGAAAGGATTGTACTCAACTTTTACAGTGAGGATCTCACCATTTTTTCTATCCCATGGAATCGCAGCCCTAGATCTAGTGGTGTTGACGTTGATTCCGATGTGCTTGTAAGTAGGGTCCCACCTTCCATCGACGTAGTTATCAAACTCCACGAAGATGATGGGGTTAGGACTGTTTGGATAGTCAACGGTGGAAGGCAAGGTGTTGTTGCCGAAAAGGCCGAAGTAACCGCCGTCGGAGTCGTTGGGAATGGGGGTCTTGGAGATGCTGGCGGGGGCAATGAAGAAGGTGAGGCCGTCGCCGGCGATCTCCCTTGTGGGGGAAGTGAGGCGGATCTTGAAGGTGGTTTCGATGGTGGAGAATTGAGGAGGGGTTTGTTTGCTGTTCCAGAGATGAATGAGGGAGGAGTGGATGACTCTTCCGACGCTGTTCTTGAGAGGGTTGCCGTTGGTGGGGTTTGTTTTGGTGAGTTGGATGTAGTTTGATGAGAGCTTTGCATCGCCCTGGAAGATGAGGCTTTTAATGTTCGTGGAGTCGAATTTGGAGAAGGTGAACTCGGTGAAGTTGTCTTGTGAGTGTGCCCTGGAGAGGAGTGTGAGGAAGATGGTTATGGCGGAAAGGAGAGAGAGAAGGTGGGGAGAAGCCATGGTGATATTATTTTGGTACAAAAGAAAGTTTGGTTTTGGTGCTAAGATTAGTGCTACTCTCCGTATATTTATAAGTCAAGAATCAAATCTGTCAAATACTTTATAAATTAGTAAAATAGGTTAAATTATCTAACAAATTTTAACTAATAATTTGGTATAAAATAACTGTATATGTATATTGATAATAATATAAAATTATTTTATATAATTTAATATTTGTAATTTTATATATATAATATTTAGAATTATATTTTATTATATTTAAAATTATTTATTTAATGGCAATTGATTAACACAACCTAAAAAAATTAAACTACTTTAAATTGGTTTTTATTCTTTTTTAAGTATTTTTGTTTTGAGTAGATACTTTAGTAAAAATTCTTTAATTGTTTTTATGTAAAGATATTTTATTTTAATAATTAAATAGTAAATTATAAGATTCGATTTTAATATATTATAGTAATATTATTTTTAAGTAAAATGTAACTAAATAAATAAATTATATTTTAAATAAAAAATTTTATAAAAAAATATTTTTAATATCTTCATCACAGTAAATGTGTTTTGTTATTTGTTAGTTTTATATTAGACCACTTGCTGGAGAATTGGAAAAATGTTTCCGTGAACATAGATAAATATGATTATCCATTGGAGTTTGGACCCACATGTGAATATCTATAAAGACCAACAACCAACGGCTATATATAGAAAATTATAGCCATATATATAATCGTTGTGCACTAAAATACTAATACACATTATCTATCCAAAACAAACATGTGCTAAATCTAATGTTCTGCTACCTACTCTATTTTTTTAATCAAATTTTTTTTTTTTACTAAAGATAGAAGATTCGAACCCGCAATCTCTTAATTGAGTATGGAAAAATTATGCCATTTGAGTTATTATTCATTGGCTATTTTTTTTTTAATCAAATTACTATAATAGAGATCTAACTAATATATAGTCAAAGAGTATATGTTAAAATTATTATTAATAAAAATTTTAAATTTTATTTTAATAAATATATTGAAAAATTAAATTTTACATATTTTTATAAAATTTTTCTGATTAATAACTTTAATAGTTGCATTTATGTGTCTGAAAAGTACTCATTAGTTACATCCATTATTCAAAGATAAGGTTCCCACTTATCGTTTGCGTTGATTACCGAATAGCACGAGGATAACGTGGGGAGACAAAGCTCACAGTTTCTCTTTCACATCTAATAAATTGCCAGAAATTTGATTTTGATACACTTTGGAACATTTTATAAAATTATATAATTATATTCGTTTTTTATTATTATTTATATAATTAATATAAAAAATAATTATTTTTATTAATATAATATTATATAATTAAATATATGTATAAAATTATTTTATACTAACAGTATATTAAAATTAAATTTTAAATTATCAGATCACAAATTAAATTCATTTTTAGATTATATTTTTTCAATTTTTTTCTTATTTTAAGGAATAAAATATAACTTTTTATCATATATTTTATAATTAAAATTAAAAATTATAATAACATACTAAAAAATTAAAAATCACATTTTATACTCTTAAATAAAAAAATTAAAAAGAATATATTTCTCTCGTCTTATTTTTATAAAATTAAAAATTATAAAAATATATTAAAAAATTAAAAATTACACTTTATATTTCTAAATAAAAAAATTGAAAAGAATATATTCCCCTCGTCTCATTTTCTGAGACGTTGAACAGCAAAATCTTAAAATAAAAAAATTTACATATTTTTTAAATATATTTAATAATGATAATATTTATACTATATAGATAAATAAAATTAAATTTATCTTATTTAATATTTATTGATTCTAACAATAATCTATGATGTACGAATTAAATACTGACACGAATATGGGACACGACACAGAACACGCGGATACACAAATTTAAAATTTTTATAAGACACAGAGACACAGTATATATATAAAATATAAAATATTTTTTTAATAAATTATAATGATATTTTAGTATTTTATTGATATTAAAATATAAATTAATTTTTTAATTATTTGTAATATTATTTTTTAATTATATAAAATATTTAAAATATTTTTTGTTTTAATAATTAATAATATATAATATTTCTAAACTTATTTTAAGAATACATGTTAAGAATATGCATGGTTGTATATGTTGATATGTAATGGTATTTAAGTGTGTTAAAGAGAAAAGAGATTTTTATTTTTTTAATAAGATACAGTTGGATAAAAAGACACGTATATCGTACGAATGTTAATCAATATTATATCCAAAATGTATCCAATATACAGACATGACAAAACAAAAAATTATTTATACTTCATAAATAATAATTAATAAATATTAAATAAGATATATTTTAATTATTTTTTTATTTTTTTTTACTAAATATTTCTTATCTAATAATATATACTTTAAAAATAATGATAGTTGATGTAAGACCTCTAACTTTTTAAAAGTTATTAATTAATCATTTACGATGCATTATATTTTTTTAAGACTGTATTTCGGAGATTTTTATATAAAAGTTGAGTAAACTCTTATTTTTGATTTAGAGTTCTTATAATTGAAAAATAGGGAATATTTTATATGCCTTAATTTTAAATATTTATATTTTTAACTTTATTTTATAAATGAAGGAGAATTAATTTATTTGTCTCCAATTTTTATTTAATTAGCATTTAATCGAAACTAATTTATAAATTTGTAATTGAAAGGTATTTTCAAGATGGATATTTTATATTTAATTTAATATAATATCTCTTAATTTTATTAAAATTTAACAAAATTTCAAATTGTCCAAAAATCCCTAATTTTACATTTGCCCCAAATTGAACCCTAATCCTAAAATCAAACACACAAAACCCTAATCTTAATTAACACATAATTTTCCCTTTATCCCAAATGAAACCCTAGCTGCCCCTTACCTCCTTCAGCCGCCAATTACTTTCACTCCAATAACCCCACTCATCGAAGAAAGAAAGAAAAGAAAAGGAAAGAAGGCAGGGGGACCGAGGAAGGAGGGAGAGGGGGGAGAAGAGGGAGGCGGCGCGGTGGGTGTCACTGCCACCGCCGCCGCCGCTGCTAATCGAGAGAAGGGGAGATCCAAGAAAGAGAGAGAGTGCGTTGGTGGGAGAGGAAGACCGCTGCCACAGTTGCCGCCGTTCGTCCTCCAGCTCGTTGCCACCATCGCGGATCGCCAGTGACCTCGCGCCCGTCGCCGCCGACCACGAGCCAGAGGAGAAGAAGAACGATACTATTACGCTGTTCCTCGCTGTAGATGAAGCTCGCCGCCGCAGATGAAGTTCGCCGCCGCAGCCATTACTGTTCGCGCTGTCGTCGTCGCCGAAGGGAGCCATCGTCGCTGTCATCGGAACAGAGGGCGAGAGAGAGACAGAGAGCTCGCGGTGGGGGAAAGGATAGGCGCCGCCGTGCTGCGTGAAGCTTCCGCCGCCATTCCCGCCGCCGTCCAGCCTCAGTTAGCACCGCCGAAGCTCCTGCCATCACCGTCGTTAAAGAAGCTCACTGGAGCTGCTGGAGGCTACTGCCGCTCTACCTGGTCCTGTTTTGAGTCGCGCAACCGTGTCCGTGGCCGTCGGAGACCGTATCTGAAGCCTCTATCTTCTTGGGTTTTGGTTGTTGCAAGTTACTCGGCTCTACGTTGTTGTCGGAACTAGGCCAGATTTACCGGTAACTGCTTCCTCCTTTCTTGAATCTGTTCTATTTCTATTTTGCTCCGCTATTCTGATTTTATTGATATCCCTGCTGCCTTACCAATTGGAATATGTTACTGCCATCAGGACAGATGCATAGGTCCCTGATTATGTTCTTTGCTGCTCTGTCGTTCTGTTTTCTATAGCTGCAGTAAGTTATTTTAACCTTGATATCCTTATTGCTATTGTTTTCCTACGAATTATTGAGAATTTCGTGATATTGACGTTCTAGGGTCGAGTTTCAGTAATCACATGGTTGGAGTAAAAGCCGTTTTTGTTGTTGTGAAAGTAAACGGAACTACGGATGCAGCTGCCGCTGAATGCGAGCCAAAAGAAAAAGAGTTTAGTCTCGTAGTTAGATCGCAATCGAGGTAGGGGTTTTTTCTTAAATATATTTTACATTACAGAGTTGTTATAAATCGATATTAACGCGTAAAATACATTTTTGTGATTTCGTGAGTCTTATGAATTGAATTGACTTGTTTTGGTTGAATGAGATCATTAATTTAATTTGATATTAAACCCGATTTGATATTGGAATTTGATTTTAAAATAAACTTGGAAAAAGACTTGATATTTGAAAACGGGTTATTTATTGAGAATGATTTGCTATTTTTGGAAATGATTCAAAAAGTGTTTGAGGGAATGGTTTGGTTTGAAACTGTTTGAGAAGACCGAGAATTCTTAACTATTGATTGATGTTGTTGGTTGAAGTCGGTTTAAATTGTGATTTATGGGATTGGTTGATTGAATTCTGGATTTTGTAATTTCTTTGGGTTGAGTACTATTGTTATGATAATGGCTGTTGGAAGTGATTTGACTGATTAACAGGTGTTTGGTTTGGTTTGGTTGGGATCCGAACAGGGTGGCAGAATCCGAGTTTTAGAGGAGATGCTGCCGAAATTTTATAAAACTGGAAGTTTTGTTTGAAGTAATTGTTTAAAAAGATTTAGTTCTTAAACGTTATTTGTTTTGGATTGATTTATTTAGAAAAGTAAGAATTATGTTTTGAATTAAGATTGTTGATTAACAGAAAGAAGGATGATGAGGATTGATTTGAAATATGATTTTTGAATGAATTTGGAAGGATATGGATTGACGAATGATGATGATATTGAGAATGGCTTAGATATTGATGAATGATGAATGAATTATTTGTGGCTTATGAATTTAAAATATCCAAGATACGAGGTTCCCTGGATTAAGTGTCGTGGCTTGCCACCACGTGTACCAGGTTGAAAACTCGATACTCTGTTGACCCTACGACGTAAGTGTGACCGGGCACTATATAAATTCCCGGGAATGTTACCCCCATTGAGCAATATTGATTATTTGAGAAAAAACTATGCATAGACTCTTGGGGATGCACGTCGGGGGACAGTCTAAGGACAATTCAGACTTGTCGGGTTGGCTGGATAACCGACAGATGAGCCTCATCAGCCATAGGACAGGCATGCATCATATGCATTTGTATGCTTTGTTTGGGTTTGAACTTGTTTTGGTTTGCCTAATTGCTAAACTGTTCTTAACTGCTACTTGAACTATTTGCTGTAACTGCTACCTACTTGTGCTTTCCTTGTTTGTCTTGCCTGTGTTTGTCCTGGCATGCTACATTTGAGAATAAACTTTGGTGCTGAATTAATGATTGGGTTGTTTGATTGCATGGTTGGTTTCTAATTGAGATTTTTCTTATAAGGAAGGAAATGTTTCGGATTTTTAAATAATTACACGTTTCTTTAAAAAGGTTTTGAACGATTACCTACTAGGTTTTTTAAAAGATTCATAAGGCAATGATAATCACTGAGCTTGAAAACAATTTTCTTATTAAATATCTTCTTATGACAACTTTGAAACTGCGTGGTGAGACCGTGTGGTTAGGTTCTCACCCCCCTACAGCTTTATCTTTTCAGGAACCGGATGAAGCATTAAGAAGAGTTATACTGCGTTTGGTTTATATGTTGTTGTATTAACTAGATTATTTTCTTCCCTCGTCTTTGTTATTAAAATTTTGTAAGAGAGATAGGAATTGTATGTTTTATATGTATAATATATTGAGTTATTATGTAAGGAGTCTTGTATATGAATCTATGCCTGCTTGTATTTTTCTTAAGATAAAGTATTTATTTTCGGTTTTCTAAAAAATCAGCGATACAGTGTCGAGTCACAGGTTCCTATTTTAGTATTTAATATTTAAAGTAGTTTTAATACTTCTTACTATCAGAGTAGCGCAGTCGGAAGCGTGACTTCTGATAGTGAGGGTGTTACAGTTGAGAAACTGAAAAATAATATATATTTATTAAGTTAATTAATAAGTTAACATTCGCCTAATACTCTTCTATTTATATAATATTTATATATAAAAATATTATGTATACATTAAAATTATTTATTAAATTAATTATTATATATATTTATATATAAATATATATATATATATTATTTAATTTAATTTTAATATGTATTATTATTTTAATATATATTTTATACTAATAATTAATTTTAATAGCATATTTTAATATATACATAAAATAATTAATTTATGCATACGGAAAATATCCATAAATCACTTTTCATACTGACACAGACGGAAGTCCGAGCACAAGAGGGGAAGGAATATAAATCTTTCTATTGAATATTAATGTTTTTATCAGTGTTCAGTTTTAAAATAGCTTTCTGCTTAATGAACTGAACACGTTATTAAAACGAATTAATTGTATAATACTAAATGAACGAAACATTATCTATTATATAAAATTAAATTCAAATAAGCTTTTTGCATAATGAACCAAACACATTATTAAAGTAAATCAACTGTATAGTACTAAATGAACGGAACATTATCTATTATATAAAATCAAATTCAAAACAGTTTTTGCATAATAAACCGAAGACACACATTATTAAGTTGAATCAACTGTATAGTACTAAATCAACGAAACATTATCCATTATATAAAATCAAATTCAAAATATCTGTGTCTACAATTTAGATATTATCAATTCAATTCAATTCAAAACACATGCGTACATTCAATTCAATTTAGCAATTGCATCTCATTCAATTCGATTCAAAAAATAATCTAAAAAGTGCTTGGATGGACTTTGAGAGAAATAAATTTATGAATCTAATAGAAAAGAGTTGGCCTTTAATATATCATTTGGAGATGTTAAAGAATTTTACTTATTGGAAAGCTTGGAAAAGAATAGACAACAAAATTCAATGAAAATAACGTGGCGTAATTCATAGAAACTAATTATTTTGACGCGCTTGCTCCTTGTGTACATATAACAGAGATTATTTGCAATAAACTAGTGGTTCACTTGGAATTGAGACTTAGGAGAAAAGATGTATATTTGCAATAAATAGCTTTTTGCATAATAAACTGAACACGTTATTATGATGAAATAATTATATAGTACTAAATGAATGGAACATTATCTATTATATAAAATCAAATTCAAACAGCTTTCTGCATAATGAACCGAACACGTCATTATGGTGAAACAAATGTATAGTACTAAATAAATGGAACATTATCCATTATATAAAACCAAATTCAAACAACTTTCTGCAGAATGAACCAAACACGTTATTATGGTGAAACAATTGTATAGTACTAAATGAACAAAATATTATCCATTATATAAATTCAAAACACCTGTGTCTACAATTGATAAATTATCAATTCAATTCAATTCAGAACATATGCGTACATTCAATTCAATTCAATTTAACAATCGCATTCCATTCAATTCGATTAAAAAAAATCCAAACCTCGTCCGCTTAATTCGTTTCAGAAGAATAATCCAAAACGCTCTCATTCAACTGATTTGAAGTTTAATCATTCATTGTTTTGATAGAATATTGAAATCTGAAAACGAAAAAGATAAATCCACAAAATTGAAGAAGAAAACGAAAAATAATAGGAAGGAGAAGGATGAGCAGCAGAGAAGAACAACGAACAGAAAAAAGAAAAAAGAAGAACGATGAACAGCAAAAATTGTAGATCCGAAAATTACAATAAAAATCGTTAACGTTGAAGAAGAGAAGAGGAAGAAGAATGTTTATGTTAAAAAAAAGGTTTATCTATTACATTGATAAAAGGAAGAGAGGGGTGCGTGTATATTTTACGTAACTTGGAGGAGGGGAGAGGCGCATTAACCTAAGCTGCTTGGATGATTTAGATAAATATTTTATATGGATATGGAGCATTATTATTAATTTATTTACCTATTATATCCTTATTATATTAGTATATCCTAGTTCCTGCCAATAAAATCTAACATGGTTCTCCATATTTAAGAAAATATTTCTTTTAATTATATATATTTACATTTAATATTTTCCATTTTCATATTTTTAGAGTGACTTAATTTAATACTAAAATTTTAATTTTTTTTTAAGTTTAAGTTATAAGTTAAATTAAAGCATGATTTTGATACTAATAAAGAAATTTTCTTTAACTGATAGTTTGTAATATTACTTTATCCACACAAGGGGAAAAGATAAGATAGATATAACAAATCAATATATAAAATATTAGTTACGTTACACGTCAAGTCTTTTTGATAATTAAGTTGGTTCAAATCCAACAAAAATCAGTTTCATTAGTGAAGTACTGAAGTGTAAATACACGCTCCAACTACGTAAATATTACTGTGTTTGTCTTTTTTTTTTCTTTTTTTTTCTTCTTCTTTGTATTTTACCTCCTTCTTCTTCGTGTTCCTCTTCCCCTTTTTTCGGGGTCCTTCTTCTTCTTCACGTTCCTTCTTCTTTTTCGCGTGTTTCTTTCTTATCGTCGTTCTTTTGTTGTTGTTGTTACTGCATTTTTTCTTTTTCTCCTCCTCTTTTTAGTGATTTTGCAACATGATGTGTTTCTTCTCCTTCTTTATTTGATTTTTCTTGTTAGTAAATGAGGAGGAGGAGGAGGAAGAAGAGGAGTTTTGAGTTATCATTAAGTAATTTCAATGTATTCTAGATTTAAATAAAGTGAACTTTTTGGTTTGTACTTGTTTTAAATTGAGTTTGTTTGTGTATCGTTATCATTAAGTAATTTAGGTGTATTTTGGATTTGAATTTCGATGCATTCTAAATTTAAATAAGGTGTACTTTTAGTCTGAACTTGTTTTGAACTGAATTTGTTTGTGTATATCATCATTAAGAAATTTCAGTGCATTCTAAATTTGAAGTGTTTATACTTATAAAAAGAAGACAAGATGATGACAATAACAATAATGAAAGAAAAAAATGAGGAAAAAGGATAAAGAGAAGAAAAAGTAGCAGCAGCTTCTTCTTCAAGTGTGTTAAAGTCATTCTAACTTTTGGGACAAACTGACACTGCAAAAACACCAAAAACTTATAAGCACAACATCAAAAATAGTTTACACCAAAACTATCATTAAACGTAACATAAATAGATTCATCGAAAAAACAATTCAAAAATCCTACATTCCATTCAAATTCAAACCTTCAACCATGAACACTGATTTTTACAAAAAAAAAAAAAAAAAAAAACGAAATTATTCAACTCGTAGACAAAACAATTACACAAATATCAACTACTAAGGAACTACATTAACTAGAAACAAACAAAACCTCGTCCACTTAATTCGATTCAAAACAATAATTCAATTCGTCCTAATTCAACTGAACTAAACTTTCATCATTCATTGTTTTCAAATACGAAAAACCTATATGAATTTGATTTCATTGTTTGATTTTACTGTTTGATCAAAAACAAATTTAGATCAAACAACATTCATCCTAAAAACAAAAATCCACAAAAAATACAGAGAAATAAAAAAAATTCGCAGAGAGTACAGAAAAAAAAAAAACAAAATCCATAAAAAAATGTCGAAAGAGAAGTCGTTTACGTTAAAAGTCTATTACACATTAAGGAGCGTGTATGTAAATGACTTTGTTAAACTTAATTCGATAAATCACATAGTTGCAGAATATTATTCATAAAATATTTATTTATTATCTCAACTATATATTAATATTTACATATTTATATATTTGTTTTGAGGACGTAATGTTTATTCTTGTATTAGTATATATAAGATTTATTTTCATATAAATTAATTCTATACATGCATTTTAGAGAGGGGACAAAAACATTCCTTCTGAATTCTGATACAATGATAAAGAATTCAAAACAAAAGAGGTTATTTGAAGACCACGTTTTTTTGCAACGGTCTTCGCAACAAAGACCAAATCACAGTCTTTTAATTTTTAAGGGAAAAAAAAAAAAACACTTCATGAAAGATCTCAAATTAATCCCTATTTTTAAAATGTTAAACCAAATTATTCCAGCTTCTAAAATTTCTTTTATACAATATTGTTTACAGTTATTCCTCCTTCATGAAACAATAAACCTTGTCACTTGCTTCCATGAGAAATCCACATCATGGATACCCAACAATTGGGACTTTTGAAAAATCATCCTCCACATGCATGCATAGAATGTAGCAAAGTTTCAATTAAATGCAAAACGACGATAAAGATGTAGAAGAAGGCGAGCAAGATGTTATTTTTGTTAATCAAGCAAGTACTCAGTTTTTATTACTACTATGAGTCCAACTAAAATATTAGTTAACCGTCAAAAAAAGTCATTTTTTACTTTATTTTTAATTCACATTAATATCTACATAAACATCTAAAATCTTTTAAAAAAATATTTGAAGATGGAATAAAGTATTCAAAATTGTCTTTTTCGGTACTTTTTCAATTATTTTAGGTTCCTCCATCGTGTTCATATTCTTTATTATCTTCTATCTTCTTCTTCATTCATCTTTATTGTCTTTGTCTATTTAGCTTCTTCTTTAATGTGAAAACATGTATGTTCTTCATTGTTATTACATTGTTCTTCTTTAATGTCAAAATCTGTGGTGTTTTTATTGAAAGTCATGAAAGAAAAACAAATAATATGTATTTAGAATTGATGTCAGAGATCTTAATAAGTGTAAGTGAAAAAAAAAAGGTGAATATAAAAAATCATTCAAAACAAAAGGTTAAAGTTGGGTATAAAAAAAGTTTAACTCCATATATTTTCTCTATTAGATATCATTTACACTTAATTTTACATTAAGATGAAATATTCATTAACCACTCACTCCCAAAAGAAGTTTATATCCAATAAGATATAGGAAAATTCGAAAACCAGGGATTAAAAAATAATTTCTATTATTAGATATTCCTTGCATAGCTGCTTACTTGCATGTAAATCTATCTTAAATTTTTTTTGAAGAAAATTTAAATTCTATTTTTGTTATAATTTATTTTATTTTTTTACACTATAAAGCAATAGGAAATTATTACTTTAACGGAAAATTATGAAAGAAATTAAAATTACCTAAGATCAAAAGGAAATCTCATGAAAAGAATTATAAAAGCATAACTTCCAACTCCACCAAACTCAGAGATACAATCATACATACCCCACAAGGCTACAGCATGATTATTATCACTCGTGCTTAGGCTAATAGTAATTCCTATTCACGTCTTTTAAGAAATCTCAATCATATTTCACATCTTCAAGCAGAGTATTATAATTATGTTATTATTTTAATTAAATTAATAAAATTTAATTTACATCCTCAAAATATATGTGAATAACAAAATATGTATGTGCTTGACTAAATTTCTACTTTAATTTAAGTTTTATATATGTTTATGTTTTTATTAATTTTTATATATAATAATTATTATAATTATATGTATCATATTTATTTATATTATATATACTGACACGGCAAATAAAGATGGACATACACTTGTCTCAGACTCATTCTATTTTGTAACGAAATCCTACTCAAAATATCTTAACTCATATTTTTATATAAAAAAATCGGTAGATTATCTCATAATAATAAAATTCAAAACAGAGAGAGAGAGAGAGAGGAACCATAACTATTACTATTTTAAGTTCCAATCAAGACCTAGATTTTTCTGCCTATAAGCTTTTATCAAAATCTGTTAAAATTCAATATACTCTCTGCTTCTTTAAATTTCAGAGACTGATAATCTATATCACATTTTTATCCTTTTATTTAATGATATATAATCCTCGGGTTACAATAAATTCCTTTTCTTCTCTGCATTTTAAATTTATTAGATTATTGGAAGAGGCAAAAATAAAATTAATATTTTGGCCATTTATATAAGATGTTATTTTATTCTTGTCTTTGTTGCTCACTTTTGCAAAGCAATTTCCTAAAACATCGGTGAAGATTTTCTAAATACAGCCAATTTCTTGAGTTTGCAAGCTTATTAAATTAGTAAAGTGTTAAGCAACTCCCGATACTACTATAATGAATACATACCATTTGTTATTTTTTGGTAGTAATAAATACATACATTATTATTATTATTTACCCACGACATAACACAAGACACCTACTGATACACAAATTTTAGAATCTTATAAGACACGAGCATACGAAATATATATATAATGAGATAAACAGTAATAATATTTTAATTATATAAAATATTTAAAATATTTTTTGTTTTAATAAATAATAATATATATTATTTATAAATTTATTTTAAGAATACATATTAAGAATAAGATTAGACACGTTGATAGTGATGGTATTTAAATGTCTCTAAACATATCCAAAAAAAATTTTAAATAATACCCCAAATAGGTCCTTAAAAAATTTACCATCTGACAATTTTGTCCCCTACAAAATTTAATTAAGATTTCGACCTGAAGTTCTCAAATATCCACCAGATACGTCCCAAAACCGTTTGATCCAGTTAACGTGGTGACGTGTCAGGTTAATTGCGACATGTCACAGTTAACCTGACACGTCACCACTTTAACCGGATCAAACGGTTTTGGGGACGTATCTGGGAGGTATCTGAGAATCTCAGGATCGAAATCTTAGTTAAATTTTGTGAAAGACAAAACTGTCGAATGATAAATTTTTTGAAAACCTATTTAAAATATTACTCTTATTTTTATTAAATTTTTTTTTTGGTTTGCACCAGGGTATCCATCGAGCCGGAAGCCCAATGACTAATCCCTCGGGTACTGAGGCAAAGTGGGCGACCCTCCCAAGCAAGCAAGCTCCATTCCCATCCTCCAGTGAGTATCGAACCCGGGAGAGATGGTTAAGGGACACAGACCCTCATCCATCTGTGACAACAGACACCACGTGTATCATGAGTGTTGTATCTAAATTATGTCCAACACACGTGCAACTTAACTAAATATATGTGCTTCATAGCAAATAGAAAATAAAATGCAAACTTCAATTTTCTCCGACCCCAGAGCCAATGCAAGAACGTGCATCATGTTCTTAAATAAATGGGCCACACATGGGGTAGGTGAACTTTTTTAACTTCTTTTGTGTTGGTGGGTAGATTTCAAATGAAGTCGCTAATAAATTAAGATTTTACACTTAAAACATGTGATATATTAAAATGTTGAATATATATATATATATATATATATATATATATATATATATATATATATATATATCATCATCAAAAAGGAAGGCCCAAGCATCTCTCTTATTGTACTCGTGCCCGCCATCATAATTTTTTAATCTAAGATGAACAAGGTGTATTCATAAGATTCTTCATGCTGCTCAACTTTAGCAAGATCAGTCCAAATGAAAATAGGCGACAAATGCTTCTTTCTTTATGAAAAAATAATTTTCAGATTCCACCAATAAGGTATACAAATATATTGTAGTGATGCTGGGCCACAGGAAATTTAAATACTTTATAATTTATAAATATCAATGCCTACAGTAACAGCGGACCATAACCTTAATAATTGAATATACGGTTTCTGACAATGACCCTAAAGTCCTAAATCCTTTTACAAATAAAAAAGGTTTATGTTAATAAAGTGTGGTTTGGGCCACTGGCTCAGCAGTCAGCACGAGTATAAAAGAACCACTGGTTTAATAAAAAAATATAAAAGGATAATGGTTTTTTAATATATTGAAAATTTATAAAACATGTTGTTCTGGATTCAATAAATAATTCAAGACTTCAAGTGCCTTAATAAGGAGATCAAGAATGTTTGAGAAATAATAATAAATTAATTTAAAACAAATTAAAATTATGTTATTTTATATTCTTTAGTAATCACTAGAATAATTGAAGACTATTTAATATAATAAATATGTAATTATATATATATATTAAATTAAATAAAATAATTTAAAATTATTATCTCTTAATGTATTACCATAAAGACATTGATTAATTGATCAATAAAACCTTTGAATAAATCAAGTCTGAACATTATTGAGTGTGTGAGTGTATAGTATTAGTATGTTCATGATGTAATGTTTAAAATTAGAGATTGTCCAACCCATTTGCCAAAAAAAAAAATTTTGGAGCTTATTTAAAAAGGAATATGCTATCGTAGAATCTTGGAGCAGAAATATTTTATATATGTAACTATAAACTATATAAATTATGTTATAAGATGATGTATCTCAAAAATTTAAATTAATAAATAAAAGTTTATAAATATTTATATTTCTTAGATACCCTTTTACGTAAACCTTTTTAGGTTTACATAAATTTTGTATAAAGAAGTATTGAAATTACGTATATTATACAACAATATTACGTGTACACAAAATTATCAATTATCTATTTCTATCATCCATTCTTATAGAATATATATTCAAATACTAAATACACATTAAAAATATATAGAGACACATAAATAATTAAATATACACAAATTTATAATAACTAATTTTTTGTATACACATAATAAATTTTTTATCTATCTTTAATAGTCTTTCTCTTTTCAGTTATTCCAATTATATTATTTAAGATGTTATAATTAAAAACATTAGTATCAACTATTTTATCTATAAAAAGTATTATCATGTTAAAAATGAATAATTATTTTCGACTGAAATAATCACTAACCTACAAAACGAAATAATTGAGCGCCAAGAAATTTCCCAACTACCCTCCAGTTCCTCCATTGCACCATCCCCAAAGCCATACCTAAGCTTTTAATTTCTGAACCAATCAAAATTAATTATTTATCCAACACTACATGCACATAACAGTAAAAAACTAAGAACTATGAGCACATTTAATGCATCATGAAATATCTATACATGTAGCTAGATTTTTCCGCTAAAAAAAAAAATTGAATACTATCATAAAAATTTTAAAATTATTTTTATATAAAGATGTATTTTTTATTATTAAATGATGAATTGTAAAATTTGATTTGATATACTATAAAAATATTATCTTTTTTAAAATGTAACCAAACAAACAAAATATACTTCTAATACAAAATTTTTTATAAAATATTTTTAATATCTTCATTTAAACAGGTGTCTAAAAAAATATCTTGAGAACAATAATATATTATAAAATTATTCAAATTTTCTTTTGTTTAACAAATGTTCTAGTAATAATAATAGTTAGGAATACCTTACATATAATTAAATGGATGCAGCAGCCCCAGAACTACTATTGGAGTGAAATAGTGAATAAAGCCTACCAAACCCAACAGTATAATATAATAATAAGGCTATCCCATCTCAAGACAATTTGAGTCATTTAAATAAGAATTTGAATCCTCTTTTGAATTTTATTTTAGAAAATAAAATATCATCTCTCATAATTTATTTTATAGATAAAACAAAAAAAAATTATAAAATAAAAGTTATTCAAGAGTGAGAATTTATAATTTATCCTCTCAAATGAAAATTCAAAATTTAAAGAACCTAAATTCTTAAATAAACTAATTGTATGTCCATAAAAAAAATAAATAAATAAAAACTAAACTAGTTGACGACTTGACGTATCAAAGAGGGTTGGTTCAAAGGAACATTAGGAGGGAGGACCACCATTAAATGCTGCATCAGCAATTTTATTTATATATTTCCAAAATAAGAGTCCCTATCAAATTTGCAAGACAGCACATATCTGATATCTTAATATTCTTACATTCTCTTACATCAGGGTATATAAATAAAATTAGCAAGCTTCTATGATTTCCTTCTTTTTTAATTAAAAAGGCACTATATATCATATATGAGTATATGACTGAATTACCAT
Source organism: Arachis ipaensis (assembly GCF_059453495.1). Taxonomy (NCBI): domain Eukaryota; kingdom Viridiplantae; phylum Streptophyta; class Magnoliopsida; order Fabales; family Fabaceae; genus Arachis; species Arachis ipaensis. The sequence goes on from NC_142444.1 coordinate 148,175,664, forward strand.
TTTCTATAGTGTATCACGTCTAAGAAAATGACCAAAACTTTGACAATCACTAGAGACCACTTGTCCATTTAAATCCAACTGATACTCACGAAAATTGGAGTTCATTTTTCACAAATAAAGTACAGTAATTAAAACATTCAGGATAAAAAACTACACATAATGAAGCTAAAGAAACATTAACTCTCCTAAGAAAAGGTGAAGAGAAATGTTATGAACACATTTCTAGCATGAGACAAGATGAAGTATAAATAACACATCTTGGAAAAACAAGAAAAGGGTAGATAGCCAGCCAGATAATCTAGGAAATTCAACAGTTAAGGGATGCTTGAACATTGAATTTACCAAGCAAGAGAAAATCAAATAAGAATAATTGAGAATACATTCCTGTTGCAATTGTTTCTTACCTCGGTTTTCTTGCACCCCTTTAAACAAATGGTGTTTAATCTCAAGTAATTTACAGGTACAATGAACATCAGCTATCCAGAAAGATATCAAGATCCTATGAACTGCTTCCAAAGAACCGTGAGTGGCAATAACAAAAGATAAGCCAGCAGACACATAATGGTGATGATGCAGCACACTCTCCTTTAGAGTATGCTTCTTTACATGTATCTGCTGTCTAACAATTCCCAAAAGATCAAAACTATCTTAACTACCAACTCTAATTGCCATAAAATAAAATTGGATAGTGAGGACCTAAAATAACAACCATTAATTCTATCCTAACTTTACACCTAAACCAGAATGCTTCAGGTCAGACATCACTAATTTGCATATGTGCACAATGTTTACAAAAAGGGGTCTGAAAAGAATATTATATATTTCAATCAGATTTCACGTAGTGACCTGTTTTCCTCCGGTGCCGGCTAAAATCCGACACAAACCTGAAAGAAAGGCCGCACCCCTCGACCTTGCATTTATAGGGCTTCTCCCCGGTGTGCACCCGTATGTGCTCCGTCCTTGCCCATGCCCACTTGAATGACATGGTACAACCTTTCCATGGGCACTTGAGGGGCCTCTTGTCATCATGAACACGCTGATGAAGGAGAGCGTATTTGTGGGAGCTGAACTTCTTGCCACACCCTTTGTGAGGGCAAAGGTTACGCCTGTGCAACTGTAACTCACCCTTTGTCATGAAACTCATACTGCAACCATCAAGGTCACACCTGTGGGGCTTTTCAACATCGTCTTTTTTGTTCTTGTGTGCAGCTGGAACTTCAGAAGGTTTCCGATCCCTTCTAGCCTTCGGATTCTCCTTGTCATCTTGGTCGGCATCTCCCTCACTTTTCTCAGGGGCAATCTTCGTAGCTCTTGGCCTCAGACCTTCACACGGACTTCGAATAAAGTTGTTGCAGCTGAGTTGATTCTCTGTTATCTGGTCCAGTTCCGTCTTTCTTTTCTTCCGAGCATTTGATCTGGGAACCGGATTACTCAACTTACAGCTTTCCTGCTCTGTCAACATATCTTGTGACAATTTATCTTCACTTCCATTAATATCTTCCTTTAATGGTGTCTTGGGACTTGAGTTATCTTCCTCATTAATTCTATTATTTGGCTGGATTTTCAATTCATTTTCTTCTTGAGAACAAGTTTCTACTGCAACTTCAGAACATCCTAACTCCAAGATGGCTTCACTTCTAGTATTGCCTCTTGCAACATTACTAGAAACAGGTTCCTTGTAAATTGTATTATTCTCTTGGACCTTGCACTGCTTTGCAGACTCCGAAGCCAATTCAGTTAAGGCGTCGTCTATAGAGGCAAGTACAGGTTGATTTGCCAATGAGACACTAGATGAAGCAGCTTCTTCATTGTTGCTTTTGCAGGCAGATGGATTCTCTCGATGCAATCCTTCATCCAAATCCAAGCTATCACATTTACAATCAATGTCAACATTTCTCTCTGTCGAATTCACAAGTGATCTAGAATATTTATTGTCCTGACACCCAAGCTCCTCCTTGCCACTCGTTTCCAAAACACCAGTATCATGATGAATCTTAGATTGTTCATCTTTTTCTCCATCTATTGCTAAATCCTGCAGAGTGTGATTCTCAATCTCAGTTTCAACATTTTCATTCACGAAACGATGACCTGGAGAGGAATTAGAAGTTTGTGAAGTATCAGCATTCAAGCTAATGCTATTGGGAAATTCAGTACCCTGAATTTCATGATCCACTGGAGACACTGCAATGGAAGCAGATGCATTTGGCAAAGCACAATCACTTTTGAAATTATCAGCATCAAGCTCCCCTTTAGAACCACATTTATAATGATCCCCACTCGAATCAGCCGACACAATCTTGGACTTCTCTTGCAATTCATGGACAATGCTTGATCCAGAATAAGAATTTTTGTTGGACTTGAACTTCCTTCTTGAATATTGAATTAACTTCTTTTTGGCAATAGAATCATCTATTCTTCCCTCCAACTCATCATCTTCCCTTTTCTGAATGGCAATACTGGGTTTAGGTTTCATTGGAGCTAGATGATGTAATCTTTTGGAGCGAGCTCTTCGAGACTGCCAATTTATAGCTATAAATTGTGAACCAGGACCTTTATCAGAGAACAGCATGCCCAATGCCAGGGTCCAAATAGCTTGTTTAGATGGAGACGTATTTCTTGCATTAACACAATGGTGCAGATTAATTCCCAAGTTAGATGTCCAGTCTTCGCATTCATCATATTCCTCACCATCAATTGCCAGGTCAATGAGAGTCAAATTTTCTGGGGATGCAGTATCTAATGGAACATTGTTATAATCAAATGCAATGTGTGTCTCTTCTGCAACTGCCCTGGCATGTGCCTTTATCTTCTCATAGTCTACAATAAAGCAGTGTGTCAGAGTAAGAAAAATTATAAATGTAAAAGAAAACTTTGAATAGAGCTTGTCATTTTCTTCTGAATTTACAATAGAACTCTCATGTCTATTACTGATAAAAAATTAATGTTAAGTAAATTATAACAGAAGTATATAACTATATATTGATCAACAGCCTCACTTGAATAGATGGATTCCATATGTACTAAAGCCTATTTAGCTGAAAACTAAAGTTGAAGGGTGCAAAACTTAAATGCCATACACCTCAAGCAATTTATATTGATCTTACATAAGATTAAGAAAATGATATCGTGAACAGATTTATAATATGCGAACAAACCTGAATGGCATATTATAAGCACATTGGCTCCGCCTTTGCACTGCAACATCTCCACTATCTGAACTGCATGTTCCAGGCAGAAAATCCGAGGCCTCAAAAATTTATTAGCCATGTTCCAACAATTACTACAATCAAATGATTGATCTGGTAACTCCTTTGCAGCAGGAAGTTTAGAAACAGAGTCATTACCTGAAGAACAACATATAATATATAATGATGAATTCAACAATTAAAAAATGCTATCTACTCGGTAAAGCAAAGGGCTATCTCAAAAGTTAAGCATGCATCTTTGTCAAGTCTCTATATAAACTGTCATCATAGAAGCTTCCATAATAATAATATCATCTCATAAATATACAAAAGGAAATTCAACCACGGATTGCACTTAGTTACATGTAATGTATCATAAACTTTCACCCAAATAATATTATAATAAGGGTAGCTGCAATTCGAAGTGAATAAAATAGGAGAGATGATTGGGGGATACAATTAGAAAGAACGAACACAGTAGCTGAAGATAGTATATACCAAATACCATTTTAGTTAACGTAATTTTTTGTTTCATTGTGACACATAAGTAGCAATTGATATGTCGATTACAGCCACATTACAAATTGGACATTACTGAAAAATCGATAATCAGTATTCAGTGCAAGAAGGAAGGTAACAAGTTCAGAAAGTTGAAAGAGACCCACAACATTTCTCAGAAATATTAAAATCCCATTTGATGCCTGAAGTTGGTTAAGATTTTAACTTAGAGAATAACATTGTGATAACCCCATAAGTTACAACATTTTCTACAGCACAGACATGTTCAATTCACCTCGTAACACAAAACATGAACATATGACAGAATTTAAAACCAAATGATAGCACAAAGTGATATTACCAGAGACTGAGCTACGAGCAGTAGAGTTGAGAGTGCAATCTTGACCAGGAAGAGTTTCCATCCATTTCTCAGATGGTTGTACCACAGTCATAAATGGAAAACCAAGGATTCCACAGCCCACACAAGCCAATGCCCCTGAATCAGTTTGGAAGTGAGATGGAAGATCATCACAATCAAGATATAGACCATTCAGATTCTCCATATACAAACTCATCTCATCAATCAGACTATGACCAATCTTATCTCCCGAACTAGTATTTGGCATGTCCACCATGGCCGTTTCAGCAGCAGAAACTTCAGGTAATGAACAATCTTTGCTAGAACCTAGCAGTAAATCGGCATTCCATAAAACAGCTTGTTTAGTTGCTTCCTTTCCAAGAAGAATGGATAGAAGTTTGTTTTCCTGCAGCATATCTTCTATGAAAGCCTTTTTTACTAAAAACTCTCTTTCTTCCTTCTGACGGTCTCTTAGACGAGAACTACGCACACCAGGTAATAATGTTCTTGGTACTCTATCAAATCAAACAGATTGTCATATAGAACAGAAACATAATTAGGTACTGCTTTGGTATTCTTAAATAAAGAAAAAATCTGTTGCAATAATGCCTCTGAATATTGGAAGTTTGGAACTATATTTGATATGAAAAAATCCAAATGTGAACAGACCTTAGGACAAAAAAGAATTTTCACACCAAGAACATATGACCCATATAAGTATATTATATTCTTAACATAAAGTATCTAGTGAAATACTCCCTTATACCAATGTTTAGCATCAGGTAGTAAATCCCCAAATCGCTATTTTGAATGACATACTACTTCCATAATAATAGCATGAGTTATATAATAATTTTGCTTGTAAGAAGATTCAGACACTAGGTTGAAAAAACATCTTTTCTACTTTCCCTACTAGTACATCCATATCATTAAAGGATAACTGATGAAGGAACAGAATGAAAATCATGAACCATAAAAATAATAGACTATTACCACTTTTTAAATTGGTTAGACAAAGAAAATGAAAGGAACATAGGAAATCATATTTGGAATGATGATAAACCTTTGAGTAGTAGTATCTACTTATAAAGCAGTTGTGAAGGTTTAGCTCACCTAGAAATAAAAGACATGGTCAGCAAGTAAAGCAGTTGCTGATGTGAGAGCATTGGAAGATAATTCATAGCAGCTCTACGCACAGCAGCTTCCTTAGCTACTGTAAGCCACTGTGGAGTTCCAAAGTTAGCAGCCTCCCCACAGTTAAAACCTATATTGCACCATATAGTACACAGAAAAGCGTTAGTTGAAGATGGAAAATAGAGATAGCATTCATGAGACAGCATAAGTCAGATCCAAATGATTTGGTAAAATGATTTCTCATGAAAAATTGAAGGTCAAGGAAAGGGGAAAAAGAATAAGCAAAGACAGATCCAACTCAAAATTGTTATGAAAAACTGAACAGGCAACCTACAGGAAATACACATGTGGTCATAACTCATGCCCAAACCACATTTCACAATGATTTGATAGGCATTTTGTTATCATAAGTTGTCTATCAGATTATTCCATTTCACTGACAGTATATAATGATCATGTGATACACATAATCCATCACCTTTAATTAATTTTTTAAACACTTCCATTTAACTGTACTCTTTGATATGCAGCCAATTTCTTTAATTACCAAAGTCAAGCAGCACCATATAGCCCACATTGCATTATAGAAAAGTGGATATGATTATTTCACCATTTAAAGGAAAAAAGGTATGACTTGCATTTCATGAAGATATATAAACTTCAAAGCAATTACCATGGCTGAATCCGACATGGTAAGCCCTTGGAAATGTCACAACAAATTCACCAGGATTCTGTATTAACCTAAAGAAAGAAAGCATAAATGTAAGTAGAAATCCCATGATGACTCGATTGAGAATAGTATAGACAACAGAAAAACTAGCAACAGCCTCTAATACAACTATAAATTACAAACAATAATAATTTCTGATAATATCATTTGACATATGATTCATTCATGACATAAAAGCATTTCAAATATGCCAAGCAACTGACCTGCAACAAGGAATCCCAGATGCAACAACTACCTCAGGTGATATAAGAGTTGTTTTCTCACCTAAAAGTTTCAAAGCAGCTGAGAAGAAAAGAAACTGAACTTGGGTTACAAAAGCACTGCACAAGCTAAAGAGAAAAATAAATGAGATAAAAAGAATTTAAATATTTTTTTCCATTTAAGCATAACTTTTTAATTTGAGAATTTTTAGGAATTAAATATGCAGTTCAATATGAAATTTCTTCTGCCTTAAAAATGAAAATGCAATCAAGTTTGACATATGAGACTCTTGACACTAGGATTGATACTTTGACACTTCTGCATGTCAAAGTAAAGGCCTATATATATATATATATATATATATATATATAGTTACATTCTGAGTCCTGAGTGTACTTTACCATACAAACTTATATATAAAACCTTAGCCCACCAGATGGGTTTAAGTTGCTCATGTTTGGAAATGTAAGAAATTGACACCAATAAGAACTTTAGTGAACAAATCTAACTATTTAATTTTAATACATCTAAAATCATTGGTCCCAATCTTTTCTGTAAACAAATGATAGTGAAAAACTAACATACCTAAATGATCAACACTACTACCATATGCCTTAGAGCGAATGACCTCCTCAAAAGCAAAGGCATATTCTCCAGGAACAGCATACCAAGTCTTTGCAGAGCCAGTGTGAAGGAAATTCAAGCTGTGAAGCTCATGATCCTCCACATGCCAAGCAAACCAACTGAACAGCATACCAATGTATACCATAGGTGAAGTAACACCAGGAATATCATCGGGCATGAAACGTGTTAGCGAGCCAGATGAGCGTGCAATAACTTGCAAGTTCCATGGACTGTTTGAAAGCTTCCAACCAGCAGTGCCTTCCATATCATCATCAGCAGCATCTGAACCCTTTTCCCTAGAAGATTGTGAAAATTCGTTTGATGCAAGTGTCACAGTACTAGCTGTTTGGGACTGTACACATTGTTCTGCATGAGTTTTGGCAGAAGCACCCTTATTCTCATCAATTTGGGTATCTCCTATGCCATCCATTTCAGTTTGTTTAGAATCAGTGCTATGTGGCCTACTCTTATAATAAGTCCTTTTTCTTCGTCTTCTATGACTATAAAGAAATTGACCCTGTGATTCCCCAAAAGCAGACCCAGGCACATCATTGGCATATTCAATATATATAGGCTTCTCTGATGTTGCCTTCCAAAACATAGCCTCTATAACCAGTGGAGAAACTTCCTTCACCGTAGCCAGCACACTTTTAGCAAAGGACTTCGATTTCGACTCAAACTGATCAAGTGTATAGACTTCCCCACTCTGCCAAACTTGTTTTTGACCACCTGGCAGTGGATTCTGAACATTCCCTTTGCTGATTTTCTTCACATTCTGCCCTAGTTCTTGCTGCCTTGTAGTAAAGACAGCCCTCAACAGCCTATCACTACTACTAACATCCCTAGAATCCGTTCTCGAAGAATTACAACAACCTAAAGAATTGCTCTCTGGACCCAATTCAGAGGCCTTCAAGAGGGACTTATTCAAATTAGAAAAAACGTATTTTTTTGAAGGCTTGGGCAATGGTGGTATAATCTTACATATCCCATAGTTGCTAGCTTCCTTCTCAATCTTTGAAATATAAGCAATCGGGTCGGCGAATTCGGTATCAGTAGGTCGAAATTCAGGTGCCAGTGGCAACCCTTTGAGCCAATTGGGGATTTCAACATTACCCATTGCATTTAAAAAAAGAGGGATTGTTTGAACAGAAACAAAAATAATTAATGATTTTAAGATACAATTCCTACTCAATAACCTGAAACACTAGCCTCCATTGAGGTTTTCAAAAACCCTAATTTGTGTAGGGTTTGGTAAGATTATTGCATACCTTTGAAGAAATTGAGTGAGCTAAGCGAATTAGCGAAATGCAGAGTGGGAAGGAGTGAGTTGCAGGAAGGTATAACTGAAATGCACTGTGCATGATTGGCCTCCAAAGTCCAAAGGGCACCACACAGAAGAATTGTTTGGAGAGAGAAAAAGATTTATGAGAGAGAAAGAGATAGAGAAAGGTGTACTTTTGTGTGCACGAAGGAGGCGAGTGACATTTTCCCTCCGCTCACGTTAGTCACCTTCTAGTCACTAATCTAATGTGCGCCACATTACTTGGGAACTTTTTCCAATAAATTATCTTCTTTTTATTGGAGTACAAAATTTCGAAATATTATCTATACTTTTTAATTCAGATGCATTTTCTTTTTCGAGGGAATCTTGGATGTAAACTTCGCAAATTATCCTTTTTTTTTATGACATCATATTTGGTGTTTTATTAGAAAAGGGTGTGTTTTGAAATTTTAAGATTTACGACATGTATAAACATTTTTATAATTAAATCTAATTAAATGGTATAAATTCACCAAAAAAATACATGTATCATTGCTTTTTTTTTTATTTGGGTAAAATATATTTTTTTTCTTAAAATTTGTCAAAAATTTTAAAATATTTTTAAATTTTATTTTGTTTTAATTTTGTCTCCAAAATTTTTTATTTGTATCAAATATACTTTCGATAACTAAATTTTCAAAAAATTTAAGACTAATCTAATAATAATGTATGAAAATTATGTTTGATTTGTTTGTGTTGAGGGTTCTTCTTATGAAATTGTTATTGAACTAGTCTTAAACTTTTTGAAAAATTAGCCGTCAGAAGCATTATTAGTAGAACCAGACCGGACCGATCGGTTCAACCGAAAAACCAGTGAATCGAATTTTATACCGGTTCGATATTTCGACCGTACAAGGAATCAAACCGGTGTGAACCGATACGAACCGGTCAAATTCTGTAAAATCGGTCCGACCAAACCGTTTGGGAGTGAAAATTTTTTAAAATGTTTTAAGTGGGGTTCAAACCCCTGCCCTCAAGGAAACTAAAAGACTCCACAACCACCAAGCTAGCATGTTTTCTATTAAAATTTATGCAAATTATAATACATATAGATATCTTTTATTAAATAGTTTACTTTTATTAATTTATTTTAATTTTAATTATAAACTCACTCATTTTTAAATTAATTATATTTTTATTTAACAATATTTATAAACTCACTTATTTTTTTATAATTATATAATATCTACTAATATTATTTTTTTAATAAATATTTGTAGTATATAATAGTATAATAGATATAAACTAATTAATAAATTATTAAAATTTAAAAATAATAGTTATTTTAATATAAAAACAAAATAAAAATATTTGTGATAGAGTTAAAATAACAAAATATTTATTATTTATGTTTCATATTGTTTTAAAATAAATTGATATTTTTAAAATGTTAGTAAAAATATGTATTTTAAATTTTAATTTTAAACTTTTGACTATTTTTTATTTTTTATTTACATAGGACCGGGTCAAACGGTTCAACCAGTAACCCACCGGTTGAACCAGTGACCCAGTGACCCAGTAGCCTGACCGGTTCGATCACCGGTTCGGTTCTGACAACTATGGTCAGGAGTGTATTTGATGCAAATCGAAAACTTATGAGACAAAATTAAAACAAAATAAAACTTAAAAATATTTTTAAAACGTTTACCAAATTTCAAAGATAAAAAGTAAACTTTATCCTTTTTATTATTACTACAAAAATTTTTGTTGAAGAGTACAAATATATTAAAATATAGCACACGAATTTTTATATGTAACACAAATTTTTTTGTATTTACCACAAATTTATCAATATAGTATAAAAATTTATGCATATACTACAATTTTTACATATAGCACATAAATTTTTTCTGCGAATGTATTTTGTTGGCTGGGTGAGTCAATATTATAGGTATGTGATCTTTCAAAAAACTATGTATTTCGTATCAAAATTTTTCTGTTATGCACCAAAATTTTTCTATGCTGTTGTGCGTATTTTGTTGGTTAGATGTCAATATTTTGGATATATAAACCTTCAAATATTTTTGTACTATGTACCAAAATTTTTATGTTGTACATCAAAATTTATGTATATCGTGTACCAAAATTTTTGTGTTGTGTGTATTTTGTTAGTTTGGTATTAGTGCTCTTGAGTCAATAATTTTACTAAACATATATAGAAAAAGATAAAAAAGATGACCACGATAATGATGATGATAATGAATAAGGATGAGGAAAGAAAAAAAATAAAAAAAAAATTGACAATGATAATAACGACGACATTGTTGAAGAAATTGAAGAAGAAGCGCGAAGAAAAAAACAAAAACAAAAAATGCGTGTACAACAAGGAACCTTGATTTAAAAAAGATTTAGTCACCTAATTTTATTATTTTAAGAAATGAGTGGTACAATATACTAGCAAATTTTAAATTTAAATTAAAAAAACAAAAATCTCAACTGGTGAATTTTTATTTTAATTTTTAAATAAAATTAAAAATTTTAACAAGTGATTTTTAATTTTAATTACATAAGAAAAACAAAAATTTTACCTAATAATTTTAATTTTATAATTTGCCTCTCATGTTCCATAAAATCTCAAAAATCCAATAATTTTAATTTTACAAAAAAAATTTCATATATAAACAATTTTGTCCTACTTCAAAAAAATATAGTTAAAATGGTAGTTTTCAGAGGTAATTACAGCAATTTAAACCGTCATTATATCCAAAAACGGCATTTTTAAGAAACGCCATAATTCAGAGCGTCATTTTGATTATTGCAGCATTTTTTTATTGCTTATAATAGCAATTTGAACCGTCATTGTTACTCGATAAAATGGCGGTTTTCTGATTGTTTAAAATGACGGTTTTAAACTACCATATTTTCAGGATATAATGGTGTTTTCTTTGTTTAAAATGACCGTTTTTTACCGTCATTTTTACCTGAATAAAACCTCAATTTATGCCTTTAAAATTGCAGTTTTTAACCACCATCTTTACCTGACTAAAATGGCAGCTTATGCCTTTAAAACAACGGTTTTTAATTGACGTTTTTACCTAAATAAAATGCCTGTTTTATGATGCATAGACATTGATTACTGTCAGATTTAGTGTCTGAACACAAAATTCTAGGGTAACTAATTCGAAAAACCAATTCTAGCTTGTATCTAACGCAAAAATCGCCGCTAAATCTGACGGTAATAGCCGCCATTAAATCCAACAGTATTCAGCATGTTTCTTATAGTGGAAGAAGACGTGTGTGTGGTTTGGAACCTTTAATTCCATTGAAGAGACAACGGCAGTGGAGGGTGAAAACGGTAGTGACGGAGAGGAGGATGAAAGAGAGAAGGGAGATGCCATACACGCGCATCGTAGTGTTTCAACTAAGGGTTATGAATTGTCAGTTTTTTCTTTTTATGTATAGGTGATTACGGTGGTTCAAAACCGCCATAATTACCAAAACTGCTATCAAATACAAATTAATTACAGCAACAAAAAAATACTATAATATAAATATCATTTTAAACCATTTTTTGTAGTGTCTATAAACTTGACGTATTTAGTATTTACCTTTCATGATATATTTTTGTGTAATTTTAAATTTAAATGAGCAAGCTCTATTTAAGAAAAAGGTTATTGTCATGTTTTTTTATAGCAATTATTACCACACCTAGGTCATACTAATTAATATTAAACAATATTAAGTAAAAAATATTAAACATTAACTCATAAAATTTTGTATTTCTGTAGAATTCAAATAGCTGTTATCAAGTATTTTGTGTGTGTCTTAACTGTTATCAAGTATGATATAACAAAAGTCATTTCCCAAAAAAAAAAAAAACAACAACAACAACAATATATTTGTTAAATAATATTAATTCATATTTTATATTATAACTTTATAAAAAAAATAATTCATTAAAAATTGTCAAATGATAATGTTATTGTAACACTAAAACATATAAGATAACATAATAATGATGACAAAGAAAAACATGACATGTTTTTTTAAAAAATAAATAATTATATGCAAATATTTACGACGAGTACAATTATTTTTTAAGAGATCAATACAAAGTATATAAGTTAAGTACGATTTTGGTCCTTATGGTTTAGGCTGGAAATTTTATTCGCTCCCAATTTTTTTTTTTTTTGCATACAAAATCGTTCCTAAAGTTTAACTTAGTTTTAAAATCGTCATTTTTACCTAAATATTAAAATTCTGGGTCAAATTAGCCCTAATAAAAAAATATAAAATTAAAAGAAGAAGAAGAAGAAGAAGAAGAAGAAGAAGAAGAAGAAGAAGCTAGCGAGGGAGAAGAGAAGCAGTCACTGGAAAAAAGAGAGAGATGTCCACGCCACTCCTCGCCGCTCGTCATTTGCCACGCACCACTCCTCGCTGCTTGCCGCTGCTCCTCCCCACTCGCTGCTGCTCCTCCCGTACTCGCCGCTGCTCCACGCTACTCGTCTCTGCTCGTCGCTACTCGCCATTGCTCGTCGCCGTTCGCCATTCACATCCTTGTCGTTTTGTAGTTTCACCTCTGCTCTTCGTCACTCGCCACTTGCCACCCACCTCTGCTTTTCCTTGTTGCACTTTTGCTTTATTTCACTTCTGAATTAGGATTCCAATTTTATTTTATTTTTAATTTTATTAATTCTTTGATATTTTAAATACAAATTTGTTAATTCTTTGGTATTGATTTTTGCTTATTGTTGTTGTTGATGTTGTGAAATGCAAATTTTCTTCATTTCTGTTTGTTGATTTGTTAATTTGGTTGTTCTTTGAAATGCAAATTTTGTTTTAAAACTTCCATTGTTGTCGCTGTTTCCTTGTTTGTGGGTTTTGTTTTAAAACTTCCATTGTTGGAGAGTAGTTCTAATGGAGATGGCCACTGAATTGGTTGCTGGAGATGTTAAAGAACTTGAGGCTGTCCAGTTGAGAGATTGAAGGAGAAACAAAGCCATAGAGATTGGAATCTGTTAAGTCGACGGTAACGACTCTCTCCCGATGGCATTAAATTATGGTCCATGAACAAACGGTGGCCAAATTGAAAGTGTTTCCGTTGTCGAGAGCTGCGTTTAGGAATTGAAATCCTTATTTGAGAAAAACAAGTTCATAAAAATCACTGAGCAGTGATGAAGAAGCAGACCAAGAGAGGAAATGAGAAAATTGTGATAGGTGGGGTAAGGGTATAATTATTCAAGGACGATTTTAAAATTAAATTGAACCTTAGGGATGATTTTATATGCAAAAAAAAAGTTGGAGACAAATAAAATTTTTAGCCTAAACTATAGGAGCAAAATCGTACTTAACATTTTATTACACTTCGTCAATCACAGATTAATTTGAAAATGTTTGAACAAGCGGGAGAATAAATGGGAGTTAATAGTGAACAGATAATTAGAAGAAAATGAATAATTACTAAAAGAGTAAAACCCCTCCCCGGTCCCTAACCATTTACGAAATTGACCTGGCGCCCCCTCACGATTGGAAATTAACAACGCGGCCCTTAACCATTCTCTCCGTGTGACCAAAAGGACCTTGTGGTCAGTTTACAGGTAAAAAATAACCGGAAGATCCTACCTGTACCGGTAGCTGTTATACGTGGACTGAGTGTTGTTGATAGGATAGAATCCATCTACACAGTTGATGAGCGGATATTTTATACGCTTTTTGGAGTTAATTTCATATAGTTTTTAGTATGTTTTAGCTAGTTTTTAGTTTATTTTCATTAGTTTTTAGGAAAAATTCATATTTCTGGACTTTACTATGAGTTGTGTGTTTTTCTGTAATTTCAGGTATTTTTCTGGCTGAAATTGAAGGAGCTGAGCAAAAATCTGATTCAGGCTGAAAAAGGACTGCTGATGCTGTTGGATTCTGACCTCCCTGCACTCAAAGTGGATTTTCTGGAGCTACAGAACTCGAAATGGCGTGCTTCCAATTGCGTTGCAAAGTAGACATCCAGGGCTTTCCAGCAATATATAATAGTCCATACTTTGCTCAAGGATAGATGACATAAACTGGCGTTTAACGCCAGTTTTCTGCCCAATTTTGGCGTCTAGCGCCAGAAAATGATTAAAAGTTGGAGTTCAACGCCAGAAATGGATCCAAACCTGGCGTTGAATGCCCAAAATGGCCTTATGCACATGAATTACTTAAATCTCAGCCCCAGCACACACCAAGTGGACCCCAGAAGTGGATCTCTATACCATCTGCTATAGTTTACTCATTTTCTGTAAACCTAGGCTACTAGTTTAGTATTTAAACAACTTTTAGAGACTTATTTTGTATCTCATGACATTTTAGATCTAAACTTTGTACTCTTTGACGGCATGAGTCTCTAAACTCTATTGTTGGGGGTGAGGAGCTCTGCTGTGTCTCAATGAATTAATGCAAGTATTTCTGTTTTCCATTCAAACGCGCTTGTTCCTATCTAAGATGTTCATTCGCCCTTAACTGTGATGGAGGTGATGATCTGTGACACTCATCACCTTCTTCAAACCATGAACGTGTGCCTGACAACCACCTCCGTTCTATATACGATTGAATGAGTATCTCTTAGATTCCTTAACCAGAATCTCCGTGGTATAAGTTAGAACTGATGGCGGCATTCTTGAGAATCCGGAAAGTCTAAACCTTGTCTGTGGTATTCCGAGTAGGATTCAATGATCGAATGACTGTGACGAGCTTCAAACTCGCAAGTGCTGGGCGTTAGTGACAGACGCAAAAGGACGAAGAATCCTATTCCAGTATGATCGAGAACCGACAGATGATTAGCCGTGCTGTGACAGAGCATGTGAGCATATTCTTCACTGAGAGGATCGAATGTAGCCATTGACGACGGTGAACCCCTACATACAGCTTGCCATAGGAGGACGTGCGTGCGTGAACAAGAAGACAGAGGAAAGCAGAGATTCAGAAGACAAAGCATCTCCAAAACTCCAACATATTCTCCATTACTGCATAACAAGTAACCTTTAATCCATGCTCTCTTGTTTATTCGCAATTCAACTGACAAACATAATTGACTTCCTGACTAAGATTTACAAGATAACCATAGATTGCTTCAAACCAACAATCTCCGTGGGATTCGACCCTTACTCACGTGAGGTATTACTTGGACGACCCAGTGCACTTGCTGGTCAGTGGTACGAGTTGTGAAAAGTGTGATTCACAATTTGTGCACCAAGTTTTTGGCGCCGTTGCCGGGGATTGTTCGTGTTTGGACAACTAACGGTTTATTTTGTTGCTTAGATTAGGAAAAATTTCTCTTTTTGTTTAGAGTCTCGTATTATTGTCGTGCTAAAACCTTAGAATCCTTATTTTCTTGTTAAAATCTTTTTCAAAAATAATTTTTCTATTAAATCCTGTGCCAAATTTTAAGTTTGGTGTTTTCTTGTTGATTTCTCTGTGTTTTTCGAAAATTTTAGTTTGGTTTTCTAAAAATTTTAAGTTTGGTGTTCGTCCTTCTGTTCTTGTGTTCTTGTGAATCTTCAAAGTGTTCTTGAGTTTTCCTTGTGTCTTGATCTTAAAATTTTTAAGTTTGGTGTTCCTTAGTGTTTTTCCCTTAAAAATTTTCGAAAACAAGGAGCATCAGATCTAAAAATTTTAAATCTTGTGCTATCTTATTGTTTTCTCTCTCCTCTTTAGATTCAAAAATATCTTTTCTCTCTGTTTTAAAAGCAAATTTTTGAAATCCTATTTTTAAAATTCAGATTTTTATTTCAAAATTTAAAACCTTTTTTTAAAAAAAATCATCATATCCCTTTCAAAACTTCCTAACCACTTTCTCTCTCTCCTCAGTTTTTCGAAATTCTCCACTCATTTTTTATTTATTTTATTTTAATTTATTTCATTTTTGAAATAAATAAATAAATAAATAAATAAAAATATTTTCTCCATTCTACATCATCTCCCTTTCTCCATCATGGACATAAGCGGAAATGAACAGTCCAGGAGGACTCTGGGGTCATATTCTAACCCCTCTACTGCTTCATATGGGAGTAGCATCTGCATACCCTCCATTGGAGTCAGTAGCTTTGAGTTGAATCCTCAGCTCATTATCATGGTGCAGCAAAGTTGCCAGTATTCCAGTCTTCCACAGGAAGAACCTACAGAGTTTCTGGCACAGTTTCTGCAGATTGCTGACACAGTACATGATAAAGAAATAGATCAGGATGTCTACAGACTATTACTATTTCCATTTGCTGTAAAAGATCAAGCTAAGAGGTGGTTGAATAACCAACCTAAGGCCAGCATAAGGACATGGAAATAGCTGACAGAAAAATTCCTGAATCAATACTTTCCCCCAAAACGGATGACACAGCTAAGGCTGGACATCCAAGGCTTTAAACAAGGAGATAATGAATCTCTTTATGATGCTTGGGAGAGATACAGAGAGATGCTACGAAAATGCCCCTCTGAAATGTTTTCAGAGTGGGTTCAGTTAGACATCTTCTATTATGGGCTTGCAGAAGGAGCTCAGATGTCTCTTGATTACTTAGCTGGTGAATCTATCCACATGAGAAAGACAATTGAAGAAGTCCAAGAGCTCATTGATACAGTTGCCAGGAATCAGCATCTGTACCTAAGCAGTGACCCTTCCATGAAAGAAGAGGTCAAAACAGCAACTGCTGAACTCAGTCCTGTAAAACAAGCTGCTGAATTCAATCAGCAATTGGACTTTCTAACAAAGTAGTTAGCCGAATTCAAAGATAGACTACAAGAGACAAGGATGGCTAATATACATATGGACGAACAGTTTAAGCAAACAAAGCAGTAGCTGTCAAGGCAAATAGCAGAAGAATGCCAAGCAGTTTAACTAAGAAGTGGGAAAACATTAAATACCCCACCTCAAGGCAGCAAAAAGCTAAGAAATGAGAAAACCACCCAAAATTCACCTGAGGACAGTAAGAGCCCAGGGAAAAGTAATTCTGGAACTAAAACGCCAGAAAATTGGTGGAAGGCTGGCGCTGAACGCCCAGACCATGCTCAGGACTGGCGTTCAACGCCAGAAATGGGCAAGGATCTGGCGTTGAACGCCCAAAATGGGCAAGATCTGGCGCTGAACGCCCAAAATGGGCACAATTCTGGCATTCAAACACCAGGAGCAGACAAGGAGCTGGCGTCCAGTTTCACTCCAGCTTCTAACTCTGGCACTCAATTGCCAGTGAGGGATCAGACACACACAAATGCTGATAACAACCCCTCTAAAAAGGTTTCTTCAACCACTTCTGTAGGCAATAAACCTACAGCAACTAAGGTTGAAGAATATAAAGCCAAGATACCTTATCCTCAAAAACTCCGGAAAGAGGAGTAGGATAAGCAATTTGCTCGCTTCGCAGATTACCTCAGGACTCTTGAAATAAAGATTCCATTTGCAGAAGCACTTGAGCAAATACCTTCTTATGCCAAGTTCATGAAAGAGATCTTGAGTCATAAAAAGGATTGGAGAGAAACAGAAAGAGTTCTCCTCACTGAAGAATGCAGTGCAGTCATTCTGAAAAGCTTTCCTGAGAAGCTCAAAGACCCTGGGAGTTTTCTGATACCATGCATATTAGAAGGTCAATGCACCAAGACAGCCTTATGCGATCTTGGGGCAAGCATCAACCTAATACCTGCATCCACTATCAGAAAGTTTGGCTTAACTGAAGAAGTTAAACCAACCAGGATATGTCTCCAACTTGCTGATGGCTCCACTAAATACCCATCAGGTGTGATTGAAGACATGATTGTCAGAGTTAGGCCATTCGCCTTTCCCACTGATTTTGTTGTGTTGGAAATGGAGGAGCACAAGAGTGCTACTCTCATTCTAGGAAGACCCTTCCTAGCAACTGGACGATCCCTCATTGACGTCCAACAGGGGGAAATAACCCTGAGAGTCAATGATGATGAGTTTAAGTTGAACGCTGTCAAAGCCATGCAGCATCCAGACACATCAAAAGACTGCATGAAAGTTGATCTTATTGACTCTTTGGTAGAAGAAATCAACATGGCTGAGAGTCTTGAATCAGAGTTAGAGAACATCTTTAAAGATGTTCAGCCTGATTTAGAGGATTCAGAGGACATGAAAGAGCCTCTGAAATTTCTTCTGAAAGAGGAAAAACCTCCTAAACCCGAGCTCAAGCCATTACCACCATCCTTGAAATATGTGTTTCTGGGAGAAGGTGACACTTTTCCAGTGATCATAAGCTCTGCTTTAAATTCACAGGAAGAGGAGGCACTTATTCAAGTGCTAAGGACACACAAGACAACTCTTGGGTGGTCCATAGGTGACCTTAAGGGCATAAGCCCAGCTAGATGCATGCACAAAATCTTATTGGAGGATAATGCCAAACCAGTGGTTCAACCACAGAGGCGGCTAAATCCAGCCATGAAAGAAGTTGTGCAGAAAGAGGTCATCAAACTACTAGAGGCTGGGATCATTTATCCTATTTCTGATAGCCCCTGGGTGAGCCCTGTCCAAGTCGTCCCAAAAAAGGGAGGCATGACAGTGATTCATAATGAAAAAAATGAACTGGTTCCTACAAGAACAGTTACAGGGTGGCGCATGTGTATTGACTACAGAAGGCTCAATACAGCCACCAGAAAGGATCATTTTTCTTTACCATTCATAGACCAGATGCTAGAAAGACTAGCAGGTCATGATTATTACTGCTTTTTGGACGGCTACTCAGGCTATAACCAGATTGCAGTAGATCCTCAGGATCAAGAGAAAACAGCATTCACATGTCCATCTGGAGTGTTTGCTTATAGAAGGATGCCATTTGGGCTATGTAATGCGCCTGCAACCTTCCAGAGATGCATGCTCTCTATTTTCTCTGATATGGTGGAAAAATTTCTGGAAGTCTTCATGGATGACTTCTCAGTATATGGAGACTCATTCAGCTCCTGTCTTGATCACCTGAAACTTGTTCTGAAAAGATGCCAAGAAACCAACCTAGTTTTAAATTAGGAAAAATGTCACTTCATGGTGACTGAAGGGATTGTTCTTGGGCATAAAATTTCAAACAAGGGAATAGAGGTGGATCAAGCAAAAATAGAGGTAATTGAAAAATTACCACCACCTGCCAATGTTAAGGCAATCAGAAGCTTTTTGGGGCACGCAGGATTCTATAGGAGGTTTATAAAGGATTTTTCAAAAATCGCAAAACCTCTAAGCAATCTGCTAGCTGCGGACACGCCATTTGTGTTTGACACAGAGTGCCTGCAGGCGTTCGAAACGCTGAAAGCTAAGCTGGTCACAGCACCAGTCATTTTTGCACCAGACTGGACGTTACCATTTGAGCTAATGTGTGATGCCAGTGATCACGCCATTGGTGCAGTATTGGGACAGAGGCATGACAAGCTTCTGCATGTCATTTATTATGCTAGTCGCGTTTTAAATGATGCTCAGAAAAATTACACAACCACAGAAAAAGAATTACTTGCAGTGGTTTACGCCATTGACAAGTTCAGATCATACTTAGTAGGATCAAAAGTGATTGTGTATACTGATCATGCTGCTCTTAAATATCTACTCACAAAGCAGGATTCAAAACCCAGGCTCATCAGATGGGTGTTGCTTCTGCAAGAGTTTGATATAGAAATAAGAGACAGAAAAGGGACAGAGAACCAAGTAGCTGATCATCTGTCCCGGATAGAGCCAGTAGAAGGGACGCCCCTCCCCTCTCTTGAGATCTCTGAGACTTTTCCGGATGAGCATTTATTTGCCATTCAGAAAACACCATAGTTTGCCGATATTGCAAACTATAAAGCTGTAAGGTTCATACCCAAGGAGTACAACAGGATACAAAAGAAGAAATTAATTACTGATGCAAAGTACTACTTGTGGGATGAACCTTATCTCTTTAAGAGATGTGCAGACGGAATAATCCGTAGGTGTGTGCCTAGAGAAGAAGCACAGAGGATCCTGTGGCATTGCCATGGATCTCAATATGGAGGCCATTTCGGAGGTGAGCGAACAACCACCAAGGTCCTCCAATGTGGCTTCTATTGGCCCACACTCTATAAAGATTCCCGAGAGTTTGTACGTAACTGTGACAGTTGCCAAAGAGCTGGTAATCTGCCTCATGGTTACGCCATGCCTCAACAAGGAATCTTGGAAATTGAGTTGTTTGACATATGGGGAATTGACTTCATGGGACCTTTCCCACCATCATACTCAAACACTTATATTCTGGTGGCAGTTGACTATGTATCAAAATGGGTTGAAGCCATTGCCACACCCACCAATGATACTAAGACAGTGCTGAAGTTCCTCCAGAAACATATCTTTAGCAGGTTTGGTGTCCCTAGAGTACTAATCAGTGATGGGGGCACTCACTTCTACAATAAACAGCTTTGCTCTGCCATGGTTCGGTATGGAATTTGCCACAAGGTAGCTACTCCATATCATCCACAAACTAATGGGCAAGCTGAAGTCTCTAACAGAGAATTAAAGAGAATCCTAGAACGGACAGTAAATACCCGTAGAAAGGATTGGGCACGGAGCTTGGATGATGCTCTGTGGGCTTACAGAACAGCATTCAAGACCCCTATAGGGACCTCTCCATACCAACTCGTGTATGGTAAGGCATGTCACCTGCCCGTGGAACTGGAACATAAAGCCTACTGGGCAACCAGATTCCTAAACTTTGATGTCAAATTAGCAGGAGAAAAATGATTGCTCCAGCTAAATGAGCTAGAGGAATTCAGATTCACAGCTTTCGAAAATGCCAAGCTTTATAAAGAGAAATAAAAAAAGTGGCATGACAGAAAGCTGTCATCTAGAATCTTTGAACCAGGACAGAAGATTCTGTTGTTTAACTCTAGACTCAGGCTATTCCCTGGGAAACTGAAATCCCGGTGGAAGGGACCATACGTGATTACAAGTGTATCACCATATGGTTATGTGGAGCTTCAAGATATTGATTCTGATAAGAAGTTCATTGTCAATGGACAGAGAATTAAGCACTATCTTGAAGGCAACATTGAGCAAGAGTGCTCAAGGCTGAAGCTAGATTAAAAGCTCAGCAAGGTCCAGCTAAAGACAATAAAGAAGCGCTTGCTGGGAGGCAACCCAGCCATGGGGCAATAATCCTCTAAGCATTTTGCCCTATTTTTATTTTTATTTGTTTATATAAAGTTCACTGACACTAAGGTGAAGAATCATTTAAGTCCACAGAGTTACAGAAGGACTCGGCACATAAAACAGAGAAAAAGAGCTCACTGGCAAGAAAACGCCAGTAAAAGTGTATTTTGGGCGTTCAACGCCCAAAATGGGCATCCACTGGGCGTTGAACGCCAGTAATAGTAGCAATTTGGGCGTTCAACGCCAGAAATGGGCACCCACTGGGCGTTAAACGCCAGTAATGGCAGCAGCTGGGCGTTGAACGCTCAGGAGAGCAGCATTTGGGCGCTGAACGCCCAAAACAGGCAGTGTTTGGGCGTTCAAACGCCAGGATGGCAGGGAGGAGACAAAACTCATTTTTATTCAAATTTTTTCATTCTAAATCTTGATTTTCATACTTCAATACATGATTTCTTGCATAAACATGTTAAGAACCTTGATTTCTAAATTCCATAATTTCTAAAAACCCTACCCTAAAAATATCAACTGTATTTTAATCCATAAGCACCAGACCTCTTTGCAAATTCAATCCAACTCTTTTCAATACTTTTTTTACAAATATATCTTTTCAACTCATCAATATCTTTTTCAAAACCTCCACTTTATCTTTTTCAAAAATTAAATCTATCTTAAAAATCTTTCATATCCTCTCAATTTTAAACTATATCTTCTCTTATCATATCTTCTATCTTATCTTTTCCAATTAAATCTTTTTATCATATCTTTATCTCTTTTTTTCGAAAACCCACCCCCCCTATAAATTTGAGTTCGGCCTCCCTCCTCTCCCATCAACAATTGCACCTAGCTCTCCTTCTATCCCTCTCCTTTCTTTTCTTTTGCTTGAGGACAAGCAAACCTCTAAGTTTGGTGTGTTTATCCGCGATCACTAAGATCATGGCCCCCAAAGGAAAATAACCCACTCCAAGAGGCAAGAAAGAGAGCATTCCAAAACCACTTTGGAATCAAGGGAAGTTCTTATCTAAAGAACATTCGGACCATTATAACAAAATAATGGGTCTGAGATCAGTGATCCCGAAAGTTAGATTCGATCTGAAAGAAGATGAATATCCGGAGATCCAGGAGCAAATTTGAATCAGGAACGGGGAAGTCCTAGCTAATCCTGAAACGAAGGTGGGAAGGAATATGATCCAGGAGTTCTATGCTAATATGTGGCAGACTGACAAGCAAAAACTATCTGGAACTGCCTTCTATGAATATCGGACCATGGTCAGAGGAAAGATTGTTCATACCACCCCTGACAAGATCAGAGAGATCTTAAAGCTACCTCAGCTGAAAGATGATCCAGATTCCTTCAACAGGAGAATGATGAGAACAGACAAGGGTCTGGATAAGATTCTAGAGGACATATGTATCCCTGGAGCCAGGTGGACCACCAACACAAAGGGTGTCCCAAATCAACTCAAGAGAGAAGATCTCAAACCAGTCGCCAGAGGATGGCTGGACTTCATTGGGCATTCTCTGTTGCCTACTAGCAACCGTTCTGAAGTCACAATTAAAAGAGCAGTGATGATCCATTGCATCATGATGGGAAAGGAAGTGGAAGTTCATCAGCTGATCTCAGCTGAACTCTACAAAATTGCTAACAAAAATTCTAAGGAGGCCAGGTTGGCTTATCCAAGGGTGATATCGCTGCTCTGCAAGGATGCTGGAGTAAGGATGGGAATAACTGAGTACATCTCAGTTGAGAAACCAATCACCAAGGCATCAATGGAAAAACAACAAGCGCAGGAGGATCCCACCAAGAAGAAAACGCAGGAATTCCTCCCAGAAATCCCTCAATCTGAATATTGGGATTATCTTGAGACGTCTATCACCAATATACGGGAAGCTATGGAGCAAATAATAAAAGAACAGAAGGAACACAGTCAAATTCTTACCTATATGTTTAAAGAACAAGAGGAGCAAGGGCGTGACTTAAGGGACTTGAAGCGCCAGAAGTTATCTCTTGCAGGACCGAGCACCCCAAGGATCAGAGGAACCCCTGTTCCCCCAGAATAAAGGTTGTTAAATTCCAATTTCTGCTTTAAATCTGTGATAGTGTCATTAGAAAAGTTCACCTTAGGAGTCATATAGTAGTAATTAGTATCTATTTTGATCTTATCTCCAATTAAGCTATAGTTTATTTTTCTCATCATCAGCAAACATGAATAAAATAGTAGATCTTTTGAATAAGAGGCAATAAAATTTCGAGTTTTAATAAGAGAAATTCTAATTAGTTACATGTGGTGGCAATACTTTCTGTCTTCCGAATGAATGCTTGAACTGTGCATATGTCTTTTGAATTTGTTGCTTAAGACTGTTAAATATGTTGGCTCTTGAAAGAATGATGAACATGAGACATGTTATTGATAATCTGAAAAATCATACAAAAGATTCTTGAAGCAAGAAAAAGTAGGAAAAAAAAAGCAGAAAAAGTCAATAGCCCTTAAAACCAAAAGGCAAGGGTAATAAAAAGGATCCCAAGGCCTTGAGCATCAGTGGATAGGAGGGCCTAAGGGAATAAAATCCCGGCCTAAGCGGCTAAACCAAGCTGTCCCTAACCATGTGCTTGTGGCGTGAAGGTGTCAAGTGAAAACTTGAGACTGAGCGGTTAAAGTCAAGGTCCAAAGCAGAAAGAAGAGTGTGCTTAAGAACTCTGGACACCTCTAATTGGGAACTTTAGCAAAGCTGAGTCACAATCCAAAGGGTTCACCCAATTATGTGTCTGTGGCATTTATGTATCCAGTGGAAATACTGGAAAACAAAGTGCTTAGGGCCACGGCCAAGACTCATGAAATAGCTGTGTTCAAGAATCATCATACTGAAATAGGAGAATCAATAACACTATCTGAATTCTAAGTTCTTATAGATGCCAATCACTCTGAGCTTCAATGGATAAAGTGAGATGCCAAAACTGCTCGGAAGCAAAAAGCTGCTAGTCCCGCTCATCTAATTAGAATCTGAGCTTCACTCAAAAACTCTGAGATATTATTGCTTCTCAACCTATTAGTCTTCTATTTTATTTGTCTAGTTGCTTGAGGACAAGCAACAGTTTAAGTTTGGTGTTGTGATGAGCGGATATTTTATACGCTTTTTGGAGTTAATTTCATATAGTTTTTAGTATGTTTTAGCTAGTTTTTAGTTTATTTTCATTAGTTTTTAGGAAAAATTCATATTTCTGGACTTTACTATGAGTTGTGTGTTTTTCTATAATTTCAGGTATTTTTCTGGCTGAAATTGAAGGAGCTAAGCAAAAATCTGATTCAGGCTGAAAAAGGACTGCTGATGCTGTTGGATTCTGACATCCCTGCACTCAAAGTGGATTTTCTGAAGCTAAAGAACTCGAAATGGCGTGCTTCCAATTGCGTTGGAAAGTAGACATCCAGGGCTTTCTAGCAATATATAATAGTCCATACTTTGCTCAAGGATAGATGACGTAAATTGGCGTTCAACTCCAGTTCTCTGCCCAATTCTGGCGTCCAGCGCCAGAAAAGGATTAAAAGTTGGAGTTCAACGCCAGAAATGGATCCAAACCTGGCGTTGAACGCCCAAAATGGCCTTATGCACGTGAATTACTTAAATCTCAGCCCCAGCACACACCAAGTGGGCCCCAGAAGTGGATCTTTATACCATCTGCTATAGTTTACTCATTTTCTGTAAACCTAGGCTACTAGTTTAGTATTTAAACAACTTTTAGAGACTTATTTTGTATCTCATGACATTTTAGATCTAAATTTTGTACTCTTTGACGGCATGAGTCTCTAAACTCCATTGTTGGGGGTGAGGAGCTCTGCTGTGTCTCGATGAATTAATGCAAGTATTTCTGTTTTCCATTCAAATACGCTTGTTCTATCTAAGATGTTCATTCGCGCTTAACTGTGATGGAGGTGATGATCTGTGACACTCATCACCTTCCTCAAACCATGAACGTGTGCCTGACAACCACCTCCATTCTATATACGATTGAATGAGTATCTCTTAGATTCCTTAACCAGAATCTCCGTGGTATAAGCTAGAACTGATGGCGGCATTCTTGAGAATCCGGAAAGTCTAAACCTTGTTTGTGGTATTCCGAGTAGGATTCAATGATCGAATGACTGTGACGAGCTTCAAACTCGCAAGTGCTGGGCGTTAGTGACAGACGCAAAAGGACGAAGAATCCTATTCCAGTATGATCGAGAACTGACAGATGATTAGCCATGCTGTGACAGAGCATGTGAGCATATTCTTCACTGAGAGGATGGGATGTAGCCATTGACGACGGTGAACCCCTACATACAGCTTGCCATAGGAGGACGTGCGTGCGTGAACAAGAAGACAGAGGAAAGCAGAGATTCAGAAGACAAAGCATCTCCAAAACTCCAACATATTCTCCATTACTACATAACAAGTAACCTTTAATCCATGCTCTCTTGTTTATTCGCAATTCAACTGACAAACATAATTGACTTCCTGACTAAGATTTACAAGATAACCATAGATTGCTTCAAACCAACAATCTCCGTGGGATTCGACCCTTACTCACGTGAGGTATTACTTGGACGACCCAGTGCACTTGCTGGTCAGTGGTACGAGTTGTGAAAAGTGTGATTCACAATTTGTGCACCAACAGTCATCAAAAACGCTGCAGTTTTGATTCCAGTTCTTAATAAGAGCAATCCCAAATGTTATTGTGAACCCTAGATATCAAATCTTACCTTGCCGTCAGTGATGAACACGGAAGAACATTCATCAGATTCAATCCGTCGTTCATGGAAAGAGAAGTCGATCGGAGTTTCAAGCAACAACTCTGGCAATGTTGGCATGGCAAGGAAGAAGTTCACACATCCAAGCTGTTATTGTGGAGCTCATGCGATTCTCTTTGAATCGACCACATCAAATAATCCAAATAGGTTGTTCTTTCGTTGAAGTTATTTCAAGGTACATTAGGGTTTATTCCATCTTACAATCTTCTCTGTAATTAGGTTGATTAAAAAAAAATTGTTCATAATTGTAGACTCCTTCAACGCATTGCAAATATTTTAAGTGGCTGGATGAGCTGATAACTGAGTCTGGCTATACAGTGGTAGAAGTTCAAAAGACGGAAGTTCATGGGAGATTGAAGGAGTTGGAGGACAAAATTAAAGAGATGGAGATTAAGCTATATGATGGAGTTCATGGAAGAAGATACAGTAGACAGAATAGATGCATTATCATGGCATTTTTCATTGTTGTTGTTGGTGAAATTTTTATTACTGCACTTCAGCCTAATAGGATGTAAAAAAATTGTAAATTATTTTGGATGTTGATGTTATGAACTAGATGCACATTAAGGATGATGACTGTGATGTTAAATTGTTGAATTTTAATGATAGAAATGTTGTTCTGGTTTAAATTGTAAGTAACCTTGTGACAATTTTTGAGTGTTTAATCAATTGAAGTATGTTTTCATACAATGTCATTGAACGAAGAATAAACCAGATCCAGCATGCAATCAAAATCTTTAGACTGAAACACAAAATATCATAATATATAAAAAGTTGCAGAACACCTACATGGCATGACACCTACATGGCATTACATGTTATGCCCTGGTAAGTACACAAAACAGATAATCTAAATTGTTCAAGTACTAGAAGTTCTAAAATACTAGACCAATGTTAGGCAGAGTTTGCAATCAGATGTAATTTACAAAATACTATCCAAAATACTAGCCAAAACTATCTAATCTTCATTTTTTCCGTGGAGCTTTAAAAGGGGGTGCAGTGGAGCCAACTTCTTTAAAGCTTAGTGGTGCTCCGAAGGTTGGTGCCTTGATTCTTTGTTTGAGTCCTGGTGTTGGGATGAATTGGAACAACCTAGCTGCCGTGTCAGCACTAGTTGCTGCCTGTGTCTCGAGAGAAATGCCAATGGATGTAGTTGATCTTGTAGCCATCCTTGGTTGGGTTAGTGGGGCTTGGTTTGTGGGCACAGTGGGTGGAAGTAATGGCCCATGAACCTGAGATGTCAATGGCTTACGAATTGGCTGTTTCTTCCGGAAGGGTGCAGGAATCTGTGGACCATTCATCATATTTTGCAAGACATGGTTGGTTGCAGTTGGGGTTGGGCCTGGGGCAGTTGGACTAGGTACAGCTGGGTTTGGTGCAAGTGATTCATCACCATTTTCACCAGTTTGTCCATTAATGTCTTCAGCCTGCTTTTTTTACCAACAATAATGAAAATTAGATTTCTCATAAGGTAGACTAAAATTTCAGCCACAATGTTATATTGATCACTACTATTACCTCATTCGTAGGAGCAGATTGTGACATTGGAATTTCTACTCCTGCCTGTGGAAGGGTCACTGGAGTAACATTTCTTGGTAACTTCTTCTTATGCTTTCTTGCCTTAGCCTATAATTTATGCACAAGTTAAGGGTTAGCCTATTTTATGCCACACCATAAACAGGAGAACACTAATTAGTCAAGAACTTACGATAGGATCTATGACCACAGAGGGAGCAGCACCAGATTTAGGTGTAACAGTAGCTTGGTTATCACCCTGTAATCCATTGTAAGAAATTTAGGACACATAAACCCCTCATTAAACCATTTATAAGACTCATAAACCCCTCATTAAACTATTTTCTAGACACGTAAACCCCTTCGATACTCACGTTAATAGACATTTAAATCCTTGTAACTCCTAATACGAGCCTAAGTATTGTACTTTTGCATTTCTTGGCTTCTTCTTCTTTGGCTGCCAATTGGGATCCCTTGGAGCTCCCTTACATGTCTTGTAATAGTGACCTTTTTCCCCGCACTTGCTACATGTCACCTCGAAGGCCTTTTTTACCTTGTTCCCTGTTAGTTGGTTCTCAGAGACAGGATCAGTAGTTCTTCTCTTCCCTGTTAGTTGCTCCCTTACATGTCTTGTAATAGTGACCTTTTTTCACACAATAGACACACAATCATTTGATTACTAATTCAGATGGGCATCAATTCACTAATCAACAAAAAATCAACTACCAGCACAAAAGTAATTATCAACACACCATCAATTAACACATTAATAATTAACATACCTTCTGCTGATCCGAAATAAAATTTCATCCATATTCAGTGCAAGAGCCTAGGTCCTCCTGGAGGAGAGTTAGGAACCACTTCCATGTGTCAGTACATTCACTATCAACCACAGCGTAAGCAATGACGAAAAAGTGGTTGTTAGCGTCTTGAGCAACGGCTGAAAGGAGATGTCCACCAAAATAACCCTTTAGGTGACAGCCATCTAGCCCGATTAAAGGACGACATCCTGACTTGAACCCACACTTGCATGCATCCAATGATATGTATAGCTTGTCAAACACAGGTGGTGACTCAGGTTGGAGGATCACATCTACTATAGATGTTGACCCTGGATTACTCCTATGAAGCTCAGACAAGTAATCTCTAACCTTCCTAAATTGCTCGTTTTCATTTCCTATAACCTCCTCTCTGGCTGCCTTCAAAGCTCTCAATATCATTTTATAGTGGATATGCACATTATAGTCCTCTTTCATGTGCTCTAAAGCCTCCTTAGGTGATAGCTGCGGCTGTGTGAGCAACCTCTTCACTAACTTGCTTGTAACCCATGATCTACTTGTCATGTTGCTTGTCAAATTTCTCCCACAAATGTGCTCCTTAACATATGTTTTGACTTGAAAACATAGTTCCTGGCTGTTCCAGGAAGTTAGGATTAGCCAAGGACAGCCCTCTTCCGCACACTTTGCTCTCACTCTATGCTTTTCATTTTTTAAATACTCTAACTCTTTTCCTTCAAAAACAAACATGTCCTTCAATGCTTGCTTGAATTGTGCCATGGTGTCAAACATTTCTCCAATTTCGAAATCCACATCACCATAACCAGTGTCATCATCAAATTCATGAAATTTAGGCTTTCTACCCTCATCATCAGAAGAAATTGGAGAGTTGAATGCTTCTGATTCATACTGATATGGCTTGTCAATGTCAGAATCTATCTCTTCCACAATGGGCTCATCATTGTCACCTGCTCCATGCACTACATTTGGGCTTTCATCCTCTCCAGCCTGTTGCCCTTGCCTTGGCCCATTAAGACCCTCATCCCTATCCAGTATATGCCTTCTTGTCCTCCCTACATATCTCTTATTCTTTTTCTTCTTCATTTTAGGAGATAGGCCATCATCATCATTAATTTTTTCCTTCACAGGTGTCACAGTTTTCTTCTTAGGTGTTGCTCTCTTCTTCTTAGGTGTCATTTTCTTCTTTTTGGGTGTGTCCTTCTTACTATTTTTTCTTGACCTTAACTCCTCACTACTACTGCTGCTTAGTGTTTCATAACCAGGTGGGGGAGGCTTATAAACCTCATCTTCAGCGCTCTCATAGCCATCATCAGTGGAGGAATCATTCAAGTCTACAGGAGCAGCCCCTGCTTCATCCACATCTGGCTGCCTCATATGATGCTCAAAATACACATGCAACTCATCAGTTTCTAAATTTGCCATCTTGTTATCACACATCTGGTTAATTTCTTTGTCACCTTTTAAAATGTGGAGGCCAGCCTCTAGGTAAGGGGCACTGGGGTCTTGCCAATACATAGCCTTGTACTCTGTATATCCTAACCCTTTGAACATCTCCTCAAAATCCTTAAAATTAACAAAGTCAATGTCCAACTTGGGGAATTTCTCCACCTTACCACCAAGGTAGCTGAGCATAAAATTATCGTCTCTCTCAAACCACCCCCCATGGTGAAATACTGGTATAATCTCAACAGCCATCTGCAATATATAAACTTCACTCAGTAACCCATAAATAAATTATTATTAACATACATTAATATACTCAAAACAAACAAAAAAACTTTACTCCAAGTGATGACCCAACCCTAGTGAAAGTGACTGTTCTTCACAAATGTAAAAAAGTACGCATATCATACTTTATGGTGGTCCATGGTAACAATACTTCCTTCGGATAAACAAATGAAGGACCACAGTAATGTCGTTAACAAACGGTAGTACAAACTCACCTCTAAAAACGGAAGTGCGGCTCCGTCAGTAGCACGTCACCACCTCCGTCAGCAAACGCCACGTTGCTGCACAGTTACGTCGTCCTCGCCGGCTCTCTTTCGTCATCGTTTCTGACGGGAAGACTAACATTCTCTAGGGTTTACGGTAATTCTTTGTGTGGATGAGGGCAAAGAGTGAGAGCGTGTCATACTTCAGGGAGAGAATGAGGAATGTATGTTAGAATCTGAATCCATTGTGCATCAAAACGACAACGTTTTTTATGACTGTGCAAGGACCCAATTGTCTCATCAAATCGTTTGAATCCACGTCAGATAGTTACCGTTACATGTAGGATTTCTCGGTTACATTTCACGGAGAGGGTCCTTTTGGTCACACGGAGAGAATGGTTAAGGGCTGCGTTGTTAATTTCCAATCGTGAGGGAGCGACAGGTCAATTTCGTAAATGGTTAGGGACCGGGGAGGGGTTTTACTCTTACTAAAATTAAATTAAATGGAATGCCAATAGATAAAATGATTAACTTAAATATTAATAATTGATATTTTAGATGTTTAATTATTCTGTGGTCTCTATAATTTTATCAAAATTTTAATTAGATTCTTATATTTTTTATAATTAGGTCCTTATACCATATTAGATTTTATAATTAAATTTTTACTGTGACAAAAATATTAGAATTAACGGAATATTCTGTTAAATAAAATACAATATTCAATAAAATGTTAGACATATTTATTTTGTTTAGAGAAATATTTTGTTACTTCCAATATTTTTTTACAGTGGTGACTTAATTACAAAATCTGATATGATATAGGGACCCAATTGAAAATAAAAAAGTATAAAGACCTAATTAAAAATTTAGTGAAACTATAGGGGCTGATAGAATAATTAAACCTATTTTAAAAATGACAGTAAAATAAATGCGGTATAGCAGTCCATCCCTCAGGCTCACGAGGACGAACTGCTCTAATACCATAATATAACATCCTATCATTCAGATTCTTATACTCGAGTCGAAAGTCAATGATAATAAGGTGGTACGACTCAAAGGTAGAATTGTAATACATATATACTTAGAAGAATTTATTAAACAAGAAGCCTGAAAAAGGAGTAAAAGAAAATTGCGAGCGCAAACACACATGTAACGAATATCGCGTGTTCGGTAAAGCAGAAAAAATAAAATCTTAAAGAAAGAATAGAGTAAAGACAGATTATGTATATAAATATATAATAACCACTAGTCACAACTTGCGAAGTTTAGGTCGGCTAGGGTTACAGCAGCAAAACCAATTGATAACAGTTCCTATCTCTCCCAATACATCCTAGCCTCTACAGGCATGTTTTCAAAATAAATATATACATATACATCACTAAGGTTTTCCAAAATAAAGAGGAAAAATTCTAAACAAAATACAAAATAGAAATTGAGACAAACTTTGCCGTCCTCCAGACGAATCACAGCTCACTGCTAAACACTAGCACCTGTATCTAAAAACAAAGATACATACAGAATGAGAACCCACCCCATGGGTTTTCAGTATAGTAAAGTGTCAAATAAATATAACATAAAGTAAGAGGAACTCTCTAAGTAATCTTAGCCTCTTTTACCAAAATATTTTCATCTTAGGTTCTCGCTAATCCATAAACAAGCAACTATATTAGGAGACTCTAATCTAATTCACCTTCATTAATAATTTTACACTAATTCTCCATAATTCACATAGAACAACCCTCAGCGTCAGCCGACACCAGCATGAGGGACCTCTCAGTTGTGCAATCACAAGCAATGCAAACAAGTAATACACAAGTAGATTCAAGTAAAGCAATTAGCATATAATCATGTAATATATAAAATTAGGCAAACCATTACAATTAA
Organism: Arachis ipaensis; assembly: GCF_059453495.1. Classification (NCBI taxonomy): domain Eukaryota; kingdom Viridiplantae; phylum Streptophyta; class Magnoliopsida; order Fabales; family Fabaceae; genus Arachis; species Arachis ipaensis. Next base: position 148,207,680 of record NC_142444.1, read on the forward strand.
GCAAACCCAACCAAAGCAATCAAATGCAAATTATGCATGTCTACCCTATAGCCAATGAGCTCATCTGTCGGTTGTACAACCAAACACGACATGTCCAGTAGCTAACCCGGATATCGTCTCTCAACATGAAGGGAATCCTCAACCTTCCTGGAGGAAATTCTCAACCTACCATTCAGAGAGAGACTGTGATGTAAAGATAGAGAATCCTCAACCTAACTCATTCACACCACAGCCAGGAATCAAATCGAAGGGAATCCTCAACCTTCTCCATTCAATTTCCCGTTGTAGCAAGAGAGGAAATCCTCAACCGGCTTGTCCACCGAAACAAGAAAAGGAATCCTCAATCTCATCTTGTTCATCACAACAAGAGAGAGAATCCTCTATCTAAGCTTGCCTATCAATGAGTAGGATCCAACCACCGTCCTCACCATTTCAATTCAAAACTCATTTCAATGCAACACAAACAAACATACCCAAATTTTGAATTAATAATTACAGAACTAAACCGAAGGAAATCCTGGACCTTCTATCCAACTCTCTAGTACAACAAGTGAGGGAATCCTCAAACTCAACTTGTTTATCACAGCAAATGAGAGAATCCTCAATCTCAACTCACCTTTTTGTGAGCGGAATAACACCACCGTCCTCATAACATAAATCTTATTGCCTCTTTAATCATAATCCCAACACGAGAGAGGGAATCATCTACCTCAAATTGCCTATTCATTCATTTTCTCAGTTAATTTCATATTCGATCAGTTTATTACTCATAAGCCTTCATCATTAATTCATTTTCTAACTCCTCAACCTCTTTCAATATCAATATCGCTTTCTTCACATGTGTGTACTCATTTCAAAACCTAGCACGAGAGAGAGAATCCTCAACCTCAACTCGTTTATTCAGTTCGAGATATAGTGCCGTCACACTTCTTAATCATAATCTCGTCAAAATCGTCACTCACGTATATAATGTATAACTCGGAGGGAATCCTCAACCTCCCAAATCTGTCATCATTCACCAATTGTCAATAACTTAGACTCATCGTTCATTTCGCTCATCATCATTATCATTCTCATCATACTCAATCATAATCAATCTCCATCATCTCTCATTATCATAACCCTTCTCATCTTACTTAATCATAGTCAATTCATCATCATCTCTCCTCGTCAAAATCATTCTCATCATTCGCAATCAATGCTAAATCCTAGTCAATGCTAAATCCTCACTTCTAACTTCTCTACTTTCTATTTTACCAGCTCTAGACTCATAACAGAACTTGCAGAAGTTTGAAAGGCTAGAAGAATGTTTGAAAGATTTAAAAACACAATTTCAAAAAAAAACTGGGGGTCATGCATACGCATGCCTCATCCGCGTACGCATAAGTGTCGAGATTGCCGATGGCGCTGACTATAGTCGCGTACACGGGGGTGTTGGCAGCAACATAGGCTCGTGTACGCAAGACACTTCTGCGTACGCGAGAGTTCAAATTTTTCAAAAGTCGCGTACGCGAGAGTAATGAGCAGAGCCCTATACCCGCATCGCGTGACATGTCTGCGTACGCATGTTTATCAGTTTTCAGAAAGCCGCTATGCTGCAGAAATTCAGTTTTTTACCCCAAACTTTGAAATCTTATAACTTTTTTTCACAAAATTCATTTTTCAACTATTATTTAACCATTGGAAAGATTGTTGAATAAACTCATATAAAAATCTACTTTTGTTAAAGTCTCAACTCCGAGGATTGAGTTACGGCCCGTCAAAGTTGGATAAAAATCTTTTTTTTTTACCAAAAACTCTACACTTTTAATTTTATACTAATTCTCAATCCCCTTGCATTTGACACCCAAAACCATTATCTCTATTTCAATACCATACTCAAATCAAACCATATCTAATCCACACAACACTATATCATTCATTAATTATCTTTTTCGACAATTTTTCAATTCAAACACACCTTAAATATTGAACACAATTTCCAAACATTAATCACTCTAAATTTATTGTCACCATCATAATCATAATCACACCATTCACAATTACATCAATTCACTTATTTCATATTGTCAAAACTTACCCAGACTCACCCATTCACGGCCTCCGACCCAATCTATTTCAATACCCAATTCATAATTATCAATAATATCATTATAATAAATCATCTATAAAATTCAATCAACAACATACATTCTATCATAACATTCACACTAAACCAATAAAAACCAACCACACCAAAATTCAACAATATTCTAAGGTCACCTGACCTAGGACTTTATGTCACATTACATGGCATTTAAATAAAATTTAAATTGTACCTTGATGACGGCGGTTCATACCTAAAACTTGGATTTTTTGCCCCAACAACACCCAAACTCTAAACAAGCCACCAAGATTCATCCAAAAGCTCCGCAAGCCAAATTCAAGCTCCCAATGTGTACCAAAATCATCCAACAATTCTAATGTAACCAATTCACACATATATCAACCTAGGATTCATAAAATTTGATAAACCACAAGGGTTTAGAGGTTTCTTACCTTAACCCATAGAAATTATTAATAAAGTCCAGTTATAGCTCATACTAGAGCAACCCTAAACCATCAAAACCATGAAAAACTCAATAACCCAAAGCCAAAAATACAAATTCTATTAGGCAGAGAATTAGGTATGGTTTCAAATTACTCACCACTTTGTTCGATTAGAATCGAAGATGATGAGCTGGAGCTCTGAAGAGAAAGTTATGGAGCTTTGAAGATCAAAGGAGGCTAGAACTTTTGTGTTTCTTCTTTTCTCTCTTCCTCAACCATGTTGCTCTCTCAAAAAAGGGAGAAGAATGTTTGAGTTGTGCTGAAATGGGGCTTATATATATGTGGACTTGGATCCACTTAGGCCCGACTCACTCGATTTAGCCCGCTGGTCCAATCTTGGGCCAAAATCTTTAAGATTGGTGTTTTAATTTGAATTTTAATTATTTTTCTCAAAATTATAAATTATACTTTCTTGATCTTTCTGGCTCATAATTAACTTTTTCATTCACAGTATTGGACAATCTAAACTGGTACTACCGGTTAATTTTTCAATACGCATCCTTATGCATTTTTCCACATAAAAGTATATTTTTTCACTTAAAAAAATCTTTCAAATCCAAATATCACATTTAGATTTTCAAATTATGATTCTAAATTTTTCACCCCGTTGGCCCTATTTAATTAATTATTTATTTAATTTTTGTTTAATTAAAATTTTATAGTGTGTGTCAAGTGCTGTGATTGATTTGTATGTATGCGTGTTTCCAAAAGAAAAAAAAAAGAATTTTCAGTTTTTCAAAGAAAAAGCGATATGATTTTCGGGTAAAGGCTCCTACTTCTTATATGTATATATATAGAAGTCAGTCGTAATATCCTCGTTATTAGAGTGGCACAGTTAGAAGCGTGATGTTCTGGTAGTAAGGGTGTTACAAAATTGGTCCAACAATGGCCAACATCCTTTCTACTTTTCTTTGCACCTGAAAAACTAACAACACAATCTCTAAGGCTGAATTTCACAATACACGATTTGTGGCCAACAAATGCATCTTATTCTTGGCCACTAAATTATTCTCCAAAAATAATAAATTTTAAGGAAACCTAGTGAGTTAATTAATTAGACTTTATCATTTTATTATCTTGTTATCTAATAAATTAATTATTAGTCATTTTTGGGATTTATTTTCATAGATAAAGAAGTTGGAATCTCAATTAGAAATTGATTGGTCAAATCTAATGACATAAAATGCCATAGTTATTTTTTGTCAAAGTAAGAGGAAGGACATGAAACTTGTAGCCTTTTAAAGTTTAATCAATTTCAATATTTTAAAATGGTCATTACTATTAAAAATAAGTTGCACATCCAGAGTGTATTCGAGAATATTAGGTTAGGCCTTGATATCATTACGACTTATAATCGTGTTGTGCATAAACTATCAGAGTAACATAATTTTACATGTGTATCCAATTATGTAATGCTACATCAACACTTTTATATTAACTGCATCAATAGTAATAAAAAAATCAAATGTTAATTTTTGTTCTAGTAGAAAATTAGAATTGGTTCTTGGCGTTTTAATAACTTTATATAAATTTTGTGAACAACAACTATGAGTCAATTTAGTTTTTAGACACGAATCAAAATTCATTTCTTTATGAATATATTAATAAAGATTTTTATTCAGCTTATGAACAACAACTATGATTTATATTAATAGAGATTTTTTTTGTTCTAGTAGAAAATCAGAATTGGTTCTTGGCGTTTTAATAACTTTATATAAATTTTGTGAACAACAATTATGAGTCAATTTAGTTTTTAGACACGAATCAAAATTCATTTCTTTATGAATATATTAATAGAGATTTTTATGCAACCTATGACCTCTAATATTAGAAAAAAAATGTGGTAAAATTAATAGAATATATATTAAAAAATGTATAATGAAGATAACACATTTGGAGCGTAATATACTATTCTCTTGCATTTGATATTGTAATTTGCTGTGCTATTTTATCTCAATATAACATCCTCGAGTAATTTGTTTTAGAAAAGTGTTGAGGGAATAAGTAAGAACTATATATTATAATCAAGAAAAAAAGACAAAATTAAATCGAAAAAAATTATGATTGAAGAAAAATCATACTTCTAAGAGTAGCTTCTATTCTCTTTTATGCCTGTTACAAGTAAGTCCTTTCTTATTTTGTATATATGATTGATCTATGAATAAAAAGTAATGTTTGCTTATTCAATTCTATAAATGCATTACTCTGACTTGATGGATTAATGTTGATACTCTATTTATAGCGAGGAGAATCATCCCTCTTTATATCCAACTTTCTAAGATTTCATAATATAGTGAGTCTTCATTATTTTTCATAATATACTACTTGCATCTTCATTTTATGCTACTAATGTGTTTATTAATTCTTTAAATTGGTTCAACATGGCCAACATCTTTTCTACTTTTCTTTATACTTGAATAAATGTGTCTTATCTTTGGCCACTAAATTATTCTCAAGAAACAAAAAGTTTTAAGGAAGTCTGGAGCATTAATTAATTAGATTTTATCAATTTTCGTTTATCTTGTTATCTAATTAGTTAATTATTAATCATTGTTTTGATTTATTATCATAGATAATGAGTTTAGAATATTAATTAGAGATTGAATGGCCAAATTAAATAAACATAAAATGTCATACTTATTTTTGTCAAACCAATATAAAAGATACAGAACTTGAAGTCTTGCTAAGTTTAATCGATTTCAATATTTTAGATTGGCCATTACTATTAAAATGGGTTAGACATCCAAAATGTACTCGAGAATATTGGGTTGGGTCTGGATATCGCTACAACTTATAATTATGTTGACATTGTCAATGCAATAAAGTTTAAGATTTGTTAGGTTGAGCTTGAACTTGTATGCATAAACTATCAGAGTAACATTAATTTTACACGTGTATCCAATTATGTAATGCTACATTAGCACTTTATCATGTGCTTATTCTGATTATTTGACTACTTTCGAATTCTTATGTTTTAGCTTATAAGATTTTATTTTTATGTAGGCTATGGCCTCCAAAGTTAGAAAAAAAAATAATGAAAATAATAAAATAAATATTAAAAAAATGTTTAGTTAAGATAAGACATTTGGAGAGTAATATACTATTTTTTTGCATCTGATATCAAAGAATTACAAATTGACGAGTGCCATTTAATCTCGTTACAAGGTATTCGAGTAATTTGCTTTTGAAAAATGTTGAGGTAATAAATATGAACAATATATTATAATCATAAAAAAATGATAAAATTAAACAGAAAAAAATTTATTTTTATGATTGATGAAAAACTTTACTTCTAATGGTAACTTCTATTCTTCTTTATGCATGTTATAATTAAGTCCTTTCCTATTTTGTATATATAATTGATGCATGAATGAAAAGTAGTGTTTACTTATTCAATTCTTTAGATGTATTAATTTGGCCTAATAAATTAATCTTAATATTCTATTTATAAGGGGAGAATTATCACTCTCTATATCTAACCTTTTAAGTTTCTATAGAAAAGTTAGTCTTCATTATTTTTTATATTATACTATTTGTATCTTCATTTCGTTCTACTAATGGTGCCTATCAAGTCTTTAAACTGGTATAATAATGGTCAATATTTTTTTTTACTTTTTTTTGTACCTCAAAAATCTACAACACAATCTCCAAAAATGAATTTCAAAATACACGATTTGTGACCAACTAATGCATCTTATCCTTGACCACTAAATTATTCTCCAAAAATAATAAATTTCAAGAAGGCCTGGTGAGTTAATTAATTAGACTTTATCCATTTTCATTTATCTTATTATCTAATTAATTATTTATCATTTTTGTGGTTTATTCTCATAAATAACGAGTTTAAAACTTTAATTAGGGTTGATTGGCCAGATCTAATAGACAAAAAATATCATAGTTATTTTTGGAAAGCAGTAGAAAAAATATGAAATATGTAGCTTGTCTAAGTTTAATCAATTTTAATATTTTGGATTGACCATTGCTATTAAAAATAGGTTGGACATCTAGAACGTACTCGAGAATGCTGGATTAGGTCCTGATATAACTACAACTTATAAATCATATTTCTAAGAGTAACTTCTATATTTCTTGATTCATGTTAGAATTAAGTCCTTTGTTATTTTGTATATATGATTGATATATGAATGAAAATTAGTATTTACTTATTCAATTCTTTAGATGCATTAATTTGGTTTGACGGATTAATGCTAACACTTTATTTGTAGGGGGAGAACCTTCACTTTCTATATCCAACCCTCTAAAACTTTCATAATAAAATCAGTTTTTAATACTTTTTATATTATAATATTTTCATCTTCATTTTATCCTACTAATAGTGCCTATCAATTTTTTAAACTGGTCCAACAATGTCCAACATTATTATTTGTACTTTTCTTTGCACCTGAAAAATTGACAACACAATCTCCAAAGCTGAATTTCACATTATATGATTTGTGACCGGTAAATACATCTTATTATTTGCCACTAAATTATTTTCAAAAAATAATAAATTTCAAGAAAGTCTAGTGAGTTAATTAATTAGACTTTATCCATTTTTATTCATCTTGTATCTAATAAATTAATTATTAGTCATTTTTGTGATTTATTCTAATAAATAACGAGTTTGAAATCTCAATTAGAGATTGATTGGCCAAATTTAATAGACAAAGAATGCCTATGAAAAGACATGAACTTGTAGCCTTGTTAAGTTTAATTTTTAATATTTAAGATTGACCATTGCTCTTAAAAGTAGGTTGAACATTTAAAGCGTACTCAAAAATGCTAAATTAGGCCCTGATACCACTATAACTTATAATTATGTTGACATTTTAAATGTAATAAAAGCAAAATTTGGTCAGGTTAAATCTAAACTTGTATGAATAAACTATCAGAATAACATTAATTTTATATATGTATCCAATTATGTAATGCTACACAAGCACTTTCACATTAACAGCATTAATAGTCATACAAAAAACGAATGTTAACTTTTGTTCTAGAAAAAAATCAAAATTGGTTCTTGACATTTTACTAACTTCATATAGATTTTGTGAACAATTATGAGTCAATTTGATTTTTAGACATCAATCAAAGTTAATTCTTGTATAAACTTTTTGGTAGAGATTTCTAAATGCCTTATTTACCATGTGTTTATTTTAATTACTCGACTAGTTTTGAATTTCTATGTCTTAACTTGTAAGATTTTATTTTTATGTAGCCTATGATCTCCAATGTTAGAAAAAAAAAGTATAGTAAAAATAATACAATTAACGTTAGAAAAATGTATAGTCAAGATAAGACATTTAGAATGCAATATATTATTCTCTTCCATCTGAAATCAAGGAATTGCAAATTGACAAGTCCCATTTTATTTTTATAAGGTTCTCGAATAATTTGATTTAGAAAAGTGTTGAGAGAATAAATAAGAACTATACATTATAATCAAGAAAAAAAAGATAAAATTAAATAGAAAAAATATTTTTATGAAAGATGAAAAATCACACTTCTAAAAGTAGCTTATATTTTCTTTCTATTTTCTTTTTGTATGTTGCAATTAAGTCATTTCTTATTTTTATATATGATTGATGTATGAATGAAAAGTTGTGTTTATTTATTCAATTCTTTATATGCATTACTTTGGCCTGATGGGTTAATACTAACAGTCTAACATTATATTTATAAGGGGAATAACCATCACTCTTTATATTCAACCCTCAAAACTTTCATAATAAAGTTAGTGTTTATTATTTTTCATGTTATACTACTTTCATCTTCATCTCAATCTCCTTATGGTACCTATCAATTCTTTAAACTGATCTAAAAATGGTTAACATCTTTTTTTTTTAACTTGAAAAATTGATAATACAACCCCAAAAATGAATTTTACAATACACAGTTTGTGGCCCACAAATGCATCTTATCCTTAACTACTAAATTGTTTTCGAAAAATAATAAATTTAAAGAAAGTCTAGTGAGTTAATTGGAATTTATCCATTTTCATTTATCTTGTTATCTAATAAATTAATTATTAATCATTTTTGTAGTTATATTCTCATAGATAACAAGTTTAAAATCTCAATTAAAGATTGATTGGCCAAATCTAATAGACAAAATTAGATTGAAACCTCAATTAGAGATTGAAGTCTTGCTAACTTTAATCAATTTCAATATTTTAAATTGGTCATTGCTATTAAAAATAAGTTTTACATTCAGAGCGTACTCCAGAATGTTAAGGCCCTAATACAACTACAATTTATAATCATGTTGATATTGTCAATGCAATAAAGGTTAAAATTGGTTAGGTTGAGCCTAAACTTGTATATATACACTATTAGAGTAATATTAATTTTACACTTGACGTTTTAATAATTTCATATAGATTTTGTGAAAAATAAATATGACTCAATTTAGTTTTTAGACATGAATCAAAGTTATAATTTTTATGATTGATGAAAAATCACACTTCTAAGTGTAGCTTCTATTCTTCTTTATGCATGCTACAATTAAGTCCTTTCTTATTTTGCATATATCATTGATATATGAATAAAAAGTAGTGTTTCGTTATTCAATTCTTTAAATGCATTATTTTAACTTGATAGGTTAATCCTAACACTCTATTTATAAAGGAGAGGGGGAGCCATGATTCTTTGTATCCAAACCTTTAAGCTTCCATAATGAAGTTATCTTCATTATTTTTCATATTATACTACTTGGATCTTCATCTCATTCTACTAATAGTGTCTATCAATTCTTTAAACTGGCCCACACAATGACCAACATCCTTTTTACTTTTTTTTATACCTGAAAAATTGACATAGAAGTCACAAAACTAACTCTTACAATATACGGTTTGTAGTCCACAAATGCGTCTTATCCATGGCCACTAATTATTTTTCAAAAATAATAAATTTCAATGAATCCTGTTGAGTTAATTAATTAGATTTTATCCATTTTTATTTATCTTATGATCGAATAAATTAATTGTTAATCATTTTTGTGGTTTTATTCTCATAGATAACGAGTTTAGAACATTATTTAGAGATTGATTGGCCAAATTTAATACACAAAAAATACAATAGTTATTTTTTGTCAAAGCAATATGAAAGACATAAAACTTGTAATCTTACTAGGTTTAATCAATTTCAATATTTTGAATTGGTCATAACTATTAAAAATAAGTTACACATCTAAAGCGTACTCCAGAATGCTGGATTAGGTCCTAATATAACTAAAACTTATAATCATGTTGATATTGTCAATGGCTCAATGCAATAAAGGCTAAGATTGGTCAAGTTGAGCTCAAACTTGTATGTATAAACTATCAGTGTAACATTAATTTTATCGTGTATTTAATTATGTAATGCTACATCAACAGTTTCACATTAACTGCGTCAATAGTCACCCAAAAAATGAATATTAATTTTTGTTCTAAAAGAAAATCAAAATTAGTTCTTGACGTTTTAATAACTTCATATAGATTTTGTGAACAACAAATATGAGTCAATTTGGTTTTTAGACATGAATCAAAGTTGATTCCTGTATGAACTTATTGGTAGAGATGCATTACTTTAAATTGATGGATTATTGCTTTTTTTTCGATAGCTAAGTTACAACCTTAACCCAATGAGAAGAAAAATCTTGAAAAGTTTAATGGTTGATTACATAAATCCTTTCGGCATTGCCATCAAGGCTACATAATCACTCCAAAAGACTCAAACAAAAAAATAGACAACACCAATAGTTCAAGCAAACAATACAACAAAACCAAAACAAATAAAGAAGCCAACACTAGCAACACCAACACCTCTTTGGAAAAAAAGAAATTCTATAGAGCTCATTCTCAAATCATATAGTTTTCCATTAGCAATACACATCCAACATAAGGCCTCTCCTCAACAACACAACGGGTGTCATCTATCCAAGTAAGCATCATATATCTTTCCTCTAGGTTTCTACTTCAAATGATCCACTAATTTATTGCACATGATCTCTGTTATATGCTAACACAAAAAAGAGAAATCTCACACCTTAGGTTAATTTAAATACCATCAAGATTCAAATAAATCACCAACATAAAATAGAAGACAACTCTTATGGCATTAAAGTATGGATAAAATACCAGACATGGAGCAAGCCCGTTAAAATAACTAGTTTATATGAATTGCACCATGTTATTTTCATTGGATCTATTGTGTTGCTTGTAAAAAATTAATAAATAATTAGCCAATAAATTAATTATTATTAAAAAAATTAAGAAATTAAATTTTAACATTAATTTTAAAGATTTTGGCTCAAAATTTGACAAAACGGGCCAAACCAATTGAACCGAGCCATATTGGGCCCAAAGCCCAACCCACTAACATGTTAATGAAAGAGCTCAGCTCTTCCCTCCCTCAAACATAAGGGAATCACGCTGAAACTTTGGGAAAAGGGAGAAAAACAAGAACCCTAACCCACTCTTGATTTCAATCTTCAATATCTTTCAATCCGAAGCTCCGATTATCGTACCATCTTTCGGCCACGCGACCATTGCGTCGAGCTCAACAAAATCCACCAAACAAAGTGGTAAGTAACTATCTATTTCTTACTCATCCATCCTCTTTACAATTTCAAAATTTGAAGTTTTGATTTTGAGAGAGAGTAAAGTGTTGTTTTTGTCCCCAACGTTTGGGGTAAATCCTAAAATTGTCTCTAACGTTTCATTCATCCTATTTTTATCCCCAACGTTCCAAAATTGATTCAATGTTACCCCACCGTTAATTCCACTCACGGAACACTAACGGAGATGCCTACATGGACGCGTGACGTTAGTCACCCCAAACATGTGTATTGATTGGGGGTTCACTTCGCGCGTAATGTTTTCTTTTACCATACGAAACGCTTGCATAAGGAAAACGAAACACTTCACATTCCACCCACACCTCTTGAACCCTATCGATTATTTCTCATCTGTTCTTCGCGCTCGAGTACAAAGGAAGAAGACGGATTGAAGGGAGTTGGTGGTTTGGTGCTCCCTACACACGAGAGCTTTGCCCCGTCTTGGTGGTACTGAAAACTTTGAAACGGCACAGAGCGAAAAGGTATGTGCAATGTATGTTTGATTTTCGTTTGACTGGAATAGTTCATGCAAGTAAAGATGTTAATGCATAGGGTTTCTGCGATTGCAATGTTATTGCTTTTAGGGTTTGGGGTTTTTGATGTAAGTCGAATCTTTTGAACCTGTGTTTCTGCACATTGATTACCGTTGTTTTATGGTTTGTGTAATAGGAACAATAGCGGAAGAGATAAGTTGTTTTAGTGTTAAAATTTATCACCAGGGGATGTTTCGACTTGAAGGAGGTACTGTTAGGTATTTGGGTGGGGAGACGTCCATTGTAGACTATTGTGATGAGGATGAATGGAGTTTGATTGAGGTGTATGAAATAGTGAGTAGACAGGGGTATTTGAAGAAGGATATTGCTGCGATGTGGTATAAAGCTGTGAATGCTGGGTTAGAGGAAGGATTGACCATGCTTAAAACCGACAAAGATGCAATGGATATAGTAAGAATTGGGGTAAATGATGACATGGTTGAGGTTTATATTGTGCACAAGACAAGTGAGGTGGGAGAAGTTGTGCAACCTGGGCAAATTACTGCTCCTGTTGAAGAAGGTGATCAAGCTGGGCCTGGCCCAATTATTGTGTATGATGGCCCTGGTGTTGGGTCAAAGGCAGTTACTGATGGGCCAACTGATGGGCCTACTGATGGGCCTACTGAAGTGGAAGAGGTTGGGTCTATGAGTGAGGGATCATGTGAGGTTGTTAAGAGTGATGATGCTGTTGAAGAAGAGGTGGAGGGGAGTGAGACATCTGAAGATGATGATTATGAACCCAGGGGGAGTGAAAGCTCATGGACTTCTGATTCGATTGCTGGGAATGCATCAACTCACAGCCTTGGTAGTCTTGATTTTGGTGACAGTGATGATGAGAGGGAGGGAGCTGAAGGCTTAGTAGATGTGAACATCACAGAAGAGGGGAAAAACAGTCTACACCCAATCAATATCATGGTCAATCATCACAACCAGCTACACGAAATCTTGGTAAGAAAAAAATTATAGGGGGATTTGGTGATGAGGATACAGGTTATAATAGTGAGGAGTTCCTAGATACTCCATTTAGTGATGATGAGGATGACACCGGAAAGAGGTATCCCATACACAGGCCATTGAAGAACATGAGTGAATACACTTGGGAGGTGAAAACTCTGTATGTGTCAAGGGAGGAGTTTAAAGACTGTGCCACTGTATTTGCTGTCAGTAGTGGTAGGGGTTTGAGATTCACAAAGGTGGATCTGAAGAGGGTTAAAGTGAAATGTGTGGAGGGATGTGAGTGGTACACATATTGTGGAAAGATGAAGCATGAGCGAAGTTGGCAGTTGAAGAGTTGCAATAACAAGCACAATTGCTCTAGGGAATTGAAGATTGGAATCATGCATGCAAAGTGGCTGAGTAAGGTTTTCTTGAACAAAATTGCTGAGAACCTCAAGATTAAGTTAACCACATTAATGAGGAAAGCATACACAAAGTGGAATGTGGAGTTGACCAAATCTAAGGCCTCCAGGGTCAGACAGTTTGCTCTGGATGAGTTGCAGGGGACATATGTAGAGCACTACAGAAGATTGTATGACTACTGTCATGAGATACTGAGGACCAACCTTGGGTCATCAGTGCATCTGAAAGTTCAGAGGCCTCCTGAGTTTACTTCTGAAAGACCAGTGTCAGGGGTAGATTTAAGACCCAGGTTTGAGAGGATCTATGTGATGTTGGATGCTTGTAGGAGGAGTTTTATGGCTTGTAGGCCAATAATTGGGTTGGACGGGTGTTTTCTGAAAACACCTTATGGAGGTTGGCTCCTAACTGCAATGGGTTGGGACCCAAACGATCAAATCCTGCCAATAGCATATGCAGTTGTGGAAGTTGAAACCAAGGACTCATGGACATGGTTTCTCCAGCACCTATGTGATGACCTGGGAGTTGACAAAATCAGGACCTGCACCTTCATGTCTGACCAACAGAAGGTACATGTGTTTTATTTTGTTTGATACTTAATTACAAGTGTTCTAGTTACCATGTAACAATCGATGCTCATTCTTTTTTTTATATTCAAAACAGGGATTGGTGCCAACTTTTGAGGAGCTTTTGCCTGGAGTTGACCACAGATTTTGTGTCAGACATCTGTATACAAATTTCAAGAAGAGATATCCAGGAATTCAGTTGAAGCTAATGATGTGGAATGCTACCAAGGCAACTTATCTTCAAGAATGGAAAAGGAGGATGAGTGAGATACAGAAGGTGGATCAGGGAGCATACAACTATCTTATGGAGATTCTAACAAAGTACTGGTGTCATCACAGGTTTGAGTGGAGACCTAGGTGTGACACTTTAGTTAACAATATGTGTGAATTTTTTAATTCTGTTCTGGTTGAGGCTAGGGAGAAGCCAATAGTAACTATGCTAGAGGATATCCGGGTTTATATCATGAAACGTTATGCTGACAACAGGGACAGAATAATGCCTTACAATAGAGATGTGTTACCCAGAATTAGGATTAAGGTAGAAAAACAGGCCGAAATAAGTGGTAATTGGGTGAGTGTGTATGCTGGACGTGATAGATATGAGGTGGTTAGCATCCAGGGGGGTAAGGAAAAATTTGTAGTTGATCTTAGGCATCATGAGTGCTCATGTAGGAAGTTTCAACTGTTCGAAATTCCTTGTGCAAATGCCATGACATGCATAAGAAAAATGTGTTTCAATGTGGATTCCTATGTTGCTGACTACTACAAAAAGGCTGCATACATCTCTTGCTACTAGCATGTTGTCTACCCAGTTAATGGGCCAAACCTTTGGGACAGAACTCAGTTCGAGGATGTATTGTCTCCAACTTATAGAAAACCCATTGAGAGGCCAAAGAAGAAGAGGGCACGAGGTGCTGATGAGTAGGCTACTAGGACTGGACTATCTCGTGAAGGGCAACAACAAAAGTGCTCTTATTGTTTGTGCTCTGGCCATAACAAAAGGAGTTGTCCAAAGAAGCGCAAAGTCACTCCAAACCCAACTGTAACAATATGTCATTATGTGTTTAGTCTTTTTCTTACTTGTGTCTTTGGTTGTTTAGGTCATTGAATTATCTCCCTATCTATTTTGTGTCCAGGTTAACAATGTTGCTACTTCTACTTCAAAGAGGAGAAAAAGGCAAGGAGTCAGAAAAAGTTCCAGACTATCTGCCAAGACAGATTCTGGTAAGGCTGCTGATAGTGGAAGTAGGAAGCAAAAGGGCAACAAGAACAAACCACCCTCACACCCAAAAAGGAAGCCAGCTGTGAGCTCCCAACAATCACAAGCTACTTCGAAAAGGACCAAAGTGAATATTCATAGACTGCTTCTGCACCAGCCCCAACAACTCCAAGGGTTCTACCAAGTCCAGTGAAGAGGGTGACCCAGTCTCAGCTCAGGTTCATGGCCAGGACACCACCAAGAGCATAGAAGAATGTGGAATGACTTTGTTTCACTTGTTACAACTTTTGTATTTTGCCTTTTGTATCAGCCTAAGAACTATGGTTGTTGGTTTCACTATTTTCAATTTTGTTTTGCTGCTACTACTACAAAAAAACTGTTTGGCATCTATGTTGACTTATATTTCCAGTTCTAAGACATCTACTTAGGAATGTATGTATCTTAAGTTGCTGACTATTGACTATCTATGCCATATGGTTGAGGTTAATGCTTCATGTTGGCTCTGTTTCACTGTTTTATTTAATCATTTCTGCTGATATTTACCTCCCTGTTTGTACCATGAGAATGTAAACTGAACACATAAAAGTGGATAACAACAAATTTTCATTCAAATTCGTTCAATCAATAGGTTACATTACACACCAAAATACAGATAACACATTGCCAACACATTACACTAGCCACTATGTTCTGCAGCCTTAATGCAAAAAGAACCTCCCATTTCTTGTTGATGAAAATTTTTCACAGAGTAAAACTATAACACATGTCCATCCAACTAGACCAACTGCTACTGCCATTCTCAACATCCTCTAAACTGTTGTCACTTTATCCTTCAAGCCTGTGATTCTTCTTTTCAATCGAGCAACTTGTGGCTCTTGCTCCAACTCTGCCCATACAAAGTACCCACACTCTTCTCCAATCTAGGCAAAAACCAAAAGAAAATCCCAATCAGAAAACCAAATAACAGCCATACCCAGATGCAAATTTTTCTACTTACCCCATAGTTAACACAGCCCCAGAACCTCCGTCCCGGATTTTCTGCCGTTGACGAAGTCGCAAGCACTGGCCTCTCCCCACAGTAACATGTTGTTCTCCGTCGACGACCTTGGCTGCTGTTTCGACCAGAAGCAAAGCTACTACTCGTCACCTGGGAGCCCTGCGAAGCCATGGACTCAGCTATCAACTGCAACAGAGACAACGATGGTGAGAAGGAGAAGCCACACGAGGCGCACGATGAAATTAAGGTTTCATCATCCTTTTTAATTAAATTTTCATTTTTTTTCCAAATTCTCAGTAATGGTCACCAGGGGGAAAGTTTGCCAGAGTGGACAATGGCATCCACGTAAGCATCTCCGTTAGTGTTCCGTGAGTGGAATTAACGGTGGGGTAACATTGAATCAATTTTGGAACATTGGGGACAAAAATAGGACGAATGAAACGTTAGGGACAATTTTAGGACTTACCCCAAACGTTGGGGACAAAAACAACACTTTACTCTTTTGAGAGATTATGTGATTTTGGTGTTTTATGAGTGAACTAGCCTTGTAGGCTTGCTGGGTTTTGTCCCAAACGTCTGTCGATAAGGTGAGGAACCTCTAACCTTTGTGAAATTGTTAACCTCTACCCTTGTAAAATTATTAAATTAGTAAACTTTATATTGATTTTAGTGATATTGGTGTGGAATTAGATTGTATAAATGTGTATTGGAACCAAATTGATATAGTTGAAAGCTTGAGTTGCGTGTTGGGTGCTGAGAATCCTTGCGGTGGAGGCTTGGAGCTTGTGAATTGAGGAGTTTTGGGGTGTTCGAGCATTAGGGAGGAATCACCCATGGTATAGTTTTGGTTTCTCGTAGATAATGTGTAATGTTACGTGAAAACTTAGGCTAGTTGGCCGTAGGATAAGTTGAATTATGTGAGCTTGTTAATGGTTAATAGTTTTGGTGGTAATGTTGAGTTTATTATGAAAATGTGTTGTTTGATTATGGTTGTGATGAAGATAGATTGATGTATACGAAATGTAGTTGACTGTTTAATTAGGTGAGAAAATTGTTGAGTGCGTATATGGAATTGTTGAATGATTGAAGGAAGAAAAATTTGGTGTTGGTGTGAGGTGACTTGGTTGGAAGGTAAGTGAGTATGTTTTGGGAGTTTTGGTGTTGTTTTTATTATAAAAACTTTGACTTGAAATTGAGAATTTGGAAAGAAAATAGGTTTTTGGTAAAACTTGATTTTTGACTAACTTTGGTATGTCATAACTCGGCTTCCGGACCTCCAAATTTTGTCGAACTTATTTCAAATGAAAATTGAGTCTGTGAAGTTTATGCTATTCAGAGAACGGATGAAAACTCATTTAAAACAAAAGAGTTATGTGCGTTTGAAGTTTGGTGTCAAATTTTGAAATTCTGCAACGTAGCAGCTTTTTGAGGAAAATGAGGAGTCGCGTACGCAAGCATGCACACGCGACGCAGGAATTTCTCACTGCCTTGATATTTCGCGTATGCAGACATTGTCCCGCATATGCAGACCTGCTAAAATTGAACGCTCACGTAGGCGGGCAGCACACGCTACGCGAGAAGTTCCTTCTGTTTTGCCATCTTGCATACGCGGCCATAAGCTCGCATATGCGAGACCCTTGTTTTGGCTAATAGTGGGATTTTTGCATACTAAACCAATTCTCTTGCTTTTCAAACCTCCCTTACAATTGTTTAAGGTCCGTTAGTAAGCCTTTAGGCCTTAGAATGAGAATGAGTTTGTTAAATAAATAAAAGGGACATTGGAAGGGTTTTGCGAAGTGTTAACTGAATTAATGACGGGTTGGTTGATTGAGGAAGTGCTGAATATTGAGACTATTATGAATGTAGGCTAACTTGATGATGATCGATTGATATTGAACGATATATGATTGATGGTGATTGATGATGAGTATATCTATGTTTTTTCTCTGTTTGTAAAGTGTGTCGGACATTATATTCCATGAGTGTGTCAGGCACTATATCCCAAGAGTGTGATGGGCACTATATCCCAAGAGTGTGGGAGCACTTTACCCGGGAAACTGTGTCGGGCACTGTATCCCAAGAATATGACGGACACTATATCCCAAAAGTGTGGAAACACTTTATCCCAGAAAATGCGATGGACACTCTATCCCATGAGTATGGTGGGCACTATACCCCAAGAGTGTGACGGTCACGCTATCCCAAGAGTGTGGAGGCATGTCAGAGAGACGATATCTGAGTTAGCTACTGGGTGTGTCGGGTTCTGGCAAAGTAACCGATAAGTGAGCTCACGGCCAGTAGGAAAGGCAAACATCATATGCATTTGTTTGTCTTGTTTGAATTTGCATTACTTGGGTTTGCCTATTTGAATATCTATGCTTATTTGCTATATGTTCTACTTGCTGTAACTGCATTCTATCTGTGTTTTTCTTATCTGTAATGTATGTCTATGTAACTGAGATACCCCTTGTCTGGCGGAGGAGTGACGAGAGTAGTTCCACCGGTGTTTCTGGAGGACTGGAAGAATTAAAAAAGATTAAGATTCTAAAATGAAAGAGTTAGTAAAGTGAAGAAGTAAGAGTCCAATCAATCGTAATTCAAAATGATAGAATTTGCACATGATAAAAATTACAAATTCAGCAGTGATTTTTTTCTTTGTGTCTAAGAAAAAGTTAGAACAAGGAACGCAGTCCAAAAATAAGAAAAAATTAGCAACAAGACAGTGTAATAAGGTCATGGCGGAGAGCATCGCACAACTCCGACCAAGACTCTAACCACTCAGTGAATTTCGCCTTATCCCACGCTCTTCTCTTTGCTCATAGATCAGCTATAACATTAGCCTCCTTTTAACAATATTGAATTGAACCTCTCAATTAAGATTTAATAGTTCTTTGATCTTCATTACTAAGTCACCTTTAGCAAGGTGATTGCTGAGAATCAAATTGAAGCAACAAGAAATTATCCATGGATTCAGCTTCAATGATGATTGACTTGCATCTACTCTTCCAAGCAAGGACAAACCCCTTCCAAATAGCAAAGAGTTCACTCCGAAAAATGCTCCAAATGAGAAGAATGCCAGAGCAACCTTTTATCCAAGAGCCATTCTATGTCCGAAGCACACAATCAAAGCCGGCAAGATTATGTTTCTAAAAGATGCTAGCATCACAATTAACTTTGACCATTTTTATAGGGGGAGCAACCCAAACAAGATTAGTGCTCTGAGTTTGAAGATTTATAGACTTGTAAAGGTCGTGCGCAAGTCTTTTAGCATTAGACGCAACCTTATAATTTGGCCAAACATCTTGGATGTTGAAAATTTGTTGATTGTGGTGGCCTAAATCCACCAAAGTCCAGTGAAAAAAATGAAGTCCTCCTTCACAAATTCAATAGTGATTAATCTAGGTTTAATTACTCTATTGGTCCCTATAGTTTCGTAAAATTTTCAATTAGGTCCTTATACTTTTTTTCCTTTTAATTGGGTCCCTGCACCAAATTTTTTTTCAAATAGGTCTCTCTTAGTAGTAATTGGCTTAATTGTATAGGGACCCAACTAAAAAAAATTGATGCAAGGACTCAAATAAAAGGAAAACTAGGGGTGTCCGCGGATCGGATCGGATCGGATATGGCCGAAAATTTGATCCGATCCGCACAATTTCCATCGGATCGGATCGGATATGATATCCGCACTTTTTAGTGCCGGATCCGATCCGATCCGATCCGCATATTTGCGGATTGGATCGGATCGGATATTGGATATATCCGCATAATTAAACTTTCTCTTTTTAATCATATTTCTATGTAAAAGAATTCGATAAAAATATTTCTTTCATACTTTTAAACTTATTTATTCCTAAAATATTTTTAATCAAACTCTCTCTAAATAACAAAAATAAAATAATACAATATATGAATAATAATTACTAACTAAAACATACAAACAAGTAAATATAATACCAAACATATATATATTTATTTATTTATTTTTAATTATTATAGTGCGGATCTGCGGATCCGCGGATTGGATACGCAGATGTAGAGCAGATATCCGCGATCCGATCCGCAAAGGGTGCGGATCCGATCCGATCAATTTGCGGATCGGATCGTACCTGCAATTTTCGGATCGGATGCGGATATTTACCGCGGATCTGCGGATACGATCCGATCCATGGACACCCTAAGGAAAACAAGTGTAGGGACTCAATTGAAAAAAAATTTGGTGCAGGAATCCAATTAAAAGAAAAAAAAATATAAGGAGTTAATTGAAAATTTTGCGAAACTATAGGGTCAATAGAGTAATTAAACCATTAATCTATTACTTTATTATTTTATATTTTCTTTCACTTTAGCGAATTATTTTATAAAGAAAAAGGCTGACAATAACTTTTATTGTATTAAAATTGTATTCTTGAATCATGTTAATATTATTTGAAATATTATTGTGAAAATAAAAGTAATAAACGGACATATTCATCTAATCCACCACTAATAATGTATGTGATTCGTTGAGTTTAAATAAATGGATTAAAACTATCAAAACACCCTATTTTTTAGTTAATGCAAATGGATTTTTATTAATTTAATTAGCTGTATCCATAAATAAAAAAAGGAAATCATTTTTTATTAATTAATATTTTCATACTCCAAAATATAGATATTACATTACGAAGCAAGAAGATTTGGGAGAAGAGAACTGTTTAAAACTTAAAAGATAACTAAGGGTTCTATAGTATAATTACATTACATGCTTGGGCCATAAACGACATTTTAATAAGACATGTGGGCCTGAGGCATTAGAAAAAATCAGGAAAAGAAAAGAAGAAAAAACTATTATTATCGTCAAAACGGCTTGTAGCAAATGAGAAATACTGACACTTCTCCATGCAAAGCAAGGGCATGATGCCCCATAAATTAAGGGGACACAATAGAAGGAGTAGGACCCATGGAATCTATCCATTTTCACTCTCAATGGGTCGCATTCATTTTGTAGGTCCATAACTCTGTATAATACTATAGGAAATGCATGTTTTTTGGTTTTCTGTACAGAAGAAAAATTCTCATTAAAAAAAAAAAGTTAAATGACACTTATAAGTTACAAATTACAAAAAATTCATTAGATCTAAAATATAAACAAAATTAAATAAATTCTATGTTGAATTATTATTTGAAAAGAGACACAATATTCTATTACAAAAAATCTTATAACATAGAAATAGAGACAAGTCATGTCTTTTGTTTCTAATTCTACACAGAAAATATTGCAATATAGAGAAATATTCTCTTTTCTTTTTCAAACAGACCTAACAGCTTTCTGAATATGAAAATATTTTTATGGACGAAAAATTTCACTCGTTGTATCTTTATCTCAAATCTGTAACAATATATCCAAAACATCCATCATAAAGGGAACCAAATTAACACAAAGGAAAGATAACAGCCACAAAAGAGTTATTTTTTATCTAGATATGAATAAATCTCTAAAAAAATTAAAAAAAAAATAGTAGCTGGAGAAAAAGGGAACAAAAGAGAGGAGAAAGACGTGTAAGAGAGGGAAGAGGCACTAGGGGGAGGGGGTTTGAACGGCGCAGTAATGATAGTAGTGAGAAAGGTGACTGCCGGATAGTACAAAATCAGACTGTGAAAAATAAAGATAGTGGATGGTAAATAAAGAGAAGAAAGAAAAGAGGGAGATGAGAGAAAGAGATAAAGGGAGCGAGAGGAGAGGGAAGGGCCATTGTGGCCCAGCTAGAAACGGCGGCGCTTCGTGGTTTCGTTCTTTTTCTTTGCGGGAGAGAGAACATTTTTTTTGTAATTTTGTGTTATCCACTTTCTATAAGAAATGTATGTTAGGTCTAGTGCAAGCAACTCAACTCATATATAAAGGTATCCAACTCGATCTAATGTGATCGGAGTGGATTGGCAACTTAATTAATTAATTTACGGTGGATAAAATCGAATTCAAATGATAAGAAAATTCTACAAGTTTAACCCGTATCTTCGGGTCAGATCTGTTAGTAGACCTTGATCCATGACAAAAAAAAACTCTTAATCTTTAATATATAATGTGAATATATATAAAAATATAAATGTATAGTGAATAAGCTAAGATTTGAATGTAAATTTTTGTTTTCTCTACAAATACTTAAGGGCAAACTACTTAGATAAATCAAAATCATGGAAATATTACCTATATCACCCAAAGCAAAAAATGGTATGTGAATCTCCCAAAGGCAGTTTCTATGTAAATTGAATCAGAGTAATTCAAATTACGATTTGTAGTAGTAAATCGAATTAGGCTGCATAGATTTACTAGGGTAGGTTTAAATATACATAAATCGAATTAAGCAATTTCGAATTAAGCATTCTTCTGTAAATCGAATCAGGGTGATCAGATTTATGCATGGTTGGAATGATTCCAAGTAAATCGAAAAAGTTTAATTCGATTTACCTTGTTGGAGATCAACATGCATAAATCGAATTAGGATAGGCAGATTTACTATAGTTTCAGCAACATATGTAAATGGAGGCTAACTGATTCGATTTAGTAGGGAACAAATGTGTATAAATAGCTGTAGAATGTGAATTCTCCATCATAGTGAGCCCCACAATGGCTAGTGATGAAAGCTTCTTGGTTTTGGTGCACTATAGAGGGTCGATTAAAAAAAACGCGTTTCGGAATTAAGTTTACAGATAAGGATCCGCTTAGTATTTTCATGAGATCTACAACGAGTTTCACTAAGTTTAAGGATACTATAATCCCAAAACTGGGGCTGCAAGGCCTGAAACGGGTGGAGAAGTTATTTTATAAAATTCCGATATACGTTTTACGGGATGATGTGAAGTATGATTCGTTTGTCATAGGTAGCGATGAAGATTTGGAAGTTCTGTTCCACTGTCGTCGGCAATTTCCGGAGGTGAGGACTCCTGAGCTGTTGGCCAAACTTGTGGATGTGGTCTCTAGTTCAGGAGGTTCTAACCGGAATCCTCTGCCTTCAGCCACGGCCACCAGCTTGAGTTCGAGACCTGTTGGTGCCTCTTCATCTCTGTCTGTGATTGGGCCTGAGGCAGTTTTGGTGGCCTCCACGTCCTTCGCTGCTGATTTAAACCCAATGTTCTGAAAACCGGACCGGACCGGCCGGTTCGACTAGTTTAACCGCGAACCGGCGCTGCAAGCAGTCCGGTCCTTGTCTGAAAACCGCGGAGAGAAGAATCGCTCAAGAACCGGCGAACCGGTCAAAAACCGGCCGTTGGACCGAACCGGTGACCGGCCGGTTACGCTAAACGACGCCGTTTTACGTTTCAAAAAAAAAAAAACCCGACCCGACCCGCCAGTGGAGCACCACACCCCCTTTCTTCCCCCGAGCCCCGACCCCATTCATTCATCAATCATCATCTGAATCATCTCCAATGGAGAAGGAGAACCCTAGCGGCGCTGCCTGAACCATAGCCCCCTGTCGCCATCCTTCGCCCCCGTGGTGTCGCCATCCTCAGCTCCAGCAACCCTCCAATCTCCATCGTCGCCTGGTTCCTGCCCAGTAGCCCGCAATTTCGATCGTCTTCATCTTCTCAAGTCTCAACACCAGCACGCAGTAGCCTCTCATCGGAGGTCCTCAACAGTCAACACCGGTAGCCCTCCATCGACCCCAGGTGAGTGACTCGTCCTCTGCTCATTTCTCTTTGTCCTTCGCCTCTGCTCATGTTCTTCCATCGATGTGAACTGTTCAATTTCTGTGCACTTAGCCCTCAGTTTAATTTTCTGTGAACTGAACTGAACTTAGACCTCTGCTCATGTTCTCTTTCTCTTTGTCCTCAATGTGAACTGAACTTAGACCTCGGCTTAATTTTCTGTGAACTTCATTTGTGAACTACTGAACTGTTCAATTTTTGTGAACTTGCTCTCTACATTTTCTGATTTCAATTCCTGTGAACTTGCTCTTTGTGAACTGTGCATTTTCTGTGAACTTCGTTCCTCTGCTCAATTTCTTATTGACTGTTTGTTGGTTAGCAATTAGCATAAGAAATTAATAATCTGAAAAGTAAGTGGCTGTGTTTGGTCAATTTGTGTTTGGTCCTCTGCTCAATTTCTGCTCTATTTTGCAGCTTAATTCCTCTTTGTTGCACAATTTCTATTTGTTGGTCAATTTGTGTTTGGTCCTCGGCTCAATTTCTGTTTGCTGCTAAGCATAAAAAATAAAAAATCTGAATGTTAAGCTGGCTGGTCTTCTATTTTCAGCTCAACTTCATTTGTGAACTGTTCAATTTCTGTGAACTTGCTCTGTGCACTTGCTCTGTGAACTGTTCAATTTCTGGAACTCCATCTGTGAACTGTTCAATTTCTGTGTATGTTCATTGTGTTGTGTTGTGTTGTGTTGTGTTGTTTAATTTCATACATGTTTTATTAATTTCAGTTATGGAAGATAGTATTAATCAAGAAGCAACTGCTGATAACAATGCTTCTGTGAATAATAACATGCCTGCCGATACTCCTATTCCGAATGATGCTGCTAATCCTAATTCCCGTAGTGCTAACGATAGTCATTCACAAGGTTCTTCTAACCTTAGGGGAAAAACAAATTTAGCTTGGAAATATGTTGCTCTACAACACGTGAATGGAAAACCACAATATCAATGTTTATTTTGTCTACAAGTTTTCAATGGAGGTGGAATTCACAGGATGAAGAAACATCTAGCAAAGATTACTGGAGACGTGAAAAAATGTCCTAAAGTTCCATATGATGTGGAAAAACAGATGGAAAGTTTGTTGAAAGATATTCAGGCCAGCAAAAAGAAAAGAAAAGTAAGTTTTGGTGAAGAGGGTGGTGATGAGGTAGAAGATGCAATTGATGAGGCAATAGCTCAAGAAGAACAGGAACAGCAGCGTACCTCGAGTCAGCAAGGAGTTGGAGGCGATCCAAAGAAAAAAGCCAAAGTCATTCCTCCTATGTTTGCACCAAGAACAACTCCATGAGCTCAACCAAGTATTAAAAGTGTTATGCAAAACAAAGAGGCGATACACGAGGTTGATAAACGATTTACTCGGTGGCTTTTGGATTGTAAAATTCCATTTAATGCTGTGATGTCGCCATATTTCCAAGATATGTTGGATGGTGTTGCTGGTATTGGACCTGGTTACAAGGGGCCTTCTTATGATAAGTTAAGGGTTCATTTGTTGGCTGATCTTAAAAGAGAAAGTCAAATGCTAGTTGATAGTTATAGGAGTGCATGGAAGGAAACTGGATGTATCCTCATGGCTGATGGTTGGACAGATCAAAGACAAAGAACGTTAATCAATTTCTTGGTGTATTGTTCTAAAGGTTTGTGCTTTGTGAAATCAGTAGATGCTTCCAGTATGGTAAAAAATGCTTCACACTTGTGTACTTTGTTTTCTGAGGTGATTGAATGGATTGGCCTAAATAATATTGTGCATGTTGTGACTGACAATGCGGCCAATTATGTTGCTGCTGGTAGGCTTATCAATAGAAAATATGATAATATCTATTGGTCACCATGTGCTGCTCATTGCCTTAATCTTATTTTAAAAGATATAAGCAGCATGGCGCATATTTCTAACCTTGCAACTCGTGCTTCAAAGATCACAGTATTTGTGTACAATCATACGGTTTTCTTATCTTGGCTAAGAGAAAGACCTAAGTGGAGAGAAATTGTACGTCCTGGTGCAACCCGGTTTGCAACTGTGTTTATTACATTGAAGAGCATCTTTGACTGTAAAAAGGAGTTGCAACAATTGGTTGTAGATTCAATTTTCACTGATCACAAATTAGGAAGGAGTGCTACTGGTAGAGCTGTGAGTGCTATTATTCTGGATGCCAAATTTTGGGACGATTGCTTTACTGTATGTAAACTTGTGAGCCCTCTGATTTACTTGCTGAGGGTTGTTGATGCTGATGACCCCCCATCTTTGGGATATGTTTATGAAGGAATGCTAAGGGCAGAAGATGCAATTAAGGGGATGTTTAGGCAATCCAAGACTGCATATCAGCCGTACACAGATATTATCAACTCAAGATGGGACAAGCATTTGAAGAAAGATCTTCATGCGGCAGCTTACTTCCTGAATCCTAAATTCTTTTTTAATGAAAATTATAAAGAAGCACCTGATGTTATGCGAGGTTTGCTTGATCTTGTTACCTTGTATTGCAAGTGTAACAATTTGGATTCAGTTCAGGCAATGAAAGAAATACATTTATATAGAGATCGGAAGGAAAGTTTTGACAGACAAGAAGTTATTCCAGCTGCATCTGAACTTAAGCCTGGTAAGAATATGGTTGAATATTTGTTTAATCAATAGTAACTTATTTTGAGCTCCTATGTTCTTAATTAATATCTTATAATATGTTATGGTTTTATAATTGGTAGATGAATGGTGGAGGTTATTCGAAGGCTCTGCTCCATATCTACAAAAGATAGCTGTTCGCATTCTTAGCCAAGCATCTGCTTCTTCTGGGTATGAGAGAAATTGGAGCCTTTTTGACCAGATTCATACAAAAAGAAGAAATAGATTGGAGCATGATAGACTGAATGACATTATTTATGTTACCTATAATTTGCGTCTTAAATCCAGGTAATATATGTTTCATGAAATACTATATTGTTTCATTTGTAATCTTTATCATAATAAATTTGTAAATTATTAAATCTCCATATATTGTATTTAACCTTTTAGGAAGGAAAAAGAAAAAAGAAAGCAAAAGACACAGCATGATCCAATTGATTATGAAAGTATCAGTCAAGTTGACTTCTGGGTGACTGAAGAGGTTGTAGAGAAAGAGCCTGATCTTCCTAGTAATGTGGATGACTTATTGCGTGAGTATAGTATATTTAGTTTCTAATGATTTATTAGAATGTTGTTAGTTTATAATATAATGATAACATTTCTATTTTATTAGGTGAAATTGATGCTGATTTATATCCAAGTGGCGGTGGTAGTAGTGGTCTTTATGCTGCATCTCTTTCTTCTGCTGATCAGGGTGGGAATGAAGGTGAAGATCATCCCACCGAAGCAGATTTGCAACAAGTTCTTGCGGATTTTGATTATTGATAAACCATGATGTTAGGATGTGTATTTGGTTGATGATATTTTATGTAGTGTTTTAAATTTCGAAGATATTTTAAGATTTATATCAGACTATAATTATATTTTAGGATGTGTATTTATAATTTATTTATTATTCTACTCTAAAACAGTTTTTTCGGTTGAACCACCGGTTGAACCGGTTAGACCAGTGAACTAGTGAACCAGTGACTAGAGCGGTTTGATGACTGGTCCGGTTTTCTGAACCTTGTTTAAACCGCACTCGTGACAGAAAACGGGTTGATACTGTGCCCGTAGTTGATGCCGCATTTGCGGTGGCCGGCATTGATGATGTGGTCTCAGAATTCTGGCAAGGTGGAGCACCGAATGGTGTGGAAGATGTATTTCAGGATAAGGACGATGATGATGTGGAGACTGCCACAATTGCCGATGATAGCGATGATGAGGATGAGAGGAATACTCCAACTGGGGGTGGTGGAGCAGCTAGTTCAGGAACACTGCAATACCCACCGCACTTTTCAACTTTGGACCTGGATACCATGAGATAGTAAGGGGACCCTGCCATGCCTGTCGGATTTGGGGCCAAAGACACACAGGATACAGGAGGACTAGCTGAGTTCCAAATTGATCAACAATTTCAGGATAAAGAGGAGGCCGTGTTGAGCGTCAAAACATACAACATCCTCCTTAAATAACATGGTTCTTAAATCTAAATAACATACAAAGTGAGTACCAAACTAAAGTAACACACAACACGAGGGCCAACTTAAATAACATATAACACCAGTCATAAATTAAAATAACATATAGTTCGAGTACCAAACTTAAATACCATACAATACGAGTATCAAACTTAAATACCAAACACCACGAGTACCAAACTTACGTCCCAAATAACAAGCTTAAATTAACTCAAGAAAAATACAACAAACTACTAAATCAAAAGAGATGAAAGGTACGAGTCTCTGGACGCCATCTCTCCACAAATACACTGACTAACGGCTTATCCAACTTAAACCAGTGATCATTGAGCCTTGTGAGATGGGCCAGGCTAGTCATCTGAACGTACGGTATGATCCTATCGTCTAACGGCATACCATGCTGCCTCCTCATATGCGAGATGCAGCGGTGGGGCTGCATCACATTAAAAAATACTCTTACAATCACAAAACTCTACAAAAAATAAATTATCTAAAACGGATAATTTTTATTGTAGATTAACTTTAACCATATATCTATTAAACTCTCAGAATTCTTTATCCAACATGCATTTTTTATTTATATACTCTAACACATTACCATCCTTCTATCAATACTATTACCTCTGTTCGAGATTTATAGATTCTATCAATTACAATATTCATGTTCTAAACAGTTTAATATCAATAAATGACTTCTAACACATTGTGATCCCTAAATCAAACCTCTAACTACTACTTGAAGTTTATACATTCTAATCATGTTAATAAACAAGATCTAACCGATTTAAACAAAACTATCAAATAGTTTATTTCTTATAGAAAATAAAATGAAATTTAAATAAATATTTTATTTTACTAACCTCCTCATGCAGGCTACTAGCGATATGTGCGACTCCATCTAAGTAGTAGATTCAATTTGGGTTGTCTTCCATGTTGATAGGCTGCGTCGCTTTCTCTGGATTTAGTAGAGTATGGGTGGTGAAATGTAATTCGAATGAAGTGAATTCGAATTATATATATAGGCAAAGTGCATGTAAATCAAAACAGGTCAAGTAGATTTACATTGACCACTCATTCGTGTATAAATCGAAACATGTTGGATAGATTTACCATTGTGTAAATCGAAACCACCTATTTCGAATTAGTATTGGCACCAAACCATGAGCTAATTCGAACTAGTTTAATTCGAATTATTAGAGGATTTAGAAACCGGGTGTGTTGCATAATAAATCTGTGCTACCTGTATCGATTTACTTGGTACATGCTAAAATCGAAATGGATTAATTCGATTTACGTGTATTTCGACTTTTCTAATAAATCTATTCTATCTAATTAAAATTACTACTAGATTTTATAGTTCTAATTATACTAATTCGATTTACATAGTAATGCTTTTTAGGAGATTTGCGTACCATCATTTAATTTGGGTGATATACATAAATTTTTCATGCATTTAGTTTATATAAGTCATTTGTCCAATACTTAATATGATTAAATTAGTAATTCAATTTACTAATCGTATATAAATAATCTTTTTTGTTATGAAATGTAAAGGGATTAAATATTGTATTTAAATAAAAATAAATTTATTTTTACAAGTAAGATCGAATAAAGTTGAATTAAGAGATTTATAATACGGATAAAATTTAAATTGGAGAGTTTAAATAGGCAAATACAATTGGAATATAGTTTAAAATTTAAATCCCACCCTACCCAATTCATGGCTATTAGGAGGTCCAACTGACCTACAGCATTATGCATCCCAAAATTACATTTAGTTCACTGTTAATTTTTATTTGAAAGATATCACTTAATAATAATAATAATCAATATCTAATATAAATAACGTTTTATAGATAGACAATTGGAAGATAAATGATTATTTCTTATATATCATTGAATAATAAGTCTAATTGTATGCATATTTAATATAAGAATTTTTTTTTACATTTTTTATTTGAATGTAGAATATCACATTTGAGTTAAACTTTAAATAATTAATTTATTATATTATTTTCATTCAAATTGTATTATAAAACTTGTGAAATAATTATATAATTTTAAAATATATTTAGTGTTCTTCAAACATGTATTTTTATCCAAATTTTAACTATGTGCTGAATTGATTAAACATATAATTATTTTATGAGTTTAATTTTGATTGGAACTCCATTTAAGGGTTTGTCATTGGCTAATGTTGTATGCTTAAGGCAGGATTCGAACCTCTAATACTTGTTTAAGCGGACTAATTAGCTAACTACTAGACCAAACCAAATTGGTTGAGTTGCTAAGTATGTAAGAATGTTGTGGGTTTTATTTTTTGTTAACTGATTCTGGGTTTGTCTTCCTCTATTTCCCATACCTTGGGTTTGAGTCACAATGTACCAAAAGCAGATGTTGCCTTTGTTTTCTAGACCTGAAAAAGATGTGGACTCAATTTAGATTGATTGTTGTGAAATAAGCCCTTATAAGAACACTTAAAAAAAAGCTGTTATAAGAACACTTAAAAAGCCAATCCAATAAAACTCAGACCCAAAAATAAAAGAAGAAAATCTCTCTTAAAACTATCAACACCGCGACCCAAAAAAAAAAAAAAAAATCAACACTAATTTGATTTATATTACTCTCAAAATTAAAAAAAAAAAAAACACTAATATGACTTATATTGATGTCTCCTGATTTTTATTTTTTTGACATAAGTACTTCTATTGATGCTATTTAATACGAAAAGTTTAATCATAAAAGTTGCTATTTAATGCAAAAATTATTGTGAAGAGCATATTATTAAGGATAAATAATAAAAAAAATTAGTAAATTGAACTGCTAAAAAATACACACCCATGGCACAAAATGGAATCAAACTAATGCAAGTAGAATCATCATGCTAATATATTTTCTATAAATATATTATTTGTGCAGCTAAAATTTCTTAATTACTAAGATCTAATTATTCTAATTTCACATGCAATTAACTTACAAAGTTTCTAAAAATTAGAAATGATAAAACCAATCGAAAATTTGGTTGAAGCGCATGTCATTAAACATGTTGAATGCGGTAAAATTAAAATGAAATAAGAGAATTTAAAACTTAATTTCAATGTGATAGAGAGAACATAATAATTGTATACTTTAATTCAATCTATGAAAAAATTCAAATCTCTATCAAATCAAATAGTTACGTATTATAGTAGAAATCAAAAGTTAGAGTTTAAAAAAGAGTATTGGTGTTATATCACAATTAGAAAATTATTTATTACAGATAGATTTATAGATAGATTTGGTCTTTATTACAGACGAATTTTTGGTTACCGACGAAATTATCGAGGATTTTGTCCCTCTATAAAAGCCTCGTCAAAAGTTATTTACTGATAGATTTTTTTCCATCGGTAATTTACCGACAAATCTTTTGCTTTTACTGACAGATTTTTTCTCGGTAATCTTCCTCTCTATTTCCCTAAAATGTCAGATTTTCTGACAGATTTTCCGTCGGTAATTTAACGACAAATTTGTCTCTGTTACCGACAGATTTTTCCTCGGTAATCATCCCATCCATTTTGCTTAAAACATTAGATTTTCTAACAGATTCTCCGTTGGTAACTAAAGTCAAAATTTTTTACAAATTTTCTGTCGATAATTAGAGCTTGAAAAAGCATTCACAACTCTTAATACAGATGGATTTTCTGTCTGTAAATCTGTCAGTAAGATAAAACATAATTTTTTTTTAGATTTTTTCATTGCAAAATGAATAATTTAGGTTTGTTTTCTAAATTTACTCTATCAAACACACTATGAATTAAAAAAAAGAAAGCCAAAAATCACATAGACAAACATAATATTCATTACATCATATCTAATTAGCATTCAAGAATAAAAGGACTCATGATTAATTGACAAAGTATGCTAATTTGAGTAAAGAATACATCATGAAAGAGTGTCAGAATCATACAAATTCTTCTTGTTGATCAAGATACCATTTTCTGATGATGCACTATCATCGTCATCATCATCATCATTATTCACATCAAAATGACCCAACCCAATATAAAAAACGGGTTCATTAGTAACCAAACCACAGTGCCTCATAAAATTGTCAAAGAAAACCACTTTCTTGTGACGAATCCTGATGGAATTTCAAGCCTTACATCCAGAAGTGGAGCACCCCCATTTTTCACTATTGTAAGCTTCCTCTGAAATGAATTTTTCAACATCTACAAGGTAAGAAAAGGAAAGAACAATAGTCAGAATTTAAAAACTGTTTGAAGTCATATTAGGTAATTGCATTGAGAAACTTATTGCAGATTTTCTAGAATCCCATTTAAAGAAGCGAGTGAAGAACGGCGGCTCACTCTCTTCATTGATAACATATACTAGAGCCACATGAGATAACTTCTCCAAGAGAAAGTTGTGCTCAAGAAATTTCTGTTCAATTTAAAAACACGAGTTAGCAAATCCACAACTGTATTTAGAAACTAGAACATATATCAAATGTTAAAAGACAACGAAAATACATAAGTTGAAATTTAAGAGGTCTCTACTAATATAGGGGATATCAAAGGAATCAGAGTGTACAGGATTTCCAGACCCAAGCATTACTTGAATATTGAAAAACAATTAGACAGGGTCAACCAAATATGAAGGCCACAAATACAGTATAGAAAATTCCTCTGAAATAATACTTACATATATCAATTAGTATTTGAGGGGCCTGTAAGTCCAGATTAGCAAACAAATGAATAGATACCCAAGCATCTTATTCTAAATAGACTATGGAGAAAATATATATCCACTTTAGCTTTCTCTAAAACATGAAATTCCCTCAGGAGTTGTGCTAGAAAGTGTACGCTACAAGAAAAAAAAGAGTTTGAAGGAACATACCACTGAGAACACTTTTTTGATATTTCAGTAGCTCATGTAGACCATATCCACCTTCACTAGTTTTGATTTCCCAGAAATAACTCTGGAAAAGAGATCTAGGTTTTACAGATTGCATGTGATCACAGTATAAAATACAAGCCAATGATATGAAGCATGTTATTTCATCATAATAATTTCAACAAATTGATGCAGGCTTCAAAACCTCAAGGAAAACAGAAAATATTGAGCACCATACAACCAAATGTTTTGATTCACACTACAAGAATATGGCCGATTAGCTACAACAAAAATATTTGTAAGATCATTGCTAATCTGACGCAAAATATAATTTGTGACAGATTAGCTACCACCTAGCAACTAATGCTTTCCTCGCTAATTACAAGTAGCAGATCAGTGAGGCAAACACAATAGTCGCTAATTCATCGGAAAGTTTTTTAGCTACCGAATAGATAGTTGCAAATCCATCACTAAAGTAAAAGTTGATTTCATAGAAGAAATAGACTAAAAAGTAGTCGCTAATTAGCGACAAACTCTACTGCAGTAGAATCATCACTAAATCCAAGCTAACTTCGTAGACAAAATAGAATGCTTAGTTGATGCTAATTAGCAAGGAATTTTTCCGAATCTAATTCGTCGCAAGTTGTCTGCTAATATGATCACAAATCTGTCACATTTTGTAGCAAATCTATAGCTAATCTTTGAAAATTCTTAATCAAATTTGTAGGAATTTTGTTGCTAAACCAAAGCTATTCTAATGTTATCAAATTAAAATATTTCAAATATACTATTATGTAATAATTTCTAATTCACATATCAAAATATGAAACGATAATTAAATAAGTCCTCTGGATGAAATACATGACTTATGCATCCTCAATCTTCTCCAATGGCTCCCTTGTCTCAGGGTACTCTTCAGCTCCGAGATCTTCAGCTACTCTAACAAGTTTCCAATCAACTTGAGATGCTGTGCAAATTGCCTGCAGTTCTTATGCATCCTCGCCGTGCTCGCCGTTTTCACAATCAACCCAATCAAACGAACTGCATCTAGACCAGTTAACTGAGCCACATTTGTAATTTCCCCATATGATCCCAAGGAGAGGCCATTGCTTTACTCCCTAGAAAATCAAAATCAACCCTAAATTACAGATATGTAAGCCTCAGCTCAAATCTTTAATTTCCATAATTGCTTTTTTATTTTTCAAATTGAAAATTGCAAGACATGAATAGTGTTCATTCATTTGTTTTTTCCTACCTCTGTTTAGTGGTTAAGCAAATAATAACATTGAGTTCCCTAAGCTTTTGATGGTTGAAAATGATTATGTGAAGAAGCAAGAAAATTCTTCAACAGTGGAGGACTTTATGTGCCGGATCAAGCCTCCTTCTGGAAAATGTTTCTTAGAGACAGCATTGACCCTACAAGATTTTAATAATCAGAGACAAGAGCATTGCAAAACATAGCAAACATTCTTTCTTTTATTAAAAATAAAAATAAAAATATTAATAGTAATAATTAACGTTAAACTACAAAAGAAGAAGAAAAAATAGTAACTCAGAACTTCGAAGACATGCTAGCTAGCATGCATGAATAAACATTGCAAAATAATCAATCAGCAGCTCTAGGTTGTTATCCTAATGCATATTAGTCTGCATAAGCTACCACAGAATTGATTAGATTGTCAATAAATTACAGAGGAATGGATTAAGGTATCAGAGATTAATGTATAATAAGAATAAGAATAAGATACCTCTGGAGCCATCCAATATGGACTTTTCTTCAAAGAGAGATTACCTTCATATCCAGTAAGCTGTGTAAGATCGAGGTTCAAAATTATTTTCATCAAATATAAAGATTAACGGTTAAATCATGGAAATGCAACAAAATAAATAAATAAATAAAAATATTCTAAGTAGTCTAGAGATTCAAACTAATCAATAGGTTACACTTAAGGAAGCATCTTATTTCAACTACATATAATAAACATCAGATCATGGATAAACATAATTTAAGAAAAGAAAACTAATATATAAAAAAATGAGATGTATATACCAAACCTCATTCTCATATGCAGTGCATCTAGCACTAAATCACATTTAACAGAGCTTTAAAATGCAACAAGCAACAAGATCTACCAAATTGAAGCAAGAAGAATTAACAAAGCACATTTATTTTTTAAAATTTACCTCTGATTTCATGTATGTATCTTCAGTGATGTAGCAGAATTTCTGCACATTTGAGGATTAATTTTCTCATACTTCCTGAACATTGAGAAGTGAAAAAGCAATAATTAATTAATTAATTAGAATTATGAAGTTTGATAAGATATATCATAAAGAAAGGCATTGAATGAATGCCTACGATGCAATAGCATGCAATGGAAGAAACATCGATAAACTAAAACACTGAGCATGGAGAAGCAAAGTTTACAGATAGAAATTTATCAATGTAAGAAATGGAGAGAAAAAGAATCTCTACTGCACACAATACATCACTAATTGCTTTATTTTCATGAAAGTTCTAAGTATAATAGTTTTTGACCACTAACATGAATTCAAGTATATTGAGAGTTGAAGAACTTGTAAAGAAACTCTCTTGAACTTTGCTGAATCTATCAACCTCTTCCTCCTCTCTGAAGAAGTAAGTTTAGTTAGGTAGAGAAAAAGAAAAAGTGCAGGTAATTGGAAGCATTGTGAAAAACCTAGCAGTAAATTGATTGAACTAGAAGCATTCTCAGCCAACTCCAACACCTACAATAACTATGAATCCAATGTTAAGTTCTCTAAATTGAGATTCCACCAACAATAATTAATTTCCAAGCCCTAAAATTGACATCATTTAGTGATTAAAGCACAGGCCGACGAATACATAATAACAATAAAATATTGCAGTGATTTTATAGGATCATAATTAATTAAGCAGTAATTTCTCATCAAAGAAGAAAAAAATTCATTACCAGAATTTCACATCAACTTCAGCCATAACAAAGCAGAGTAAAAGAAGGAGCCTATCTGTGATGGAAAGAGCATGAGCACCACGGGGGAATGGAGCATATCAGCATCCAGCTGGGGGCGACGCAAAATGCCGCAAGTAGAAGAAGGCAAGTAAATTGGAATCGAGCAAAGAAAAATTTAGAAGCTCAAAATGCAGAGCAGCGATGAACGATGGTCCGCGAGCAGCGATGAGCACGATGGCACGCGAGTAGCGATGAGAATGATGGCGCTACGAGCAGAGAGGAACACAACTTGACAAGCAACGATGAGAAAATCAAGAGCAGCAACGAGGACTGCAAAGGCAGAAGAGTAAATCGCGCAATGAAATTTTGAAATGGGTTGGGGTTAGGGTTTCTAATTGAAAATAAGGCTTGGATTTTGTTTTGAACTCAATAAGGATTTGAATTAGTAAATAACATGTAAACTATAAAGATGTATTTGTGCTAAGTTAAAGAAAGAAAAAAAGTAATTTTTGTTAAAATATTTGGAGGGAAAGTCAAAATTGTTAGGGAAAAATTTTAATTTATTTTTGGCAACATTTATAACGGGAAGCTTATTAAAAATTTAAGAACAACACTTATAAAGTGTGATATACAAATATCACAAATGTTGCTTGTTTAATTTACAAAAACAATACTTCTTACATGTACTTTAATTGATCAAAAGAAACATTTATGGTATGTTGTTAAAAAAGAGTTGCAAGAGCTTTATTTTTGTGTAACAAATATTAAGTGTTGTCTTTAATTGATTTAGACAACATTTTTTAAGTGTTATTTGCAGTATATGTTGCGATAGATAAATTAAATGTTGTAGGAAAATAAGTATTTTTTTTCAGAAGTCAATCCAAACTGACTCTAAGATTGCATTTGGTTCTGAGAACTAGACAAGATAAGACAATGAAAACAAAACACAAATGACAGACACAAAAATTAATGTTCTTATATTTTATTTGGTGATAAATTAGAACAATTTATGAAAGTCTAATTTATTCTATTTTTTCATTAAAAAATCTGGGAAGAAAAATAGAACAATAAGAAAATATAATTAGGAAAAATTAATAAGAATAATAAAAGAATTGAATAAGTTGTCTCTTATTAGTGTTTATGTATTCTTCCTGTCAGGATGGAAACAAAATACACTAATTCAGTGTCTCTAGACACAATATCTTTGTCTATATCTCATCTGTCAAACACGACTTTGTGTCTCAATGTCCCTGTCTCAATATCTCGTGCCTATAAATAAACGCAGCCTAGGTTACTCTTCAAAAGCGTTCTTTTTGGTTAGAAAAGTGTATCCATAAATATTAAGATAAGGATACGCTTTATAAGTGATCATTTTAATATCTAAGGAGACACTTTTCAAGTGATTCCATTATTGTGTTTCATATTCTCTTATCAAAGGGAAACACAAAGAAAAGCGTAGCCTATTTTATGAACAGGTTACGCTTTTTAAATGTAGCTTAAAAAAAGTATTGCTGAATGGGTGATTTTCTTGTAGTGCGTGTTACTTTTTTTAGGGGTTAGTCGGATTCTAAATTGGATCCACAAAGTAAAAAAATATATATACTAGCTTATTTAAAAAAAAAGGCATCCGTTTGGCCCGGAAGTTAACTAGCTTAATTCGCTATTTTTTCTGGTTAATCGAGCTAAGTCACTTAGGATTTTATTTTTACGAGTTTGATTTTAGAGTCAAATGCACATGACTTTGGGACTTTAATTATTCTCTTGTTTAAAATAGTTTTAGATTAATGACAAAATTGTGACAAATTATATTATCGTGCTTGGCAAATTTGCTTCAAAGTTTTCATGAATTTAAATTAGTAGCAACATGAAATAAGTGAGGAAAGTCTATCAGTTGTTAAGCAGTCGTAATTCCTCACTAAATAAGCTTTTGATTAGTGACTCAATTATGACCAGTTACTTTTAACATTTTCTCGGTTAGCTTTGGATTTGTTATAACTCTGCGACGGATTTCCAACGAGATTAGCGAGTAATTTGCTACAAAATAGGTAGGATATAGCTTTTGCTTTGCAACAAGATTGTAGTTGCCAAGTCGCTCGCTAAATTAAATTTACGACAACTTAGCGACAGATGTATTTTGCTCGCTAATCAGCGATTTGAAATCAGCGAACGAAGTGTGTCAGTTGTTAAATTGTCACAAATTTCTCGCTACTTAGGTCCTAGGTGCTCGATATCTGTATTTCTACTTTAGCGAGTAATTAGCAAGGAACACTTCCCTAGCTGAATGATTTATACATTGCGACGAGTTAACGATGACTATTTTCTGTCTACCCTAATTTTAAATTTTACAATATTATGTGACAAATTAGCGAGAAACTAGTTGCTCGCTAAAAATAAAAATTTTGGTGACAAATTAGCTAGGAAGTTGTCCATCGCAAAATGCATTTCAAATCTTTGTGACGGATTAGCTAGTAACATTATTGTTCCTCACTAATTAGCCTTTTTACACAAAGTTTATTTAGCGACGAACTAGTGTGTCAATTATTTCTCGCTAATTGTATATCAAACACTTGCGATAGAATAGTGAAAATAATATCCCTCGCTACTTTACTTTTATTCGATTGAACCCCTAAGTGACTCATTTGCTAGAACATTGTCACTAGCTAATTAATTTGTGACAAATTAGCGAGGAAATTTTTTCCGCTCTTTTTTTAGCTACAAAAGTCAATTTGCTAGAAACAAACTTACTCGTTCAGTCATTTTTCTCAAGAAACAAACTAACTAATGGCGGGTTTTATACAGGAAACCAGAGCATCAATCAAGAGCTTGGAGATTCAGATGGGTCAATTAGCCACAAAAGTTAATGAAATTGATCAGAGAACTACTAATAGCCTTCCTGGTAACACAATTCCAAATCTAAGAGAGGAGTGCAAGGCTATCACCTTGATAAGTGGACAAGTGGCAAGTACGGAAGCACAAGTTACTGAGGAGCCGGTTGAAAAAGAAGCTCCAGAGCAGACTGAAGACACAGTAATACACGCCCCTCCTAGGCGTACAGACAACCCTTTTTCAATTACTCTTGACACACATCCGACATTGTCTAAGGCTCCTGAGTACAAGCCTAAGATGCCATATCCTCAGAGACTTCAAAAGGAGACCAAGGACAAGCAGTTTTCAAAGTTCTTGGAAGTTTTCAGAAAGCTACAAATCAATTTTTTTTTTGCTGAAGTTTTGGCGCAAATGCCTCTCTATGTTAAATTCATAAAGGAGTTATTGTCAAAGAAGA
Source organism: Arachis ipaensis (assembly GCF_059453495.1). Classification (NCBI taxonomy): domain Eukaryota; kingdom Viridiplantae; phylum Streptophyta; class Magnoliopsida; order Fabales; family Fabaceae; genus Arachis; species Arachis ipaensis. The sequence goes on from NC_142444.1 coordinate 148,246,398, forward strand.
AGCCTTTAAAGGGAGATGAGACAGTGGTCTTGACTAAGGAATGTAGTGCCATAATTCAGAATAACTTGCCAAGGAAGATACCAGATCCAGGGAGCTTTCAATTTTCATGTACCAGTGGGAGCACCACATTTGAGAAAGCCCTATGTGATTTGGGTACAAGCATAAATCTAATGCCCTTATCTATGATGAAGAAGCTGAAAATCCAAGAGGCACAACCCACAAGGATAGTATTATAGATGGCAGACAAATCCTTAAAGCCTGCATATGGATTAGTGGGGAATATCTTGGTCAAAGTAGGCAAGTTCTTTCTCCCAGCAAATTTTGTGATTCTTGACACGGGGGAGGATGAGAATGCCTCTATAATTCTAGAAAGACCATTCCTAGCTACTGGGAGAGCTTTAATTGATGTAGAAGTGGGTGAATTAGTGCTTAGAGTGCATGATGAGCAACTGATCTTTCATGTCTTCAAAGATATGCATTCAGCAGGTGAAGAGGAGAGGTACATGCAGACTGAGCTTATTAATCCAAACCTTCAAGAACCCCCTGATGATGCACAACAGAATCTGCAGCTCAAACCTCATTTGGTGACAATCAACAAAATTCTCCCTGACATCAAACCTAAGTTTGGTGTCGGAAATGCATCATCCACCAAGGAGGAGGTTCACAAAAAGAAGAAAGTACCCAGGGGATTGAGAAATAAGAAGATTCCCACTGAAGACTTCTCCTCAAGAATGAAGGTGGTATTCACTGCATGCCCAATCCTACCTCATACAGTGAACAGGATCCTATCTCTTGAGCATATAGAGTTGATCCATGAGAGCACAGGAAAGAAGTTCACAGTGAGGGGTGAAGAGCTGAGCCCCTATGGTCCTCCTCCTTAGAGGAGCTGACCGTCAAGCTAGTGACAGTAAAGAAGTGCTTGTCGGGAGGCAACCCGATGTTTTCGTATCCTTAAGTCTGATTTTTATTTTGATTTTTTTATTTTTAATTTTATTAATTTTGTTTGAGTTTCTACTATTTTTCCTTTGTTTTATGTGTATTTGGATCATGCAGAGTGATTAGAACAGAAACAAGTACAAGCAGACAGAGTTTCGAACACCCTGGAAGAGTTGGAGTCGGATAGGGTGGCGCCTAACTTGACTTTCTGAAGTTAGGCGCCACACTATGCATCGAAATTGACATTGGCTACTGGGAGGGTGGCGCCTAACTTGGTTTCCTAAAGTTAGGCGCCACAAGAGGCATGTACGAGGCATTCTTTACGGGGTGGGTGGCGCCTAACTTGGCCATTCTGAAGTTAAGAGCCACTCTATCTAAAAAAAAAAGAGAAAGGGAGGTCACGCCTAACTTGGGTTTCACCAAGTTAAACGCAGCAGGAACAAAAAATTCGGGCACCCAAAAGTTAGGCGCCGTTCTCCCTAAGTTAGGCGCCATCTTCTTTGTGTTTAATTCTTCCAAACTAAATCAACCTATTCCTGAAACATATCTTTCCTTTCCCCATTTATTCTTTCTAGCTTATATATATGATTCCCAACCCCATCATCCCCTAATATATATATATATATATATATATATATATATATATATATATATATATATATATATATATATATATATATACCCATCCGTGACCTCCCCCCCTTCCCCTTTATATATATATATATATATATATATATATATATATATATATATATATATATATATATATATATATTAATTAATTTTAACCTCTCTTATCCTTTTATCATTGTCTTCTTCTTTTATAAAAATTATTATTTTTACTCATCCGTACACTTTTTATATCCCTCCCTGTTTTTAGTTTTTCTTTACTTGAGGATAAGTAAACTTTTAAGTTTGGTATTGTCACTTCACTTGTGGCTTTTCTGTTTATTTTAATAGCACCAAAAGGAGGCAAATTATCTTCACGGAGAAGCACAGCCTGAAGAATGAGACGGCTACTAGGATAACTGAGGTGGTTGAGTTCCTTTCATTCTATATTTCCTCCCGTTCTTATTATGTTATATTCCTGTTTTCTGCTATTTTACTTGAATGTCTGCATGATCTTTAGTAATTATGAGTCCTAGGTTCTAGTTTAATTCTGTTACTTTGAAATTTCAGTTATTTATCTTTTAATTGAAGAGATGTCTCATGTACCGCTCACTGAGCTTGAATCTAAAAAGAAAAAGAAAAGAAGTGATGTACTGCATGAGAAATTGAGTTTATATTAAAAAATAGTCTTATATACTTAAATGTGGTGGTATTATCTGTGATTCTGAATGCATGATATGAATAATGCATATTTTAATTTGAATAAAAGGATGTTGATGCATGAGGAACAAGAATTTAGAGAACTATTATAAATTCTCTGAAGTAAACAAAAGCTTAATCCTTGAAGCAAAAGAAATAGCAAAAGAAAAATAAAAGCAAGGTCCAAGGCTCTGAGCATCAATGACTAGGGAGGTTAGACATGATTAAAAGCTCAAAGAGTTGTTTCCCTAGTCATATGCTTGTGGTGTAAATGTATCAAGTAATCCTTGAGACTGAGCACTAAGAGTCGAGATCAAGTGTATTTAACAAAGCATGCCAAAGGCTTTGAGCACCACTGTCTGGGAGTAACTAAAAGAAAAATCAGAACCAAAAGAGAGTTCTCCAGTCAAGTGCTTGTGGTATTTTTGTGTCAAGTAAAGCTTGAGACAAAGCATTTAAAGTCACGGCTAGGCTCAAGTTGCAAAGCACCAAAGAAAAGAGATTGAAAGAAATTTTGCTGTGTTCAAGGATTAATCCGAAGTAAAAAGATTATAGAATTCATAATATTATTCATTCTTCATCTTATAAATCTGGGTGGAACGGAAGTATGACCGTTATTCTAATTGAGTTCTTGTAAACCTAGGAAAAGCTATTTACCTGAACAACAGCTTGAAAACTAATTCTCCTAAATCACTAATTATCTGGACTTAACGGGATACGTGACATATAATCCTCTTATATTTGGGTAATTGGGGTTTCTATGGCACATAAACTAGAATTGAACTTAATCCTCTAATTGAAATCAAGTGACCAAGGAATTGGCATCTGATGAAGGTTAGAAGAGACTAAAAAGGTCTAAGAAATTAGGGTTTAGTCACATATAGTTTGCTATGAATTGAATCTTTCATGATTAAAATAGTTGGTAAGAAAAGTCAATCCGGAAGATAGATATCTCTGACACCTTAACTGTTTTCTCCCATATTATTCACACCAATTTATTGCTTGCTTTCTAATATTCTGAATTTACTGTAATATTTTTAAACTCTCAAAACACCATTTTCTGTTTGTCTAACTAAGTGAATCACTCAATCATTGTTGCTTAGTCCATCAATTCTCGTGGGATCGACCCTCATTCACTTGAGGTACTACTTAGTACTACCCAGTACCCTTGCCGGTTAATTTGTGAGTTATAAATTTTGCACCACTAATGTACTCTTAAACTAGCACAATAGACACAAGGAACTGAACTAGTGATGATGGCAATATTAGTGGAAGAATCTTGATTAATCAACTCTAATGCATGCTTTAACCCTCTCATTAATTTGGTGTCTATGGCATTCTTATTTTTAGGCCTATCCAAAATTACCTCGACAATCCCTGCTCAAAAAAAGAATAAGTAAAATTACAGGTATACTATGATCAACAAACTTAGTCTTATCATAATAGCTTATATTACCAGAATCCGAGTGTTAGAGTTTTTGAAGCCTGACGAACTCAGAAGCAGAAGGCTCCAAAATGAAAGGCATAGGCATGTACCTTTATCACAAAAAAGGGCTTACTTTTATAATTAAATTATCAAAATTGTGTGGAGATAATGATAAAAAGAAAATTTAAAGCACCAAACTTCAAGTCTATAAATGGCATTTATAAAAGATATACCAAGTGGCCTTTTTCAAGGAACCGATCCTATAGAATTTGGGGTAAAAAGAAGGGACTTTTCAAAGTATAAAAACTTCATGAAATATAGAAATAAGATATCAAACATACATCGTTGATATAGAAATAAGATATCAAACATGGAATTCCTTATGAAATAACGTGCATATACATCGTTGTCCTGCTTTTGGTTCATGCTTCTCTTTTTCATCTTTCCTTCTTCCGCTACCAGACTTCCAAACATTCAAATTCAAAGAAATGGAGAAAATAAATAAATAAAGAATTATGTGAAACAAATTAGTTCCATTAAAAGCAAGGTAACATAAAAGTATCAAAATCACCTAAAAATAAAAATTTAACATTTGACACCACGTCAAAATAAAATCTAAACACAAATATATTCACCTAGTTGAGGGCATTTAAGATTTTAACATAATTACCATAGAAGTCCTATGAAATTAATATTTCTATCCAAAACAAAAAGTAAAGTAAAATAAGATTAATTGATAATGGCAAAGGTCTCTTGTTAACAACACAAAGATAAGGTCGACCTTACACTAGATTCTGATTGATTACGCTCAATGCTCTTCTGTTACACCATACACATGCATTCCTTAATAGAGTAATTCAAACTACATTATAGATTAAAATTGCTCTAGCTTAATAACAATAGATAGAAAAAAAATATGAATATCAACAAAAGTGGCATCTACTCATTGTCACATATAAGTTGACAACCATTAACTAATAATCATATTCATCACTTATGAACCATATAGTTGTTACCCTATGCAAACAGTATATAGATTGATATTGCGATAGTATACAAATCTTTCAAACTAAAATATACACAACATCCATACTTTAACCACACGCCAGTGATCCAAACACTTTCGATGTACATATTTTGATGTACCTTAGCATTTGCAAGGAGCAATGAAATTTCTCCCTTGAATGAATTAAAAGTAAATTAACTAAATATAAGTAAATTTATATACAACTAAAATTCACAAATTCATATACTAGGGAATTGCAATAAATTTCAAGTAAGTAAACTGAGCTAAGAATTCAGAGTAGCAACTAAAAAACTAAGAACTACAGCAAGAATTATACACGTAATAGCTCGATATAAATAGTTCAAGCTCAAATTGAGATAAAATATTTTTCATTTCAAACTAAAGCAAATGCATTTATCCACACACAAAAATATCACAAATAGAGTAGAATCGTGGAACAAGCTCAGAACAGGTGATCGAATCCCTAAGCTGAAAATTAGAAACATTTAAACAGAAAAAAGAGAATAGAAAGGGAAAAATTACCATTTGTTTCGAGATACCAGCATGTGAAGATAAACCTCTTTCATCACTACAACTACAACAAGCTCAATCAGCATCAACAGTAATAAGAAGATAGAAACTGTGAAGATAAATTGATAAACCTAAAATTGGCACAGAAAAATTGAGCCATAAGCAACAAAATCACAAAATCAGAGTATACTTGAAATTCACGAAGGGAGCAGATGCGATGAGAGCGGCGGCGGAGAGAGCTCTGCGACGATGGCAACGAAGGGAGTAGACACAATGAGAGCGGCGGTAGAGGAAGCTTGTGCGACGCAAGGGATGACAGAGAGATATCGTGCGATGCGAGCAGCGGTGGCAGCAGTAGTAGTGGCGAAAGAAGCTCGTGTGACAGAGAGAAGAAGCAGCTCGTGCGACGGAGAGAGGAAAAAGCTTGTGTTTTATTTGTGTGGAGTGTGAATGGAGCTTGAGAGAGTGGGGTTAAGTTAGGTTTAAGTCAATATCTTTTGATGGAAAATTTTAAATTACAGAGAGATTTTTTGTCTATAATAATTTGATAAAATGCTCATTTAAATACAGACAAATTTTATGTCGGTAATTATTTTCCATGAAAAAATACTAATTTTTTTGACAGAATTATCGACAGATCCTCTTTTCCATTTGTAATTCATGCTAATTCATTTTTCTTTGTTTCTGACGAAAATTTCCTCCCAAAATCTGTCTATATTTCCGTGAGATAAAATTTGTAGGAAATATCCATATGTAATAAGTACTTTTCTAGTAGTTTGTGCGTGTATTGTTTGGTGGCGGGTTTAGGAAACTCACGGCGGTGACGAAGGAGACCAGTTCGACGGCTAGGTGGAGTGCGTGGATTGGTCGCAACAGAGTTTGAAGCAGAACAATGTGACTTCCAGATGAACGCGAATGCAAACTCGAACAATGAACAACGAATAAACACGAACGATGAACGCCGAGCAAATGTAAATGGTAAACGCTGAACAATTCCAGACGGTGAACAGCAAAAATACGAATGATGGTAAAAAGTGCATTGTTACCTTCTCATCTCAACAACGATTAGGGTCACGGAGAATTAAAAAATAAGAAAAAGTGAGAGATATAGATTGTAATTTTACCATTGAAACACTACTTAAATTTCTGACGGTAAAAAAATTATATAAATAAATGTCATAATTTTATTCAATAAAGACACTTAAAAGAAAAAAGTAGTAAAATAAGTATAGCTATCCATTTAATTTGGTGCAGCGAGAATCATTAATATATTAATAGGTGTTTATTTATATTTCTTGTGACAAGTAATCTTCACTTAAAAAGTTGTCGTTTATGATGATTTATAAATTATAATACATGCATCAGATTTATTGATAAAAATAAAATGAAATCAAAGTATTATCTAATGTTATTATATATGAAAATGAAATAGCATTGTTAAGAAAAAGAAAGAGGATTCCTTAGACAAGAATTCAATCTCAATGCAACCCAAAATGAGACTCCAATCCAACACAATCTTAACAAATCCGCTCAAATCAATCATAATAAAACAATTTCATATGTTAGTTTTTTAGACACACGTAGGTACGTGACTGACATATGAAGTACAGGTTAATAATAAATTTCAATTACAACATTCTGACACTTCTGTTTAACTGACAATATTAAGATTACTATCAGATTGTGGCCCATGCAAATCTCAATTATAGAATTCAAGAATCGCTGGGGCTCATTTTAATTTATCAACAAATGAGACATAAATATAAATTTAATTTAAATGGGGTATACTGAATAAATGGTTGAACATATTAGAATTAAAATTAGATGGCTATAATTTAGATTTAAAAATTAGCTCATGAAATAAAAGATGTCTTAAATTTATAAAATTTATTTATCTTATATTTTAAAAGTACATGTTAAATTTATAAATTAAAAAAGTTTTTATTAAAAATATAAAAAAATTAAATTTTTAGTATATTTATTTTATATTCATTAAATAAAAATATTTAAATTTTTTTATTAATGAAAAATTTATTATATGTCCTACTTAAGACACATATTAGCTAAACATATATTTATAAATTCTTTAGGAATTTTATTTTTGATAAATATAAAATTTATAATATATTTTTTTATGTCCTTAAATGATAATATAAAGAATTTAATTTTGATGCATTGTCAATATAAAATAGTTTTACATGTGCATTCAATTATACAATGGCACATCAGTAAAAATAACTATTTTTTACATTAATAGCGTGAATAATCATCTAAAAAAACTGATGTAATTGTACGACTGTATAAAATGTTTTACACTGTCAGTTGATTAAAATTAATGTCTAATCTAAAATGTAAACATATACAAAGAAGAAGAATTAGAGAATTGAATAAAACTGTATTTGAGTTACGAGGTTTCTTTTTCTACATCAATACACTCTAATGAACTATATATATATATATATATATATATATATATATATTTGCTTATACAAAAAGAGAAATTTAACTACTTTAACTACCTCAGCATATATATATATATATATATGTGCCTTAATCAACTCTCAGCTACACTTTCAGTTATAACAGTCCTTTATTACTCTCTACATCTCGGTATCATATCTGTCTATGTATAATATCTATGAATAACGTAACATTATTCTTAATTTCTTATTGTAATTTAATTTGAAGCTCATTATGAATTTATTTACAATTTTCCAACTAAATTGGAAGAAAAATCTCTGCTACATATATTCTGATTTAATTCCCTAAATGATGATAATTTAACGGTGAGTTAATGAACAAAAATACACAAGAAAGAAAAATATAAAAGAAAAAGACAAAAATATATTCAAAAATACTTAAAAATAATTCAATACATCTCAAAGATTTTTTAGACCAGTCAAATTTGTCATTTTTTTTTATCTAATACTTTACTAGTCTGATATAAAATGTAACTATACACTTTGTAATTTCTAAAGTTTCGACACAACAACTCAAAAAATTATTTTCAATTTGTCTTATCTCTAAATCTTTCATTATACGTGCAATTAGAAGACATTTTTAATTTGTCTAAACAACCTTTAATTTGAAATATATTAAAATATTTTTATGGGACCTAGAATAAGGCACTTCCAAAATCGAAAGCTATTTTATTATATTTATATATTACAAAAATTATTTTTAATATAGAGATAAAAATGATGTTTTGGTTGAATATTAATATTTAAAGTATATTATAGTATTATGAATGTACAAAAAAAAAATTTCTGTATATTAGTCAAAATATTAACACGTGTTCAACACGTACTCTGCGTATTACCAGGATGATAACACGCATCTAACACATATTCTATATATTAATTCTCCACCTATAAAATTTACTAACCTGTAATTATATTAAATAATTTTATTTATAACAAAAATACTAATATTTTCTCTATATAAAAAAAATTAGTCTTATATATACACCATGTGAAGTAATGACTTGCCAACCTCTAACCACATATGCTTTTGTACTTCAAGTGTTGAATTATTGGCAGATAGCTAAAATGATTGGGGATAAAATCCATCAATATTTTTAGCAGATCTGTTGGCTCTTAAAAAATAGTGCGTGTCATGATGAGGATCTCTTGTTTTGTGCCAATTAGGGAACAAAAATCTATTGGCTGCTGTTTTTATCTGGATTTGCATATCCACCTAAAAAATCTATATGCATTGAATTCGATACATAATTTTGTGCATGCATGTGTTTGAATATATGCATATAAACAAATATGTGATCAATGGTAATGGCATATCACCTAATTAGTTATAACATTATTATTATCTATGTTATTTGAACTACTAATGATTACAGAAATAATTGTATGTATTATTTTGAAATCTTTAGAACGGGGAGTTCTTAGCTAGTAATAATTATTTTACATGCATTCAACTAACACATATTCTACTAGAGTGATATATGAATATGTAATAAAAAGCATACACTCCTTATAAATTTTTCAATGTTTCGAATGAAATTGTATGCAATAATAAAACAATCCCCCTACGTTACCAACATTATTTTTGTCAACTTCTGTCAACTTTTATTTACAACTGTGTTTAATAAAAATATCTGTGGATGTGTCTAATAAAAATATCTTTTTTATAGCTATGTCTAATAAAAATGTCTTTATAAATATATTTTCTAGATGTGTCTCTTTATATATGTATTTAAAATATAATAATTAATTATTATTGACAATAAATTGACAGATTAGTACCATATACTTTTTCATAATAAAATTGTGCACGACATTGAATTATTTGTTACAAAATTAAATGTTAAAAGTTGAATTTCTAGCGAAATTGATACTATAAAAATCTTATTAGTAAAGTCTTAATGTGAGAACAAGTAGAGTTAGTAAATTAATTATATTAGTTACTTATTATAATAAGAGAATAGAAGTTTTATATTGTTTAGAATAATAAACTTTATGTTATCTATTAGTTCTACATTACTTAAGTTATAAAGATTTTTTTTCTCACTAATATAAATAATTTATGTACTATTTATTTATTAATTAAAGTTGAAGTTGATAAGATGAATATGATATAAAGCGTAGTATTTATTTTTAATTAACTTGATCAACCAAGATAGATTTATGATTATTTTTACCATAATAAAATTGTTAACCTCGTCAAGATTAGTGACTCAAGCGCTGATCGTATCTGATCTCCAAAGAGATTAAACACACTGTGTTTTGATGTAATTATTATTCTTTTCCCTTAGCTTGTATGTGCATGTTCCAACCAGCACAATATTATCTTTCTTGTGTGCCTTTTTCCTATCACTCCCATCGTGTGGGGTATATAACTTCCTTATAAAAACCACTTATATCTACACACAATAAGAGAAGTTGGTATTTCGTACAATTCATGTATGCAAAAAATCAACTCGTACTAAATTAAATATATTAAATATACTTGAGCCAAATCATATATAGTAGTGCAATTTTTGCATACTAAAATATTGAGAAGGTCTTGGCATTGAGCACTTAGAAATATCTAGACATTATTTTTTTTCATTATATATTATCCTTTATATATATATATAAGTCCATTTTAATTTTACTTCATATCTTCTCCCACTAATTAGCTTGCCTACATCTCTACATGCATAAACCTCAACACTCTTGCTTCTACTTCAATTCACCACAAATTTTTCATTCGCATTTTGTAAATTTAAATGATGAAGGTCATGAAGGTTAAACTTCTCAAAAGTTGGCTAAGGGGGTTTACTAAATTGGGAAAGGTAAAGGCTAATTTTCTCATCAAATGTGCAATAATTCATGAAAAAATTGATCACATGTGGATTGGATACTGTTTCTTATTCCAAAATGATGAAGAGTCATTATCATCATCATGTTCATATGTACCAAAAGATGTCCCAAAAGGGCACCTAGTTGTGTATGTAGGTGAAGATTGCAAGAGATTTGTGATCAAGGTAGGTACACTCAACAATCCCCTCATTAAGGCATTGCTGGATCATGCTGAGGACGTGTTTGGATTCGATAATAATATGCTTCGCATTCCTTGCAATGAGACCATTTTCCTAAACATTCTTCACAATGCTACTACTCTTGAAGATGACCAACATCATAATAAGACCCTCTTACATTGTTTCTAGTAGTATTATGTATTCACATATGTTTTGTATATAGCAATGCGAATTTCTATTCATGGTCAAATTATGATACAATTATTTGGAAGATGTATATATTTTGTTCCTAGAAAAAATGTGTACATATTCTGTGCCATTATTATTTCACAATGATCACATTTAAATTTCTGCATCAAGCATAAATGGACGGTAACTAGTAGCTATTGAAGTATATATATGATACTATAAGAAAGTTGTTAATGTATATAAGAAAGTTAATTTACTTATAATTGAAGTAAAACTCAGTACTTTTAGTCTTTTATTATTATTATTGGGATTTTTGTGTAAAAATTAATTACGTACTGTTTTTTTATTATTATAAGTACTTTTAAATGTTTACTGAATCTGGTGTACCTTCTAATTTTAAGAGTGACTAATGTTTAACTTATCTATTTATCTAAAAGTTAATATATAGCATACCACAATATTATATATGGCCACTTAAATTTCAAAAGTATTTCTATTTGTTTAGCTCATTTCATAAATAAATATTAATCCAGTGTCATTATTATCACTTGTACGTATGTGTACTATACTACTATTGTTACCATAGACAATATATACTTATTAATTATTAGCTATTGAATAATTTATCTTGGTTTTTCAAAATCTAGAAGGCCAATACTTTTTGACAAGAAACTTAATAATAGTGTTTCATTTGATTTAATATATTAAATGAGGCACACAATTTTATGGAAACTCTGTATTCAACAATTTAACTATGAAATTTTTTATCTCATTTTTACCCTACAATAATGTTACATGAATAACTAATTTGTGTACAGCTACTTAAAGTACACAAAGTCCAAAATATACCTATTTGTGATAGTTATACAAATAATTATACAGCTAATGTGATATTTGTGTTTTTATCCCAACAATAAAGAAAAGTAATAAACAAATGAAATCAAAGATACTAATGTCTACCTCTAGTAGGGTGGTAGCATAACCATAATATACTTGTGGCAAAAAAGAAGAAAAAAAAAAAACTAGAATAATCCAATGTATGTTAATGTCATAGATACCAAACTGGCTATTGTTGTGAATCTTTCAACTTATGATTTCTAGCTTTTAGATTTGCTGCATCGTACATTTTATACTTGAATAGTTGAATGTTTAATCAAATAAGGAAAGGAGAAAAGAACACAGGGTAGCTAGCCGAGGGCGCATAATACTTTGGTCTGATATAGAAAAGATTTAATGGTCCAAAAAGGAAGAAATAAAACCATTTGTCCTATGTACCCTTTTAAGTCCTTGCAAACTATACAAAGATCTCCAATTATTAATGAACATGGGTAAAAATAAAAATACCATAAATGCCTAAATGGCATTAAATGAGAGAAACATAGATTCTTCAATAATTCACACCAATGTTTCTTGTTTGAGGTCTAAATTACATTGACAAAGAGCACATACATAAAAACTTAAGAGACATACAGTTAGCTATCACATTTTCATTCAAATACATGTCCATGAACTATTAAAAATAATAAATAAAAAAGAAAGTATACATCACAAGAAGAGGAGAACCAACAGTGGAGCTAGCATATTGGAAGAGGAGAACCATTCCACTCCTTTAGACAATCCAACATTGGATCAATCAATTTTCCTTGACACATAGCAGTGAATACCTTATCACATTCCTCACCAGGGGACCTAACTTTCTCACCTGTCAGCAAATCTGTTCCCAAAGTTTCTCTCACAAACCTGTAAATTGGATATGATCTACACTCCTTGATTCTGTTAGGAACAGCAGCATTTCCATTCTCAACTCCAATTCTTGCACTCTCAATCTCTTTGGGCAAAAGGGTCTTCAGCTCTTGCTCAAAAGCTCCAATCTTTTGGAAAATTGAGGTGCTTGCATTGCACTCTTTCTCACCATTCTGTAAAGCATGATCAACCAAGACTTGTCTCAGCTTCTGCATCAGAGGGTAGCTTGCGCTGCACGGATCATCGGCGTAGGCGAACACATACTCGCGATCCACGACCTTGAGCAAGTCCTTTTCGCAGAACCTGGACGGATGTAACTCGCCGTTTACCCCCATTGTGAGCACCCTTTTGGCCACTTGGCTCACTGTGTTCTTCACCGTGTTCTTCAGATTCTCCTCTAAATGCCTAAGATCAATGGCTTGGCACAACGCTACCAAGTAAGTTGATGACATCAGCTTCAATATATCAACTGCCTCAGCTGTTTTTCTTGATGAGATCAATCCCAAGGAGTTCACATCTTGGTTATGTTGCTCAGCACTCTGAACATGGTTTGTCACAGGGTTTGCAAGATATTGCAGCTCAGAGCAGTATGAAGCCATGGCGATTTCCGCGCCTTTAAAGCCGTAATCCAAGCTCGGATTCCGGCTAGCGGTTAAATTCGAAGGCAGACCGTTGTTGTAAAAGTCATTAACTAACTCGGAGAATTGAGCAAACATGAGTTTGCCAATGGATGCTATGGCCAGCCGGGTGTTATCCATCGACACACCAATCGGAGTCCCTTGAAAGTTCCCCCCGTGCAGTGCCTTATTCCTCGACACATCGATCAATGGATTGTCGTTTACAGAGTTGATCTCCCTCTCGATCATCTTCGTGCTATGGCGAATCACCTCAATTTGTGGCCCTAACCATTGAGGCGAAGTTCGAAGAGCGTATCTATCTTGTTTCGGCTTCTGAAGAGGATCAATCTCATGAACCTTCTCTGCAGCTTTAACATATGAGCTTCCATCTAAGATATGTTCCATTATTGCTGCAGCTTCAATCTGACCAGGGTGGTGCTTCAATTTGTGAGTTAGATGATCAGTAAACTCCGGCTTCCCCTGCATAACTTCCGCGAAAATTGCCGACAAAACCTCCGAGAGGACGGCCAGTATGTTGGCCTCGAAGAGTACCATTGAGGCTAGGCCAGAACCAACAGCAGTTCCGTTGACCAGAGCCAGACCTTCCTTGGGCTGCAAGTCAAAGAAACCGCTGTCAATTCCGGCCAGCTCGAAGGCCTCTTTGGCATTGAGGAGTTGTCCATTAGGCCCAACTGACTTGGAGTTGGGCCTTCCGATTAGAAGGCCCGCTACGTAGGACAACGGGACCAGGTCGCCGGAGGCGGTGATGGTGCCGCGGAGAGGGAGGCATGGTGTAATGTTGTGGTTGAGGAACTTTGTTATGGCTTCCAAGATCTCGAATCTGATTCCGGAATAGCCTTGGAGCAATGTGTTGATCCTAACCAACATGGCTGCTCTTGTTGCTGTGTGGGACAATGTGTGACAAGATTCTGTGCTGTTGCCGAATATTCCGGCATTCAAGAATCTGTTTGGACAAAATTGAGTAATGGTCAAATTGTATTCATTAAACAAAATGCATAATATAATGATTCCTAGGAAGCTACGAACAAGTTGACTAAGTCAAACTAGTATGTTCAATGAGACAATGACCCAATAAACTATTCATGTAAACTTTTTTTATACTAATATTATATTTTTATATAAAAAAATTATTTTCTAAAAATAAACATAAAAATTAATTATTTTTTATGCAATAAATCTAATCCCTAATTAAATGTAAAATTATATTCATTAAATTTTTTTTAGATAATAAATATTAGAAAAATACTAAAAGGCTAGTTAAATTTATTGATTTTGGTCAATAGTTAGCTAACAATAGGACTAAAAATATATTGTTGGATTGTTAGATAAAAAGAATTAGATTAATGTGCTGAAGGTGTTGGACAAAAATAATAAATTCGACTGATTTTTTTATTTTTTTAACTATTAATAAAATAAATCTTTCCTATGATAAAAAAAAAATTAAACAAGTCAATAAGATTCTTATAAAAAACTGATAATTAAAAAATTATCACTTAATTTTTTTTTACTAATAAAGAAATTTTCGCTAAGATCATTTTGTAAAGTGGTTCTAAATTTTTTGCCATAATCTATGAGACCAAGACCAAACTAACATAGTTTAAAAAAATATATAATTCTATAATATTATTAATTAAGTACAAAACTATTAATTATGTACTGCACAAAGAACAACTAAGTCTGAAAAATAAGTGCACAAATCAATCAATCATACTCATTTAACTTTGTTGTTGTTATTACTAATTTTGATACACAAATTTATGTAGAACTTTGTTATATTGACAGTTAATTAAAGAGACGGATTTGTGTGTTGGAGAGGGATGAGGTATTAAATATGGATCAAGTAAAGTTGTGACATGAGTGGTTCCAAGGCTTCCATGTAGATGGAATAACCATAAATCCATAATATCGGTTACAAATTAATGGGATCACATCATATAAACTTATGGGGAAAGTTAAAAGGCAACAATTTCAGTAAAAAGAAAAATTGAAAAAAAGAATTAATTAGTATTAGTCTTAGGAAATGAATCCTCTCCAATTTTTTTAATACTTGATAAGATACAGTGTGATTTTTCACCTTTGATTCTATAAGTAGAATCAAAAATAAATAAGAGAGAGAGAGAGTAATAAATGATTAGATTTTTTTTTTCATTGGAGAGAATCCACTCCGATCCAAATAACAAAATATTTTTTCTTTACAGTTTTATTCCTCTTTTTCTCACTTAACTACCACTATTTTTTTCTGGCCTCTAATTTTTATATTATGCCACATCCATATCCATGATTGTGATATGCAAGTTTAACTGATTAAGCACTATATTATATAGGTTAAAAGTTAAAACTTATTCATACAGATACAGGTAATTTGGTTTTTCTAACTATGCGTGTTGAATTTATTAACGTATATACGTGATCCAAAAACAAAAATACAACGAAGAAAACAAAAGGTTTATATAACTTTTTTAAGTATTATCTTAATCAAGATTTCAAGATCAAGGTTGGATTGAATCAAAAATGGAATAATACGTACACCAACGCAAAAACAAAACAATACAAAAAAAAAAAAAAAGCCACAAATGGAAAGTCAGATATCCTCCTACAACTAAGCCTTTTAATTTATTTATTATTTTGTACCATTGTTAGTTAGACAAGTTCTCTTTATCTTGACCCATTTGACCTTTTCTTACGTTACATCTCACAAAGCTAAGAATTAAGTAATCTTTTGAAAACTCGAATTAAGAAGAGAGAGGGGTGGTATAAATTAAAGGTTTTAAGATCTTATAAAATGCTTTAAAAACTTCAAATATTTTATATGAGATTAATTTTAATAGTGTACTGTTATTGCAAAAAACATTCATCTAATCATATATCATCACATAAAAATATTTCTATCTTTAATATATATCCCATGATTTTAAAAATATTTTATTTGTTAATAATCACATCTAAAACTATATGTGAATATGCATGTTGTATTACTTGAATATTCTAATTTTTGAAGGAAAATAGTAAAGTACTATCACATAATTTATTTTAGAAATTTATCAAATAATATCAAATATAGATATAAAAATTAGGACGAATACTAATAATGAACCTTGAAACAAAGTATAAGTGTAATATTCTTTAAAAATTGACCTGTTATTAAATGTAATGAATAAAATAACACGCTATAAGATATTTTCTGTAAAAAATACATGTAGCCTGTTTAAAATTTTAAAAATAAAAATAATAAATCGAATAATAAATTATTTTTTTAAATATTAATTATTTATATGAAAACAAATAATTAAAAATTAAAATTTATTTAATTAATAAAGAACAAAAAATTTTCTACTTAATGAAAAGAATTTAAAAAGATTGGTCACAATAAAAAAAATAATTGAAAATATAAAAATTTTAAAATTTTAATATATTTATTAAAAGAATTTTAAAATTTTTGCTAATAATAATATTAACATGTTTCCGTAAACAAATTAGCTAAACTTTTTTATGAATACAAAATATGTTCAGCGTTTCATACTTTCATTTTTGTTGGATGGCCTCTTTTTCTAACTTTGTTTTTATTAATCCAAACTGGAGTGGACCCCACAAACGGGGCACTTGGGTCATTGTACAGTGTGAGAACAGGAAAAGATCCTCCAATGGAAGGTGTCTCTGTCTCACACAAATGACGTATTCAATTAAGAGAACGATTTTGTCCATCTTTGTTCACAAATCACAAAGTGATTATTCATTATTGTATGGGATATTATTGTTCCACCAATGATTCACACTAATCTTACTTACCTAACATTTTGTGCCTTAACTTTTGAAGACAAAAAAATTAGCTATCATGTGTCTAATAATAAACACATCTTAAAATTATTATTAGTAATTATTTAAAAAATTTTATTTTAATAAATACATAATAAATATATTAAAAGTTTAATTATATATATTTTTTAAAATTTTGAATTAATAACTTCAATTTTTACTCTTAAAACACATATAAACTAAGTAAAAAAAAAATAAAAATCATTCGTCACATTATTACTTGCTTAATTATTAATTACTTAACCCCGCAAGACGAAGAGGGGTTTGGTGAGTAACAAGATACGATCCCCATGTCTTGCTTAGCGTTGTCCGCACAATTTTAAATCAAAGATAAATAATTAAATTAATTAAATTGTTTAGAGAGTAAAATATTTTAATCATATTAAATATATATTAAAATTAATTATTAAAACTAATCATTAATATAAAATATATATTAAAATACATATAAAATACATATTAAAAATAAATTAAATTAATATGTGAAACACAGAAAATGTCTAAGTGACAAATATAACTAATAAATATAAAAGATATTTGTGAATTTTTCTTAAAATAATTTAAATTAATATGTGAAACACAAAAAAAATTAAATAACACCTATTATTATTAAGAGTAATCTTAAAAAGATAATAATTTAAAGTTACGACCTTATTAACTTAATATTTATAATTTATATATATAACATTTAAAATTACATATTCATTACATCTAATATTATGAATTTATTTTAGAAGTAATTAATACATATAAAATAAAATAATTTTGGACAAATTTATGCTGATTTTTATTGTTTTTTAAACATTTTGTAGTATTAAATAGAAAAAATAATATATAGAACATACATCTATTCAATATCAACTATGGTATGTAGTATGTACTTCATTCCACTTATTAGTTATTATCCTGCAAAAAGCTAGCCCAAGTAAAATTTATTTACCATTATTAACATCATTAATAACATCTTGCACTATATGTGGCCTACATCCTATAGATTCCGAACCCAAAAACACCATCATATTTTTCATGTTCAACTAATATTCACAATAACATTAAAAAAGCAAAAAGAATTCACACCTATGTCAAATCTACAAACCGATAAAATAAAGTTTCTCAAATTAGGACATGACCTCGTCGATCACCTAATAATTACTTATAGCACGTTACTAATAACCTACCTACCGCCAAGTAACGACAATCAAAATATTCACTTATCACACAAATAAACATCAAACTCATTGATTTACAAATACAAAATTTTCTTTTTATTTTTTTGGGCAACATAGAGAAATATCATATAGAAGCTTATTAATAAGACCTTAATGAATTAAATATCAATAATGGAAGCAAAAATATATACTACGCTAGCATGCATTCGTCAATTCTAGTAACTGTAGAAGTGTTAATGACAATTAATAAAAGGAAACTCTAGCTAAAACCAATGTAATTAATATTCAATTAATTGTTACCTTATGAGTTCATTTTGAAGGGCACCACCTTGCTTGGTTCTCCTGTGTGAGGTTGCACCAAACCCTGTGGTGACACCATAGCTATCCATGCCTTTGTCCATGCTCTCCCTCACCCAATCGCTGCTTGCCTTCACCTCGGCACGTGCCTCCTCCGCCAGAGCCACCGCCACGCCACCATCGTCGTTCATGGCCACCGCGGCCACCTGGGATATGGTGAGTCCCTTGCCACCCAAGAACACCTCCTTCTTCCTGTACTCTTCTATCATCCGCTTTACCTCGTCGAGATGACTACCCTTTAGGGCCTCTGCAGCCATGACCCAGTTCAGTGGGTCATGACTGTCATTACAGAGGCTCAAGGAGTCGTTTCTGCTGCTCGAATTCTCCATTTAAAAAAAGTGGTTGGTTTAAACGTGAATAGTAATTAGATAACAAGGCTTGTATATGTATAATGTGACTATAATGATGATGATCACAAAAATGGAAGTGAACAAAAGGAGAATAAGAGAACCACCTTGGGTTTGTGATTGCAAAAAAATAATAATGAAATGAGATAAAGTGGAAAATTTTCTTAATGGGAATTGCAGGAAATTAAGAAAATTTTCCTGAGAAAAAGAGGAAAAAAGTGGGGGATTATATATATAGAGAGAGGGGGGTTGGTGACATTGAGTGTAGGTGGGTAAGCCGATGGGTTAGTTGAGAACACGAGGTGACCGTTGGATGATCATGGGAATGGAGGATCATGATGGAGACACGTGGAAGTGTGAGTAGTAGCTTTTGCAACACAACTTATGTTGTTGTTGGTGGTGGTAGTGTTAGTGCTGAGTCCAATCCAAATCTAAATCAAAATCCAAGTTTTTATTACTATTATTATTATTTTGAGCCTTATATATTAATTTTAGTCTATGTTTGAAAAAAATAAGAAGGAAAGTGAGTTGAGAAGGAAGTGCGGGTTGGTGGGTTGAGATTTGAGAAAGAGGGTAGAGGAACGCTCGAAATTCCAAAATAATAATGACTCAGTATTAAATTAAGATACGTTGATTTCTTAACTAGATAGACATCTCAATTATTAAGCTTGAGTTTATTACTTGAAAAATAATAATTGTTACGAGGCCAAGCTCCAACTCTATTGTGAAATTCAATTGAGTTGATGATTGGATCAGATTAATCGAATTTACAGTAATAGAACATAAATGTGGATTATTCAATTGGGATAGTAAATTAATAGTGTTGTTTAAGATATTATATTAGTATTCAAATTATAATTTATAGCTTTTAATTTCTAAAAGATTTGTTTTATATATAAAAGTTGTGTTGTTACTTGTTACATTTGGCTTTAATTTCTATCTCTTACAGAAAAATTAAATGATATGATATTTTCTTTTAACGGAGTTACATTAATTTAATTATATTAAAAACGTATGATAATATAATAAGTCAACAGAAAGAGGTACATATGATTAGAAAGTATAAACTACAAATATAATTAAATTTTTGAAAATTTTAAAAGTTCAAATGTACTTAATTAAGATCTTTTGCCGCGAGATAAATATAATGACCAACAATAATGTTAGGTTATTTGGATAATTAACCAAATAAACTTCAATCTAAGAATAAAGAATACAAGTTAGAATATTAGTGAATAGGTCATACCGAAATTTAATATTATAACCATGAATGTATTAACATAGTGTTTGCACTGAAAACTAATTAATTATTATTTGATGATGTTTCTCTATTAAATTACACCAGCAATCAATAATCATTTCAATATATACTCAAACCTATTTTTAGAAAAAGAAATATAAATTATAAAAATTGGTACAACAATAATGAAGTATGGCTTGCCACGTCATTGAATTAAAATGACAAATGTTTAGGCTCAATTATTATATTAATGGTGAGAATTTTCAATGAGAGTAGTAATGCAAGGTTGCCCAAAATAATGTGTTGCCTAAATTCTTGGCCGGACAGTCGGACACATGTGGTTTCGTTTCATTTTGTTAAAAGACATTGATCCGTGCGGGAAGAAAGAAAATATAAAAATCAACCACCACTAATAATACACCAAATCAACATAAACATAGCAACATTTTTTTTTATACTATCCTTATGATGATTAATATTGGATTAGTGGAGGTAAAAACGTAATATATTTTGCTTTATATAACAAATCCATAAATATCAAATTATTTTTAATAAATAAATTTTATTAATTTATATGTAAATTCTGATAAATATAAATATAAATTATGTTAACTTGTAGGTATATTTTAGTAAATATAAGTACAAACTATATATTTATATATGCAATTTTTTTAAAAAAAAGATGGACATAAATTATTACTGGTCAAATGTTGGCCCAAAATAATAATTTGTTGGCTTAGTATTGTTACAAATGTATTTGAGTGAATTATTGGAGGGAGTATACTACTTAAAGTTGGTGAGGTTTCTAGTGACTCTAATATAGTGGGAGAGGATGGTGGAGTAGAGGTCTGTATAAGAAGGGTTGGTATTGAAGATGTTTGCATTTCAAATTTTGTGGAATCTAAACTTTGATCTCATGTATCTAAAGAAGACTTTGTTTTAGAATTGTAATACATAGAATGATAAGAAAATAAAGTTTCAATGAAATTGACATGTCTATAGCAAGATAGACTTTACCATTTTTGGTCATGCACGGGTAGCCTTTATGATTGGAATCATAACCAAGAAATAGACAAATCTCATGTTTATAATCAAACTCAGAACTCTTATATGGTCTTAAGAGAGGAAAGCATGCACATCCAAACATCTTAAAGAAAGTAAAATCTGGTGATTGATTGAATAGAGTTTCATAAGAACTTTTATTATCAAGCATATTTGTTAGTAATATGTTAATGATGTAGGTAGATGTAATGAATGCATCCTCCCAAAATTGCAATGGAAGAGATGTTGTTGCCAAGAGAAAAAGTCTCATTTCGACAATATGTATATGCTTCTTTTCTATACTCCTTTGTTGGTAACGTGTATAAGGACATAACATTCTATGTTAGATATCTTTATTGACAAAAAACTCAATAGTTAAACTAATTTTTTTACATATTCTTAATTGAATCTTGTGGTTTTGTACACACGCAGAAAAAGTAACTTAAAAATATTCATCAATTTTGTCCCAAACTTCATGAAATTCGGATAAGTGAATGACTTTGTTCTTAAAAGCAATTTGTCATTGAAGCAACCAACCAAGTGGTGGAAGTTCTGTCATCTTGGCGCCAATTTTTGAACTCTTATGATTTAGTAACAGTTTTTTTGATAGCATCTAATGTGAATTGTTTAGGAATTTTTGTTGGATCAAGATGATTTTCAAAGTCCAGACTCTCAAGAGTAAGAATTATAAGATATCTCTAAGTAGAGTAGTTGTCTTTATTGAATTTTTTGACAATGGGTGAGAATGTCTTCTTTGTTAAATCATAAAGTGTAATTCATTCTCAATCAAAAGATGAAATGGTGTCTCTAGATACGATACCACGAATAGTTATATCTGTAACACTCTCTTTTAAGTAAGAGTCTTTTTTAGGTTTGTTTGATTTTTGCATAGGCCTTTTTTTTCTTCTTTTATTTGCTTTATGCTATTTTTTTCTACTTTTATAGTTCATCAATGATTAAACTTTAAACCTTTTGAATATAAAATTTTGATACTATAAAAGATGTAACAAGTAGTCAAAAGAAAAACATCACAAAGCAAAAAAAAAACTAAGAAAAAAAGAAAGCAGAGAGAAAAAAAAGTTCCTTGACTATGAAAAAAATCAAAGACAGGTTAAGAAAATTCAAATGTAATTCATTCAATCCATAATGAGATATTAGTACTATATATAGGCATTGCCTAAGACATGCTGATACACCAAGAAGCAAGAAGAACTAGTAACTTCTAACTAATTCTATACCAGCAACAACTAACCAACTAAATTACATTAGTTACTGATTTTACAATTAACTTTTCTCTTCTCCCTTAATACAATCAGCACTGCATTAACGAAAGTATGGTCATTTATAAAAGTAATGGACTATTTCAATTCACATGTTAAAAAATTTAGTGACTAATTTTGAACATTATTTTTATAAGTTTAATTAAGGAGTTACTTTCTTTCTGTCAATAGCAATCAATTTTTTGAAATTATATTTTCATTCTAAATTTTAAATTTTCTAAAAATTAAAGATTTAAGTGTGTGTGTGTAAATATTCTAACATCCAAATCATTAAGAATGTAAAAATTAGTCATGGAAGCTATAAATGAATGTGAGAGACATAATGTATGAGCTTTTAATGTGGTATCGTAGCTTCTTAAAATAAGTGAACCCCAAAAAAAAACTTTTGTATATTAGGGTTTTTCTCTGTATATGATGATGTCATTGTGACTAGATGCTAAATAATAATAATAATAATAATAATAATAATAATAATAATAACATATGAGTTTCCCGAGATGATATACGTATACAATATTTAACTAAGGATATAGGCAAATTAAATATTGTCGAATTTGAGTTCTGAGAATAGAAAAAGAAATTACTAAAAGACTCTAACAACACACACTTTTTATGAAATCTTTATTTTAATTTGTCTAATGTAATTAGTCAAATATAATTCTGATAATAAGATTCGGACGCCGGTTTTCTATTGGAATAATTGCTTTCAGTTCATGAAGGTGTCTTGAATAGTTAAATAAGTTTTCATTTCATATTAGAGTAAAGTATCGTTTTTGTCCCCAACGTTTGGGATAAATTCTATTTGTATTCCTAACGTTTAAATCGTCCTATTTATATCCTTAACGTTTGTAAAAGTTATTCAATGTTATCCTGTTATCAATTATACATCATGAGCGCTTTAGTTTGAGTTTTAAAAATCTCTTCTTGAAGTTAGAATACAAATCTCTGGATAGAATCGATGATTTACTCCAAAAAATAGCTCATCAAATATTGAAATTAATTCCTACAACATTTACATAATTCACTTTTTAAGGATAATTTTGAATCTAAACACAAATAGTGGGTATAATATTAAAACTGATCACATCCAAGTGAGACCTAATTGAAAATGAATACATTCAAATAAAAATAATTGAAAAATATAATCTAATTTGTTAGTATAATTGATAGTAAGATAATATTGAATCACTTTTATAAACGTTAAAGATACAAATAGGATAATTTAAACGTTAGGAACACAAATAGGACTTACCCCAAACATTAAGGACAAAAATGATACTTTACTCTTCATATTATTATTATTATCTGATCCACTTGTTGATTAGAAACCTTCACCAACCCCCATTGTAATCAAAGTTGCTTTGCAGTTGGTAGAAGAAAGTTGTGGTGTGAGCCTCCTTAGCTTGTCTTTGAGATTTCAAATAAATTAAATTAAACCATATATAAAATGGTTTACTATAGCTAGTTCTCTTTCTTGTGCTATCCAATAAAATACTATTTTATATTCTTAATAAATCAGAATTAACTTTTACATAAACGTACCTAAATTAAAGGGAACAAGACTATTGGACAAAATAAACTAATATATATTAAACCTAGTCATATTAATAAAGAAATAAACCATGAATTTATATCAGCATGATGCAATAACATTTAATATATAAGATTTTATCATATATATAAGTTATTAATCTTTATAGATTTGGATTTTCTAAACTTCAAAAATATTGAAGAATGACAAAGCAAGTGAGTAACATCCAGTGGATCTTCACCAAGTTATTCTTTTACATCTATTAAGTTATTAATGTACTCAAATAGAAAAACTAACAAAAGTATCTATAAAGTTTATGAATATTGACAAAAATATCCATAAACTAAGGAAATTAACGCTGTACCCATAAAAGGTGGATTACGTACGACAAAAGTATCCAAATCCTAATTTTTTGTTGATTTTTTAATAAAATTCCCAAACTATCCCCCTCATCCTCAACTCACTTTTTCAACCTTTCATAACCCAACCTCTCCTTTTAAAACCTTTGCCATGAAGTCCAAAACTACTCCTACAACAAACCAGGCCGAAATCAATGGTGGTGGTGGGGGTGGAGGATCGGACCTCAACCGGTTTAGTCATAAGTTTACTGAACCCTCTTTCTGCATGCAGCAGCACCACGACCCCTCTCTCTTCTCAGGTGCGTGACAACGGTGTTCTCCTTGGCTGGGTCAGGCGTGCCACAACAACGTTCTCCTCGGCTGAGACAGGCCCACCACGGCGACGTTTTCCTTAGGTTGGGTCACAGGCGCGCAACGAAAGTGTTGTAGTCACCTTAAGAGTGAGAGGAGGAAGCAGTGAGAGGGAAGGAGATTGGCGGTGACGGGTAGATGGGTGGTAGACGGTAATAAAGAGGTAGGAGGAGAGTTATGTGACTATGTGAGGATTTTTGAGAGAGGGAGAAGTGAGGAGAGAGGAAGAAGTGAGAAGAGAGGGAGTGACGGTAGAATGGGGTTAGGTAGGGTAGTTTGGAAATTTATTAAAAAATTAACAAAAAATTAGGGTTTGAATACTTTTGTCGTATGGAACCCATCTTTCATTGGTACAACGTTAATTTCCTTAGTTTAGGGGTACTTTTGTCGGCGTCGTAAACTTCATGGATACTTTTGATAGTTTTTTCTACTCAAATTTCAAGAAAATATTTTAGCATAGAAAAAGTAAGTGTTATGATTGTCTCGTATTTAAAATAAGTATTTAATTTTAATATATTATAACACAATATCAATAAAACTAATTAATTAACTATGTAAATATAATGACCATCCGATAAAATAAATATAAATAGACAACTATATAAAAATATTATTTTATACTATTATTATATCAAAATTAATAAACTCTTAAATAATTAATATTCTTATGGAACATGTGTAAATAAAACTAAGCCTACGTGCTTAGCAGCTTTTTTTGGGAATGAAATGGAGCTCCAAAACAATAATATAAAAAGGACAATTAATAAAAAAATTTGTTAACTAATTAAATGGGTATAGTTGGTAATTAGTACAGTCTCAATTAGCAACACTCATGTGAGAGTTAGTTAGAAGAGAACTGGTGTAACAATCACTGTAAGTAAGAATTTGTAAGTGATGTTAGTTAATGAAAAAGTATTACACTTTGTAATAATTCAGAGTAAAAGTTAATTCCTAACAAGGAGCCTAGCTTAGCTCCTCATTTTTTTTTTAATCAAATTTTTATTTTTTTCTTTTTTTCATCTCTTTTTTTTTTTATGTTGTTTTCTCAATGGCAAAGAACATAACATTTAATATGGTGCAGTGAATGTTTGCTATTAAATTTTTTTTATTTTTTCGATCCCTTCTTTTCTCTCTTCTCCTTCACCTATATGAAAGAAATTGATGAGATTTCACTGCTTTTGCATTTGACGATATTGTAAGAAGTGGAGTTTCCAATCAACGAGTTTTAGAGAAAAAGATCTGAATTTGACATTCTTTAGATTCATCGATACTCAATCTTTCTCATTTGATCAGCAATAGAATCTGCTCCAGTGATGAAATCAGCAACTCTAACCTTCGATCTCGATACATTAGCGCAACTCATAAATCGAATCAACGTCTTCCAAGCAGCTACGACAAGAAGAACCTTGAATCCAGCGATGGATTCGTCTTCAAATCCCTACTTCCTTCATCCTGGTGAGAATTCTGGTTCTCCAATTATTTCGGTGATTTTTTATTATCGGAATTATAGTTTTTGGTCTTAATCTATGATACGAGCATTAACATCCAAAAACAAAATTGGTTTCATTGATGGCACAATACCTAAACCAAATGAAGATGATCTTTCTTTTGCATCATGAGAAAGGTGCAACATATTTGTAGTTTTTTCGGTAAATTTCTCTCTAGCTACTGATATTGTACAAAGTGTCATTTGGCACAACAATGCTAGAATCTTTGAAAAGAATTAAAGAAAAGGTTCTACCAAGGAGACGTTTTTTCCATTGCAAAACTGGAGGAAGAATTCTTTTCAATTAAACAAGGTGATATAGCCGTCATACCTTACTTCACAAAATTAAAGATTCTATGGGAAGAGTTGCAAACCTTTCGGCCAACCCCTTCGTGTGACTGTGCCACTCCTTGTTCTTCTGATCTTGGAATTATCAGAGAGCACAAAGAAAAAACACTTGTGATCAGATTTCTTCGTGGACTAAATGAATAATATGCCATGGTTAGATCAAACATCATGATGATGGAGCTTTTACTGGCCTTGGAAATTGCATGTTCGATGCTAGCCCAACAGGAACGACAGCTCCTGGGCGTTGATATGAATGATACCAAACCTCTTCTTAGTGCAGCAACTCAAAATCCCTCAGCCCCATTCCCACAAAGAGATCAAGGTCGTGGCCAGGGCTATAGAGGCTGTGGTAGTGCCAAGCTATGCTCATTTTGCAGAAAAACTGGAAACCTTGTTGACTCTTGCTATAAAAAGCATGGTCTACCTCCTCAACTCAAAGATAGGTCTCTTGGCAAGATCAACCATGTCACTGCTAAAGACTATGAAAATAGTAGAGACATGGTCACCCTCTATCGTGAAGAAGCTGATGGTTCAAGTAGTTCATTCACTCCAAAGTAGAAACAAGCTCTTCTAGCTCTACTTCAATATCATGGAGCATCCACCACTCATAGTGTACATCAAGTTTCAGCTGCAGATACTGCTTCTTGTAATGAAAGTAATAGTGTGGTCATGTCAATTTTTTTACCACACCATCATAGTCCCTGGGTCATAGACACAGGTGCAACCATTCATGTGTTAATCTCAGTTGAAACATTTCACACTTATAAAATCATCAATCCCATTAGGGTCAAGCTGCCTAATAAGTGCATCATTATTGCATCAATTTTGGTATTATCTATTTTTTAGAAAAATTGTATCTCACAAATGTCTTACACCTTCCTTTTTTTGCATATAATCTCATATTAGTGTCTCAACTTGTTGCATCAATTGATTGTCAATTTGTCTTTAATAAATTTGGCTATGAAATACATGATTACTCTACCACATAAAGATTATTGGAACAACTAAAGTCAAAGAGGAGTTGTACACACTCAATCACAAATAGAATGCATTTGTTAGAAAAATCATATCTTTCATTTCAAGAGTTAAAAATAAATAAAAATGTAACTACACACTCTTATGATCCTTGCCATTTGGCTAAACAACGAAGATTACCATTTCATTCTAGTTCTAGCAAATCTGAATTTTGTTTTCAATTACTGTATCTTAACATTTGGGGTCCAATTGGTATTCTATCAACTAAGGATAATAGATTTTTTTTACTGTTGTTAATGATCACAGCAGATTTACTTGGATATTTTTCATGCAACTCAAATCTAAAGCACTAACACTCATTCAAAATTTTATTACTTATGCAGAAAAATAATTTAATACGAGTGTGAAGTGCATTAGATCTGATAATGGAAAGGAGTTTTAACTCAATCATTTTTATCAATCAAAAGGAATAATTCATCAAAATTCTTACGTTGAAATACCGCAGCAAAATGGGATAGTAGAAAGGAAACACCAACACTTTTTACAAGTTATAAGGGCTATACTAGTTCAATCTAATGTTTCAAATTGCTACTGGGATTTAGCAGTTCTTCATGCTGTAACTATAATCAATACTTTGCCTAGTCCTCTATTAAACAATCACAGCCCATTTTAGATTTTGTTTAATAGGAACCTAAATCTTAACAAATTCAAAGTTTTTGGTTGCTTAGTTTATGTCTCAACTATAAGTTCTCACAAGAAGAAGCTAGATCCAAGGGCTAAATTTTGCGTATTTTTGGGGTTTAAATCAGGTACAAAAGAGTTCTTAGTTTTGGACATTCAATCTAACAATTTCATAATTTCAAGAGATGCAATTTTTTATGAAACTGAATTTCTTTATAAGAAAACTACTCAACCAATTGTTGATTCCACACCCACATCAATTCAACATTCTCATTATTTACAAACTTCTCTCATTGATGACATTTTTACCACCACATCTCAATTCCCAAACATTCTGCATAATTTTCAAAACAATTCACTACCTATTGCATCAGATATAGCATCACAGCCATCTAATACAATTGACACATACACTGGCACACAAATCACAAATTCACAACCTCTAAGGAGGCCCACTAGAGAAAAAAGACCACCTGCAAACTTAAACGACTTTCAATGCATGACTACCTATATTGACAAATCTACCCAATCAACTCCCTTAAGGGATTCAATTTCAAAGTATATGTATGATCATCATTTGTCTTCTAATTATAAAATTCTTTCTGTGGCTATTGCATCTTCTATCGAGCCAAAACACTATGAGGAGGCTATTGCACACTCTTGTTGGAGAGAAGCTATATCAGCTGAATTAAAAGCTTTGAATATGAATAACACTTGGTCTCTCACTTCTTTACCTCCAGGAAAGCATGCCATCCGATGCAAATAGGTGTTTAAAATAAAATTAAAATCGGATGGAAGCATTGAAAAACACAAGACTCGATTGGTAGCAAAGGGATACACACAAACACCCGGATTTAATTTTTTTGACACTTATAGTCCAGTTGCTAAAATGACAACTTTAAGAATGCTTTTAGCAATTGGAGCTGTAAAGAACTGGCATGTACAGCAACTAGATGTCAATACAGTTTTCCTACATGGGGACTTAGATGAAGAAGTTTACATGAAGATCCCTTAAGGCTTGCAAGTGCCGAAAAGCAACCTTGCATGCAAACTTCAGAAATCCTTGTATGGGTTAAAGCTAAGCAAGCTAGTCGGCAGTGGAATGTGAATTTTACAAGCATGTTGATAGGCCTTGGATATACTCAATCAAGACACGATTACTCTCACTTCACTAAGCTGGAAAATGGTCATCTCACAACCATTTTAGTTTATGTAGATGATCTGATTTTAGCGGGCTCTAACTTGGTTAAGATCAATTTTATAAAGCAGAAATTGGATGAGGCCTTTAAAATTAAAGACATTGGAGCACTAAAATACTTTTTGGGTGTAAAGATTGCAAGAGGATCAAAGGGGATCACTGTGAATTAGAGAAAATATGTCATTGATCTGCTTGAGGAATTTAGCATGACAAATTGCAAACCGGCTTCTACTCCGATGGACTATTCATCAAAATTGGTGAAATATGATAATACAAGAAAAACGTTGAGTACCGTCGAATTTAGCGTTGGACATTAGCAGTGAGTTTTCCGTCAGATTGATCGTCGGATTTGACAATAAATTTATCACCCTAAAAGATTACTATCATAACAATATCTCCAACGGTAACGTTCATGGTAATATTTGGAGGGAAAAAAGAAATTTTCGGCGTGCCATTACCTTCGGATTTACCGGCGGGACAATCTAACAGTAATAATGTTTAGTGAAACACTGTGTTTTGGGCACACAAAAAATGTTACCATCGGATGAATTCGATGGTAACTCCGACGGTAATAATGCCCTAGATGAAAGCATGAACATCGTCTCCCCCATTTTGAATTTCACACACTCTCTCTTCATCTGGACCCTCTCTTTCTCATCACCACCACCACCTCAGTTCTCTACCCCCACCTGTCGCCGCCGAGAGCACCACCGTCACTATTCCCTCTCCGTCACTGCCATCCCTTTACGGATACCCCCCTTTCTTCTCCTTCTTCCCCTTCTTCTCTCGCTCCCCTTCGCCATCACCACCATCCTCTGCCACAACAACTTCGGCAACTACCACTACAACATCCACGTGTTCCCTTATTTCTTGTTCTGTTCTTTATTATAGGTTCTTGAACAACTCCTTTTCAATTCCTTTAATTGTAATTTAATGTAGTTTAGGTTTGAGTAGAATTTCAATATTAATTATGAATTAGTTTCGAAGTTAGTTCAGTTTAGTTTTCTACTTCTAGTGGATTTAGGTTGATTAAGTTAGGTTAGATTCAATACATTAGGTTGGAATAGTTGAAGTGTTTGGAATTGTCTAATTGTGTTAATTGCTGCATTGATGACTATTTTGCTGAGAAATTATTGCTGAAATTGTTAGTAACCTTTTAATTTTAGTTTAATTTAGTTTAGGTTTGAGTAGAATTAGAATTTTACTTTTGAATCAGTTTCAAGGTTAGTTTATTTTAGTTTTCTAATCTTAGTGTATTTAGGTTGATTAAGTTATGTTTGACTCGCCACTTTGAATGCTTGAAGTATTTGAAATTGTCTAATTATGTTAATTGCTGCATTGATGACTGTTTTGTTGAAAAATTATTGTTGAGATTATTTGATAATTTGATATATGCAGACATGATGACAGGAAGAGGTGTTATGGATCAGGCTACTAGTCGTGGTTGTAGCCGTGGTCAGTGTAGAGGGAGGA
This sequence comes from Arachis ipaensis, assembly GCF_059453495.1. Taxonomy (NCBI): domain Eukaryota; kingdom Viridiplantae; phylum Streptophyta; class Magnoliopsida; order Fabales; family Fabaceae; genus Arachis; species Arachis ipaensis. The sequence continues at coordinate 148,277,303 of NC_142444.1, forward strand.
TTTTATCTGGTACCCCCGGACTTCTGGATCCACTCCCTTTACTCTAACCACCCCGATCACACTACAGGTTGCAGGTTTAATGGACCAGCTGTTCATCATGGTCCCTAACCCTAACTACGTGCCTCCATCCACGGCGAGGACGCTACCTCCTACCGCTCAACAGCCCGTATCCACGACTACTCAGCCTCCAGCGACGGATGCTGCTGTGGCCCCGAAGTCCAGCCACAGAAGTGTGGCGGTAGCTGATGCCCGGCCCCTCCACCACCTCCCATCGTACGGTTGCGTATTTGGCTTGATGGCATCACGGGGTAAGTATCACGTTCAATACTCATGTATTTCCTGTTTATGGTTATCGCTGAAAGTGCCCGAATTGTTTCTAGTTTAGTTGATTTAAGTTAGGATGTTGGTTATTATTTTCTAGTTTTAATGATCATGGTTCCTATTATTGCTGAAAGTTTCTGAAAATTGATTCCTATTTAGTGTTAGGTTGATTTGGAATGCTGGTTAATGATTTCTAGTTTTATTGATTATGATTCCTGTTATTGCTGAAAATTTCTGAAAATTGATTCCTGTTTAATGGATTGAGGTTTCTGGAATACTGGTTAATGATTTCTAGTTTTACTGATTATGATTCCTATTATTGCTGAAAGTTACTGAAAATTGATTCCTGTTTAGTGGATTTAGGTTGATTTGGGTGGATTCAAGTTGATTCTTGTTTGTGGATTGTTGTTAGATTTTTGCCGAACCCCAACGCATGTACTCAGGAGATGACCAATATCAGCAAGCTGATGTATGACCAGCCCTGGCCCAGCTACATGAAGATCTTCGCTCAGACTAGGTACCGCTGGTTTGAGAAATGAGCGGTAATTACTTTCATTGTTTCTCTTTCAAACCTTTTTAACTAGTTTATATCCTCTATCTTGCTTAATTAATTTTAACATTTTTTGTTGCTGCTGCACTTCATTTGAGATGCTGAGCACGACCTGGCCATCCGGATGATATTCGACCATCGAATGGGTCGGCGGCTCCAGCAGATGCTAGATGATGTTTGTCATGGGCGAGACCAGCGGACGGGATGGCTCTGATCGGAGGTAAAGAAGCCCTGTTAGTTCATTGAGAGACCAATGCGGGGTTCAAGCATCAACGTCTCACCAACAGAGCTAACAGGGCATTGGTCAGGTCGTCCAAGTATATCGGTGGCTCGACGACCTTCATGAAGTCCAAATTTAGGCTGGTATGTAGTTCCTTTAATTTTGTTAATAACTTCATATATTCTTTTTGCATATCATTACTAGGCATTATAATAAATTTATATTTTGATGCAACTTGTGTAGTCAAAACCGTTGGATCGCGAGGCCACATTGGCGGAGATATTCAAGTACACCCACACGCTGAAGGAGAACAAAGCGAGAATTGCTCATTAGCGGTCTCAGGACCATTATGTGAGTAAACATACATCTGATTATCTTCTACTATAAAATTATTAGAAATTAACTGTGTTAAGTTAAGAAAATAATTAACACATTGATGATGACAAACATATTAATTGGGTTAATAACCCAAAGGATTTTTGATGAATTGGTTCAAGTGTGCAGGCCCAAAGTTATTTTGTTGCTGCCCAAACCAATGAAGCATATGCACTCAAGTGTGCTGAATGAAAATTGATCCACAAACCAAGTCCAATGCCAACCAAGCATTATTGAATTAAACCTAAGCTAGGCTTCACAAGTGCACTTCGGGTAAACACGAGAGAGAGAGAGAGAGAGAGAGAGAGAGAGAGAGAGAGAGAGAGAGAGAGAGCTTCATCTTCGAACTCACACACCAGAGGAGAAAGAAAGAGAAAGTTAATCAAGAAAGCAATGTCCAATCACACTAATCAAAAGCATGTTAAGCTAAGTCAGAGATCAAAGGTGATTTATTTCTATTTGCATGCAAGTTATTTTCTTCACTTCTTCTCCAACTCTCTGCAACACCATTTTGGGATAAATAAAGAAAGTAGTGTTTGATCATCTCTATTGGAAATCAATGGCTTACAATGTTACTTGGAGCCAAAGTACAATTTCAAAGGTTTGGATTTGGAATTATCACTGAGCAAACAAATCTCTACTGTTCTGTCCTCCTCGGTCAAGCCAAGAACCAGATTTTGAATCCCCAATTTTATGCTCTGTATGAAGAAAAAAGAAAAAGGAGTTTTCAGCTGGTTCAAAGTTCAAGAAGTTGACTTTGAAGGAACCCTAACCGTGGCTCTAACCAAGGTACGAAAAGGAAAAATGAATCTCATTGGAGACTAAAGAAAGAGAAACAGAATCTGAGTTTGTTTGAAAGCTTCCATGAGAGAGTTCAACGTTTTGGATAGTGTTTCTACATCAAAGAAACATTATGCCAAGATGGAGAGCTTCATCAGAGAGAGCTGAATCCGGTTCAACTTATAGCACAAAGGCTGTGAATCATCATCTCCTTCATATTTTACTGTTTGTATTTCAATTTCAATATATATATCTTTCTTTGTATTTTGTCTGAGGTAAAAGGCAAGAAAGAGAGGTATTGAGAAAAAGCCATAGAGTGAAAAAGGCTGAGAGAAACACTTAAGAGAAAAGCCAATAGTGATTTCATATTTTCTTTGGTTGTTTTTCTGTTTTGTATTAAGTACCAAAGATGTATCCCTTACTAAGTTGGGTGAGCACTTAATGTGTCTAGTTCAGTAGTTGCATAATCAAATCAAGTTTATGTTGAAGCTTGATGTGCTCAGATAAGATTATGTTGAGTCCTAGAAAATTGGTGTATGTAATACTTAAAAGATAGTGAAAATTCCACCAACGTTGTGGTAGAGCCTAGAAGTAAGTTGCATTGCACAAGGCAACTGAACCAGGATATATGGCTGTGTCATCTTCTTCCTCTCAGCTCTAATTCTATTTTTCTGGTTTTATGAGACAAAACTAAATTGTCTCCTACATAATCTACTGCGCAGACTAAACATAAACCAAGTTTTAATTTCTGGTTTTGAGGCTTAATTATTCAAGGTTAAAGAAGGCCACAGATTTAACCCCCTTTCTCTAAGCCTTATAGAAACTTCAAACTGTATATCTGTCTTACTAATCACAATTAGGGATGGCAAAAATTCCTAGCGGGGTGGTATCCGCCGGGATTTACCCGCCGAGGGACGGATATGGGGAGGGTTTTCTACTTGCGGGGATGTGGGGATAGAGGTCCTCGTCCCGTGGAGACCCATTTAACCCTGTATATGTATAAAGACTAGAATACCCCCTTAGTATATATATACCATATGAGGGAAGGTGGGCAACCCTAGCCGTTACAATCATAAACCTTAAATCCCTAATCAAGTCTGAACTCTGAAGTCCCTCAAAACTCATCTTCTCGCCCTATCTGCTTAGAAATGCTAAACGGCAGCTGATCCACGCACGGACAGCATGGTCTCACCATTACCACCGCTAACCACCACCTCTCACCCCCTCAGTCCTTTACCACCACCTCCCACCCCCGCAGTCCCTTACCTCCTCCTTTCAGTCTCTCACGCACTGTGGAGGACAGTCAGGTCACCGTCACGCATACCACAGCAGAATTGTTGCGTCTTCTATTGTCGCGTGTTCGTCGGTCATCACGTCTTCGTCAGTCGTTGTCTCTTTACCAATCGTCACGGCTTCAACGGTTGTTACCTCTTCCCTGGTCGTCACGCCTTCGTCGGTCGTTGCCTCTTCGCCGGCCGTCGCGTCTTCTCCATCGGGTAAGTCATAAAACTCTGAAATCTTCATTATTTGCCTTGATTTTGAAGGATTTGTAATAATTTTTGTGAGTTAAATTAAGTATAATTTATATTTCTGATGTTGAATTGTTGATTTTGGTTTCTATGATTCTGAAATTTTTATTATTTATTTTGATTTTGAAGCATTTGTTATAATTTATATTTCTGATGTTGAATTGTTGAATCTGGTTTTTATGATTCTAAAATTTTTATTATTTTACTTTAATTTTGAATTTATGATGCTGAATTATTGATTTTGGTTTTTGTGATTATGAATTTTCATTATTTATTTTGATTTTGAAGCATTTGTTATGATGTATATTTCTGATGCTAATTCGGAAATTTATGTGTTTATGCTGATTCTAAAATTTATGTGTTTATGTGATTTTAGAGAATGTCTTCCTCTGATGCATTGAGTAATACTCTTGAGAAAAGTACTCCATCGGAAGAACTTATAGCTACTAATGTTCAAACTACTCAAGAGGCTCCTCAATCTCAACCTTAAGAATCTCTAACCGATACGACAACTACCAATGAAGGAACAACAAACTCTACAAGTGGTGTTCGAAAGAGGAAGTTAACCTCTAAATTGTGGAATCACTTCAAGATTGTCAAAATCAAGGAAAAATTGAAGGTTGAATGCAATTATTGCAACGAAGCTACTTAAGGAAAAATTGTGTTTATGGATATGTTTGGTTGTTTATGGAATATTTGGTTATTTATGGATATGTTTGGATGTTTATGTTTGTTGGTTATTGTTATTTAAGTCTTTAAAGACTATGAAAATTATGTTTGTAATGACAATTGAGGATGATCTTTATTTTTTTAATTTTTTCTATTTTTTAATTTTTTTAATTTTTATTTTTTTTACAAAAATCTGCGGAGACCCAGGTCTTCGGCGGATATAGGGTCCCCGTTACCCGTCGCAAGAACGGGGACAGATATTGAGGGCAGGAGGCGGATGCCTCTACCCCATGGGATTCGTTGCCATCCCTAATCACAATAACTTGTCTTAATTGCACAGGAGTCCTACACACAGAGACTAGAGGCCGCGACTCAGCAGTCTCAGCAAAGTAGAGAGGACGCCGCCGATGGTTCTGTGACCTCAGTCATTGATTCCGATGCAGTTTGGCACGAGACCGCCTCAGCCCCGTATAAGAACCCCATATTCGGGATGGGGTCGTTCTTCGCCAGCAGTCTCTGCACCTCGGCGTTGAGGCTGTCGTCAGGCTCCACCACCAGTCGAGCCATCCAGCCTAACGAAGGCATGGATTTGAGGCTGCAGGTGCAGGAGCTCCAGCGCAGCCTTCACCAGCAGGCTCAGGAGCTTAATGATTATCAGGAGAGGTATCAAGAGATCCTTACCTACGTGACGTCTATTGATGAGCTCAGGATGGAGTTTAGAGAGTCATTGGAGCGGATGCAGCATATGGAGGCTCAGATGGAGGTGTACCAGGCACAGATGCGCGCCGCTGGTATCAACTCTGCTGGTGGCCCACGGACATCACCACCTTTTGCGCCGCTGACTCAGGGCCACAGGACTGATGATGACGACAACAATGACTACCTAGATATGTAGTTATTAGTTTTTTTATTTATTATTTTATCGTATTTATTTGATGTACTTGACTTTTAACTTATTTGATCATTGTATTATTTATTTTAAATAAAATTTTTTTATTATTTATGAATTGACCACTAATTGTGCAGAAAAAAAATGTAAATTTAAAATTAAATTTGACCATTAATTTGAAATTTTTAAAAAAGAAATTGACATCACCGTCGGAATTATCATTGGAATCATCCGACGGTAAGATGGCACAGAATAACATTTTTTGGCGCCAACATTACCGTTGGAAAAATCTGCTGGTAACCAATTAGTTTTCTGATCTGGTTCTCCGTTGCAAAATTCGACGGTAATTACCGTTGGATGTAAAATATCTGACGGTAAATATTTATCGGCATGAGTTATACCGTGTGATTATTTTCGATGAAAAATCCGATGGTGAATTAATTACCGTCGGATTTAGTTGACAAATTCGACGGTACTCAACATTTTTCTTATAGTGTGGTGCTCCAGCCTACTCAGATGTTCCTAATTATAGACGATTAATTGGAAGGTTGGTTTACTTGACCACAACTATGCCAGATATCGTATTCGCATTGGGGAACTTGAGTCATTCTTTAGATTGTCGAACCTAATTAAGCTCACTACATAGTGGCTTTATGTGTGATTAAATACCCCCAAACAGTTACCAATATGGGTGGCAAAGCGGGCCGCCTCGCCTCGCCCTATAAACGGGGTGGGCCGACCTGCCCCGCCAACTAAGATGGGTTCAAAATGCTAGCCCACCCCGCTTTATGGCAGATTGGTGGGTCGGCGAGCTATCCCGCTTGACTCTTTTTTTTTTTAAATAAAATTCATTAAAATTAACAAAATAATAATAATTAAAAAATCAAATACAAATAAAAAATAGTCAAATTATAATATAATTTTTTTCACTATATTTTTTTAATTTTTAACTTCAATAAAATTGTTCAAAATACTATTTGTCAATAGAATCATCTTTATTTTAAAAAATAAGTCACATAATTTGAGCAAATATACGAAATCGTAAAATAAAATAAATAAAGTTAATAACTAAAAGAAGAATAAAAATAAAAACAAAAAAAAGTGTTTGAAAATTCTATAATTATTAATTTTATAATAGTAATCACTCTTTTATTTAATAAAAATAAAAATTTTCGGCCCGGCGGACCGGTCCGTTCTGCCCCGCCAAAACCCGCCAATTTGACGATGCGGGTTTAGCGGATTTTTTTAATTTGGCGTGCTCCAAATCCTAGCCCGACCCGCCTTTTTTAGCGGGTTTAGCGGATAGGCCCGACGGGTTCCACCCGTTTTTCTACCCCTAGTTACCAGCCACTGGCTTATTCTTTGCTACATCCTCAGATCTCTCTCTATCAGGCTTTTCGAATGCAGATTGGGCAGCCTGCCCTAATACAAGGCGGTCTGTAACAGGCTACTATTTCTACCTTGGCAGCTCCCTCATATCATGAAAGAGCAAGAAATAACCCATTGTGGCTCGATCATCTTCTGAAGCAGAGTATCACACACTTGTTCTGGCTGTTTGTGAAGATCAATGGATCTCATTCATACTTGTAGATCTCCACCATCCGGTTACAAAGCCCATGCCCCTCTATTGTGATAGTCAATCAGCACTTTACATAGCTGCCAATCCTATATTTCATGAGAGGACGAAACATATTGAAGTTGACTGCCATGTTGTTAAAGAGAGAGCCATTTCTGGTGTAGTGAAGTTACTTCCAATTTCAACCAAGGATTAAGTCGCTGACATCCTCACCAAACGATTATCTCTAGAACCATTTCAGACATGTTTTTCCAAGCTTGGATTGTTCAATATGTACACTCCAAGCTTGAGGGGGGAATGTTATTTGATTCTGTCATCACAATTCTTCTTCAATCTTTTTTTCTTCTAGGTTCTCTGGTTTGGATTCTATCATAGTGACAAGTTACAGTTTATCTCAAACTACAACTTGAAGGAAAATGTTAACTAGTTAAATGAGTTTAGCTGGTAGTTAATAGAGTCCCAACTGACAACACTCATGTGAGAGTTAGTTAGAAGAAAGCTGATGTAACAATCGGTATAAGAGTTTGTAAGTGAAATTAGTTAGTGAAAAAGTATTATCACTTTGTAATAATTTAAAGTAAAAGTTAATCTCTAACAAGGAGCCTAGCTCCGTTCTTTTTTTTTTTTTTAATCAAATTCTCATCTCTTTTCTCTTCTTTATCTTTTTTCTTTTTTTCATACTGTTCTTTCATGCTGCGTTTGTTTGATAGAACACAGACACTAATACATAGATACGATGGTACACGTCCATCGTTTATTTGTTGAGACACAGATTTTTGAAAGATATAGTGACAAACAAACATACAAAAAATACATGTATTTGGTATCCTTTAAAAAAGATGAGATACGAAGACACATTGATGAGATACAAATATTTACTCTTTTATCCTTAGTAATTTATTTTTGTCCTTATTCCATTGGTGATAATATAGGAGTAAAATTGATATTTAATTTATACTGGTGTGTCTTGTTCAATATCACCAAACACAATAAAAAATTTGTGTATTTTTATGTATATGTCTCTTTATGTATTTGTGTTTATGTCCATGTATTTGAAAGACAATAAACAAACACAGCCTTATGACAAAGAACATAACATTTAACAAAAACAAAAATTATTAATTATAGCACACGATCTACAAGCTTTTATAATGTTTTAGTTAAATGTCATATATTAATAGCAATGATCTACAATTCTTTTTGTAATGCTCCTAATTAATTGTCATATATGGGTGCATATTATATATCTTAAATTTAAGTAATTAAATTATATTCCATGAAGAACAAAGATACAAATTAAAACGATCTATAAATAGTTGTTGTTAATAATATTGCTATATATCACGAGCAATCCTTGTAGGAGGGTTGGTGAAAAGCTTTCAATGACAATGACAAGTAATTAAAAGGAAAGTTTCTTCATGAATCAAAACCATCGAAAAGGAAATAAAACAAAATTAATCAGATTGGTTATATAGTATATACATATGAAAGCATGCTAAATCTAAAAAATGGTTGTCCTTTCTCTATATACAGGAGCAAAAATTCTTTTACTTCAAGTCTTTGTTTGATAATACCTAATGAAACAACAGCATAAAAAAAAAAAAAAAAGGAAAAAGCTTAAAGATGTTGAGATAAGATTTGTTACGTGGATGCCCATTTATGAAGGGCGGTGTAGTATTCTCAAGGAAGAATGCTTTTAATAAGCATTTGAAAATTTATCATATGTACATCTATAAATAGAGGTTCAAGCCTCTGAAAGTTACATAACAACAGAACAAAATATCATTCTCCCTTTCTTACAAATAAATCAATCCTCTTTTATGCTGCAATCAAATACTCTTCTCCTTATATTTCTACTACAATTCTTTCTCTTCTTTTATTTTATAAGTATTTTAAATTCTATTTTCTATTACTCTTTACATATAATATTAATAGCAATATTAACCATCTTTATTATATTGAGATTGTAACAATAAACAAATGCGATTCTCTCTCTCTTTATTTTTAATACTTCTTTCTATCTTGTATATATATACACATTACAACATATAATATTATTATATATATATAAATTATTATTGAGCTAATTATTTTAATACTAGAGTCTTCTATTTATACATCTTTATACATATATATCTTTTATTTTACAACACGTTATCAGCACGAGACTCTGATCAAATTTTTAGGAAGACTCAGGTAACAATTTTTCATTATGTCGAAGCTCTCTCATCTTGAATTCAATGCTCTTGATATATCTGGAAACAATTATTTATCATGGATATTAGATGCTGAAATCCATCTTGATTCAATGGATCTTGGAGATACCATTAAGGCTGAAAATAATGCATCCCAGAAGGATAAAGCCAAAGCCATGATTTTTCTTCGTCGTCACCTTGACGAGGGATTGAAAAATGAATATCTCACATTAAAAGATCCTGCAGATCTTTGGAAAGACCTTGAAGAAAGGTACAATCATCAGAAAACAGTGATACTTCCTCAAACCCGGTATGAATGGACGCATTTGCATTTACAAGATTTTAAATCTATAAATGAATATAATTCTGCAATGTTTCGAATCACCTCACGAATGAAATTGTGTGGGGAAAAAATAACTGATCATGATATGTTGGAGAAAACTTTCTCAACCTTCCATGCCTCGAATGTGCTCCTGCAGCAGCAGTATCGAGAGAAAGGGTTTAAAAAATATTCTGAGTTAATTTCTTGCCTTCTTGTTGCCGAACGCAACAATGAGTTGTTATTAAGAAATCATGAAGCGCGCCCAACTGGCGCCGCCCCATTTCCTGAAGTAAATGCGGCAAATCATTACCCCAGAAGAGGTAAATGGCAAGCTTTTAATAACAAGAAAAATTATGGAAGAAAAAAGAATTATGTTCAAAAGAGAGGATCTCACCAGAAGTGGGACAAAGAAAGGAATATCGGACAGAATAAATCAACCGAGGAGAAGTGTTTCCGCTGTGGTGGAAAGGGCCATTGGTCACGTACCTGTCGTACCCCAAGGCACCTAGTCGATCTTTACCAGGCATCTTTGAAAAATAACGACAAAGGAAAGGAAACAAATTTTGTTTCAAATGATGCTGAGAACTCCACCACTCATTATGATGTATCTGATTTCTTTGAGGACCCTGAAGGAAATATTGGTCATTTGATCAATGATGGAATAGTTTAATATGTGGGATTGTGAAGTATATATAAATAAATAATGTAAAAAACTTATTGTTAAGTTTTATTTTCTATGTATTTAAGTTTCAAATGTGATGTACATAAATAATGAAATATTAATAAATTTTAAAATTATTAAATGTGTCAAATTTTAAAATAAAATTTTAGTATATGACATTATTTTATGTACAGTATTTCTTAGAAAAATAATTCTGATCAAGTATTCAATTTAACTGTGCATACTACTCATTTTATTATTATTTGTTTTTGAAGAATGGCAAGGATATGTAATGAAGATGTATGCCTTGCGGATAGTGCAAGTTCACACACTATTCTCAAAAGTGATATATATTTTACCCATCTTGTGCCAAAAGAGGAATATGTTAACACTATTATTGGCTCAGGCAATGTGATAGAAGGCTCCGGAAGAGCTATAATTTTGTTTCCTGGAGGAACAAAATTTATAATAAATAATGCACTGTTATCTACCAAGTCTCGAAGAAACTTGTTGAGCTTTAAAGATATTTGCCGAAATGGATATCATATTGAGACTATGAATGAGGGAGATCATGAGTATTTATATATCACAACTCATGATTCAAATAAGAAAATTATATTAGAAAAATTACCCTCACTTTCATCTGGGTTGTATTATACCAAGATTAGTGCAATTGAATCACATGCCATTGTAAACCAGAAGTTTACTAACTCAAATGAGTTCATAACTTGGCACGACCGATTGGGTCATCCGGGAACAACCATGATGAGAAGAATTATTGAAAACTCTCATGGGCATTCACTAAAGGACCAGAAGATTCTTAAAACTAGTGAATTTTGTTGTGCTGCATGTTCTCAAGGGAAGTTAATTTTAAGGCCATCACCAGTAAAGATTGGATTTGAGTCCCCTGAATTCCTAGAGAGGATTCAAGGTGATATATGTGGACCTATTCATCCACCATGTGGATCTTTTAGATATTTTATGGTCCTAATAGACGCATCTTCGAGATGGTCACATGTGTGCTTATTATCTTCTCGCAACCTGGCGTTTGCGAGATTACTGGCTCAAATTATTCGATTAAAAGCACAATTTCCAGAAAATCCAATCAAAGCAATTCGTCTTGATAATGCTGGTGAATTTAATTCCCAAGCTTTTGATGCTTATTGTATGGCTAATGCAATAAGTGTTGAACATCCAATGGCTTATGTTCACACACAAAATGGGTTAGCAGAATCACTTATTAAACGCCTCCAATTGATTGCTAGACCTTTGTTTATGAGAACAAATCTCCCAACCTCGGTTTGGGGGCATGCTATTTTACATGTCGCAGCACTTATTCGTTTGAGGCCAACGAGTTACCATCAGTTCTCTCCTATGCAATTAGCTTTTGGCCAGCAGCCAAATGTCTCCCATTTAAGAATATTTGGGTGTGCGATATATGTTCCCATTGCACCACCTAATCGCACCAAAATGGGACTCCAAAGAAAATTGGGGATATATGTTGGATATGATTCTCCCTCTATAGTGAGGTATCTTGAGATACAAACGGGTGATGTGTTTAAAGCCCGGTTTGCGGATTGTCATTTTGATGAATCAAAATTTCCAACATTAGGGGGAGAGAATAAGCTTCCTGAAAAGGAACTTAATTGGAATGCATCATCGTTGATGCATTTAGATCCTCGATCAGGGCAATGTGAACTAGAAGTTCAAAAGATTATACATTTGCAAAGAATAGCAAATGAATTGCCTGATGCATTTTCCGATACAAAGAGGATAACCAAATCTTACATACCAGCGGAAAATGCCTCAATTCGAATTGACGTCCCAGTAGGACAAATAGCCACGGAAGCAAATACACGCCAGAAGCGTGGCAGGCCTGTCGGTTCCAAAGGTAAAAATCCTCGAAAGAGAAAAGAGGTAAATACGATTCCTGTTGAAAAAGACATAGTAAAGACACCGGCAGTTGTCCAAAATTCTGATATAACGCCAGAAGACGTTCAGGTACCTGAAAATTGTGAAAATGACGAGATCTCGATAAATTATGTCTTTACAGGAGAGAAATGGGACCGAAATAAGACAATTGTCAATGAAATATTTGCATATAATGTGGCATTAAATATCATGCATGAAAGTAAGGATCTTGAGCCAAGATCAGTTGAAGAATGTCGACAAAGAAATGATTGGCCAAAATGGGAAGCAGCCATGAAGGCTGAATTAGACTCACTTACAAAACGTGAAGTCTTTGGACCTGTAGTCTGTACATCAGAAGATGTAAAACCTGTTGGATACAAATGGGTATTTGTGAGAAAACGAAATGAGAAAAATGAAGTTGTGTGCTATAAAGCCCGACTTGTGGCACAAGGTTTTTCACAAAGGCCCAGTATAGATTATGAAGAAACGTATTCCCTTGTAGTGGATGCGATAACATTGCGTTATTTGGTCAGTTTATCTGCATATCATAAACTGCATATGCATTTAATGGATGTGGTAACAGCCTATTTGTACGGCTCATTAGATCGGGATATCTATATGAAAGTCCCTGAAGGACTAAAGATATCTAAACCATCCAGTGAATATTCGCAAGGGTTATACTCAGTCAAATTGCAAAGATCTTTATATGGTCTAAAGCAATCTGGACAAATGTGGTATAATCGTCTTACTGAGTATCTGGCCAAAAACGGTTTCAAGAATGATGATATCTGCCCATGTGTTTTCATAAAGAAAACTACATCTGGATTCATTATAATTGTTGTGTACGTTGATGATTTAAATATCATTGGGACTCCTGAAGAGATTCCAACAATTATAAAAACTCTAAAAGAAGAGTTCGAGATGAAAGATCTTGGAAATACTAAGTTTTGTCTCGACCTACAGATCGAGCATATAAAAGGTGGGATCTTTATTCATCAAACAACATACACAGAAAGAATCTTGAAAAGATTTTATATGGACAAGTCACATCCATTAAGTACACCAATGATCGTAAGATCTTTGGATGTGAAAAATGATCAATTCCGTCCTAAAGAAGAAAATGAAGATATCATTGGTCCTGAAGTACCATATCTTAGTGCCATTGGAGCGCTAATGTATCTTGCTAATAATACGCGACCTGAAATATCATTCGCGGTGAATTTACTAGCAAGGTATAGTTCCTCTCCAACCAGAAGACATTGGAGTGGAATCAAACAAATTTTTCGATATCTTCATGGAACGGTTGATATGGGATTGTTTTATCCCTATGGATCCAAGTCACAACTAGTTGGCTATGCAGATGCCGGATACTTGTCTGATCCACATAAAGGGAGATCTCAAACAGGATACCTGTTCACATATGGTGGTACAGCTATATCTTGGAGGTCCACGAAACAGACGATTACTACAACATCCTCTAATCATGCTGAAATACTGGCGATTCATGAAGCTAGTCGCGAGTGTTTTTGGGTGAGGAGTCTGATTCAATATATTCTATCATCATGTGGACTGATTGATCATAAGATAGCTCCAACTGTCCTGTTTGAAGATAATGCAGCATGCATTGCTCAACTTAAGGGTGGATACATCAAAGGTGATAGAACAAAGCATATTTCTCCCAAATTCTTCTTCACTCATGACCTTCAAAATCAAGGGACAATTGATGTCCAACAGATCCGTTCAAGTGACAATCTGGCAGATTTATTTACAAAGTCACTCCCAAAATCCTTCTTTGAAAGATTGGTACATAAGATTGGGATGCGCCGATTTCGAGATATTAAATGATGTCGGCAAGAGGGGGAGACTGTACTCTTTTTTCCTTGGTCAAGTTTTTTTTCCCATTGGATTTTTCTTGACAAGGTTTTTAATGAGGCAGTCCCCATCACAAAGGATATTGTACTCTTTTTCCTTCACTAAGGTTTTTCCCACAGGGTTTTCCTTTAGTAAGGTTTTAATGAGGCATATCCCTAAATGAGCATCCAAGGGGGAGTGTTGAGATAAGATTTGTTACGTGGATGATGCCCATTTATGAAGGGCGGTGTAGTATTCTCAAGGAAGAATGCTTTTAATAAGCATTTGAAAATCTATCATATGTACATCTATAAATAGAGGTTCAAGCCTCTGAAAATTACATAACATAAGAACAAAATATCATTCTCCCTTTCTTACAAATAAATCAATCCTCTTTTATGCTGCAATCAAATACTCTTCTCCTTATATTTCTACTACAATTCTTTCTCTTCTTTTATTTTATAAGTATTTTAAATTCTATTTTCTATTACTCTTTACATATAATATTAATAGCAATATTAACCATCTTTATTATATTGAGATTGTAACAATAAACAAATGCGATTCTCTCTCTCTTTATTTTTAATACTTCTTTCTATCTTTGTATATATATACACATTACAACATATAATATTATTATATATATAAATTATTATTGAGCTAATTATTTTAATACTAGAGTCTTCTATTTATACATCTTTATATATATATATATATATATATATATATATCTTTTATTTTACAACAAAAGACAACACCAACGTAGTGATGATATATATATAGATCGAAGAAAAATTGAAACAAAAAAAAAGGGGGGGGGGGGCGTGGAAAAAGAAAACACATTAAATTAAACAATTTATGTAACTGTGTTATAGCTATTTGGTATGGCCCATCAGTTTGATGCATAACAAAATGTACTTTTTATGTGGAATGTTTTTTTTTTCAGTATATCCTATAGTTGTTCATATTTAGGTTCATCACATAGTGCATATATTTTATGTGTATACTATTATTTAATGCCTAATTATAGTCAACTATTACTTGATTTGTCAATAAACTTGGAGCTCAATTTATTAGTTGGTGAAAAATAAAGGCAGTGATGTAATCATGAATCATCGATGTTGGTTTCTCAAATCAAATATATATTTTCTAGGTTTTTATTTTTTAATATATATTATTGGAACATTTTAATAATTCTAAATCAATGTCTATATATGGTTATAAATGGATGATTCAAAATATATTTTAAAAAATAAACATATTAATTCAATTATGTATACAAAAGTGACAATTAGTAATAAAAAGAAAACGAAAGAATATTTAATTAGACAGTATAATATGATAAGTGATGACAACAAAGTAATTATTTTTTGATTGGGTTTGCTTAGACATAAAAACAAAGTGGTGTGGTTGGTTGGTAACTTGGTAACCAACGACGACAGAACCCACAACCCCACGCCAGATCCCAATTTTTCTTGTGATCTTGTCTTCATATTTATGGATCCGCATATTCCCACATGCACACATGAATAATAATTTTCAGTTTACTATTTTCCTTTAATTATTTGAAATTATTAAAAAGAAGGACGGAATTAAAGAAACATGCGTGCATGTATTACATATTAAAATTATTTATATTTATTTTGATATTCTCTAAGTACATTTCCAAATAAACTGTAAACAGTGGCATGCGTGGAGTTAAATTCTGAAGTAATTTGTGAGCTTATTCACATGCATCAGTGGCGGAACTTGAAGAGATTTTTTGGGGGGTAAAAATTTTTTAATATAAAAATTATATAATAATATTTATATTAAAATAAAATTTATAAATATAATTATTTTTAAATTTATTATTAATATAACAATAATAAATAAATAATTATATAGATAGATATTATAAAATACTTTTAAAAAATTTTAAAATTAAATTTGCAAAATAAATAATTATATAGATAAAAAAATTAATTTTACCACAACTAATTTCAATTTTAAAATTAAAAAATCTAGTTGATATATAATGAGAATAATAAATAATAATAAAAATAAATTTTTAATTTATATAAATAAGTCAATAAAATTTTTAATTTATAAATTGAAACTCAAATCTAAAATATTATTGTAAAATAAATAATTATATAGATAAAAAAAATTAATTTTACCACAACTAATTCTAATTTTAAAATTATAAAATTTTGTTGATAATGAGAATAATAAATGATGATGAGAATGAGATTTTAATTTATATGAATAAATAAATAAGACTTTTAATTTATGAAAATTTATTAAAATTCAAGTCTAAGATGTTAATGTTTTAAATTAAAAATAATTAAATAAATATAATAAATAAAAATTGATCCTATAAATCTAATATAAAAATATAAAATTTAAATCAATTAAACTATATTTATTTTTTTAATATACAGTACTACTAATTCTTTTATAAAAACTTTAAAAGTTATGACTCTATTACCGAAGCTAAATTCTACTCCTCATCACATGTATTAAAATGATTTTTAGATTGAGAAAAATATATTATATTATTTTATTTTTCATCAAGTAATTTATTATGTTAGTCTTTTTTCATCGTGGTACACTTTTATGAAGACTTAATTAGTATAATTAAAATTTTAGAAATTATTTTAATATATATATATATGACTGTCATCCAAAATAAAAAAGGTGATCACCATTGTTATTCAAACCATTTTCACCTATTTTGATATTTCGTCTCAAGTAACTTCATATCTAAAATTATAATTATCACCTCCGTTTTGTTGGGATCTGAAATAGTTCATGTACTTGCTAAGAAAATTCAAATGCATCTCACCTAATCATTAATTGTTAGTCATTTTCTACTCGTCAATCATCGTTAAGGTATCTTGAATAGTTCAATGTGGCAGAGCATCATCTTTGCTTTTCCATTATGCTTCTACAAAGAGGAGTAATTAGTTCTACTTTTTTTTTTTTAATTTTAACGAAAAACTATCATTTTTATCTATAAAAATTTAGAATACAGATAGATTTATTTATAAATAAATAAAATTATCATTTTTATCCATAAAAAAATTAAATTTTTACTAACAAAATTATTTAAATTCTAAAAAATTATTTAAAATTTTTAAAATATTTTATAATATAATTTAACTCTAACTTTTCTTTTTACTTCATACCACCACTTCTCCAATTTTAAACTCCATCACCACTACTCTGATCTTTTTCAAGAACTTCAACAAAGATGGAATTTCACCTTCCTCAACAATAATCTTCCTATTCTTATCATTATCATTTGTAAATGAAGCAAGTTTATTAGCGACTTCTACCCTATCGTTCAATTGATCCATTTAAACACTAGCAAAGAAAAATCATGTCCAAAATAAAATGGATCGTTGCTAGAAATCAGAAAAAGTGAGAGGACAATGTCGCCACTGCCACCTACATCCACAGCGAAGCCTTCAGCGTCAAGGATTGAAAGGAGCCAACGCATGTCACTGATGGACTTCGAGGTAGTAGAGGACCTTGTGAAAATCTGCGGCAGAGACGATGGTGACGACACAGCGGAGGACAGAGTAGTGCTTGCACTTGCGGACGAAGCAGAAAGCGCGGTCGAGGTTCTTGGACTTTGGCGGGACGCGGCAGATGGGACACTCGTAGAGAGGAGGACCATCAGGGGAGGAGGAGGAGGAGGTGGCAAAGTGGGCGAGAGGTGGTGTATGTGGAATAAAAAAAAGACTTGGGTGGTGGTAAGGTTTATTGGGATTTGAGGAGTGGTGATGTAGAGTAAAAAGAAGTTAGGTTATATTAGAGGGTATTTTAGAAATTTTAAATAATTTTTTAAGGTTCAGGTAGTTTTTATTTTTTATGGATAAAAATAGTAATTTTATTTAGGTTTAATTACTCTATTGTCCCTATAGTTTTGCAAAATTTTCAATTAGGTCCCTATATTTTTTTCTTTTAATTAAGTCTTTGCACCAATTTTTTTTTAATTGGATCCCTATATTTTTTTCCTTTTATTTAAGTCCCTGTACCAATTTTTTTTTAGTTGGGTCCCTATAAAATTAAGCCAATTACTACTAAAAGGGACTTAATTGAAAAAAAAAATTAGTACAGGAACCCAATTAAAAAGAAAAAAAAGTATAAGGACCTAATTGAAAATTTTACGAAACTATAGGAATCAATAAAGTAATTAAACCTTTTATTTATTTGTGGATAAATTTATCAGTATTTTGAACTTTTATGAGTAAAAAATATAATTTACTCAAAAATTAATTACTTTATTGATATCTATTATTTTATTAAATTTATAATTAAATTTTTATATATTTTTAATTAAATTTTTACACTATTTTTAATTTCACCATGATTAGGTTCTTTTTATGTTGAAAATATTAAAATTAATTGAATAATAGTTAAATATTTTGTTAAGCTTTGAACAATAAATATCTTTAATTTATGAAAAAATATTTCGTTAATTTTAATATTTTTTTATATTGATAAAGAATTAATTACAATATTAAAAATAATAATATAGGAACCAATTAAAAAATATATAAAAATTTAATTATAAATTTATATATAAAAATAAATTTAATAAAATTATAAAGACTTATAAAATAATTAAAAAAGATTTTTATTCAGATACTTACTGCTTAAAATAATAATAATAATAATAACAACAACAGTAGTAATTGAGTTAGAATTAAATGATATTAAGGTCAATTTAAATAAATAATACACTAACCATCAAATCACATTAATTAAAAATATTATATATTCCAAATAAATTTCATTAGATAGAAATAAACATGTAATTGAAGAATTATTTATTTTTGTAAATATACTATCCATAATTCTTTATGAAATGTATATTTTATCGGTCTAACCATTAAACCACATTAATAATAAAAAATATATATTCCAAATTTCCTTAAATATCAATAAACATGTAATTGAGAAATTATTTATTTCTGTATATTTTAAACAAATATATCAAAGATATAACAGATGATTTTGAATTGACATGCATGTAAGTTTCTATAAATGATATATACCTATAATGCATAGACACTGAACACGGATACGGGACATGCCGACACATGAATTTTAAAATCTTACATGACACGGGGACACGCATACATATAAAATATAAAGTATTTTTTAGATAAATCATAATGATATTTTGATATTTTATTGATATTAAAATATAAATTAAAATTTTTAATTATTTTTAATGTCTTATTTTAATTATATCAAGTATTTAAAATATTTTTTATTTTAATAAATAATAATATATACTATATCTAAATTTATTTTAAAAATATATGTTAAGAATAAGACAGGACACGCTGACACATGATGATATTTAGGTGTGTCCAGGTGTATCCGGAGATAATTTTTTTTTATCAAGACACAGCTGGACACAGCAGACACACGTGTCGGACGAGTGTCGGTGAGTGTCGTGTCCGAAATGTGTCCGACACGCGGACACGGCAACTCAACGAAGTGTCCGTGCTTCATAGATATATATAAATTCCTAGACCCATAGTTGAATTTTTTTTGAAAAAAAAAAATACGAACAAAAAGTTTATTCAATAACATTTATTTAAATTAACATCGATATTATTTAATCCTAACTCATTATAATTATGTTTGTTAGTTGAGACATGTCATGCTTTGTATTCTCATTTCGTATTTAGAAACATTGAAAATATACAAATTTAAACCCAAAAATACATTGTACTAGTATCCCCTATTTATTTCCAAATCCAAACACATTCCTTTTCTATCTACTTTATGTTTGTTCAAAATAATATGTATGATCGCAATTTAATATATTGTGTTTTTAAAATTATATATACTATTCAATTAAATCATTAATACAATAAAGTATTATATATTATAATAATAAATCTTTAAATGCAATTAAAGATTAAAATATTGATAAAAAATATATCTCTCATAATTTAATTAAATTATTTTTTATCGTAGAATTATTAAAATAGATATTAAATATATGTCTCTTAAACTAACTCATATAAAAATTTTTATTTGTTATAATTGCTATATATGTGTTAATAGGATATTCTTAGATCTATAATTATTATAGTAATTAACAAAATATTTATTATAATTTGATTTCGAATACCTAATATTTTAGAGTGTTAGTTGAATAAATATCGAATATGATATAAATATTTATAAAATTACTGATCAACCACTAAAAAAATTTATTAACTTTTGGCAAAGAATTTAATATCTACAATTATAATGACTAAATTAAATAAAACATTCGCCAAACAGAATGAATAGATGAAGAAATAAATTTTTTAATTTATTTACTAGTTCAGTATAATAATGTTAACGAGTTGAAATTTGACAGTTATATCATATTTTAAAAGTTAGTCAAAAACTAAAAATTGAAAGAAAATATACTGTTTTTCTATAGTTCTTATTAAGTAAAACAAAATATCATTTGATATTAGTAAATTATTAGAAAATATTGCTAAATATCAACTTTGATTGAGATAAATTTGAGTAGTGTTATACATATAAGTTATTTGGGTTTACAAATTATACAAGTTGGGCCAAATCACACACGTTACTCAATGGTTTTCATAGCGTGGTTCATGCACGTTCCTCCTCCTCTTCCTCTCCCTTTTTCTTCTACTTCTTTGCGTTTTTCCTCTTTTTTTCTTCGCGCGTTTCATCTTTATCGTTGTTTTTTTATTACTGTTGTTGTTGCTGCATTTTTTCCCTCTTTCTCTTTCTATTGATTTTGCAATATTATGTTTTTTTTTCTTCTTTGTTTGATTTTTTCTTCCAAAAAGAATTATAAGAAAACGAAATAAAAAGACAAGGAAGAAGAAGTAGTAGAAGATGAGGAGGAGGAAGATGAAGAGTTTTGAATTATATGCAGAACTTATCAGAATAAAAATACACCCATATATCTTCGTATTACACCAAATGTGCTGTAAATACAGAAAAATATATTCTCTAATGCTGAATTTTTCTTTTTTTTTCCTTATTTCTTTCTTTCTTTTAGTTAAATGAATGTAAATTCATCATCTTCTAAGTAATTTTGCAGCATTATGTGTTTTTTTTCTTCTTCTTTGTTTGATTTTTTTTGTTTTTATTCTTGTGAAGAGAGTAAAACAAGAAGAAACAAGAGAAGGTAAAACGAACAAAAAAGAAAAGATGAATAAGAAAAAAAAGAAGAAGATAATGATGATGATGAAAAAAAAAGAGTAGAAGATGAAGAAGAGGAAGAGGAAGAATTTTGAATTATGCATAATTTATCAGAATAAAAATACACCCAAAAATTCTTAAAATACACCAAAATATCTTCGTGTTATACCCAAATATCTTCATGTTACACCCAAATTTATTGCAAATACAGAAAAAAAATATTTTTTTCAATGCAGAATTTTTACATTATATTCAATTCAAACAATAAATGATGAAACATTATTCACCTACAGAATCATAAATTACTAACAAAAAAATTAACTAGAAGAAATTTCAACGAAAAAAAGGAGAAAGAGGAGGAGGAGAAGGAAGTGGTGGTGTTGATGACAACGATAACGAAAGAACGTGTAGTAAGAAGAAAAAGAAGCGTACAGTGAAAAACGTGCGGTAACAGTTCGAAGCGTATGAATATAAAAACTTGTAAAGACTTGTATAGGAAAACGCTTGTATGTGAATTATTCAAAAATTATTTGATTATTAATCCAAATAAAAAAATTTAATATCTACAATTATAATAACTGAATAATTAAAGGAAAAGTCTAGAGACCAGCAACTTTGTTAAATTCTGGCCGACATATAACTAGCAAAGAAAAGTGAGTCATTAGATGAAATCTCACATCAATCTCACACCATTAAAACTATTATTGATGGCTATTTGATGACTACAAATCACAAAAACTACTGGTCTTAATATTTCTCATAAATAAAATATTCGCCAAATAGATTGAATAATTGAAGAAATAGATTTCTCAAGTTATTTACTAGTTCAGTATAATAACATGAACGAGTTAAAATTTGACGGTTATATATCATACTTTAAAGATTAGTTAAAAGCTGAAAAAAAAATATACTTTATTTTTCTATGGTTCTGATCTTATTAAGAAAAACAAAATATCATTTTATATTAGTAAATTATCAAAAAATTTTGATAAATATCAATCTTAATTGATAAATTTAGTATAACTAATTTATTATCTATTTAATTACACATTAATGACAAATGTTCAAATCTTTATTAAAAAAGTTATTTGATTATTAATTCAAATAAAATGGTATTATATTCTTTGTTACAACAACAATAATAATAATAATAATAATACAATTGAACATCTTAGATATGAGTTAAGAATAATAAATTATTTTTTGATGACTTTTAAATTTATATTTTGAGTGTAGATAATATTTTAATTAAATTCTTTTTTAATTAATTAAGATGTGATTTGGTTGAATTTAAAATAAGATAAAAATTATGATTGACATCAGACTCTCTTTTTATGGTTGAATTCTCTCTATATATAGAGAGGAAGACAAAGAGAGAGAAGAGTATCTAATTTTATATTATTTGAATAAAATTTATAATATAAAGATTTTTTTAGACGCTATTTTTGAAAAAAAAAAGTTTAAATGATATTTTTTTTTTAAAATTTGTTATAAACGTAAAAGTAATTTTATGTTTAGATATTTTATGTAGATTTTTTTTATTTATTAATTATATTTAGATAAAATAAGATAAAAATATTTTTTTGTTTATTTATTATGTAAAAAATATCTTTTTTAAAGAAAAAATATTTTTTAAAAAAATATATAAATTGTAACTTTTTAAAAAAATATTTTTTTATTTTAAAATTTTTTTTATTGATTTAATAGCACTGAAATAAATACAAAATAAATAATTATGAATTACTTTATTACTTTTATTACATATTGTAGATACCTAACAATAATCCTTGAATGCCTTGTCTCTAGCCCTATATTTTTTTATTTATTAAGTGATTGCGAGAGAACAACAATAATTATTATAGTAGTAGCCTAACCCACCTTTTTAAATGCCGGTTTGACCCCATAACTCTTCCACTAAATGACTATATAATATAGCATGTTGACCAATTCATTGATTCATAAATAGATTGTGTGACCATTAAAGTTCCATTTGTAACCATGGGAAATAATATTTGTTTCTATTTAAGACCTTGGTATGATGGTATCTAATTGTCCAATAATTTTAAGCTTGGTGTTTAGATTTGACCCTTTTCTTAAGAGAGGTCCCAGAAGGTAATCTATTGATGTATGTTTGGTGGGAATAAACTATTGTTTCGTTTGTAACTTAGTACAAACTAAGTAAAATTGGAGTGTGTTTGAAACAAATAAAATATTTTAAAATTAATATAATTTGATTTGAAATGAATCAAATCGAAATTAATTATTGCATTTAATAATTAAGTGAAAAAATAATAATACTACATGACTAATTTATTTTAATAATATAACTCATTTCTTTTTACTTGTTCTTTGCTTTACTGAGGAATCCTTTAAGTATCAAACTTTTGAGAGATAGAATCCAGCCATGTCTTTGTTTGCACAACACACGCACGCAGCACCCATTAAATATTGAAGAATATTAATAAAAAGCAGTTGTATGTTTCATCACCGATTCATTAAATAAAACGGTCGATTCATCAACAAGGACATCATAGCTACCCGAACTGCTTTGATTTGATTGAGGGAATAATATGCATCTGATCATCGCCTTCAAATAACTAAGCTCTAGACATTTAGACAATTCTATTACTTTTGAATCTCGATGAAGTCTATGTACGCAAATCTAACTTCTATTTACATCCTTAGATTGATTTAATTGTTTACAGATTATTCAATTTATAAGGAAACAAATTTACGCATGGAACATATAGCTTGTCACGCTTTCTTGTCTCCTAAAGTAACACTAGTACTTGTATCAATAATTATGAAGATATATACATTACATTGTATAAAATAATTTTTTTTACAAACATTTAAGATGGATGTATACATAAATCAACATGAAACAATTAAACCGACAATTAGTTGATTAGCAAACAAAGAACTATAAATTGGGTACAATAATTAACTTGTGCCACCATGCCCCCATTCAGTAGTGGAAACCATTGAAACAAAAGCATGATTAGAAACGAAAGGGAAAACTATGCAAATTAAAACGGAAAACTATGAGGATTTCATTACAAGGCCCGGCATGATCGGTGTCGGTAGGGGTGTAAGTTACCGAACCGGACCGAAAATTATCGTAGAACCGAAACAAATTTTACAATAACAGAAAGAAAAATAAAAAAAAAAAAAACGGTTTTTTTAGTTTTTTCGATCTAAACCGATCGGTTCGGTTTGGTTTTTGGTTGCCTTTGTTGAAATCGGACCGAACCGAACCGAATCGAACTGAAAAGTGAGGGTTTAGTAGCGTGTGTTTTTACTAAGTTGCCCTTTAACCTAGGTATAAAAGGCCCAAGTACTGCAGCCACAAGCCCACAACGGCACAACCCTAGCTTTCTTCTTCTCCTTTCACGCGACCTAAACCCAGTCACCCACACTTCTATCTCCCATTCTTCCACGGTTCCAGGGTCGCCGCCGCTTCATCGTCGTCACAGGGTCGCCGTCGCAAGGCCGGCACAACCCTAGCTTTCTTCTTCTCCTTTCACGCGAACCCTAAACCCAGTCACCCACACTTCTATCTCCCATTCTTCCACGGTTCCAGGGTCGCCGTCGCTTCATCGCCGTCGCAGAGTCGTCGTCGCAGGGTCGCCGTCGCAACAAAGCCAAAGCCGAGCAGCACTCCAATCCAGTCCGTCGCCGAGCAAGACGCCAGTGGCCGAGCAGTCCAACTCGAGCAGCACTCTAGTCACCGTCTCACCGAGCCCTCTCCTGCAAAAAGCAACCGAACAAAATCTTCTTTGGAGGTTAGATATGTTTTTCTTTTAATTGTTTTTGGTTCAGATATGTAATTCTGGATTGAAAGAGTGTTTCTATGGTTGTTGAGGTTTTTGTGATTTGTAGGATTTGATTGGATTGCTTGAGTTACGATAAAAGGGCTTATTTATGCAATAATATTAGTCAGTATTAGGGATTTAGGGTTGAACTTCTTTTTCCTTCTGATTATAAAAAGTTTGGAAAATGCGTTTTTTTGGAATCTGTTTTGTGATTTATAGGGTTTTGATTGGAAGGATTGATTTGTGATTAATGAAAGAAAGACCATGTTTTTGCAATAATTATTGGATTAGCATCGGGAAGTAATACTTTTGCCCTCTTATTACATTTGTTTATTTTGACATTTATAATCATGGAAAACGAACTTGTTTCTTAGAAGTTTCAAGTTTGCATATTCTATAAAGGGAATGTGCTATCTGATTGGATAGAAATGCTTGAGAAAGAAAAGGTTTACTTTGTTAGAAACTTTGAATAAAATGGTTTTGCCTTTTAGTGTCTTTTTGAATATATATGAGTAGCTGTCTCTGAATGTGTATGGTTATTTAAATTCTGTTAATTGGCTTTAAAAATAAATTACTTATGGTTCTGTTTATGAGCTGCTTTGGTTTTGTTTATGAGCTGTGTATGAGGCTATGAGCTGCTTATGTCTTAGTAGATTTGTGTTGAATT
Source organism: Arachis ipaensis (assembly GCF_059453495.1). Classification (NCBI taxonomy): domain Eukaryota; kingdom Viridiplantae; phylum Streptophyta; class Magnoliopsida; order Fabales; family Fabaceae; genus Arachis; species Arachis ipaensis. Next base: position 148,302,816 of record NC_142444.1, read on the forward strand.
ATCTTAAAATAATGTATTGCAGTTAGTGAGTATTAAAAAAACAAATATAACTACTTCAACAGTTGGGTGAAAGTTGCAAACGACCAAACTGTTAATGTATGGCAGTTAGTGAGTATTAAATGATGCAAATAAACTAGCTAGTTGTGTATGGACTGCTTATGTCTTAGTAAATTTATGTTGATTGGCTTTAAATTCTGTTAATTGCTTATGAGCTGCTGTGGTTTTGTTCTGCATATATGGCTGCATATAATTAATATGTTTCAATATATATGGCTGCATATATATGAGCTGCTGTGGTTTTGAATGCTAAATTTGTTGCTGGAAACAATACTTTTGGTGCTGTTCATGAGTTAAAATGCTAATTTAAAGCATGGTGGCTGCTTGGTTTTTATTTGGTTTAAAGTGGCTGTTTAGGTTTTTAGTATGTTTTAAAATGTGTTTGTTGTTGTTTGCTAGACATTTTTAATTGTCTTTGTTTTATTTTAATTGTTGGGACAAGTTGAATTTGTATTGAATTTGAATGTGATATTCATATACTCTTGTTATTCTAGTTTATTGATGGTTTTAAACTTATTTTATAGTAATTTAAATTCTGAATATTAAGTTTCAAAAATTGAAAAAACCGACCGAACCAAATCGCTATTGGTTCGGTTCAGTTCGGTTCGGTTGTCCAGACAGCAGCAAATCGAACGGTTGAGATCAGTGTAGAACCAAACAGGTCGGTTCGGTTGGTTTTCAGTCCAAAACCGAACCAAACCGAACCGATTACATCCCTAGGTGTCGGTGACTACCCGCCTGATAAAATATAATATATACCATTTATTATAAGAAAAAATAATAAAAAAAATTCAGATATAGAATAAATCACACCATATGAAATTATTTCAGTCACCAAAAAAAATTAAAATAAAAGTCACCAAAAAAATATGAAATTATTTCACATTTAATATTATTCAATTATTCTGTTTTAACTTTCGTTGCAGAAATGTCCTTATAAAAATCGATCTGATTTAGTATTTTAGCTTATTAAATCGTTTTAAATTAAACTGATTTATCATAGGAAGACGTCATTATATAAATCGTAAAAATGTTAGGTATTCAACTGTTTTCATTAACTAAACTATTAAAATTTAAACTGATTTATCATATGAAGACGTCATCATTATATAAATAACAAATTAAATGTTAAGTATTCAAGTGTTTTTCATTAACCAAGTTAATCAAGTTATTAAAATTTAAGCTTTAGTTCTCCTCCTCCTCCTTCAACGTCATTATCGTCGTTGCTGTTGTTGCCACCGCTGCCACTACCACCATCGTCGTCGTTGTTGCTGTCGCTATCACCGTTGTCTTCGCTGCTGTCGTTGTCACTGGTGTCTTCTTCTTTTTGTTATTATTGTTGTTTAATTTTTTGGAAAAGTATAGGTAAACAATGAAAATATTAAACAATGTAAACAATAGATATATCGAATATTTATTTTACTAGTGTAAGGATGGTTATTTTAATATTAAAATTTAGAGGGTTAATTTAGAGGTGTAGTGTGTTTTTATTTGATTGGTGGTTGTTCATATTGTTCAACAAAGTCATTATCCCCCTAGCATTTCCCTAATTTTTTTTCTTTGTGAATTAGATGTATCTTTTTTATTCAGTGAAATTAAAAGATACAAATATTTTTTATATTATTTTTCTATGTTCAATATTTGTGTGCTATATGTGTGAATTTATGTGCTATGTTGAATAAAAACATGTGCTATGCTTAAATATTGTGTGTTGTAATAAACTAAAATTTGTTTAATAATTTCTGATAAATTAGTGTGAGTTTTGTGTTTTTTTTCTATACTCGATATTTGTGTGCTATAGTATATATTTTTGTTTTTTTTTCTTGATTATAGTTATTTATGGTATCTTAGTTTTCTTTAATTGAGTTGTTTAAAAAAATAACGTTATTCTATAATTCTGGCATTTGTGCTATATATGTGAATTTGTGTACTATGCTGAATAAAAATGTGTGTGACGCTTAAATATTTGTGTGCTATGATGAACTAGAATTTGTTTAATGATATCTGTTAAATTAGTGTGAGCTACCAAACCATTAGCTTCGATTACTTGTGTGCTCTGAAAATGAAAGGGTATGTGTATTGTTTCACTTTGTTTAATTTACACATGTGATGTAGTATGTGTTTGCAGTGTTTGATGGACAACTGCAAAAAAGATGAGGCAATCACTAAACTTTTCAAAAGTCAGTACATTCAAAATTAATATGCACCTCTTGCATCTAAGGGCAGCATTTCATGAATACAAAGGAGGTGTGTTGGATTCACTCAGGGATTGTCGTGCCACACTCTCTATGGACCCTAACCACAAAAAAATGTTGAAATTGCACATAAGAATTAATAGCCATAAGCCATACTTAAAAAGAATGTCAACAGCATCATTTTGTGAGTTTGTGTATTTTTTTTTTTTAAAAAATGAAACCTATAATGTAACATTGACTTACAATGAATGATGATCAATTTACACACCATGAAAAAAAAAAGAGAGAAAAAAATAAATATGTAACATAATAAAAGAATATACACAAAATTTTAGTGTAGCAAAAGTTTGTGTGATGTGCTTCAAAAATTTGTATTATGATTTAAAAATTTATGTACTATATCGATAAGTTTATGTTATATGTTAATTTTTGTGTGTTATATTTTAAAAATTTGTGTACTTTCTAACAAAAATTTGTATACTGTATACTACAGAAAATATACAAAAACTTTTACATATAATGCAAACTCTTTGAATTATACACTAATAAAACACTCGAGCACATATCACACATTTCATTTTTTATTTTAAAAGTAATTTTTATTATAATTGGATCAATTTAATTAAACTTAGCTGCCAAAATATTTTATACATGTAATATCATTCTATAAATCTTAGTAAAAATGATTTAGTCGAATAAGTAGTGTTTCTGTAATAACGAATACAACTTAAATTCTTATAATGAATACCACTTAAATAACGAATACAACTAAAATTTTTTATAACTATTATAATTAAACAATTTTATAAAGTTTTAAAGTATTAATTTTTATTGCAAGTAATTTTTTAATTAAACATCTTATAATGAATTTTTAAATCTTACAAAAATATTTACAAAAAATACTTACAATAAAAATTAATATTTTAAATTAGTTTCTACTAAGAACGATTTACAACGATATCTTTAAATGGTAAATCAGTTTAATTTAAAATAATTTACTAAACTATAATACTAAATCGATTTAGATTAGATTAATTTTATAAGGATATTTCTGCATCTAAAGTCAAATTAGGACAATTGAATAATATTAAATATGATGATTTAATATAGTAATTTATCCTAAGATATATATAAGATTATATATTAATATTTTATGCAAACATACATTTTTAAGGTTGTAGTAGTAGATTTTGGGTTAAGTATTGTTATGAGGGTTACCTGAAACATTGATTTGGGCCTGAACGTGAGGTCGAGGTCTATTTGTATGGCAGTGTTCGACTTGTTGATACTGAGGTGTCGTTTGTCCGAGTTCTTCGTAAGGAGGTGGGGGTGGTACCTGCAAGAGACTCCGATACTAAAGTTAGAAAGGGATTTAGGCAGGTCTTTAGTAGATTAAAACGTGAGTATATTTGAGGGATGCCAGTGTATTTATAGTAGAGTAGATAACCATTTTTGTTGGAACAGTTTCACCTTTATTGATGGATAACTGTTCCCTTTATCTTGGACATTTGTTAGAGTCTATCTTTCAGGGGAGATAGAGATAGTTGGAGAAATTCGAGGGGGGGGGGAGGGGGCAGTTACTTATTTAGATAAGTATAAACTGCCCCTTTTTACTGTGTCCGACCTCTTTAAAGAGATCGGGTATGCAGTAGAGGCCACCCTCTTAGGTGGGCCTTTCATCCTTATTGGTCTTGGCTTTTGTGTTTTCGGCCAGGGTATAAACAGTCTCTCTACTTGAGTTATGGGCTTTTCTGTAGGTCGGGTTCAAGCAATTCATGGCTTCTGCTTAGACGTCGGGTGTCCTGCCTTTAGAGATTGGGTGTTTCGACGTGTTTTGAAAATTTTTGAACATTATCCTTCTTTAATGAGGGCTAATTCGCGGTAGTTTTCCTGGAGATCCGCGCACGTTTTAAAGAGGAGTTAAGAGTTGTTATGCCCCTTCATCCCTTATAAAAGCCTTTTCACTCTTCTTCTTCTCTTTTCACCTTTCCGAAAACCTTTTCATTTTCTCTTTTTCTTTGTGAAGAATTTTCTCTTCCTTTCCTGTTTTCTGATTGCTCTTGCTTCCAAGACTTCTCTATCTTGGATTTTCCTGAAGGTCTTGCCTTGCTGGTGCGGAGAGAAATGTTCGCGTTTTACTGCTTGTTTGACGTGCCCCTCTTTTGTTTGATATCTTCGTTTTAAGGTTGGTTTCTTTTTGTCTCCTTTCTGATACTTGCATTATGAAGCTAGTTTGAGTGATGATGTTGATGTTGATATACTTGGTTTTGTTGACTCTCTGCTTTAACTGTTATCGCGTTTGCTTTTGCTAAGAAAGTCTTTTGTTTTCTTGGCATAGAATACTTGAGATAACAAATTCCCTTTGTTGAAAAATTTTTTTGCTAATCTTCGTAGAACTGAAACTGTTACTATTTTGTTGCTTGTTTGTATCTGTTGTTGCCCCTAATGGTGTCGCCGTGATGTGACGATGTTATATGAGAGGGACACATTTTAGTTGCTTGGTGAAAAATTTGAAAAATGGGTTTCTTTGATTTTGCTGTTTGTACCCGACTTCTTTTGAACGAGGTCTGACTTATTTAGTAACGATCTCTTTTACTTTGCCTTTGTAGGGATATACTTTATGTCTCGTTCGACTGTTTTCAACATGTCGACTAAAGTTCCTTTTAGTCTTCTAGCTTGGGTAGATACCAATGTTTTGTCTTGTGTTCCTATAGTGGATATGGAGTACTGCAAGGCCTTTCGTAGACATCATAGGATCTGTGAGAGTAGGGAGGATCTGCCTACCGTCAGAGCACCCTTTCTTTTATGTTTATGACTAATTTTTTACTAAGCTAGGCATATCCCTTCCTTTTACTGATTTTGAGACCGACGTCCTCTGGTCTTGTAACGTGGCTCCTTCTCAACTTTATCCGAACTCTTGGGCCTTTCTAAAAATTTTTTAGCTTTTATGTCAGGAAATGGATGTCCTACCTTCCACCGAGCTCTTTCTTTAACTGTTTGTTTTGACCAAGCCTAGGACATTGAAGGGGAAGGCTTCTTGGTTTTCCTTCCGCGTCGTTCAGGGTAGGAATGTGTTTTTCATTTTTGATAAGTCTTTCCATGATTTTAAAAATCATTTCTTTACGGTTCGAGCTGTGAAGGGTGCCCGACCTTTCTTTTTGGATGAAAATGACAAGCCAACCTTTCCCCTCTTTTGGCAAGAACACCCCGTAGTAATCAAGTACACCATAGATAGTTTAGACGAAGTTGAAAAAGTCTTTGTGGACGTGTTGCAAGAGTGTTGGCACAGGGCTCCTCACTTGGACACAAAGAGGTTTTTAGGGGACCCCAGTTAACTCTGTTATAAGTTAGGTAGTTTTCTGACCTTTAACTTTATAATTTTTTTAGCTGCCTTTTGCTGTTCATGACGTGCTTTCTTCCTTACAGAAAGTATGACTTCCAAGACTTCGTCTATGAAGTTCCTTCGCAAAACCAAGAAGGAGTTGGTAGCTCGGAGTCTTCAGGGCCAAGAGACTAAGGGTGCTTCCTCCCGACCTTCTCCCTAGAAATTGGGTTCTGGCGCTGCTGCTCCAAGGAAGGTTATCCCTACTCCAGCTGTTCGCTTAGTTTCTCCCGACCCGACCTTGGAGAGTTCGGGTACTCCGTCTCCTCAGGGACCTCCTCCTAAAAAATAGAAGACCTCCGGGGGGCCAAGTATTAAAGATAAAGATTTTGACGGGTTTGTCTCGAGTGAAAAGAATATCCTTTCTGATAGCCATGGATGCATGTCCATCCAGAATCACCCTCACCATATGACTCGCGTAACTATATTCGTATGGTGGGGGTGAACATTGCTCTGGCCAAGGCTTTGAAAAAGACCCATGTTCATGCTACTCAGGCATTCCTTAATTCTTCCCGAGTTGAGGTGGAGAGGGTGAATGGTTTGAAGTCAGAGGTGGAGGAGGAGAATGTCAAGCTAAAGTCTGACTTGGAGACGTCTCATGCCCGAGCTGTAAAGGTTGAAGCTGCGGCGCTGCTGGCAGAGGAGATGAAGAAGAAGGCCGAAGAGAGTTACTCCCGTAGCTATAGAGAGTTGATTGATATTTGGGAGGAGCTGAAGGCTGCCGGGGATGACTATGCCGACCTCCAAGAACATGTGGTCGGGGGAATGAACGACATGTTCGAGAACCTGAAAGCTCAAGTCCGAGTTCCTACCCCAAACCTGGATCTTTCTCTGTACAACACGGATAACATCTTCGTTGAGGGGAAGATCGTGCCGGCTCCTGATGAGGACGAGGGGCCTCCCCTAAACCTAAAGACTTTTGCTCCTCAAGCCGGCCAAACTTCAAAGGTCCAACCCCAGGTTTAGCCTGAGGTTGTTGTCGTGGAAATTCCTCCGTCACCTGCTCCTATCTCGACTGTGCCAGTGTCCGTGCACCCCCCGTCTCCACTTGTCGAAGGAAAAGACGCTTCTACGGGTGAGAGCCTCAACCCGCTCTTTGGTGAAAAATCTTAATTTCTTTTTCTGTATCGGAATGACCCGACCTGTAGGTCCTTAAAACACTTAATTTTTTGAAGTAATTGGTAGCTTTCTTGAACACTTTTACTTTTTTAGTTGCTTTCACAATTTCATAAAGTAATGTTTCAAAGTTATTCTCTTTATGTCTCAGAGAACTTTTTCTGCATGCAAAATGAAGTTATGTCTTTGTATTTGAACATAGTTTGATTGAATTTTAGATCTTAGCAACTTTGTTAAATTGTAAGTTATTAGTTTTCTTTCATAGTTCCGACTTCGAGTAATCGGCCTTTATTAAGTAATTTTACAGCTCGTTTTTTATCCAATCTCGTTGAAGTCGCTTTGTACGAGTTGTTTATATAACTTCTTTCATTAATTTATACCTCGTCGCTTCGTCTTGCCGACCATTTTTAGGTTGGGCAATGATTTTCGCAATTTGTCGAGTTTAAATTAATGCGTTCTAAGTAGGAAACTTTTGGAGAAATAGGAGTGAAAGAAATAGAAATTTTTGTTATTAATTAAGAAATTCCTTTACAGAAATCTACATGCTAGAGGCTTGAGTACCCCTAGCCCTTGTGCTGGTGCCTCCTTAAAAAACTCTAAAATCGGGAAAAAAAAAAGTACACCTCTGCACAAGGTTTGCTGTCTAGCTATAGTACTTTCTCAGCTTATATGCGTGCTAGGACCTTGGGAGCTCTCTTCCTTAGAAGTCGGACACTTTGTAGTAACCTTTGCCCTAGACCTCTACTATTTTGTAAGGTCCTTTCCAATTAGCAGCCAACTTCCCTTCTCTCGGATTTTGTACCCCAATGTCATTTCGGATCAGGATGAGGTCGTTGGTGCCGAAACTCCTCTTGATCACCTTTTGGTTGTATCTTAGGGCCATCTTTTGTTTTAGAGCTTCTTCCATAATCCGAGCTCTTTCTCGAACTTCTGGGATGAGGCCGAGCTCTTCTTTCTATGCCTGGATGTTGGCACCTTCATTGTAAAATATTACTCTAGGTGACTCTTCAGTTACTTCTTTGGGAATCATGACCTCCATACTGTAAGCAAGTCGGAAGGGTGATTCCTCTGTCATGGAGTGTGAGGTGGTCTGATATACCCATAAAACTTAAGCTAGCTCGTCAGCCCAAGCCCCCTTTCAACGCTATTCAAGCGCACCATTAAAAGAAAGGGGGTAGTGTCAAACTAGCAGCATCAATTCAGAATTTTAACCAATTCATTAATGAATGGGAATTAATTGATATGGTGTACGAGGGCCCGAAGTTCACATGGTAAAAAAGACAATTTGACTGTGATCTTATTAAAGAAAGGTTGGACTGTGCCTTGTGTTCTAACAGTTGAAGATTAGATTATCCAAGGGCCTTGATTTGGCATTTGAGCGATATATGTTCAGACCATAGACCACTTTTGCTCAATTCAGATGTTAAGTCTACCAATCCGAAGAGAATATTTTGATTTCAAGACCGATGGTGCGAGAAGGAAGAGATAGTGGATATAGTTAAAAGTGTTTAGAGGACAGAATCAGAAGGCTCCCCCCATGTATAAACTCTACCAAAAGCTCAAATGATGTAGACATACAATTGTTGAATGGCAGAAAACTCACTCCTCAAACTCCCAAACTCTAATTCTTCACCTCAAAACAAAATTGAATGAGGAGAAGGGTGATGAGGCTAATGGTAGTATTATTCGACAATTGGAAGATGAGGTGGAAGAAACTTATGTTGTGGAGGAGAGGTATTGGAAGGAGAAGTCATGTGTGCAAAAGACTCAAATGAGGTGATAAAAAATACAAAGTCCTCTCACTCTAAGTTCCAAAATCGTAATAGAAAGAACAAAATTTCCAACCTAGAGGATGAAAATGGTGAACATAAATCTAATCCTGTAGGAATTGCTGAAGTTGCTCAACCATACTTTGAGAACTTGTTTTCCTCCTCCAACCACATTGTCCCAATAAATGAGTTGGCATAGATCCTAGCTAAAATCATAAAAGAGATAAATAGAAGACTTATTAGACCTCTGTCTAACAAGGAGATTAAGGAAGTGGTTTACTCTATTAATCTTTTCTTAGCTTCGGGCGAAGATAGTTTCACTGCTAAGTTCTACAAATTCTTTTGGGAGGTAATTAAAATTGATGTTATCAAGGCTGTTGCTAGTTTCTTTTCTAGTAGACATATGCTACGTGTTTTTAATCATACTCACATTTTTTTAATTTCAAAAGTAGCTAATACTAATTCTATGAAGCAAGTAATAACTATTAGTCTCAGCAGTATTTTTTACAAAATTATTTTGAAGATAATAGTGCACAGGTTACAACTTGTTATGGACAAAGTGATCAATATTAATCAAAGCGCTTTTAACAAAGAAATGCTTATCAGTGATAATGTTTTAACTACTCTTGAATTCATGCATTTCTTGAAAAATAAGAGATTTGGAAAACATGAATTTTCTCTCAAGTTAGACATAGACAAGGCATATGATAGAGTAGAATGGAGCTTTGTTTGGGCGATTATGGAAAAAATGGGTTGTAGTAAGAAGTGGATGGAATGGCTAAAGGAATGTGTGACAATCTCATACTCTATTATTGTGGAAGGACAACCTCATGGTTATTTTAGACCATGAAAAAGATTGTGGCAAGGTAATCCTCATTCTCCCTACCTATTACTTTTTTATGCAGAGGGATTTTTCCATATGCTCCACAGAGGAGAACAAAAACACGATAAGGTGGGTTCAAGACTCAACCGCAGATGTCCAACGCTTACTCACTTATTCTTTCCTGATGACTCTATACTATTTAGCAGAGCTTCAATGGGGGATTGTTAGAACCTAATGGCTATTCTTAATACTTACTCTCTACTCAGTGAACAAGCGAACAATCGAAACAAATCTTCTATTTTTTTTCAATCCCAACACTCCTACTGACACCAAAGAGAACTTGGCAGCCATACTTTAGGTCCCAAACATAGGAAACCAAGACAAGTACGTTGGTTTACTTTCGATGATACACAGATCAAAGAAAACTACATTCAACTACATTAAAGACAAAGTTTTAAGTAAGCTTTAACATTGGAAATGATCCTTTTTGTCGATGAATGGTAGAGAAGTGCTTGTTAAAGCAGTTATAACTACAATGCCTATATATATATTCTAAGTTGTTTTAAGTTTCCAAATTCACTAGTGGAAGAGTTACACAAGATGGTCATGCAATTCTAATGGGACAAAGAGATTCAAAGAGAAGAATGCACTAGATTAAGTGGAGCACTGTTTGCAGACCTACGAATCAAGGGGCATTCCGTTTAAAGACTTACGAGCCTTTAATCTAGCTATGCTCGAGAAACAAGGATAGAGATTACTAATGAGAACTAACTCGTTAATCCATCAAAGTGTACAGAAGCAAATACTTCAAGTATTCCTCTTTTCTTATAGCAGAGGTTGGAACCAACCCCTCTTGGAGTTAGCGAAGTTTACTGGAAGGTCGCAAAATTTAGGAAAAGGATGTCAAATGGAAGATAGGAAGAGGCAGTTCAGTAAATATTATGGAGGACTCATGGATTAAAAATCTCCCTCCCCTGTTAACCATGGATACACCTAATCCAGACTCGCAACTGTTATGGGTTGAACAACTTATGACTATAGAGAAAAAATGGAATCAACAACTAGTTTACTAACAATTTAGTCCAAAATTTGCTCAGGCCATAATAATACAAAAATTGAAGGAGACAAAGACTTACTAACCTGGCTTGGAGAGAAGACGGACAATTATACAATAGCATCAGGATATTCCTTGGCGTTTCAGTTCTACCACCTCCTCTGGAGCAGCTTCCACCTAAATTCACAATGAAGACTTTGGAATTCCATTTGGGACCTACAATGTCAATCAAAAGTTAGGCTATTCCTTTAGAAATCTATGCACAATGAACTTCCAGTAAATGTAAGAATTTATGAACAAATCCAGAGGGTATCTCCAACTTGTCGTCACTGCGAAGAGGAAAGTGAATCTGTCAACCACTTTTTAGTATGGTCTGAAAAGTCATGGATGATATGTCTAAACTTAAGTATTGAAGTTTCTAAGCTGCAATTAAATTTAGATTTTGATAATGATGTTTAGAATTTCCAGAGAAGATGAATAATACTAGAAATAGAAGACCAACGACAATAATAATTGCATATCTTTTATGGGAGATATAAGAAGCACGTAATAGATTCGCTTTTGAAGGAGAACTCCCAACACCAAAAGAGAGCTCGCAACACCGCAGTCAGTTGTCGCAGCCGCTGCACTTGAAGAGCCTGTGAACTTTGGAAAGAGATGAAGAATTGGAACTTATTTCCCCTTTCTATTAAAGTTGTTTTTTATTATACCATCTTAAATAATTTTGTAATGGTATTACCTTTTTTACCCTGCTGTAAAGTTATCGTGGTCTAAACATTCCAATTTCAATGAATCAAAATCTATTTGACTTTTAAAAAATGCACTATGTATTCATAGTTGGCAATGTATTTCGGCAAAATAGCATCTCTAAAAATAAAAATTTGCTAGAACCTGGAAACCAGGTGGTGAAATGTTTAAAAACAGCGAATGAAAAAATTTTGGTAAAGCACTTTGAGATGGAGGAACGGTTAATTGAGAAAAGAAAAATATAAATGAACAACTTTTAAAACTAAAATATGAGATCGACCTACAATTTCAGGTAACCCTCGGAACATTGGCGCCATTGCCGGGGAACTTGGAAGTCATCCCATCATCATGGCAGACAACCTTGACAACGACCATAATTCTGATTTGGAGAACAAAACACTGCACAAAAACACGGAGGTCACACTAGACGATACTTCTCAGCCTAACAAAGATAAGAACTCGCCAAACACAGGGGTCATGGAGGCACTCCAAGATCGCCTCAAACAACTCGAAAAAGAGGTTGAATATCAAAGGGAGGCCGAGAGAGACCTACGAAGGGAAGCTAGGCGACGTCGAGAGCTAGAGGACAAGCTCCTAAAGCTTGAAGCCGACCTCAAAGCTAAAACTATCCGATCCAATCATGAAGATAGCCCCCGCAAGGATCAAGACCCATTCACCAAAGAGATCATGAAAGCCAAAATCCCAAAGGACTTCAAACCCCCTGACATGACTCCGTACGACGGCACATCAGATCCCAGCCATCATCTCAGCAATTTCAGAAGTAGAATATATCTCACCGATACCTCAGATGTAACTCGGTGCAAAGCCTTCCTGACTACCTTGACGAAAACAGCAATTAAATGGTTCGACAATCTGCCCCCCAGGTCCATCTCAAGCTTTGACGACTTAGCCAGAAAATTTCTAGCTAGATTCTCCATCCAAAAAGGACAAAACTAAACACGCCTCAAGCCTACTAGGGATCATGCAAGGAGATCAGAAAAGTCTCCGTAGCTACATGAAAAGATTCAACAAAGCATGTCTGGACATACAAAGTCTACCAACAGAAGCAGCCATTATGGGTCTCATCAATGGCTTACGAGAGGGACCTTTTAGTCACTCCATATCGAAAAAACATCACACATCTCTGAATGAAGTGCAAGAATGAGTAGAGAAATACATCAACATGGAGGAAAACTCTCGGCTATAAGAGACCTCAAAGTCCGGATTCTCCTACTTCTCCCGAGATAAGGATAGAGAGTCCAAGAAAAAAGAAGATCAGTATGGAGAAAAGATCAAGAAATACCACAATTACACCCCTCTTCGGGTGTCTCTTGTAGATGTCTACCGAGAAGTATGCCATACTGAAAGGATACCCCCACCTCGCACACTCAAAAGCAAGAAAAGAGGAGAAAATCGGACAGAATATTGTGAATACCATCGAATCTATGAGCATTCCACCAACGAGTGCTTCGACTTGAAGAATGTCGTAGAAAAACTGGTAAGAGAGGGAAAACTAGATCGGTACTTAGCCAGCAAAGCAGATGAGCCAAGAAAAAGAAGAAGGGACGAAGACGTCGGACGAACTGAACGACCACCTCGTACCCCGGAGAGACATGTTCACATGATACACGGAGGATTTGCGGGAGGAGAAATCTCCAAATCATCTTGCAAAAGACACCTTAAAGAAGTATATCATGTCGAGGGAGGAGAAGAAGTACCCGACTTCCCTACTATCACTTTTACTAAAGAGGACGCAGCTGGCATCATCTCGGGACATGACGGTTGACAAACCCCATTTGTAGGGTTTATCTTGTATTGATTTTTGGGGATTTTATCACCTTTTACCCATATTTATTCAAGAAATAGCATGGTTTTGTATATTCTCCTTTAATTGTGCTTGAATGTGAAAACATGCTTTTTAGGACTCAAAATAGCTAAATTTAATTCACCTTGATTCTATTAGATGCCTTGATATGTTTGTTAAGTGATTTAAGGTTTAGGAGGCAAAGATTGGATCAAGGGAATGAAGAAAGAAAGCATGAAAAGTTGGAGAACTCATGAAGAAATGGAAGAACCGGAAAGCTGTCAAGCCGACCTCTTCGCACTTAATCGGTCATAACTTGAGCTACAAAGGTCCAAATGATGCGGTTCCAGTTGGGTTGGAAAGCTAACATCCGGGGCTTCGAAACGATATAATATTTGCTATGGTTGAACTGCGCATGGTGACGCGTACGCGCATAGTACGCGCACACACCGTTGCTGCCACCTGGTTCACTTAAAACAAAACGTGGCCAGCGAATTCTAAAGCCTTGTGGGCCCAATCCAACTCATTTCTGATGCTATTTAAGCCAAGGATTGAAGGGGGAATGAGGAGACTTTTCATACTTTTCATACTTTTCATAATTTAGAAGTTAGTTACCATTAGTTTAGTTTTAGCTTAGTTTAGTAGTGAGAGTTAGTTTCTAGAGAGAGAAGCTCTCTCTCCTCTCTATAATTAGGATTAGGATTAGGTTTAGTTCTTAGATCTAGGTTTTAATCTTTGCCTTCTTCTACTTCTATCTTCTCAATTCCTTGTTGTTACATTCATTCTTCTTCCACCCTTTTGTTGTAATTTCCTTTATGTTGTTCTTGCATTTTGTTGTAGATCTACTTTTGCTCCTTCTATTTTCTTTCAATTCAATTAGAGGTAATTCATAATAATTGTGTTCCTTTTGATTGTTGTTGTTAATTCATTGTCGTAATTGTTGTTAGATTCTATTTTTGTTATCAATTTACTTTTCCTTTTCTTTTATGTCTTCCAAGTGTTTGATGAAATGCTTGGTTGGATTTTAGTATAGATTTTGTTCCTCTTGGCTATGGTAGAGTAATTAGTGACGCTTGAGTTATCTAATGTCTTTGTTGATTGATAATTAGAAGTTGCTAATTGATTTAGATACCACTAAAGCTAGTCTTTCCCTTGGGAGTTGGCTAGGACTTGTGGAATCAAGTTGATTCATCCACTTGACTTTCCTCCATTATTAGAGGTTAACTAAGTGGTAGCAATGGACAATTGTGGTCACAATCAAGGAGGATAACTAGGATAGGACTTCTAATTCTCACAACCTTGCCAAGTGCTTTTTAGTTGTTAGTTTATTTTCATTGCCATTTACTTTTCATGCCTCTTATCCCAAAACCCCAAAATACAATCCATAACCAATAACAAGACACTTCATTGTAATTCCTAGGGAGAACGACCCGAGGTTTAAATACTTCGGTTTATAGAATTTAGGGGTTTGTTACTTGTGACAAACAAATTTTTGTATGAAAGGATTATTGTTGGTTTAGAAGCTATACTTTACAACGAGATTTCAATTGTGAATTCTAAGCCACACAAAAGTCCGTTCATCAAAATGGCGCCGTTGCCGGGGAATTGCAATGGTGTTATGTTATTGGTTATTGTATATATGTGAATAGTGTGAATATGTTTGCTTTTGTTAGCTCTTGCTAGTTTTAGGATTTAATTTTCTTGCTTCTTATTTGATTTTGTTCTCATTTTCTTCTTGCTATCATGAATTCTCACCTTGGCTATGAGTTTGGTTATCAACATGTTGTAGAAAATGAGGACTATAATGAAGATGTGTATCAAGAATGGGATGAACAAAGGTGGGAGGAGCCATATGCATATGATCAATCCTCATGGCAACAACCTCCGCCAATGCACTATGAAGAAGAGCCATTCTATGATGCATACCAATCCAATGGCTATGGTGACTCACCTTGTGATTTTCAAGAACCACCACCATATGCCTATGATCCATACCCTCAACATAAATCCCAACCATACTCACAAGCCCCTTCTTACCAACCATCTTCATATGACCCTAATCCATATCCATCCTACCAACAACCATATGAGAAATATGAACCACATATAGAGCCACCACCATTCCAACATCAATATTTTCAAGAGCCACCTCCTCCACATTATTACCAAAATGAACCACCTCCAATATATGAAAATTTCCAACCACAAGATGAATACTACTTTCCACCACAATCTCCCATGGAAGAATACTCATATCCATTGATCCAAGAGCCACATGATCCTAATCATATTATCCAAGAGGAACAAGAGTCAAGGGATCGTCTCAAGGAAGCATTGGATCAATTTCAAGTAACCATGGAGTGTGTTGTGCAACAAGTGGAAAGAGTGGAAAATATAGAACCACCACAACTCTACCAAGAAGAACCACCTTCCTACTATGAACCCTCCCCCCAATTTAATGAAACCTTCCACCCACCCCAATCTCTAAGGGATGAAACCCTTGGTGTTCTTGTTCAAGGGCAAGAAGAGATGAAAAGGGATGTGCAAAATTTCATGGCCGCCTTGGATGCGGTAACAAATCAATTAGCCTCCCAATGCTTGAACACTCAAGGAACTCCCATGGCTACATGTGGAGAATCAAATGAAGAACATAGCATGAAGGAGAGATTGGAAACTCCGGTGGGAAATGAAGGAAGTTGCTTTGTATTGGAACAATTGGAGGAAGCTTTAATTGTTGAAGACAAGGAAGAAGTGGTAGAAGACTTAGGAGATGTGGAGCTTCCATGGGAACATAGAGTTGAAGAAAATCCCTCCAAGATGATTGAAATTGATGCTAGGGAGGAAAGTGCACACCTTCCAAGGCATATTCCATATGAAGGCTTGGATGGGATAGAGCAAGAATTGAGTTCCCATGGCAATGAAGAGCAAGCATCAAGTCCTAGTGGTGGAGAATCCTTTGAACTTGAAGAACCTTCTCCCGGTGCATTTGAAAAGGTTGTGGAGGTAAACTCCTTTCACTCTCCCAATTATAGTTTGATTAAGGGAAAAGGCTTAGATAGTTTGATTATTAATGAACAAAGGATTGAATTAGAGAAATCTTGTGAAGAGGTGGAAGTCCCTAGAAATAGAAGAACGGGGGTTGGTTATGCTTTGTCAAGATCTTTGGAAGCATCTTTGCCTAGGTGGCCATCTACTCCTTCACTTGAGTGGGTAAAATTCATCTCTATTAGCTTTATTGTCCCACTTGAGTATGGCTTGCTTGAAACGGATGGTCAACTTAGGATCCTTTGTGGGATGAAGCGTAAGCGAAAGATGTTTCGTGGTTGGCGTTGCAAATCAAGGCTCATTATGGTGGATGCATCAAACATGAGATATAAAGGTTGGAGTAGTGCTCAATTAGATGGGTCTAGGAGGATTGTTGGCTACTATATAGAGAATTCACCTCACTCACCACCCGGTTGGACTAATAATGATGATCAACCTCAAGACGGGTGTGAAAACAAAGTGTGGGATCCCGGATTACAAGAAGAGGATCAACTTTGGGAGCCCCAAGCTTGTGAAGAACTCCATCAAGACTTGGCTCAATCCATGAAGAATCTACTTGGGGCACAATGGAGAACCAAGCATTGGTGGGAGTTCCAAGATGAATACAAGCACAAGCCACCTTGATGAGGAGCTCCCCTTAAGTCCAACTTAAGGACAATAAACAAAAGTGCTAGGTGGGAGACAACCCACCATGGTAAAATCCTTTCATTTTCTCTTTTGTACATATTGATAGAATTAGTTTAATTTCATGTTTTGTTTAGATAGTTGAGTTTAATTGGTAGTTTAGTATGTTAAATAAGGTTTTAGGGTGTTTTGGTAGATGCTTGGAGGTTTGGAATGCTTGGATTGGTGCAAAAACATAGAAAAATTTTTTTTTGAAAAACAGAGCACCATCCACGCGTACGCGTACATGGCGTGTACGCGCACTTACAGCATTTTCGACCATCCACGCGCGCGCGCCATGCGTGCGTACGCGTGGATTGAGAAGTTCCAACCTCCATACATTTTCTAGAGAGTTGTGCCTGCGCCGCGCCAACGTTGTGCCTTTTGCACAAACCAACTCGCGCGTACGCGCACATGACGCGTACGCGCCACTCTCGAAATAAGCCAACGACGCGCGCGCGCCATGTGCGCGTTCGCGTGGATACCCTTTCTCCCATCCACTTCTTTTCTTCTCCTCTTTCTACTTCTTCCCTTCTCCTTTCTTCTTCCCTCCTACTATCCCTCATCCAACACTTCCAAACACCATCGATAACCATTTATTTTAGTTGGTTGTTAGTTAGTTAGTTAGTTCATTAGTTAGTTAGTTAGTTGATTAGTTAGTTTTAGTTTAGTTTTCATTTTATTTTCTCTCTTTTCATCATAAGTGTTGGAGTATTGACTTTGTTTACTATATATTGCTATATCCCTTATTGCCTAAATGCTATTTTAGCATGAATGTTTTTAGATAAACTTTGTTGGATCCTATGATTGAGGTTATATTTTGTTACTTGGTTTTGAGTTCTTCATGCTTACCTTTTGAACAATACCAAGTGATGAGAATTGTCTTCGAGCTTATAACTCTTTTGAATTGCATGTTGTAGCTAGCCACCATGTGATTTGGATCCTTTTCCCTTGATTAGGCAATCTCTTGATGGATAATGTTGAGCATTTACCTTAATGCATTGTATTTCATGATTATATCCATCCATATGTTTGACTTGAATGCTTTCATGCTTCTCTAATGCTTGTCTTACCTTACAAGCTTACTTAAAGCATCTCAAGCACACTAGGATAAGTGAAGTGCATGCTTCTTTTGTGACATAGCTTTTATGCTAATGTGTATTCTAAACCGCGCAATTTAGAATTCACACACCTAATATTTCTTAATGTCACACTAATTCACTCACCTCATTCTAGTGATTTACCTCATTCCAACAATGTATGCTTCCTTGCTTTCATATCTTCTCATCTTATGGTGTTATATTTTTGTTTTTCATAACGAATGCACCACAAGCAACCATGGAAGCGGAAGAAAGAACACATAGCAATCCGGAGAGTCGCCGTACCCCCTTGCTCATCTTTGAGTGCACCGAGGACGGTGCAAACTTTTAAGTGTGGGGAGGTCGTCCGACCGGTCGGCGATTTTGGGTGACAAATTTCTAATCCCAACACTTTTGCATTTCATTTTAGGATTTTAGGATTTTTACTTGCATTTTCTTATTTTTGCATATGTATACACAATAAGCTTAGTCAAGATAATGAGAATTTTTCAAGATTTCTATCTATAGGGCATGTCAATTGATTTGAGTGAAAACTTTTCATAGAACTTGCTTGAATTATATATATTATGGATCATGTTTTGAGCTAAGAACACGAGCTTGTGAGACTTGAGCCTAATAGCGTGGTTACATCTTATAACCACTTATTTTTCCTTCTTGTGTGCATGATTCTCTTTCTATGATTGTAATCTTTGATTTGTTTGATTCTTTATGTCCATTATTTTGTGTATTCATGCATTTATGTGATTGAGGCCATCATTTCATTTAGCTCACTTACCCAAATAGCCTACCTTTTATCTTCCATTGTTATCCAAATTTGAGCCTACGATTAACCCACTTGTTCTTAATTTGGCACATTACAAGCCTTAAAGCGGAAAACAATAAAAGTCCTTATTTGGATCTTTGATTAGCTTAGGCTAGTGTGTGTGAGTATCATTCAAGTGTGGGAACCTTGGGACATTGGGTGAATAAAAGGGTAGTTTTGTATTATTATTGAAAATATTGGGAATTGGGTACATACTCATGTATTGATCAAATGTAAAACCTTATGCATTGATGCTCTTGTATATAGAAAGAAAAAAATGAGAAAAACAAAAGAAAAAGAAAAGAAAAATAATATGGAAAAGAAAAAAAAATAGAAAAAAAAAGAAGAAAAAAATAATAAAAAGGGGACAAAATGCCCCAAGGCAAGGTCCAATAAAATCAATGCATAAGTGTTGTGAAATGAAAAAGAAAATGCATGAGTATGTGAAAAAGTGAAGAATGGGTAGCTAGATTAGAACTTAATTGTATAGGATGTCATAGGTTAGGTGGGAAGTTTAAGCTTATCAAAGATTCAAATTTCAAGCTCACTTGACCAAATATGCATCCTACCTTGACCCTAGCCCCATTACAACCAATGAAAAGACCTCATGATACTTGTATGCATGCATGAAATAAATGTTGATTGTTAGAAGAAAAACAAATCTTGGAAAGCATGAAATAGAGGAGAATTGAGTGAATCAACCCTAAACACTTGAGCGAATAGAGTGCAAACACATCCGGTGAGGGTTTGATGCTCAATTACATGTTTTCACCTATGATCATCATTCTTCATGCAAGTTTGTAAAAATATTTAATAACTCAATTCAATTGTGGATTAGACTTGCTAGTCCTTAGCCCTTGTGCATATATGTTTCTTGGGAATTGATTTATTTTGACCAAGCACTTGCATTCATTTAGATAGTGCATATAGGTAGATTGCATTTAGTTAGTTTCCATTGAATAAATGCCATACCCTTACTTCATTCTTGGTTTAAGCATGAGGACATGCTTGGTTTAAGTGTGGGGAGGTTGACAAACCCCATTTGTAGGGTTTATCTTGTATTGATTTTTGGGGATTTTATCACCTTTTACCCATATTTATTCAAGAAATAGCATGGTTTTGTATATTCTCCTTTAATTGTGCTTGAATGTGAAAACATGCTTTTTAGGACTCAAAATAGCTAAATTTAATTCACCTTGATTCTATTAGATGCCTTGATATGTTTGTTAAGTGATTTAAGGTTTAGGAGGCAAAGATTGGATCAAGGGAATGAAGAAAGAAAGCATGAAAAGTTGGAGAACTCATGAAGAAATGGAAGAACCGGAAAGCTGTCAAGCCGACCTCTTTGCACTTAATCGGCCATAACTTGAGCTACAAAGGTCCAAATGATGCGGTTCCAGTTGGGTTGGAAAGCTAACATCCGGGGCTTCGAAACGATATAAGATTTGCTATGGTTGAACCGCGCATGGTGACGCGTACGCGCATAGTACGCGCACGCGCCGTTGCTGCCACCTGGTTCACTTAAAACAAAACGTGGCCAGCGAATTCTAAAGCCTTGTGGGCCCAATCCAACTCATTTCTGATGCTATTTAAGCCAAGGATTGAAGGGGGAATGAGGAGACTTTTCATACTTTTCATACTTTAGAAGTTAGTTACCATTAGTTTAGTTTTAGCTTAGTTTAGTAGTGAGAGTTAGTTTCTAGAGAGAGAAGCTCTCTCTCCTCTCTAGAATTAGGATTAGGATTAGGTTTAGTTCTTAGATCTAGGTTTTAATCTTTGCCTTCTTCTACTTCTATCTTCTCAATTCCTTGTTGTTACATTCATTCTTCTTCCACCCTTTTGTTGTAATTTCCTTTATGTTGTTCTTGCATTTTGTTGTAGATCTACTTTTGCTCCTTCTATTTTCTTTCAATTCAATTAGAGGTAATTCATAATAATTGTGTTCCTTTTGATTGTTGTTGTTAATTCATTGCCGTAATTGTTGTTAGATTCTATTTTTGTTATCAATTTACTTTTCTTTTCTTTTATGCCTTCCAAGTGTTTGATGAAATGCTTGGTTGGATTTTAGTATAGATTTTGTTCCTCTTGGCTATGGTAGAGTAATTAGTGACGCTTGAGTTATCTAATGTCTTTGTTGATTGATAATTATAAGTTGCTAATTGATTTAGATACCACTAAAGCTAGTATTTCCCTTGGGAGTTGGCTAGGACTTGTGGAATCAAGTTGATTCATCCACTTGACTTTCCTCCATTATTAGAGGTTAACTAAGTGGTAGCAATGGACAATTGTGGTCACAATCAAGGAGGATAACTAGGATAGGACTTCTAATTCTCACAACCTTGCCAAGTGCTTTTTAGTTGTTAGTTTATTTTCATTGCCATTTACTTTTCATGCCTCTTATCCCAAAACCCCAAAATACAATCCATAACCAATAACAAGACACTTCATTGTAATTCCTAGGGAGAACGACCCGAGGTTTAAATACTTCGGTTTATAGAATTTAGGGGTTTGTTACTTGTGACAAACAAATTTTTGTATGAAAGGATTATTGTTGGTTTAGAAGCTATACTTTACAACGAGATTTCAATTGTGAATTCTAAGCCACACAAAAGTCCGTTCATCAACGATCCCATGGTCAGCACTATCATATTGGCCAACGCTAATCTCTACTGTACACTGGTAGACCAGGGAAGCTCGGCTGACATCTTCTTCAAAATCGCCTTCGACAAACTCGGCCTAGAGGAAAATGTACTCAGAGCATACCCGAACAGCTTATTCGGGCTAGGAGACACTCCAATCCAGCCACTTGGATACATCTCACTGCATACAACCTTTGGAAAAAAAACTGGTCAAAAACACTCAACATAGACTACATCATGGTCAACGTGAGTTCATCCTACAATGCCCTGATAGGTCGGACAACGTTAAATCAGCTCGGCGCAGTAGTCTTGACTCCACATCTGTGCATGAAGTTCTCAACCACAGAAGGGATAGCTACGATAAAAGCAGACCAGAAGACAGCGCGCTACTGTTACAACGAAAGTCTAAACCTTAGAGGCAGAGGAGAAGAAATCCACACCATCGAACTCGGGGGAGTTTGAGGGCGGGAAGATCTTCGTCCACAACCCGAAGGCGAAATAAAAAAAGTCCTGATCGGAGATGTCCCAGATAAAAAACCAATATCGGCACAATCCTAAAAAGAGACATAAAGGAGTCCCTCATACAGTTCTTAAGAAATAATGTCGACCTCTTTGCATGGAAGGCCGCAGACATACCGAGTATAAACCCCAAACTAATGTGCCATAGGCTGGCAGAATACCCAAGATCTCGGCCAGTACAGCAGAGACGTAGAAAGCTCGGGCCAGAACGATCCCAAGCTGTGGAAGAGTAGGTACAAGCTCTACTGGAGGCAGGATTCATAAGGGAAGTCAAGTACCCACTATCGCTCGCTAACGTCGTCTTGGTAAAAAAATCAAACGGGAAGTGGTGGATGTACACCGACTACATTGATCTCAACAAAGCTTGCCCAAAAGATCCTTGTCCACTCCCAAGTATCGACGCTCTGGTAGATGCCTCCTCTGGATACAAATACCTCTCGTTTATGGACGCTTATTCGGGATACAATCAAATCCCAATGTACCCACCTGATCAAGAAAAAACCTCGTTCTTAACCCCAAAAGCAAACTACTGCTACGTTGTCATGCCATTCGGACTAAAAAATGCAGGAGCCACTTATCAAAGATTAATGAATAAAGTCTTCACAGACCATATCAGAAAAGTCATGGAAGTATACGTGGACGACATGTTAGTAAAGACACAAAGCGAGGAATCATTACTGTCCGACCTCACCCAAGTATTCGACACTATAAGAAGGCATGACATGTGACTTAACCCTGCAAAATACACCTTCGCAGTAGAAGCTGAAAAATTCTTGGGTTTCATGCTTACACAAAGAGGAATCGAGGCAAATTCAGATAAATGCCGGGCTATACTCAACATGAAGAGCCCGACCTGTGTCAAAGAGGTAAAACAACTCAATGGAAGATTAGCAGCCCTGTCCAGATTTCTAGCCGGATTAGCAATAAGATCTCTCCCCTTCTACGCCACTTTAAGGAAGGGAAAAAGGTTTGAATGGACAACGGAATGCGAACAAGCTTTCTAGGATTTCAAAAAGTTCCTGGGAACACCACATATTCTAACTCGGCCACGGGAAGGAAAACCACTTGTGTTATACCTCGTAGTAGGAAATCAGGCAGTAGCCTCAGCACTGGTCAGAAAGGACGAAAGTGGACAACAACCTATATACTTCATCAGCAAAGCACTACAAGGGTCTGAACTGAACTACCAAAAAATAGAAAAATTCGCATATGCTCTCATACTAATGTCTCGACGACTTCGCCCATATTTCCAAGCCCACATTATCAAAGTTTGGACCAACCAGTCCATAAAAGGCATTTTGCAAAAAACAGATTTAGCAGGAAGAATCTTACAGTGGGAGGTCAAGTTATCCGAATTCGACCTTCAATATGAAGCTAGGAAAACCATTAAATCACAGTATTTGGCCGACTTCATTGCAGAATTTACCGACACTCTGAAAATCCCCACAGAATGGAATCTCTACGTAGACAGCTCCTCGAACAAAATCGAAAGTGGCGCACGTGTGATAATAGAAAATAACCAGGGAACCCAAATAGAACTTTCCCTCAAATTTGGGTTCCCTGCTTCAAACAACCAAGCCGAGTATGAGGCATTACTGGCCGGTTTGAAGCTGGCTAAAGAGGTCGGAGCTCAAAAACTTATCATCTTCAGCAACTCACAAGTAGTCACCTCACAAATAGCAGGAAGCTATCAAGCCAAGGATCCGACCATGAAAAAGTACCTGGATAAAACCAAGGAACAACTCGGACAACTCGGGGAATATGAGGTCTGCCACATACCTCAGGAACAGAATGCTCGAGCTGATGCGCTCTCAAAATTAGCCAGCACCAAACCAGGAGGGCAACAATAGAAGCCTCATCCAGGAAATACTGTAGAACCCCTCAATCTCGGAAGAAGAAAAGGTCCTAGCCATAACAAGTCTGGATCAAGGATGGATGACTCCCATAAATAACTACCTCAAAACAGAAACACTCCCCACAGATAAGAAGGAGGCAAAGAGGTTAAAGCGGGAGGCACAATACTACACCATCATAAACAATACTCTATACAAGAGAGGAATTTCAACACCACTGTTAAAATGTGTGCCGACTTCCAAGACTAAGAAAGTTTTAGAAGAAATACACAGTGGCATCTGTGGCAACCATCTCGGAGCACAAGCTCTCACAAAAAAAGTGCTCCAAGCCGGATTCTATTGGCCAACTTTACAAAAAGAAGCAATGGAATTCATAAAGACATGTCCACCATTTCAGAAGCATGCCAATTTTCACATCGCCCCACCAGAGGAGCTCATCAGCGTAACCTCACCTTCGCCATTTGCAAAATGGGGACTCGACCTCCTTGGGCCCTTCCCCCAAGGATCAGGACAGGTCAAGTTTCTCATCGTTGGGGTAGATTATTTTACAAAGTGGATTAAGGCAGAGCCCCTAGCTAATGCCACTGCTCAAAGAAGTCGAAAATTCCTATATAGAAACATTATCACAAGGTTTGGGGTTCCATACTCCATCACCACAGACAATGGCACTCCGTTTACAGACGCAGGCTTCAGAAAGTTAGTGGCCGACTTGAAAATAAAGCACAAATTCACATCCGTAGAACACCCCCAGGCTAATGGACAAGCAGAAGCTGCCAACAAAGTCATACTGACTGGGTTAAAACGGAGATTACAGGACGCGAAGGGAGCCTGGGCTGAAGAGCTCCCACAAGTCCTATGGGCATATCGGACAACTCCACACTCCACCACAAAGGAATCACCTTTCCGATTAGCTTACGGAATGGAGGCAATGATCCCAGTGGAGGTCGAAGAAGGATTGCCCAGAGTGATCCAGTACAGTGAAGAGGCCAACTCCCAACTTCAAAGGGAAGAACTCGACCTACTTCCAGAAATCCGAGAAAGAGCTCGGATCAAGGAAAAGGTGTTAAAACATCGAATGGCCTCAAGATACAATCAGAAGGTAGTACAGCAAAGCTTTGCCAACAACGACATCATCTTAATCCGAAATGATATCGGAACTAGTCGACCGGGAGAGGGGAAGCTAGCAGCTAACTGGAAAGGACCCTACCGAGTCACAGAAGTACTGGAAAAAGGCTACTACAGGGTGTCCGAACTAGAAGGGCAAGAGCTACCAAGGTCGTGGCATGCCTGCAACCTAAGAAGGTATTATAGTTAGAGGCAATAAAGATCTTAGGTCAAGGTGCACTCTTTTTCCTGAAAAGGTTTTTTAACGAAGAGCCAAGCCAAGATCTATGAACTACCTAACTTAGAAGGGTAAAGCGCCCACATGTATATATTTTCATATTTTCTATTTTAAATAAATTTTTTTCAGATTTTCTACAAATTCTTTTATCAAGACGCATTAATCTGAAACGCAAAAAGTCATCGCCCGATTATAAAGCTACAGATCGGCAGAAAGTGAAAATCAAAGTCACTGCTCGATCACGGTAAAGACCAACAAAGATGAAAACCGAACTCATC
The DNA here is from genome assembly GCF_059453495.1 of Arachis ipaensis. Taxonomy (NCBI): domain Eukaryota; kingdom Viridiplantae; phylum Streptophyta; class Magnoliopsida; order Fabales; family Fabaceae; genus Arachis; species Arachis ipaensis. The sequence goes on from NC_142444.1 coordinate 148,328,004, forward strand.
AAAGGTCGACCAAGCGAGGATCAAACTCAATTTCTACAAAATCGGCAAGATGAAAAGCGGCAAAAACAGAATAATGCAAGAAGTTATCAAAAAGTGATCCATAAGAAAGGACCTGACGAGGTCTTAATAAAAATGGGTTGCTAAAAATAACTTAAAGATGGACCGACATTAAGAAGTCGGACCAGTCGATTACAACAACAAAAGTTATAAAAAGTAAATCCCTAGAAAGAGGCCTGGCCAGCCCTAAAAAAGAGGATTACTAGAAATAACTTAGAAGGGACTGACATGATGAAATCGACCCAACAAAATCACAAAAGTTATAAAAAGTAATCCATAAAAAGAGACCTGACAAAGTCCAGACAAAATGGATTACTGGAAAATAACTTAGAAAAGACCGACATGATGAAGTCGGCCCAACAAAGCTACAAAAAGTTATACAAAGTAATCTATAAAAGAGACCTGACAAAGGTCAAAATAAAATGGATTACCAAAAATAGCTTAGAAGGGACTGACATGCAGAAGTCGGACCAAAGCTACAGAGTTATAAAAAGTAAACCTCAAGAGATTACTAAAAATAATTCACAAAGACATCGATCGACAGAAGGTATGCGCCATAAGGGACTCCAAATTGGACCCAGAAAGCCATAACATCAATAGAATCAATCTACAAGTATTAAAGTACAAAGGCAATCAAAAGAGGTCGAAAAACAAGGTTCCAACACCCTGAAGATTCCTGGAAAGTGCTAAGCAAGCAACCAACTAGCATATCGCAAAGAAACAAGGTTGTTATAATAACAGACTCAAGAGGCCGCTTGAAGCCGACCCCAAGTGCTTGAGAAACTACTTTGTTTTTCCTGAATAAAGTTGCTAAAAGAAAAGCAACTAAAAATATCCAAAGTCAAATAGACCACTAGCTACAAAATAAAGAGTTCAAAAGCCCACAGACCGGGCTATACACAATACATCAGAGAAAAATTATAAAGGATCCAAAGACTTTCCAGTAGCAGTATCTCAGGGTGAAGGAGGACGAGTCTGAAGAGGTACCACATCTACTGTCCCATCATCCCGGTTCAAGATCTGGACGTCAGGATCAGACTCGGGCTGACCGACCTCGGCTGCTGGAGTTGAGGAAGGTGGGGCAACCGAGGCTTTGGCAGATGGAACAGAAGGGGGATCCACATCTACATCATCATCATCAGGGTTGTCAAGGACAATCTTACCATCTTTTACAATATTGTCCAAGCTAAATAGGGTGAGGTCGAGCTCGGGCGCGAGAACTCGAACCTGATCCTTCAAATTCTCATAAGCAGCATTCACACTGCCTACAAGATGACCCTGGAGTTCGGCATAGTCAGCTCGAACAGATTCCAAACTCTCCCTAAGATCCATCATCTCCCCATAAGTCAAGACATAGCTCTCCTTATGCTTCAGCGCTATATCTTCAGTCAACTTCGAGAAGCCACAATAGCAGTAGCCCGAGTCTTCTCACCCTCCAACTCTTTTTCTAGCCTCGCCACCTTCACCTCAAGCTCCTCCTTCAAACCCTTGATCTGGTCGAACTCCGATTTGGCCTCCTCCATAAAAGCCTTCATTGCATGAATAGGAAGATCCTGGGCAATCCGGTATAAAGCTGCTCCCATATGTGCCATCTTAATGCTGCTCCGAGTAATAAAGTCCAAATAACGAAGAAGAGAGACATCGTCAGTAGGAATAACACCATAAGGAGCAATCTGCTGATCAACAAACCCAATGGCATCAAAGTCAGGAGCATCCAAATTGAAGGGCTCGACAGTCTTCTGTCTTTTTGGAGAAGGGCCAACAGTAGACGAAGTAACAACAGAAGTCGGGGGAGGATCAACTAAATGGACCTGAGGAGTTGGAATAATCCTCCTCGGCCCAGTAGAGCTCAAGATTGGCTTCTTAGTAGGAATTTGAGAAGATCTCTCCCCTGCATCTTTTGCCGAGATGTTCTGGGCGGCGGTGGCCTTTCTCTCCTTCTTAAAGGCCCTCATGGAGTCATTGTTTTTAATCATCTCTGAAAACAACATATAGCAAGAAATCGAGTTACAAATAGGAAGGAAAAGGAATGAACTCGACAAAAATAAACAAGCACAACAAATACAAAAGAAGTCGACCACTACCTAGCTCAGCTCGGAGAAGAGAGGGATTTCCTAGGAATTTCTTTGCATCAAGATGGGGAGGCTGCCCCCAGTTCTCTTCCAACATAGTTACAAAAGCTTGCTCAATTTCATCCAACATCTCCCAAGTATACCTAGATACCACTACATTCTTTTGCCATTCTAAAGGAAAGCTGGGCTCTCCATTCTCATCCAAAAAGAAAGGCCGAGCTCCTTCAACATCTCGGACCTTAAAAAAGTAATTCTTAAAATCCCTAAAAGACTCATCATACATAGAAAAAATTTTGTGTCCTTGGGCAGACCTAAAAGAAATCCAAGAAGCTTTCTTTTTGGTAGTCCCAGGTTTGGTCAACATAAAGAGGTAAAGGAAGAGAGTTTGAGAAGGTTTGACATCAAATTCTTGGCAAAGCAACTGAAAGATCTTGATAAAGCCCCACGAGTTCGGATGGAGCTGGGATGGAGCTACATTACACGACCACAAAAAGTCGGTCTCAAAGGAGGTGAAAGGAAGGGTGATGTTCATTTGGCTGAAAAAGAAGTCGTACACATAAAAGAAGGGGCGTTCCCCCTGGGTCAGAAAAGGAAAGCAAACCCTTTCGTCAAAGTCAGGCGCCACCAATTCATAGTTTTTCTCCTGATCCCTACTACTACAGACCCGATGATGTTTTCTAAGCTCCACGATATACTCAGAATTAACTACGGAAACACACATCAGGACGAGGGAGTCCAACCAATCGGACATACCCTCAGGGACCTTGGAAGACGTCTCAACAATATTTTTGCGAGAAGACATGATCAACTAGTCCTACAGCAAAGAAAAAGAGAGAAGGATTACTAAAATAAACAACTCGGGCATAACAAAGAAAACAGCTCGGACGAAAATAGACACAATAGAAAAAGGAAACCCCAGGACACAACCCAAGGTCTAGGGACATCCTTTGGAGGCAGTGACAGAATAAGGACTCAGAAAAATCTACAAGGCTACATCCCAACAAAACTCTCAGCAAAGAACCCTCTTCCAACAAGAAACACTTTGAGAAGAAAATCGTAAAATCATCAAAAAATATCAAACATCCAAATATGCAAAGAAGTAATCATCAAGGGCACAACCTTCTCTCAAAATCAGACGGTTCAGCATTTTAAAATGGAAATCATCAAAGGCGCAAACCAAAGAAGATACAAGCAGAAGATAATATCAGCAGTCAAAACCCTAACTAGCAGGAAAGCACGAAAAAAGTCATGCGCAGCAAAGGAATTCTCAGAGCACACATTTAACCAGATACACGACAAAATCAGAAAAGATTCAAGCTTTCACAAAACAAAGATCAAAACTTTTTTACGGAAAGAATAAAGAAGAAAGAAAACCAACTTGCAAAAGGAAGACAAGGAACACTGAAAAGGTTGAAGACGGGAAGCGAGACCAGGAATCACCTTTCGAACAAGTAAAGCACCAACAACCACCAATGGCGCCACAGAGAGGAGCGTGAAAATGCGAAAACAAAAGTCAAACGAAACAGAAAAATGAAGAGAAAAGGGAGAGTTACAGCAAGCAAGAGAAAGAGAAACAGAAAAGAGAAAGCTTTAGTGTAATTCAAAATGAAATGAGAAAGTGGGAGGCAAAAGAAACGGAACGTTAAGGAGTTAATGGGGCATTAAAAACCCTCGCACGTTCCCAAAGCAAGGATCGCCTATTTTCAAAATTAAAGAAGGAAAAGAAAAAATTCTCTGTATTCAAAGGAAAACTCTACAAAGAAGAAATCGACAATGCTCGAGCTCGGCTTCTCCAGAGAAGGATTGAAGTCCTAAAACTAAGGACTCGACCTCAAAAGGAAGACCACACTCGAGCAAGGGCACTGTTCATACACTGGGTCGAGATGTCCGACCCGGGATGATCGACGACAAGCCGACCGACCTCTTCAGGTCAGGATCATCCGACCTCTTCTCCAAGAGCTCGGCCAAATCACTACAGAGGCCCAAGAAGGCCCAAACAGAGGAACACAACCCAAATCCAGAGGCAGCCCAAGCCTAGAGATATAAGTGCGGTTCCCTTAAAGATAAGATGACTTCACTCAAAGATAAGTTAAGATAACTATCTTATCCCCAGAAAGGTCACTCCACGCCATTATAAATACATTGGAGCACCCAGATATAACTCATACTCTGATTCTACTAAAAACCTGCTTAATACCCTTGCTAACTTAAGCATCGGAGTCCCTTGCAGGTACCACCACCCTCCGGTGACGAAGGATCAGCATCACCAACAAGTCCGACAAGTCGGACGCGGCGGCTCTGGCCACCATCCACAAATCGGACACATCAGTGCTGACCAGCACAGAAGATCTCGTCCGAGATTGACCTACAGTTTCAGGTAACCCTCGGAACAGATATAGATAGAGATATTGTGTTCAAAGATACTAAACTAGTATATTTTGATAAATTAGAACAAATTATGAAAATTCAATTTATTCTCTCTTTTTTTCATTCATAAAATTTAAAAAAATATAATTATAAAAAATTAACCCAAAAAATAAAAATAAAAACAAAGGCATAGAAATTATTTTTCATATGGAGGGTGTATTGGTGTTTTGGTTGAATATTGAAGAGTGAGGTGTTTTGCCGGTTTGTGGACGTCACGGTCAACACGCAGGAGGCATGGTACCACTGTTCGTCAAAAGTGCGTGTCAACACCCCAGCAACACGCGAGGGGCGTGGTGACGTGGCGTGCCTGCAGCTCCCTGGCAACACGCAGGGGGCGTGTTGGAGCAGGCTTAGCAGAGTTCCACGCCTTCCCAATGTGCTGCAGCAACACGGGGTGGGCGTGTTAGAGGCTGTCTGCATGCAGGGAACAGCTCTTCCTCCCCGAAAAGCAGCAAACGTTACTCATGGCTCTATAAAAAGAGAACCCCCCCTCTCTCGGCAGTATATGCATTAAAGTGTCTGAGTGTGTTAGTGTTAGTGTATGTTAGAGAGAAGGGGTGTTGTTAGCGTATGTTAGAGAGAAGAAGGGGGTTCCAAGGAAAGAAAGAAAAAGAGCGGGAAAAAAGATAAAAAAAAACATATATATATATATATATATTAGTTTGTATATATTTTAAAAAATTGTACGTAATTATACGATTTTCGAGGAACATATTATAAATTATTTGGATCATCTAATTTATATAAGTTGGTAAATTATATTCTTTTTATGTATTTAAATTTTTTAATTTTTGTTATTTAACATATTAAAATATAGTAGTATTTTTTGTATTTTATGAATATTTTAGAATAAAATTTTTATTTGTAAAAGATAATTATATTATATTTTATTTTATATGATCCAAACGTGAATATATAATTTTTTTGTTATAATTGGATTAATTTTTTGTTATAAAAATATTATAATAAAATATATATTTTATAATTTTTGTTATGAATATATTAATGAATAAATAAATATTCGGAGCTTTTAAAAATAAATATGCATGTCGAACATGTATTTTCAAAATTTTAATTAATAAATATTAAAATAAATATATAAATATTTAAAAAATATATCGTTATTAAATATTGGAAAAATAAATATTTTTTATCTCGGGAAAAATATCAAACATTTATATTTATTTATTTAAAAAAAGAAGTGTAGGTATAAATATTTGTTTATAATATTTAAAGAAAAAATGTTAATATATAATTTTTTATTCTTAGAATGAAATTATTTTCCTGTGAGTTTAATTAATAAACAATTTGTATATTAATAAATGAATACATATACTTTTTAAATAAATATGCTAATATTTGTTAAATATTTTAACAAATAAAATATTAAAACAAATATGTGAATATTTATTAAAATATTTATATTGATGTCGATTTATTATTTGTAAGAATTATTATTTATTTGAACTAACAAATATATTTTTGTTGATGCAGTCTAACAGGAATTTATTGATGCGTAAACTGGATCCGTCACAGGCGTGAAACCCGATGGTCGAAAACTACTTACGCACCACGGGATTCTACCACGTCTCTAGGATTGGGGTGATAAGAGAATTTTACTCCTTATTAGCTGCTCTGGTTGAAAGGTGGAGGCCAGAAACTCACACCTTTGTATTGTCGGTGGATGAGGTTATAGTGACATTGGAAGATGTCGCTCATATATTTGGCCTACCCATTGATGGAGAGCCTGTGAGTGGATGGACAGATAGTAGTAGCGACTTCCTGCAGAGCCAGAGTATCGCGATATTCGATCGTGAACCAGAAGTCAGTCATTCTTCGAAATCCTATATAAAGCTGGGTTGGGTTCGACGTATCAGAGACGCGGAGCCGTTGGACATTGAGGAGTCCGTTAGGAGATATGTCAGATGTCAGATTTTCTGTTTGTTAGGTTCGACCCTATTCACGGATAAGTCAACCGCATACGCCCACGCGAAGTATCTACCGTTGGGGTCAACATGTCTCACACATCTTTACAGAGCACTATGCCGTGCATCACGATATGATACAAAGGAGATGGATGGTCCGCTTAATCTATTGTTTGTTTGGGCATGGGAGCGAATGTCGTGTATTGCTCCTGTACTAAGACAGACCCTTCCACCAGCTGAGATACCAGTTGCCATGAGGTAATAATTCTTATTTTAGTCCTGCATCATACTTGCTTTGCATGTTTGATTTACGGTGACTTATGTAAACTTTTTCAATGAATCATGTTTCAGGTGGAGTCATTCGAAATGGACCACAGCGTGGTTATCAAAGGCCACAGCGAGATTTAGGTATGATATAGACTACATGGAGGAGGTAAATATTTATGATTCTTTTGATGATTCCTATTTCAAAACATTAATGTTAGGGTTCTTAAATACCAATAATATGTGGCAATTTGAGTGGCGGTTGTACAACGGATTGATCATACCCGACGAGTTACATGGGCATCTCGAGGTGTGTGACATCGTTGCTCCGTTGTCGTTCGAGTGTGACGAATGGCACCCTATGGACCGAGTGATGCGTCAGTTTGAATATGCACAACCTCCCCCGCGAGAAGCAAGGGACATTCCATTGGACCAGCATTGCATCACTCTTCGTGGAGTGTAGCTTCATGACTGGACAGTTTTGCATGAGGAATGGATGGCGGAGTGGGGCAACAGACGAAACACTCGGTTGCGGGATCTGCACCCCCTTCCAAACCTGGGACTTTATACCTACGGTGGAGTACCGGGATTGGTACGTGGGCTTGTACGAACATATGCTGAGATTGTCAGAGTACGTTTCTCAGCATCCACAGCTACCTGCACCTCAGTGTCCACCTCAGTATGCAGTGCTTGAGCCATTTCCTTATTATGTACCACAGCCACCACAGACGTCATAGTCAGCACAGTGGACACAGTCGGCAGGGTCAGCACAGCCACCAGGGTCAGTCCGGCCATATTCATTAGCCCATACTTACCATTCCAGCCGGTCATAATTGGTTTGACTTTTCCATCGATAGTCATGGAGATCAGCAACTACAGCATTGGGCCAACGCTAGTTCGGGCGGTTGGTCAGATTTCAGTGCTATGCCTTTACCGTCAGGGTTGGCTGATCCACATGGGGCATCAGTAGATATACCCCATGGTATGCGGGGTCCTACTTCAGACCACACGTCAGGGGGTGCGTCGTGTGATAGTGGTTTCATCTAGCCACAGCGAGCACACACAGTTGTTGACGAGTACAACCCCGGTGCATACGCTCCGGCAGAGGAAGGTGGGTCGGCCGCTCCAGGTGTGGATAACTCAGTTCGAGGTCACCTGTATGACCTACGGATAGAGCGAAATCCACTTGATAGGTATACTCCATCGCGGTTTGGTCAGGGCATGATGGGTAAGGGACTGAATTGGTTGGTTCGAAAGAAGTGAGCTTGGGTTTAGGATTTTTAGATTTAATTTTAACAAGTTAATGTTATTCGTATTTAATGTTTTGTATATTGACCGATGTATATTTACTTCACGAAGGCAGTACGCGACAATATTACCCTGACATCAATGGATAAACTCAAATTTAAAACATACAAACACGACTAACATCAAACACATCAACTGACAAAATGCAAATTTAAGAATACAAACACGACGAAAATAAAAATCATTCACTGAGAAACACAAAAACAAACAAAGACCAAGGTACCAACATCGTCACCCGCACCACTCGATCCAGCACGCTGAGGACATCGACTCCGACTATGACCCTAAGCACCACAGAGACGGCATATCCGAGGACCACGCATGTCGCGTCAGTCCATTTCACTGAAGTATCGAGTCAATTTGGGGCGACCTTTCGACGTTCGCCTCAAGGCGAGATTAGCGACCAATGTTGGTCCCTCATAAGCAGGTCATGTCTCGGGATCACCTAATGGTGTGAACTCAAATTTATATACCTTACAAACCTTTGTCATCGTGTACACATCATGTGCATACAGCTACCAATCGAGACGCTGGTTAGCACAGCAAGCAAAAACATGGCGACATGGTAGTCGTTCCACCTGAAAGTGGCCACAGTCACACGTCTGTCGCGCAAGATCAGCAACTAACACCTTTCCGCTAGTCATTTCTCGCACCTCAAACACCTAATTTCGTCTATCAAACCGGTGTACAACTATATTCCCAGCCTGTTGCATATTTGCTTCTATCCGCTGTTGTGCAAATACGGAGTAAGTAAATCTAGCACGCTTGCGTCCGTGAGTCTCGGCACTCTTCTGCGTAAAAGGTTCATTTAACCGATAATATGTTGCTCGAACCAGCGCTAACACAGGTAGATTATGGGCATCCTTCAACACTGAGTTAATGCACTCAACAAGGTTCGTCGTCGTATGGCCCCATCGATATTTCTCGTCGAATGCCAATACCCAATATCTGAGTCCAATGGCATCGCACCACCTGGCATATGCCTCGCGTCGCTCTTCCAACCTCTTATAGTTGATGTTGTACGCTTCCACCGTTCTTGAATACCATATGTTCACAACAAGCTTTTGCAAGTGAGGGACTTTGAATGCCCTTAGGAAGTTGCTGCCGATGTGCCTTATACAAAACATCCACCATGTTCTTGGAGGTTACCAATCACCTCTGGAACGATTTACTACTGCCCGGATTGACTCATGCAGATCTGAGTTCATACCCACACCGTCTTTTCTAACAACATGCATCCGCAGATTCCTGAGAAAGAAGTGCCACGCATCAGCTGTCTCCCGTTCCACCAAGGCAAAAGTGATAGGCACAATGTTCTGGTTCCCATCTTGTGCAATAGCGACCAGAAGTGTACCTTTGTATTTTCCGTATAAGTGTGTGTCGTCTACCTGAACTAGGGGCTTGCAATGCCTGAATGCCCTAATGCATGGATTGAAACTCCAAAATACACGATGAAGTATTTTTACACCGTGCGCCTCCTCATTCCCGTTGTACAGTAGTCGTGTTTCTATTTGGACAACTGAACCAGGCATCTTCTGAACCATGACCGAGAGCCACCATGGCAAGGCTTTGTAAGAATCCTCCCAACCACCGAAAACTTTGGCTATGGACTTCTACTTTGCCAACCAAGCCTTTCGGTAACTGATGGTATAGTTGAACCTTGACTGCACTTCCGTTATTATAGATTTCACCTTGATGGACGGGTCAGTCTCAACCAATGGCCTTATAGCCTCAGCAACTGTATCCGAGTCCAACTTAGAATGATTCTGTGAAATCGTTCCCATTGTGCACGTGTGCCTACCATTGTATCTGCATATCTCCCAACAACCTTTTTTCGTATCAAGCTGGCTCGGATAAGCCAGTCGCACCCACACCCATACATCTTGCATTTTGCATAGAACGTCTGTGGCTCAAACTCATACACATTGTAGTCAACTCCTCTAGAGATAGTGAAACTTCTAATTGCTGCGACGACCGACTTTCTAGAACTGTATTCCATCTGGAACTCTCCGTCCTCAGGATCATCAACGCTTACAAAAAGAAGAAATCATCGTTCATTAATCAATCCAAAGTATAAATTAACAAAAACGTATTACTCAGTCATCACGTACCTATATTTGCATATTCCGGAAATTTCGGTGCATGCATGGCGTCGAGATCCAACTCACGCATAAAAGGTGGAACGTTCATCGGTTGACTGCTCGAGGGATAAACCACTACATTGTCCGCTGCTGCCTCAACTCCCACATCACGATCCTCGTCTTCGTCGCCGGCTTCATAAGTGGCTTCGAAGTCATCTTCGCTGTCACTATTCATTCCTTCGTACACTGCAGATCTATCATCCTCTATATCTAAATCATTTTGAATCCCTTCTGCCTCTACAGTTTCAAACTCAACATACAGCTCAATCTGTGGTTGTCGCGTCTACCGGTGAATTTAAAACATATTCTGCATACTCACTTCGTCAGTGATCGGCATGGTATCAAACTATACTAGACCACCAAAAACTACCACCAAATTCCAGTACAGAAGTCTGCTCATTCTCATTAACATACCGTTCTCCATGCTTTGACAGAGACCGTTCTAAAGCACCATTAACATCATGGTGCATGGAACCACAAACGAAAACAGATTCTAGCACACAAACCTCACTCCCTCGTGAGTATTCGGTATTATCTCACCGTTGCGATACACCACCAAGTTTACAGTACCCTCCATTACACTACCAACACACTCAAAGAACCCTCAAAGCACACTCTTATTCGGAATGAAAATGGTACCGAACTCTGCCTTATATAGAGGGGACCATTCAACATGCCCTCTACGTGCTGCCTGCTTCATCCAATCAGACTTCGCCACTTGTCAGTATGCCCCTGCGTGCTGACTCAACACGCCCCCCACGTGCTGCCTAATTGCCACGTGTCTTCCACGCCCTCCTGTGCTGCATGTAACACTCCCCCTACGTGTTAGACCATGCATCTGACACGTCCACCTTAGTGTAAATACACTAAGTACCCCATTTCCAACTAAAACACCACCCGTTACTCCATAACCAAATTTTTGAACCACAAAGGCAGCCTATGGGACTTAAGGAAATATAGAGAAAACAGAAGCCTATCTACCTGATCATTAGAAAGTAACAACAGAGATGTTTTGAATGGATTGTAATCAAGAAAAAGCACTTTGAAGGAAAAAAGAAAACGTTTTGCAACGATAGTATCATAACAAATATTTCAAAAACAGAGAATGAAGTTTCAAATAAATTTTCTGAAAACTTTCCGGTACCAAGAAAACCTTGAGAAACGATCATAGGAACTAATGAAAAAACATCAACTTTTTAATTGGATAAGTTCTTTCAACGGAGATAGTATAAATGGCTTATAACAAATGAAAAAGCACTTTGAAGAAAAAAGAAAATGTTAGTATCATAACAAAGATTTCAAAATATAAACATGAAAGTTTTGAAATAAAATTTCCGAAAACTTCCCCTTCAAAGAAAAACTTCTGAAACTAAAAATTTGGAACGTTCTTGTAAACTGTATTTTCAATAGAGATGTTTTAAATGGATCATTATCGATAAAAATCATTTTGAAGAGAAAAAATTTGCACCGTTGAGATCATAACAAAGATTTCAAATTGTAAAAAGTAAAGTTCAAAATAAAAGTTTGAAAATTGAAAACTTTCCAGTATAAAGAAAGCGTTATGGATAATACCATAATACTAATGAAAAATTTCGGAAACTTAAAATTTGGACGGTTCTTGTAAAATGTATTTTCAACAGAGATGTTTTAAGTTTTAACTGAATCATAATCGAGAAAAATCACTTTCAAGAAAGAAAGAGTTTTGCAACGTTGAAATCATAACTAAGATTTCAAATTGTAAAAAGTAAAGTTCAAAATAAAATTTTAGAAAATTGAGAACTTTCCTTTTCAGTACAGTGAAAACCTTATGAACCGATAATACCCAAATAATGATGAAAAACTTGTAAAACTAAAATCTTGGAAGTTCTTGTAAGAAATATTTTCTATAAAGATATTTTAAATGTATCAGAATCAAGAAAAAGAAAGTGTTTTGCAATGTTAATATCATAACAAAGATTTGAAACCAAGAATCAGAAAATCCTAAAGAGTGAAAAGTGTAAAATAAAAAAAAAAAGACAGATTACAAAAAACACTAAGTAAGAGTGAGTATAAGACAGTATTCCAACTTTCGATACTTACTTAAACAACTGAGTTAGCTGAATCACTCGACCAAGCAAGATAAATTAGTACAATGACTGAATGAGCACATACTTGTTTATGTTTGTTTTTGGTCTATCATCATAATATATAGCCAATGATAACTGACAATATTTCAGGGTCCATTGGGCTTGGCCCAAAATTTTCCATACACATAATTTTTCCTTTAAGTTTTTGTTTGAAAACGCGGCTACATTGATAACTCAAATAAAAAGAATCTTGTGTTATTACTAAAAAAAAAGTCTTGTGTATTGAAAAATAAATACATGTCGAATTTAAAAAAAAAAAATACATATCATATAATACAAAACTTGCACGTATCTAAGTTTGATATATATACATATGTATATTCATTTTAGAAAACTAATAAGATAAATGTTATTTTTAAACTTTACTTGAACAATACCAAACTATATATATATAAAGCACTCCATTATATTGTCAAGCTATTGAAAAATATTTAAGCAACAAGCAACTCTTTAAAAAAAAAAATTAATTTGATCAATTTCGTAAAATATATTTTCAATTTTAAAGTGAAGAGTAATATTGCACTCTTTATAATTAAATAAATCTTAGTCGTTTATATTAATAGTTTAGATTTGAAGATATAAAATTATATTTTAGAACATGTGTTCGTGATATTCTCTATCTACTTAATTTTCTTCTTTTTTAATTTGTTTCCCTTCGTCTACTTTTTTTTTCTCAACTTACACTTAATTTTAATACAGAAAGGATTCATTTTATACCAAATCACATAAGACATCTAGTCTTTTAAATTAAACTATTAACATATTCAATCCTAACAATCCTTAGATCTTTGAAGAGAAGACCTTGACACCATAACAAGTAGTCTCTGCAGCCATGGCTTCCGCGGAGGAACAAGAAAGAATCAACTCTTTTAATTGATATTGAGTAAAGTTACTTTTTGGAATTTTCATTATTATCCTTGATGCTATCACCTGATTTGTATTCAATTTATTATTGAATAAAATTCCTAACTTAGATTAAAAAAAAAGGCTTGTTAGAGTTTCATTTCACAATAAGATTAAATAATAACTCTTTTTATAGCTAATTTTTTATTACTCAATTTACGGTTGATATTCTCCATTCACTTAATAATATTTGTGTTATCCTTTAAACAAATTTTCTTTTATGTAATAACTATTTTTTTAAGGTGTTATTTTTTTTTTTACCGTCAACATATACCGTTTTCGAACTCTGTTTTTATCTGACCACTTTTTTAAGATTAACTGATTAAGAGTCTTTAATTCAGCAAGTCTTTCGCTTTTTTAAATTCATTTATTTTCCACTCTTGTTTTAACGATCCTTGCTTCCTTCCTCCTTACCTCAAAGAAATCTATATCATTGATTGCACCAATTCTCCCTCCTAAATTGCATCCAACTTCTAACATTTTAAATTATTTTGACAAATTCCAGAATTGGACCCAAATCTCCTATGGATCTCTTCTATCCTCCCATCTCACATGGGACATGTATCCTTTGAATAACTATGAAGAACTTCTCTCTATTCTCTTTTTGCTTTAGATTCGTTTTTAAGGAAGAATTGAAAGAGGTTGTGATCCTTTTCTACCACCTAAAAATCTTTCAGTTTGTTCTATATTGTTTTCATAGCACTTTTTATGTACCTACTAAGAATGATCTATCAACAAAGATCCTTTTCATTGGATTTTTATTGTAAGTAGAAACTAGTATAAAATCCGCCCGAGTCGTGTAAATAATCTACTTTATTATATTTTTATAGAGTTTATTTATAAAATAATTAATATATATTTATGATCTAATGTATCTATATCAACTATGTTATCTTATTTATATGTGTTAGATCATTTTTTTCATATCAAAAACATAAATAAATTTTCATATACATATTCAATATCAGTTTGCAAGTTAAGGAATATATTGTTGTATTGTGTATTTAATTTTTAACAAAAAAATTAAGAGATTTTTACTTCTTTAACCATCTTTGTTTCTAAAAATAACCACACCTTACATAGATACAGAAAAGGTTCTCCTTTTTCCAAAAAATAACTAATCTCATGACAAATTTAAATACATATTGCATAGATATAAAAATTTGTACATGTATTAATCTTTTTTTTATCTTATAATTACCATATTGATTTAATAGTCATTATTTTTTAATTTCAACTGCACTTTGAATTAGATAAAATGCAGAAAAAATTATGTTTATTAATTTATGTTCTCAAGTTCTTAGGATCCAAACCTTTTTTTCTATTGTAAAAATTGTTTCTTCATCCCATATAGATCAACAAATTTGTTTTTTCATATATATGCCAATCAAAGTTGTAATTATGTTTCCACATGCACACAGCTTTTTGTGACAATTCTTCTATGACAATTTTCTACTATGGCATGACTACACAAAATAATAAATACATATGTTTTAGAAATATTGAATTATGTTTAAGATATACTAAACTAATCATACTAAAATATTTTGTTTAGTTGCTTCGATTCCATTTTTAAATGAAACTTAGTATGGGATAAACTTAAAAGTTATTGCAACTCCTTTTACAATTTTTCATCAATTCAGATATTGAATTTATGCTTAAAATAGTGATATTATATTTCTCACAAGTTCAGGCAAGTACTGTGAAAAAAGAAACATAATAAAAGCAAAATATTATTTTTAAATGTTAAAATATTTGCTTTTACTATGTATTTCTTTTTAATATTTTGTGTAACACTAACTTAACCACATTTAGATTTTTGCATAATCCACACTTTATCACTTAAGTTCTCTTGTTTCCAACTTTAACACTTTGCATAAACCCTCTCCTAGAACAAATGATTTGGTCAAAAAACATCATTTTCTACTATTTTATACTGCACTTTATTTTCAACCTCAAATTTTTTCGGCTGGTTTCTAGATTGGCTATCTTGTTTGTGAGTTCCTGTAGTACCTCCTCAGTAAGAGAGGAATTTACTTATGACATTCACATTGTAAATTCTGTAGCCTGAATGTGATCATAAATGCATAATAACTTGAGTTAAAAACTATCCAATATCACTTTTTGAAGTTCAAACAAATATGCCCTAAATCTTGTCCCTATATGAACTGAGTCATGAATCAATCAGCCATATTATCATATACCAAGGTTACTGTCACATCATTTTCACTTACTTTTAGAGCATTGGTTGATAATTTCAATAATATACTAATATAGTATAAAATTACGAAAATAATTTACATCCAAATGTAGCAGTTTGCAACAAAAAAAAACTCAAAAAACAGTAAGATTTGAAAGAAAACTTTTCAAACTTCTAAAACAAAGATAGAACAAAAAAATATATGCTATAGTTAAAGGACGATGTTGAACTTAAAATTAAGTTTGGCAACCGTTTCTTTAATTTCTTTCATCACCATTTTTGGCGGATCCTAATATAAAGTATTAAAGGAAAGACAATTACACTACATCACAAAAAAAGGTAAATAGCTAGATCGTGGATCAATTCAAATCATTATAAACCATATATAATAAGGAATGTTAAGTTGCCATGAGGATATTTAAATAGTGAAATTCGAAATGAAGAACCTTTCAATCAAATATCCTTCATTTTTCTTGATATTTAAGAATAGTAATTGATAATAATAAAGAATGATGATCATATTTTATCTTCAGTCATCACATGTAAATTAATAATACTCATTTCTCTCATACTTTTGGTTCCCTTATTGTAATTTCTTGAAGTATCTGAATTTTAAATTTAATTCAAAGATTCAAGAATACTAAAAATTAGAATCTATGAAAAAAATTGGTGAAACTGTGGTTGTTGGTGATAGATAATTTATATTGGACTAAAAACACAGTCAATCATCAATTTAAAACAAAAAAAAATTTGCTTTATTTGCAACATGAGTAATTAAACAAAAGGTATGAGTATATAACACAATAGTAATGATTCAAAATCTTCATAGTGCAGCAAAGACAAAAGTGCTATTGACTCTCCAAGCAATAACGTTTGATCAAAGCTCTTGGCATCCAAACCAAGAGCAAGGGCAATTATCCTTGCAACTCTTTCCCCATTTCTCTATATTCTCCCAATATAAAAGACTTTTTCTTTTTACACTGATAAACACTAATCATTATACATAAACCTTTAATGTAGAGCAATGACATTAAAAGTGATCATCTATTTTCTAAATATGTCTTAAAGGAGCAATAAAAAATGCTATAATTTGCATCTAACTACATTGCAAATATAATATATCTCTTTGTAATCTCCTACTTAACCCACCAATAACATAAAACAAAACATATTAAGCTTCAACACAAACAATAACAACAATAATACTAACAAAACATAGTTTAAGAAGAAGAACCAAACATGCAACAAAGTCAGTGATATAATTATATACGATGAACTTAGTTTCTGTGCTCACTAAAAAACACTGCAATGACAGTTTTAATGAAGTAAAATTATTTATCACTGACCAACAAAGTTGAATAATAATGCAGTGATTAAACCTTAGATTAAGAAGTTCTTTCATCTACGTCGACATCTATGTTAAGTCAACAACTGTGTATCTTTAATGTGCAACAAATAATTATATATTTGCTAATCTTATAGTTATTTCCATACTCTCGATTATAATAATTAAAAATGAGATTATCGGTAGCACAATAACTACATCATCTCCAAAAATCAATGGCACAAATTGAATGGTGAACAGCTCAATCTGTTATCATCTAAGTTGAAAATAAAATCTTGAAAATGGAATACACAAGAGTTCAAATCAAAAGGGGAGCGAGGAACAACACAAAAGGCAAGAGAGAGCAATTGAATACTTCTCTGTACTTTTCTACTTATTTTAAGTGTGATGCTATTTTACTCCAGCATTTTATGAAACAACTCCTCAACTTATGTTTAGGAAAGAAAAAAGCTATAGCCTATGGGAAAAACCATTGTTGTTATAAATAGCTTTTACTAAATTTCTTTAAATTATAAAAAAACACCCAACTTCAAGAGCGATAGCATTTTCAAGAGAAGCAACTCTAACTTCAAGGGCAGTAGTATCTCCAATTTTCTGCTATTGTCCTGGGACTCCTAATAGTCCAGAAAACTACTCCATGGTTTGGTTTGTTTTAAACCATCTCATCAAAGTATCACATGATTAAGTTTCACATGAAAATCCTGAATGAGAAAAAAGATTGCTTTCAACCTGTGATTAAAATACCTGTATAATTGAGGTGGTATAAATAACGTTAAATTAAACTCTAAGATAAAATATATCTTTGGACTTGATAAAAATGTTATCAATCATGTCAAATGAGGCATAAAGTATAGAAATTTAATGTCAAAATTTCAATTTATAGCATCAATATCAACCATCCTGGGCAGCAATTTTTTTCTTCCTCTAATAACAACATAAATGCAAAACGCAATGAAAGGAAATATAAAGAATAGTGTTACCTGGGGGAGGTTGCAGGCAATCAGAGACTCCATCGGAGATGATAACAAATATGTCCTTTTTGGATCCACTGTTGCGAATCAATTTCCCAAGAGCTCGAACGCCAAGAAAAAATTCCAAAAAATGTTAGTACCTGCCAGAGAGAGAATATTAAGCCCTGATTAATTTGAGGCACTAAAAAAATTGATATTAAAAAAGAAAAAAAATCCAATAAATATCATGAATTTTCACCAATATAAATTAAGATGACTCAAAAATCAAATTACACAGTCTATGACCCAGCAACAAATTAAAACTAAACGGCTAGAAACTGATTAGTTACTAATTACTAATAATAATAAGAAAAAATAAAATAACACAATGCAAGGAACATACCTTTAATCCACACAATTTTCATCTTTACAAAAATGGTTTAGTATTCAATTTTCACACCTTTAATCCAAGCAATTGAAAATTATGAACATTGAGAATAACTCAAATTATTTATAATCTTATCTTATATTGCACTATATTATTATTAAAAGATGAAATTACTAAGCTAACATCTTCTTTCAAAGGAACCATGTACAATTCCAATGAGAAAAAATTGCTTTTGACCTGTTTTTTCCGTAATCAAACACATAAAAACATTACATATTAGACTCTATCTCAAGACATTATTCTTTAAATCATCTATACTTATTGGAACTTTCTCATATTGCAATAGCCAAAGAGTTTTTTTTTGTCAAAAAATAAAAAACAAAAACATGAAGATCAGACCCAGGCAACAACAAACACCAAAACTACAGCAGACAAAATATGTACCACTCCTCTAGACTCCTTTCCTTTTGACTATAGAATCGATTTTTCACTCCTGCTATATACACCAAATTACTTATAAAACAGTGACAGCCACACTTCCCTTTTGTCCCTATGAATCGTCCAACCGGCCGAAAATGCAAAGCAACTAAATGCTTTCCCTAGCTATACCCAGTGCATAGGAAATAATAAGTCATAAAAGTGATACCTTTTAGCTATTGCACGTCTTCCAGTGCACTTTCTTCTTTTTTCCCTGATATTGAAAGTTTATCCTGGTCCTTAGCCAGAGCAGATTTCTCTTCAAAAGTAATCTATACATTATGTTAGTAGAATAAAAACAAAAATTACTTCCTTCAAAAGCAGAGGTCACCAACTTATCAAAAGACAATAATTAATTGTTTGATCTATTTTATGAAGCAAGCAGCAGTTATAAGCTAATATCAAAACAAAAATAACTGCATCCTAGATAATATGTACTAAAGTTATATATTTTATCCTACTCAAACATTCCCACCAAGAATTACAACACACTACTATGAAAGCATTTCCTTAAAAATAATACTTTTACCCAACAATTATATGTGATAACAGAAAACTTTCATACCTTTTAGTGCCTCCTTTAAACACTGCAATCACGGCTAAGCAAAGTTGTAACATTTCATAAAAGCTGCATCTCCCAAAACCTGTTTCTCCTCTATTTTTAGTAAAAAAGCCAAATAAAATAACTAGTTTAGAAAAGATGATTTTTTTTTTTGAAGCAATAGTGTTATTATGAACTCATATACTGATTCTTCTTCACACAAACAAATACATACTGCATCAGTGCATATGAAAAAACCTATCTCCTTAGCACTTTATATTTTCCATAAACCTAACAATAGAATTCAAGAAAAACATATTAAGCTAATAAAATGAAATAAGAAAAAACTAACACAACTAATGAGCTGCATTTCATAGTGATACATACTAAACCCAATGCTGGGTATGAGTAGATAATATTTAATTCAGATTCCAACATGCTAGCATATGTAAGATGAATCTGATCAAAATTTTAAAGTTGTACAGCCTTAGCAATTTCTTTATGGTTTTTCTCGTCCTACTTTTTCTTTCTTAATTTATGCCAGTGAACATTCCATAAGGAGAAAAGGGAAACTAAATCCATTTACCAAAGGTAAGAAACCGAAAAGAATACTCAATATATATTAGTATATATCATCACATAATATAATGGAAACATAGGAAATAGTAAGACAACGAAATGTGATACCTTTTAGCTGTTGCACAATATCTTTAAGTAAGCTTTCTTATTTTTTCAATTTTGAAAGTTCAGCCTCATACTTAGTCAGAGCTAATTTTGCTTTTTCAAATTCTTCCTTCTAAAGCTTGACACTGTCTTGATATGTAGCAGTATTATTTATCATCTTATCCCAAGCAGGTATTTTGGACATGTTACTTTGCCATCAATTCCATCACAGTAGACTATACATTATAACAATGGAGTAAAAACAAAAATTAACTTCCTTCAGAAACTGAGGTCACTGATGTATAGAAGATGATAATTAATAGTTTTAACTTTATTATGAAGCAAACAACCCTTATAATGTATGTTCACAACAAAAGTTTTTTGTGACTACACAGCTTAGGATTTTAAGATAACACAACTACACAACTTAGGATTTTAAGACAATACTACATAATACTAACAGAACCAAATTAAAGACAATAAAAAAAACTCAGAGGCAAATAAGAGAGATCATGATATCAGGCTTCAACCCACAAAAGGCGTTCATACCACACAAACTCATTTTTCCCCTGTTGTTCCTTTTTTCTAGGGAGACCAAAAATTGCACAAAAATTCATTACACACTTATAATCTAAATTACAATTGGAGAAGTTGCAAACTCTTTGCAGCACAAACAAAAATTCCAGGAAACCAAAAAGGAAAGATAGGAAGGGAACATGAAGAATTTTAAGTACCCCATTCCTGGTTGAATCGAAACCACTCTTATCAACCTCAGGGTCCAAATCCCCTACGTACAACAACGCCATAATAATCACATTCGCAGCACCTACTGTCGGGCTGCGAAGGAGCGGTTGCGACGCGGTTTTGTAGTGGACGCGGGTTCATTGGCACCCTCTTCTCCTTCTCTCTCTGTCTTTGTTTTCTTCTCTGCTTCGTTCTGCCTTTCGCCTCGACGTCAACCACCGTCTCCCCCACCCTTCCTCCTCCACCGCCGCACGTGCCCTCCCTATCGCCATCCTTGAGGAATGCATTGAAGCTCGCCACTGTCAGATCCAGTCCCTCCTTGTTGACAACCAGCACCTCGCTGCTACCCACGTCGCCCTCAAGCAGGACCTCGCTGCATTTCTGTTTTTTATCATCTCTTCTCTTTTTTTAAATTTTTTATTTTTTAATGAAAAAGGTGAAGAAACAAACATAGAGTTAAACCCCAAAATGGTCCCTGAGATTGGCGTCGTGCACTAAAATCGTCCCTGAGATTCCAATTATACCAATTACGTCCCTGAGATTGACAAAAATGCATGACCTATTTTTCATTAACGACGTGATGACATGGCTTGATGACATGGCCCGTTAGTGACACGTGTCACTTCATGATTTGGCCACGTGTAATGGTATGATGATGTGTTGACTAGTGACACGTGTCATGCTGATGTGGATAGTTATGCCACGTGTCACAATGCTATTTGGCCACGTGTCTGTTTGTGCCACGTGTTGCAACCGTATTTGTCCACGTGTTATCCATTATGCCATCATTGTAGATGCACCAAATTAGTCCATTATTTTGTATTAAGTGACTCATTTTAGTCTCTAAAATTGAATCTCGTGCACCAAACTACTCCTTTCACCAGTTTTTTCTCTTTTTTTAAAAAATTTAAAATTTTCAATATCTTGGATGCACTATTTTCAATTCTATTTTTTCACATATCGTTTAAATACAAGTGTTGTTATAAAAAATTTTAAGATGTTAGTTTTAATTATATAATTTTTTCTATAATAATTTAACATTGATAAATTTTATAATATATAAATATGTTATTATAAAAAAAGAATTATATGATTGATTAGACAAATTTTTTTATCAAAAAATATGTGTTTTTAACAAAAAATTAAGAATTAAAATACACATTTTTTCTGATTTTTATGAAATACACGTTTTTGTTGTGTGTAAATGGGTTAGATTGAAGGCACTTCAAGCACCCCCACTACCATCTTCGAAAGATGTCGGAGATGCTAATGGGGGGTGCTTGAAATGTCTTCACGTCAACTCCAAGACGGTGGTTAGGGGTACCCGCAAGAGAAATATTTTATAAAAGCACTTGTATTTAAATAACATATGAAAAAATAGAATTGGAATTAATAATGGATTCAAAGATATTGAGAATTTTGAATTTATAGAAAAAAGGAGAAAAAACTAGTGAATGGACTAGTTTGGTGCACAACATTCAATTTCAGGGACTAAAATGAGTCACTTAATGCAAAGTGAGGGACTAATTTGGTGCATCTACAATGATGACATAATGGATGACACGTGGACGAATACGGTTGAGACACGTGGCACAAACAGACACATGGCCAAATAGCATTGTGACACGTGGCACAACCATCCACATCAGCATGCCACGTCGTGTCACTGGTCAACACATCATCATACCATTACATGTGGCCAAATCATGGAGTGACACGTATCACTAGCAGGCCACATCATTAAGCCATGTCATCACATCGTTAATGGAAAATGAGTTAGGGACTAACATGATGCATTTTTGTCAATCTCAGGGACGTAATTAGTGCAATTGGAATCTCAGGGACGATTTTAGTGCACGACACCAATCTCAGGGACTATTTTGAGGTTTAACTCAACAAACATATATATGATAATGAGAGAGAGAATGATTTTGGGAGTGATAGAGAGCTGAAAGTGTGAAACAAAATGGTTTTAAATTTGAATTTCGTTAAACTCCCGCCCAATATTCTTCTATATTAGTATGTTACACTTTAGTTTTTATTATTTTATTAAATTTTATTGTTTTACCACTTGTCAAACATTTACCCTATACACTTGTCATTGTATAAGATTCAACACTTGTCAAACAAAGACCACAACTACATTCTTATTATATATTAAATAGATATATTAAATAGATATTTATGAGTTAGACCGAAGTCGAATTTAAATAGAACCGGACCTATCCTTAAAAGGTCACTATGGCCCATTTTAACCCGACACAAAATAAACTAAATTGACCTGATGTAAAATTATTATATACAAATTTATGAATTGTATATACTACAGTAATAAAATTTTACTTTTAAAAATTAAATTTAACAAATGTTATATCAAAATAAATTATTTTAAAATAAAAATAATATCGTAGAATATAAAAATATTAATTAAAATATAAAAATATAATATGACATTACTAATTTCACTTTAAAATATATATTTTATTGTTAAAAAATTTTTTTAGATTGAATCGGGTGACCCAAAGCATGATACGAACTCATCTAAAAGTAACAACGAGTAGAAATGACAAATCTGAACCAAGTAAAATATGCCTTGGGTCCACACCAGATTTCGAGTTAAGTCGGATCTTGAACAGTTGAACACCCCTAATTGTAAGCTTGTATACCAATAATGTTAAATGTACACTAAAATTAACTAGTAGTACAAATATATGTTGAAATATAAAATGCATATTAAAAATGAGTTAAACAATGTATATATAATGACTGATTTTAATAGTTGATTTTAGTATATAAATAATATTTTTTATTTTCTATTAATAATTTAGATTTAGAAGATAAAAAAATTATATTTTAAAATTTAAAAATTAGGATTCGAGTTTAAGATTTAAATTTAATATTTAAAAATTATAATTTAAAAAGTATTTCGATTCCTTTTTTTTCCAGGTTACGTTAGTATTCATCCTCTTTATTAACATCAAATAAAAATAATGACATTTTCTATCTATTTAATATTCGTTCCTGAAAGATACCCTGATATCCATTTTGGTCCCTGAAGATAAAATTAATCAAAAGCGTCCTCGAAAGATATCGACGTTGATGGCGTTCGCCCTTCCGTCATATCAGTTGTTAAGGTTACAACGTTTGCTGAGTTAAAACGTTAAGTTACAGCGTGGCTAACGTTAATACTGAGCAGATAAGTTTGTTTATGTAGCTCAAATTAGCCTCAATATTAGAACCCTAATCCTAATTTGAAGCATAAATATGTGTGATTCTCCTGGTAGATGACCTTGTATGTTTGTTCATTCGCTGTCATGATGAATGGAGGTCGCGGCGGTGACTTGCCATCTCAGTCTCTTAGTAGTCATGGTTCCAACTCTTCTATGCAACGGAGGAGGAAGATCAAGGACCAGACATGCTTTTGCGGGTTGAAGACAATGATCAAGAAATCTGGTACAAGAGAGAATTCAGATAGGTTGTTTCACACTTGTGCAAGATACCCGGTGAGTTAGGGTAAATTAATTTTGTTTTTCATTTTTCTATGTCTATTTTGTTGGGCAGTTGAAATTAATATTTTTTCTGAAAATATTCAGAAGGGAAGTCATTGTAACTTCTTTAGGTGGGTTGATGATGATGGGTATGAAGCAGGGGCAGAAACTGATGTAGTGGTTGGCAGTGACTATGATGAATGGAGATTGAATGTGTCATGGAGATTGGGTAGCTTGGAAGGTGAAGTTAGAGTAATGAAGATGCTAATAATATACATTTCAGTTGCAATGATTGTGGCTACTGTCATTTGTGCATCACTTTTGTTCACATGTATCTCCAAGTAAAGTTACACATGGAGTGTTATGTTGTTGTGCTTTAGGGGTGTTGTTAGAGGTTTGAAATTGAACTAGTTGATACGTAATGATGAAGTGACTTATGAATGAAATTAGGTGTTCCAGCTTTATTGTGTTTAAGTCAACATAAATTTGTTCTTTGAGCATGATGAGTTTCATTGAAAATACAATATGGTGATATTTGTAACCTAAATATAAAATTACCAAAAACTGTCTACATCACAATAGACATAATCATTGTTATAATCCATAACAAACATCATAATCATATCATATTGTCTTAGTAGATATACCACATGGGTAATCAAGGATCCACAACTTAACAGAACAAATCAAAAAAAGGTTTCTATAGCATTGTTCACCTAAACAAAACAGCATAATAGGCCTAACTAAAATATCCTGATAACACAACAATATTGTTTACACAACCGTGTTCTGGTGCGGAATTTAGAGTCCACAAACTAACCGACAAGTGCACCGGGTTGTACCAAGTAATACCTCAGGTGAGTGAGGGTCGATCCCACGATGATTGATAGATTAAGCAACAATGGTTGATTAATTTACTTAGTTAGACAAACAAAAAAGAGTGTTTTGGTATTCAGAAGCATTAAACAATAATTCAGAAATTTAATAAAGCAAGCAGTAAACAGGTTGTGAAATATGTATGGAGAAATAGTTAAGGCTTCAGAGTTATCTATTTTCCGGATTGACTTTTCTTACTAACTATTTTAATCATGCAAGATTTAATTCATGGCAAACTATATGTGACTAAACCCTAATTCCTTAGACCTTCCTAGTCTCCTCTAACTTTCATCAACCGCCAATTCCTTGGTCACTTAATTCCACTTAGAGGGTTAAATTCAGTTCTAGTTTAAATGCCACAGAAATCCTAATTACCCAAATATAAGAGGATTATATGTCACGTATCCCGTTAAGTCCAGATAATTAGAATTTAGGAGAAATTGTTTTCAAGATGTTGTTCAAGTAAAGAGCTTTTCCAAGTTATACAATAACTCAATTAGAAAGAGGGTCATACTTCCGTTCCACCCAAATTCATAAGATAAAGAACGAAAACAATTCTTGAAATATAAATCAGTATATGAATTAAAATAGAAAAATAATAGTATCAATCCATACAATAGACAGAGCTCCTAACCTTAACAATGGAGGTTTAGTTGCTCATGGTTCAGAGAGAAAATAAGGATTGTAAATTGGGATGAGGTGGAATGAAAAGTTAACTAATTGGAATTGAATCCCTCAAAAGAGAAGTTTCTTTTCTCTTTTATATCTAATCCTAATTAATTTAAAATCTATTTTCTAAAACTAAAATAATATCTTTTCCTATTAAAAATTAAAGTTTAAATCAGAATTAATACGAATCAGCGTTTTCTGCACGTGACGCACGTCACGCGTATGCGTCGATAGTCTTCTTCGCGTGTCACGCATACGCGTCAGGTACGCACACGCGTCGCTGTGCAACTTCGCTTTTCACGCGTACGCGTCAGGTACACGCACGCGTCGCCATGAAAAGCTCCAAATCACACGCACGCATCAGGTACGCGTGGTGCGTGGCAGAAGATAGGCCAATTAAGAGATTATAATATCATAGAACAGAGTTGCAAGTATAGCTCTTAACCAGCTAAAATCCGCCTCACCAATTTAAAAAGAGTGTCACAAAATATTTTGAATAGAAAAATACTGTGAGTATGAGTCCCAGGTCGTCTCCCAACGAGTTGCAGGAAAGGGTGCTATTTTATTAATTAGGAATTTTTCGAGAGTTTTGAGAGTTGAATAATGAGCAATTAAATAATTGTAAATTTAAGCAATAAAAATAAACTAAGAATAATTATTGATATTCTAAATAAAAAGCCTTGACTGGGGGAATAATTAATTGGAAGTTCTATCCTTGTTGGGATCTCTTAAGTGCAGTATTAAAAAGGTTGTTGTTTTCACTTAGTTAACCCGTACTAAATAAAGAAAAGTCAAGTGATTGAGCTAATCCTTATTCGCAAATCTTAGTCCTCTCCTTGGGAAGGTCTAGTGTTAGTAAATACAGAACTAGCCAACAACTTTCAATTTAACCAATACTTAAGCCTTCCAACTCAAGTGTCTCCTTTTAATCAACTCCCATGTCAAGTATGGAATCTACTCCATTGACATGGATATAATACTCAGAAAAATATAAGAAGACATAATAAATTAATTAAAATAAAATAGAGATTGAAAATTAATTAAAAGTAAAAGTAATTCTTTGCATCAACAATCCATGAAAATATTCCAATTAGAATTCTAAATAAAGTAAATAAGGATATGGAAGAGTAAGGGACAAAGTAAATAAACTAGAATAATGTCTTCAAACGGAGGTAATGACTTCTTCAATATCCAAAAGCATAAAACTAATTGACTATGAATGTAAAGAGAATCTAGAGGGGAAGTAATCATCTCTAAATTCAAATCTAAAAACCTAAAACTATCCTAATGAGAATATGTAAAGTTGTGTCAAGTTGCGTAAAGAGGTCTCTTTTGAGTCTCTGCATGTTCCCTGGCTTTATTCTGTGTTTCTGAGCCAAAAACTGGGTCAAAACGCGGCCTGAAATTGCCCCCAGCATTTTCTGTTAAAATTGCAGATCGCGCACGTCACGCATACGCGTCGTCTACGCATTCGCGTCATTCAGCGATTTTTCTTGTCACGCGAGCGCATCGTTCACACGTTCGCGTCATTCGTGCGGACTCCAATCCACGCGTACGCGTCAGGTACGCGTACGCGTCGCTGCATTTTTCTCTATTCCACGCGTTCGCGTCAGCCATGCGCTCGCGTCAGTGTTCGCTAGTCATCTCCTTAGTTTCTTGTGTTCCTTCCATTTTTGTAAGCTTCCTCTCTATTATCTAAGACATTCTTGCCCTATGAAGCCTGAAACACTTAACAAACGGATCACGGTATCGAATGGTATAAAGGAGAATTAAAATATACTAATTAAAGGTCTTTGGAAAGCAAGTTTTTAATCATAAACCAATACTAGGAAGGGATTATAAAATCATGCAAATCATATGAATAAGTAGGTAAAGGTTTGATGAAACCACTCAATTAAACACAAGATAAACCATAAAATAGTGGTTTATCAACCTCCCCACACTTAAACATTAGCATGTCCTCATGCTTAGCTTAAGGAGATAAAATAAATGAGTAGGGAAAAAGTAAGACTCATGTAATGCAATGCAACCTATGTATATGAATGCAACTATATGATAAAATGATTTTGTCTACTTAGTTAAAAATAAATAAGTTCTTTCAAGACAAAAATAAGTCAAATTCCACTAATTAAAATTCATACAGTAAAAGTAAGTAAACCTGTAGGAAGACAGCTTATGAAAGCAGGGAACATAGAATTAAGCATTGAACCCTCACTGATGGTGTATGTGCACTCTAGTCACTCTAGTGTATAGGGTAATCACTCTACTCTTCTTCTAATCATGCTTTCTAAACCTTGTTCTTCACCTAACCAATCAACAAGTATTTAATGTACCAATGCAAACATCATGAGGTCTTTTAAAGGTTGTAATGGGGCCAAGGTAAAGGTGAGGGTATATATATGGCTAAGTGAGCTATAAATTGAATCCTTGATTATCCTAAGATTTCACCTAACATATATACTCTATTTTCTTCTTAAATCATCCTTAGGTTTCCCAAAATTCTCCCACTTTTTGTTTTACATACTCATGCATCAACTTTCTCTTAACTTGTATCACATATGCATTGATTTTTTTATTAAACTTAATTTAGCATTAGGGTAGTTTTGTCCCCTTATTTATTTATCTAATTACTTAATTATTTGAAATTTTTGGATTTTTTTTTGCAGCATAAAAATAACATTACCAATGCACATGGATTTATAATTTTTCTTAGTTTCACATGAGTAGGTACCCAAATTTCCAATATTTTATCATGATACATTCCCTTATTAACCCATGTTCCCACAATTTTTCCATACTTGATTGACACACAATTCCTATCTTAAGCTAACTAAAGATTCAATTTGGGGTATTACTTATTTTTTCGCTTAAGGCTAGTAATATGGTAAAAATATAGAACAAATGGGATTAAATGGCTCAAATTGGCTAACAAAGGTAAATAGAAGGGTAGGCTATTTGGGGTAAGTGAGTTAATAAAACAATGGCCTCAACATATGCATGCATATAATACATTAAATATTGGACATATAGGATGGAAAAAAATATAGATTACAATCATAGAGAAGCAAACACACAAGAATAAAATTTTATGGTTAAATAGTGTAACCGTGTCATTAGGCTCAAATCTCACATGTTTGTGTGTTCTAGCTTTTAACTATGTTCCAAATACAACTTTCAAACAAGTTTAACACAAAAGTTTTTATTTAAATTAGTGAAAATTTTCAAAAATAGGATCTTAAAAAGAAACTTATTATTTTCAACCAATTAGAACATGCATGCAATTACCTATTACTATGCAATTTTATTCTATCTAACAAAAGAAAAATTAAATAAATATCCTATTCTATTGGTGTTTAAGGAAGAGAAATTACCTCCGAAAGTCAGGTACTGACTGACCTCCCCACACTTAAAGCTTGGCACCGTCCTCGGTGCCATCTGTCAGGAACAAAGGGAGGCTGGTAGCAGCATCTCCACAATCGGGACCGTCATGGCTCCCTGTGCTGGTAAATGAAGTAGAGTCCGGGGTGTCTGGGTCTTCTTTAGGTGGGTGATTTCCAACAATCAGCTCCTTGAGGTATGTAAATATGCGCTTGTTACGGCGCTCTCTTTGCTTTTCTTTCCGGTCAAGTCGGTCTAGCCTCTCAAGTATCTGATGTAGCAGTTGGTTTGTTGAAGGTACTTGTGATGTGGGGGGAGAAGGAATGTCTTCTGCTGGTTCTATGCTCCGGTTGATAGTGGCTGCTGGAGGTCTGATATACTTCCCATTGGGGACGTATTGATCATCTCGTGGAATTATGGCCTTGGTGTCCCCAGCTCTGTAGGAGACTCTGTCTGATGAGACTAGATCTGAAACTAAGGTGGGAAAAGGTAGGTTGCCCAAAATCTATACGTGTCCCATAGCATGCCGAATGTGTCTTGGTAAATTAAGGTGCTGGTCTGTAAGGATACACCAGAGTAAAACTGCCATGTCTACGGCGAAGGAGGACTCGTGAGTGCTCAGAAAGACGTAATGGAACATGATCTGTGCTCATACTCGAGCCTCCACAGTGAGTGCTGAAGCCAATATACTCTTAGGTCAAGATCGATGGTATCCATAAATCCATCTGCTGTCAGGTTGTGCTATAACTCTGAGAATGGCGTCCCAGTCAAATTGGTATGTCTGGCGTTTGAATGAGGCTTCTTGGAAAGCGTCCAATCCTTCTGGAGCAGGGGGAAGATCTAAAAACTCGTTGAATGGCCTCTTCTGTTATAAGAACTTGCTTCTGACGGACATAGACAGACTGCATGGTTGGCATGTGAAAATTGGAGTAGAATTCAACTACCCATAAAAGATTAACCTGCTGGTACTGTCTCCGTAGAAATTCCCATTGTCTTCGTTCAATTCGCGGCTCAACAAATTCAACAATGGTGGTCAGGAGGATGAGAAGGTGTTCGTTATTATAATTCCTCTTAGCCAGGATAGGGAACATCTACTCACAGTAGCGGTTAGGGAACCGCGCAGTGTCCTTTGCTGGAAAAGCTTTTTATTTTTCATCGACCTTGATGATCCTCTTGATTTGTTTTGTTGAGGGCTTTACTGCTGTTGAAGATAGCTCTGCCACTAATGTTCTTTTTGTTCCTTTCCTTGCTGGTGGTTTAGGAGTAGCTTTCTCTTTACCCTTCTTGGTGGCCATCCTGAAAAAGAAAAAAGAAAATAACTTTAAAACTTTAAGGGTTAGAGCAAGGAAGAAAAGGGTACAGGTGATAATCAATGCACGGTAAAGAAGGATGTCGTTAACACATGGTCTAGACTACATGTGAAAAGTTCATCAATGGAAATATAGCAAGTGCATGTGATGGCAATTAAATGCAAGATGTTTATTAGCATGCTGGCAAAGGCATGAGTAGCATAGATCAAGCATTCAATGTCCAAGTTAGATTACCAACCCTTTCAAACTAACAACCTGTTTGTATTGACAATTATATTTAATTAATAAAATATAAAAGGAGTTTTGTGAAAAACAGGCATTAGAATAGTAGAATAGAGGAATATAAAAATAATGCATAATGCCATACGGGCTTTTTCACAAACACATAGCATGCATGGTAAATATGTTATTGAAAGTATTAATTTGAACATGCAAGCAACCCTTTAAGAAGTAATATTGATTGTCAAACAATTCCACAATAACTCACAAGCAAAATATAGAAGTAACTAATCACCCAATTATATTTCTAACACCAATTAAAGGAATAAAAAGTAAAAAAAATAAAGAAAAAGAAAATATAGATAATGAAAGTAAAAGAAGAAAACATAAATAAAAATAATGAAAAAGTAAAAAATTAAGAGAGAAAGAAAAGAACCTTGATAATGGATGTGAATAATAAGGAAGGGGAAAGTAAAAAGTGAGAAAGAATAAAGAAGGAAGAAGAGAGAAGAAAGAAATAAGAAGAGAAAAGAAAAGATTTAGATTTGGGAAGAAAAAGATAAGATATCTTGGCTGATTTGGATAAGCTGTGCGTCACATGTGACGCGGACGCGTGAGTCACGCGATCGTGTGGTGGGCGATAAGTTCAGGTGACGCGGACGTGTGGGTCACGCGATCGCATGACCTGTTTTGTGCTATTGGCGCGAGTGCAGCCGTGCGTTCGCGCAACTCTCTGTTTTATACTCATTTTGCCAAATTTTGAGGTGACGAGTTCGCGTGGGTGACGCAATCGCGTGAATGGCCTGATTTTGTAAAACGACGTGGCCACATGGGGTACGCGGTCGCGTGGTAGGGCTGGTGCTTCCAGCACCATTCCAGCCCTACTCCATCATAACTTGCTGCCATATACCTCTTTTACGTCGATTTTTAGGGGCACGCGATCGCGTACGTGATATTTTCATCTCATACGGCTCCTCCTTTATGTGTATAATGATAAAAAAAAATGAATACATTAAATCAAAAAAAGATTCCAGTGGGTGACGCGGACGCGTGGGCATGTTTGTGCCTAAGGCACGCCTCCAGCCACGCTTTCGCGTGACTTTCTGCTTCTCTTCTCCTTAGTTTCTAATGCACTATGACGCCGCGTCAGCGACGCAGACGCGTCAGCGACGCTGGCGCGTCGCGTGCCTCTCTTCTCTCTCTTTTTTTTAATATTTAATGCAGTATGCAAATGCAAATGTAGGCTATATGCAGCTATATGCACAGATTATGAGAAGAGTCATTAACAAAATAGAATAAGGTAAAATAAAACTAAGACTGAAACTGAACGATCATACCATGGTAGGTTGTCTTCCACCTAGCACTTTGCTTTTACGTCCTTAAGTTGGACGTCTTCAGGCTCATTCTGCTTCTGTTGGTGGGTCTTCCAAAAGGAAAACCTCTATTTCTTTGAGATCCTTCGTCTTCTCTCCATGATAAAGCTTCAGGCGATGTCCATTGACCTTCAGGAATTTGGAGCTAGAAGGATGACGCAGGTGGAAAACTTCGTATGGCTCTGCCTTCTCTACTCTATATGGACCTTCCCATCTTGATCTTAGTTTGCCTGGCATAAGCCTCAGTCTGGAGTTATAAAGAAGAACTAACTCCCCTGGTCTGAATTCTCTCATTTTTATGTGTTTGTCATGGACAGCCTTCATCTTCTCCTTGTATCGCCTGGAGTTGTCATATGCTTCTAGGCGAAGGTTCTCTAACTCTGCTAGTTGCAGCTTTCTTTCAGCACCAAATTCTTCAAAATTCATATTGCATTCCCTTACAGCCCAGAAGGCCTTGTGTTCCACCTCTACTGGAAGGTAGCAAGCCTTTCCGTACACTAAGCAGAAGGGGCTCATCCCGATAGGTGTTTTGTATGCTGTTCTATATGCCTAGAGTGCATCTTGTAGCCTGGCACTCCAATCCTTCCTATGAGGCTTTACTATCTTCTCCAGAATGCGTTTAATCTCTCTGTTAGACACTTCTGCTTGTCCATTGGTTTGGGGATGATAAGCTGTTGCTACTTTGTGAATTATCCCATGCTTTTTCAATAGTCCTGTTAGTCTCCTGTTACAAAAATGAGTGCCTTGATCGCTCACGATTGCTCGTGGTGATCCAAAGCGACAGATAATATGGTTTCTAACAAAGGAAACGACAGTGTTAGCATCATCGGTATGGGTAGGAATTGCTTCCACCCATTTAGAAACGTAATCTACAGCTAACAGTATATAAAGGTAACCATTAGAATTTGGAAATGGACCCAAGAAGTCAATGCCCCAAACATCAAAAAATTCACAAAAAAAGCATAATCTGTTGAGGCATCTCATCCCTCTTGGATATATTACCAAATCTTTGGCATGGGAAACAAGATTTACAAAATTCAGCAGCATCTTTAAAAAGAGTGGGCCACAAGAATCCATAGTCTAAGATTTTTCTAGTTGTTCTTTGAGGGCCAAAATGTCCTCCACTCTCAGAAGAGTGGCATGCCTCTAAAATGGACTAGAATTTTGTTTGAGGTACACATCTTCTAATTATCCGATCAGCACCACATCTCCACAAATATGGATCATCCCATATATAATATTTAGACTCGCTTTTCAGCTTGTCCCTTTGATGTTTATTAAAATTTAGAGGGAATGTATGGCTAACTAGATAATTAGCTACATGTGCATACCAAGGAACTACTTCGGATACTGCTTGCAAACTATCAAATGGAAAAGTATCATTGATAGGAGTGGAGTCATTATTAATGTGCTCAAGGCGACTCAAGTGGTCTGCCACTAAATTCTGGTTACCACTCCTATCCTTAATTTCTAAATCAAATTCTTGCAGTAGCAGTATCCAATGTATTAACCTTGGTTTGGACTCTTTTTAGCTAATAAATATTTTAGAGCTGCATGGTCTGAGTATACTACTACCTTAGTACCAAATAAATAGGCTCGAAATTTATCCAGAGCAAAAACAATAGCAATAAGCTCTTTTTCAGTAGTAGTGTAATTAGACTGAGCAACATCTAGAGTCTTAGATGCATAAGCAATTACAAAAGGATCCTTACCTTCGTGCTGAGCCAGTGCTGCTCCTACTGCATGGTTGGAGGCATCACACATAATTTCAAATGGCTGGCTCTAGTCTGGTCCTCTCACAATTGGGCCTTGAGTCAGGGCGATCTTTAGCTTGTCAAATGCTTTCATGCAATCTTCACTGAATTCGAACTCAATATCTTTCTGCAGCAGTCTGGATAAAGGTAATGCTACCTTACTGAATTCCTTAATGAATCTCCTGTAAAACATGCATGGCCAAGGAATGAACGGACTTCCCTCAAAGAGGAGGGTTAAGGTAAACTAGAAATGACATCTACCTTTGCTGGATCTACTGAAATACCAGTTTTAGACACAACATGTCCTAGTACAATTTCTTGTTTTACCATAAAGTGACATTTTTCAAAGTTTAATACAAGGTTTGAACTAACACATCTGTCTAATACTTTAGCTAAACTATCCAAGCAAAGGTCAAACGAATCACCATATACGCTAAAATCATCCATAAATACTTCCATACAGTTCTCAATAAGATCTGAAAAGATACTCATCATGCATCTTTGGAAAGTAGCAGGTGCATTACATAAGCCAAAAGGCATTCTTTTATAAGCATACGTTCCAAAGGGACATGTAAAAGTGGTCTTCTCCTGATCTTCAAGAGCTATATGAATTTGAAAGTAACCTGTATAACCATCTAAAAAGCAATAATGTGATTTACCTGACAGACGACCGAGCATCTGATTAATAAATGGCAAGGGGTAATGATCCTTGCGAGTAGCTTGGTTGAGACGCCTATAGTCAATGCAGACTCTCCATGAATTATGCACTCTAGTTGTCAGGAGTTCTACATGTTCATTCTTTATTGTTGTGACTCCAGACTTCTTGGGCACCACTTGTACTGGACTAACCCATTCACTATCTGAGATGGGGTAAATGATATCTGCTTCAAGTAGTCTGGTTATTTCTTTCTTGACAACTTCTAAGATGGTTGGATTCAATCTTCTTTGGGGTTGACGGACAGGTTTTGCTTCCTCTTCTAAATATATTCTGTGCTCACAAACTTGAAGACTGATGCCGACTATATCCGCCAAGCTCCATCCAATTGCTCTTTTATGTTTTCTCAGCACACTAAGCAGTTGCTCTTCCTGCTGAGAAGTGAGTTCCCTTGCAATGATGACTGGAAACTTCTGATTATCCTCAAGGTAAGCATACTTGAGGTGTAGAGAGAGGGGCTTCAATTCCAATTTCTGCTCATGGCTAGGTTCCGGATCATTCGGGGCTGGTGGTAATGGTAAGGTGTCTTCATTATGTTCAGAGGGTGTCCCTACACTTGGACCTTGCTCCAAGTGCTTCTCTTCTAATTCTTCTTGGTGAACTTCAGCTATAGTTTCATCAATAATATCGCACTGGAAGATAGAATGATCTTCCAGAGGATGCTTCATAGCTTCATTTAAACTGAAACTTACTGTTTTGCCATCTATTTCAAAGGAGTAAGTTCCTGAGAATGCATCCAGCTTGAACTTTGAAGTTTTCAGGAATGGTCTTCCAAGCAGGATTGATGATGGTCTTCCTGAGTCATTAGGAGGCATTTCCAGGATATAGAAGTCAATGGGAAATGTGAGCCCCTTAATACTCACTAATACATCTTCAGCAATTCTAACTACTGTAATAATGCTTTTATCTGCTAACACAAAACGAGCTGCCAACCTTTTTAAGGGAGGGAGCCTTAGAGTATCATATATAGACAATGGCGTTATACTAACACATGCTCCTAAGTCACACACGCAATCAGAAAATATTACACCTCCAATGGTATAGTTTACCATACATGGACATGGATCACTACATTTTTCAGGTATACCTCCCATTAAAGCAGATATAGAACTACCTAAAGGAATAGTTTCTAACTCATTAATTTTATCTTTATGAATGCATAAATCCTTTAGAAACTTTGCGTATTTAGGTACCTGCTGAATGACATCAAAAAGGGGAATAGTTACCTCAACCTTTTTGAAAATTTCTACCATTTTGGGATCAAGTTCCGTCTGCTTTCTGGTCTTTCTTGCAAGGTGTGGGAATGGGATAGGGATAGCGCTACTTGCGGCTTCTATATCATTTGGTGCTCCATTCCTTGGCTGAGCTAATTCTTCTTCAACCTTGTCTTGTACTTCATCTTCCTCTTCAGCATCTTCCATTTCAGCATCTTCTACTTCCAATGAGTCTTCAATTGGGGCGTGTTCTATTGGGCTTGGCTCCTCCCGGGTCCTCTCTGGCAATGTGGTTCCAGATCTCAAAGTGATGGCATTGATGCCACCCTTCGGGTTAGTTAAGGATTGAGAAGGAATTCCACTGGAGTTTAAAGGTTGGTTGGTGGAAGCAGGTAGTGAGAGCTTGCAGAATTTAGAGTCCACAAACTAACCGGCAAGTGCACCGCGTCGTAACAAGTAATACCTCAGGTGAGTGAGGGTCAATTCCACGAGGATTGATGGATTAAGCAACAATGGTTGATTAATTTACTTAGTTAGACAAATAGAAAAGAGTGTTTTGGTATTCAGAAGCATTAAACAATAATTCAGAAATTTAATAAAGCAAGCAGTAAACAGGTTGTGAAATATGTATGGAGAAACAGTTAGGGCTTCAGAGTTATCTATTTTCTGGATTGACTTTTCTTACTAACTATTTTAATCATGCAAGATTTAATTCATGGCAAACTATATGTGACTAGACCCTAATTCCTTAGACCTTCCTAGTCTCCTCTAACTTTCATCAACCGCCAATTCCTTGGTCACTTAATTCCACTTAAAGGGTTAAATTCAATTCTAGTTTATATGCCATAGAAATCCTAATTACCCAAATATAAGAGAATTATATGTCACGTATCCCGTTAAGTCCAGATAATTAGAATTTAGGAGAAATTGTTTTCAAGCTGTTGTTCAAGTAAAGAGCTTTTCCAAGTTATACAAGAACTCAATTAGAAAGAGGGTCATACTTCCGTTCCACCCAAATTCATAAGATAAAGAACGAAAACAATTCTTGAAATATAAATCAGTACATGAATTAAAATAGAAAAATAATAGTATCAATCCATACAATAGACAGAGCTCCTAACCTTAACAATAGAGGTTTAGTTGCTCATGGTTCAGAGAGAAAATAAGGATTGTAAATTGGGCTGAGGTGGAATGAAAAGTTAACTAATTGGAATTGAATCCCCCAAAAGAGAAGTTTCTTTTCTCTTTTATATCCAATCCTAATTAATTTAAAATCTATTTTCTAAAACTAAAATAATATCTTTTCCTATTAAAAATTAAAGTTTAAATCAGAATTAATAGGAATCAGTGTTTTCTGCACGTGACGCACGTCACGCGTACGCGTCGATAGTCTTCTTCGCGTGTCACGCATACGCGTCAGGTACGCGCACGCGTCGCTCTTCGCTGTCATCTCCTTTAATTCTTGTGCTGATTCCATTTGTGCAAGCTTCCTCTCCATCCTTTAAGCCATTCCTGCTCTATATCGCCTTCTTCTCTTTTTCTGCGGAAGCTCCATCAAATCCAACCAAATACTACCTAAAATAAACAGAATTGCACACAACTCAAAGTAGCATCCATAGTGGCTAAAAGATAATTAATTATTGATTAAACTCAACAAATTAAATGCAAATTCACTGGGAAAAGATAGGGAAGATGCTCATGCATCATGTTCCCAAAAAGCTAATAACAACGACAGACAAAACACATTTCCTAATTAAAGTTTTTAATCTTGCTTTCTTGGATGCTTGAAGCCTGGAGTTGGCACAAATGTCATGAATCTTTGCATTTTCTTAGCAGTTGCGGAACTTGTTCCTTTCAGTGTTTCAACCGATATGGCCACGGGTGATTTGGTGGAGGTAGGGGTGGCAAACGGGCCTAAACCTGCCGGGTCTGCCCGCGTAACCCGCCAAAAAAGGCGGATTAAGCTGAAAAATTGGGACCGGCAAATAGCAAAAGCCCGCCTAACCCGCATCGCTTAAACCACGGGCTTTGGCGGGGCGGGGCGAGCTTCCCGGCCAAGCTTAGTATTTTTTTTTGCAAGGGGATATTTTTACAATTTTTTTTACCAAAATTCAACTTTTTCCAACCCAACTACAAGAGAATGAAGATAAAAATTGAGTGTTTTGAATTATGTTTATTTTGCTTTGGAGATAATATTTATAATTATATTTTGGATTATGTTTATTTTGCATCGGAGACAATATTTATAATTATGTTTTGGATGAAAACTTAGTTTATAATTATGTTTATTAGATATTTATAATTACAAAGACTCTAATGTTTGTGAATATAAAAATAATAATTTTTATGCCTTTAGAAATTATAAATTTATTAAAATGATTGTGAAATTATATATATTATTTAATAGCTAATAATGAAAAAAGAGAAGAGATTTGCCAGGCTTAGCCCGCTAGCCCGCAGTTAAGCGGAGTGAGGTGGGATTTTAGGACCACCTCACTAGGCGGGCTCCCCCGCTTGCCACCCCTAGGTGGAGGCATTCAATCTTGCCTTGCGTTTAATAACATGAAATTTGGGTGGCCTTCCTCTCTTTGCATCCTGCATAGGTCAATTGGTAGAACCGTTATATTTTAACTAAATAAACGCAAGTGGTGTTAAAGATAAAGCAATAAGTAAACAACCTGAAGGTCCTCAACAGGCGGTTGGGTATCTTGTATTGGTGGGAGCCTTTTGGTTGGCTAATTGTCACCTCAGATTGTGGCTGGATTGGTGGAGGAGGTAGAGCAAGGGATTAAACATCATTGTTGGTGTTTTTTTCATCTGTAGGGGGAGCAAGCTCTTTAACAAGTGCAAGCTGCAGTTGCATCTGCCTAGCTTGTTCGTCAGCATCTGCTTGTTTCTTCTTTGCACAACCTCTCTTGTTGTATCCAACTTCACCACAATACATGCACCTGATTGGATTGTACTTTCTTTTCATCATGGTGCTTGACTCAGTTGGTTGTTCACCCTTGTCTCTTCTCCTCTTCTTGGTAGGCCTGCCGAGTTTTAGCTTAATTGGGGGTGGGATAGGGACAGGTGACGGTGTTTACTCCCACGGATCTTGTCCCTTCACCGGGTTGACATTGAAACAGTATGTCTTCTTATACGCCTCTACCATCAACCATACATGGCAGTACTCCTCAGTCCTCTTACCATTTTTATCCTAAATTGATGAGATTGCATGCATACATTGCATCTCTATAGCCAGCACATATAAATTTAATGAAAAATTGAAATCAATTCTTACTAAGTGAGAGTAAGGAAAGGAATGAAAGGGTTGGATGATTTACCTGTGAGTTTTCAGAACCTACAAGTGCAAATGTGCTTTTCCAGGTCCACCACCATGTTAGTGGGCCAGCCATGAACTTCAAACAATTCCTCTTTATCATCCCCACACCATTGGGGAGCCTAGTGACTAGATAACTTTGTCATAGTTTCTAGTCTGCTTTGCTGAACCAGGAGTAGAATTTCTTGATAGTTGCTCAACCTTTATCTGTTCTCTACCATGCTCTTCATGATTATTCTTCTCACCTTTTCAGTCAAAGTAAGAATAGGCTTGGTCCTTTCATGCTTGATTTTTGCATTGAATGATTTTCAAGCATTGTTGCAAATGTTATCAACCTTTGGATCCTCACTGAAGTACACTTTTGTCCAAGCTTCCTTTGGCCACTTGTCAAGATACTGCCAAGCCTGCTCATTAATCACCTTAACTCTCTTCATGTTCCTATCAAACTCATTGCATGTTCTTGATCTAGCGCACTCCCAAACCAGATCTTTTAACTCTGTGCTACCTCATTGTTTTGAGAAATTCCGCCATAGATGCCACACACAAAATCTGTGCTAGGCACTTGGCATCACTTCCTTCACTGCTAGAATAAGTCCCTGACCAAAAGAGACAAACCCAAAAAGATTGTTAATCATATCAATCCTTTAAAGATGCTCATTAAATCAATTTAGTCATACTAGTATATCTCATTAAATCAATTAAAACCCAAAATGATGTATTCGAGTATGAAAATGGTCCTCACCTTCTGTATGTCTGAAATGATGCACAACTTGTTATCATTGTAGTTGCCAAGGTCTGACTGCAACAGGTCCAAAAACCATTTTCAGTTGTCTTTATTTTTGACATCCATAATTACATAGGCAAGGACAAAGATGTGATTGTTGGCATCTTAGGCATACGCAGTCAATATTTGCCCACCATGCAAGGTCTTAAGAAAAGCTCCATTCAATCCAATCATAGGTCTACACCCAGCCTTAAATTCTTTTTTACACGTATCAAGACACACATAGAACCTCTCAAATTAAGGAGGACCCTCTGGCATCAGGATGACACCAATTTGAACTGTAGACTCGGGATTACTTGTGAATAATTCATTAGCATAGTCCCAGACTAATCCATACTGAGCAATTTCATCCCTATCTATCACTTTCCTAGCAGCTTTCAATGCCCTAGTGATGCAGGTGTTATTCAGATTTATATTACACTTTCTGACAAACCACTTATAAGCCTCTCAATGTCTCATAGTAGGATGCTTCCTACGCATTGGTACAAGTTTACTCAAGGTCCACTATTGTTTACTATGTGTACAGTATACTACCCAAGGACAACCCTCTGCCTTACACACAGTCCTAACCCAAATTTTGTCATTCTTTGTAAACAATATGTTTCTACCCCACTAGATTGTGTAGTCTCTAGTTGCTTGCATGAAATGATTCTTTGATTTGAAAATCATACTAATATCAAATTTGAGGTCCCCCAAACTTTGCTTTGTCATTATACTGAGGATAGACAGTTAGTGATTTCTCATCAGAGTCCAATTCCTGGCCTGAATTCTCTGAGTGCCATGAGTTGACATCCGAATCACCATCATCAACATCATTATCTTCTAGGTCTGTCAAATAAAAAACACCATGTAATTAGTCACTTTACCTAATTTAATCACCATAACATGTCAACTCAGTTAGTCAAATACCTGAATCACAACTTTCCTCATCATCAGAAGCTTCATAGCTCGAATTGTCAGTCTCTATTTCTTTATCTGCTAATCTGTTTTTAGCAGGCTTGTGTTTCTCTTTGGCCTCACTTTTTTTGTTCACCTTTGTAGAGTTCACACCGTCATCACTGTCACTACTGTATTCATCATCTCATAGCGCCTTTGGAGGCTTGTAAAGGTTGTCCTCACACTCTCATAGGAGTCATGAGAGTCACTGTCTTCTTCAACCTCTAATGTTTTCACATGCCTTCCAGCTCTTGTGGTGGTAGTGACATTGGTCTTTGCTTTGGTCTGAGGTGGAGCAGAGGTCTTTTTGGTAGGCTGAGTATACAATTTTTTGGACTGTGATAGAGTTTCAATAGGGTGAAGTGATTTTCTGGTGGGCTGAGATGATGGTCCAATGGGCTTAGATGATGGTTCAGTGGGCTTGTTGGGTACCTTAGTGGGCTGAGATAGTTGCTTAGTGGCTTGGGTATGCAATTTAGTAGGCTGACTTGGTACCTTAATAGGCTAAATAGGTAACTTAGTGGACTGAGAAGGCAATTTTGAGGGCTGAGAGTATAATCTGGTAGCCTCAGATGAGGCCTTCGAGGATTGAGAGCATGCTCTTGGATGGGATGGTAGCTTAGTGGGTTGAGAGTGCTGTTTCTTGGTTTGGGATGTTTTTTTCCACATCTTCTTCCTTTTCATCAACCACAAACAGCTCTGAAACATCATGTTCGAAATACAGGTTGATTAAATTGAAGTTTCTCCTACAATCATTGACTATTGCAATCAAATCATGATCTGTGGCTAGCCTCCTCAACCCAGATTCAAGGGAAACTCCGGGAGATTTTCACAAACATTCCCTAGCCTCAACATATCCCAGTTCCTTAAAGTAACCCTTCACAAAGAACACATCAAGTGTGTCACTGTCAACTCCCATTAACACCTCCGTATGATCGGGCTCATAGTACAGATTTCCACCCTCATTCCTCTTAAACTTTCCACCATAGTGAAATACAAATGTCATAGGAGGACTCTCCATCTACAAAAGTAAAAATCAAATAACCTTAATTAACAACAAAATATGCAACAACCTTAGAGTAACAATTGCATGTAAACACACAACAAAACAACATACTCATAATCATCACAAACCCTCGACTAAGACCAAACACCAAAATAACCCACAGCATAATAACCATGAAACCTGTCACAGAAACCTCATAGAGAACATGTTCTTCCTAATACCGTGCCTTGTCTAGCAACGTCAACTCCAAACCCTAGTCTAACTAAATGTTTCTTACAACTACGTCAACATAAAGCGACACACACCAACACTACAAACTCAAAAAAACTGACAAAAAAATAAATTTTTACCTATGGCAGTTACTGTCCCTTCCTGCAACCACGTAAGTTCTCCGCAAGCTCCTCCAACTTTCCACTCTAGTAGCGCCAACTTCTCCACAAATATTGATGCGCACAAAGGTCGTCAAGTAAACATGGATGTTATGATCATAGGCAAGTGTCTCAGGGCAGAGAGTCACAGAATAGAGAAGAGATGAGGGGTTTTGGAGCAAAAGTTGAAGAGGATTGTTATGAGAAGAGGTGATGGGGAGAAACATTTGAAAATTCCACTTTAGACCACAAACGACGTCGTTCCATGGTTTTAGGGTGGAGGATTGAAGCTACGTCGTTTTGGTGTGTTTGCCACGCTGTAACTTAACGTTTCAACTCAGCAAACGTTACACACCTCAGCAACTGATATGACGGAAGAATGAATGCCACCAACGTCGGTATCTTCTGGGGACGCTTTTGATTAATTTTATCTTTCAGAGACCAAAATAAAAATTAGGATATCTTTTAGGAATGATTTTAACTATTAACTTATTTAATTTTCTTTTCTTTTAGTTTTTTTTCCCTTCGTCTACTTTTTCCCCCTGAACTTACACTTAATTTTAATATAGAAGAATTCATTTTATATCAAATCACATATAAACATCTAGACTTTTAAATCAAACAATTAACTAAAATATTCAATCATATGTAAGGTAAAAGCTTGTTAGAATGCCATTTCACAATAAGATAGTAGTGTTAATAACTCTTTATATATAGCTAACTTTTTAAGATTAAGATATGTTGACTCAATTTTAATGTCTTATATATAATAATTTATCTTTTCGTCTATCATTCAAATAATTTTCAATGCAGACTTGTACAAAGGCGTGAATCTTGAATACTATATACTTTGGATCTTTTCCAGCTAATAGTAGAATAAGGAGAGGGAAAAAAAATTAATAAAACTAGCTCTTTCGATAACACATTCAAGCATAACTTAATCATTAAGAATTTCCTCATTAAAATTAGAAATTAAAAGAATTATATTTCCTTTTTATACTTTATTAGGCATCGCTATAAATTTGAGATATTATTTTCTGATGATGCTTACAGCTAAGAATTAGAATCTTGCCTTGGAAAGAAATTAAAAATGTACATTTCGAGAAATTTCTTGCCTTGTCCACCTTATTTGGATGCATTATTCTATGCATTCCAAATGTGCGAATCAAATATGAATTTTATATATGTGTGTGTGTAGGGCATATTCGTTCAATGCAAACCACATAGTGTTCTTACTTTTCATATATAGGTGGCTTTATTTAGTTCAGTCGTTTAATTATCTTTCAGAAACGAAATAAAATAGAATAGAAGATTGGAGAGGTTATTTGATTTGTACGATGAAACAAAACAAGAAGAGAACAAATATATTGGTTGATTGATAGTATTTTCGTTGTTATTGGTCAACAACTCAACTGCGTTCCCGCCACAGTGTCATGGCGTTGCAAATTTGCAACAAATTAAAGCGATGTCGTATGCTCATAGCTAAAATATTATCTAAATCTTAAATGAGATAACACGCTTTCTTGTCTTAATACATATGTTACTAAAATATAATTATGATTAATCAATTTAGTTTAATCTAGTAATTAGTTTATTATTTAGTTTAAGCAAGTATCGAGAATTTAAATTTTACTTTATGTATACAAATAACTCATTAATTCGTGACAAATTTTTAAATAGAGTTCAGAGCTAAAATGGATTAATCCTTGAGTTGACGGACATCAAGTATGCGTATGAAAAAAAAAAATAATTATGATTAACTACCACGGTTGAAATTATGTCGCACGGTTTCCTTAGCTTGGTTCTATTAACCAAAAAAACTAAAAAAGTTGTGATGTCACACGCCTTAAAAAGTCCTAAACCACTAATATAATATTGGACTTACGGCAATGTCTCTCTCTCTCATGTAGTCATGCTCCTAACTAAATTTGTGGCTTCAAACACCTTAATTAGATCTTAATCTCATTATAACACTCATTTTGGGACATAATCTTTTAAAATAAAAATTTAGTATATATAGATTGATTGATAGTATTTGAATAATTTTTTCTGGTGTCTATTCGAATAAAAATTTAATTATATATAAAAAGTTATTGTCATGATCCTCATTCCTCTATATTTTCATGCATGGGTACTTTAGAGTTGCTTCTGATGAAACACCTAGTCACGTTAATGTCTATTTGTCCAAAAAAAAAAAAAAAAACCTATCGATATGTTAATATCTACTAATTTACTAATAGCATATAGTATATTGCGTGGAAACTCATGCTTTAACTCGTTAGCTTAAATAAATTTTTGGTTTTTATAAAATAAAATATACTCTATTTTTACAAAAAAAAGTAATAATTCATATTAAAAATAAAATTAATATTTAAAAAATAAGTATAAATATGCATTAATATATAATTAATTTAGCGATTAATTTTTTACATGTAAGTTGCATTTTTTCTATAAAATACTCATTTTTTGTTTTGACTTTTAACATTTTTCTTTTAATTTGGTTCGACAAAATTTAAAAAGCTATGGTTCTAGTTTGAGTAAATCACCATAAATATTTTCAAATAATTAAATTGCCAACAAA
Organism: Arachis ipaensis; assembly: GCF_059453495.1. Taxonomy (NCBI): domain Eukaryota; kingdom Viridiplantae; phylum Streptophyta; class Magnoliopsida; order Fabales; family Fabaceae; genus Arachis; species Arachis ipaensis. Next base: position 148,372,528 of record NC_142444.1, read on the forward strand.
AGTATCTTTTAAATTTGCTTATAACAAAAATATTTTTAAATGTAACAAAAAATATCCTTTTTTTATAAGTGGCAAATGGCATCTGCATTTAGCAAAACACATGTGTATTTAATTAATTTTTTTTACAATAATAGGATTCTTATTTAAAAAGTACATGAAAAATAGAACCAAAATTTTATATCTAGATTTTTATTTTAAAAAAATATTTTTGGTCATTTACAAAAAAATTCAAAAAAATTATTCATATAGTATAAAATTATCAAATTTTAACAATAAAAATATCTTGTTTTTTTAGTTATACTTACAAAAAAATACATCAAAACATATAAATTTTTTTTAAAATATATATTTAATATTAAGTATTTTTGTCACATTTTAAAATATTTTAAATTTATTTTTGTCTTTTAAAAAATTTAAAGATATTTTTGCCAACAATTTAATCATTTCAGGACAATTTTAATAATTTACTCTTATAGTTTCTAATATTGATTTGCTCCATTAAATACTAACTTGATAAGTTAAATGTTGACGCGACATGTCATTAGCATAAATAGAAACCAAAAACTTTTATTTCAACTAATTGAAATTCGTAATTCAATTCTTTGAAATTTATAAATCATTTTAATTGAATATATAAAAAATATTAGAAAGAATTTTAGTTATTTTCTAAAATCATTATTGCTCCATCCATACCGAAAATATTCGGGGAATAAATTTTAGTAAAAGTACAATTAATAGAAAAGCACAAAATATATTTTTTAAGAGTAACAACAATTTCATATTTTAAAAAATTATCTTTTTATATGTTACATTTAAATTTAATTTTATTCTTACAGTAGAAGTATAAACCTTACCTTTTTGAGGTTGACAAAATATGTTTGAATAAAAACAAGTTGTAGAAAAAGACATTAATTAAAAAGTAAATTTTGATGATATCCAAATCTTCAATAAATCATGACTCCCTCCTCTTTACTCTTTTAGAATTCTATTATCTGTAACACTGTTATCAAATAGTTATCATCTGATATGTATGAAAGACTTATTTTTTTTAAATAAGTAGTAGAACTAAGTATTAATCTCAAATCTTTTCCTTCCAAAAATTGCTCAACGAATTTTATTTATAACTCCAGGAGAAGGTAAAAATACAATTCAATATGGGTGATGAACAGAATAAAAACATATGATATTGTATCAAAGTACAGGAGTCCTTACCAATTTTACCATACTTCCATTAGATTCTATCCAAATTTCATGCAACAGAGGCCAATTTGAAGTCATTTATGGAAGTTGAAAATTCCTCACAAAATTTTGTTCTTTGCGTGTAAAATTTTCTATGATAAGCTTATTGTTCTACTTCTCATCCACCAATGGTTCCTATCTACTTCGACAACTTGTCCAACTTAATCTACAAGTAAGCACCAGAATCACTCATGCACTGTCTATTTTTCTGTGGAGACGTTATTCTAGTGTGGAAGAAGAGTCCTTTGGCTTACCTCATTGTAGATCCTAGATATTTTTTGTTCTTCGATTAGTGAAGAGATTCGGTGTTACAAATTGGATTTTAGGGAACAAGCTCTCATAGAGCTCGACTGATTTTGATTATAGTTTAGAATATTTGAAAGAACAGAGTATCGCCAATTCTTCGAGTATGTCTAGAAGTCTCCGAAAAAAGTGTTAACAACATCGCTTTAAGTTGAACTAAGAACTATCGCATAATACCCTAATATTTTTTTTTCTATTTACTTTTCTATATTATTTTTTTCTTACAATTTTATCTGTTTGTGAATATTTGAGAATCTCCTTTTTTTTATCTCTCTTATCCTGACTTTTGGATATTGTATTTATTTTTCTATTAAATAAAATACCACTATTGTTTTTGAAAAAAAATGTTACATTCAATTATAAATCAAATTCACTTCAAATATCCAAATATAAACAAAATTTACATTTTAATAGATATTTTAACACCAAATCATTTTCTTTAAAAAAGTTTAGTTAATATATACTCTTAGTACATTTAAAATTACTAATTGAAATTTTTTATAAAAAACATATAATATTTTCAATGCATTAATTATTATGAGTTTATTAAAGTTAACAATTAAAAAAAATCTACTAATAATAATCTTTATTAGATAAATCCTAAAAAACAATCTTTCTAAAAAAATTTATCTTTATAAAAAAAATGCGAAAGCCTATCTAAACAAGTCGAGTAATCATACCAAATAGGAAAGAATAAAGTTCTACATTCAAGTAAGATACTTAACAAAGTCTAACCAAGTTGTTATAACCACCTTTTAAATCATCGTGCTCATTCTCCTTCTCCTTCTTCTTTCCTTCTTCTTCTCCTCCTCCTCCTCCAATGTTACATCTTCTTTTTCTGTTCCTTTTTCGTTATTGTCATCACCAATAACACCAACATTTTGCAAACATCTTTATTAATTCTGATTTTTTCTGATGCCATCATTAAATAATTTCGGTTTATTTGTGTGTTAATTGAGGTTCACTTGATGCTACTGATAAGTATTGACCAAATTTTTTATTCTTTAAGTAATTTTTTAATTATTTGTTTAAATTTGAATATAATTTGATTCATTTGTGAATTAAGTTAGGTTCACTTGATACCACTTTTAAGTATTCACCAAATTTATTATTTCTTAAGAAATTCGATTCTAATTTAATATTTCTTATTGACCAATATAGTCCAGTATTGCTAAGAAACATTACACACCAATTAAATAATTTTACTATTTTTTTAAGTTACCAGCTAATTTTGATCCTAGGCAATTATTATCCAGGTAAATTAATAACATTAAGATTACATAATTCTTTCAATTGAAAGTAATTATAGTCAATTTCTGGACTTCAAATCTTCAAACAAAATTTCTTTTCCAATGATAATAATTGATTGAAGCATTAGTTCAATAGTGTAAATGAAAATAATACGAAAGTCTATCTAGATGCAGAAATGAATTGAAATGTGGTTTTTTTACTGATTGAATGTTTTTTTTTTTTGTTTAAATCTGAACTGAATTCGGTTCATTTATGAATTGAGTTAGGTTCACCTGATACTACTTTTAAGTATTCACTAAATCTGTTATTTCTTAAAAAATTCGGTTCATCTCTTAGTTTAATTGAGTTCATTTACATGCAGAAATGAATTGAAATGAATTTTTTTTGCTGATTGAATTTTTTTCACTTTTTGTTCAAATCTGAATCAAATTCGATTCATTTATGAATTGAGTTAGGTTCACTTGATACTACTGTTTAGTATTCACCAAATCTAAATCAAATTCAGTTCATTTCTAGATTCAAATGAACCTCAAATTAAAAGGAGGAAAAGAAAAAACACAGCAACAACAGCAACAATAAAAGAATGACGACTGAGAGAAAACACGCAAAGAAGAAGAAGAATGAAGGCGAAGAAAAAGAAGGAAGAATGCGAAGAAGAAGAAGAAAAAGTAATGTGAAGACAAAGAAGGAGGAAAGCGAAGAAGAAAAAAGAAGAATACAAAGACAAAGAAACATTATTGAAACGCGAGTATGTACATACGAATGTAATGAAAGTAATTTTTTTTAAGTTTGGACCTGCTTAATTAAACTTGAATACAAAAATACTTGAAATATGTTGTTGCACTGAATAGCAAATTAAGTCTAATCATTACAAATCTTGATTTATCAAATTTTACTCTATTTTAATCTATCAAGCATGTCAAGTGGGTTAAGTGCCAATGCAAGTGCCAACTGATGAGTTAGAATGAAAATACTTTTAGATCTAGATTGGTAATTTTTTTTGGAGTTGTTTATGTTTTTTAAAGACACAAATATTTTATTTTGTGTTTGACAAATATAAAAAACCACATACTCATATTTGTAATTTTAAAATGTTAAGAATGATGTATTTTTTTAAAGTTAAATTATATTTATTAAAATTAAAAAATTTAATATAATTTTATATATTAATAAATATTAAAACTATTCTTAATCAAATTATTTATGTCAAATTCTATATACGATCAAAATTCCTTTTTATTTATAATTATTATGATATTTTTAAATTTTGAAAATTATTTAATAAACATAATTATTATCATACATGATTATTGAAAATCACTTTTAGTCTCATTTATCAAATAGAAATGTTACTGTTTTAGAAAATTATATTTTAAAAACTAATTTTAAACTATTATTTATGAAAAATAAAATCTTTATCATACCAACTTTATTATAGGATTTTAAAAAGTATTTCTATTGTATGTTAATGCTTTATGTAAAAATATTATAATTTAACAAAGCGAAATTAATACTTTGGTTGACATCAATTAAAAATTTGATCATTTAACAACTTTTCACATGTAATTTTTTTCTGAACCAATTTATTTGTTATAACTTGCAAGTGGATCACAAGATACTTTCTGTGCCTAAATTGATATTTTCAAACTTTCAACCTATTAATTATTACAAGATCCATTGATAAACCACCTAATTACCACCAAGCAATTCCACAAACATAAAATCTTATAAATCTCTGTATTAATTGGTCTAGTAAGTTATCTTTTCCACTTAATGATATAAAATATAAAAATAAAATAAAAAATATGAATTGAATATTTAGAGCAACATATTCCTGTTCATTCCACCTAGGAAATGGTAACACTAACACACAATATGAAAACAACAAAGAAAGAACCCATTTTTAAAGTGTAGCAAAGCAGAGAAGTGCCAATTTGAAGTAAAACAGAGAGGAAGGTAGTGTCTTTGTTTTGGCGCTTTCCTTCATTAAAACCCCATAACACTTCTCTCCTTAAATTTTTCTTTTTTAATATTTTTCTTTCTTTCTGGTTTTCATCGCCGTTCTTTGATTAATTCAAACATCTTTCAAACCATTTTCTTTCTTCTTGTTATATTCTGTGGGCTAAAAAGTTTGCTCCTTTGTCCCTATCATCGTCTTCTTCTTCTCCATGATCACAACCAGCATTTGAGTTCGTAGAAAGAAAAGATGGGTTTGTTCGGCAGTTTCTTGGGGATCATTGGTTTTGTATTTGGAATCCCTCTTGGCCTCTTGGTAGGGTTCTTTGTGTTTGTTTACTCAGAAACCAAACAAGTGAAGGTAATCTTTTTCTTTCTGGGTGTTCTGTTGTTGTATCATGGTTATGTTATTCACTTTGATTCAATGCAGATTGAGACGCCTTTTCCGTTTTGAATTTTGGGTGTGGTTCAAAATCTGATATTTGTGTTTTGACTGTTGAATTGCAGGAACCTGTTGTTAGGCCAATCAGTGAATTAGGCCCACATGCATTGCAAGAACTTCTGCCTGAGATTCCTCTTTGGGTGAAGACACCTGATTATGAACGGGTTTGTAATCTTCATAGTTTCTTTTCTTTTTGTTTTTTATTCTGTCTTGTGTCAATGTTACTGTGCCATTGATGTTGCATAGTTCTCTCTTCTATGCAGGTTGATTGGTTAAACAAGTTTTTATTGGATATGTGGCCTTACTTAGACAAGGTACCTCAGAAATTCACTTGCATATTTTTCTTTTACTTTTTCTTTCTGCTATTGAGTGATTCTTCAATAATTCAATGATATTTGGTTTTGATGTGTAGGCAATCTGTGAGATTATTAGAAGCACAACAAAACCGATTTTTGCTGAATACATTGGAAAGTATCAGATTAAAGCAATTGAGTTTGAAGAGTTAACGCTTGGTACTCTTCCCCCAACTATTTGTGGTATGTCTCTTAGCTAAACCATATGACTTTTAATTTTAGTTTTTTGGTTGTAAATAATTTATCCAAAGTTCTGTAGAAAAAATCTAGGATTAGGTATGGTAAGTTGGGATAATTTTTTCACAGAGGATATAACCTCCTTTGGCATGAAATGTATTGGATTATATGAATCCTTTGAAATTTGAAGCACAATGCATTTTCAAAAGAAGTGCACTTGAATAACTTCTTGTGTTGTGATGAGAGGGAAAAGAAAATGTTGAGAAGAAAACCAGAACTATGTTTTTTCAGCTTCTAGACTATGAGTTATTGCAGTATTAATGCACCAATTTGATTCTTTTGTTTGTTGTCGACTGTGCAATTCGGCAGGCATGAAAGTCTTAGAAACAAATGAAAAGGAATTGGTCATGGAACAAGTTATCAAATGGGCTGGAAATCCTAACATAGTGTTGAATTTGCAAGTGTCATCGTTGAATATCACAGTTCAGGTTAGATATATAAGCCTAATTTTTTCTGCAGTTCATTCAACAATGATGCTTTGTTTTCTGGAATCATTCTTTTTTTTTTCCCTAATTTTTCTTCAGTTGGTTGACTTACAAGTATTTGCAATGCCAAGGATAACTTTAAGACCTTTAGTTCCTACATTTCCATGTTTTGCAAAGGTTGTGGTATCTTTGCTGGAGAAGGTAAAAGGAAATTTTGTATTCAAGCTTAGCTATATTGCTTTTCTTTTTCTAATTTTTGGAGTCAGAAGAAATCCCTTCTTATATGATGATATGTAATCATGTTGAATATACAGCCTCATGTGGATTTTGGGATGAAAATATCAGGAGGAGACATCATGGCAATACCTGGTCTTTATAGATTTGTTCAGGTACAACAACCTTACTTATTCTATTCTTTTTAATGATAGATGTTCTTGTTTTTGTTACTTTCTTAAGGTTGTTCATAATCCATTAATTCTATGCACATCAAATCTCTAGTTCCATCAAATGAATTGAACTGTGCTCTTCTAATTGCTGTGGCAGTTTATTATTTAGTCATACTTGAAAGACTAACTACTTTGTTTGCTTACAGGAAACGATTAAAAAACAAGTTGCGAGCCTCTATCTGTGGCCTCAAACACTAGAAATTCCTATTCTTGACGAATCGACGTAAGTTTGTACAAAATCATTTTCCATAGTCTACAAGCTTTATAAGTTTCTTGTCTTGCATTGTTGCAACAAAACCTTCATGGATCATGATTCTACCTTATCATTCTTTTCAGTGGTTAATATGAGCATCTAAAAATGGTTGTTTCTGATGTGTATAGGGTGGCGATAAAGAAGCCGGTGGGAATATTACACGTGAATGTCATTCGGGCGCATAAGCTTCTGAAGATGGATTTGTTGGGAAGTTCTGATCCTTATGTCAAACTAAGCCTCACTGGGGACAAACTTCCAGCAAAGAAAACCACTGTCAAAAGGAAGAATTTGAATCCTGTGTGGAATGAGAAATTCAAGCTTGTTGTAAAGGATCCTCAATCTCAAGTTCTCCAATTACAAGTCTTTGACTGGGACAAGGTTTCCCCTTATCTTTCCTCTAGTCAATTTCTTCTATGACAAGTCAACTATAGTGGCCGACGTGCCATAGTATAATTGGACGATAGTGTAAAATGAAAATTTTCTTACATTGTCAGTATATTCAAATTAAATTGATTTTTTATTTACATTTTGGTTGAACCACAAAAACTCTGAACTAGATCTTTATTCGGGTCCGATTTCCAGGTTGGTGCACATGACAAGCTGGGAATGCAATTAATCCCTCTTAAGATGCTTAAACCTTATGACAACAAAGAATTCACACTTGATTTGCTAAAGGACACAAACATAAATGAAACTCCAAGTAAGAAGCCAAGAGGGCAAATTGTAGTGGACTTGACATTTGTTCCATTCAAAGAAGATAGTAACAAGTTTGGTGGGAACTCAGAAGGGTATGGAAGAAAGGAAAGTGGAATTGATGTGGTATCTGATGATGAGGTGCAAGAAGGAGCAGGTTTGCTTTCAGTTATAATCCAAGAGGCTGAGGAGGTTGAAGGGGAGCATCACAACAACCCTTTTGCAGTCTTGACTTTTAACGGCGAAAAGAGAAAAACTAAGGTATACTTATTTTGTATTAGAGTGTGTTTGGTTTGCGATTATATTGTTTTTATTCTCAATGTTTTTTGTTTCTAAGATTTTCTGAAGGTTAAAAGGAAAGCGTTGAAAGCAATAAGGGTGCATTCGGTTTGTATTTTTATTTTCTGCTTGGATTTTGTGAAGGGAAAAAAGAAAACAAGTGGTGAAAACAGAAAATACGATTTAATTGCTTTCACCGATTTCTTTTTTCTTTACAAAATTCTAAAAATAAAAATACAAATTAAACGCAGCCTAATTTTTTTTTTTTTTGAGTTTTTTTTTTACAAAATTCTAAAAATAAAAAATAAAATTGCAAACCAAACACAATAGTTTTTCAAACGTAGTCCGTGTGTAATTTTGTGGTTTTATTATTTTATATTAAGAAAAGAGAAATGATTTTAATAAACGTGCGCAGGTAATGAAGAAAACTCGTCACCCACGTTGGAATGAAGAGTTCCAATTCATGCTAGAGGAGCCTCCTCTACGTGAGAAGATTCACATTGAAATTATGAGCAAGAGGAAGACCTTTAGTTTTCTCTCGAAGGTGCCATTTCACTTGATAAATGTATATATATTAACATTTTTCATCTTTTTATGATTATGAAATGATTATTTTGTTAATGCAGGAATCACTGGGGCATGTGGAGATTAACCTGAATGATGTAGTGCACAATGGTCGCATTAATGATAGATACCATCTTATAAATTCAAAGAATGGTGAGATACATGTTGATATACGTTGGAAGGTCGTTTGATAAATCAAATCATAAATAATAATATAACAACAATTAAACCAAACTATTGTGGTGTACATTTTGTCATAAATTATCAATTATTTATTTATTTGTTATGCTTGCACGATTTCTAGACCTTTTTTTTTATATTTTTTTATTTTGGTTAACAAAAGGCTCATTAATCATGTGTGGCTACTGGCTAGCTGGCTGAAACGTAACTTGTCAATAACAGAAAACAATATTGACATATTCATACCAAAAATAAAAAATTAAAATCAATTTTGTCATGTATTTTGCTTCAACACGTGGCACTGTCCGCACGGAAAATAAAGATTACGTGATTGACAATTGGCAAAGCTGCGTTATGAAACTTCGACTAAATCACGTGAGAAAAAAATTAGACAATTTTGTATCATATAATATTTAAAGAATTCAACGTGTGTGCTGGTCATTGCCTCATTGGTCAAAAGATAGAAATATTTCTTTTTTTTTTTTCTGATCAGATAAATTGGTCATAAAAAAAAATTTGAAATAAGACCATTTAAATAAAATATTTTTTTATAGAATGAAGGAGAATAATAAATAAATGTATTAATATATTTACAGTTGATTTTGTGCTATTAGAGTTTGTACTTGTTTTTTAAATTATTGACTTTATTTCTGTACTGCTGTCATGTAGAATATTTCGTTAATTATTTAACTTTGACTTTACAGTGGGACTACATTGAAATTAAATGAAATCTTTTAGATTTAAATAGAATATTTTAAATTTAAAAGATCAAAATAGAATTATGTCCAAATATAAAAGACTAATTTAATACTTTACCCTAAAAAATATGTTAAGGTGTATTTCAACTGACCTAAACTAGCTGCAAAGATAAAAATACAATATTTTTTTCAATTTATTTATTTAACAAGTACCATGTGTATATATAACGAAATGGTTGAATTTTGTCATTGTCATTAAAGATTTAAGTACAATTGACAATATATTCAGCATCATAGAAATTATATATTACAGAATAAAATATATGAATTAGGTATATATGATTTCTTGTGCAGTAATAAATGAGTTCAGCATTAACTCTGCCCAACCAGGACTCTTAATGCATGTTCATAAAATGAATAAATGAACATTTATATTTATGAAAGATGAAAATACTGACATATGTATTCATATTAGATAGAAACTGAACTTATATCCACGTAAGATATTTTTCGTGTGACAAAAGTACTCTACGTGGCACTCTAACTTTTCAAAGATAGAATACTTTTGTCACACAGAGAGTATCTTACGTGGATACAAGTTTAGTTTCGATTTAGTGTGGATACATATGTCAGTATTTTCATCTTTTATAGATATAAATGGTCATTTATTCTTCATAAAATATATACATACGACGAACGAGTTGAGATTTGAGTTAAGGTTTTTCTTCTTTTTTTTTCTCACAAATATCTAATGCCATTAAACTAATAATTTAATTTACTCATAATATATAATTTGATATTATAAAATGTGAAAAGGTTAAATATTATATTTGATTGAAAACAAATTTATTTTCTACAACTATTATATATTTCTAATGGAAAAGTCTAGAGCCAGCAACTTTATTAAATTCTGCCCAATATGTAATCAGCAAAGAAAAATGAGCTATTTGATGAAATTTCACATCAATCTCACACCATTAAAACCATCATTGATGGCTATTTGATGGTTACAAATCACAAAAGTTGCTGGCTCCCTAGCATTCCTCGTTACTAATTATACAACTAAATTATATATATGTCACTTTCTCATTACAATTGAAATGAAATCTTTCTCTTTAAAATTAAAGAGTTCTCCCCTAATTTCTCTCATTTTTTCTATCTCTCTCATTCTTTCACTCACTCTATCTCTTTTATATATTTCTCTCATTCTTTCACTCATTTTATCTCTCTTATATATCATTATCAATGACTAATTATAAATTTGACAATCAAAATATATAACATGGTATTCTCTAATTACATTTAAATTAAATTAAAATAAAAATATTAAAATTAAAATATAAAAATTAAAATATAACTATATTATATTTATAATTTAATAACTAAAATGTGTCAATGTGTCATATGACACTCTCTTATTAAAATTTAAAAACAATATTTACCTCCAAAATTCGTAAACGTCCTTCTTACATTCTCTTATCTACCTCTCTTTTTTTATTTCTCTTTATCCTTCCTACTCTATATATAATTTATAATTTATATTTTATATTAGTAATTTGACAAATCAAAATGTATCACCAGATATTTTTTTACTACAATTAAAATAAAATTATTCCTTCCAAAATTAACAAACTCTCTCTCTCATTTTTCTTCTTTGTCTTTCTCTCTATTTTCTCTCATTTTCTATTTTTCTCCATCTTTCTGTTCTACAAAAAATAAAATTAACAACATAATATAATTTAAATAAAAATATTATTATATGATATTTTTTATTTAATTTTAAATTTTTACTGCTTATCTTTCTAATCTATATTTTTACTTCTTTTTTTTTCAAATAGTTATTACATATAATTTAGAGAAATATAATTTAGAGAAATACTAATGTTGTGATTAAAACTTGGAATCAAGATTTAATTGTTTTAAAAAAAATAAATTTGAGTTAATTTTATAATTATCATTATAATTTTTTTATGCTAATATCTAATTATAGTTTTACATACACAAAGAAAAAAATATTATTTTTAAATAACAAATATAAAAATTAATTATTTATATTTGTGAAATAGACTTAACACCTAATCAAATATAAAAGTATACATATTATATTTTTTTTAATTTTTTAATTTTAGATAATGAATATTAAAATTAATTATTAGTAAAAAAAATAAACTCTTTCATATAAAAATAATAACTAAAAATCTTATTATTTGATTTTTTTATCTATGAAGACCCTAATCTTCTTAGCCAATGAAAATTGTTGTGCCTTACGACCTTTTTGGTAAAAGTAGTTTAATGTTATAAATTTTTTGTGCCATAATTTATAATATCATGACCGACATAATTTTAAAAGATTTATATTCTCATAATGTTATTACGGGTAAGAAAAATTCAAATCAAAAGATTTTTTTTCTACGATATCCTCCAGCCTGATATGCTAAGGACTAATTCGTCGCGAATCGGAGCTCCAAAACATAGATATGGGCCTGCAGAGCAACCAGTTCGTTCAAGAAAAACGATGTGGCCTTATCTTTGGTTTTGAACTGGGCTAAAGCCCAAAAGAGATATTATTACCTACGCCTAGGGATACTTGACACCATGTTTAGGCCCACATATCACCATTTCCCTGATGGGATTCCTTTACTCTCTTTCTTTTCAATTTAATTTTCACCCTCAAAAGTCAAACCAAAAAAAGAAAACTTTTTTCCATGCTTTTCTTTTCCTTGTTCCGAGAGACGATATGGACACCAGGTTGATGACAATTGACAACAAACAAAAAAGTCAAAAGATTCAAAGATGGCTACACTACACTTTTCTATTAAATTGACATAGGATAAATTTTTGGTAACAATTAAAACCAACCAATAATCAACAGAATCAATTGATATATATAGTATCCTCCCGCCTCTCTAAACTCTAATATTGATCCCATCATATGTATTAACTGTAATAAAAATGGAAAAAAGAAATGAAAATTAATTAAAAAAAAAAAAGAGCTTAGATATACAAAATCTAAATATTTAAATCTATATTTTGGTGTGAAAACTTATAATTATATAAGGAGTTGAATGTATATGAATATGATGTACTAAACTATTTCTAGTACTATTCAGACCTTTTTCCTTGGCAAATTAAAAGCTTTGATTGAAAACTCAGTCCTTTTGGGTTGTGCAAGTGCAACAGTTATACCAACCACTCTTCAAAAAAAAAATTTTCTCTTTAATTTCCACATTTTGCTGAGTGTGTGTGTTGTTGGGGTCTAGGGCGTCCTTAATTATGCCAATCAATTAACAAAGGGTCCTCAAATATTAACAAAACAATAATAATAATAATATGCATGCATGGTACATCAAAAAAGAAAAGGGGGGAAAAATCAACTTTGGAGAATCAAAAGAAACTCCCCAATGAGACTTTCTCTGTGCAAAGATTTGCATGAACCTTCTTCTCATGTAAATTTGTCAGGGTATTTGCATGATAGTGTTTTTAAGGTACAGCTATGCAGAAAAAAAAAAAAGAAAAAGAAAAAGATCAAGATAGCTTAGCTAGCACACACTAAACTACTAAAGCATGTAAATAAATAATATATAATTATATATACGTATAAATAAATAAATAAATAAGAGTTGGATTTCTTAGCACAATCTGGGACAATGATTTTGAACAATGTGGACCCCACAGAATGTATGGATTAAGTTTGACTTCTTGATTATCAAAACATGTGACATCATAATTAACAAAAACTAACATGGGTTGGTTAGTTCTCCTCTTACGCTATGTTTGGTTTTAAAAAAAATAAGAAAAAAAAATTTATTTAGATGTCAAAAAAAATGGAAAAAAAAAAACTTTTTATGTGAATTTTACCAAAAAAATTTTCTATCTATTATAAGTAAGAAAACAAAAAAAAAATATCTTTTATGTATTTATGATGTTACCCATAGTTATATTATTATTAATAATTATCAATATAAATTTAATTTTAATAATTTTAATATATTATTGTAATAAAAATTTATATTTAAACATTATATATGTATTACATAAATAATTTAAATCATATATGTAAAATTATAATATTTTATAATATTTATAAAATATACATAAATAAAAATATTTATATTTTATTTTATTATAAAAATATTAATATAATTTTATATCATTATGATTGTTTTTATTTTTTTATCTAAACAAAAAAAATTCTCTTTATTTTTTTTATTTATTTTCTCTTCATTCAAATACACATAAATAACTTCACTTTTTCTTTTATTTTTTCTTCTCTCATTTTTTTTTAATTTTTTTGTCCATTTTTTTTATATCCAAACAAAGCCTTAGGGAGATCTGCATGGTTGCAACCCTTTTTTTTCATATATTTGCATACTTGGATACACAAAAGAAAAATAAAGTAGCTTAGTAATAATAATTATCACTTATACTTGTAATAATACCTCAACTTTATGGAGAAAATGAAAAAGAAACCTAGTGCTTGAGCTTTATGCATATATATATACTCCAATCACACAGTCTCATCAAACCATTGATAAGAAAATTAATTAATGTGATTCTTTGGAACACTTAGCTTGCTTAAACTAAATTATCTCAAAATTTGTTTCCATTCGGGATGGATAAGCAATGAGCCTTGGGAAGCTCTCTCTCTTAAATTAATGTATGTACTTTAAGTGCTTCGAATATGCTTTGTTAGTTTAATTAGTTGGGATTAAATAATTAATTGTAGTTTGTCTACTATAGTGATAAAAGAGACATGGACATATAGCAAATTAGGGTTTACAGAAATCAAATAATAAATCTTTGAAACATATCTCACAAAAATCCTAAACTATAAATTATAAATTTACAATAACATAATATTATTAAAATAAAAATTCAGATGCAGTTAATTTCATGTGAGTTAATAACTGAAAATCATTAAATGACAATTTAATCAAATTTATTAAACCATTTAATAATTCTTAACTAACTTTACATAAAGTTAACTGTACTTAAGTTTTTATCTATCTATTATTAATGTATTTTATATATGTAGAATAAAAAGATAAGTATATAGTAGCATATGCTAATTGCTAGCTTGAAGAAGCATTAGAAAAAGTGGGAGGCAGCATGAGAGGAGAGGTTCCCTTTCTCGTTGACTTAGCCCATAAAGTCTGGCAAATTTGAAGGTAGTTTAAAGGGAATCCAATCCTCCTCCCCACAAAAAGGGGGAGTTATTTGATGAGGGATTCTCTATTGAATGGTTCTCCACTACTCATTCATATATGTATCTCTCATACACACACACAAACATACGCTCTCTCTATCTCTATCTTCAATGTATGTGTGTTGTGATGAGGCATGTGTGCCCTCAAAAGGAGGAGAGTGATATTGAAAAGTAGTCACTTTCTTCGTTGCTTATTGATGTTTTCTTGTGGGGGAGAGGAATATATCATTTTTTTTGCATACTAGAAAGCTAGGGAGTTTTTTTTAAATATTTTTTTAAGAGTTTTATACTTTTTAATTTTAATATATTGAATGCATTGATCAAATTTAAAGTTCTTTATCTTTTTAAGTAAATATGTTTACTTTACATATTTTAATGAGTGTTAACATTTTATTGAAAACAACCCTGCTACATTACTAATAGCATTTCTGCTAACTTCTGCGAATAATGCTAACTTCTGCGAATTCTTGTTTATAACAGTATTTTATGGAAGTGTCTTTGTGGATGTGTCCAATAAAAATATCTTTTTTATAACTATGTCTAATGAAAGTATCTTTATAAATATATTTTTTAGATGTATCTCTTTATACATGTGTTTAAAATATAATAATTAATTATTATTGATAATTAGTTAACAGATAATATATTAATATCCTATACTTTTTCAAATATATATTTCGTTTGGGAGGTTCGTCAAGGACAAAATATTTTAGTAGGTGTAGTTCAAAAAATTTAAACAAATAAAAATACGTTAAAAGAGCACTCTACCAACAAATATATTTTGCATAAATGTTTTTCTCTCGTATGAAATAACGTTTGGCCTCTCCAACAATTGAATTTTCTCTCCCCAAAAAAAATTTCATCCACTGTGTATTACACTAGTGAGATCCACTATGTAAAATACCATTTTTTTTTACCTCTATATAAAACATAAAAAGCGAACAAATTTTTATTTTATTTAATATTTTATCTTTAAAAGTGACCTTTTGGGGGGAGTAGATTAAAGTAAATGGGAATAGGGCATACCACTCAAAAGCAATGTATAGCTTAAGTATCATTTTGGTGTTCCTATTCCAATCTCATTATGTGGATGCTCTTTGATTTGATTAGGCTTAGTGC
This sequence comes from Arachis ipaensis, assembly GCF_059453495.1. Lineage (NCBI taxonomy): Eukaryota > Viridiplantae > Streptophyta > Magnoliopsida > Fabales > Fabaceae > Arachis > Arachis ipaensis. The sequence goes on from NC_142444.1 coordinate 148,388,172, forward strand.
ATGAAAAGTGGTTGTCATGGAGATTCTTTATTGGAAGACCAATGCATAGAGGAGTGCTAGCCAGTGTAAGAACCCTTTGATTCCCCCCCTCAATATATAGACCAATTAGGGATATGTCAAATGGGAACAAGAATAGTTCCATATTCTTCAAAAAAGCAATACAAATAAGGTGGTTGTTATAATAATGCCTAAAAAATAGTATCTAACTTATTAAAAAATATTAAAAATTAATATTTAATTTTAAAAATATAAAAATAAATAATTTGTAAATATTTAAAATTTATTATAAAAAATAAATTAGACAAAAATTACACACTAAATTAATATACTATAGAATTCACCTAATAATCCAACTATCCATGTTTCTAATAAAAAAGGCCACTAGCCATGGATGTGTTATGTTATCTATCTACTATTCAATATAATAATAATGCACCAAATTTCAAAAGGAACCTAATTTCTTAATGCATGATGGCCACAAATCCATTGCAATAATCCACACAAGCATATATTCTCTAGAATTTTCCACTCCTCTGAAAAATCAACTTTTCTTTCTTTTTTATAATAGTGAAAATTAAAAACATGAAATAAAGTTTCTTTACCCCATTAATGTTTGGTACCCTTTGCCTTATTATATTCCTTTTTTCTCCTTAGCTAGGTTATGCCGTTATATTAGATTATTAGGACTTCTCATCTTGCTTGAGTACTATATTCCATTGACGCCACATAACTTAGTAGCTTTTTCCCCTTTAATTTTTTCTTTTCTCAAATTATATATATTAATTATTTGGTGAGATTAATTATATTTTGTTATATCAATAATTAAATGACTCCTAATATCAGTCAATTATCTTTTGTATATATATAATTCAAGCATAAGTATAATAGAAAAATTAAGATTAAATGACATGACAACAAATAATTGATAATAATTACACTAAAATACATCTAAATAAAATATTTTCTTGATCATAAAACGTGTTAGCAAATTATATAGTGTGTAACTATATATAGCTAGCAAAAGATTAACGCAATTTGAGTCAAGGTAAATGTTGATATTGATTATTATTATTATTATTATTATTATTATTATTATTGGTGTACCAAACATCTTCCTGATATTTTGCATGGGAGTTTTTCTAGAAAATCATGTGACATGTTATTTTGCTCTTCAGATTTGGAAGGTTTGTATAAAATTCGATTCAATCCAAGTTTTTGATGCGTGACATTTCAAGGCTCTAGATTTTGACTATTCGATTCAAATTTTGAGGTCTGTGTGGTTCATTGACCGAGATTATGTTCGTCATCATAAAATATAAAAATAATGGTTGTGTACGACGGTTGTTTTCTGTCCTAGATTTATTAGTTGATAATGTTAAATATTTGATATATACAACTATTTTTTGTCCAATCTTTGAATAGATAGTTAGATTCATCCAATCATAGACAAGTGTACGCTTTTTAATTTTCATATTGGACCGGGGCTGGGGTATCACAGGGATATGGGGGTGGCTGGTGTGTAACCAGGTTGTGTGACAGGAGGAGTGGGACTCGGACCCTCCGAGTTCAAGCAACAAAACGCACGGTCCGAGTCCAGTGCATGGTGATGAAGCTGGTGAGGGACTCGGACCCTCCGAGTTGGCCTGCGTCACGGACCGTCCGATTCCGGTCTGGGTAGTCGCACGGTCCGAGTCCAGTGCTGCAGTGTACACGCGGCGCTTCCCCCTTGAGTCCCTATTCGGTGGGCATCACACACTCAGTAAAGGAGAACCCTGCTCCCTTACCATCCGAATCCCTCCTTCACTCTCACCAACCTTTCTCCCCCAAAACCTTCATCTTCATTTCTCTGAAAGCTTGCATGGTGGAGGAGCATCATTGATGGGGAAAAAATTAAAAATTAAAGATGTTGATCGATCTGAGCTTCATATTATTCACTATCTCAGTGATCCTGATTATGTAAGTATTTTTTGAATTTCTTTTGAATTTTTTTAATTTTTTTATAGTTATAGTTATTAAAAAATAGAATTTCAATATTATGATTGTTGTTAGGATACACATTTGAAGAATATAAATAGAATGATTAGGACTGATTTGTTAGTATTAGTTAGATTATTTTAAATTATGTTGAACAGATTAATAATTATGTTTATGATGATTAAAATTTATTTTATGATTATATTATTGTTGTTAGTTAGACATGCATTTGAAAAACATAAATGGAATGATTATGACTTGTTTAAATTTATTTTACAGATTAATAATTATATAAATCATGATTAGAAAATTTGTTATGATTATGTAGTTGTTAGAGATTTATGTAGTTGAAGAATATAAATAGATAGAATGGTTATGACTAATTTTAAAATATTTGTTAGGTTGTATTTAAATATTTTTTTAAGTATTATTAACTATAAATATCATGATAAGAAAATTTGTTATGGTTATGTTGTTGTTCTTCTTTAGTTTTGTGTTTTTGGCTGTAGTAGTAAGTAGAACATAATGTAAATTTTTAATAAATTTATTTAATTGTAGTATAATTATTATTTGTAAGCCAATGGTATTTGAATGAATGTGTTTTTAAGAAATTAAGTGTAACTGTTATCGATTTTGCATAGATGTTATTATTATTGTGGTGAAGTGTTAATGCTGAGTTGATTAGAAAGGTTTTTTTAATTAAGCCATGTTAGATATTTCTTTATGGGAAAATTTAAATAATTTTAAATGTAGTAATTATTATTAGCAAGTTAATTATTAGCGTTGTTAGAATATGAATGATGGCATATATAGATTTATTCAAATTTTTGTATTGTATTGCAGGGGAAAATATTTTTAACAAAAGTGTAATTAATTAATTAATGTTCGATATTATTGTGGATGTTGTAAATATTGTTGAGATTTATGATTAGGAATATATGTATTTGTAATGAGTTTCATTAGCAATTCTTAATAATTTGATTAGTAATTTGTTATGTTTTTTTGTAGAAATCAAGAATGTTGACATGTAACCATCCACTTCCTCCGGATCGGTACAACGAAAGGGTGGAGGATCATCTGCGAATTACCGGGTTCTATCATGCATCTCAGATTGGGATAGTGCAGTGTCAGAAAGCATTGGTAAATGCTCTAATTGAACGTTGGCACCCAGAGACACATACGTTCCACCTTCCCATTGGTGAATGTGCTGTGACACTTGAAGATGTAGCTATGATTCTTGGTCTTCCCACAGATGGTCTTCCGGTCACAGGGATGACAATGAGCAGTTATGAAGCGTTGGAGGCGGAGTGTTTGCTTCAATTTGGAGTTGCACCGCGTATGTCTGACTGTAGATCTAGTTGCATAAAACTTACCTGGCTGCGTGATTTAAAAGAAAATTTACAGTTGATTGATGATATCAGTATACAGAGGTATGTGAGGTGCCATATTATGTTGTTGATCGGGACGATCTTGTTTGGGGATAAGTCTGGGGCAGGAGTGCATTGGAAATTTCTACCCTTGCTACGTGATTTTGGTAGTATTGGTCAGTATAGTTGGGGAGCGGCATGCCTGGCACATCTCTACAGGGCATTATGCCGTGCATCCCGTTTTAACTGCAAGGAAATAGATGGTCCACTAACACTTCTACTCTGTTGGGCTTGGATCAGGATGCCATACCTATCGCCGCTACCTAGGGAACCTCGAAGTTTTCCACTAGCAAACAGGTAATAATTTGTTAGAATGTACCCGTATGTTGATATTTATGATTCATTTAATGGTAGCTGAGGTAATTGAATATATCATAATAGGTGGCGGAACTGGGAGCGTGGTGACCGACGATTTAGATACTTGAAGTTAGCTCACTTTAGGAAGTCATTTGATGAACTTCAGGAAGGACATGTATGTTTCAATGAAAGTAGTATTAGTTTTATGTTTAGGGTCTAAGACATAAGTATACAGCATTGTCTTTGTAATTGGCTTTGTGGACTGTTATGTTGAGGTTCCTTTATTTTTTCCAGTTTGTTTGGGTTGCTTATGCTGTGGATCGGGTGGATCCGAACATCATTCCTCCTGAAATCTACATGCAGTCGGTGGTTTGGAGTGCTACAGTTCCGTTGGTATCATTTGAATGTGTCGAGTGGCATGCTACCGATAGATTTAGGCGACAGTTTGGTTTGGTTCAGGGACTACCTAGTCAGGAGCGGAATCTAGAGAAGGCGCATGGAGAAACCCTGAAGGGGCCCAAGAATCTTAATTGGGCCACGGAAGCGAGTCATTCAAAATGGGTGATGCATTGGTCAAACAGGTATAACTACATTCTATCTGAGCTTCCGATGCCTTCACATGATCTACTAGATAGATACATGCATTGGTACCGATCAAAATATGGGAACCACTTGAACATGTCAAATCTTGTGGGTCAAGATAATGATGAAGGTGATCAGGATATGGAGGAAGGTGATCAGGATTTGGATGAGGATAATCAGGATACCGATGAGGGTAGTCAGGATATGGATGCTGACAATGAAGTAGAAGAGCCACATTCGCCGCATATATTACCTCCAACACCGATTCCAGAAGAACAACCTCAGTCCTCAAGCCATTATGTACCTCAGACACAGTTCCCCCCATCAGTTCCAATCAGTCAACAATATTGGGGTACCTCACAATTTGAAACAGGAGAAGGAGGTTCCTTTAGCCAGTTGCTTGGGTTGATGTCTGCAGATCCTGGACTACCACAGTATGGCCAACAGCCTGACTTCATGGCTGGTAGGTATTCATTGGATGCTAGGTATCCGGGCCATACATCATCGGTTGCTTCTGGGGGGTTTGTGTCGGTTGACTCTAGTAGGAGTAATGACGGACGCGGAGCTTTTTTTAGTCAGAATCCTAACCGTGTATCCATGGGACTCATTGAAGAAGATGCTAACACACCCGAGAGGGAGACAGATGCGTATCTAGTAGATGACCCGGATGACGAGGAGGATCATGATGACGATGAAATAGAGGAGTTTGACGAGGATGAAGAATCTCGTAATGATGGTATTATGTTTTGTATTCTACTTTACATGTTCCATTACTTTTTTATTTTATGTTCATAACTGGCATCTATTTTTTACTTTTAGTAAATCTTATCTGGTTTATGTCTTGCTGTGATTACCTGCTGCGCATAATTTACATATTTTTTACAATTTCTATACAGGTCATGCACGCACTCCGGATGAAACCTCCAAAGGTTATAATCTGAGGATTGATCCACCACGTCGCAGTGCTAGTCGCTACACTCCATCTGTCTTCAAAAAGGCGGCCAAGAAATGCAAGAATTTAGTCAAGGATGTGAAGTGGGCCATGAGAAAGTAGTTGCCTTGTAACTTATTTATTTAAGTAGTAATCAGGTGGACCATGTTGATCATTATGTAGTATGTTTTGAGTATGTACGCACTACATTTATGTTGTATGTTTAGAGTATGTACGCACTACATTTATGTTGTATGTTTAGAGTATTTGTGCACTACGGACACTATTCAGGTATTGCTAACCTTTAGTACGCAGTAAGGTACAGGTGCTGTATATGTACCCATTATTGTTGTTCAGTCATACAAGCAGATTGGACCGGAACCTGCCGGTTCATTTATACATTCAGATTGCACCGGAAAGGCCGGTTCAATCATAAAATCAGATTGCACAGGCCAGGCCGGTTCATTACGAAAAACAGATTGAACCGGACCGACCGGTTCAGTTATACAATCAGAGTGAACCGGACCGGCCGGTTCATTCATAAAATCAGCTTGAACCGGACAGGCCGTTTCATTCATAAAATCAGATTGCACCGGACCGGACGGTTCATTTCGAATAATAGATTGAACCGGACCGGCCGGTTCATGTATACAACCCAATTGGACCGGACCGGCCGGTTCATTTATACAATCAGATTGCATCGAAAAGGCCAATTCATTCAAAAAATCAGATTGAAGCGGACCGGCCGGTTTTTTCATAAAATCATATTGAACCGGACCAGACGGGTCATTCATAAAATCCGGTTGAACCGGACCGGACGGTTCTACAAGGAACACATTGCAATACATAAACCGTTTTAACATAAAAACATCAGAAAAACATTACATAATGTTCCACATATCAGGTCAAGTTCTATCAAAATGACAACCCATGACATAATAGTGACGTGCCACACCAACCACAATGTGAACCTACTGAGCATCTCCGTCGGCAGTTCTACCAGCTGACTGACGGCATCTACTACGACTGTGTCCCTCAGCTCCACATAGCGTACATCGCCTAGGACGACGTAACATTCGCGTGTCCATCTCATTCAAGAAACGCGTCATCCTGGGGCGCCCTTTCGAGACACGTCTCAGATACGGATTCGGTACGTAGCGAGGACCGTTGTACGCAGGCCACGTCGTCGGGTTACCTAGTGGCCTAAATCTTGCTCGGTACACCCGCCGAACTTGGTCCATCTTATACACATCATGCACATATAGCTTCCAATCCAGTCGCTGGTTTGCGCAACATGCGAACACATGTCTGCAGGGGATCCGGTCCACCTGGAACTCACCACAATCACATCGAAGGGCGCGTAGATCGACTGCAAACTCCAGTCCGCTTGGCATCTCACGCACCTCGAAGACCTCATTCTGCCGGTCAAAGCAACTGACCTGTATGTTTCCTGATGCAAGTTGGTTTGCATGCAACTTCGAGGTCACGACTTCGGAGAACACATGGCCAGCATTAATCCGCGCTTCTGCCTCTGCTCTTTTTCTGGTGAAAAGCTCGTTTAGCCTGTAGAATGTTGCCTTGACAAGAGCAGTAATAGGAAGATTGCGTGCACCCTTCAACACTGAATTGATGCATTCCACTAGATTCGTTGTCATGTGACCCCATCGGTATCCACCATCAAACGCCAATGCGTACTGTTCGCGAGGAATTCGGTTTAACCAGTTGGTATACGCTTCCCCCCGTTCCCGTAATCGCTGGTAACGCAGTTCATACTCCCGCACCGTCCTGGAATATCCTAGAGGAAACCAAAGAAAAAAAAAATCATAAAAGTCGAAAACAAATATTAATATTTAACTACTGTTAATAAGTTACTTAAATTATTACCAATGTTGACGACCAATTTTTGGAGGTACGGTGCCTTGAATTTCCGCAGAAAATTCGACTCTATATGCCTGATGCAGAACATATGAAAAGCTCTAGGAGGTGACCATGCTCCGTTACTCCGTTCCACAGCTGCATTGATGGATTCGTGTCGGTCCGATATCAGTCCCACACCATCCCGAGTGACAACATGTTGACGCAAGTTACTAAGGAAAAAGTGCCACGCATCAGAAGTCTCTCCCTCGACAATAGCAAACGCAATTGGGACGATGTTGTTGTTGCCATCCTGTGAGACTGCGACTAGGAGACAACCCTTATACTTTCCGTACAAGTGAGTCCCATCCACCTGGACAACTGGCTTACAATGTCTGAATGCCCTGATACAGGGGTAATAACTCCAAAATACTCTATGCAGTACCCGAATATGACCAACCAAGTCATCGCCTTGGTATGCAGGCATAGTCTCAAAATGGACAACAGCTGATGGCTCCTTATGACACATGGCCTGAAACCATATAGGCAACGCTTCGTACGATGCCTCCCAACCTCCAAATATTTTTTCTACTGCCCTTTGCTTAGCCAACCATGCTTTCCGATAGCTAACAGTATAGTTAAACTTCGATTGCACTTCTGCTATAACGGACTTTACCTTTAAGGAGGGATCAGCCTCAACCAATGGCTTTATTGCTTCTGCAATTGTGATGGAGTCCAGCTTCGCATGATCCTGTGAAATCGTGGCTCTGGTACAAGTGTGACTACCATTATACCTCCGTATAACCCAACAATACTTCCTGCTGATCAGACTAACCCTGATAAGCCAATCACACCCTGACCCATACTGTGTACACTTGGCATAAAATGTCAAAGGCTCAGACTCATAAACCCGGTAATCTACGCTTCGTCGTATGGTATACTCTTTTATTGCCTTAATAACAGCTTCCCGGGAACTAAACTCCATCCCAACAGCAAATTCACCATCTGCGACAATAGGAACTTCTGCCAGGACAACAAGCATGGGAAAAATTTCAATAAATACATATATATTTCAAAACCATACTAAATCAATATTAACTGCATCAAGTATGACATAAATCAGACCCTAACGTAAATAATAATAAAATATTAAATTCTATGTTCTATATTCGTTTAAAATAACGTGATATGTTTCAAACATTACTTAACACATATGTTGACTTTTATTTTTTTAACTTCCTACTATTTTTAAATTTTTTTTTACATAGGATCAGGTCAACCGGTTCAATGTCTAACACATACATGACATCCACGCATGCTTAAATAATGGGTAATAAATAATAATTCATTCTTAAATAATTCAATAAATAAATAAAAAAGACAATAATTTAAATATTAACGTACCTGCAGTCATATATTCCGGAAACTCCGGAACATGCATGGCTTCCAAGTCCAGAACTCGCATGAATGAAGGCTCCCCAAACGGCATATCGTTTGCGAGTGCATCTGCCACCTCTGTCACATCCGGATCCATATTTCCCTCACCATGATCGTCATCTCCATCTGCACCAACACATTCGTAGTTGCTTTCGAACTCTTCTTCACTGTCACTATTATAATCTTCCCGTAGAATGTTTCGGTCTGCCTCAGATTGTTCAAACTCAACATACAACTCGATAAATGAGATCTGCGCCCGGTTTTCAATATACATTGAAAACATCTCCTGCATGCTCGCTTCGTCCGTCACATATCTTGTTTGAAATTGGACAAACCCACCAAATACCGGTACGGGATATCTGTATAGAACACAGGATATTTTTTTTGCCCTCTCAGAATCAATCTTTTCACAGATCAAACCTTTCAGTTCTTCAAAGGAAATGATAAAAGGAATAACAACATCTATTGGATTTTCACAAATAAATTTTACCCCTTCAGATGTTTCTAATAAAATTTGACCAAAATAATACACCTTTATTAGTACTCTATCACTCATTTCTCCTACTCACAAAAAAAAACATAACACTAACTACACAATCCTTTGATTTTGAACAAGCATATAAGAGATCCAGAAGAAGGAAACAGAGGAACGAAGCGGCGCATAAGAAGGGGAAGAAGAAGGGTCCCCAAACGCTAACTCGTTGCACACTTTTATATACACTCTATACTCAACTCGGACCATCCGACTAGGTTAACTTCATTCAAAAATATACTAAGCAACCAAATCGGACCATGCGTGTTCATAAACCGGTTCTGCCATCCCCAGCCAAAACGGACGGTCCGATTCCACTCCATGCACGCAACTCGGACCTTGCGTGTTGTACCTCCCCTATGCCATCTCGCAGGGTCCGATTCCCCCCCCCCCCCAACTCGGACCGTGCGTCTTCCGGTTCACCATAGCCACGAACAGAGAACTCGGACCGTCCGAGTCCTCCTCCCAAAACCTGCCAAAATTCTGCCCCACATCCATGTCTAACCCACCTTAACTCCATATCCATGAAAAGCTCACATACGAGCTCCATATCCAAAAAATTGACCCGACAAGTGTATGTAGAGTTTATAGGGTAAAAGTTAGTTTATTATAGTTATTTATAGAAAAAACAACTATTATACCCCCATAACTTTATAAATACTACTATTAAATAGGAAAATCAACGTTATATCCCATAAAAAATGAATTTTTTATAACAAAAATACTTAAATTTTAATTTTTTATTATTTTTTAGTAAAATTTTTAAATAATTTTTACTCTTTTTTTTTACCTCAATTACTCTACACTATTTTTTCTTTTTCAAATTTTAAGGTGGAGCTTCTGACGGTAGTAACAATACTTCTGTTTGTATTCATAAAGGTGCAACAGAAAAACGATGAGTTTGGATTGATGGAGAAAATAAACAGTATAGATTCGATGGTAAACATTCACGTGGCGAGCACAAATGATTACAGGACGTCGAAAGAAGAGAAATCGATGATAGGAGTGGGGACAGCGAAAAGAGGGGATTCGAATAGAGGAGGGGCGCGCGGAGAAGGAGAGGGGGACCTTGTAATGGTGAACGACAAAAAAGGAGTGTTTGGACTGCAGGATTTAATGAAGGCGTTGACAGAGGTGCTGGAAAACGGGGTTTATCGATGTACAAGGCAACGATGAGGAACGGGGTATGGTGATGGTGAAGAGGATGAGGGATATGAACAAAATGGGGAAGGAATGTGTGTTGATGCTGAGATGAGACATAAGAATATATTGGGGCGTTTGACTTACCATTACTGTCGGGAGAAAAGAAGCTCTTCGTTACTGAGTATATGCCCAAATGTAGCTTGCTTTATGTCGCTGCCCAGAACTGCCGGAAGCTCTACCTTAGAATTTGGGAAACAAAAGATGGTGTGAAGTTGAGGTTGAAGATAAAGGATGGGGTAATTTAGAATTTTTATTAAAAAGTCAACAAAAATTTAGAATTTTGATACTTTTATCACACAAAATCCATCTTTTATGTATAACATTAGTTTTCTTATTTGATAGATATTTTTGTCAATATTCGCAAAGTTCATTGGTACAAATAGTTATTTTTTTCGTTATTATATAAATTTAACAATCCCAATATACATACAAGTCTTTTTGCCAAACAAGTCCAAACAAGTTAATCATAACCCAACAAAACCCACTTACGTAACACGCGCGTAAAATCACCCCGTTTTTCTTCGCATTCCTCATCCAATATTTATATCCTGCGTTCATCCTCCTCTTCTTCCTCCTCCTCCTTCTCCTTCTCCTTTTTCTTTGCGTTCCTCCTCATTTTTCTTCGCATTCCTTATTCTTCGCGTGTTTTATCCTCATTGTCGTTCTTTTTATTGCTGCCATTGTTACTGTATTTTTTTCCTCCTCCTCTTTCTATTGGTTTTGCAACGTTATGTATATTTTTTTCTTCTTTGTTTGATTTTTTTCTTTCAAAAAGAATTATGAAAAATAAAAGAGTAAAGTATCATTTTTGTTCCCAACGTTTGGAGTAAGTCTCAAAGTTGTCCCTAACGTTTCAATCGTCCTATTTAAGTCCCTAACGTTTCAAAACTGACTCAATGTTGTCCTGCCGTTAGAGATCCGTTAACAGAATTGACGGCGGGACAAAATTGAGACAATTTTAAAACGTTAGGGATTTAAATAGGACGAAAACGTTGGGGACAAAAATGATACATAGAAATAAATTTTAATTGTATCCTTCAAAAATATCATTTTTTTACTATACATAGTATTCAATTATTTTTTAATTACATCTAAGTAAATTACACTTAATCATATTACTTTCATTTTAAATAAATTAATTTTTTTTATAATATTACTCTTAAATATTTTTAGTTATCATGAAATGTTTGTAGAATGACTAGTATATAAACTTACAGAAAAGAAAAAAATAATATATATACAATAAAATATAAATTATACCTTTTGTCTCTAATATATCAAAATTCTTTAAAATTATAAAAAAATAAATTTATTTAAAATGAAAGTAATGTGATTAAGTGTAATTTATTTAGATGTAATTAAAAAATAATTGAATACTATGTATAGTAAAACAAGTTAATATTATTGAAAGATAAAATTAAATTAAAATTTATTTTTTATGTATCGTTTTTGTCCCTAACGTTTTCGTCCTATTTAAGTCCCTAACGTTTCAAAATCATCTCAATTTGGTCCCGCCGTCAATTCTGTTAACGGATCCCTAACGGTAGGACAACATTGAGTCAATTTTGAAACGTTAGGGACTTAAATAGGACGATTGAAACGTTAGGGACAACTTTGGGATTTACCCCAAACGTTGGGGACAAAAATGATACTTTACTCAAAATAAAATAAGAAGATGAAGAAGAAGCAGCAGCAGAAGATGAGGAGGAGGAGAAAGATGAAGAGTTTTGAATTATGTAGAACTTATCAGAATACAAATACATCAAAAAAATTCCAAAATACATCGAAAGTTTTCCAAAATACACCGAAACGAGAATGGAACAGATTCATCACAATAATAATTCAAATTCATAACTCCTACACCGAAATTTTGCTATAAATGCACAAAAAATATTTCTTTTAATGCATTTTTTCTTCTTCTTTTTTTCTTATTTCTTTTTTTCTTTTATTTGAATGAATTTAGGTTCTTCATCTTCCAAGTAATTTTTTAGCATTATGTGTTTCTTTTTTTTCTTTATTTAATTTTTTTTGTTTTATTCTTGTTAAGAGAGCAAAACAAAAAGAAGGTTGAGAAGGTAAAATAAAAAAAAGATGAATTAAAAAAAAGATGATGATGATGAAAAAGAAGAATAAGCAGGAGCAGAAGATAAAGAAAGAGAAGAGGAAGAGTTTTGAATTATGTAAAACTTATCATAATATAAATATACCGAAAAATTTTTAAAATACACCAAAAGATTTTTAAAATACACCGAAAATTTTTTAAAATACGTCGAAGCGAGAATGGAATAAATTCATTACAATAATAATTCAGATTCAGAACTCTTATACCGAAATTTTCTTACAAATGTACAAAAATGTTTCCTTAATGCATTTTTTTCTTTTTTTTCTTTTTTTCTTTTTTTTTTAGTTGAATGAATGTATATTCATCATATTTCAAGTAATTTTTCAGCATTATGTGTTTTTTCTTTTTCTTTGTTTGATTTTTTTTATTCTTATTAAAAGAGTAAAACAAGAAGAAACTTGAGAAGGTAAAAGAAGAAGGAAAAGATGAATAAGAGAAAAAAAAAAAGTGATGATGATGATGAAAAAGAAGAAGAAGCATCAGCAAATGATAAGGAGGAGAAAGAGGAAGAGTTTTGAATTATGCAGAACTTATCAGAATAAAAATATACCGAAATTTTTTAACAATAACACATAAATTTCTTAGTTTTTATACCAAAATTTTGCTACAAATGCATAGAAATATTTTTTTTAATGATTACGACATACAAACTAAGTTTGAAAACAACACACAAAAATGACTGAATTATCAACAAAAACACATCCAAATCAATTTTGGATCAAACAACGTCATCAATATGGCGAAAATTCTACGATAACGATAATAATAATGACGATACGTATAAGAAGAAGACGACAATGATTATAACGATGATGATCATGATGATGAAGATGATGGAGAAGAAGGAGAAAAAAGAAGTAGGAAAAGAAATTTTAACAAGAAAAGGAGGAGGAGGAGGAGGAGGAGGAGGAGGAGGAGGAGGAGGAGGAGGAGGAGGAGGAGGAGGTGATGGCGATAATGAAATAGAAAAATAATGAAAAAAAAAAAAGAAAAAGACGAAATATCATAAGTGAAGAAGAAGACGTGTGCATCAAGGATGCGAAGAAAATATATTTGCATGAGTGTAAATATGACTTATTAAATTTATTTGGTTAATAAATTTGTATGTAGAAATTTATTCTATATTTTATTTTATATTTGTATATAAGATTCAGTTTCGTGTTCAACTCTTGCTCTTTTTTTCCTTAAATATTTTATAAAATAAATTTTTTATTTCTTATTGGTAGAAAATAAAAACGATAAATAAGGGTATACCAATTTATTAAAATATAATACCTGAAAATATATGTAATAGCAACAGATACAAGTACCTCTGTTTTCTTAATAAATGGTCTTTTGAATTAAACTTTTAAATTCGTTTAAATTATATTACAATATATGAATAATTTTTTGAAGCAATGTTATTTTCTAATCTAGACTCGGTTGAATTAATCAACAATTGAATTAACCTATCAAATCGATATATAGAAATAAACCTAATTTAAAAATCTTGGAATTTATTATGATAAAATGTTGAAAAATTGTGTGATCTTAAGCTAGTTAATATAAGACCTATCTATCAAAAGTATAACTTTTTATTTTTATTTTTTTACCCCTCAATTTAATTCAAACTTTGTTGTCCGCGAGGGTACAACTTAGGATTTGTTTGGGTGAACTTATAAGAAAAGATATTTTTTCGAGTTATCTTTTGAAAAGATCTTATGGAAAAACAAAAGTAATTTTATGTTTAGGTATCTCATGTAAAAAGATCTTTTTATCTATTAATTATGTTTGGATATAACAATATAAAAGTACTTTTTTGTTTATTTATTACATGAAAAATATTTTTTTTAAGGAAAAAATATCTTTTAAAAAAAGATGTAAATTACAGCTTCTCAAAAAAGATGTTTTTCTAATTTTTCTAGTACTTTTACTTTTACTACTCGAAATTTGCCAAACACGCTAAAAAATAAAAAAAGATATTTTTTCATTGAAATTTTTTTTTTAATAAAAATAATGACATCCAAACAAACACTTATTATATTTTTTAGATTTAACTAATATATACCTAAAGTATAAGTTAAAATTATCAATTAAAAAAATTATAAAAAGAATGTAAAATTGAGTTTTAAATAAATGTATTTATTGTATATTTATTAAAATAAAAAGTTAAAAAACTTCTATTAATTATAACTTTAATATGTATTCTTAAGATATATAATAGCTAAATTCTTTACTTTTTTATTTTCGTATTACTATCTTTCTTATTTATTTAATAAATGACTCATTTATTATATTCCAAGCATAATTTTTTCAGAGAATATCAATGGTTCAATCAAAATAGGGATATATGTCAACTATAATTTTCAAACAAATATTTCATCTTCTATTTTATTTTTCTTGATTTTCCACATTTAATTTGTAGTTCTTGTAATCTCATTTAGTTTGTAGTTCTGACCTTAATACTCTATGACACATAATGTCCCCAAAAGTAACTTGACACACACTTGTTTAGAAGAGATACTGAAATTGAGAGATAAATATTAAATTAAATTTTTTATCATATTTGATATAAAATATATATAATTAAATTATGTCTCATTATTATATTTAATTTAAAATAAATATAAAAATTGAGAAATAGATTTAGAATTTAAAAAATTAAATTAATACGTATTTTAAATATTCGTAATATGAACAGTTTAAATATTATTTAAAAATTATTAGTTTATATTTTTAGAATGTTCAATTTAATTTGATATATTTTGACTTTGTTTATTTAGTTATATATTAAATTGAATTTTATATGTGTGGATTTAGAAATTTCTTTATTTTAACCTAATAAGAAGAGTGTTAAAATACTTTTTAGTTTTGTGACGAAAGCACACGAAATCAAAAGGTATTTTGACACTTCTCTAATCTCTCTATATAACGAGTACAATAATTTAATAGATATTTATAATCTTTTATTAAGTTAAAATGAAAAAAACTATAAATTTACATATATAAAACCTAATTTAATAACTAAATAAATAAAATAAAAATACATCAAATTAAATTGAACATTCTAAAAATATAAACTAATAACTTCTAAATAATATTTGAACTTTTCATATTACAAATATTTAAAATACATATCATAAACAAAAATATTTTTAAAAAAATATTATTAAAATTTTAATTTTATTTTATTTTTAAAAATTCCAGTATCTTATGTTCTTATTTTTTAAAAATATTAAAAAAATTAAAATTTATATTTCAAAACTAAAATTTTAATTTTAATTTTATTAAATATTATTCAATCCCAATTTTCTAGTTCCAATCCCAAAAAACAAAGGCCGTGTAAGGAAATAAGTGGACCATATACCCTAATTTGCTTTTTACCAAAACATTTAATGACATGCGCACATAACAAAACACTAATTTCCCTCTCACATACCTTAATTAGGGCACTTTCACTCCCAAAAAAAAAAAGGGAAAAGAAAAGAAAAGAAAGGACACTATTTATATTATATTAGGTAATTATAGAGTTTGCACGCCACAACATTTTTAGTTTGATTTCAACGAAGCATTTAGTCAACCTCCTAAATCATTTTTACCACTTATTGAATCAACAAGATATATTTAAGGAGAAAGGACGATAATCTCATTTGAGGAAATAAAAGTAAAAAACAATGACAAGGGCAAAAGGGTCAGAAGAGAGAAAGATGAAATTAAAGGGAATAAAAAATCCAAGACATGTGATGATGGGATCCATGGAGTGGCACTAATGTCAACTAACGGGGTTGACATGGGCACCACAATGTGCACGTGTGCCACTCTCTTATATCTCCCTAGCAAAATATTATCTATTATCTATTAAATATATAAAGGAAATATAATACGAGTTTATTGTATACATTTCTTTTTTAAAATATTTTTTATTATATAATTTATAAAAAATATTTTTAATATCTCAAAAACTTAAATTTAAAATCTCTTAATTAGATATCAGATATTTACTGTCTTAATTAACTTATTTATTTGTTATTATTATATACATCTAATTCATAAAACGATAGATAAATAAATACGTTAATATACTAGTATATATAAGGGAAAAAAATAAAATATATATGTTTCTAACGTTATTATTTTTTAAGGGTCTTAATTATTTAAGGTATATAATATAATGTAAAATATTATTAAAAATTCAAATTAAAATTTTTTAATGTATTTATAAAATATATAATATATATTAAAAATAAAGTTTTGAAAATTCTATTTTTTGATAATTAACAAAATCCTTTTTAAATGACAAAAAATAAGTATATCATCTTTAATATATTTTATCACAATATTATATACCATTTTAATTTTAAAATATTTTAATATTTTCTTATTCTTAACTTGTATTTATCTTGATTATCAAATACAACCTCAAAATGTTTGAAAATCTTATTTAATATGATTAAAGCCAAATCTTTGTATACTTCTTTGTTAAAATAAATAAATAAATAAATTGAAAACGGGGCAAAAATTAGTAATTTTATATTTTCAATCTACAATGATTAAGAAAATCCCACCATTTGACTCATGCCTAGCAATCATCCATCATGATGCGGATGAAGGCCATACCAATTCATGGAACTGAGTCATATACACAAACCAATAGGGGCAAATCAAAATACCCTTTTTCAACATTTTATTTATGGTCATGATCTCTCACCTCTAGAAGGGATTATGGCATGTTTCCACTAAACAACTTGTGATGATCAATATTTTTATCACTTAATTGATGAGGATGAAGAAAGAGAAATAATTAAATAATAAACCACTAATACACATGGATGCCCACTTAAAATTTAAACCTTTTCACAAAAGGTGAAAGGAGCTTAAAGGTTAATTGATCTTAAACCAAAGATTGCAATAATTGACAGAGTTGTTTTTATCAATTAGGTAGAAATATATGAGATAGATATAGCTGTATTAGCCTACCTATACTTTTATCTCATAATCTTTGTTACTCTATTTATTTATTAATTGCTCATTGAACTCATCAAGTGTAATTAAGTGTGGAAATATATAAACAAATTGAGACAAAAGCAAGTATAGATGGTAATTATCCTAGATAAGAAAAATATATTCTTCAAGGAGTTTAATATAACTTAAATAATTAACTAAGACTCATAAAGCCATTGTTGACTTTTACTATAAATAAATGAAACTGTGCCTAAAGTATAATCAGTGTTTAGATATAGCACTCATCCATAATAAGTTAATTAATTCCTTTTTAAAAGAGGGAATTTGTGGACAATACAAAAAGGAAAAATATGTCATAGGCAGCAAGACACACACACACACATACACACAATATAATATATGAATGAAACCAGATCTCATAAACTCATAATTCTTCATCTTCTAATATATTAATAGCCCTAATGATATTCTTTTTAATAAAAACATGTATTTAACTATTTATTACTTGAAACAACTTTTAGATAGTAATTTACTTCATGGGGTCAAGGTGTTGCTAAAATTTGAGTAGAGTATCTAGAGTAGACTGACATGGTGTACCTCCAAGGCCCCAAGTGAGTAGTAATAGTATAATTTGAAGGGCACAATGCAAGTGAATCTGAATGCAAAGAAAGGAAAGGATGGTAAAGGGGCAATAAAGGAATGCAGAGACATGATGATATGATACCAAGTAAAGAGGATAATAAAGCATCTAACTTTTTTCCCATTCAACCCAAAACGTGCTTTTATTTTATTTTATTCTATTACTATTGAAATTCAATGCCCTTTTACCCACTCTACTCCATTCATTCATTTATTACTCCTTTTTCCCCACAATAATCAAAAGGGTAAATAAGGAAATACAAGAAAATAAAAAGAAAAAGGAAACACAGGTCAAAATCCTCACCACCATACACATCCCATATTCCCATTCCATTATTATTCCATTAGCACCCCTCACAGCTAACACAAACTAGTCCATGGCCGCCACAACATCGTCAAAGACAGCAACATCTGCACATGAATAAATGAATATGAATGAATCAAAACACACAACAAAATTGAATGTTACAAATATTTCTACTACTTCTTTCTTCCTTCAAAGTTCCCTCCTTTGATATCCTCAACATTCAAAAAACACACTTCTATTAATTTTGCGTTCATTTCTCAACGCCTTGGTTCAATGAAGAACACTTCTTCCTCGGTTTTCGTGCCCCGTTCCTACTTTTCATAAAACCCCATTTTCTCTCTCACTTCCTCTTTCTCTCTCTATTTATCTCTCTTCTCTCCTTTCTCTTTCATTCTCTCTCTCTAACCCTCTCTCGTTACGAGGGCTCTCAGCTGAGCTAGGCTTGTCAAAGCTCGAAACTTTTCGCCGTTTGAGATCTGGGTTTTCAAGCATTTCGGTGGTTGTTGAGAGATCTCAAAGGGGTGTGAAGAAATGGGAAGCAAATGGAAGAAAGCGAAGGTGGCTCTGGGGCTCAACCTCTGCATGTTTGTTCCGAAGACATTAGACGACAGTGACTCATCTCCGTCGCACACGGAGGTTTCCGAGAGGCTTTCGAACGCAGCGCTGCTTCCGGCGGCGGAGAACATGGAGATGGATTCTTCTACGCCAACAGCGCCGGTTCCGTCGTTGAAGCTGTCGAGAAGTGTCAGCAGCAGCAAGTCTTCAAAGGTGGGTTTTTTTTGGTCTCTCTCTCTCTCTCACACACACACACACGCATTAATTATTGATTATGATTATTCACTTGTTTTGGGTAATGTTACTGCTACTATGAATATGATAGTTCTCTCTCCTTCGGTTTATTTTGGGGAAAAATAAATGCTTTTTTGTTTCTTTTTATGTTTTGTTTGATTTTGAATGTTAGGTTGCTAGGACAAATTAAATGCATTTAGGAAGAATCTTACAAGAGGGTATGTGCAAAATGGGATTTTTCATTTTTCTTTCCCTGATTAAGCAAAATGAAATTTTGTCATTAATAAAAATGGTTAAAAAAAATAACATTTCCGCCAAAAAAATATGCTTTCAGGCCAAAGAAGAAATTTTTTATAATTTTTTTTCTTTTTTTTTTCTTGGATTTGTGAAATTTGTTAAATTAGCATATAGTACTTTTATCAAGACCCCTGATGAGTGATGACCCTTATTATGTTGTCCCTTTTTTTTGGGAGTTTATTATGATTTGAGTGAACAAGCATTTTTGGGTCCACGAAAATATACATCGTCTACAATTTAGCCTCTAATTTGAATTAAGGCGTGTTTAGGCCCCAAATTATCCGAATTTAATTGAATGTGATGACAAAATAGTATTCATGGACAAAATAGAATGCATATACATATAGCATTAAATAAAGACTACATTGATTGCAAAAATAGTATTTATGGATACCTTCTGTTCATTTTGTTGCCTTCGACTCTTTCTACTTCCCTATGACGTGGGTTGTTGATAGAGCTGTGTTTTGTTGACCTTTTACCTTGTATACATATTTCAGTTGCAAGTTGCAACTATGAAGTTGTCATCAATTGTGTTTTTTATTTTTATTTATTTATTTTAATGCCTTGAACTAACATTATTATTTCTACCTTTAATGCCACTTCTTTTAGATAAGATTACAGGATTTCCCCATTTTCCTGTCCCCTTTCTATTGACTGAGCTATGTTTATGAAAAAAAAAAAAAAGCGAGAAAAAAAAATCAAGATATGATATTGTTAGCTGGCTTGTTCATTTTAGTCCAAGTCATAATAGCAGTCTTTGAGGACTAAGGTGGAAGTTTAGAACTGATTTTATTTGTTCAGATTAGATGTTTTACCATCCTTCTTTCATAATCTCACAATGTCGACAGCGTCATGTTTGTTCGAGATGCGTATGATTGATGGTAAAGCCTTCTTTTGGCAAAATGCCAGAAATGAAAAAGAAAGATTTGAATAG
This sequence comes from Arachis ipaensis, assembly GCF_059453495.1. Taxonomy (NCBI): domain Eukaryota; kingdom Viridiplantae; phylum Streptophyta; class Magnoliopsida; order Fabales; family Fabaceae; genus Arachis; species Arachis ipaensis. Next base: position 148,408,438 of record NC_142444.1, read on the forward strand.
TTGGAAGGGATGTCTTAAAGCAACTTAATATTGGCCCTTTGCTTTTGTCACAATTGCTTGGTGCAAAAGCATTATTAACTTCTCCATAATGTTCTGATAGGACATCTCTTTTATCATAATCCGAAACTATTTTAAGATTATTTCCAATGGTGTACTTACTCTTTTGAAATTGAATATAGCTGAACAATGGCTAATGAAGTATTACTGCAACTTATTCTGAAATTGAGATGTGTTTTCTATGGAAATTACCCTTTGCTGATTTCCAGTAACACGTGAAAAATGAAAATCATATTTTCTTAGAATCTTTGAATGAATCGGTTTTGTATATCCCATCTGATTGTGGCCTTCATAGTGGTCTAGATGATTAAAGTATGCGGATAATAGAATACCTATATATCTGTAAATTATCTTTGTAAGAAGTAATATTTTGCACAAATACTTTTTTTCTGTTTTTTACATATGTTGTCTTTCATGAATTGCATCAGCATATGCAAAGTAATTTTCTTGGAAGTTTCTATATTCTTACAAGCCTTTTATTTTTCAATTTTCCAGCAAACTTGCGCAATATGCTTAACCAAAATGAAACAAGGATCTGGTCAGGCTATATTCACTGCCGAATGTTCACATTCCTTCCATTTCCACTGTATTGCTTCGAATGTGAAACATGGAAACCAAATATGTCCAGTGTGCAGAGCAAAGTGGAAAGAAATACCTTTCTCGGGTCCGAGTTTGGATCCTATACAGGGAAGAACGTCACCTAGTCCAATAAATTGGCACCAGAATGATGCTTTGATGGCCTTGGTCCATCCATTACCTCTACCTCTACCTCATCCTCCTCGACGAGACCTGAGTAGGCGGCATATTGTTCCCCTTTACCAAGAGCCAGGCATATTTAATGATGACGAATCATTGAATCATGAAACCGTAGTTTCTGAGAGAAGTCCTTGCAATAAGAGTACTGAAGATAACGATTCTGTTAGAGAATTGGAGATTAAAACATATCCGGAAGTTTCTGCTGCTCCTGGGTCCAATAGTTATTCTAATTTCACAGTTCTGGTTCATCTCAAAGCTGCTACTGCTTCTACAACAGCAGCTGAAGCCGGGAGTCAAAATGTCAGTAGAAACCAGCCTAGCTTGACACAGATTTCTCAGACTCCTCGTGCCCCTGTTGACCTGGTCACGGTGCTTGACATCAGTGGTAGCATGGCTGGAACCAAGCTGGCACTACTGAAAAGAGCTATGGGATTTGTTATACAGAACCTTGGCTCTAATGACCGCCTTTCCGTTATTGCTTTCTCTTCCACAGCCCGCCGTCTCTTTCCGCTGTCAAGGATGACGGATTCCGGGCGGCAACAGGCTTTGCTAGCTGTTAATTCTTTGGTTGCAAATGGGGGCACTAATATTGCCGAAGGGTTAAGAAAAGGTGCTAAGATAATGGAAGACCGAAAAGAGAAGAATCCAGTTGCCAGTATTATACTACTATCAGATGGACAAGATAATTACACCGTCAATGGCCCTGGAACTAACCAACCTCAACCAAATTACCAGTTGCTTTTGCCTACTTCTCTCGGTGGTCGTGATAATTTGGGATTTCAGATTCCCGTGCATGCTTTTGGATTTGGCACAGACCATGATGCTTTATCAATGCACTCAATTTCGGAGATGTCTGGTGGTACATTTTCTTTCATCGAGACTGAAGCTGTGTTACAGGACGCCTTTGCTCAATGCATTGGAGGACTTTTGAGTGTGGTTGTTCAGGAGCTGCAGGTGGAAATTGAGTGTATACATCCAAATCTTAGTCTTTCTTCCCTAAAGGCAGGGAGCTACCCAAGCCGTGTCGGGGCCGATGGACGCAAAGGTTTTATTGATGTTGGAGACCTATATGCTGATGAAGAGAGGGACTTTCTAGTTTCAGTTGATGTCCCAGCTACATCCAGCAATGAAACATCATTGCTTAAGGTCAAATGTGTTTACAAGGATCCTTTAACTCAGGAAACAATGACACTGGAAAGCGAAGAAGTTAAAATCGAAAGGCCTGAGCAAGCCGGGCAGGTTGTAATGTCACTTGAGGTAGATAGACAGCGAAACAGGCTCCAAGCAGCTGAGGCAATGGCCCAGGCACGGCTTGCAGCCGAACAGGGAGACCTTTCCGGCGCGGGGCTAATCCTGGAAAACTGTCGAAAGATGCTTGCGGAGACCATTTCTGCTAAGTCACATGACCGCCTCTGCGTTGCATTGGATGCTGAACTCAAGGAAATGCAAGAGAGGATGGCGAGTAGGCATGTGTACGAAGCATCTGGGAGAGCATACATCCTTTCCGGATTGAGTTCACACTCATGGCAACGAGCAACAGCAAGAGGTGATTCTACTGATAGTTCAAGTCTTGTTCGGGCATACCAGACCCCATCAATGACCCAGATGCTTACTCGATCTCAGGCCATGTTGCTAGGTAGTCCATCAGGCCAGAGGCTTCTTCAGCCTCTGCTGTCGTTCCGATCACAACCAAGCCCAAGGTAAATAAAATCCAACAGAATTTGTGAAAATCATCTTGAACATCAGCATTGGCAATGATTTTCCCTTTTTTTTTGCTTATAAAAGATCTGGGGAGGGTGGTAAACAGGAGAGAAACAGAAGAATTTCTTTGAGCCGTGATTTTGCTGTTTAATATAATGTATAAATGAATAAAAGATGAGGAAAGGGTTAAGGGTGGAGGGGTTACAATTTTACATTCAATGGAGAAAAGGGGAGTAGATAGCAATTTACTACATTATGTTTCTTCTATTTTGGGGGGTTTAAGGTTTTACTTTCCTCTGATTATGTGGTTTTGGTGTACATAGAGAAGAATGGTTTTTTATTTTCTGGGACACCTTGGGGTATAAAGTTTGTAATTGTGCAAATGTGCAAATGGTTGGGGATCTCATCAGTATAATATAATATGTTTTCAATTCTTTATGTTTTCATTTGATTCCACCCCTTGGCAAGACAAATAGTTGAGTATTAATAACCTTATCTAATTCTTATGAGCATTGATGATTCCCAAAATTCAAAAGTACTCACCTTTAATCAAATGCATCTGTGTATTGTGGTACATTTTTTTTCACTTGTAAAGGTAGTAAACTTTTTTTGTAAGTGAAGAAGTTTCACCTAAAAATCTAAAATGTTCTTATTTATTTGGGTTTAAATTCACACGCCTAAATGGCTAATGCGCAAGTATATGAATTACAGCATCATTTCTTTTGAAACAACAATATGTTGCTGATATTGTATCATTGGATGAAATAAAGTAGAGAAAAAAAAACTATAATGTACAAGAAAACTATTAGAGTAATGATCAAATTCAAATACACAACTCATTATAATAGTAACACAGTTACACACACTCATGAAAAGAGAAGTGGAGTAGGTCGCTGTCCAATTTGGTGTAAGTAATCTTTTGTACCGAGTCACATGTGAGAGAGTCACAGGTCACAGACGAACGAGTTGCTTGTGAGTACTCACTACTCAGTAGTGTGGTCCATTCAATCCCATGCTTGGTCATTTGTGGGATATTGTTCAACTGTTGCATGGTGAAGGATTATTACTTCTTTATTTACTGTCTATGGTATTTAATGATGGACCCATAAAGCATTAAATTATAAATATACCAAAAAGGTTGAACCAAAGTTGAAGTTATGACTGCAAAAATGGAATGGCCTAATAAGCATTATAGTTACTGCGTCCAATGCGCATAAATTGAAGAAATGATTAATATTGACCAACCAAATATGAAAAGACATATATACACTCTTATTAAAGTAGAATCTAACACAGTAACACACACTTAGGATGTGCTTTAAATTCTGTACTTAAAAATCCCATTAAAAAAAGAGACTCGTACAATTAATCTCAACTTCATCTTCCATAGTCAAAACATAATAAGTGGCAATAACAGCTTCCCTACTTGTATGTAAGAACCGACTCTTTGACCCCATAAAATTGGTTCTGTGCTTGATACAAGAGAAGTTTGGAAGTTGTTTAAAGTTCACAGCTATAATCTAATCTTACTTGCCCTCATTCGGTTTGGGAATTTTCTTGTACTCGTAATCGTCAATGTTCACCTTTTGTTGCAAGGCCTACACAACAAAACAAATAAAAGTGAACCTTTGGATAGTCATTATTACCTGAAATTACTAATGAAGACAATAATAACAACAACAAAGCCTTATCCCACTATTTGTTGCAAGGCCTACACAACAAAACAAATAAAAGTGAACCTTTGGATAGTCATTATTACCTGAAATTACTAATGAAGACAATAATAACAACAACAAAGCCTTATCCCACTAAGTGGAGTCGGCTACATAGATCAAACAATACTATTGCATTTTATTATATATCATGTCTACAGTGAGAATGTTTACCCTGAAATTTCTAATGGAAGGGAAGAAAATTTCTTAGGCCTTGCAACTAGATTATTTCTCAAAGCACTATATTCAATAGTCAAAATGTACACCAAAGCATTATCTATAATGGTGCATTCTTCATGCCAGTCCCATATTTTTCAACACGTTTAAGTTTAATATTAAATACAGTGCTTATTGAAAAAATTCATGTAAGTAGATACAATGTGTTGAGATATATTAATTTTCCATGTATTTAGGGGGAAAAACACACCTTGAGCTCATCCTCCAATGAGATGGTTTTTGGATTGTATGCATATACTGGTCCAAGTCTAGACAATGCTTTTCTTGCTTCAGTTATTTCCCATTCCTGATCATCCTTCACCTTTGCAATATCCTTGCTGCAAGCATAAGAGAACAAATAAAAAAGGAACATCTAAGTAGATAACATAACTAACTAAAATCTAGGGCTTTATCCTGTTTTCTTAGTTGCATTTAGGAACAAGTGACATTACTAGAAAACCACCATAAATATGTTTATATATATGCATACCAGTCTTGAAAACATGGTTAAGAAATTAAGAATGTGAACAGTGTTCTCCATGCATTAGATTCTATTGAATAATGTTGATCCAATATTATAAATAACATGAATCTTTGAACCTTGAATGCCTTCAATAAGTGAGATAATAGATTCGGAATGAGAGCTTCAAAAACCGGAAGAAGCATGAGTTTTCTGTGCCTTCCAAGATAAGCCTAATTGATAATGCAATATTCATATGTTTCCCGTTGTGTAGCCATATATACCTTTGGTTTTATAGACCCAACACCTTCACTTCTTCACATAACACAAGAATATAGATTTTCACTATTCACACCTAAAAGATTTGGATTTCAGAGAGATCAACATACCTGCCTTGCAAGAGATGACCAAGGCCAAGAGCACCAAGAACAGTAAGAGATATCATGGGAAGGCCATATCTCAGAAAGGGGCTTTTCCTGCCCCATCTCTTGAAGGAACCAGAAGAACCTGGATTCTTAGCTGTAGCACTTTGCTTCCCATTTTCTTCTTTTGCTTTTGCTGTGTGAATTGTACTCATTGATATCCAAACAACTCAACACCACACTGGGAGTAGTAATTCTCCTAAACTTTGAATTGCACACCATCATGACATGGTTTTAGATTTGAGAATGAATTCTAATTTCCATATTTTTATTTTTTATATTGTCTTAACTAAAAATCAGTTAGTTATTTAGTTAGTTACAATTCAGTGATGTTGGGTTCAATGGACTGTGTGTTGAGGCTAATATCATTCATTGAGACATTGTATCAAACATTTGGTAGGCACAAATTAATATTAAATCTTTTGAGGTAAATACCAAACCTGGATTATGTTGTTTTTAAGGAAAAGGCAAATGATTGTTTTCCTTGTCACTTGCTGCTGCAAAGGTGAAGATCCACTTCCTCCGAGAATGTCTCTTTAAGTTTTGTTGCAGCTTGCAACACACAGAACAGGAGAGAGAGAGAGAGAGAGAGAGAACCTCAGTGAATGACACAACGTCAGAGAATTATGGCCTGTGGGCCGTAAATTGGGCTATTTTCTTTTTTGTATACTGGGCTCTATATTTTGATATAATGGGCTATACCCTGTTCTAATTGGTTACTTATCTCTACTTTTGTTATGTTAAATATTTCATTGAAAGAGAGGTATCTGTTTTTTTTTTTTTTTTTTTTTTTTTTTTTTTTTTTTTAAATTTATTTGGAAATAAGTATTAAGTATTAAGTATTATCAGAGACCTTCATTCAATCTCCTTAATTCATTCAATGGTTCAATACAAAAGTTATATTATTTATTTATTTATTTATTTATTTATTTTTAAGCATATCAAAAATATTATATATACACAAAAAATTAACACTAATTTAGTATTATCTATTTTTTTATACTAAAAATAGAGAGACTCGAACTCGCGACTTCTTAGATAAGTATAGAAAAATTATGTTATTTGAGTTATAACTCATTGTCAATTTAGCATTATCTATTTATCTATAGATATATGTGGTATTTAATTCATTTTCAATCTATATTTCATATTGCAATATATATTTTGTATAAATGATTAATTTTTTGTATATACCTAATATGGTTGTAAGTATATAAATGTCAAACCAGCAAATCTCATAAAAGTTACCATATTCAAAGTTTAAGTAAAAATCATATCAAAAATTTAGAAGGGAAAAAAAGTTCAATCAAACTAAGAAAATTCATATCCAAAATGAACAATTGCTATCCACTCTAGACTAGATTGTATTTGCACTTATTTTAATGTTTACCAAAAAATTTTGAAAATTCACTTAAATTTATAATTTGATAATGTCAAAAACATTTTCCTAATCAGAAGTGTATTCTCTTTATTATGATTTCCTCAACCTTATATCAATTAATTTTCATGTCAAGTTTTTCTAAAATTTAGTCCAAATATTGACATTCTATGTGACCCAAAACTTAAAACAACTTGACAAGTACAATAAAATGTCTAATTAAGCAACTAAACATAAAACTTTAGAGTAATTAATTGCAAACTTTAGATACCAAAAAAGCATGTCATATTTCCCAACTTTATAATGTCTAATTAAGTTGCAACATAAGAAAGTGATAATTATTTAGATACATTATTATCAGCATAAGATTAAGAGCAACAAGGGAAATCTCCATTAAAACCAAACTAAAACAACCAAAAGTGAAAGCAAAGTCGAGAATATTCTTTCAACTTCAAAATCTTTCAGTTGAGATCAATTCACTTCAGTCATGGCCTTTTGATCTTCCATGGTGGTGGTGGTGGTGGTGGTGATGGTGGTTGATGTTGGTGTTATCTTGGTTTTTCTACATGATTTTGTGACCTTGTTGTTATTAGGGGCCTTAGGTATTAACCTACACCCCAATTTCTTGAGGATCACGTTCCAACTAATCTTGGACTTAACCATCATCTTCTCAAGCTCTTTCTTCATGTGCAGGTACTCTTTCTCAAGCTCACTCACACGCTCCCTCACATTCTCAAAGGCCATGAAGGGGTTAGTTTGGTCATTTCCTATCAGTGCTAAGTTATGCTGTTGTTTCTCTGAATTCTCAAGGCTGCTGCTGTTGTTGTTGTTATCAGATGAAAAGAACCAACCAGCAACTGACGTTCTGAGTTTGAGCTGCTCAAAGAACAGGACTTGGACCACAACTCGGAGCGGAAGCCTCTCATTCTGCGCCGCGTGTGTGCTGGCTTCCAGGGACAGCTTCTGGCAGTTCATGAGCTTGCAAATTTGTTCCTTCTCTGAGTCTGTTAGCCATGGATGAGCCTGTCAAGTTCACAATGAATTTTTTAGTAAATTATTAATGTGAATGTGACATCAACTTCTAGATAGCAACTATAGGGGTGGAAACAGGCTAGGACACACTAGGCTTCGTCCTCGACAGTCCAGGCCTGTAAAATAGTTAATTGGCTTGAGCCTGATCTAAACTTGTTATTGAGTCTGGCTTCGCTGAAACTTGTTAAAATGTCTGGCAATGGTGGCTTATTTTAAGAGCATTTATAATGGTGCAATATTTGAGCTCTAAAGATGTTATTTTCACTATTAAAAATATCAGGACACAAGCTCATGTTAGCAAAATTTTAAGGATTCAAAGAAAGAAGAACTGTGATTTGATTGTTAGTACCTTGAGATATATATCAATGGCACGATATAAAGCATCATCAAGGGTCCTAGCATAATCAGGAATGACAGCAGCAAGTGCCTGAAACTTTTGAAGCTTCACATTGGAATCAGGTGCAACCTCAGCAAGATAACTATCAACAAGATTAGCCACTTTTATCATTGGAGTTTGATGAGAGCCTTCAACCAATCCCCTCTCTTTTTCTTCCTCTATGTCATTAGAAGATGTTGTTGAATCAATAACATCATGCTCCACAATCATGAAATGATCAAGCATCCTCTGAACACAATCAATATCATAAAGGGTTTCCATTGAGTATCCAATGTTTGGGATCAGAAGATCATCAAGATCAGCTTCATCTAACTGAGCACCAATCTTTTTCTCCAAACTTGCACAACAAGATGAGCTAGCATACAATGCCATTGCTGTTCTAAGAACCCTTAACAAGAACTTGGTTGGTGTGATACCCTTTACATTTGGAAGCATTTCCACAATCTCTTCTATCATGTTCCTTTGATCTGCTTCAGAAGGAGTACAACAAGAAATTGATGATGACTTGTTAGAATTGTTACCACTGAATTGGCTTCCCAATAAAGGAACATTCTTTTTAGCATAGTAAACAAGGGAACCAGAAATTTTCTCAGCTTTCATGTGCCTTCCACTAGCACCATGCATGAATCTTTTGTATAATGGCAAGCTAAGTGAAGAAACATCCTCATACCACCAATCTTCGCATGTTATCTTCGATACGAGCCCTCCTGTTCTGTTCTCTGGACTTTGAACAACACTTTGAGAAGTAACCAAGCTTGGATCTGCAGCTTTCAGCACCAAAGATTGTATGCACCTTGAAGTTATGTGAAGCTCTTCAGCAAAAGGCAAAACATCTTCTTCACATGTTCTTAGAGCTCTAAGAGTGTCTGTCCAATAAGTGAAGATGTGGTTTAGGAAATTCTCAGTCTGTATGATGAGATTTCCCTCTCCATAGTCCTCGGTCATTTGGAGGTACTCGGCCGCACACCGGAGACTAACCACATTTGATGGTGTTAGCTCCATTTTGACACCATAACAGAACTTTGCTATAAGTAGAAAGGCCTTGGCTCCTCCTGGTAGTTCATGAAGTTCAATCACTGATTTTTCATTGTCTTCTTTCATAATTGTTTCTAGCAATTCACTTCTTGATATAAGTGGAAACTGGTGTACACAAAAAAAAATGTTTTTTAAGAATCTAAATATGAAAAGTAACAAGAACAAGCTAAGAGATACTCTTACTGATTTATTTATTACAGACAAGAGAAACATTTATGTTCCAAGAAATTCTTAGGTAACTAAATGATCCTAATAACATTTATGTTCACATAATGTCATATAAATACAGATAACTATTTTACATTGTTTGTGTATAACAATTAAATTCAACTAATTATCAGCTAAATTTTGGAATTAGAACAAAATTAGTTAGTTGAATTAAAAATGGACACAACCTCCATTTGTTATATGCTTTTTTAATCAATTTCATATTCATCTTAAGAGACATTTCTGTAAATTAGTCATAATAATAAGTAAAATGATGAAAACAAAATCTTGGGGTGAGGATTGAAAACACAAACCTTGTGAAGATGAAAGGATGTTTCACCAATTTCAACAATGACATCACTTGGAAGCCCAGTTGAGCAAAGCCTAATCAAACACCATGAACAATTTTGTGATTCACATACCAATAATTTCAGATAGGGTGTTAGGAACACGTTTGAAAAAATAAATTGCAAGAAGTGAAAGAAGAACCAAACAAGTGTGTACTAACCAATTTTGCCGATCAAGATAAAACACATCGGATTTTGATCCAAGCTTCATGCATGCCATGTCTGTCATTCACTACTTCAACGTAAAAATGAAAAGAGTCTCTCTTACAAAGTGATAATAGAGAAATGAAAAGGTAATAGTGTTAGTGGTAGTATCATAAATAATTATATGCAGTGCAATAAAAAGCTTTTAAGTAATTAGATATTCCTTGTTTTCGTTTTTTATTTTGTTTTTTCTGTTTTGAGTCTCAAGATTTTTCAGTTGTGTATGTGAATCTAGAAAGAGTACACACGTCAGTGTGAGTTATTTGATTATACCGAGTCTAAAGGAGGGAATTAAATCTAGGAAGAAGAATAGGCAGCAACCGTTAAGTGTGTCAATAAGTGCTTTGTTTTGGAGTGATTATCTGTTGAATTTGTTACAATATTATCTCATTTCTTCTGGAATGCTTCCCAACCTATGTAACATAATTTTATACCTCTTATTTATCTGTTGATTGTTGAAAATTGTAGTCTTCCTGACATAATTGTTAAAAATTATTAATAATACATAATTGAATATACTTATAAAATTTTTTATATTTATCAAAATTAAATTTATCATATTATTACCAAAAGATTTTGAAAATAACAATATTTTGATAATAAATTTTAAAAAGAATAAGATATTGTAAAAGAATCTATAACATGTATACATGACATTATTCTAATTTAGGTAATATATTCTAGGATATATGTCCATATAATTTATATTCAATTTATATTTGTTAGGTTTTATAGATGTACTCTTTAGTAATTTATTAAATATATATACATTCTATTTTATTGTATAGATATTCTTAGATAATTACCCAATATATATTATGATTTTTAATAGTTATAAAAATAATATAAATTTGTAGTACATTATGTATAATTAATAAAAATGACTATGTTACAATACAATACAATAAATAGAATTTCGTATTTAAATAGAATGACTAAAATAGGCATATTGTAAATTAAATAAGTAAGAGACAGATGGACAAACATGTAATAATATAATTAATTTAAAATATAATCCAGATTATAATGTCACATAAATCAACATATTTTTCTTTATATCTATTTTTATATTTGACTTAATACTAGTAATTTTTTTTACTAAAAATGTTAGTTTCTTAACCTTTGTTTGGAAAAGATTTTATAAAAAAATATTTTTAAAAAATAAAAGTAATTTCATATTTAAATATTTTATATAAAAATATATTTTTATTTAACAATTATATTTGAGTATAATAATATAAAATATTATTTATTTATTTATTTATTATGTTAAAAATATTTTTTTAAATAAAAAATATTTTTAAAAAAATATAAATAGTAGCTTTTAAAATATATATTTTTTATTTTTTTATTTTTATTACTACAATTTTTGTTAAATACATTGAAAAATTTAAAAAAAAAATTCATTGAAAAATAAATTTTAACAACATAATGACATCCAAACAAATTAATATTTTCAAATTCACAAAGGTTAAGTTTAATATTTTTTTATATTTATTTTGTATATAAACTAATACTGCTAAACTCTTATCTCTATTCACATATTTATTTATTTGTTTATTTATTTTGGACTTGCTATTTATTTATTTATGGCCAGATAATATACTTTACTCAATGAACTAAGGATTTAAGAAAAAAAATTCAAAGAATCAATAAAATTTATTATTTTTTACCAATATTTTGAGTCATTAGTCTAATTGTTTTAGTCTAAAAATCTAACAAATATATTTTTAGCTTATATTTTTAAATATTATTAGCAAACTAATGGCCAAAAATAATAAATTCTATTGATTCTTTAGTATTTTTTAGAACTTAATATATCGATAGATAAAATACTGAAATTTTAAAGACGGAGACTGAAATTTAAGTATCAGTCTCTATCTCAACAAACATAATACTGAATCTCTGTCTTCTAGTCTCAGTTCCAGTCTCTGCAAACAAACGCTACCAATTGATTTGATAATTAACTTAACTTGATTGAGTGGTCAACTTATTTATTTGTTTAAATAAATATTGAAGGTTTAAATTCTATTTTAGTATATACTATATAGGCCATGGATTTCTTACTCCTATTTTTATACAGGTGTATGATTCACCACTATTAAAATATTTACAAAATAAACCCCATGTTTTTATTTTTGAAAGAATTGATAATTAAACATTTGTCCTCTGCTTTTTTTGTTTTACACATTCCTCCTGTTTCTTTTAATCTGAGTTTCAAAGAGGAGAGTCCAAAGCTCTATTAGGGCTTTTGCCCCTCTGCTTTCCATCAACGTCGCTCGTTCTTTGGTCCTCCCCCTCCATGGTAGCTCGCTCTCTGATCCTCTCCCTGCGTCGTGGTCATTCTCTAATCCTTTCCATTCGCGGGATTGCTCATTCTCCCTTGTATTGTGCTTGTTCTCTGATCGTCGACGCCGCAACACGCTGTCGCCGCCGCTGCTATACTCGGGTCCACCACTTCATTGTTTTCTGTCACCTCTCTGTTCCTCTTCTTCACCAGCGACACTGATCTCTATCCTTCTCCCTCCACCTTTGCCTCTGCCACCTACTCCTTTAAGGTTCCATTTTGTTTTTATTTTATTGTACTTTATTTTCTTTTCTATAAAAATTTTATGTGAATTTGAATGTTCTTCGTTTGCCAGAGTATTGAATGTTATTTTGATTTCAAAAGAATTTGATAATAAACCAATAAAAAGTTTCAAAATGGATTAGGAGTCCTTGATTATGCTTGAATGATTAAATTTGATTGTTGTGATTTGGTTGGTAGTAACTCTTTTGATTTCTAATTGAATAAGGCTCCTACTTTTTTGTGGAAGTAGGCAATGATTGTGAAGAACTAAAATATAATACATGGTGTCTTGTATGATGGGGACATTTTGGTTAGTATGAGTTAACCAACCATTTTCCCTTATCAGTTAGTTTCACTTTCTATATTCAAATATTTAAGGCTTTAAAGTTCATGTTCTCTCTTTTCTTGTTCTGTAGTTATGTTGCACCGGAGTATGCATGCACTGGAATGCTGACTGAGAAGAGTGATGTTTATAGCTTTGGGATACTTATTATGGAAATAATTACCGTAAGAAGTCCCGTTGATTATATTAAACCCCAAGGAGAAGTTAGAGGCTATAACCAATAATAGTATACAGTTTTGGTTTTAATCTTCTTACATTGTTCTATGCTGATTATTTTCTCTCTTTTTCTGTTTTTCTAACTAGAATTTGGTATATTTGCAGATTAATTTAATTGAGTGGTTGAAAGCTATGGTTGGCAAGAGAAAATTAGAGGAACTCATTGATCCGAACCTTCCTGAAAAGCCGTCTTCAAAGGCTCTTAAGCTTTGCTCTGTTGGTTGCTCTTAAATGTGTTGATCCAGATGCCATAAAGAGACCTAAAATCGGACACATAATCCACATGCTTGAGGCCGACGAGATCCTATTCGGTGATGTATGTTCTTTCCCTTTCTTGAACTCTGTATTATACATAACTGGAGAGCAAAAGTAAGATGATTCAGCATTGCTATAATTTGATTCTCATTTATCACTATTTTATCATTCTTTCTTGGAGGAATGGAGGACTAGAGGGGAATCGTTGTGATCCCATGGCAATTATCATCATGAGCAAAAGGACTCTAGCAGAGATAGAAAGCTAGCAGAGAGAGAAAGCGAATAGGTGGAGAGATCATTGATCGAAGTGAAGATGATAATAGCAGTAAAAATCTTGTCCATCCCACAAGGTTGAGATGATAGTTGTTAAATGGTAAATGTAGCTATGTATTTATTATTTTTGGTTTTAGTAGTTTGCCTATATTAATTTCTATCTCAATCTGGACAACATGCAATGAGTGTATTCTTGCTGCATAATTTTCTCTCCCACCACAATTTGGGATTCATTGTATACTCGTTCATTATTACTAAAAAACAAAATTTTGATGTCGTCCTTCTGATTTATAAGACAAAAGTAGCTCAAGTGTTTTATAAAAAGTAATAATATTTTCAAGTTGTTCAAACTGTAGTATCAAACTACTGTTGTCTCATTCTGGTCCCATCATAACTTATGGCCCCATCATAAATTAAGTGCTTGTCATTTTGTGAGTGTAGTTGTTATGAGCACTAAACCTCCCAATGTGAGAGATAAAAAAACCTAGACAATGTAAAAATTTTCACTATTTTCCAAATCAAAGCTACAAACAAGTCTCAAAAGTCAAAACTTACAAGCACTACTAAGCATACATGCAGAATTCTTGTACAAGAACATAAACAAATAAACTAAATGGTGAAATCAATGATACAATAGACGACCGTTACTTACGAACTTTTTGGCAACTTTTTGGCTAGAGAGCTCGGATTGCAATCACACCTCAAAGTTGAAGGACTATGAGTGAAGAACTCCAGGTAAACCAGAAAAGAATTTAACCATCCGATCATTCATTCATTCAAGTTAATACACTAATTGTGATGTAGAGGAATTTTTTAAAAAGTGTTTGTTTGGGCCTCACACAAAGGAAAATGATCATAACCTGCTTGATAAATACACAATGATGTATTATTTCTTTATAGCTTCAAAAGCATAACCGAAAGGGACAAATTTAGCTTGAGAAAATATTGACACAATAATAATACCACAATGCAATATTTTACAAAAGTACTTATATCCTCACCAAGTTGCAACTGCTGCAGAAGCTGCCTAATGCACATTTTAATGGTTGAATCCAAAAAGAAAGTAGATCCTCAACTATAGCAATTATCTATTTTTTGATGTCCTTGGAAAATCTATTTGAGTTGGTATTCATATGAAATGATATGAGATAGAGCAGATTCAAAGGAGAAAAAACTAAAAATCTATTTATAAGTGATTTACAAGTTTTGAAAAGGATAATAACTTTCTAAGGGGGAAAAACTAAAAATGTAACTAAACTTATACATCCTCAATCAGAGGCTTCAAAACTCAAAAAAGGGAGAAAATTGAGTTTATAGAACTTCTAAGATCATTCCTACTACTGAGTACCAATGCTATATCCTATGGTGCATGGAATATAAGTGATAGTTCGAAGAGTTACTTATAGAATGTTGAATATAGATAATCATGATATAGTAAGTACACTTTCTTCCTTCATCTTCTCTATAAAGAGGTGAAAGAATGTCTAGCACAACACAAGGTGTTATTGCTGTGAAACAGTGCACATTTCCACCATGCTTTGGATATAAAATTGATGTCTCGCATGGTGCAGTCATGACTTTATCAACAGCTAGCTTAGCCAGTCTAACGACAACAAAAATAAATTACAACAAAATTATTTTAAAACATGGATGCAGAATAGCAAGTTTTATAAGCCACTAAATATGATATCATATTATTTAATAATGCTGATAAAAAGATCTCCTGAATGAGATATACAATTATGCAATTTTATGTCCTCAACAATAGTAGCAATTAGCCATAGAAAATTCTATAGAAAAATGATTAATCTCCCTAATACTCTTACTAATAATTCTTCCTAACTAATAGATTTAGAAAATCTTGAATGCTTTTTATATATATATATATATTTACAAGGCATTGAATATCTTTACTTTTTCACTTAATACTTTTTTTTAATTTAATATTAGAAGGACTATTAGGAGTATATGTTAGGAAGATGTATCATTACTCAGTGCTTTTTATATTTACATGCTCTCATACAAAAGTGTAGGACAAGACAAAAATGTGTTACAGCGACAAATCAACAAAAAAAAATCTATTATTCATAACATTGAGAGTGTAATTCAACTGACCTATTGATTTTATGTTTATTGTATTTTTGCTTTTATGGAAGAATTGTTAGTATGAAAAAGAGACAGTTGGACCTGATAAAAGTAATAGAGGGCTCCATCAATTTAGTATGAAAGGTTTTTTATCTATCCTCTTTGATTGATTTGTTCTTCAACAAATTGATTCCAATTAACAATAACCTAGCAATTAAATCAAAATATTTCTAAAGTTTAAACAAACAAGTTTTACAAAATACATCATGAGGTAAAATCAATCAAATCTCTTTCTTTAGTCATCCTTATTTTATTTTATTTTACCGGGTAAATCAGCATAATTGGAAATATTATTGACTTCCTAATGATACAATCTCTGAAATTTACTCCTAATCCAATGAGTTCCCTCATGCAAGACACCATGTATTGTATTTTAGTTTTTTACAATCATTGCCCTACTTCCACAATAGAGGTTAAACTTCAAACAAGAAAAAGTAGGAACCTTATTCAATTAGAAATTAAAAGAGTTACTACCAACCAAATCACAACAATCAAATTCAATCATTCAAGCATAACCAAGGACTCCTAATCCATTTTAAAACTTTTCACTGGTTTATTATCAAATTCTTTTGAAATCAAAACAACATTCAATACTCTGACAAATGAAGAACATTCAAATTCATATAAATTTTTCATAGAAAAAAAAGTACAATAAAAATAAAAACAAAATGGAACCTTAAAGGGGTAGGTCACAGAGGCAGAGGCATAGTTGGAGGGAGAAGGACAGAAATCAAAGTTGCTGGTAAAGAAGAGGAACAGAGAGGCGACAGAAAATAATGAAGTGGTGGACCCGAGTGTAGCAGCGGCGGTGACAGCGTATTGCGGCGTCTACGATTAGAGAACAAGCACCATATAGGGGAGAACGAGCAATCCCGCAGATGGAGAGGATCAGAGAACGACCACGACGCAGGGAGAGGATCAGAGAGCGAGCTACTGTGGAGGGGGAGGAATAAAGAACGAGGACTAAAACCCTAAAGTGGTCCCTGAGATTGGGCGAGTTACCTATAATTGTCCTTGACTTTCAAAATTTCCTAACAGTATCCCTCACATTCAGCTCTGGGACCCATAGTTGTCCTGCGACCCTTTCTGGCGCACAGTCAGCAAACAGAGTAATGATATGGCACCTCCCATGGCATGCTGGAGCCAGCAACGGCTAGCTGACGTGGCAAATCTTAATTTTCTACCCAATGTGGTCCTGGTCCCATTAAAACCCTAAAAACTAAGAATGATTATTATATGTCGTATCTCTTCTTCCCTTCTCCTTCGTCCCATAATTGTGGTTCACCATTGTGATTTAACGGAAATTCCATTGATACTCTGAAGCAATGTTTGGAGGTGAAGGACAAGCCAGTGATTATTCAGCTAAACATAAATGCCTTTTATCTCAATCTACTCATTCCATTAATATAATATAATGCTAAAATACAAGAAAAAAATCTTGGACAAATGATAAATATTCATAAGTGAATTTCAACCCTAATTTTTAAACATGCAATCCAGACCACTGTGCTAGATTGATAATAGGAACAGAAGAATAATTAATACCTGGTTCTTCCTCCTACCAAGTGGGTGATTAAACTTGCAATTGAATCCAAATTTGCAAGTTCCATTTTTAAGATAGAAAGCACAATCTTCAGCATCAGGCCTCAGTGAATATTGCTGCTGAACTCTACCACTACTTCTATCTTTCTTCTTCTCCACTTCTTCATCACCTTCAACTTCAACTTCATCATCACCATTACCATCACCATCAACATCAAAATCTCCACTTACCTTATCAACCTCACTCTCTTTCACATTCTCATTCCAGCCATAACCCTCATCATCATCCCAACCATCATTATCATCACTCCCTTGTGCTTCACCTGTTTTCGGGGCACAACCACCTTCACCACTCAATTTCTCACCACCATATTCTCCACTACCAGCTACAAAGTCCGAATCTTTCTTCTCATTTTCAGCTACCCTTTCATCCTCATCCTTCAAATCCAACTTCTTGTGAAATTCTGCACCAAGTTCATCACGAGTTTCATCCTGCAACCCCAAATTTTCACTGAGATCTGGCTCTGACAGGTTGATTTTATTATGTGGAAAGCACCTTTGCACATGTCAATAGAATCTCCGTTAAATATTAATGGTGAACCACAATTATGGGACGAAGGAGAAGGGAAGAAGAGATACTACATATAATAATAATTCTTAGTTTTTAGGGTTTTAATAGGACCAGGACCACATTGGGTAGAAAATTAAGATTTGCCACGTCAGCTAGCCGTTGCTGGCTCCAGCATGGCATGGGAGGTGCCATATCATTACTCCGTTTGCTGACTGGGCTCCGGAAAGGGTCGCAGGACAACTATGGGTCCTGGAGCTGAATGTGAGGGATACTGTTAGGGAATTTTGAAAGTCAAGGACAATTATGGGTAACTCGCCCAATCTCAGGGACCACTTTGGGGTTTTAGTCAAGGAACGAGCGATGTTGATGGGAAGTAGAGTGAGGGGCAAAAGCCCTAGCAGAGCTCTGGACTCCTCTTTAAAACTCAGATTAAAAGAAACAGGAGGAATGTGTAAAACAAAAAAAATAAGAGCAAATGTTTAATTATTAATTCTTTCAAAAATAAAAAATGGGGTTTATTTTGTAAATATTTTAGTGGTGGTGAATCATACTCCTATATAAAATTAGGAGTAAGAAATCCGTGGCCTAGTATATATAATAATAATTCATTAGACATTAATAAATTATTAAATAAAATTTATAATTTTTTTACATGCAACAAAACTAAAATTTATAATGAATTAGTTTTTGATATTTTTTTTTTTGTCAGAAGACATTGATAGTTTTTGTTTTTGGTATTACATTGGTGTTTTCTGTTAAAAGAAGAGATGACTACTTTTGTCTTAGGCCAAATTCAATAAAATTTTGCGGAAAAAAATTGAACTGATTTTGGGCTTCAGTTTAATTCTCTGTACTCAAAATCTTAAATGATTCCCAAAACAATGACCAGAAAAAAAAGCTCCCCGAAACAATGACCAAAACCGAATGAGACCAAAAAAGCACAGAAAAAAAAACAATAGAAAAACAGCGTACTCCAATCTCTCTTGGAGTCTCGTTCCCTCAGCTTCGTCAACTGCAACTGCTCTCAATGCCAATGGAAGAACAACCTCACTTCAGAGTTCCACTCTCTCTTCCTCTCATCCTCTCTCTCTTCCTTCTTCCAACTTCCTTCTCTTCTACGCACGACCTTCAGATCCTCAATGCCGAACGCAGAGTATGCTCTCCTTCATTCATCTCTCTCTTATTTCGTCAAATGAAAATTCATCGATCTCTTTTTACCCCAATTCTTAATTCTCATTCCAAATTCTCTATTTTTTTATTCTTCTCCTTAAGTAGTTCTTCGTTCCTCCGGTTTCAGCTGAAGATCTGTTGGTGGAACTGAGATGAATTGGTTTGGGGGTTCAAGGGACTGTGTGAAAAATCTGAACTTGCGAGATGGCTATCATAATATATGATAAATTCGTTGCATAGATATTATATATGTATACCTTGTTTTGTGGAAACGTTTCATTTGTCTCTTTTGATGCCACTTTAGTTCGTTAGAGGGCCAATTATAGTTTGGAGGTTCGATTTGGATTTGTTTGTTATCTAAGTTTGGCTATTAACATGTGCTCTCTCTGTGAGTGTGATATTGAGGAATATGATTGTCTGTGAAGTAAGTTTGGAAGATTAGTGTTATTATAGTACTTTGATTATTTCCATATCATTTGTTGAAGCTGATATTTGAGCCTGATGTTAACTTATTTTAGAAAATGCTGTATGTCTTCGACACTTCGATCATGTTTTGTCCGGCGACGTTCACATAGTCTGTTTTAGACATTCTTTGACTGACAGTATTCCCATGATCCTTGCAGATTGATTTGACTTCTCACATCATTAAGGTGTACTTGACATTGAAGGTAACTCCTCTATCCTGTTTCTTGTATAAATTGGGTTCCATATTCTGCTTTGACTGAGTATTCTTTTACGTCGAGTTATGGACTATAGTCGCTGGATCATTTTATTATGTCTAGATGTAATGTGTGACTATGTATGCTGACTTACATTTGATAACAGTTATCAAATCGTGAATTGTATTCTGTTCTAGACTAGAATTTATTCGTGTAATTTTTGAACCTTGAAGGGATTGGCAGATCATTTATTTTCGCACATTTTCTCTTTCAGGTTGAAAATTTGGGAACATCCCCTGCTTCAGAAGTACATCTTGCTTTTTCACCTGCTGAAGCCGAACATCTTGCAATAGTCAAAGCTGCAGCAACTTCTGGGAAACGGAAGAAGAAGACTTACATCCCCCTTGATGTTAAATCTGCAGAGCTACCAGATGGACCTAATGGAACTAAATTCTTCACCGTAACTTTGTTAACTCCACTAAATAAAGGTGAAACTGCAACACTAGAGGTGCTTTACATATTGACACATTCTCTGGAACCTTTCCCTGTAGAAATAACTCAATCAGAGTCACAGCTGGTCTATTTCCGTGATAGTGCTATATTGTTGTCTCCCTATCATGTCAAGGAACAGACAACTTTCATTAAGACACCAAGCACTCGGGTAGAATCATTCACTGTGGTCGATCCCGCTAAACGTGCTGGTACAGAGCTGAAATATGGACCTTATGAAGATCAACCCCCATATTCATATTCTCCTGTTCTGGTCCATTTTGAAAATAACAATCCATTCGCGGTAGTTGAGGAGCTAGAACGTGAAATTGAAATTTCTCACTGGGGAAATGTACAGGTCACAGAGCGATATAGGCTGGTCCATGCAGGTGCTCGACATAAAGGAGCTTTTTCGAGGTATGTTTTCCATCACTTTAGTTCTTTGTAAAGCGCAAGATCTTGTCTTTGTTCTTTGAAGAACAACATAAGTAGTCATGTATCTCAGAATGCTCTCTTCAAAATCTTGGATTAGATGTCATTTTATGTTGAACTTCGATACAAGGAATGCAATTTTTAACCACTTTGAACCCCCCGGCGTGGCGGGGGTTATTAAATAATGGTAGTTATTGCATTAGTAAGGGGTGATATTCAAATGAGTGAATAAAAAGGTATTTTAGTCATTTAAAAATATTAATAATTTCCATGCATTGCCTTGAAAGACTATCATTTAGGAAGGGTGGGAGTAATAATTTTGTTTGCATGCAATCTTTAAGTTTCTTTTATTATGCATGAACTTAAAAAGTGGTTTTCTGTGGATAGGGTTGAATATCAAACTAGACCAGATGCTACTGGTGTATCTTCATTTAAACATCTTCTCGCAAAACTGCCCCCCAGGGTTCACTCTGTGTACTACAGAGATGAAATAGGAAATGTTTCCACTTCAAACTTACGTACAGATTATCGGAAGGTATGGCATATGATTGAGTTTTAAATGAAGCATACCATTTCACTGATGTCATGATTTCCGATCTTATACTTATTTACATGCTTATCATTTGCAGTCAGAACTTGAATTTCAACCTCGGTATCCCCTGTTTGGAGGCTGGAAATCAACCTTTGTCATCGGTTATGGGCTACCATTGCAAGACTTCCTTTTTGAGTCACCAGATGGTAGAAGATACCTCAACTTTACTTTTGGATGTCCACTTACTCAGACAGTGGTTGACAAGTTGATTTTAAAAGTGGGTTTGAGCTTGTTCTTTTGCTTTGCGACTTGTGATTGATATTTTTTACTGAAATCTGTGACCTTTGCTTTGACGGCTTGTGTACACAATAATGGAGGTTTAAATTACCCTTCTTAAACGATTAAATTTCAGGTTGTACTGCCAGAGGGATCCAAAGATCCCACGGCCGTGATTCCTTTCCAAGTGGACCAACATCTAGAGGTAATATTCTCTTTGGATAATCTGCATACGCTGTTACGCTGCATTGCGTTGTTTACAATTACACAGCTGTAGTGACAGCTTCATCCGAGTTTAACTGCCAAAGATAAACTAAAATAAAAAAAATTAAGTGTTTTCAGAGAGATTGCTTAAAACATAGATGGAGCAATGTGTACTGTTATGACAGAATAATTGTGTCAATGGAATTTCTGCATTATCTAAGAAACAATTTACGAAGTTGTCTAATTAATATATTGCTTTTCTTCTTGTTTTAGTTGTGGTGGTTATGAATTTCTGTTTTCACTTGTATTACTATAGCTTAATGAAGCATTTGTTTTCCTGCAGCTGAAACAGTTTTGCTTTTGAATTTTGCAGATCAAATATTCATATCTTGATGTGATCGGAAGGACTGTTGTTGTTCTAGAAAAGAGTAATGTAGTTCCTGAGCATAACGTTCCTTTCCAGGTATTACAGGCGATAAACCTGTCCACGGCAACCACAATCATGATTAAGATTCAAAGATTACATTTGTAGTTCTTTCCCGGGAACAAGCTTGGGACAGAGATTACTTAGGACTTGCTTTTTTCTAACCTTCATAGACTTTGAAAATGAAAACCATGACACTTTCAAAACTTGGCTGTTCGCAGCATAAAGACCAAAGTATAAAATATTTCATTTTATCTTTGGGCTACTGCGTTGAGTCTTAACACATAGTACAACATGCTAGTTGTGTCCTTGCCTACTCTAGTATGCTAGTTGTGTCCTTGCCTACTCTAGTATGCTGTTGGTTTCGTTCTACTTAAATAACGTTGTGCTTTATTCTTTGTCTAACCTTGTCTTCTGTTATTCTTTTCGCAGGTATACTACACTTTCAACCCTATATTCATGCTTGCCGAGCCATTGATGCTGTCGATTGCAATTTTCTTGTTTTTCGTGGCCTCAGTGTCATACCTACACGCCGATCTTTCCATACGAAAATGATGAACATCTCGCTAATTTCAGAAAGGCATGTGTTAAATCTCGCTTCAACAACTTTCTTTCGTTGTCTTCTTTGTAAAAGAAAAGAAAAATCGTATTCAAAACATTTTCTCTTGGCTGAGCTCTCACTTACCAACCATTATTATGTCTTTCTTATTGCAGTGACTGAGGAGATCCAAATTTTTTGGGGAGTATGAGAAGGTCATATACCATTATTGTATGCATTAAGAGAACTAATTGCAACTATAGATTTACTTGTTTGTACGATCTTCCCCTGAAAATTTGATCACATGCCATTCATCCAAAACTAGCATTCAACCTCCCTTTGAGAAAATTATAGGGTATGTTAGTTAGATCTTAAAGGCACTACATAATGGTTAACAAACTTAAAGGATCTTTCTTCTTATGTATTGAGAAACATTTCAAGTTTGAAAATGTGGTTTTGAATGTCTCATATTACATAGATTAAACAAGTTAGTTCTCGCTTACAACAAGGATTTTGATTTATTTATTTATTTTTCTTTACTAATCATTGTTGAGTTGAGATAGAAAACATGTGGTCTTGGTTGGCTAAAATGAACATTTCAAGGCAATTTGTTTAGAATTCTTGCCATGATTTGAAGAAAAATGTATCTTCCCGTAGTTGACATTGAATTATCTTGAAGCTAAAGAAGTTGGTGGATACTTTTTTCATTTTCTATATTATTAGCCTGTGAATTCTAATCTGTATTATAGTTTCCATCAACCTAAGCCTTGTGATTAATTATGAAAATGAAACGTAAAAAGGAAAAAAAAAAAAAATCTATTCAAACCATAAAAATAAAGAAAACTATTAATACTTAATAGTGTTAGAATTTAAGTACTCAGTCTATTCTCTGTAGAAAACATTGATTGGTTAATAACTGATTAAAGAAAGAAGGTAAGAAACAAAAGAAAATAACTTCATTCATAATATGGTCATTGTTTCTTTTCTGCAAATCAAGGGAAACTAATAAAAGAAAAGTACCCTCATTCCTTAATACTTGGCCCCATCTTCACGGCAATTACAATGTAATAGCTTTATTAATGAGGTTGAATTAATTTTAGTAGATAATTAGGTAGTATTTTAGAAATATAAGATAGGGTAGAGTTTATATTCTATTCTAAATAAGTGTAACCATAGAAGTTTAGAATCTTTTCATTCGATCCAACTAATAGAAATTTTTTTTCACCCAATTAAATCTGTTCAATCCATAAAAAAAATTAATAAATTATTTTAAAACAAATGTAGCGTACATGTCTAAACTACTAATTCGGTACTTAGAAGATTCAATTTCTAACAAAAATATCTCTAAAAAATATTATAGACAAAACCACCTCTGAATGATTTAAAAATACGACAAAAAGAATTAATAATTATTATAATTTTTGTAAGTAACAAAATAATTTTTATATTTAGCAAACAATTTATCTATTAGATCTAAATTTTATGTTAATATTTAAATAAATATTTAAAAAGTGCACAAAAGAATTTGGAGTAAAATTTTATCTCAAAATTTTTCTTTTTATTTTTAAAAAAATGTGGTTATTCACAATAATTTTTTTTTTAAATTCACTTAAAAAAAATTACCAAATTTCAAAGATGAAAAGATCTTATTTTTCTAATAATGTTTGCAAAAAATTGCATCAAAATTTAATCTCTAAAATATTTTTAAAAAAATACATTTAATATTTAATTTTTTTTTATCGTATTTTTAAATTTTTCGAAAATTTATATATCATTAACGTCTTTTAAAATTTATTTTGTCAGTAATACAAACTTTTGAATACCATTTTAATAGTTTACTCGTATATTTAAAATCTATCTTACACAACTCCACATACTCTAAAACTCTAAGTAAATAGGATATAGACCATGTAATAATTTATTTATTTATTTATCTATACCTATATATCGTTAATATTTGGTCAAGATACATGATGATGAAAACAAAAGAACTATCAATTACTTCACCATTCACATGGAAAACTTTAAGCATTATTATCAAAGAGTAATTAGATAAACCTATATGAAAAATTAAATATACTACGTACTACTTTTCTAAAGAATCTATTATATTTGTTATCTATCTAATATATTATTAATTTTATAATTAAAATATATCATATGTCATTTTTTATAGTCTTATTATAATTGAAATCAAACCTTTTTTTAAAAATTAAAGATTTCTGATCTCTCTCTCTATATATATATATATATATCATTCATTCATCCATTTTTTTATATATCATTATTAATAATTAATTACAAATTTAACAATTAAAATATGTAATATTACATTCTCTAATTATAACTAAAATTAAATTAAAATTAAAATATAATTATATATATTATCTATTATTTATTATTTATTACTAATTTTACAATCAAAATATATCATATGTCTTTTTCATTGCAATTGAAATCAAAATTTTTTGAGTAAATACTCAACCCGGCCTTGACAATTACCTTGAAAGGACTACGAGGTCCTTAACAAAAAAACAATAGCTAATCCGGCCCCTAAACTTTACTTTTATGGGATTGATTAGCCCATGTGCCAAAAAAAAAAAAAAAAAACAGACACAAGAGCTAATCAGTCCCATAAAAATAAAGCTTAGAGATCGGGTTGGCTATTGCTTTTTGTTAAGGGCCTCATAGTCCTTTTAAGGTAATTGTCAGGGTCGTTTAAGATTTTTCTCAAATTTGTTCTCCAAAATTAAATATTTCTCTCCTCTTTCTCTCTTCCTTTTTCTCTCTCTCTTATTTTTTTACCAATCATAAAGTTGGGTCAGGATATAAAATTGCTTATGGATTTTTTCATTCTCCTACTTCATTGAGGCCCCAAAACATAGAGTATGGAATAACATTTGGGAATTAAAATTACCTCCTAAAATTAAGATTTTTCTATGAAAAAGTCTTCATGAAAAGCTTCTGGTGTTGCAACAAGTTCACAGCCGGTTTGCGTCCACCCCTGCCACTTGTCCAAGATGTATGTTGAAGGATGAATCAATTTCTCATGCTTTGTTCCAATGCCCCTGTTTTCAACAATCTGGAGCCTAAGCTTAATAACTCATGACCTATGGATGAGAAAAGAAGAGACATTTTTTCAATTGGTGGCAACAAGCCTATCCTGAATAGCGGTTCAATTCGACGGTAGACAAAAGACCCTCTTCATAGCAGCGCTGTGTTGGAGCACTTGAAAAGCGAGGAATCGGTGTGTTTTTTAGAAGGTAATAAACACGGCACCTGAGATAGTGAAAGAAGCCAGGAGTTTACTCTTACTTTACTCTTTTTTAAGCTCTTAGTCTTTGGTGATAAATGAGAATACAAATTCTTTTGTACTTCCTTATAAGAACACCTTTATTTTATATTAATAAAATAATATTTATCTTTGAAAAAAAATAACTAAAATATATCATATGACACATTATTAAAATTGAAATAAAATATTTTTTTTAAATTAATAAACTTCCTTCCTACATCACTTTATCTACCTTTATTTCTTTTTCTATTTCTCTCTATCATTCCAAATTTATATATAACTTATAATTTATATTTTATATTACTAATTTGACAAATCAAAATGTATCACGAGATATTTTTATTACAATTAAAATAAAATCTTTCCTTTAAAAATTAATAATCTCTCTCTCCTTTTTCTTTATCATTCTCTCTCTTTTTTCTCTATTTTTTATCTCTTTCTACATTTCTATTTTACCAAAAATAAAATTAATATAATAATATAATTTAAATAAATTCATACAATTATAAAAATACATTAAATTTATAATTAAATATAACTAAAAATATTTTATAATATTATTCACATTTTTATTAATATTATTATTATATACATAATTTTTTAGTTTTTTTATTTAATTTTAAACTTTTACTGTTTATCTTTTTAATTTATATTTTTTACTTGTCTTTCTTCAAATATTTATTACATATAATTTAGAGAGAATACTAATATTGTGATTAATAATTAGAATCAAGATTCAATTATTTCAAAAAAATTTGAGTTAATTTTATAACTATCAAAATAATTTTTTATACTAATATATAATTATATTTTTATATATATAGAAAAAAATATTATTTTTAAATAACAAGTATAAAAATTAATTAATGAGTTCTCTCTTCTCCCTCTTCTTCTTCCTCCTCCTCCTCTTCTCTCTCTCTTTCTTTTTCTATTTCTCTCATTTCTTCACCCTCTCTATCTCTCTTAAGATAATGATTAATTACAAATTTAACAATTAAAATGTGCAATGTGACATTTTTAATTGTAATTAAAATTAAAATATTAAAATTAAAATATATAAATATATATATATATATTACTAATTTAACAATCAGAATATATCACATAACACTCTCTTATTAAAATTGAGATAAAATATTTTTTTCTAAAATTAATAAAATTTCTTCCTCTATCCTCTTATCTATCTCTCTCTCTCCTTTTCTATTTCTCTTTATCCTTCCCAGTCTATATGAGTAAATGGTCAAATTCGTCCTTGAAAGAACATTCATTCTCCAAATTGGTCATCGAACGATTTTTTGAATCAAATTTGTTTTTCAAAGATTTTAAGTTAGTTACATTAGTTCTTCTGTCACTTCTGTTATTAATATTAAATTTTGCTAACATGGCATGTTAAGTAACACTACTACACTGACCACACAGCATATACTTGGTAGTCCTAATTGACTACTAACATGATAGGTTTATGTAATTAGATCAAATTAACCCCAAATTGAGGGAGACTTTGAAGCATTGAAATCTTTCGATTTAGAGTTGATTTGATATAATTTTATAAGCTTATCATGTTATTAACCAATTAGAACTGTCAAGTGTGTACTGTGGTGTCACTTAATGTACCATATTAGTAAACTTTGACACCATGATTAATAGAAGTGATAGAAGGACTAATAATGAGACCAATTTAAAATCATTGAAGGACAAATTTGATTTAAAAAAAATATTTTGAGAATCAATTTGAAAAATGAGTGATCTTTTAAGGACAAAATTGACCATTTACTTCATTTTATATATAATTTATATTTTATATTTTATATTACTAATTTGACAAACCAAAATGTGTGAGAAGATATTCTTTCGTTACAATTAAAATAAAATATTTTTTTTTAAATTAACAAACTCTCTCTCTCATTTTTTTTATCTCTCTTTTTTCTCTCTCATTCTCTATCTCTTTCAATATATCTGTTTTACCAAAAATAAAATTAATAAAATAATATAATTCAAATAAATTCATAAAATTATAAGAAAATATTATATTTAATATTAAATATAATTAAAAATATTTCATAATATTATTCATGTAAAAAATATATTATTATATACATATTTTTTTAATTTTTTATTTATTTTTAAATTTTTATTGTTTATCTTTTTAATTTATATTTTTATTTCTCTTCTTTCAAATATTTATTACATATAATTTAGAGAGAATATTAATGTTGTAATCAATAATTATAATCAAGATTCAATTATTTAAAAAAAATTTAAATTAATTTTATAATTATCAATATAATTTTTTTATACTAATATCTAACTATATATATATATATAGAGAGAGGATATTATTCTTAAATAACAAGTATAAAAATTAATTATTTTTATTTGTATAATAGATTTAATATCTAATCAAATATAAAAGTATAAACATTAAATTCTTTTTTAGATAATAAATGTTAAAATTAAATTTTAATAAACAATTAAACTCTTTCACATGAAAATCATAATTAAAAAATTTATTATTTAATTTTTTTCATCTACAAGGATTTTGGTTTTCTTAGTCGATAGAGATTTTTATCCTCTAAACCTTTTAATAAAAGTAATTCGATTCTATAAATTTTTTTTGCCATAATCTATAATATAAGGATAAATCTGATATAATTTTAAATTTTCGTAATATTATTACAGATAAAAATACTAGTTAAATATATACCTAAACAGATTCTTAAAAAAAAATTATTATATCAGGCCTGCTACACATACAAGCCTTTTTGGCTTACAAGCTATACAAGTTGCTCCAAGTCCAAGAAAAAAAATACACGCACCACTCTTTTAGAATCAAGCGTCCAATGCACGCGCCTTAATCACCCTTCCACAACACGTTCACTCTTCCTCTTCTTCCTCAATCAAAACGCAAACCGTCGATATTCAAGGACATTCGAAACAAACTACGATTCTGCAGAAACGTTTCAATTCCTCGCGAAGAGTAGAAGAAATCAAGAAGAAAATATACAAATCTCTATCAAAAATCACCAGAAAAAATGAAGAAACATTATTTAAGGTAATGTTTTACTGTTTACTGTTCTTCTAGGTTTTTCTTCTAGATTGTCTCTGCCATGTGCCTCATCCTTAACCAGCAAAACATTAAAAGATTTGGGTGTATTTCTGCAATCGTTTGGGTGTATTTCTGAAATTCTATTATCTTCAAAACGATTTCAAAGCTTGATTTCAGAAATCATGAAAATCGAAAAAAATGAAGTAAAGAGAGAACGCACGAAGGAGATCCAACAAATTTGGCAAGAAACTCAAAAAAAGAAACGAAATCTTTTGAAAAATGGAAGTTATATATTTGCGCGTGAATTGATTTAAAAGTCTGTTAAAGAGGCACGTAACATAAGCAGCGCGTTTAGTGGGTTTCGTTCTCTTCACACTTGTAAAGCTTGTAAACACAAAACACTTGTATGCAGAGATTTTCTATTATTATATTAAAGTCTCTGAACTTTATAAAAGTAAGATATATAAATTTTTATTTTAATAAAATTTATTATTTTATTTGGACAAATAAATTTTTAAAAGTGTGAGAGAAGGATTTATATACCTTATTTTTAAAAACTTTAACGTAACAAAATTTTTTTAAAAATAAAAATATCTGATACAAAATTTTTTAAAAACTTATTTAAGTATATCTTCTAAAGTCTAATCTTCTAAACATATGCCGGAAAGTGGAGTATTACATTATAGAAAGAGAATATCAATAATGCAAATAAGTTTGACATTGTTAGAAGAATAAAATAAATAAAAAAAAAAGAAAAGAAAAGAAAGATTGACATATGTTTGTGATATGGAGTTCACGTCACAACAAAAACATGCAGAAGTAGTTATCGTTGAAGCGGGAAAATAGGAACACAAAACCAAACACCAACGTTGATCGTTGTTCGTTGTCATCATCACTGCCATCTCAATTCCGATTCTCTGTTATCCTTCCTTCATTGGCGGTTTCAGAGGATCAACCACCAACACCTTCTTCTTCTGCTGCTCCACCGCGTTTCAACGCTTCTTCCATGCCCCTTCAAAAAAGTTTCTTCCTTTCTTTTTCTTTGGGGTTCAGCGACAATAAAGATGGCTTTTTGACGATCATTGTTGAAGACGAAGCGCCAATCAATGTTGTGAATGTAAATAACGAATAACAATAATAATGGGTGTTCCTTCTCAGAGTAGTAGTGGGGAAAAAATGGAGGGTTTTCTCTATCTTCTTCGCCATAACAGGTTTGGTCAACATAGCTCGCGTAAGAGGTACTTCATCATCAAAGACAATGTCCTTAGAAGCTTCAAAACCAAACCTGTTTCTCAAATGGAGGTGCATTTTTAATTATATCATCCTTATTCCTTTTCTTTTTTCCGTTTAATTTGGAATGTTTAATTAGTAGGATTTAATGATGCTTCATTACAGGTGTTGTATTTTGCTGATGATTTTTAATTTTATACTCAATTTCTAATAATTGCTGATCTTTTAGAAATAATGATTGTTATTTATTATTATTATTATCATTGTTATGTGTTTTGACACTTTGAATCTGAAACATTGAAAAAATGTCACTTGTAGTCTTTGGTATTCTGCTTTGTTCTTCACATTGGAAAAAAAACTATTCCTTCAATTAATTACTATTGGTTTAATTTCACAATTAATTTAAATAATACGTTTCGTTGCTCTAATTAGATGACAACAACAATAGAATTTTCAGAAGGGTTAGTTTAGTTTTCACATAATTTAAGACAATAACCAATTACTTTTATAATTATTATACATTATAACTAATTCATAGTTGTAAATTAATGAACAAGCTGCTGTATATTTTCAGGAGCCAATTAGAAGTGCAATAATAGATTCCTCCATCCGTGTTACTGACAATGGAAGGGAAAATATTAACAAAAAGGTAAGAATATTAATTAAGATTAAAAAAAAAAACAAAAAATTATTTGAATATATTTCCTATTAAATTTTCAGTGCTTTGAACAAATCAAGTGGTCGTATTGATATCTGTTTTCTGTAGGTGTTATTCACTTTCACTGCATATCATACTTCAAATCAAAGGGATAAGCTTAAGGTAAATGCATATATGACAGTTTATTTTCATTATATATTGGGTTGATGCATGGTGGTTGTTTAAATTTCAATTTTTTTATAGTTGGGAGCAACTAGTCCAGAAGAAGCTGCAAAATGGATAAAATCATTGCAAGAAGCTGCATTGAAGGTTCCACTCTGCACCTTAATTAAATGAGTTAGAATGCTTGTTTGTCTCATCATAATTAAGAAGCTTAAGTTTCTTTCATAATATATTTCAGGATTGCCCAAGTCCAACAAGGAAATATGTGACTTCCCACCGGAGAAGAAGACGTTCATCTTTGAGGTGCATTAATGACATAAATTTTATTTTAATATTATGAGCTTTTGTTTTTATTATTATTTTGTACTAGTCATTGCATATATACAAGCTATGTCTGCTTGATGTCTCAAAATTGTTGTTTAAAGCAGAAATGGAGGCACAAAATCAATAGATTGGAAACACTCTGAATTGGATTTAAATGGATACATATACTCAGAAGCAATGACATCTGATGTTATTGCACCTTCAACATGGAAGATATTTGGTTGCCAAAATGGTAAAAGATTTATTATTAGCTCATTGTCCAATACAAATTAAATAGTGACTTGGTTCTTATTTCACATAGTTCAATGCCTGTTTTGCAGGACTAAGGATGTTCAAAGAAGCAAAAGAATGGGATGCTCTTGGAAGGGTAAGTCTAATAACATTTTGGTTCTTTTTTTTTTCTTTTTTTGAAAAGTGAACATTCTGTTTCTGCATTCAACAGTGGGGTGATAGTCAAGCAATAATGGCAGTTGGTGTGGTTGATGGAACTTCAGAGGACATTTTTAACACCCTTATGTGTCTTGATCCTTCAAGATCAGAGTAAGTCTCGAAGGACTAATCAGCCGTCTTTTTTCGAATGTATTGAGGAACAAATTCCATCTAATTTGTTCTTGGAGTTTCCATATATTCATATTCCAAAGCTAAATTAGCAAGTGTGTTGTTGCAGATGGGACTTTTGTGTTAATAGAGGAAGTGTGGTTGAACACTTTGATGGTCACACAGATCTTATTCACCTTGAACTTTACAATGATTGGCTGCCATGGTAGATATTGGTACCTTGTATACAAGTTACAATTCAGACATAAAGAATATCAACCATGTTGCTAATATTAAGATGTATATTCTTCCTTTGAAGGGGAATGAAAAAAAGAGATTTTCTGTTACAAAGATATTGGAGAAGAGAGGATGATGGCACATATGGTACTTTTCTGTGTTTTTTGAGAAGCAAAGTGCATACACAGTTATGTTGTTAGTTATAATTTGTGTTCTGTTTGGTTGTTTTTCTTAACAGTGATACTATATCAGTCTGTGTATCATAAGAAGTGTCCACCACAGAGAGGCTATGTCCGAGCTTGCCTTAAAAGTAACGTACGCTTTAAATCTCGATATCATTGTTTAACATTTCACTGATTCCATAACAAGAAACTCAATGGAATGTTACTCCACAAGAAATTTTTGACAGAAATGAGAAAACAAATATGTAGGTTGGATGAAAGTTCAAGTAGGATTTTCCTGAAATGATGTTTTCTATGTTTCTTCTTCTAAATCTACATGTTATCCATGTATTGATCACATAGAAACAAGAGAGAATAGAGGGAGTATAAACAAGGATGCTTATTTTACTTTCTGTAACAATTGTGTAAATGGTTGGGCAGGTGGAGGATATGTAGTTACTCCTGTTAACAATGGAACACAATCAGTTGTGAAACACATGCTTGCTGTTGATTGGAAGTATTGGAAACTGTATTTGCGCCCTGCGAATGCAAGGGCCATAACTGTTCGCATGCTTGAGAGAGTTGCTGGTATGTTAGACTATGTTTGTTCGGTAAGTATCTCAAGACAGTAAATACAGAAACACCGAGACCATACAAGACTGAAAGTTTCTGTATTCATATCCTGAGATAGTTGCCAATTGAGGCTTTTAGATTGTAGAGTTTGCAGCTTGTTATGGATGAAATGTAGCAAGTCCTTAAATTGATTTTGACCCTTTTGCAGCACTAAGAGAACTGTTTAAAACAAAAGGAGGAAGTTTCCACACTGAATCAATTGCAGGGACAAAAGATATTGTTGGGTTGCCACCACTTGATGAGGACCAAAAGGATGAAGTTGAAGAAAAGAACAGCAGCAAGAATATTGAGGAAGGTTCTGTTGTGGAAGATGAGGTTCAGAAAGTTGCTGCTTCTAGTCAAACAGGCTTAATGGGATTCAATGATTCTAAAGATGAGTTCTTTGATGTTCCAGATTATACATCAGATTATTATGACACACCAAATGATTGGAACTCTGAATTGGAGTCAGAAAAAATGGTACATTACCATTTAGAATATGATTAATGATAACTTCAGATTGAATATGATTAGTTAAGATAACTAGGTCCTCATATAATTATGAATTCCTAATGATGCTAATGGAATGTGCAGCCTTTGACTCACACCAAAGCAAGCCCTTCTTCATTGGTCAAAAAATTACAAGACCTTGCAAGTTAGTGTTCATGTGTGCATCATATTATTCATTTGTTTAAAATATGAAAATAGATGTGATATTGTGAGAGAAATTAAATGTGGCAGTTCCAAAGAAGGGGTTGGAGTTTGATGTAGGCAAGGAGGGAAGTGGAAGATGCTATTATGGAACCACACTCCAAAAAGATCCAAAGTGTGCATTACCATGCTCCTGGGCTGCTTCTGATCCATCTTTGTTCTTGATTCGAGGCGAAACTTACTTAACAGATAATCAAAAGGTATTATTTTCCCAAAGTTATAAAACACTATAGCACTTTGGAAAAGTTTAATGGTCTATATTAGTATATTCAATGAAATTTTTGCTCATTTTTCCAACTATACATACTTTTTACCTTTTTTTACTGCAACAACAAAAAATTTTTGTTTTGCAGGTCAAGGCAAAAAGAACCTTAATGGAACTGGTTGGTGCAGATTGGCTTCGATCCAATCAGCGCGAAGATAATCTAAGTAGTCGTCTAGACTCCATAGTTCAGGTCTGTTCTCCTTTCTTCGCGTGTTGCTCATGTATGGTTTTCTTAGGTCCCATTTGGTAACTGTCTTGAGACAATTACACTGCTAAAAAATCTTAACCATAAGTCCTTTTGGATTCATTCAGGAATATGCGGCAAAAGGTGGTCCAGAATTCTTTTTTGTGATTAACATTCAGGTGAGTTTGACCACTCTAGATAGATTATCATATCCAAATAATTAATTATGATTAGCAAGCATTGATTTGTTTACCTGATATTGATTGAATTGTGATGGATCAGATGCCAGGAAACCCCATGTACTCCATGGCACTGTATTACATGATGAAAACTCCCTTGGAAGACTATCCCTTACTGCAGAGCTTTGTTGATGGAGATGATACTTACAGGAACTCAAGATTTAAGCTCATACCATATATTTCTAAGGTTAATCTTCATCTCTTATAAAACTACCGCACATCATACAACATCCTATTCAATATACAATGTGATCTTTGTTTTCTATCAGGGATCATGGATTGTAAAACAAAGTGTTGGAAGGAAAGCATGTTTGGTTGGCCAAGCTCTAGAAATCCGTTACATTCGAGGGAAGAACTACCTTGAGGTAACAATAACATTACTAGTCATTACTTTATATATAGTTTTAAAGAATCTAACTTGTATGTATATATATATCAGCTTGATATTGATGTTGGATCTTCAACGGTTGCAAGGGGGGTTGCTAGCCTAGTTCTTGGATACCTTAACAACTTGGTCATAGAAATGGCATTTTTGATACAGGTAAAGTTATATATCAATGTGATCAATGCTTATAGTTTTAAGGTGAAAACTCGCACTTGTCTTAATGTAAAGTTGATATTTGAGAACCGTTTGATGATTTGACAAGTTTGACTAAATTAACTTCAAACGGTTTTCAACTATCAACTTCACGTGAAGACAATTGCATACGAGTCTATACCTAGTTTTAAATTGCGGCCGCAATATTGCTGTGTCATGGTGACAATTGTGAGTGGGCAGGGCAACACACAAGATGAGCTCCCAGAAATCCTGCTTGGAACATGCAGAGTCAATCATATGGATGCATCAAAAGCATTTGTATTGATATAATTAAGTTGAGGATCAAGAGCTTGCTTCATATGTTGTCCATTTATTCAAATATCTGATACTTGTATTGATATATGTATTTATATCTGTGTTGCACAAACACTTATTCTTTGATTGATTCCATGAATTAGTGTAAAGTGTGAAGCAAGAATAACAGAAGAAAGGAAAAAGGGTAATAAAGTATGAGCCAATGAATAAGAGAATATGATGACTGTGGTGATGTTTTGTTTTGTGACTTTTATTTGTTTTTATTTAATTTATTTGTCTAATTATTTTTTTTCTACACGACTGAGTATCACAGAGAGATGAATTTGTCCAAAAATTAATGCTACTTAATTGAAGGACCATTTTAAAAATTTCATATATTGATAGGAATGTTTTTTACAATAAAAAAAAATTGGAGACGATTTTATTTTTAACATAAATCTTAAAAATTAAAATAATATTTTATTCTTATTTATTTCTTGATAATTATTGTTCACCTTTCACAATTTCATGTTTTATCTCTCACAATTACTACTTATACTAACTCATGACATGACACAATTGGTTAGGGTTAGTAAACTATAAATTCAATTGTACTGATGCTTCGCGTTTCACAAGTGTGGTTCATAAGTCATAACAATCAAAATTAGCATATAACTTCAAAGAGGTAATGTAACAATTTTTTTCTTTATCTTTTTTCAATCTATCATAATGGAATTAGGAGTGGCAACAGCAATTCTATTCACATATATCTAATCTAATCGAGTAGGATTGTCAACTCGAATGAGTTAATCTGTAGATTGAGACTTAGTCCTACTCAATCGATTTGCATCCACTATATATATAATGTATCAGGAGTAAATATCGAATCAAAAACTTTTCATTCGTATAAAAAGATTGTAACCACTAAATTAAGATCTTAATTAAAAATTTAATATTTTTACTTATATAAAACCTAAATCTGTTTAGTGATATATAAATACTAAATTATAACCCTAAGATTTTATTAAATTATTTAATATTGTATTTTTTTTAATAATATGCGGATAATGTCGGATACTTACAAATTGAGGGCTAGTGGAATTAAGATTGGCATGTTATAAATCTGATAGGGTTGAATTTTAATGAAAAAACTAATCTACAAATAGAATTAAGGTTAGGTCTAAATCCTTTTCTATCTTATCCATTATCATCTATAAATAAAATTATTATATGAGAATATCATGGTTAAAAATCCTACTAAAAAATTGAATCTTGTTCTCAAAATTATTTCGCAATTTAAATAAAAAAATTAGAGTAATATTCTTTGTAATTACAACATAACATTTTAGGCTTTTTTTTTTTTTAAGGCAATGGTAAGAAAAAAACAAGTAAGGTTAAACTAGATTTTGTCGTTAAAATATCATATTAGTATTTTAGTTATTTAGCCTATGGCGCGATAAAAGTATATTTAGATACCTAAATCTAACATGTTCAAAAGGTTGGCATGGTTTGAAACCTATTAACAAGTCTATTAATCAATAAAAAGTTTTAATTGGATTAAAATTTTCAATGAATCTAAGATCTAAAAAGATAGAAACAAAAATTTTTTATACATTTTGTTCGGTAGGTCGATTACCGGACGGTTCGGGTTGTGATCCGGGATGATGGTAGGGACTCGTCAAGTCGTGGACTGCCGGTCAACGATACGCGAGGTCCCGAGTACTTCGTGTGGAAAAAAGGGGGGGTGCCACCTACAAAGACACTCCGACGCTCTTGTCAGTAAATGTGCAGGCGGAAAGGGTAGTGTGATATGTGACGTACCTCAGGGGAAGAGCAGGTCTTCCCCTTATATACCTGTCAGAGGTGGGCCCGATGAGAACAGGCCCATGTTTCTAGGGACGTTGTCCCACAGCTGCACATGAGCTGTCTTGGACGCGTGTCCGGGTCGGTTGCGGGGCGTATATCCGGACCGGGTGGCGTTCGGGTCGGGCCGACCCGCATGGATTCTGGGCCCGGCCGTAACAGTGCCCCCGACGCACCAGTGATGGTCGTGAGGGACATTGGTGGCGCGTGATTTCTTCGTTCGTGTGTTGTCGTCGGGTCGGCTGACCGTGGGAGGGACGTGCCCCCTGCGCGCGTGTCTCTTGGTTGCTGAGGCGACCGTTTTGTCGCTTCGTTCTTCGCGCTGAGCATTAAATGCTCATAATGGGTTACGAAAAACCCCGCGCGCAAAGACCATTTTACCCCGGGCCTTTTCGCGCTTTATGCAGTGGTTTTTAAACAGTTTCTTATTTCCTTTGCTCCCACTTTCGCTATTCCCATTTTCTTCTCTCCCTGATATCCAAACCTTCTTGTTCGAGCGTCTATGTGCCTCTTCCTTCACTTTCAAGTTCCTGCAATCAACTCAGGTAATTCTAGAATCCTTCTCTTTTCTGTTTCGTTCTCGCATGCTTGTTGTATGTATTTGCTTTGCCATTTTTGCTGTTATGTGGCCTTTCGATGCTAGTTAGACGTGTTAGGGGAGGGGTACCATTCTTGGGTAGGTTTCTAGGTGATTTGTGCGATTGGTATAGTTCTTAGCCGTATTTGGTCATGATTGAGTGGAAAGGGTATAGTTTCTGGGTTTTTCCCGGACTCCCGACCTCGTAGACTAACGGAATGGTACCCCGCTGTAGGTATGCCACGTGTCGTCTCCCGGGCTTCCCCTTCCGCAGCAAGCTATGATCCGTACGCTTGGGTAACCTCAGATGTAAAGGACTCGCCAAACTAGATGGACCTGGCGGAGTTGACGGAGTTCCGGCAAGCCGGGTACTTATGCGGGGGAACAGACGAAGAGGTCAATTATGAGACCTCCGTGCCTGCCCCCCATGAGCGGCTGTACGAGATCAATCTTCACTCTCCCCGGATCGCCGACTGGATTTGGTTTTACAAAGCCATGTTCACCCAGGTCAGGGTTCGCCTTCCGTTTTCCGAGTTCCAGATGTCGCTCTTGAATCGGATATCCGTGTCGCCGTCACAGCTCCATCCGAACAGCTGGGCTTCTATCCGCTGTTTCGAGATGGTTTGCGAGTATCTCGAGCTGCCGGTGTCGGTGGATGTCTTCCTTTTCTTCTTCAACCTTACCAACCCTTCCAAATAAGGGAAAGCGAGGAAAGGGTTCCTCTCTTTCCAGTCTGCCCAGGGTAGGAGAATATTTGGTCTGTTCGAGGACTCCTACCATGGGTTTAAAGATAAATTCTTCAAAGTCTGCCCCGTTAAAAGTCGCCATCCCTTTTGGTTGTCTTTAGAGGGGGAACGCCTCATCCCCACTTATTGGAGTTTTGGGGCGGGGTCGAATCCTTTTATTAAGGTGACGTATAAGAGGATGTCCTCGGTAGATAAGAAAATAGCCGATGTGCTATTTGCTCTTTTTGAAAAGAACCTCGTGAATCCCCATCTCCTCATGGGTGAACGGGAGGCCGCCAGGAGCTATATCCGTGAGTCGTCTTGTTTTGTATTTTTTGTGTTGTTTATTACTGTTTGCTTTACGTGATCTAACGACTGATGTGTTTGTTTGTTTGCTGCAGTGGAGATGTCTGCTATAGTGACGGGTCTTGAGAACCTGATGAAGACCTTCTTCGAGGAAAGCGATGAAGAGAAGGCCAAGGAGAAAGACACCGGGAACTCGGGTGGCCCTTCTGGGGATAAAGAGGACCAGACTGTGCCCCCTCCCTAGGATACCGACATGTCGGGCAAGAACCCAGAAGGGGCGCAGGCTTCTCCCCCTCCTGAGGTCATCGTTGGCGGGCACTCGTCCTCTGCCCATCAGGAAGATGACGATGTGGAACTTATCCACACCCCTAAGAGGCGGAGGGCGTCTGCGAGCCCGGAGGGGACTCTCACCATCATGGAGAGAAATTTCGATGCCACAACCTTTATCGACTCGCAGCTGATCCCTGGGACGGAGGAGCATTTCCATGGAACCGACCTGGCCGGGCAGGCGAGATGGATGTACCGGACTTTGCTCCGGGGGGCCGTGATAGCTCGAAAGGCTGAGTTCGAGTTGTCGGGAATGCAGGCCCTCCGGAGGAAGCTCGAGTCCTCTGCCAAGGCAAACAATGACTTCAAGATGCAGGTTGAGCTGTTTCAGAGCCAGTTGTCTGAGATGGGGGAGAGGCTCAAGGCATCCGAGGAAAAGACGACATCCGCCGAGGAAAATTTGAAGGCTTCCGACGAGACAGTGGCCCGTTTAGCTGAGCGGGAGATGACCTTGGAGAGCCAGCTGAACGCCGCTCAGGGTCGGGTAGCGGTCTTGGAGAAGGAGCGTGACCAAGCCGTGTCGTCGGCTAAAGCCGCTAAAGTCGAGGTCGAGGAGCTCCGGAAGAAGCTGAAGGTGACCAAAGAGCAAGGGAAGAGCGCGATTTCTATGACTGAAGATGCTCTGAAAGCCTAAGTGAAGATCGTGGCTCCCGACTTCAACACATCGGCTATTGGGGTCTTCAAAATGATCCAAGACGGCAAGATTGTCGACATGCCTAGGAAGTGACTTCTTATGACTTGAACATTTTGATGTAGATTTGTTGAACATTTGTTTCGTGTTTTGTAATTTGATACTTCGTAACATTTATGTTAGGTTGGTCGTTTGGCCGGGTGGCCGTTACTATCTTTCGCCTTGCTCGTCGTATTATTTTTGTTACCGCCTTTTCGGGGTGGGCTCATTGCTTGTGCCCGTTTTGTCGTTTTTACGTTGGTAACGATTTGGACCGAATTGGTCATGTTGTCGCCGTGTTAATTATGGCTATGGTCCATCTGGCTCCCGGGGTGATCAGTCCCAGGCTGCCGTTTTAGGACGCAATCGTGTGAAACGCGTATTGGGAAGCAACAGATAAGTAGGAGAATATTTTGACAAGTGGGAATTAATCGTCAGCTAGGCAAGCTTGTTAATATGGCAAGTATTCGATAAGAGTAAATAGCTAAAAATTGACTAAAAATTAACATGTGAACAGAGCAAGCATACATGAGTCCGTTAGGCCTCCTGGTCGGCTTGTCCGAGTCAGGAGTAGAACCTTCTCAAGTTACCTGCGTTCCATGTTCTAGGGATTTCTTTGCCGTCAAGTCTCTCGAGCTTGTAGGCACCCTTACCAAGCACTTCTCTAATTCTGTAGGGACCTTCCCAATTTGCCGCCAGCTTTCCTTCTCCAGGGGTCGGCAGACCGACGTTGTTGCGTCGCAGAACGAGGTCTCTTTCTCCAAAATCCCTCCTGAGGACTTTGGCGTTGTAGCGCAGGGCTATTCTTTGTTTCAACGCTGTTTCTGACAAATGGGTCATCTCCCTCGTCTCCTCCACCAGGTCCTTTTCTACCGCTTCGTCCACACCTGCGAGCAGTAGCCGCGGGCTCGGTTTGCCGATTTCGACGGGTATCACGGCGTCGACCCCGTATGTTAGGCGAAAAGGGGTTTCTCCCGTAGCGCTTTGCTCGGTTGTTCGGTAGGACCACAGGACCGAAGCGAGCTCGTCGGCCCAAGCGCCTTTCTTATTGTCTAGGCGTTTCTTGAGGCCAAGTAAGATGACCTTGTTCGCGGACTCTACTTGTCCGTTTGTCTGGGGGTGTTCAACTGAGGAAAACTTTTGCTTTACCCCTAGGCCGGTGAGGAACTCCGTGAACTTCTTGTCAGTGAATTGCATTTCATTATCCGAGATGACGACCTCCGGGATGCCGAACCGGGTTATCACCTGTCTCCACATGAACTTCCTGCAATTAGAGGAAGATATGCTGGCCAGTGGCTCAGCCTCTATCCATTTGGTGTAGTAGTCGATGGCCACTATGAGATATTTGACCTGTCCTGGGCCAACCGGGAAAGGTCCTAGAAGGTCGACTCCCCATTGAGCGAAAGGTTGTGTAGTCGTCAGAAGGCTCAGCTCGGAGGCCGGCGCCTTGTGGAAATTGGCGTTTTGTTGACACTTTACGCACTTTCTAACGAATTCCCTGGAGTCCTTCATCATTGATGGCCAGTAGTATCCAGCTCGGATGAGCTTCCTCGCTAGGGCTTTGCCCCCGATGTGGTGGCCGCAACATCCCTCGTGGACTTCTCTAAGTACATAGTTGGTCTGGTCGGGGTGCAAGCACTTCAATAGGGGCTGGCTGAGCCCCTTTCTGAACAGTTGCCCTTGTATGATTGCATATCTGGCCGCCTCCCTTCTCAATGTTTTGGCCGCTTTCTCATCGTCAGGCAACTTGCCGAGTTCCAGGAAGTTTGTGATGGGATCCAACCACGAGGGGCTTGACTCCGTCAAATGGAGGGCGACCGTTGGCTCGTTCACCATGCCTTGGATGAGAGACCGGTTACCCGCTCCTGGCTTCGTGCTCGCTAGTTTAGACAGGAGGTCCGCCCGTGTGTTCCTTTCTCTTGGGACATGTTGGATCGTGACCTCTTGGAACTGACTTGTCATTTCTTTAACCTTTTCCAAGTATTTTTGCAGGAGGGGGTCCCGGGCTTGGTAGCTTCCGTTTACTTGTGAGGTGACGACCTGTGAGTCACTGCATACTTCGACCTTCGTTGCCCCGACTTCCCGCGCTAGTATTAGTCCGCTTAAGAGAGCTTCATATTTCGCTTGATTGTTCGACACAGGGAACTCGAACTTGGTCGATTGCTTGTAGATGACTCCTGCCGGGCTTTCTAAGATGACCCCGGCTCCCCCGGACGTTTGGTTGGAGGCCCCATCCACGTGGAGCCTCCACCGTGTGCCCGTTTCTTCGGGGGGATCACCCGTTACCTCAACCAAAAAGTCTGGCATTGCCTGGGCCTTGATTGTGTGCTGGGGCTCATACTGCAAGTCATATTGGGAGAGCTCGATGGCCCAGGTCATCATCCTACCAGCCAAATCAGGTTTCTGGAGTACTTGGCGAATTGCCTGATCCGTCCTCACGACTATACGGTGGCCCTGGAAGTATTGCCTTAACCTTCGGGAGGAAGTTAGGAGTGTCAACGCCAGTTTTTCCAGTTTGCTGTACCTCAGCTCGGCTCCTTGTAGAGCTCTGCTCACGAAGTAGACCGGCTGCTGAGCTTTCCCTTCTTCTCTTACAAGCACTGCTGCAAGCGCTTCCTCTGTTATTGCCAGGTAGAGGTAGAGTGATTCTCCGGCCTTGGGCTTCCCGAGCACCGAAGGTGCTGCTAGGATCTCCTTGAAGCGGTTGAATACCTCCTCGCATGCTGGGGTCCATTCGAATGCTATTCCCTTTTTCATTAGATTGAAGAAGGGTAGGGCTTTTGCTGCCGATGCACCGAGGAAACGGGATAAAGCCGTCAGTCTCCCCGCCAATCGTTGGACATCTTTGATACAACCCGGGCTCTTCATCTGGAGAATCACTTGGCACTTCTCGGGGTTGGCTTCTACTCCTCTTTGGGTGATCATGAATCCCAGGAACTTTCCGGCCTCCATGGCAAAGGCGCACTTGAGTGGGTTAAGCCTCATGCCGTGTTGCCGGAGGTATGCAACTACGCCCCCGAGGTTGTTCAGGAGATCGTCGGGTCGTGTGGTTTTTGCGAGGATGTCGTCCACGTAGACTTCCACTGTCTTGCCTATAAGCTCACTGAATATCTTGTTCATCAATCTCTGGTACGTGGCGCCAGCATTTTTCAGACCAAATGGCATTACTTTGTAGCAATAGGTCCCTCCTGGCGTTATGAACGCCGTTTTTTTCTCGTTGGGTCGGTGCATCGGTATCTGGTTGTACCCAGAGTAGGCGTCCATGAAGCTCAGATACCGGTACCCCGCCGCTGCGTCGACGAGTGCGTCAATGTTGGGCAGGGGATAGTAGTCCTTAGGACATGCCTTATTGAGGTCAGAGTAGTCCACACACATTCTCCACCTCCCATTGTGTTTTTTCACCAAAACTATGTTCGACAGCCAGGTCGAGTAGTCCAGTTCCCGGATGAACCCTGCTTCAAGGAGGCTGGCCGCCTGCCTGGCCACCTCCTCTGCCCTTTCCTGTGACATCTTTCTCTTCCTCTGGCCACTGGCTTGGCTTCTGGTTTGACGGCCAGATGGTGTGACATGAGCTGGGGATCTATCCCTGGCATGTCGGCTGGCGTCCAAGCGAAGAGGTCGGCATTGGCTCTGATCATCTCCATCAAAGGCTCCTTTAATTCATGGGGAAGGTTTCTGTTTATGAACGTGAACTTCTCGTCCCCATCACCGACCCTAAATTTTTCCAAATCCCCTTCCGGCTCAGGTCTGGGCTTGTCATCTATCCTGGCGTCCAGGTCGGCGAGGAAGACCCCAGATGCCTCTTTGGATTTTTTCCTAAGAGAGAGACTGGCGTGGTCGCAAGCGACTGCCGTTTCCAAATCCCTTCTGATGGATCCCACGGATCCGTCATCCGTGACAAACTTCATTACGAGCAGCTTCGTGCTAATCGCTGCCCCAAGATCATTGATGGTTTTTCTCCCCAAGATGATATTGTAAGCAGTGGAATCTCGTAAGACAACAAAATCAGCCATTACCGTCCTCCGCCTCTGTCCTTGTCCTAGGGAGGTCGGTAGGGAGATGATCCCATCTGGCTTGATGAAGTGATCACCCAACCCTACCACACCGTGCTGGTGGGTAGCCAGGTCGGTATCACGAAGTCCCAAGGCGTCGAAGACGTTGCGAAACATGATGTTCGAGTCTGCCCCCGTGTCCACTAGGATCCGTTTGACGAGTCCGGTTCCGACTCTGGCCGTAATAACCATGGGAGGACTTTCCGGTACCTCGTCGAACCATTGGTCCTCAGGGCCGAAAGAGATGGATGGGTGTCCCCGGGAACTCCTAGCAGATGAGGAGGAGAGCGCCAGGACCTTGCCGTCTTTCTTCTGTGCTGATTTCGACCTCGGGGCGGAGTTTCTCGCTGTTACCACATTTACCACCGTGAGACCGTGGTTTTCTCTCTCTGGCTCTTGACGTCGTCTTGTCGCCCGGGGCCTGTTCTCACCCTCGTGATCTCAATTCCGTCTCCTTGGTTCCCTTATGAGGTGGGAGAAGTCGGCAAGCTTTCCATCCCTGATTGCTTGCTCCAGGGCATCCTTTAGGTCGAAGCAGTCTTGGGTCTTGTGCCCGTACCCCTTGTGATATTCGCAGTAGAGGTTCTTGTTTCCCCCCGTCCTGTCCTTCAGGGGTCGGGGCCTCGACAGAATCCCTTTCTCGGCTATCTGTTGGTAGACCTCCGTGATCGGTGCCGTGAGGGGGGTGTAGTTGGTGAATTTCCCAACTCGGGGAAATGGTTTTGTCGTCTTGCTCGAACCACCGTCCCTAGCGTGTTCCTTTTGTC
This sequence comes from Arachis ipaensis, assembly GCF_059453495.1. NCBI lineage: Eukaryota > Viridiplantae > Streptophyta > Magnoliopsida > Fabales > Fabaceae > Arachis > Arachis ipaensis. The sequence continues at coordinate 148,452,780 of NC_142444.1, forward strand.
TTTCTCCACCATCGTAGTGCCGGGTTTGGTTGTAGGGGGTTGTCGTTTGTTGGCAGCCACGACCTGGCTGACTTCCTCGTCGTTGATGTACTCCTTAGCCACGCACTGGATTTCCTGCATTGTCCAAACTGGTCTCGTGGTAAGGTGCTTCCTGAAGTCCTCATTTAGGAGCCCATTCCTCAAACATAGACTCGCTACCGAGTCCGTCAACCCGTCGATTTCCAAGCACTCATCATTAAAGCGATCCAAGTACTTCCTGGTCGGCTCCCCGATTCTTTGGGTCACCCCTAGCAAGTTGATCGGGTGCTTGGCTTTGGCGATCCTGGTTGTGAACTGAGCCAGGAAGGCATGGCTGATGTCGGAGAACTGGGTCACCGAGCCCTGCGGGAGGTTATTGAACCACCGTATTGCAGGTCCCGCCAGGGTGACCGGGAAGGCGCGACACCTTACCTCATCTCCTACTCCTTCTAAGTTTATCCTGGCCTCGAAGGCCGTCAGGTGCTCCAGGGGGTCTTGCGTTCCATCATACCTCATGTCCGTTGGCTTGTCAAATGTTTTGGCAGCCGGACCTCGAGTATGGAACGGTGGAATGGGGTCGCTCCCATTATGACGGGTCCCCGTGTTCCCGTCGTTCTTCCCTCGTCGCTTTCCCGACGAGTGTCCTCGTCCCCGCGGTTCATGGTATGTCGCCTTTCATGTCTGGCGTAAATGACAGGGTCACGACGCCTTCTCGCGCGCCCCCTTTCGTCGGCGCTTTCGGATTCTGCATGGGGGCTAGGCGTGCGTCTGGAGCGACTCCTGGAGCGAGATCGGGAGTAACTCTGCTCTGGGGTGCGCTGGTCGCGTTCTCTGTCTGCTAACCGGCGCTCTAAGTCTTGCATTCTATGGCGTAACTCTTGCATTATTCTGGCGTGGTTGTCGCCAGTCCCCCCGAAGGGGCGTCTCTCGTGCGCCTGGGTTACGTCCCTCGAGGGGGATCTCGGATGTTGTCGGGCTCCCGTCCCGGCGGCGTCGCCTCCGGGTACGGCCTCGCGGCTTGCCTCCGTTTCGACTAGCACGAAGTCCATGGACGAGTCCCCACAGACAGCGCCAATGTTCGGTAGGTCGGTTACCGGACGGTTCGGGTTGTGATCCGGGATGATGGTAGGGGCTCGTCAAGTCGTGGACTGCCGGTCAACGATACGCGAGGTCCTGAGTACTTCGTGTGGAAAAAAGGGGGGGTGCCACATGCAAAGACACTCCGACGCTCTTGTCAGTAAATGTGCAGGCGGAAAGGGTAGTGTGATATGTGACGTACCTCGGGGGAAGAGCAGGTCTTCCCCTTATATACCTGTTAGAGATGGGCCCAATGAGAACAGGCCCATGTTTCTAGGGATGTTGTCCCACAGCTGCATATGAGCTGTCTTGGACGCGTGTCCAGGTCGGTTGCGGGGCGTATATCCGGACCGGGTGGCGTTCGGGTTGGGCCGACTCGCAGAAATTCTGGGCCCGGCCGTAACACATTTATTAAGAAAAATTGGTAGATTAATGGTAAATAATAAAATTTTTAAATTAAATGTTTATAGTTCAAACCTCATTTATAACACTTTGGAAAATATATATATATATCGATTTTGTAGACTTTTCAATGAGTCTCAACTTGATTTCTTAAAATAAAGACTTTATTATAATTTTTTTTAGATGAATTAGACTGCTTCCAATTTTTAAACTCAGATAAAGCGTATTAAAATATGAAAAAGTATAGGGTATCAACATATTATCTGCTAACTTATTGTCAATAATAATTAATTATTATATTTTAAACACATATATAATGAGACACATTCAGAAAATATATCTATAAAGATACTTCTATTAAACACGGTTATAAAAAAGACATTTTTATTAGACACATCCACAAAGACACTTCCGTTAAACACAGTTATAAATAAGAATTAGTAGAAGTTGGTAGAAATGTTGTTGGTAACGTAGCGGGATTGTTAAAATATACATGATTTATCACTTAAAATAAAACCTCATCCCTTAACTACAAATTTTTTTTTGGTAGTATCTTTAGCTACATTTTTTTTTACGGTATCTGCCACCCAGCAGTTCAAGGACTAATCTATCACGGATTAGAACTCTATTTAAGAGTTTGTCACTGATTAATAAATTGTTGCATGAATAAAGTATAATTCAAACTTCCAACACTTGCTTAAATGGATTACCAAGCTAACAACTAAACCAAACCAACTTTATTATAAACTTGACCCTGAAATTCTTTTTATATGACCAGCCTAGCCTAGGCCAATTACAAGCGAGGCCCAAGGCCTCTTTTGTGCTAATGACACTTTTCTTTTCACTTTTTATCCAGAGTGTAAATGAAATAATGAATGATGAAAAATAAAAGCTTATGGTTTTAAATTATGGCCCATATAATTAAACAAGGGCTGGCCCAACCTGAGCCACCAATCACCATAAATTGATTCTATTGTTAATTTGTTTTTAGTGCCTACCTTATCCAAACTCAGACGAAGAAAAAAAAAACAGCAGCTTTTCCCACTCTGAAGACAAATCACATGGTTTGGTGAGCTCACCACTCTTCATTATCTACTTGTCATTATTGTGAAACAACCATGCATGAATCAATGAATTATTGATTGGAAATACACGTCAAAACTTTTTCTTTTTCTTTTTTCAAATAATGAATAATAACAAACAATAATATCATGTGATGGTGCACCATACTATTTGCAAATCCATCAACATAGTGTGCATTTTATTCACCTTAGCATGCTTCAATCTACTCCTATTTCACTTCATGACCCCCCCCCCCCCCTATATTTCATGCATTGCATTATACATGTGAAATTTCATTGACAAGGAGATGGATGGTGCTACCTATGTAAAACATTGTTTTCATCTCCCTTTCTAATTCTTTTTAATTATTTAAAAATAAATAAATAATTTTGATAAAATGTGTAGGAGGGTTATCAATATCATTGCAAATTAATGGTCTTTATGAGATTCCTTTCAAAGAGGAACACCATAGAAGTCAAAATCCAAATGAATCTTGAGTTTTAAACCATGTGAAAGTGTGGCTATAATTTCCTCAAATATGTCACATTTCTGAGTGAATGAAATAATATATGATTATTGTTGAAACACATTCTTCTCAAATAAATTTGTGAAGCCATGTTTAAATTTAAATTTTGAACAAAGAGACAGACAAAAATATAAATGATTAAGTGGAAGATGTCGGTGACATGAGTCAAATAGTTTCATTGATGTTGATTTAAGCATCACCATTTTTATTGCTTTGTTTCTTAGGTGGTGCCTTTCCTTCTCAAATTTCTTCTAACTTCTCTTCTTTTTTCCAATTGGTGTTGTTTTTTATATATATTCTTGTGTGGTGGACCTCTGTTGGTTTCTCCATTATTGTTTTGTACATAGCTCCAAGCATGGTTTGGGCTTTGGGACAATGCTGCCTCAAGTTGTAGAATTTTGAGTTGGCCCACAAAAGTTAATGTGTTACTTTCTCAACAAAAACAACCTCATAATTTTAATTACAAGCTAAAAAAAATCAATCCACCACCGTAGTTTACTTGCAAATTACAATATATAATAGTATGAATTTAATTTTAATTTTACACCTGCATCTAATTACGTAACGCCACATCAGTAAAAATAACATCTTTTTATATTAACTATGTAAATGATTATCTATGTAGTTGTACGACTATGTAAAACGCTTTATATTATCAATACATCATATTATTATTATTATTATTATTATTATTCACTAAGGTACATATTAATTCACTTTTTATATATTAAAAATGTATACAAATAATAAAAATATAAGTAGTTGAGAAGACAAATAATTTATAATTTAATTAAAAATTTTGATTCAAGTCTCGGAAATAGTATATTCATTTTATAAATTAGATATAATAAAAATATTTTAAAAAAATATTCTTAGTATAGATATTATAGCAAGTGTTGAACCCATTAATAGCTCAAAATTACTAGTTTTTTTAAAGAGAAAATTAGTTAGATAAGAAATGATCACATCAAAATTGTGTATTCTATACTTCGAGATTACTCTACCACTATTATAATTAAATTAGATTGTGATTGATAGATACAATGTTTTGAGCCCTCTGTAGTTGTGTCGCACAATGTCTCTTTGATGAGGAGTGGGTTGCCACTCTATAACGTTAATTTATTTTTATTTTTATTTTTATTCCTACATTCTATTTATTTGTTCCCTTGAATGGGATGCACACTAATGTCTCTCTTATTTTCTTATTCTCCAAAATGTCCTTGTTTTATATATAGAAAATCAATGTGTACCGAGGACAATTAGATAATTGCGTTTGCACATAAAAGTTTTAAAATTTGCAACGTCGTCCCCACGTTGTGTCACTGTATTGTGGCACTCACGTGGCACGTGCCTACATTCAAAGATGTTTGCTGTTGTCTTTTTTTTTTTTTTTTTCTTTTAAGAAAAAAGATACACACTATCCTTTTTTGTTTTTTTTTGGTGACTCTATCCTTTTTTGTTTAATTCAACTTCTTCCTTCTTTTTTTTTTTTTAATTAAATTGTTTGAACTCTGAACTATTTTACTAATAGAGGATTAGGTAAATTCAATATCGATCGGCTCATTAAAATTAAACATACTTTAGAGATACATACATATATACGGAAATTCTTACAAATTGTCTATCAAATTAATATTTATGATAGAAATAACTCAAATCCATATACTTTGAAATTTTGCCATCTTTATCAACTATTCTTTTGCATCCAACTTCTTTATTATTTGCATTAAAACACACATATATCTCAATAATTGCAATTTCTTTCGGTTAAACTATTTTTTGTTATGACCTTTTTTCAGCTAAACTTTGAAAATTTATAATTGAAAAGTTTAAAAAAGGCCTTCTTGGTCCTAAGCTCACATGTACGCATCACTTTCAGTTCCCTATTCTCGGCGTTCAATTCGGGGATCGAAAATATCTTTGTTTAATATATATTATATATTATGAATTTAATTTTAGTATATTATTAATGTAAAATAATTTTATATTTATATTTAGTTATATAATTATATTAATAAAAATAATTATTTTATATTAACAATATAAATAATTATTTAAAAAATATATATAATTATATGATTATATAAAATGGTTTATATTATGTGTGTATCAAAATTTTTTTATTTACATTAAAATATCTATCAGGCCAAAAATTTAATAATTAATCTCTCGAAAATCTGAAAAAAATGGTTAAAAAATACATAGTCACAAACTCTTATTTATAGGTTTTTTCACTAAAATAAGATAAAAAAAATTAGTATTTTCTCAAACACAAATTTTAAACTTTAATTTTTTTAAATACAATTTTTTTTTGTATCAGAGTAAATTTGTCGCACCCCGACGAACTTTATAAAAATTAGCAAATTCGCCTTAATCCATTTTATAGAGTTTGCCTTATCTCAATGAACTCCACTTTAAATATATCAAAATGAATTTAAAAAGTTAACCATTATCATCTCCAGAATACATAAGAGTACTGCACAGTAATTAATAAGTCGTATTTTATTTTTGAAAAATAGTTATTTTTTAATTTATAATTAAAGAATTCTTGTTAAATATCGCTTATCCGGATGTACTTGTGTAATTTTTGAAACGATAATAATAGTTGTGATTGTTAAATATGGTTTATTTTTTAAAATTTATAATTAAAAAAATTTTCAATACTTGTTGTCTGTGTATTTTTGTGTACTTCTGTGTACTATTTATAAATCTATATACTATTTTAGAGACGATGATATCGATTAAAAACATAAATTTTAAAAAATTTGAGTGGAGTTCGCCGAAGGCAATACTAACTTGTTAATTTTTATAGAATTTGTCGGGGTACGAAAAATTTGCCCAAATACAACAAAAGAAATCGTATTTTAAAAATTAAAGTTCAAAATTCATATTTAAAAAAATAATAATTTTTTATTTTATTTTAGTGAAAAAATCCTTATCTATGTGTTAATTTGCGTGAATACGTGTGCATCAAAATTTAACTTCAAAGAAAAATATTTTGTCCTACGTGGCAAAATCACGTGCCCCATTAATTCTGCTTTGCAATCCAGCACCCTACACATGCCGTAACTCATAAGAATGCTGAGAAGTTAAGAAAATTTTTGTCTACAAAGTTTTACACAGTTTTCATATCTTTCTTCTTTTCATTATTCCTTTAAAAAACATTTTTTTATAAAATAACAAAAGGAGCTTACAGGCAAAAAAAAAAAAATTTAATATCGTTAGTTAATGGGTAAACATTTTCAATATTTTAAATGTACAATTCCTCCCGCAAATTAACCTTTCAAATTTTTATTTTTTATAATGCAATTCGTCTAAAGAAAATTGAATTTTTTTTTTATTATAAAGCTTTTTAAAGCAACGATTTGTTAGGACAAATTGGTAGGGTAAAATTCACTCTATTAAATTCTCAGATTAATCATATCTAACCCATATAAATAACAAAATTATATCATTCATGCATAATATTCACTTTTATAATCATCTTGAAATTTAAAAAAAATGATAGCTTACGTACTAGTTTGTGATTACATAAATAAAACGTAGCGACAAATCTAACCGTTGCCATAGTGTATTCTGCCTCGATATTATTATAGAAGCAAGGACAATTTCAGTGTTTGTTTTGTAAACATAAGTAGTTGGAGTGTACCAAAGTGAAATAAATTGTTCTTGGCTTTATTGATTTTCCTGGCTAACTTGAGAGAAAACCGCAATGGAAAGTATGTTCATTTTTAAATCCATTTAGTCTTTGACCTACATATATTATTAAAATCAAATTACACAAACTTATAAGATACTTTACTTATATATCATAGGATTCATTTAAAAATATTAGTTAAATACAATAATTTCTTTCCAATCCAGGGCTTATGAGTTGTAATACACATTTCTTTCATATTATTCATTTTGTTTTTTAACGATATGAAGATGGTGAGTGAGAAAATAGAAAAGACTAACGGAAAACCGTTGGGAAAAAATGTTAGTAACGGGATCACAAGAAAGTCAAAATAATACGCACCGACGATGTGCATCGGATTGAGCTCCACTTTTCTTCCTTAACCGGTAATCAACCCTTTACTTCCGGTCACCCTGTCGGTGCCTTAACTGTCGGCACCGACACGCCAGATTCATTCCCGGTTATTTTTTTTTTCCATTTTCCTTATTTTCCTATGCTTTTTTAATATTTTCATAATCCAAAGAACTGAAGAAGTGTATAGTATAATATTTGAAGCGGTGCACTTTGTTTCTTTTTACGTGCTATCACTATCCTAGGAGATTTTTTGATTTTTTCATTCACTGGAAATTTAATACCGTATGACGTGGCACTACTTATCCCGTGGGAATGTACTAGGGTGCGGTGGGCAGCATGGTAATATGAGTGTGGACTGAATGGAGTGTTAGAGAATAGGGTTTTTTTTTTTTTTAATATTGGATGAATATTTGGAGTAATGTGTGATTATGATGTAATTGTGTATTTTATTGTGATATTGAAAGTTAATAGAAATTGTTTCTCATAATTTGTAGACAGTAGTTAAAAGATAAAAAAAATTAACAAAAAAATTAGAAATCACGATTAAAAATATGGTGAGATGATTTGATGTATATTGAGAATAATTTGTGAAGGAAATAATAAAATTTGAGATTTATAGTCGCTGAAGTTCAATTTTTTTATTTCTCTCACAAATTATTTTCACTGGACATCAAATTGCTTCTACCATATTTTTAATTGTTCCCTCATTTTTCTTTTTCTTACTATTTTTTTATTTTCTTGTTGTTACTTACAGATTGCAAAGAGCAATTACTACTAGCGTTTAATATTGCAATAAAATACACAATTATATCATATATAATCATGTATTACACTAGCGAGCAGCCAATATTTAAAAGAAAAATGAATAGGGATTAGAGAATAGTGATGGATAATTTGATATTTGTATAGTTAAGTGGGGCCCATAATGAGAAGTGCACTTCCGTGGGTGAGAAGTAGCAGATCATGGACGCACGTGACTAACAACTAAATTTTGCTAAGTATCAACCTCAATAATTATTCCCGGACTCTAAACCAAGAAAAAGAAACAAAAAAATGAAGACCGTATCTATATTATTAAGCAGGTTTATTTGGTTAGATTATAATAAAAAATGCAATATTATTATGAGCCACAAAATTATGAGTAACTAGAGAACGTAGCATGCACATATATTGTGGCCTTCGTTTTGTGTTAGTTTGCTATCTTTGTTTAGTTGCTAGCGGTTTGTGTTTAAGAATCATGTCCTCAAGTTTAGGACATGCAGCAGGATGCAGTGTCTTTTTCCATTTGGTTACTCGTGTCTTTGTGTGTTTTTTCAGCCTTTGTTCGTGTTGTTTGTTGTTGCCATTTCATTTTCGTTTCTGGTGAAGAAAAAGGATAATTACGCAATTTCCTTAAGTATGTAAGTCCCCGTAACATTTATGTACATAATTTCATATTCATTATAATTCCACTTGGTAGTACTTCTTCTATCGGTACGTCAATAATGATAGGTTTTGTAAAGAAAATGTGAAGTCATTGGGACGCTAAATATTTTCTTGTTTCTATTTATTCAATTTTTTAAGAAAATATATCTCTAACATACAACAGTAACCAACATTTCCAAAAAAAATATATACTTCAAGAATAATAGTTGTTGATTAATGTAAGTGATATAATCATTCGTATGTATTTTTTAATTATCTGTTTGAATTTTTTAGATAAATAATTTCATAATATAATATATATTAAATTAAATTTTTATAATCAAATAATCTAAAATTTAATTCTTATTATTTGTAAAAGAAAGTAATTCGTCATAAATTAAGGCAAACTAAAATGAAAGAAAAAGGGGCATGACTCTTTTATGAGGAGCATGTTAAAAAGGATATATAAAATTTATACAATTTCGCTGCGTGCAGACCTTTTATATTTGACATACACCAGTATTTAATAAGTAGACACTTTTTTTTTGTTAATTAAAGAATAATTTAAATGCACAATTAATTAGTAATAATTAAATTTATATATAAAAAAATTAATAAATCAATAAAATTTATTATTTTTTGGCCAATACATTTAGTTACCAATTTGATTTTTTTAATTTAACAATTTAATAATATTTTTTTAGTCTATATTTTTAAATATTGTTAGATAATAACTAGTTGTTAAAAATAATAAATTCAGCTAATTCTCAAACGTTCCTTATATCATATGAATATCAAGAATGTTTAGTGTATAAATAATATTTTTTAAATTTATATGTTATTTTTTTATCTATTTAAATTTTAGAATAAGTAGTTTCACAATAGTTATAGTATTGCTCCACATAGGTTAGTAAAGGAAGATTAAAATTTTAATTACTTCATTAAAATTTGCTAGAATTATATTCACTCTTAGTGTTTATGTGCATTACTAGGTAGATTACATGTGAAATTATTAGAAAAGACAAAAAAAAAGTGGTAAGTGGTAAAAAATGTCATGGTTATGGTGGAAGTAAACCTAGAAATGGGCAAGCTTTAACTTTATTTATAACGCTAGGGTTTGAAATTATATTTGCTATTTTTAGCTAGGGAGGGTTTAATTTTCCCTAGTTAATTATTACTTTCGAGTTTAATTTTCGTTTTCTATTAATGACGTTTGCCAATGGTCAATAATGAGATAGGCCTGTAATAATTGGGCATAATTAGGAACTCATCACGAACAAGTTCGGAGTTTGGACATCGGTTGAAGGAGAATTTGCTCTTCTAGTTGAAGAGGAAACTGTTTATAACAACCATCTCATAGAAAATAATTAAGAGTAGCAATGGAGTATAATGGTAAAAATTCAAGTGCAGTTGATTTCACGTAAAGTTGATAACTGAGAGTCATTAAATGAAAATTTAGTCAAATAAGTCAAATCATTTAACAGCTCTAATTATCAACTTTACGCGAAGTCGACTGTACCTGAGTTTCCATCGAGTATAATAGGGTTTACGGTTTATGATTTAAGGTAGAAATTCAGGTGTAATCGACTTCAAGTGAAGTTGATACCTGAGAGCCGTTAAATAATTTGATCTATTTGACTAAATTTTCATTTAACAACTCTCAGGTATCAACTTCATGTGAAGTCGACTTTACCTGAGTTTTTATCATGATTTAAGCTTTTAGCTAACATACGTGATTGAATTAAAACACTATTGTCTATTATTCGCTACTTATTATTTGAACATGCAACTATGTAAGTCTACACTACTATAGTGCGAGTGCGTACGGCTACCGAGTTTTTTTCTTATAAATTATTTTTTTCCACTCCAATAAAATTAGTCTATAATCATGGTTTTTAAATATTTTTTTGTCACATTTAAAAACCGTGACGGTTTTTAACCCTAACCTTAAAAAAATTCTTTGATTATTGTTTTTTTTTTTAAATTGTAACTATAGAATATAAATATTCATTATCACAATTTTAAAGGATAAGATATCTAAAATTTGTTTTAACCGTAAAGTGGTATCTTAATATGAGTTGATTGAAGTCCTATAAAAGAATTTTATTTTTTATTGATAATTTTTTTATCTTTAAAATTCAAATGTAAAACTACTAATTAGTAATAAATAACTCTTTCTTTTCTAAAGATGTGTCTGTGAATTGGAAGTTTAGAAAGAGAGAAAAAGTAAAACTAAAATAAACTATATATACTTATAACTAATTCTATATTTAATGATCATCTCTCTCTCTCTCTCTCCTCAACTAGCAGCAAAAACAATCCTCTTAAAACATTTTTTTTTGTATATATATATATACGAGTGAATGTAATAATAGCAATTTCTCTTAAAACATGTTTAGGTTCATATGATCATAACTCTAATTAAGATATCAAATTACCGTAACTTTCACTTATAGGGGCTATTTATTATTCCGTTTTTTTATACGAAATTGATTCATTCATTTCATTTGATGAAGGATAATTCATCTAAAATACTAATCTGTGCTAGCACTGATGATGATCAGTACTTTTAAAGCTGTTGCAGTGCAATTTATTTATCTTAGTCCGTTTGTTAATAATTAAGATATTAAACATATATAAAAAAATAATTAAAATTAAAAATTTTAGAAAAAATAATAAATATATTTAATTTCTAACGTTTTGTTACAAAGACAATTAATAAGATTTTTACCAAATTTAATTATAAATAAATCATTAATTTTATAAACGGTAATACATACATAAGTAATTTCTCTGAACTGAATTCAAACTATTGTTAGAGACTTAGAGGGATCTATATATTTTCAATTTACAAAGATCAAGTATAGCACTTGTTTTATAAAGAGTGTCTAAAAATGAATCGTCAATATGACTTGTTTATAATTAAATTTTTAAGGAATTTAATTATCTTCACGATAAAATTTTAAGGATTTTTTTTTATTTTAAAATTTTAAAACATTTATTGCGTACAAAAAAGTTTTTGAAGAAAATTGAAATAAATAATCTTGATTAGAGGTATGTATTTAAAAAAACCCTTAATTTAATTCTCTAATTAAGGAGCATAAATTATGTTGTATATATGTCCATAAATGTGTAATCTTAGGAAATATAATCTGGTCCAACTAGAAAAGGGACAAAGAGCATTGTCACCCCACCAAAAAAAAAAAAAAAAAAAAAGAAAAGAAAAGAAAAGCGTTGGATAATATTACATGAAAGTGACAACTAATGATTGTCCACTAGGCTAGAAATTTTATTCAGATAAAAGAGGGTAAGAATAAATTGAATTAAAAAGAGTGGTAGAAGTGGAAAATCTGTGTATTGGGATCCTGACAACTGGTTTCCAAAACATTATTAAATAAATATTCTCATACTAACTATATAGCTACATACACCATATTCCAGTCATTTAATAATGTTAGGAATATTATATATGGTATCAATTCCATCTCATTAGTCAAATACTCTAAAAAACATGCATACTACTCAACTCTCCTCGTTGCTTCTCCATTATCATGCTATTTGAATCAAAGTTTCAGTTCAATGCAACGAGCTCGTGAGCTGTAATATCTGCAATGCCTCAGACATTCTTATCTTCTTGTGCTTTTCTCGTAACCAAGCACCTTCCATTGTCCTCTTTTTTTTTTTTTTTTTTCCCATCTATAATAGATAAATAATCTAGAGACCGATGATTGAGAAAGTATTATTTATATGCTGTTTTGAATTTTTGGTTGTATAGAATAATATGGCACATGACTCGTTAAGCCTAGTTGAACAATTGAGCATATTCCTAAGTTGATCTCATATGGAAAAAAGAAAATTTAAGAAACCCTCTTTTTTTAATATAAGAGTGGGAAAAAGTTAAACATCGTGTGTCACTGTGGTTAGGAGCATTGACCCGCTATAATTTTTGAATAAATCATACCATAATTTTTAATATTTATGCAGTAATAATCATTATTTGTTTATGAAAAAGTATAGGATACCAATATATTATCTGCTAATTTGTTATCAACAATAATTGATTATTATATTTTAAACATATATATAAAGAGACATATCCAAAAAATATATCTATAAAGACACTTTTATTAAACACAGTCATAAAAAATACATTTTTATTAGACACTTCCACAAAGACATTTCTATTAAACACAATTATAAATAAAAGTTGACAGAAGTTAATAGAAATATTGTTAGTAACATAACGAAATTGTTTGTTTATTTATAATCACCGATTTTAACTGCATAAAGAGTAAGTTGTCAAAAGTAATATTAAAAAATTTAGCCACCAATAAAAATATTTCAAAGTTGAAAACAACAAAAATATTTTCAAAAAATTTAAAAGATCACAAAGTGTCCCGATGTAAAAATATACAGAAATGAGTTTATTCTATATTAGTTCTTTTTATCGCTTAAATTTTTTAAAAATAATTTTTATCAAGACTAAATTTTCAAATGGTATTTTTTTTATGGTTAAATCCTTTAAATTTATCATTTTTCTGTTTGTTATATGTAGTAAGTAGTCAAATGGAAAATATTATTTGAAATAAACAAATATTTTTTATTTGTGGGTATGGAAAAGAAACAAATATGTTGAATCACTTAAATCAACCCAACCTTTTTGGCTAAATGATGATGGATACAATATAATAATATATATGTAAAAAAAATCTTTTATACTATATGTTAGTATAGATTTTAAAAAGGTTATATTTTTCGCAATGAATTTGTTAATAACTTAAAGCTTCTGGTGCTGAAGTTTCTATGAGCGCCGTTTAGGTTTTTTCACGCGATGATTGCATACTCCTTTAACTTCTTCTGCTAGAATTTGTTTTAAAATAAAATTTTTGTACTGACTAAGTTAATGTTTGATTTTGTCAATATTTTTTTAAATTTTTTTTATTCTCTTTTTTATTCCTTCCCTTTAATTTGTCATGAGAATTTTTTTATAGAATTATCGCAGTTTGAAAAGATCCCTTACACGTCATAATCTTAAAGGGATGTGTCAATCTCACTCTCTTAAAATCGTGTTTCTATGTGAAACAAAAAATCAATCTCGTTTGGTAGAAAGTAAATTGAGATCTTGTCATTATATAAATTGAAAGATTGTTAGTCCGACGGGTATCGCTGGTGGATTGGCTTTAGCATAGAAGGAGGACACAACGGTTGAGATTATTGTTGAAAAAGAGTTTTTCATAACTACCAAGGTAACTGATCATGCTTTGAACTGTTTTTGGAGGCTGATTGGAGTACATTTAAATAGCTTGGATAGATTCGGTCTACCCAATACACAGAACTTTCCTCTTTTGTACAAGATTTCTTTGAAAAAGTTATAATTATGAGTGATTTTAATGCTATAGTGAGTCTCGATGAGAAGGAATGAGGGGGGTTAAAATCAATTTGATATATTTCTGAATTTGTGAATTTTATTGATGGTGGTGGACTGAAGGACTTGAGTATGATTGGGAGAAGGTTCACCTGGACTAATAGGCGACAAGGGCAGGACCAAATCAGGAAGCGGCTTGGCCGTGCACTTACAAACAATTAGTAGATCGCCACCAGCCTCGCTATCTCGAATCGCAGAAAACGGTTCAGATCATGCGTCTATCCTCCTTGATACAAATCTGGTCATAGAAAAATCTAATTCGAGGTTTAAGTTTCAGGAGAGATAGTGTGGTTTAGAAGAAATTCGGGTAATTATCACTGAAGTTTGGAAAGAATTGGTGGATGGCTCAACAATGTTTGTTTTGGCTAAAAAATTGAAGCATTGTAGGCACCATATTGTTCAATGGCAGCACAGAACAAATCTAATTCAAAAAAGAACATTGGTGAACTCACATTTCAGCTTTAAATTCTCAGAGAGGAGGGTATTACAGGGGGAGAACAAGTTGAAGCCTTGAAAAATAAACTTGAGGATGCTTACTTTAGGGAGGAAAGCTATTGGAGGAAAAAATCTCGTGTAAAGTGGCTAAAAGAAGGGGACAGAAATACAAGTTTCTTTCACCAATCATTCCAATCCAGAATCCGGATAAATAAAATTTGGAAATTGAAAAGAATGATGGTACGTATGCTACCACCCGTGAGGAAATTGCACAAGTAGCTGAAACATACTTCAAGGATATCTTCACATCGATTAACCAAACTAATCCGGCACATGCATTCGAAGATTTTGAAACCAAAGTTTCAGCAATCATGAACAGAAAATTAACTAGACCGATCAGTTTTGATGAAGTAAAACGTGCAGTCTTTAGTGTTCACCCCCAGAGCGCCCTTGGTGATGATGGATTTACGACTAAATTCTTTCAATTCTACTGGAGTTTAGTAGAGGAGGATGTTTTTAAGGCTGCCCGCTGTTTCTTTGTCAGTGGTAGACTACTAAAGAACTTCAATCATACACAAATCTATCTCATTCGTAAGATTCTTAATGCAAAGGATATGACACAGGTTAGACCCATCAGCCTTTCCTCAGTTGTGTATAAAATTATTTCTAAAGTACTAGTCCATCAACTACAGAAATTTATAATTTTGCTGATCAGCCCTAATCAAAGTGCCTTCATTAAGGCTAGATTGATTTCAGACAATGTCCTAGTCGCTCATAAATGTATGCACTAACTAAATACAAAGAAGAGGGACCTATCGAGTGAAATGGCTGTTAAATTAGATTAGAGCAAAGCCTATGATCGTGTTGAGTGGCATTTTCGTTGGTTCATTTTGGAGAAGTTGAGATTTGAATCTAGGTGGATTGGTTGGATATAGGAGGTAGTGACTACAGTTTCTTACTCTATCGTTGTTGAAGGTCAACCTTTTGATTTTTTTAAACCAAATAGAGGTATCTGTCAAGGAGACCCTCTATCTCCATATCTTTTTCTTTTCTATGCAGAAGGATTATCCTTTTTGCTAAATAAGGCAGAGCAAAACAGTCTCATTGAAGGTATTCAGATCAACCAAAGATGTCCTACTTTTAATTATTTATTGTTTGCGGATGACTCAATCCTTTTTTGCAAAGCGTCAGAAAATAATTGTGAAAATATTCTCAATCTTCTTTGGTCATACGAGGAGTTTAGTAGTCAAAAAATTAATTTGCATAAATTAGCTCTATTCTTTAGTAATAATACTCCTCCCGCTGCTCGATTACTACTGGCTCGCAAATTGGAAATTGATCATATTGGTGCACAGGATAAATATTTGGGTCTTCCATCTACAGTCAAAAAATAAAAAAAGGCCACCTTCGAAGAAATCAAGGACAAGGTGAGGAAGTGAGTTCAAGGGTGGAAAAGAAAATTTCTCTCCTCTGCAGGCAGGCATGTTCTAATCAAAACTATTGGGGAGGCTATCCCAATTTATTCATTATCATGTTTCCGTCTTCCTAACACTTTAATTAGGGAGATTCACAACATACTCTTTCAATTTTGGTGGGGTAAAAAAGGTACAAAATGAAAAATGGCATGGGTTAGTTGGGATACTATAACAAGACCGAAATTGGAAAGTGGACTAGATTTTAAGGACCTAAGGGCTCAGAATTTGGTGCTATTAGCAAAATAATGTTGGAAAGTTGTCTCTCAACCACAACCATTCTTAACTAGACTCCTCAAAGGTAAATATTTTCGATACAGTTCTATAATGAATGCAGAGATCGGAACAGTACCTTCGTGGGGATGACGTAGCATATTGGAAGGGTGTAAGGTTCTTGAAAAGGGGCTGGTTTGGCGAGTTGGTGATAGATCCAGTATCCGAATCTTCAGTGATCATTGGCTTGCTCCTCCACATCCTTATGTTGTTTCTTCATCTGAAACTTCTAATCTACAAAATCAACTACTCTTGATGGTCAAAGACTTTATACTTTCTAATGGTCAGTGGAATCAAACTCTAATTAGAAGTATTTTTTCTGAGGACACTAGTTAGCGTGTGCTAACAACAACAATTGGGAGTGGAGAAGATAAAATTTATTGGGCCCTTAATAAAAGTGATTTGTATGAAGTGAGTACTGGGTACCGTGTGACTTATGGATTCTCGCATCCTCCCATTGAATTTTGTCCAGAGATTATGAGGCAACGAAATTGGTGGCGAGAACTGTGGAAGCTGAAAATTCCAGGGAAGATTAAGATTTTTCTCTGAAGGAGCTTCCATGAAAAGCTTCCAGTGCTGCAAAGCTTCATCATCGCATCTCATCGATTCAACTTATCTGCCGAAGGTGCCTATAATTTTCAGAAACAATCAATCTTTGCATCTTCCATTGTGTAAAATCAAAGGAAATTTGGTCAAAAATAGGCTTACCGGCTACTAGAAGGAGCACCGAAGACTCTGATTTCTATGTTGAGTGGAACTTGAGAATGGGAGTCTTGCGTACCCAACCCAATAGCTCCTCTCAGATAATGATGACGGTGATTTTGAACCGGTCCTTATGGAAGACTAGAAATAGGTTCATCTTTGATAATGTATCAACTAGTGTGAAAGAAATAATGGCGTCAATTTTGAAGTTACAAAAAGAATTTCAACAAATTCTCACTTTCTAATTGATGAGTACGTTATTTTTTTATCTCTCTTATTAGATTATTATATAATATTACTTTTATAGTAGAGTGTTAGAAATTTGATATTTCTTTTATTTATCCCATATATAAACACCTGTATGTTTCTTTATTTTATGAATGGAATTATCTGAGTTTGAAAAAAAAAAAAAACACTTTAAGCTTGTGGTAAATTAAACTTGTCACATGCTTTATGATTAAATTAACAAATTGATGTTGAAGATAGTCAATACTTACAAGTATGAAGTATCCTTCAGAGGACAACTAATTGCCCCTCTTGTTCATTTTGTTTGTTCCATTTCCATATGTTTGCTAAACAAATTAATTAATTAAGAATGATTTTAAGTTATGATGATTGTCCTAAATTAAGGATTGATTTGTGGGGCAGCATCGTACGCGTCATGACCCACAAAAGTCCCTGAGATATCACATTGTCTCAAACCTTGTTTAGGTACGACGTGGGCCCTACCACCACATGATTATGCACCCAAATATCTTTCAACTGTACCATACAAAAGAAAATTAAAATAAACAAAATTTTCTTATTAATAACTCAAAGTTTGTTAACAAATCACATATGTTATTTTTTATTTACAAATTTAAAATTTCGTATATATATATTATACATATTGCAAAGTTGGAAGTCATGCTACGATTTCAAGTGTATGTCTTGAGTTTTATTTATAACCCTACCTCGGTAACCAAATTTACACAATATTCTTTGAAAATATTAATTAGTATAGATAAACAACTACTAACTAACTAACTTTAAATAACTACAATTAATAATCATTAATTTATATTTTTTAAAAAATAAAATTTAAATAATTATTAATTAATTAGTATAAAATATAATTTAAAAATACTTGTTGACTTATTGTTAACTAGATCTTTATTAATTATCTAACGGAATTGAATATTAATTATTATATATATAACGTAAAAAATTGTTTAAATGTTTATAAAATATGCTTTAGGGTTGTAAATGAATAATTAGGATATTTTCTATCTATCTATATGGAGAAAATTCATAAATTTAATATTTATAAAAAGATTAATGACAGTACGATATATTAGATATTTAGATTAGAGTAATTTATTTATGTTTTATTCTAAGTATTCTAATAATCACCTTATAAAGAATGGTTTAATTTTGTTAATGATTAATATAACAGCACTGTTAAAACCTTAATAATTAACAATTTTCACTTTAAAAACTTTTAATTCATAAGAGGGGGAAAAAATCATAGTAGCACTCCTTTTTCTTCTGGAAGCAAAAGAGGAGAAGAAAGCCGAAATATGGCCCAAGAAAGAAAGAAGATATGGTACTTGGCTACTTGGTTTGAGGCAAAAGTCAAAGAACACGTGGCAGTAGGTGATACGCAAGAGTGACGAATGAAAGTAGAAAAATGTGGAGAGCAGGGCCACGTGAGTAGGTCCGGGAGTCACGTGCGGGAGAGGAACAAAGACACTTGCGCGCACACACAAGCCAGCTCAGCTGGAAGGAGGGTAGGGTTCGTTCCATGGGTGGGGTCCACAGAAGATAGGGGTGGGTCCCTGAACGCCACGTTGATGAACGTGTGGAACATGCAGCGTGGGACCCACCCACGAGAATGAAGATGGGTGCTTAAGGAAGGGGCTAAGGTTAAGTAATGTAATTTAAAAGCCTTCTTTCTTTCTACTACTTGCTTGCACGCTCTGCCCGCTCATCTCGCCGGAAAATGCCACCTCATCACTTTTTTTTTTTTGTCTGGGAAAATTTATGTGTAATTTTATGCATAATATTTATTTATCAATAAAAAAATTTAATATTTTTGTCTTAGACTAAATTTAATTACATTTCTTATAACTATAAGTCATTTGACTTAATAAAGATTTCACAAAAATGTTTAAATAAATTTGAAAAAAGTCTATGAGTGTATATATAATACCAACTATACTACAAATTACTGGTCACGGGAGTAATTTATATATGTTATTCCTTAAATTAATAGTTTAAAATATGAAATTTTTAAGATGTAAAAAACATTGTTGGCCAAGACTTAATATACAAGAATTAGCCAATAAATTAAATTAAGTTCGTAATTTTTTTTTATTTCTCCGTCTCCCTTAATATGGCACTAATTTGAGCTTTATTAAAAATTTATTTTTATCAATAAATTGTTATATACATAAAATAAACTAGTTTTGAATTTAGGACATTTAATTATATTTTCACATAAATAGTTTATTCACGTTCCATTTATCGTCAACTTGTTATTAATAAGATAAGAAGGTAATTATAAGTTATGTTACATGTACACTAAAAGTAGCCACTAGTATAAAATATATGTTAAAATATAAATACACATTAAAAATAAATTAAATCACACATGTATTTATACACAAATACATTAGTGGCTGATTTTAGTGATTTATTTTATTATACAAATAGTATAGCATTTTTGTTAACGATAATATATAAATGTAATATATGTAAAATTGTGCAAACTAAATAATTATCAAAAGAAAAGAAACGCAAATGAGCTAATTATTGTTGTAAATATAATAATGTGCTGGGCCTTCGAGATTAACATTTGCAAATTCATTTGTTCTACAACATAAGCCAATTAATTCCTCAAAAAAAAAAAAAAAACTTGTGGAATACAATAAGACTAATGTATTACAGAGGACATCAAGCAATTGAACTCAATTATTTCATATAGATAGCGACCAATAAACAATTGATGCATAAGTAATAAAAATTCCAAATGATTGAAGTGTAAAATTTTGTACTTATTAGTATTTACTATTTGGGAGGGTCAGTACGTCACATGCACATGTGAATTTGCTTCGTTCAGGAAATTGGATAAATAGTATATAGCTATTACATTAGCAATTTGTTAATTAATTAGCATGCACAAAATAAACAAAATATATGGGGTCACATATGTGCTGAACATTTTTCCTTTTTTTAGGAAATCATTAGCATTAATTCTTTGTTTATCATATAGTATATGATGCATGCTCACACAATAAGGGAATATGAACCCATGTGCCATTCAAATTCGTACAAGTACATATTAGATCACATTATGCTCCTTCTACCGACACACACATAATTATTTTTATTTTTTATTATTACTATATATTAGTCCGATACTCTTGTAAAAAAAAAAGGTATAAACATTGTTCAAATTTGTTAAATTTTTGGACAGAGAGATGTGACCTTATTAATTATGAACCTCAACTTGTGATGGAGTGATATATAACCGATAAGAGCGTCGGTGCAACTTTAAGGTTTAGACCTTCATCACATGTATTCTATTTTTTTTTTCCTAAAGAAAAATAGATTAACCTTTCCATGGTTTAATAATTAATTCCATTTTTTAATACAAAAAACTACTCGATATTTTAATAAGAGAAAGAAGGGAAAGGATAAACTTCAAATAAATAATTAAACATATATATAACATGAATCATATTTTGCAATGTGAAGTCAAAAAGTGTACAATAGTTGTATTTTAGCGTATAAGCGTGTTGAAATATACCAGAACAAACAAAACCATTTTTTTTCTCTTTCTCTATCTCGGTAATCTTGATAGAACTATTATTATTATTATTATTATTATTATTATTATTATTATTATTATTATTATTATTATTATGTTTAATTACTCTGCTAGTTTCTATAGTTTCGTAAAATTTTCAATTAGGTCCCTATATTTTTTTTAATTGAGTCCTTGTACTAATTTTTTTTAATTGGATCCCTACACTTTTTTTTCCTTTTATTTAGGCCCCTGTATCAATTCTTTTTTTTTTAATTGGGTCCTTATAAAATTAAACCAATTACTATTAAGGGAGATTTAATTGCAAAAAAAAAATTAGTGCAGAGAACCAATTAAAAAAAAATATATAAAAATCTAATTAAAACTTTCACAAAACTATAGGACCAACAGACTAAACAGAATAATTAAACATTATTATTATTATTATTATTATTAGTTTAAAACATTAAATATATCATAAAATAATTACATATCTAGATGGAATAATAATAACAAAACAACACAAAAACAATTACAATTATTTTTAATTAAATTATATAAACATAAATAAATGTTGACATAAATAATATTATAAATAAGCAATTATATATTAAAATAATATAAGTTTGATTTTTTGTTTATTATCATTCTCAAATCATCATAACCAACCACAGTTAATAAGAAACAAAATTTTTATGTCAAAATTGTCAATTCCAAAAGCAGGGTGGGGTAAGGTGCACTGTTATGGTGTTAGTGTAATCGGACTGATATTTATTTTAGATATTTTTAGATTAATACCTTAGATTGCACTCATTTAACTTTACCAAATTTTATAAAATACATATATATCAAACTCGGTTGTTTTTTCAACAAACATTAAGGGCTGCTATATATTATTAGTTTAGGGATGATTGATTATATTGATTGCTAATAAGCCTAACTCTTGACTCTGAAAATCTAAATTGGGTTTTGAACCAATAATTATTTTCCCTTAATTTTTTCTTCGGTTGAAGTAGAAGTCTTTTAGAAGAAAGAGATTCATAGAGTGCAACTCAAGTTAGTTAAAGAAATTAAAGGATGAATATGGAAACAGCACCACTGCACTACCACACACACAGTGTCCCCTTGATCAGTTCTACTTCCCCTTTTTTAACAGTTTTTTTTTTTTTTTTTAAAGGGTGAGTATTTTTTAAGGGATTGATTCAAAGAGTGTAAGTCAAGGTAGTTAAGGGCCAAAAATAAAAATAAAATAATACGTTAAAGATAGAGATGAAATTAAAGTTGAAGATAGAATGTGAGTGTATGTGAACCCATCATTTCTATTTGGCCCAAACCAAACACACTTCAGTTATGCAGTCACTTTTGTTAACCTTTTTCTTTTCTTATTTTTTAACTTTTATTTTCTTTTGCCTTTTTTTTACTAAATAAAAAATCAAATGCAAAATTTACATGTAAAAATAATTCGTAAGAATGAATTACGCAGATTAAAGTAACAAGTTTTATTTATGAGGAGTGGTAGGAGGTCAGCAACTTTTATGATTTGTAACCATCAAATAGTCATCAATGATGATTTTAATGGTGTGAGATTAGTGTGAGATTTTATCCAATGACTCATTTTTTTTTTGTTAGTTACATACTGGCTAAAATTTAAAAAAGTTATTGACCCTAGACTTTTTATTTATTTATTTATTTTTAACACTAATTATTATTTTGGCGTGTTATTTTCATTGGTTGACTTAACTAGCTAGCACATTTTATAGGGATACGATTTCATTATGAAATTTTAATTGACTATGATGAGCTTGGGATTTCAAGAACACTGTGTAATGTCAGGCCAAATATAAGCATAAGCTAAGCTTTGATTGGAGATTAAAATTATCTATCATCAAGTGGGTTTGGTTCTAACTATTTTTAGGACATAAGTTCAATCTTTAGGTAGGTTGCATGTGACCATATAATTCAATAAATATACTTATTTTGATTGGGTGTCATAAATAATTCATATATTTGTATATCTTATTTTCTATTATTAATGTCTCGACGTACTTTACTTCTAAATCGAAATTATATAAATAAAACATATTAAATTAAAGATATGCATTTTTCTTTTTTAATAGATATTTTGATATAAGTTCAAATAACGTTTGATTATTATAAAATTAGGCTAACATTTTCAATAACTCCACAATAATAGATCAACTTAGTAACTACAATATAACATATTCGAATTTAAACATTATAAAAAAAATAAAACAAAAAAAAGTACGTTATTCATCCTGAATAACATTATATTCATCTCTTATTTTTCTTATTTACTTTAGTGTCAGAATATTTTTGTAAGTACACACAATTTGATTTCTCTTATAATTAACATATACTTATTCCACTTCAGACAAAAGAAAAATCAATCATTAAATAGGACGAATTATACTTACTAATAGGCTTATTACGCAAAAATACCTTACAAATCAAAACTTTTAAATTTTGCTAGTAAATTTGAATGGGTTGAATTGACACTGCAAGAAAAATGCTAAAACTGTTGCATTTATCGTCGAATTAATGTCGGACATTAGCAGTGAATTTACCGACGAATTTGACAATAAATTTGTTTGATAAAAAGATTATCATTGGATTTAGTTTTTCAACGATAAATTCGCCGGTTATAATTGGAGTGAAAAAAAAAATGGCGTGATCATTATCGACGGATAAATCCGCTAGTCTAATCTAAATTAGTGCAACACTGTGTTTTGGTCATTTGCAAAGTATTACTGTCAAATTTATTTACTGATAAATCCAACAGTAATTTTGCCCTAAATTCAAACCGCAACCCCTCTCCTCCTTCATTTTCGAACCACTCTCTCTCTGACCTTCTCCTCCTTGTTAGTAACCACTTTTAATTTATCCATCTAATTTGTAGCCCTTGTTTATTTCTTAAAATATTGAACTTAATTAGTTATTAGTATTGTATTTGTAGCTTGAGATTTTAGTATTTTAATTTTAGACATGGATTATGATAGGATATATAAGGATGGAATTTGATTTATATAGCTTGATGGTTAAATGTTAATATACCCTCTAAATTTTTTAAGTTAATTAGTTGATTGTTGTTAATTGTCTGATTTATTATCGAGGCCATTAAACATTTTATTGACTTATTGTTTATTGTTTTCAATTTTTTAAATTTATTATTATCTGAGTTAATTGTTTTGTGAGTTAATTAGTGTTGTATTTTTTAATTTATTAGTTTAAAAATTATTAAATTTAAATATTTAAAATTATATATAAATTTTTAAACAATTTTTTAAAAAAATTAAAATTTAAATTTAATGTTGAATTTATCACTGAATAAATCTGTCGATAAATATTAATTTAATTATTAATTATTAATTAATAATATATTATTGTTGAATTTACTGTTGGATAAATCTTATGGTTAAATTATTAGTGAAAATTTTCTGATAGTAATTAACGACAAATAAAAAAATTTGTCGATAAATAATTACTATTAAAATTTATATCATTAAATTTATTTTAATAATAATTTCGATGATAAACATATTACAAATAGATTTTTTTTTTAATAAATTTAATGATACTCAATATTTTTCTTATAATACGGAAATTATATTAGATAGTTGAACAAAATATAGCTATATAATAATAAACAAGTCGGGTTGAGATTTGAGAACCAATTGAGTCCTTCATGCATGGAACTAATAATTAAAATGTGTTTGACTCATTTAGGGTGTCACATTTTTAATATTGCACTTATTATTAATATAGCTAGAACCAAACTTGTTAAAATAATTTTTTAAAGAGTAAAAAATATGTAGTAAAATTTTGTCACAATATTTATACCTCCTTATTACGGGTAATACCAAGAATTTAGAGAAGTATTATTAAAATAGAAAAAATAAATATATATTATATATTAAACAGGTCTTTATTTTATTCCTTAAAATCTAAAAAAATTAAGTTTTCTTAATATTAGACAAACAAGTTTTACAACACATCCAACAATTATACATATAATATGCCTAAAAAATATATTCCTGAAAATATAATTTCACGCGTTGAAACTGAACATGCCAAATTATCTAGACCCAATTAAAATATATTTGTATCATTACACAAATACACAGCAGCATTTATTGGAATTATACATTTTGCAATTAAAGCACTTAAATTTTTAGTCAAAGCTATGAAGATAAGTTTGAAACAATTTGCCTATTATATTATCTTATGAAGTAAATATACCGTGACTGAGAAAATGAGACCCGTTGAACTAATTAATTACATTTGTATGGCATTTATCTTTTTTTCGTAAGAATATATATTATCTTTTTTTCCCATATATTCCATATAAATAAAATTGTCTTAATTCCTACACGATATAAATTTTGATTTTAAAAATCACAATATTCATAATTAAGAATTGCACGCACGAGGTGTAACATAGAAATGACACTCAAAAAATGTGCCATAACAAATATAATGAGATTTTTTATAGCAACTAAATTAAATTATATATATATATTAAATTATTTTGATTTTTTTTATTTTTTACGTATTTTGTTTACATTAAATCTAAGATATATATATTTTACACGTGCTATCGTAAATGAGATAAACTTAATATACGTATACTATTTTATATTCAATATAAACGAAATAAGTAATGAAATATAAAAATATAAATAATTTTAAAACAAGATAGAAGTATAAACATAGAATTTAATTAATTAATCTTTTAAAAATCCAATATAATGTAACCAAAATAAGCATTTGATAATAGAAAAATGAGTGTTTCGAAAATAGAAAACCAGGGTGCTGAAAAGAGAAACTGCCGAAGTATTCAAATTGATATAAAATGACAGAAAAAGAGTATCTAGAACTCTTTTTTGGGCGTATATGGCTGAAAACACGGAATTTTTAATTTGGACATATATCCAAAATTCTTGATTGAATTTTCTCTTTTGCATTCAAATTTGTACGGTGACTAATTTTCATAATTGTCACTACCTTCGATTTCGTAACATAGTAAAAGAAAGGATTTTTCCATGCACAAAAGGAATGCTCTACCATAATTCGGAAAAGTCAATAATTTAAAGAAAAATGAAAGCTGTAATTTGCAAAATCAAAGATAACACTGGCGAGCGCGTAAACTTTGGCTAACACACGTAAATATTTAATATTATTATTATTATAATTTTGGGGTGGCAAGCGCGTAAATATTTAATTAATAAAATACCCTATCCAAGATTACCACGTAGAGTAGAATAGTGGACAGAGGAATCATCGAATTCTGGACCCTCCGAAACCAAAAACTGGTAAGTAGCACACTTTGCGTGTATGTCACGCGCTTCAAGCGAAGTCAGAAACTCTGACTTTTTGGACATTTTACGATACTACTCACACTTTACTGCTCCCTATGCAGTGGTAAATAAGACAATAATTAATTATGAAAATGAAAAAAATGCAGTTACTGTATAATTATAGTAATAGTAGTACTATGTTTTTGAGGTTAATGAAAAAGAAAGAAAGAAACAGTGTGTCTGAAACAACGGCGGTTAAAGGCCTGACACATCCAATGTGGGCACACATTTCTTCTTCCTATTTATGCAAAGCCTCTATGCGTTTCTCAGCTTTTTTTTTTTTTTTTTACCTTGTTTTTATCCCTACCAATAATAATCTTCAAAGTTCAAACTCAAACTCAAATCAGTGGTTGCACTCTCCGCAAACAATGAAAAAGTAAAAAGCCAGCCCCTATTTTATTTTATTTGTTGGCTTTGTAATGCTAAAAATGTAGTCAAATCTTTATTACTTGAAAAAAAAAATATTGCGTTAAAGCTTTGTACTCCTATATACCATAGCATTGGCTTAGATGATACATGGATTAATAGTAATAGTTTTTGTAATTGTATGTAAATTTAAATTTTATTTAAGTATTTATCGTCGGTCAATAGATTACATATAACAAATATAGTACAAAATTTGAACCTTCTATAACTAATCAACTAATTAATTGATTAATTCAAATTAATTAACTCTTTGTTAATAATAATAGTTATAATGTTAAGACAAGTGAATGG
Organism: Arachis ipaensis; assembly: GCF_059453495.1. Lineage (NCBI taxonomy): Eukaryota > Viridiplantae > Streptophyta > Magnoliopsida > Fabales > Fabaceae > Arachis > Arachis ipaensis. Next base: position 148,479,485 of record NC_142444.1, read on the forward strand.
GAAGAATTGAATATCCGTGAATGGAGGAGATAGAGAGAAGTGGGGCCAAAGAGGGTAATATGAAGAGAGAGAGAGAGAGAGAGAGAGAAGACTTCAACATCAAGACAGTGAAGGGATAGTAAAAGACAGCTAGCAATGAAGGAGGAGCCTCACCTACCAGTGCTCCTCCACCCTCTTTCTCTTCTTTTCTCTTGTCTTGTCTTGTGTTGTGCCTTCATAACCCCCCCTTCCTTCATTTGTTCCCTTTTAAGCCTCCTTCATTCTCCTCTCTCTTCTTTCAAAAACCCCTCCTTCTCTCCTCCCTCTCTCATTCTCTTCTCTTTCTACAACTAAGACTAAAACTACCTCTCTCCTCCTCCTCACTCACACACACTCTTTCTCTCCTTTCACCTTTCAGTTTGAGCTAACATACACAAGCAAAGGAGTTTCCTTTTGTAGCTTCAGGTTTGGCTCTATGCCTTATTATTATTCTCCCCATTCACAAATTTTTCATTTTTAACCTTAACCCATGCATATCATCAAACAATTGGAATGGGTGGTTTTCTTAAACCTACACTTTTGTTTTCCCTTTTTGGGTTATGTATATAGGACTTGAATTTGAGGTTTAATTCTACTTCATGCTCAATAATTCAACAAGTATAGTGGGGGCAGAAAATGGAGTTCATTATCCTCAAGAAAATTATATAAAATAAAAGTGATTTTTGGGATAAAATGGAACCAAATTGAAGCTGGTGGGTTATTACTTTTGGGACCAGCTGCCACTAACGTGCGCCCCTCTCAAACTTGAAACTTTTCAAAGTTGTATTCATATCCAGATGCTGCAAAATCTTCAATTTCGGCTTTTCTCATTTCGCAAAAAAAAGGAAAAATATATAATTAAAAATGATAAAAATATTAAACCCGCTTTCTCTTTATAAACTTTTTTTATTTCTCCTTCTGTCTCTTTCCAATGATTTTCCTAAACAAGGAAAATTATTTATTTAATTCTCGAAATAATGCAATAAATGATTCACAGTCACAGCAAATTGCTAACATGCGCCGCCATTAATAAGCTTCTCCATTCAACAATTGCTTCTATAATAACAATATACTCTTACTCGTTTTCTCAGTTCTCACCCGATTTTCCTTTTCCTTTTCTTTTTCTCTCAAATTTTCTCAGGAAAAAAATCTCTCCGTTGCAGAGAAAATGGTTGGACCAAACTTCATGGACGAGCTAGACTGCGGCAACTTCTTCGATCACATCGACGACCTCCTCGACTTCCCCGTCGAAGACGTCGACGGTGCCGGAGCCGCCGCATTTCCCGCCGCCGCAGCCGCCGGGAACTGCAACTCGCTCGCCAGTATATGGCCTCCGGAGACCGACTCGTTCCCCGGCTCCGACTCGGTGTTTTCCCGCAACAGCGCCTCAGACCTCTCGGCGGAGCTTTCAGTTCCGGTGAGTTGCCCTAAACGACGTAGTTTTATCTGCGTTTCTAATATTTCTTTTATTTTAAATTAAAAAAATAAAATAAAATAAAATTGTCGCTTTTCACATGAATTCCATGACCTGGCAAGTAATTATATCAAACGCTCCCGGTTTAATATCTTCGTTTGAGTAGTTCAATTTTTTATTTTGTTTCGTTTTTTGGTTTTATCTAAGTTTTGAATTAAATTGGAATTTGGTGACACTGAAACAGGTACTTCCAAATATTGTTGTGATGGGAACAAAATAGTTTTTGTTTATTTCGTTAAAGCTTGTCCATTGATGAAGTTTTTAAAATTTAAAAATTATTATCTCTACTAATTTAAAAAATTTTAAATATTATCAGAGGAGGACATTTTTGACATTTTAAACGGACACTTGGTTTTGTCGGTGACATGTGGCATGTCACATCGTCTGTACCCTCCGTTGCGGTTGCTTTGTCTAAATTATTTGGGTCATCATTATTGAGTATCACGTGATTTAGCATGTGACGATCACGTGATGTGACGAATAATAATCACAATAAATAAATAATAAAGATTGGAAGAGAGTGGTTGCTGAGTTGCTCTAGCTAGTTGTAGCAACTAGCAACCCATGCTTGATGATTATGCTTTTTTGGTACATAAGCACAAATTCATATTCTTCAAATTCAATTTGAATAGCTTAGCATGTGACATTCTTTTTTGGTATGGCCTAGGCCTATGATTTGATTCCATACTTGGTTTTTCTTTTTTTTTTTCTTTTTTTTTTTAGAGAAAGAGCTTAACACTTGTAGGAGAGCTTATTACTATTGAAAAATTAAAAAAGAAATGAAGACAACTAAAGTGCTCCATACTTAGTTGTTTACGCATTAGTTGAATTGTCAATTGTGAATGTATTAGGATTAAAAATAAATATGTTATGTGATTGGATATGGTTTTGATCAATGTGTTTGTGAATTTGTTTCAGTACGAGGACATTGTCCAATTGGAATGGCTGTCCAATTTTGTGGAGGACTCTTTCTCCGGTGGGAGCCTCACCATGAAGAAGGTGGAGCAGCCATCCTGCACCACGAAGGATGACTCTGCTCACAACCAATTCCAAACATCCAGCCCGGTTTCTGTCCTGGAGAGCAGCAGCTCATGCTCGGGCAGCAAGGTGCCGCCTCGCAGCCCGGAGGTTTACATCCCTGTGCCGTGTGGGCGTGCACGCAGCAAGCGTCCACGCCCGGCGACATTCAATCCTCGTCCGGCCATGCAGCTCATCTCCCCTGCCTCATCCTTTGTTGGGGAAAACATGCAGCCAAATGTCATCTCGGCCACCAAGGCCTACTCGGATTCCGAGAATGTTGCCGAGTCTCAACCGGTCATGAAGATGCCGAAGCAAGTTTCCGGGGAACCCAAGAAGAAGAAGAAAATCAAGGTGACGCCTCCATCACTAGGCCAAGCTGATGATTCAAACCAGAATGCTTCACAGCCAGTTAGGAAATGCATGCATTGTGAGATCACCAAGACACCTCAGTGGAGGGCAGGGCCAATGGGGCCAAAAACACTCTGCAATGCATGCGGCGTTCGCTACAAGTCCGGCCGGCTTTTCCCCGAGTACCGGCCAGCCGCCAGTCCAACTTTCTGCCCATCCGTGCACTCCAATTCCCACAAGAAGGTCCTTGAAATGAGATGCAAGGGCATTGAAAAATCCGGTTTTGCAAATCATCATGCAGATGCCTCACCAGAACTCATTCCAAACACTAACAGCAGCCTTACCCTGGAGTACATTTGAGGGCGGGGGAAGTGATCCTAATTGGAGAGATTATTTCTCTTTACATTACCTTCCTCTTAGAGAGTCATGGTCTTATGCTATTTCTTATTGATATTTCATTTCTTTTAATTGGTTTTTGTACAGGGTTGGAATGGGGGAATAGGAACAATAGATTATGATGATCATATTTTAGCAGTTAGGGTAAGATTGTAATGAGGACTTAAGAAGAAAAGAGGGGTTATGGAAGTCAAAAGGGTAGGGCTTTAGGTCTAGTAATTGGTAGGTCCCTTAAGGTTATATTAGGAGTTGGTGTCTCCGTTGTCTTTTTTTCTTTTGGCATTCTTTTCATTTTTTCTTCTCTCTTTTTAAATATCCCTGTTGTGGGAATTCTTTTTGCAGTTCATTTGTAGCAAAAATTCTGAGTTGAGTAAGAAACTTTTAAATTTGTTATTTCCCCATTTGCTCTCTCTAAATCTCTCTATTGATCTGCTCATTTCACCTTACATATATCATATGCTCTATATAATATATATACACACACTCTTAAGTAAAAGTTGAAGTGTATCAGACTTTTATTTTACTCATGGCAGTATTAGATTCTTGGAAAATTGCCTTTATTTCAGTGCTGTAAAATGCATAAACGTACTATAAACATTTGCTGTTGGAACCACCTTTGTCTTTTTGGTTAGTTATGTGAGGACCATAAAGAATAGCTTCTTTTTCAACTAAGTTGTTAAGAGTTATGAGGTTGAAGAATTCTGCTAATTCAATATGTATGACTAATCAAAAATGTTATTTGCACACTAAAATTAATTATCAAAATCAGTCATTATATATTTGTATATAAAAATATATATACACTTTTATTTGTGTATTTTATTCTAGTGACTGATTTTGATATGTATTTAACATGGTTGATTATTAATATTTGTAGTGATTTTACGAATGCAAGATTTAATGTCAAAATCAGAATGGAGTAGAAAAGAAATATTTGACCCTGCTTAAGCTAAGGAATGGGGGTGTTAAGAAAAAGGTTAAAAGGGTATTAGTGTAACCTTGAACATTTATGTTAATTACTTACAATGGTGGAGTTGTACCAAACCAATAGGAAAAGGTAGAGATGGAGAGAAGGGAAATGATGAGTCTTATTGGTAAGACTCATTCATTCATGCCTTGAAAGGCAAGAACAATGCTTATATATAAACAAATCTAATTATGGGTTTGAGGCTCTTTCTAAAGGGATTTGGCAACATGTCATGATCTGTCACACTACTTTACAACCAACATTAAATTAAATGATACCTTGCTGGTAAACCCAATTGATTGCTCAAATTAATCCCTCACTTAAACTTCTCCAACCGATATGATATTTCTTTCAAATATCTACAACCCCCCTTCTTTAAGTTATGCCTCTAATTATTAATTTATTATTATTATTTTAAACCACATGTATCCTATTCAAGATAATTTTGCTTAAGTTGAGTAGGAATTATTTGAACGACAAAACTTTTCTTTACAAAAATTAATTTAATTACATATTTATAAAAATATGAAATCAAAATTTTACGTAAAATAAAAAATATAAATTAAATATGTAAAATATAAAATTGTAATAAGACTTAAATCATAAAATCAAATGACTTAATAAAATTTTATAAAATCGATTAATTTATTTAAAATTATAATATCAAAAAATTTTAAGAGTTAAATAAAAATTTTTGTTATTAGGATTGAATTGACCTATGGGATCATTGGTGCTTCTAACCCAGGGGTGAAATCATCAAAGGGACAAAAGTCCTCCATCAACAAATTTTGGTTTCCGGCCACATTGAACCCATGACTGCTCTGGGCTACTGAACAGAGGCCATTTTATTATGTGAAAGAAATTGGGTCAATTTCATCAACAACCTCTTAGGTCTAACCAATCTATTACAATGTGAATCTGTTTGAAGTTCTCTATCAAACTTGGGTTGGTCTGGGAAGAGTGAGGGCAACTTCTTCCAACCCTTTTGAGCAGAAAATGACCACAAAACAGTCCATTTATTAAATGCTTTATGCATATGCTTCACATTTCTAGCCGAAACTATAGAATTTACCAAGTTTTTGCCTTAATTTATTTCACATGACTAATAATGAATTTAGCATCAAGGGTGATTAATCATAGGGTTTATCACAAGATATCATAATAATACCAGAAATGTTAGAGAACCAATAAAATTTATTATTTTTGACAGCAGTTAACCAGTAATATTTAAAAGTGTGAGCTAAAATATATTATTTGATTGCTAAACTAAAAAAATTAGGTTGAGGACTAAAAGTGCTAGCCAAAAATAATAAACTCTATTTGTCCTTGCTTTTTTCTAATAATATTTGATCTATATAATAGACCCTACTTAACAGCTCCTGCTAATTGTTAGGTTTGGTAAGCAATGATGCTAAATTAACTTTTGTGCTTGCAATTTACTGGTTAAAAAGGATTCACCAAAACAAAGAAAACCTAGCCACAACCACAAATAGTCAATCACTCTCAGTGTCCTATTGATTTTTTTTTTCTATTGATTTTTTTGACAATGGCAATGAGTTTAAGCCTTGTTCTTAGCAAGTAAAAAGATCATAGGAAAATAGAGATAGATCAAGTTTTTAATTTGCTTCCCGCAATCTGTAAAAAAAACTTTCACTTATTAATTGTGATTGTGTTGAGCTGTTCTCCTTTTTCTTCTCCGGATTAATTGTGTTTATCTTAACATATTTGTGTAACTATGTTGAGGGCAAAAAAATAATGAAGAAGCAAATCTGGGCTTTTTTGGTGGTCTTTTAGGCTTTTTGTCTTTTGGCTATTGTAATAATAGAATTTGCCCTTTTGAGTGTATAATTCTTTTGGGCTATTATACATATGTTATTTCTTAAGAAATATGCTCCAGATTCCAGAGATAGCCCACAAAGTTTTTTAACCAATTGATGGAACTGCAATCCCACTTTAAACGAAAATATTCAGGACCAAAAAATGATTGCCACCTGCCACCAGATACTTGGATGAGAATTGAAAAGGAGACCACAAAATCAAATAAAAATATAAAAATACAGGCCGTACTAATAATGATAATAGAAGTTTTACTTAAAAAAAAAAACTTACTAAGGTTATCAATATAGAAGTTTTGTACAATTTTCTTTTCTTTTAAAAAGCAGTATTTTATTCTCATCTATATTTAGATTGTACAATATGTCTATATATAAAGGGGTTTGGTGCACAGAACTACTCCAGCATATCATCGTCTCATCTTTTACAATAATTAGCAAGATCTTTGTTGATTAATTGCAAATATTTTCTTTTTCAAATAATTTTTGTTTCTGTGAGAAACTTTTTGATAAAGAACTTAGAAGTCTTTTTGTAAGCGCTTGCTGAATTTTCTAGGTTATGGACAGAAAATAATATTTTTATCATTGTTTTTTTGGTAATAATATTGGAGGAATATAAATATTTTAAAATTACGTCTATTTTATCCTGATATTATATATTATGGCACAAAAAATTTATAGAATCAAACTATTTTTACAAAAAGTCGTAGGAAACAAAAATTTTCGCCGGTTAAGAGAAGATCAAGATCTTCATAGATTAAAAAAATTCAAATAATAAGTTTTTTAGTTCATGTGAAAGAATTTAATTTTTTACAAATAATTAAATTTTAACATTCATTATCTAAAACTTGAAAAATTTTAATGTGTATACTTTTACATCTGATTAGATATTAAGTCGTTGCACAAATACAAATAATTAATTTTCATGTTTGTTATTTGAAAATAATATTTTTCTCTCTATATGTATATAAATATAATTAGATATTAATATAAAAAAATTATATTGATAGTTATAATATTAACTTAAAATTAAATTTTTTTAAAATAATTGAATTTTTATTCTAATTATTAATCACAACATTATTATTTTTTTAAATTATATGTAATATATTTGAAAGAAAAAAAAACAGAAATAAAAAAATAAAAGGTAAAAATTTGAAACTAAATAAAAAATTTAAAATATATATAATAATATATTTTTTATAGAATAGAAAAATAAAGAAAGCCAGAGAATGAGAGAAGAAAGTGAGAGAAGGATAATAAAGAAAAAGAAAGAGAAATAGAATTTATTAATTTTGGAGAAAAAAATTTATTTTAATTATAATAAAAGAATATTTTGTGACTTTTTTTATTTGTCAAATTAATAATATAAAATATAAATTATAAATTTTATATAGAATAGGAATGACATAGATAAGAAGAATAGAGAAGGGAAAAAAGATAGATAAGATAATGGAGGAAGAGATTTTATTAATTTTAGAGAAAAATATTTTATGTCAATTTTAATGAGAGTGTTATGTGACATATTTTGGTCATTAAAATAATAATATAATATAATTATATTTTAATGTTAATATTTTCTTTTTAATTTAGTTATAATTATAACTATAATTAGAGAATGTCATAGTATATATTTTGATTGTCAAATTTATAATTAGTATTAATAATAATATATAAGCGAAATAAAGTAGACGAACGAAGAATGAAAAAGATAGAGAAAAGGAGAAAAAAAAGAGAGAATTCTTTAATTTTAGAGAAAAAATTAATTTTAATGATAATAAAAAAGTAATATATTATACATTTTAAATATAAAGTTAATAATATATAAAATAAATTAAAAAAAAATAATAATGGGAGTACAAACTGAAACTTTCTAAAAAAATTCAGAATAAATTAAAATAGAATTACGTAAGAAAAAATATTTAATTTGAAAGATACATACATTTGCAGTTTTTAATTTTATTATGGAGGTTAGAATGGGGTAGGACTCCATTATGGAGATCAGATGTGCTTTATCTGCATGTGGTGTCAACAGGTAAAAAATCGGACGGTGCGAATGGGGTGAGGTTTATCGGACAGTCCGACTTGTTCACTACAACACGGATCATACGAATTGTTGAGGGAAAATAAAAAAAAAAATTTATTCATGCAGAACTCGGAGGGTCCAATAAACTTCATGTAAATTTCAATATTCCCTCTATGCAAAACGGACCTCCGATTTGCTTATAAAAAATTTTCAACATAAAATCGGAGAATCCGATTTCTTAACACCAAATCTGAACAAAAGCTGTCCCACAAATTGGTCTACCACCTCTAACATTCATAACTACGCACAACACATTCACAGCTTCTATAACCAAAAAAATCAGCCCATACACTTGTCATAAAAACTTAAAAATAAATATCTGATGATCTGAATCTGAAGGGCATACAATAAGATTAGATGTATCCTAGCTATATCGATGAGACTTGTAGTCAGAACTTAGAAGACATTGAAAAGACTAAGAAATTATGCATTTCACTTTCAGGACCCTACAGACATTGGTTTATGCCAATGAAAGACTTTTAAATTATATCATTTAATTTACTGACTCCTACCCTACCGACTTCTTTTCCTTTTCGTCGTTATATGAAGTTGGTGTCTACCTGTAATTGATTTTCCTAGTATATATGATAGAAAAATTCGGTCTCTACTCCTAAAATTGTATGGAATTGAATGGGACAATATTTTGAATACTTGTTATAAAATATTTTATTTGTGTTCAAAATTCTTAGTAATTCGACATTTGAAGTTAGAACACATCCAATAACAAATATGGACCAAAATGCAATGTGTAATGTTTTGACGTACAAGTCATGGCAAATAATCACATGCATGGGTTGTTAAAATTCTGAGACATACATGCTCTACTAGTAATTAACATAGCATGCAACTTGTACCAATTATCCATCATATATAATCTGTTACCCTTAGACATATTGCCCTATATATATATATATATATATATATAAATATATATATATATATATATATATATATATATAAATATATATATATATATATATATATATATAAAAGAAGTGTAGGGTCAGTAAATTTTGTGATTTGTAGTCATTAATTAATTATTATTGATATTTTTAATAGTATGAAATTTTATCCAATAGTAAAATTACTCACTTTTTTTTTTATGATTAAGTGTTGGTCAAATTTTGATAAAAATGCTGGTCCCTAAATTTTCTCTTTCTGTCTCTCTCTATATATATATAGCCTTATATATATGTTTCAAATCAAGTATTTTTTTTTTAAATTTAATTTTAATGCACTATTAACATAAAATAATTTTATTTATATATCTAATTACGTAATATTATATCAATAAAAATAATTATTTTTTATATTAATCCTATGAATAATAATTAATTAGATAATTTAGATTGTTAGTATTTTAAAATTAAACTCTTATTTAAAAAAAAAAATACATTATTACCGTATTTTTTATTACTTATTGTCTAAAATAAAAATATTATTTGGTAATCTTTAAAGTGCTATACAATATTATTAAATTATTAGTATATTTTAAGATTCGGTTAACGATTCGGTTCACTCTATTATTTAATTTCTTATATGGTATAAGAATCTGATATATAAAATATTTCTCTAATATATATAATAATCATTGAGCGTGTGAGGGTGTATCAATTTCAATGCAAGATTGTTGTGTTTAAAAAACAGACCCCCCTCATAATTAAGTTAACTCACCGTATAGTTTGGCTTTTCCATGCAATTGTTATTGGTGTCTTATTAGTTTTAATTTGCTTTCAATATATCAATGTCTTCTTACCCTACCTCAGAACCAGTACCCCTATTATACAAACAACACACTTAATTACAATAATCAATGCCTGCAATTCACAGAAAACGACCTAAATCGTTTTCATGCATGGGATCCATTTCATCCTTTTTTTATTATTTTTATTTTTTTACCCATTTTCATTTTACACTTGCGTCACTAACTTCTAAAAGTGATGGAATACTTAGCTGTTAAAAATTGTTTTTTATTGTTGAGATCCAAATAATAATAATAATACATGGTCTAACAAATAATATAAGGGTTTTTCTAATAAATATACAGTTATTAAGGACACTACAAGTTGAAACTTTTTAATAGAAAATATAATTTAACTAAATAAATGCATTGACAAATTAAAATGATTTATTTTCATTCTCTTGACCAATATCTTTAATTAGTTAAATTCATACTATGTAAAGTAAAAAATAAAATACATTTTGAGTGTTATTATGGTCACTTAGATAATTTTTTATTAGTAGCAGATGTAGGCTTAATTGCGATTAGTTAGTCATTTTAGCATACACTAATAAAAATTAAGAAAAATGCTATTTGTACACCAAAATCAGTCACTAAAATCAGTCACCAATATATTTGTGTATAAATACATGTGTGGTTTAATTTATTTTTAATGTGTATTTATATTTCAACATGTATTTTATACTGGTGGCTGATTTTGGTGTACACATACATAACATAACCCAAAAATTAATTAGCTTGTTAATTATTTAACGTGTGGCTATAATTAATTGTAGAAGAAGTATATAAGGTGTAACCACCTAATTAATAGTTCAATTTTCACTATTTGTAATTTTTTTAGAAATAAAAAGAATTTACTTTCTTTTTCAACCTTATTCTTCATCTTTCTTCTTCAGTTGATCAAAACTCTTAACATCACAACTTGAAACGGTTCAGAGCATGAGATTTTTTTTATAGTGCAATAAGCATGGAGAGCAATTAAGCCGCGAATCGAATTGAAGAAGCTATGAATTAAGATTCAATCGTCACCATTTTTTTTCTTCCCCCACTCTTCTCTTTGACATTTTCTTTTCCACATTTAATTTCTTACCTCTTCTTTCAAACTCATCAATAGAGTTTTATGGGAGACTATTTCGTAAGAATTTTTTGGTGAATATAATTGTTCTCAACAACAAGTTAGAGAAAAAAGATTTGAATCCTCATTACTTATGATTTATTGATTTCTCAACAATATTAGACATGGTGAATAGATCTTCGATTGGTGGCTCTAATAGCCAGAATAACACAATACAGATGGACATACATGCTTTAGCAAATCTCCTAAATCAGCTCATGAATATTTAGCCCCAGATTTTGAAGAGCAACACAATCTCAACTCAAGATCAATCAAATTGTTATTTTTTTTATATTGAAAAAAATTCAGGTACACCGATTATTTCAATCATGTTGACACCTAGAAATGATAATAGTTAGAGTCATGCTATAATTAGAGCATTGAGTTCGAAGAATAAACTGAAATTTATCAACAGAACCGTAAGAAAATCTAAGACTAATGATGTTGAACATATTGGAGCATTACTATACCAAGTGGCATTCTACACCAAATTCATCATGTTGCTAGAGCATTACTATGATTAGAGCATTAAGTGGCATTCTACACTAAACTTTCTGTGTAAAAATACTAGAGAAAAATTGGGGTTGTAGAGAGAAAATACTAATATATTTTAAATATTGCTAGAGCACTATTATTTCAATTAAGAGTTTCACATTGATTTTTGTAATATGCAGTTGCTCACGCTATTCACTTAATTAATAGGATGCCTAACATTAAACTGGACAATCACTACAACAATTCCTTAAGATAGCGACGGTTATTTGGCGGCGGTTGTGTGAAACCGCCGCGAAAAGACAAACTACGGCGCATATAGCGGCGGTTAGAGGTAGGGTTTGCAATCAGGCCGACATTTAGCGGCGATTTTTTAAAACCGCCGCTATATTTCCATCAGGTTTGCATTTCGCAGCGTCTTTTCGAAAACCACCGCTATATGTCCGCCGGGTGATTTATTGTTTTACATTTTGTGGCAGTTTTGTTTAAACCGCCGCAAAATACGTATTGCCACATATTGCATTGTTCTCTTTAGAATAATCGTCTGGATATAATCTAGTTGAGTAAAGACTACTATCTGAAGCTACATATGTTTAAATCATTGTTACTTAAACTCAACACTTTTTCTACATTCGTTTTACGTAAAAAATTCACAAATTACTTGTAAGCTATATATGTTAACTTATGTGAACAAATTTACCAATAAGATTTTTTTGATTACGTTATTGCCATTTAAAATTGCATTCAATCATGGATGTAAAAGAAGAAAATATAATCAAACTCTGAATTTATAAAGTTAAAATAAAGTTCTACAGAATATAAATCAAAGTAGTTACTCCTCTTTGAAGTTAATGACATACTAAACCTAAATCAAGAAACTCTAAAAGTAAAAAAACATGTACAACTGCGACCCAAATCATTAAACTAAGGAAATCAGCGTAACTGTTATAATAAAAGATCAAAATTTCTCTCCAACATCGTATTGACCTGGCGAAAAATACTCTGTTATGAATCTATGGGCTTCACGTTTTAGAGGATCTGATATTTCATCTCCATACCATGGCATTTTATTCAGATCAAAGTACCTTTTCTTAACATGTATATCATCTTGTTTATCTTTTTGGTCTTCTAAAGTTTCATCCTCTTCATCTGGAACCTTATTCAGATCAAACTGCATGGATCTGTCGATTGCGACAGAGGATACATCATCTAAATTGTCTTCTGAATAAGACTCTTTTCCATCTAGATTGTCAGGAACTATTTCTCCGGAATATTCAGGTAAGACTGAAAATATCAACATGCACAGAATGAGTATACATAGAAGAAATTGAGAACTCTGGAGTCATTAAATACTGACTTAGAGAAAAAAACTAATCTACAAGATGCAAAGACAATTTTAAAACTAAACACAAATTTTCGACAATTACCATCACCCTTACTAGTAGTTTGGGCGATTTTCTTAAACAGAAGCTCTGTAGCAATTATTGTGCTTGAAGAGGATGACGAAAAGTCCTCATTTTTCATCGATGCTGTTCCACCGTCATGTTATTTTCACTATTGTTTTCAAAACATAACACTAGTGAAATTATATTGCGTAATACATAGCAAGATTATAAAAAATGCAACCCTAAGAAAAATAACAACTAGGGGTGGCAGTGGGGCGGGTAGGGGCGGATTTTAGCCCTATCCGACCCCGCCCCGCCCTCCTTGCATTCCACTACTACCCGTCCCACCCCTACCCGCGGGTAGTAGGCGTCTGTACCCTAACCCGCCCCCACGGGTACCCGCCCCACCCCTACCCGCCCCTATAAAAATTAAATGACATTTTATTTTTTACACATTTATTTATAAATTAAGATACAAACTTAAAATTTATAATTAAATTAAAATACAAACATAAGATTCATATAATATCAAATAACTTGAAATTTAAAAAGGTTCATACAATGTCAAATAACTTAATTAAAATACAAACATAAAGAAATTACATCGTTAAAATATTAAAGAGTCTTCAATCCTTATTCTTGATCACTTTCCACATCTTCATCATCATTAAAGGTTTGAAGATCAAGATTTAAACCTAAAAATCAAAAGAGATAGCAATTAATAAAATAATTACTATAATGTAAAAAATTAACATAAATGAATATTAAGTAATATGTCACCTTTATTCCCTAAAACTGCCCACAGCCAACTTTGGCCACACATTAAAGCTTCAATTATGCTTTCTTTGAGCTTTCCGCGATGAGGAGAAATCACACGACCACTTGTACTAAAAGCAGATTCAGAAGCAACAGTGGATACCGGAATGGCATATATATCCTTGGCTATTTTTGCCAAAACTTTAAATTTCATTTGATTGTTCTTCCACCATTTCAAAACATTAAAGTTAGGATCATTTGGAGGATGAATGTCCTCCTCAAGATAATGATCAAACTCAACATTCACACATGAACCCCTTGTCATCTTTCTTCTTTTAAGATACACCATATAATCATCACCCCCAAATATGCTTGTATTTCCACTTTCATCAACTTCTTTTGTACCAACATATGACACATCAGAACTCATTTTTTAATTGTATTCATTAACCAACTCATTACACAACTGATGAATTCTGTCAACTTGCTTAGAACATTCTATTGGATCTGGATACATTTTTCCAAATTGAAATTCAACCCCAACCATCTTGTACCTAGGATCTAAAACAGCAGCAACACCCATAATGCCATGAATCTCATCCCAATACTTCTCAAATTTCTTCTTCATACTAGATGCCATATTAGCAATTAAAGAATTACTAGAAAGTTGCCATTCATCCAATGAGACTTTTATTTTACAAACCAGAGTAAAATAAAGATTGGCAGTCGGAAATTTAGAACCAGAAAACAGTTGAGTAACCTCATAAAACAACTTCAATTTATCACATATTTCCTTGGCAAGTTCCCACTCCTCATTACTTGACACAGTTTTATATTGGGGTTCCTTTTGTCTTAACCTAGGAAAGACAGCTCTATACAACAATGCAGTGTCTAACATCAAATAAGTTGAGTTCCACCTAGTCGGACAATCAAGAACCAATTTCTTAGTAAATGGAATCGCTGTTTTAGCACACCAACTCACAAAAGTTTCGTTCCTTTTCGGCGTTGCAGTCCAATACAATACACTACTACGAATCTTTTTAATACTTTCCTTAACTATACTCAAACCATCCTTTACAATCAAATTCAGTATATGAGCACAACAACGCATATGCAACAATTTACCCCCAACATCAAGAATGAAGAATCTAGTCGCCCCAACAATTCATCTATCATAGCATCATTAGTAGAACAATTATCCAATATAACAGTAGACAGTTTTCTATCAACATTCCATTCTAACAATATTTTCATCAATGTTTGAGTAAGAACTTCACTTGTATGGGGATAAGGAACATAACAAAATCTGAAAAATAAAACAAACATACATGCATTTTAGATGTCAACATACTAATACAACACAATATATAGAAGTTTATGAAGTTTATGAAGTACCTCAATAGGCGCATTTGCAACTTCCACGAACTATCGATATAGTGAGCTGTGACAACCATGTAACCTTTTTCTTGATTGGAAGTCCACATGTCGCTAGTTATTGCAACTCTGCTATCATTTTCATCTAGTTGAAGAGTTAGCTTCAGCTTCTCATCCCCAAACATCTTCAAGATGTCTTTCCTAACCGTATTGCGACTAGGCATTTTAAATGTTGGTTGCATTGATGCAACCAATCGCCTCAGTCCATGGTGGTCCACACAACTCAAAGGATACTCATGCAGGATAATCATTTCGGTGACACACTTTCTTGTCTTTGAAGGATCAAACACAAAGCCATCTTCATTTACTTTTTGCACATGTGCTTGTTTTGCTAGTGATTCAACAATTGATGATTGCCTTGAGTTCACTACTTTTATTCTTTTACAGTAGCGGTCCACATGGTTTCTCAATGGCTTAGTACCATTCTTCGGATTTGCACTAAGCACACTCTTGCAAAATTTGCATTTTGCCTTCCATTCACCTTCAACTTTTAAACGATCAAAATACTCCCAATAAGCACTCTTAACATTAGCCTTATTGTCACCTTCAACAGGATTTGATCCTTCTGAATTTGAAGCATTATTATCCGTTGGTTGTGGAGTTTCTGAAGTTGGATTAGCGTTACTCTGAACTTCAACTTCAATATCGGTAGGAATATTATTGCTTTGTGTGTCTTCTCTAGCATTACTAGCCATGAAACTATCTTAACAAACCTACATTGAAAATACCTATATCAATAAAATCCTCCCAATAAATGCATAAAGATCAGAATGCATAAATGAAAGAGTAGAGAATCAGAAGTTTAAGCCACTAGCTAAGATAAGTAAACACAAATTGAAGTACACTAAAAATCATAATAAGCCACATAAACCACTTGACATAGTCATTGAACTATGCAGCAGGCAACCACAACCAGAACCAAAGCAAAATATTTTTTTTTCCTTAAATCACAATAGTTGAATGAAGAAGATATAGCTTTATAAAATTTCCACTGAAATGCAAACAAACTAAAGGCAATTTGACCATGCAGCATGCATCAATTTTCAAAATTAGGTTAGCATATATAGCGTGTGCTTCTTTTTCTCTAATAAACATGCTTGTCTATTAAAACAAGTTTGCTTACTACAATTGAATGAACTCCATCCAGAACATGCTTTTATTTCAATAAGGAGCACAAAATTCTTTGAAACATAGTAACCTATAGCTGAGGTGAAAGGGTAACATATGCTTTTGGAAGCAACCAAAATGCATGACATGAATGTTAGTTATATTAATTGCGTCTAATCAGTTAGCAAAGCCAGTAAATGAAAAAAGCAACATAATCTCAATTTTGTTTGTTATCTTAATTTCATTCTTTAATAAATAACATAAAAATCCATCCATGCTATCATAAGATCAGCTCATTTCAATTAAGCATACAAGATTCTTCATGCAAAGAATGAAAGGGAAGAGCCATAACATGTATCTTGAGGGACAGAGAAACAAAACTGGAAGCTTAGCATTATAATTAAGTGAGTGATATGCAATACGAATATTAAAGAATGAAAAAAGCAACATAATCTGACAATTTTGTTTTAATTTTATCCAATCTTTTCAGTAAAATTATATTAATTGAAATTTAGTAGGATTTAAATAGAATAATAAATAAATTAAAATTTCAGAGTAGAAACTCCTCATAAATTAAAAGACATTGCAGTCCCAAAAATCATGACAAAAAGTGGTTCAATTACAAGTATATTCATTGAGATACACAACTACTAAAGAAGAGTTTTCGAGATCACAAAAGTAAATAAACTGCATCTGTTTGTATACAAACTTTGAAATAGTAGTACAAGGTGGGAATTAGATGCATGAAGTTTTATAAAGCTATGGTTGGTGATTAACCAACTACAAATTAAATAGATCAAGCTTTTTCAATATTTAAATTAGAAATATCTGAAGTTCTTTGGTTACAATAAGCATAAAAATAGAAGAGAAAACACCACTCTTATATTAAAATTGGATCTGTTTACATTTATAGCTGTAAATGCTTGAAAGGTACAAATATGTTGGAAATTTAGAAATGTCTATACTGTATCTTATAGTATCATATAATGTCTCATATCATATCTTAAAATATTACATTATCAGTTTATCTCTTAGGATTCATGTTTATATTTCCTTATACTTCAGATTTGTTTCTTCATCTAAATAAGATTTGATTTTGTAATATTATTATAAATAGGGAATAGTGCTTTGTATTTTGTTTTTGTGTCATAGCACAACATACTCAATTTGACCACACCTATATATTTTTATACTACTGATAGTCTTAATTCTCTCTTCTATTTTTCCGTTACTGCCTAAAGTCCATAATCTGAATATGGCATTACAGTGGTGTTATCTTTCGTGGTTTATGTGACTATTATGCTAGAGTTTCATACAAATTGATATACAATATTTAAATTCATCACTGGACACATCAAAAAGGCTCAAATTAAAATTAACAAGCAATTGTATGAGAATATTGTGAAGACAAACTCTAGCATTAATTTGGCAAGCAAAACCTCAATCACAAGAGAAAACAGTAAAAACTCTAACTAGTTAAACTCTAACCAAAACTATGAAATTAAAATTAATTAAAGCTACAAATACTGTGAAGGCAATCTCTAGGAGGGCAGCGCAGAGACAGGGAAACTTACCACTTGGAGGAAGATGGTGAGAAAGAGGGGTTCACTCAGTAGCTTCGGTAGTGCAGCAAGGAGCCAACGATGAGTAAATTCGAGGGTTCAGCAGGGCGATGACACGGCGCCAACAGGACGACAGCGCAGTGGCAGCGACTCGGTGACGGGCTCGGCAGGACGGCAGCGCAGCGACGGCGACAAGCTCGGCGGAAGGCTCGATGGCGCAGTGAAGGTCACTAGATCTGAGGTTCACTATGGAGAAGAGGAAGTGAATTTCCTTCCCTCTTCAGTCTTCTCCGCTAGGGTTCTTTGGGGAGGGTGAAACGCGTAAATGGAAAAATGAAATGAGTACAGTGTTAGGGTGGTGGCTGTAAGGATTAAGGAATAGAAACCCTAAAAACTTAAAATGGTGTATATATATATATATATATATGTACTCCGGGGCGGGTAGGGGCGGGTTTAGCCTGACCCCGACCCCGCCCCGCCCCGCTCTTCCACCCGTCCCGGTCAAAACCCGCCCCGCTCCGGGTCGGGTTTAAACCCGCCCCGACCGGGTTGGGGTGGGTCGGGTACCCGCGGGTTCGGGTCCTCCTGCCACCCCTAACAACAACTATAGAAGGAATAAAGATTTAATGTAGACTAACTTTTTCGTATTAAAATCGTTGAAAGAACCAAAAAGTCTGCTTTTACTCATGAGAATTCACAATAACATAAATATTTAACTGCAAAAAAAAAAAAAAAAACTACACAAGTATGAAGTAACCAAAGAAAACAACGTACAACGCTGAGTTTATTTAACTTAGTTTATGACAGAAAGATCACATTTAAATTACATTAAAATGCTTCATAGAATACATTACGCGACATCATCGAAATTCTCTGAGGCATTTTCTATGAGGTCTTCTATATCTTCCTCCCTTGTCAACAGTAAATCTCCAATGTCACCTTCCGCTAACATGTTCAACTCTGGCTGTGGAGAAAAACCAACTTCAGCTTCTTCATTCTCTTCTCCCATGTCATACAAATCCCTTGGTTTCACATGAACCACAACACTCCATTCTTTAGCTACTTCATCATCCACATAGTATACAAGCTGAGCTTCTGATGCCAATATGTACGATTCATCTTCACGATTTTCAGTGTGTATTGAACGAGAGAAATTAACGCTGGTAAGCCCCAAATGGTCTTGTTTGATGCCTCTACTGGTAGTGGTATCAGCCCAAACATATTTGAACAATACCACTGTGAAGGAACAACTGTAATTCAATTCAATTATGTCTACAATTTTTCCGTAATACGGAACACCACCAACAGCCACTCTATTATCACGCATGCTTGCATAACTTCTTGTATTAAATGATACATATACTCCACTATTTTGTGTTTTCATCCCATTTTCCTTTGTGATAGTTCTAAACTTGTACCCGTTAATATTGTATGCCCCAAAACGTCTGGCCTGAATCATGGGATCGCACGCAAGCAACTTCAGGTCTTTCGATTGAAGCGTACTTTCCGTAAGAACCTGGAACCACATAACATTCATGCTTTATATTAAAATCGGTTTTCATATAGTACTAATTCCAGGCTAAAAAAACATTGGTCAGGTTAGTATTCTGTCAATCTCATGCTTGAACCACCGAGAAAATTCTGCATGGACGACACTATCTATCTTAGCTTGCGACCTTGTCTGATGACGCAAGCTTTGCTTTGTCTTTTTCCTAAATGTACTTTATTGGAGAGAAGAAAATTAGTCCAACTAGTCACTGGGAGAAAATAGTTATATTGGTGTTTTAGAAATACATGCGTATACTTACTCAAGGAACGGAACCACGGCATCGCAGTTGACTAGCACATGACGATGAGCTTGATGTTTTTCCATTGGAGTGAGTTCGAAATGCGAAACAGCCCCTAATGCTTTTCCAATAGATGGGAACATACTTTCCCCTGAATTATGAACAACGTCAATGGGCTCATCATCAACTCGCCCTGGTCGGTTGATTCTAGTCTCAATATTATCCAAATACCTAGAACAGAAAGTCAGGATTTTCTCAGATAAATAGCCTTCTGTAATTGACCCTTCCGATTGTGCCCTATTACGAACATATTGCTTCAGACGTCCTAAATACCTTTTATACAAATATAATAAAATGCTCAGTATATAAACAATTAATTGAACTAAATGTACTATAGGGGTTTATCAGAAAGCTAACCTTTCTATTGGATACATCCACCTATAATGTACTGGTCCACCAAGAGTAACCTCATCTACGAGATGCACGGTGAGGTGAACCATGACGGTGAAGAAGGATGGAGGAAAAATCATTTCCATCTGACACAAGGTTTGCACAACATGATTCTGAAGCTCAGCAAGCTGCATAGGGTTTATGGCTTTCCCACAAAGTTCTCGAAAAAATGACGACAAATTTGCAATCACATTGGACACCGGACTCGGAAGTGCATTCTTCACTAAAATTAGGAGTAATTGTTCCATCAGAATATGACAGTCATGACTTTTCAACCCAGATAACTTCCGTTGTCGCAAATCAACACAACGAGCAACATTGCTAGAGTAACCATTTGGAAAGACCACATTCTGCAAAGTCTTCAGGAATACATCCCTCTGTGAATTCGACATCACAAATATCGCAGAAGGATATTTACCACCTTCCCCCGGCCATAATTCAAGTCTTATTCCCATACATTGTAAATCTCTATGAGTTTTAAGATTGTCTTTTGATTTGCCGTTGTCATTTAAGATTATCACACACGTTTTTTTCTATATGTATCACATCGAGGTTATGACGCAACATTTGATCCTCCCAGTACAGAAGGTCAAAGAAAACAATCTTCTTCTTCCAATGCGAGTCATCTTCATCCGTATCCTGGCCATTGCATCTTTTTTTGGATGTCACACTTGAACTCTTCCCAAATGAAATGTGCACCTTAGACTGTTGACTCAATACATCTGTTTCGGATAACTTCTTTGGAGGATCTCTACCTTCGACCTGTCTGTCAAATCTATTTCAGTCTAGTCTGTATTTGTGTCCCTGATTCAAAAAGCATCGATGGCCCATGAAACACCATTTTTGACTGTCTTTCAGTCGATGTGGATTAGCATCCAAGTTACACGTAGGACAGGCTAACCCACTGTGCGTATTTCAGCCGGATAGGTTTCCCAATCCTGGAAAGTCGCTGATAGTCCACATCAGTGCCGCACACATCTTGAAAGTGTTTCCCTCTTTGGCATCATAGGTTTCAACGCCATTCCATAATTGCTTCAACTCATCTATTAAAGGCTGCAAATAAACATCTATGTCGTTACTTGGCATTTTCGGCCCAGGAATAAGCATGGATAGAATGAAAGATGTCTGCTTCATGCAAAGCCAGGGTGGTAGATTATACGGAATAAGAATCACAGGCCAGATGGAGTACTTTATGCTCATATTCCCAAAGGGATTAAATCCATCGCTCGCCAAGGCTAGGCAAACATTGCGCGGATCTGCCGAAAAATTAGTAATCAAACTTTTTCCATGCTTCAGCGTCCCTTGGATGCCTAAGGAAACCATCGTTATTAGACGCCTGTTTATGCCATAACATATCACTCGATGTCTTGCTGCACATGAATAACCACTGCAGTCGTGGTATGAGGGGAAAGTAACGAAGGGTCATGGTTGCTATAGGTTTTCCATTTCTCTTCACCGGTACGTTGAGCCTAAGAATAGAGCCATTTTTAGTCTTCTGCTTCCATCTTGAACACCCACATTTCTTGCACCTAGTCAGGTTCGCATCATCACCTCGGTACAGCATACAATCATTTGGACAAGCATCTATCTTGGCGTATTCAATACCCAGCTTTCTTATTGTCTTCATGGCTTCATACACTATCTTTGGAAGTTTTGCTTGTTCGAATGCGTCCCGTAGTAAGTCAAGAATCATTGTCATTGCCTTGTCACTCACACCGCACATACACTTGATATGATAAAGCTTCACTAAAAATGATAATTTGGAGTACTTTGAGCATCCGGGCTATAACTCATGTTCTCCATCTGACGGTAGATCGTTAAAATCCCGCGCTGCGCGACTTGGACCTTCATACAGGCTCGGTAACACGTCTTCATCATCTTCTGCATGTTCGATTGTTGTGATGTCCTCACTCCCATGTTGTATCGTGAAATTGAATGCCTCATTGACAATTTGGTGCATTTGATTCACTTGGGATATCAGATTGTCATCTACTCGTCCCAATCCAGGCCTCTCTTCAACTTGCTTCTCACCATGACGCACCTAAATAGTATATTCAGGGGGAAATGGTCGGAACAATAGATGGTCGTATGCATCATCTCTTGTTTGCATAAGTTGAAACCCACATTTAGGACATGGACACTTTATCATGTCATTGGAGGATGCATTCGCAAACGCAAAGTCTAAAAAATAGTTTAGTCCTTGCCTATATTTCACACTACTCTGTGATTTTGAAATCTAGGTTTTATCAATATCTAGTATAGTATCAAAATATATGGAACCAATTAATAGTGACGTATGAAAACATGAGAAAACAAACTGGTAAAATTTTGCATCCATCAGAATTATGACCACATAGTTTTAGCTAGCAACTTAGGTTTAGCGAATTACAGTTGATATGAAATTTAAAATGGTTTCCAAAATATAAAAAATATGTTTCCTTCGCTCACTGTCATACGGGAAATTATGACGAATAATACTTTCATAACATAGCACCACATACAGTCTTATTAGCATTTTTTATGGTTTTGGTATTGTTATTATTTAAAGTTTGTCAACGTACTTTAAAGTGAACAATGTGTAACTAATGTCTTTATTAAATATTTTATTACTTCTATTTGTTTTAACTAAATTATTGTTTAGATGTCATGCAACTTGGTTGAAATTGTTTTGGTTTTATGTTAACTACTATTGAAAAAATTAAATATTAAAATCTGAAAATAATGATTTCAATTTTTACTTTAAAAGAAATTATAAATTCAAATCAATAAATTATTTTCTATTCTCAGCCAATTTTTAATTTGGAATAAAAGGTCCCTTACAGTTTTATTTTGGATTTATCCATCATTAGTTGATTATCAACCATTATACATTTTCTTGTTAAATACCATTTTTAATTATACTTTAACATATGATAAATTTTTGTGATTTCCTCCTTTTGAACTAATTAATAAAATGCAGCGTTATACAAATATTAGAGTTTTTATTTATATTTTTAAACTAAAAATCTAAATTAAAGAGTTGAAATTAAATTATAAAAAAATAAATCAGTTTATGTTACCTAATATGTAAATGGAAAGGAAGAGCACTACATGTATTCCGTAGAACAAAAAAAACCGATGACAATATAAGTACGTAATGGGCAAACAAAAAACATTGTGAAAAATGATAATTACATTTTGTACCAAAATTTAAGATAATAGTTTACGTTATCATTGTTTAGTAATGGTAATAAGATGAAAAAATGCTATAATTTTTCAGGTATTTTATTAATTTTTATGATATTTTTAGTATTTTTTGTTCATGTAAATTCTTTTTGTCCTATCTTTTATTACATTGTATTTATGTTGTGTATGAATTTTTTTATTTATTATATTCATATGAATTTTATGTAATTTTTATTGTATTTTTTTTGTTTATATGATATATGTTGTTGGTTTTATGAAATTTTTATAATTTTATATCTGTATGATTTTTTTTCTATTTTTTGATGTATTCCATCTTTGTTTTATATTAATTTTTTATTTGTTATTTTGACTTTGTAAAATTTGTAATTGTAATTATTATATACTACATTTATTATAAAAAAATTTGTATAATATAAACTATGATCCTATAAAAAAGGACAAAATAAATAAAAAAATTAATTATAAGTAACAATAGAGCCATAAATAACAAAAAATTATAGTCCAAAATAATTCTAAATTAAAGAGTACAGGTAATACTAGAAATATTTTAAAATATTTTTTTGTTTAACATTATAAAATTTATAGTACACTCTTTCATATTTTTTAATGTATTTATTTATTTATATAATAAATATTTTTTATATTAATAAAGATACTAATAGTTATAATATTTATAATAAACATTATATAATAAATTATGATAAAAATAATATTATGTTCAGTAATAAAGATATTATTTATAAAAATTTTATACGGATATTAATATATAAATATCTATAGCTATTATAAATTATGGCTATTATACGCAATTATGATTTTAATATATGTATAGGTATTATAAGTATAATAATAGCGATTTATAGTATAATAAATATCAATAATTTATAATTATTACTTATTTAAGGGCATAACATAATAACGATGGCTAATTATGTACATTACTTATACCGATATTTTATTAATTATATGAAATCTTAAAATTAATTTCTATCATTAATTTTGGTTTGTCCGGTTTGAATAATCTCCCAACACGGTAGTGTTTTGATTTTTATTAAGAAAAAAAAAACCGATAAACCTAATGGACTACCCGCAAGCCCCACACTCCTCCTAGGCCCAACTCATGTCCCCTCTATTCTGAAAATTGAAATGAGAAAGAAACAAAACCTAGCAGCCACTGCCCTCTCTTAACCCCTTCAGTAGCCATCGCCCAGCGCAACCACTGCAGCCCCCACACTCCCGAGCTCGCTTTGTCGCCGTGGGTCGCGCCGCTTCGCTGCTCCTCGTCGTGGGTCATTGCCGCTTCGCTGCTCCTCGCCGTGGGTCGTCGCCCCTTCTCGGATCCTTGCCGTGGGTCCTCGCCGCTTCTCTCCTCCTCGTCGTTCTTCCTTCTCCCCTCCTCGCTGGCGTCGTTTCTGCTTCTTTGCTCTGCACCGTGTCCCACCGTCATTGCTTCTCCGTCGTGGATTCTCTTTTTCGCGTGGAGTTTCGCAGTCGAAGCGGCTATCTTTTGTCGCGTCTCAAGTCTCTCTGGTCTCTGCTTCAACCATCACAGGTATCAGATCTCAAGTTTCAAGTCTCTTCTTCTCTGCTTCAAGCCTTCAACCCTCTTAGGTCTCAAGTCTTAGTCTCTAACACTCCCTGATTCTATTTCCCTGACTCTATCCCTCTGAAATTTCAAATTTATTCTGAACATGCATATGATGTATTATTGATGATTCTGCTGAATTTTGAGATATTAATGTTTTAAATTTTTATTTCAATTAAGTCTGTTCATATTGAATTAATTCTACTGATATTGAATTAATTCTACTGATATTGAATTTTTTATATTGACGTTTTGCTTGATTTGTTCTCTTAATTTATTGTTGATAATATTATTTGAGCTGCTGGGTTAAGGTACTGATCATGAATTGTATTAGACTTTGTGAATTTTGTTAATTTTTATATGCTATTGTGGACAGGTTTTGTTAGTGATATACTTTTTTCGGTTAAAGATCTATTTTTTGAAAGGGCGTTTGTTTTGATTTAGACTGAGTTTAGGAAAAGTATACAAAAAAGGTTTCAAATAGAACATACATGAGACGCAGAAAAACAATGTTACTTACCTGGTTGAAGATCCACATAATTGGCTTTTAGTGTGAAAATTAAGGACTTCAACAAACTGAAAAACAAAAACCGAGGTTCATCGTGAGAAATGAAAACAATTTAATGTGAAAATAATTTAATGTGAAACAGTTCAAAGTAGCATATATAAAAATATTTACAGAGAAACCCAAATAGAGGAGAACCAGATAGGTGAATTTGGCTTCAGAAATGATTTGTGCTGAACTTGTGTAAACTGATTGTATTGCTTATTAGTGAAATTTATTTAATTGAATAAGCACATTTATAACCTTTGAGAATCACAGATTTTTATAACTGATTATTTCAACAAACTTTTGAAATTAAACCAATATTCTCTATTTTTATGTTATCCTAACCGTTTAAGTCCATTTAAATTATGCAGGTGGTTCATTTTACTTTTTTAAAGATACAATAGTTAACTTGTTTAAGTTAATATGGTAACTTAATAACAGATTTGGTGCAACAATAAAGGAACAGGTACATTGCATAACATAAATTTAAAAGTGATTTGAAAATACTCTAACAAACTATTTGAATTGATTAACGTTAAATCTGATTGTCAAACGTTGTTGTGATCTCATCCTATTTCTCCTCGTTTTCTGTTTTATCCATACACCCCAAAATTTCTATATATCTGAAACTCTCCCATCAGTTGCACGTCATTCTCAGCAGGTGAGAGACTTCTCCATTTCAAACCAGTTACGTGAGTTCAGTTCCCTTTCTCTTCGAGACTTTTTTCCGTTGTTGGTTAAACATAGGATTGTCTTTCCACAGGTGAGCCAACACTTTCGTGCTTATTAAATACTAACACTCAAATGAGTGGGATGTTCAACACAGCTTCATATAATTAATTCTTTTATTTTTGATATAATAAATACGGGTGGTTTGTTTTTTTTTTCTTTTTAAAATTATTTTTCCCTTTTTGTTTCATTCTTCCAGCTAATGTCTGCATTATTATGAAAAAAGATTAATGAGAAACCTTGTTTCGTTGTTCGCGTGGTTGGAGCTCGTTTATTAGGTAAGCTTCTTCTTCGTCATCTTCATCTTCTTCTTCACTCTATATTCATGAGAAAAGGGTTTTAGCTTTCTGAAGGAAAACAAAAGGGTCTAACTTTTTTAACAAAGGTCTTTCCGAAACCCAGATTGTGAAAGTTGGCTCCTTTGTATGAGAAAGTTTCCTCTGTTTTTTTTTATTAGCGTGTATATATATATTAAAAATGGTGATTTGTTGTGCTTCTCATTTAAACTGTTATGAACTATTTTAAAATGGATATTAAATATAATGGAAAAAAATTAAGCAAAAAGACAAAATTTGAAGTAGATGCCGGTCCATATTCTGTTACCAATTTTTTTGCACCAGAATTTACACACAGTTTGTGAACTTTTTTTTAAATATTGTTAGTTAGCAATTTTTATTGATATTCCATGTCAGGTTGTCTATTTCTTTGCAGAATCTTTAATTATTGGGACTCTTTGTATTATTAATTGTCATGCTTTGTAGGGCGATTATGTGTGGTTGCATATGGTATGGTGGGATTATGATAGCATCATTGTTCATCTTGTTCATGGTTCTGCTCCTTAGATACGGTTTCATGAAATACCCTAACGGAACAACATATCTAACTCTAGTTCCTGTTTCTTTGAACAATAAAACTGATCCTATAAAGTGGATTGATCCTATGGTTTTACCTATTTTTGTATATAGTTATATATATAGTAAAATATCGCTGTGCTTGTCTTGAATCCAGTGATGCAAAATAGAAATTAACTGCATCAATTTATTCAATGTTTGTGAATTTGTGCATGGTCTATACCATGATTTGGGTGTGTGATAATGAGATTTGCTCGATGGTCTAGAATTTCTCTTATAGAAAGAATTTCTTCGTTGTAAGCATAGCTTCCAAATAAACAAACAATTCTCATATAAAAAATTTGGTTTTGTCACAAGTACAAACCCCAATAAAAATTAACCGAAGTATTTAAACCTCGGGTCATCTCACAAGGAATTGCAATGAAGTGGTCAATTATTGGCTATGAAGAACAAGGGGTTTGATTTTATATTTTGGCAAGAAAATAAATTGCAAGCAAAGTAAAAGAACAATTGACTAAATAAAAGAAAGTGGAACTCTTGGCTAAGACATGAGAAATTGAGATCACCATCCTTGTCTACAAATCATACATTGATAATTATGAGGGGCCAACCTATTAAATCTACTTCTAAAAGCTTTAAGTACGCAATATCTACTCCTAAGCTTGAAGTACGTCAAATAGGCTTGATCGCATCAACCCATAAGTCCCAACCTATCTACTAATTAGATTAGTAGTGGGTTAGTGTCAATGAGTATTAAATTGATCACCAAGGGTTCTCAAATCACCAAATCATTGAGATCCAATGACTCAAGGTCACTCAATTCCCTTAGCCTAGGCCAAGAGTAAAGAAAACTACTCAAAAACTAAAGAAAACATTTCATTAAACATCTAGAGTGCAATAAAAGTAAACATAATAATTTGCAAGAATAATAAAGTCTACCAACTACCAATTGCAAGGAAAGTAAGATCACAACTCAAATCAACAATAGAAGAACATCAAACATTAAATTGTATTAAAGAAAAGATCCAAATCCAACAAGAGTTCATTATCACAAAAGAGACATAATAGTAGAATTAATACTACAAACTAAGAGAATCAAGAGTAGAAGCATGAAATTGTAAAGAAAACAAGATGAGAACATGAACTTGAAACTAGACGTAAGATGAAATTAACCCTAATAACCCTAATTCTAGAGAGAAGAGGGAGCTTCTCTCTCTAGAAACTAACCTACATGGTGCCAAAACTACAAACAATTGCTCCGCCTTTGCTTGGACTTCAATTCTGCATGAAATACACTCAGAAACAAGTTAGATTTGGGCCTGAGCAGCTCAGAAATTGCCCCCAGCATTTTGCCTTTAAGTGGGCCATATGTTGGTATTGGCGCATACGTGCCATGTGCGCGTGCGCGTCGATTGGCTATTTCTTCACCCGCGCGTATGCGGCATGTACGCGTGCGCGTCCTTATGTGAAATCACTTCTGTGCGTGCATGCCTTGTACGCGAGCGCATCTCTATGCAAAACCACTTTTGCGAGTGTGTGCCTTGTACGCGTGCGCGCCCATTGATGCATTCACAATCTTTGTTTCTTCATGCATTCTCCACTTTGTATGCTTTTCTCCTCATTCCTTCCATCCAATACTTGCCTTATGAACCTGAAATCACTCAACAAACACATCAAGGCATCGAATGGAATTAAAGTGAATTAAAATCACCAATTTAAGGGCCTAAAAAGCATGTTTTTACACTTAAGCACAATTCAAGGGAGAATTACAAAACCATGCTATTTCATTGAATAAATGTGGGAAAAGGTGATAAAATCCCCCAAATTAAGCACAAGATAAACCACAAAATTGGGGTTTATCAAATCTTCCCACACTTAAAATAAGCCTGTCCTCATGCTAAAATCAAGAAATAAGCAAAGTGGTATCAACATTTATTCAATGCAAACTAACTAAATACAATCTATCTACATGAATGCATCTACTTGGTCAAAACAATCAATTCCTAAGAATACATATACAAGTACAAGGGCTAAAGCAATAGCAATCAAATCAACCCACAATTGAATTGAATCATTGAAAGATCTTACAAACTTGCAAGAAAAGATGATCATGTGTGGAGACATGTAATTGAGCGATCGAACCCTCACCGGATGTGTATCTGCTCTAGGCACTCAAGTGTATGAGGTTGATTCACTCAATTCTCCCATAATCATGCTTTCCAAGATTTGTTTTTCATCTAACAATCAACAATTACTTTATGCATGCATACAAATATCATGAGGGCTTTCCCATAGATTGTAATGGGGCTATGGTCAAGGTAGGAAGCATATGGTCGAGTGAGCTTGAAATTTGAATCTTTGATTAATTTAAACTTCCCACCTAACCTATGACAACCTATACAATTCTAAACAAACCTAGCAATCCATTCCTCACTTTTTCACACACTCATGCATTCCCTTTTGATCACCACACATATGCATTGATTATTATTGAACTTCACTTTGGGGTACTTTGTCCGCTTTTTATTGCTTTTCTTTTTCTTTCTTTTCTATATTTTTTTTTCTTTTTGTTTTTCTCATTTTTTTTCAAACTAAAATGTATACAAGAACATCAATGCATATGGTTTACACATGATTAATACATGAGTATGTTCCCAATTCCCAAGATTCTCAACACAAATACAAAAATACACTTTTATCTCTACCCAATGTTCCCAACTTTCCCAAAATCAAATGATGAACACTCTCACTAGCCTAAGCTAATCAAAGATTCAAATTAAGGACATTTATTATTTGTTACTTAGGCTTGTAATGTGCTACAATTAAGAACAAATGGGTTAAACATAGGCTCAAAATTGGCTAACAATGGAAGATAAAAGGTAGGCTATTTGGGTAAGTGAGCTATTTGAACAATAGCCTCAATCATATAAATGCATGTATACACAAAGTAATGGACATAAAGAATCAAACAAATCAAAGATTACAATCATAGGAAGAGAATAATGCACACAAGAATTAAAGTAAGTGGTTATGTATGATGTAACCACACAATTAGGCTCAAATCTCACATGCTTGTGTTCTTAGCTCAAAAATCATGTTCTACAAAGTATATAATTCAAGCAAGTTCTAAAAGAATTTTTTTTTCAATTGGGGTGCCTATAGATAAAATCCTTGAAAAATATCATGATTTTGACTAAGCTTAATATATACATATGCAATGCAACCAAAAATCCTAAAAGACCAAAAAATGAAATGCAAAAGTGTTGGGATTAAAAAATTGTCACCCAAAAATGCTGAGCGGTCGGACGACCTCCCCACACTTAAAAGTTTGCACCGTCCTCGGTGCATCCAAAGATGAGCAAAGGGGGTACGACGGCTTTCCTAGTTGCTACCTTTAGCTGGTAGGTCAACCGGTGCTGCGTGTTCTTCTCCCGCTTTTGTTTTTTTGCTTATGATGATTCATGCTGAACATAGAAAACAGGAGATAATAAGACAAGTAAATGTACAAGCAAGGAAGCATGGATTGTTGGAATGAAGTAAATCACCAGAATTGAGTGAGTGAATTAGTGTGACATTAATGAAAAATAAATGTGTGGGTCCTAACTTGCATGCGGTTTAGAACTCACACTCTAGTATTTAGAAACCATGTCACAATTATACAAAAGAAGACACACATTTCACTCATTCTAGTGTGCTTGAAATACTTCAAAAGACTTGTAGGTTAAAACAACCCAACAAGTAGTGAAGAGGCATAAAAGCATTCAAGCAAAAATCAAGTAATTGTGAAATTGGATAATGCATGGACATTGATTGATGTGCAAGTAAATTTGATGAACAAAATGGTATAGAGAGCTCAGACATCAAACAATGACACATATTGAAGTTGTTGCAACACCTAAGTGACATAAAGGTGGAACACATGGATGCTATAGAACTTAGAGAAAAGAATATAGAAGTCAAAAATCATTTCACATAGCAAGCATGGTCCACAAAACTTGAAAAGCTCAAAAATACGTCACTAGGTAAGCTTTCGATCCAATTTCACAATTCCACAATCTCAATGCATGAAATAAGTGATGATCAATTAGAACAAGCATCCTAAAAAAATGCATTGATAATGTACAATTGCCTAACAATGGATGATGAATGCATGGAGGCCAAAACATGCAATTCAAAGAGTTAGGATGCATGAAGGCAACGTAACATGTACTTGGTGTTCAAAGACATTAAGCATGAAAAGTTCCAAACCAAGTAACCAAATACAACCTCATCACAGAAATCCAACAATGACAATTAAAACAATGATGTTAACTAACATCCCATTAGTAATAAGCAGTAGTAAATGGTAAACAAGATTAGTAATCCAACACTTATAATGGAAAACAAAAATTAAACTAACTAACTAACAAAAAGAAATGGTGTTACATGATGCTTGGTAGTGTCGGATGATGATTGAAGGGTGGAAAGAGAAGAGAAGAATGAAAGAAATGGAAAGAGGAGAAGAAAAGAAGGTGGGTGAAACAGGGCAATCCACGCGTGCGCGTCATGTGCGCGTAAGCGTGGATTGATGAAATGGAAGTGACGCGTACACGCGGCTGACGCGTACGCGTGCATGGCAAAGCAGAGAGTCGACGCGGACGCGCAAGGTACGCGTGCGCGTGCCTTGGGGCACAAAGTTGGCGCACTTCAGGCACAACTCTTGGGTGAATGTATGGGAAGTGGGAAAATTCAATCCATGCGTACGCGTGCATGACGCGTGCGCGTGGATGGCTTAAAATACTTGGGCACGCGTACGCATGGAGTGCGCGTGCGCATGGATGGTGCTCTATTTTTCAAAAATTTTCTATGTTTTTGCACCAAACCAAGCATTCCAAACCTCCAAACAGCTACCAAAACATCATAAAATCTTATTTAACCTACTAGACTCCCAGATACACTCAACTAGACAATCAAAACATGAAATTAAACCTAAATTACCAATATTTACACAGAGAAAAATGAAAGGATATTACCATGGTGGGGTGTCTCCCACCTAGCACTTTTGTTTATTGTCCTTAAGTTGGACTTATGGGGAGCTCCTCATCAAGGTGGCTTGTGCTTGAATCCCTCCTTGAACATCCACCAATGCTTGGACTTCCATTGTGCTTCATCATTCAAGGTTAGTAACTCCAAGCTTTGATAGAGTTCTTCACGAACCATAGGCTCCCAAAGTTGATCTTTCTTGTGCAATCCGGAATCCTACACTTTGTTTTCACACCTGTCCTTGAGTTGATCATGGTGATTTCCTCTGGGTGGCAAGAGAGGTGAATTCTCATGGAAGCACCAAACTATTCTCCTAGACCCATCCAATTGAGCACTAGTCCAACCCTTGCTTCTTGAAGCTTCAACTATAATGAGCCTAGACTTACAACGCCAACCACTAAACATCCTCCTCTTTCGCTTAATTCCACAAAGCGCTCTAAGTTGGCTATCCGTTTCAAGCAAACCAAATTCAAGTGGGATAATAAAGCTAAGAGTTAGAAGTTTTACCCACTCAAATGAAGGATTAGATGACCACCTAGGTGGAGGAGTTCCCAACGGTCTTGATAAAGCACGCTCTACTCCCGTCCATCCTTTTTGGAAGGCTTCCACCACTTGGCAAGATACCTCATGCTCTACCTCTTGCCAAGCTTCCTCAAGTTCACATTCTTTTTCACCAATGTCCTCTAGCTTTTTTCCATCACTCAAATCATACATAGGAGGTTGAGTGAAATCTACCTCATCATTAATTCTGAGCATAGTGGGGAAGGATTCTTCAAGCTCAAAAGGATCATATGTTGGTATGGAATCATCATAAATAGGAGGGCCTATTGATTGGAATACTTCTTCCAATTCTTCAATCACATTGTGTCTTGGAGGTTGTGCACTCTCTTCCTCAACATCAACTTCAAACTCCATGGAAGAGGGCTCTTCAATTTGTGCTTCCTCTATGTACTCAACATATCCTAAGGCTCCAACCACTACTTCCTTTTGTTCAATAATCTCTACCTCCTCCTCTTGTTGCATTTCTTCCTTTATCTCCTCTTCTTCACCTTGGAGCTTCAAGTTCACTCCCTCATTAAGCTCCTTGGTTACTTCTCCACATTCAACAATGGGAGTGCCTTGATTGCATAGGCTTAGGCGGGATGAGACTATGTTGCCAATGGCTTCTACCATGATAGCCATTTTCGCTCTTAACTCCTCAAACTTCTTTTCATCCTCCTCGTGTCACCTTAAAATATGAGATTCAAGATCTCTCAATTCTAGCATGGGGCTTCATCGGGAGGTGATAGTGGAAGAGAGGGTTCATTGTTTGAGGGAAGGTTGTTGTAATTGGAAGGTGGTCCATATTGGTAAAATTCTTGAGGTGGTGTGTGTGGACTTTGTGGTTCTTGGGAGTATTGGTGTTGAAATGGTGGTGGCTCTAGATATGGCTCATATGGTGGTTGATATGGTGTGTATGGGTTAAGATCATGTGGAGGTGAATGGTGGTATGAGGCTTGTGAGTATGGTGGAGGGCTATATTGAGGAGGGGGTTCATATGTATGTGATGGTTGTGGTTGACAATCACAATAAGGGTCATCACACACATTAGATTGATATGCATAAGGATTAGGATTATACCCATAAGAATCCTAAGAGTAGTCACGTTGGGGTGGCGCTTGGACGGCTCGGGTGGCAATAAATGCCCTTTGGTTGTCGCGCATTTCTGTGAGGATAGTAGTCATGTCCCCAATCACTCTTGCCAAACTTTGATCTCTAATTCCTTGATGCATGTTATCATTGTAAATTCCATTTCCTACAACATAGTTTAAACCAAACTCATAGCCAAAGTGATGACAATTCATGGTGATAAGAGAAAATAAAAACAAAAGCTAACAAGAAACAAGAAAACTAAATCCTAAAACTAGCAAAAACTAACAAACAAACCCAAAAATCAAGCTATTCACAATATATACAATAGCCAATAACATAGCACCATTGCAACTCCCCGGCAACGACGCCATTTTGATAATGAGATTTGCTCGATGGTCTAGAATTTCTCTTATAGAAAGAATTTCTTCGTCGTAAGCATAGCTTCCAAACCAACAAACAATTCTCATATAAAAAATTTGGTTTTGTCACAAGTACAAACCCCAATGAAAATTAACCGAAGTATTTAAACCTCAAGTCGTCTCACAAGGAATTGCAATGAAGTTATCAATTATTGGCTTTGAAGGGGTAAAAAGGGGGTTTGGTTGATAAAAGGGGCAATAAAATAAATGGCAAGAAGAGTAAATCAAACAAGCAATTAAAATAAGCAAGGTAAAGGACTCTTGTCTAAGACTTAGGTATGAGATCACTATCCTTGCCAACAATTCAAACATTGATAATTATGCGGAACCGAGCTCATTAGGTCTACTCACTGAAGTCTTAAGTACGTAATATCTACTCCTAGGCTTGGAGTACGTCAAATGGCTTAATCAACATCAATCCATAAGTCCCAACCTAGCTACTAATTGACTTAGTAGTAGGCTAGAGTTAATGGTTATCAAATTGATCTCCAAGGGTTCTAAAATTACCAATTCAACAAAGCCCAAGGACTCAAGATCACTCAATCCCCTTAGCCTAGGCCAAGGGTCAAGAGAACTACTCAAAAACTAAAGAAAATATTTCATCAAATATCTAGAGTGCAATAAAAGTAAACATCATAATTTGCAAGAATAATAAAGTCTACCAACTACCAATTGCAAGGAAAGTAAGATCACAACTCAAATCAACAATAGAAGAACATCAAACATTAAATTGCATTAAAGAAAAGATCCAAATCCAACAAGAGTTCAGTATCACAAAAGAGACATAAAAGTAGAATTAACACTACAAACTAAGAGAATCAAGAGTAGAAGCATGAAATTGTAAAGAAAACAAGATGAGAACATGAACTTGAAACTAGACCTAAGATGAAATTAACCCTAAGAACCCTAATTCTAGAGAGAAGAGGGAGCTGCTCTCTCTAGAAACTAACCTACATAGTGCCAAAACTACAAACAATTGCTCTCCCTTTGCTTGGACTTCAATTCTGCATGAAATACACTCAGAAACAAGTTGGATTTGGGTCTGAGCAGCTCAGAAATCACCCCCAGCGCCTTTAAATGGGTCATATGTTGGTATCAGCGTGTACGTGCCATGTGCGTGTGCGCGTCGATTGGCTATTTCTTCACCCGCGCGTATGCGGCATGTACGCGTGCGTCTCCTTATGTGAAATCACTTCTATGCGTGCGCGCCTTGTACACGTGCGCATCTCTATGCAAAACCACTTTTGCGCGCGCGCGCCTTGTACGTGTGTGCGCCCATTGATACATTTCCAATATTTGTTTCTTCATGCATTCTCCACTTTGTATGCTTTTCTCCTCATTTCTTTCATCCAATACTTGCCTTATGAACCTGAAATCACCCAACAAACACATCAAGGCATCGAATGGAATTAAAGTGAATTAAAATCACCAATTTAAGGGGCTAAAAAGCATGTTTTTACACTTAAGCACAATTCAAGGAAGAATTACAAAACCATGCTATTTCATTGAATAAATATGGAAAAAGGTGATAAAATTCCCCAAATTAAGCACAAGATAAACCACAAAATTGGGGTTTATCAGTGTGTAGGACCTCACTGTGCAGACTGATCATACTTGACACTTCTTAATTTCAACAAAGCTACCTTTGGTTATAAATGAGTCATGAGTACTTTCTTTCTGCTGCTTCTTCATTTCAACAAAGCTACCTTTCTATAACTCTTAGGTTCGACTTTTATTATTATTAGCCCCCTTTTTGTTAATTTTAATTCTAATTTTCCTTTTTTTTAATATAGTAATCAATAAATAATTATCCTAATCCATATAAGTGCTGTGGAAAACGAGGAAGCCACTGAAGTGAGTACTTTATATGTAAGCCTTAACATCATTTTTGGTTTATTTTGGAAAAGAAAAGATAGAAGTACTATGGATTCTTTTGCATAGGGTTGTGTTGTTTTTGTGGCTAGGATGAAGGAAGGAAAAAACTAAAAGCTTGGATTAATATAATTGGTTAAATAGAATTATCAATTATGCAGTGTTTGTGTTTGTGTTATTGTCTGGTTTTTCTATTTTTCTTGAAATTGGATTGACAATTAAGTCATTTAAAGGGTTCCTATTAATCTTCTGCTACCCTTTTCTATGTTGGTTTTGGTCCCTTCACTCTCCTACTACTACGATATTGGAAGAGGCATGTGCATGTATGAATCCCAGTTCTATTTTTATTTTTTAATTTAATTTCTTCTTAATCATAAATATCTTTCTTCTTCATCATGGTCAATAGTGTAACTCCCATGATGTTTTAATTTTGTTTCTTGAAAATAAATGAAGGATCTAAACGTCATTTTGGATACCAAAAAATAAATAAAAAGGCCTGGTTCGGGAATCCAACAGTCTCCCTTATTCTCCCACAGTCGCTGCTGTTCTTCCCTTTCTCCTGCCGGCTGTCGTGTGTTTTTCGTCTCTATGCCGTCCCTTCACTGGTTTGTATTCTTGCCTTTTTTGTTCATGTCTTTATTTTTTTATACTTTTCATTGTTCGCCATCCCCATTTGTCTGATTTTAGTTGCTTTTGTTCCGTTCCTTCTGTATTTTTTTCTTGGATTGCATATGTTAATTCTGGGTTAATTTTGTTGGTTGTTGATGCTGCTATGTTATGGCTTATGAGATAAGAACTTCTTGATATGGTTTATTAATTGTCGTTGAATTTATGTTATCAGCTAATTAATTTGGTATGGTTGCTGCTGATACTGTGAGGAAGATGTTATTACTATGAGTTTGACCTTGGTTGATGGATTTGGATTATTTGTGCATTCTTGATTTAAATTCTACTCCCTTTTTTTATCGCCAAATATAAGTAAGGTAAGTAGGGAGCAGGGAAGAGTTTCAGTGCAAGATTCATTAGGGAACCCACCTCTACATAACAACTCACCTTTCTATTTATTGTAATATTATACCATACCACTATTATTTGTTTATATATTCGAATATTGAATATCCAATTTAGTATAACCGTTGCAGTTTGTCAAGCTTGATTACTGGCTTTTGATAATAAATAATTTTACACTTATACAAGTTGTTTTACTTACCAGGTCAAGAATTAAATTGATATACACATTTTTAATTATGACACATTCAAATTTATTGAAAAACCAGTTATTAATCCTATTAAATAGTAAGACTTCAACTAACATTAAAACTAATTAATATTTTTTATTTTAAACTAATTTAATTAGACTTAGTTGATTATGTTGTTAATTTATTTAAAAAAATAAATTCTAATATTCTATCAGTCTATGATGTATCATGTAATGTGCCTTATAGTGTTCCATATAGATTTCATAATTTTTTATTCTCTATTTTTGGGGTATAATTTGTATTCTCTATTTGCTTTAAGCGTGCTTGTCATTTGTCTACTAATATTGTTTTCTATACAAGTTTGTAAGGATGCCTAGGAAACCAAGGTACAACATTATACGGGAACCCCGAACGATGTCGGAACTAATGCCGGTACTGAAGAGACAATGGTTAGTGTTTGTGGTTAACATTTCTTGATGTAACCTTTTGTGAAAATTATATGTCCTTCAATTGTATCATCGAACCGCATTAATTTTTCTCCCAGCAAAATTATTAGTTTATAAAATAAAACAATTCTCAATATTAATTCGTTCTCTAAGATATAATTCTAAATGGTTTCACATTACTTTAAGGTTGGGTCCACGACTAGAGGAGCTCAGACATCACGGGAGAAACCACGTGATAGGGCTCCTCTGATTTCATCCTCAGCTAATAGAGCTCCGGCAACCCGTATGAATGAACCATTTCGTGCACCGTGCATCGATCATAGGAATGCACAGTCGAGTACTGCTGATGACCCTCAAACTCTAATAGAAAACATAGAGACTCAGCATCACGCGGAAGTGGCTGATCATGAATTAGGGGATGAGGATTACGACCCAGAGACAGATGAAGTTCCGTCGTTTGATGACCACATCGACAACTTGTTTGCTGCCCAAGAAGTCGAAGGTCAGCATAACAACAAGAAAGCCAAAGATACAGATTTCTGGGAAGTTACTATTATCGGTAAACATTTTTTTCCTCCCATTTTCGTAAACATTTATCTTCATAGTCCTTTACTTCTATTTTTCTTTTGTGCAATGATTATATAGTAATTTTGTTTTGCATACACTTCTTAGAGGATGGCGTGAGAAAACTTTCTAAGGTGAGCGTGAAGGAGGCTATAGTCCTCCCTTCCAATACAAAGATAGTACTCCCATTTAACAGTGAGCTACAACCGATTGGTCAGGCGGCAGGATTATTGAGTGGTTTCATAGGGAGTTTGGGTGCGGATTATTCCCAGTTCCCCATACACTTACACAGTTGGAAGCTGGTGAGCAAAGCAAAGAGGGAACATGTGTATGACATACTTAAGGTACAGCTTTAAGCTTCTACAATTTAAGCAATTTTAGTATTTGGTATTTTTTTAAGGTCTTTTGCATGGGTAAATTATATGGGTAGTAAAATTTTCATATTGTGTTTTTCGAATCATCATTTAAGCACTTCTCATTTATACGTAATTGCGACTGCTTGTACTGGATTTGCAAGTCATACTTTAACAATTTAAATTAGCCTGTAATGCTTGTAGCATTTCTTCAAAGTCTTATACTTGTTCATTGGTCTTCGTTAATGACAATGTATACTAATTGCAGCGGGTCTTTTACTATGAGGATGATGCCGGAGGAAAAATAAAGTGCGATATTTTGAAGAGAATATGAAAGAACTAGAAGGATACAAGGCACCACTTGTTTCATAGGTGTTACAAACAAATAAGGACTTATGAGGAAAATCTTCAGCATCACCCGAAAAGAATAGAAAAAAATGATTGGAAAAAGTTCGTTGACTATCGCCTGAATGAAGAAACACAGGTAAGCCTTGGTATATTTTATTATTTCCACAAAAAAAAACATGTGTATACATATTAATTCCCTTACATTTTATATTCAACTTTTTCTTTCTCATTTACATTTGTTTTGTTATTTGTTCATAGAAAAAGTGTAAACAGAATACTTTAAATCGGAGCAAGCAACTTTACACACATATTGGGGCTGCAAAATATTGGCAAGAAAAAAAGACGAAGTGGTAATAAGTCATTATTTGCATTAGATTTTGATTAAGCTTCCTGAAAAATGTTGTTGTTTACTAAATTGTGTCAATATCAACAATATAGGAGAGAGAGTAAGGAAGGCCCATTGGTAGAGGAGAGTTATTTATCATGACTCATAAAAAAAAAGATGGCTCGTATATCCATCCCGATGCACGTGTTGTTAGTGTAAGTCATGTTTGAAAATTTGAAGCAATATATAGCTTACTGTATATATCGTGCTACTGTTAACTTCTTCCTATCCAATGTTGTATATTTGTAGGAAGCAATTGCGAATGTTGAGAGGCAGGATGGATCCTCTAAGCACCTTTCACAAAATGACTCGCTAGCACAAGTTCTCGGAAAGGAGCACCCAGGACGAGTTCGTGCCCTAGGTGCTGGACCATGTCCCACCCAAGTCTTTGGTAACACTGCTGGACAACCGTCGGGTTTTGCAGAGTCCAATACAGAGGATAAGATGATGATTGCAGAATTGACGGCTAAGTTAGAAGAAGAGCGGGCGAAGAGACAGTCAATACATAAGGTCTTGGGATATGTAGTCCAATAGTTAGGAGGCAATTTTCCAGTTGAGATTGCTGAAGAGCTGGCTTTTGTGGGCGGTACACCGGACTCGTCATGCACAGGGCCATCTTCATCTGGCAATCACGACCCGCAACAAAAATTTTGAATTTTAATGGTCTTGGATACTTTTACATTTAAGTAGGTTTAGTACGTTATGCTTATTTTATTCGACTTGAGCATTCTTAGTTTATTTTGGATGATGTTATGACAATTTCGTTATATATGTTATGTTTGCATTCGCTTAATTTGGTTTGTTATGTTAATTGACATGTTTTACTTGGTTGCAATTTGTTTTAATTAGTTAAAACGTAAAAAAATTAAAGTTTAATAAACATTCTTTGTCAAAATAGGCAAAATAATAGAAAATCTAAAATTTTAATGGGAAATTTGAATTTGGCGGCGGTTTTGAAACCACCGCAAAACTATAATATGTTTTCTTTCTGTCCGACATTTAGCGGCGGTTTGTAACCGCCGCAAATTGGGTAATAGCAATTTTCCTTCACATACAATGGCAGTTAATAACCGCCTACAAACCCAAATTGCATTTTGCGGCAGTTATTCCAGCGGTTGACTAAAACCACCGCTATCCGTTTTGCCGCGCCCTATCTTCTGGCGTTTCATGAAACCGTCGCGAAATGTTTTGCGGCAGTTCAAAATCGCCGCTAAACGGCTCCAAGAACCGCCGCTAAATGGTGTTTTTGTTGTAGTGAATGCTTGTCCTTATAAATTTTTTTATGGTAAGTTATCCCACTTTTTAGATTTAAGGGGGTATTTGATTCTCTTGCATATGCTTCTATATTAACAAACTCAAGAATAAACTTGGATCTAAAAGCCAGGAAGACAACCTTTTTAGGTTTTAAAATTGGAACAAAATGTTTTTGACTTATTAACTTAAAATCCAAAATTTTTTTTTATCTAAAAATATAACTTTCTATGAGTATCAGTTTTCATTTTTATATTCCACAAGTATTGATATCATTGCGATACCCACTCTCACTCCATACTAGATTGACCTCTTTCAGTATGATACATCATCCACTCATTATTTGCAATCACTTGCATACACCAAACTCACATATTCAAATGAATATTTTCTCAAGTTTAATGCATTCACTACTTTTCTTACACACCATTGCACCTATTAGTACACCATACATTAACACTATACCTGCATTACAAAACAACCGTATCATACATGATTACAGTACCAAAATTTGAAAAATTTAAAAGGTTGCCTGTCTATTTAAAGGACTACCATTATATGATAACCCACAAAGCGCACTTTAGCAATTCTGTCAACTCTAGTACATTATATCCTATCTCACAGCACTTCTCATATCATAAATTAATCCTAGAATAGAAGTTTCTTTCTCTAGCCATCACTTCAAATCCAGAACCTATAACCTATGAGGAAGCGATTGTGCATGAATGTTGGAGAAAATTAATACAAGCTAAATTAGCATGTCTAGATTAGAACAAAATTTGGTATCTCACTGAACTCCCAAAAGACAAGAAGGCTATGGGTTACAAGTGAATTTCTCAGGTAAAATTCAATTCGAATGGTACCGTAGAGATGCACAAATCTAGGCCAGTTGCAAAAGGATTTACTCAAGTACTGAAAGTGAATTATGGTGATACTTTTAGTCCGATTGTCAAAATGACTACTTTATGAGTAATGTTGGCCTTAGTAGCGGAAAAAAAATGGAATTTGAAATAGTTGAACGTCAGTATTGCCTTCTTTCATGGTGATTTGGATAAGAAAATTTATTTGAAGATACCACCTAATTTGGATGTGCCACAACTAGGTTTGGTATGCAAATTGTAAAAGTCTCTCTATAGACTTAAGCAAATTAGCAGGTGATAGAACATTAAACTCACTTAGACTTTTGTTGATGCTGATTATGAGTAGTTTTTTATGATCATCGTCTCTTCATCAAGAGAAAATCCAAGGATTTCACTCACATTCTAGTATATGTGGATGATTTGGTTTTAACCAGAAATGACATTGGCAAAATTGATTCAATCAAGCAAATATTGGATGACAAATTTAAAATAAAAAATCTTAATGATCTCAAGTACTTCTTGAAAATGGAAGTAACGCGTTCCAACTTCAGAATTCATATTTATCAGAGGAAGTATGACATGGACCTTCTCAAAGATTTTGGGTTATCTAGATTGCAAGTCTATCTCCACTCATTTGATTATAGTCAGAAACTCTCGAAGGAATTAGAAACCATTTTACCAAACAACAGCACTTACAGGCAACTCATCGGACAACGCTTCTACTTCGCAAACACAAGACCTAATATCTCTTATGTTGTGGGATGTTAAAGCCAGTTTTTGGACTATGCATCCACCTCTCACCTACAGGAAGCTTTTTGTGTGCTTTGATATTTGAAAGGTAGACCTGTAATTGGTCTATTATTCTCATCTACTTCTAATTTGTATTCATTGGCTTTGCCGATGCTGATTGGGTTACCTGCACTGATACTCGCCGATAGGGGTGTACATGGGCCGGGCCATATCGGGTTTGGCTTAACCCAGACCCGGCCCGAAATATAGATCGGGTCTAATTTTTAGACCCTAACCCGATCCTAGACCCGATGAAACCTATGCACCTTTGGGCCGGGTGAAAATCGGGTCTTTAGCATGTAAAAATCACCTAATCTCCAACCATTATTTCACAATTCACATAGTAAAATTCACTTAAAAAAATATAACAAGAACCAACCCTTCTCTAAAATTAAAGCATAACCATAATCAATACTAATATTGTCTAATAACACCAAATATTTAAATCAATACAAATAACATAATATTATGCATTAGTCTAAAGTCTTATGCATTTTAAACATAAAACATTAACTTATAATCTTATAATGACTAATAACACAAAATATTAAAGTTTATAATATTTAAATTCCACATAAGAATAGCCATCATCCATCACTAATAACACAAAATATTAATTGTGTATGATGACCGGGCCACCGGGCCGAGTTCGGGTAACCCGAGCTATGGCTCGGACCCGACCCGAAATAATGACCGGGTCTATTTTTGAGACCCTTACCTGGCCCTAAACCCGATGAAATCACACTAAATTAGCCCCTAAAGTGTTCGGGGTCGGGTCGGGTCTTCGAGCCGAGTCGGGCCATGTACACCCCTACTCGCCGATTTGTTCTAGGTTATTGCTTCATACTTGAGAACTCTCTAGTGAGCTAATATAGCAAGAAGTAAACCACTATTGCCAAGTCTTTTACAGAAGTCGAATATATATAGGTCTCTTGCTGTTGCTACCTGTGAAACAAGATGGTTGTCTTACTTAATGGGTTTCATTGGCATGCCGCTTCATATTATACTTCACTCTATTCTATTCTGTGACAAGCAATTAGTCATTCACATTACCAATAATCCCATCTTCCATGAAAGAATCAAATACATTAAAGTGGATTATTACATTGAATTGGACTGCCATATTATTCATGAAAAACACTTGTATGGTCTCATTCATTTTATGGTGATTTGTTCCAAAGACTAACCAATTAATTTTCTTATTAAAGTTCTGCCACTGAATTTATTTTCTGTTAATATTTTTAAATTATGATTGTTAAATTTATACAATTTTAACTTGTAAAAGGATATCACCTAGATTATTTTCATTAGCAGTATAGCTAGGCTTAATTGCAATTAGTTAATCATTTCAGCATATAACAATTAGAATAGAAATTAGTTTGTTAGTTATTTAATATATGGATATAATTAATTATAAAAAAAAATATAAAGTGTAACAACCTCACTAGAAAGTTCAGTATTTCACTACTCGATAATTTTTCAAAAATGAAAAGAACTCAGTTTCTCTCTCAACCTTACTCTTCATCTTTCTCCTTTTTCAGTTTATCAAAATTCTCAACATCTTAGCTCAGATCAGTTTTTCTTCGATTATAACCAATAAATTATTTAATTGTATTTACAACTTCAAATTCTTTTGTTAATTTATAAAGGTCTAGGGTTCAATTTGTTTCCTTATAGAAATGCAATTGCGATAAAAATAAAATTGGGCGCGCGATAAAAGTTATTTTGCCACCCAAGTAGCCTTATCCAACATTACAACTCATGAACTCAAACAACAGAAAAATATATATGATTTCATGGAAATGTTTTGTAATGTATTACATAGAGTTTATAATAGAATAATGTGTGTGTGGAGACGGATTTACATTCAAAGGTGGGAGGGTATTTTACATTGAAAGGGGCAGGCAAGTGCACCCATTGAATTTTCTTACACTTTTATGTAGTGTATAGAAAAAAAAAATGTTTACCCCCACTCAAATAATAAATTTAACTCCACTTAAGTTTTTTCTCTTGATCTACACTCTTAAGCCATATAAGTAATGAAAGAAGACCTCACCAAGTACCATATTACAAAAATATTATATTAATTATTTAATAAAAATAATTAAACATATAATAATAATAAAAGCAAATAAAAAATAAATGAGTAATCTAAATTTAAATTTTTAAAATATTATTTTTTTTCTTTGCTCTCTAATATTAATTATTTATTTATATTTTGTTTTGGAAGTTAGATTTATTTTTATTCGTAACAATTATATTAATTGATAAAATTTTTTTGTTATGAACATTATAAAGAGCCATCTTTTTTAATCGTATAGAAAAAATAATTTTTTAAATAATTATTTAGTATCATATATAAAAAAGAGATATTTGATTATTTTAACAATGAGAAATTATTTAATCCTTAGAAAATATAAAATTCAGACGAATGAAATTTTAAATTATTATTTTATTATTTTATTTTGTTTGTTAGATAATTCAAAGACTAATTATATTTTATAAAAATAAACGTGTTATGTAT
The DNA here is from genome assembly GCF_059453495.1 of Arachis ipaensis. NCBI lineage: Eukaryota > Viridiplantae > Streptophyta > Magnoliopsida > Fabales > Fabaceae > Arachis > Arachis ipaensis. The sequence continues at coordinate 148,524,019 of NC_142444.1, forward strand.
ATTTATCTCACTGTTAAATTTTTTTAGATTTGTGACTCTGTGAGTCTTTTTTCAAACTATTTCAATAACTTACAATGATTAAACAAAAGGAGAAAGGAAGTTGAATTTTTTTTTTTATTAAACCACCAAAAGTAATCATGAAAGATTGATTTGCTGACAAAAGTAACCATAGAAGATGATAACTTCTCATATGCCCACAATTGATTAGCTCTGATTGACAAAAATAACCACGGATACAAGCCATACTCTCCTAGCTTTGATTTCACCTTTAATCTTCTTCTCAACCTTCATGGCCATGTTAACATTCCTCTCTCTATGGTCTATTGGAGTAATAGTCACATCTTGATTGGCAACACTACATTCATGCTCATTGAGTATTCTATACCAAGTACCAACACAGCAACCAACAACAAATAACGTAATCCTAAAAAACTAAATACAACAGCAGCAACTACCAAATTCAAGAACAATTCTAACTAAAATTCACCCAGATTCAAGTCATTCAACAATTACTCTAGAAAATCAAATGCAACAGTAATATCCAGTATCCACCACATTCCATAACAGTACCAAATTACCATCTAAAATATGCTCAGGTTCAACAACTCTAAAAATTAAATACAACAGCAACTGACCTGAGGGAGCAGAGGCACTGAAGCAGAGATGCTTCTTGATGAACGCTTTCTGAGCTTTCTGACGACCACCACTACCACCCAGCTGACCCGAGGGAGCAGAGACAGAGATACTTCTTGATGAATGCGAGCTGCCGCTGACGAGGTGAGGTCAAGACTGAGAGTGACGACGAGGTGAGGCCGAGACTGAGAGTGACGACAAGGTGAAGTCGAGACTGAGTGACAACGTGAGGGGAGAGATGGCGGAGTGACGAGGTGAGGCCGTGAAGGTGAGGGTGAGGCCGTGAGGGACTGCCGATTGTTAGCTCGAAACGACAAGGAGCCGACGGAGAGACGAGGTTGGCTGGGGGATTTCGGCGGTCACATTCGAAGTCTGGAACTCAGACTCTTATCTCAGATGCCATTAGCCATTAAGGGCAATGGGGGAAGGGGGGATTAGTCATTAGGCTGATTAGGGCTTCACTTCAACGAAAAAAGGGGGGATACGACGCCATTTTAGCACCTTTAAACTTGGAACGATGGATGATTGTACTCGACTATGATTTCACCCTGCAAAAATTAGGTTCCAACTAAGAAGAACGAAGAAAATAGTCCACGTATGCCACTTTGTTAAGGCTACATCAGACTTGGCTATTTTTGACAAACGGAACTAATCAATTATGGGCATCTGAAGAGTTATGATCTTCCATGGTTACTTTTGTTAGCGAATCAATCTTTCATGGTTACTTATAATTTTATAAGTAAGCACTTATACTATGTTTGGTTGGAGAGAAAATGAGTGAAAAAAATTGGATGAAAAATGATATTTTTCTTTGTTTGGTTATAAAAAAAATAGGAAGAAAAAAAATTGTTATGTATGTCCTACTATTTTTTTTTTCATCACAAGTAAAAAACATAAAAAATGCTATATTTTTTGTATTTTTAATACTACCCTTAGTTATATTATTATTAATAATTATTAATATAAATTTATTTTTAATATATTATTATAATAAAATTCAGATTTAAATATATTATATGTATTAGATAAATAATTTAAATCAAATATATAAAATTATAATATTTTATAATATTTATAAAATATAATAAAATATGAATAAATAAAAATATTTATATTTTATTTTATGATAAGAATATTAATATAATTTTATACTATTATAATTTTCTTTCTTCTCATTTTTCTTTCCATTAAACAAAAGAAAATTTTTTCTATATTTTCTTTTCATCTATTTTTTATTTATCCAAACAACACACAAATAACTTTATTTTGTCTTTCATTTTCTTTCATCTTATTTTCTTTCCTCTTCTTTTCTTTTCTTTTATTTTCTTTCCTACATCTAAATAAAGTGTTAATAAATTGTTTTCAACAGATTATAAATTAAATATTTAACTTTTAATCAATTTTTATTACTGTAAAATTTTTGAAAATTATTTTTCTATCATTTTTAATGAACTTTTAAATATAAGTCTTTAAACAAATTAAATTTTATTATAAAACGCTTAGATGCTAAAAAAGTATCATGAATTCATGATAGGAGTAAAATCTAGGGTTGCACTAAAATAATGTAGGGAGGGTTATCCATACGCGCAAGAACCAAGCAATGGTGTTGACTACTCTTAAGATAATTAAGTGGTTTTCCTCATCTTATGGCTCTGGGAAACATTATCCCATGCTTAAGGCCAAAGAGTTAGAGCCTCGGGCAGACCGGCCACCATTAAATTTTAGTGTTGACTATGGTTAATATCCCATCTCTTTTCTTTTGCCTTGATTTCAGCACTATGCTATGCATCACCATAAACCTTCATTATTTCTAGGATTTGTTAAGATTTAAGATTACAATAAAAATGTTTTATATAAAAGATATTTTTCTAAACAACATGACCAAATATTATTATTTTAGGTCAATATTTAATTAATAATAATTTGTATATATATTTATAAAAATTTATACACATTAATACATAATTTATACTAATATTTATTAATATATATATATATATAAATAAGTCAATACAATTTATATTTATATACATAAATTAATAAAATTTATTTATTAAAAATAATTTAATAATTATATTAATTAATTATTGATTAAAATTACTAAAATCTACTTACTTCCAAAACTTTTCGTTTTTTTAGTTTTAATGATATAAAATACAAATAATTCACTTTTTTTTATAAAAAAAAAATTATTTTATATTCCGAGGGTACTGCAAAATTAAAACTTATTTTTTAATATCTTTAGATATATTAATTAATTAATGTGCAGTTAGTAATAATTAATAATATTAGCTGTAATCACTAGCTTCTAGCTACTAATTGCTGGTATCTAACCTTTAGTGGTATATTAAAGGTTTATAAATTATAATACAATGCACCCAAAAAAGAAAGTTTAGTACACAAATTCTTCGACGCTTCTGTTCTCCGAAAATAATCTTAATTTAGTTCATGTACTATTTACTCCCTAGTTGTGTCCCGGGCGGAGGAGCTGTTTCTCTTTTGACTCCATAAATATTCATTAATATTATTACACATTGAAATTTCCACTTTTATTTATTTCATTGATCTGAACACACGCACTGAAAGTTTCATTAATTGATTTAATTAGTGTTTGTATTATTAAATGGTAGAGCCAGTATCCATATTTTTAAGTTCCCAATTATAGGTTTTGCATGTGGCATCCTTTCGTGGTAGGACCTTGCTGTGAATCGCAGAATTTAGTTATACTTTAAAAAATGATACGCAAAATGTGACTAACTACCATTACTCATCTATCAAATTATTAATTATGTTTTATGAATTATTGTTTACTTGTTTTCGAAGATGTTTTTATGTGTTAATTAGTTTGTTACTTTGTTAACATTTGTTGGGACGTAATAAGCAAAATATTACATTTCCATAAACAAGTGTAAAATGGAGCCAAAAAATTAAAATGTCCTCGCAAAAATATGAGAAAAACAATGTGTACATATAATTCTTTACATTTCTCCAACCACCCCATTTAGTTATATGTGTCTATACTCTATACTATATATATAATCTATATCTCTCTGCTTGCTTTCCCCCCCCCCCCCCCCCCTCAAAGTTGTGAAATGGGTGAGTTTGAAAATCACAAAAAAAAAAAAAAGTGTGTACATCTAAAGTTATAATTGATTATTATTAAGTTTAATTACTCTACTGATTCCTATAGTTTCGCAAAATTTTCAATTAGGTTCCTATATTTTTTTTTCTTTTAATTGAGTCTTTGCACCAAATTTTTTTTTAATTGGGTCCCTATACTTTTTTTTCCTTTTATTTAAGTCCCTGTACCAATTCTTTTTTTTTTAGTTAGGTCCCTATAAAATTAAGTCAATTACTACTAAGAGAGACTTAATTGAAAAAAAAGATTTGGTGCAGGGACTCAATTAAAAAGAAAAAAAATATAAGGACCTAATTGAAAATTTCACAAAATTATAGAAACAACAGAGTAATTAAACCTTATTATTATAGAGATAATAATAGAAATAGAAATTTGTTTGATTTTAAAAACATACATAAAACAGTTTAAAGTAGAAAGAAAAAAATTATCTATATTAGTTTCTTTATCTCTTTATCTTTATATTAACTTACTTTTTGTTAGAATTTTTTATGATAAGTTTTTATTAATTATTAATTTTTTTCTTTGAAAAACCATGTTAAATGTCTAAATTTGATATTTTCTTGTAAGTCCATAAAATAATTGGATAATACATTTTGAGTTTTGGATGTCATTATATATTGTTGGGCCTTATGACCTCATGAATAATATAAAGGATAAAATAAGATAACAATGTAGAACTTTTTATGTTCTAAGTATTTAATAATTAAGACCTGATTCATTATATAATATATACATTTTATGAAAGAAGGATTCATATTTTCTTCTAATTTTTTTGATGACTAACAAATTCATCGCATGCTATTTCTGAAAATATTAAACAGGATGTATATTCTCATTTTTCAAGTACCAAATTGACAAGCAATTATCATCCTCCAACACTTAGCCCTTATGATCATGAGTTCTAGAGGTACGTCTTCTTTTGTTGTTCTAAATGGTATTAAATTTGTAATATCTAAGATATGGTATAAGAATGGATTAAATTTTTAAGTTTGATATTTTTATAAGTCCATAAAGTAATTAGATAATACATTTTAAATTTTAGATGTCACCGTGTATTATTGAATCCTTAAACTTTAAAATTAGTGTAAGATTTTACGTCTTTAATAGTTAAGATCTGTCACTATATCTATAATATTAAAAGAAAAATGTATATACTTTTGATGCTAACATCCCATTATGAGGATCATGTTAAGTAATTTTAATTTGTGAGATTATCTCAATTTTTATTTCTTTTTGTTAGAATTATTAGCTCTTAAATTTTTTATGGTAAAACAATATTGTTAATTTAAAAGAATTTTATATATATATTATAAATTTTTGTGTATACCTTTATTAGACAATTTTTATTTTAGATATTAAAAATAATTGATAAAAAATAAAAATTCATCTTTCATACTATAAAAATAATTATTTTCTTACTTTTTAAATGATATAATTCTTGAATATATTTAATGTATACTCTAAAATTTATTTTTATTCAAATTTTAACTATAAATAAAATTAATTAAAGATATGATGATTTTGTATATTAGAAATATGCATACTAAATTTAGGAAAAGTATAGCTACGTAGACAATGAAAATACTAAACAATGTGAACAATAGATATATCGGATGTTCAATTCACTAGGTGTGCAGATGGTTATCTTAGTATTAAGATTTAGGTGGATAATTTGGAAAGGATTCCGCTAGGGAGATAATGGTGTACTAGGGATAATAAACATCTTCCCAAAGCTTAAACTGATTTTGGGGTTCACCAAAGATCAAATTCTTGACCTTTCAGATTTAGAGCTCTAATACCATGTCATGATACCACTCATCCCAAAAACTTCAGCTGATGAGAAAAGGTAATACTAATGGTTATATCTCTAATACTCCATAAACCTTTATTGTACACATTGTACAAATATTTCATTGGTTTCTCATACTTTCCTATTTAAAAATGTAGTGTGTTTTTACTTGGACTAATTTTATAGTCCATTATTTATATTGTTCAAAAAAATCATTGTTTGCTTAACAAATTTCATAAATTTATTATACAATTATATACTGAAATAATATTTTATCCCTAATCTTCCAAAAAAAAAAGCAGATTGAAGCAATTATCTAAAACAAAAAATAAGTAGAAACACCATTTGCTCATTGATGTGAATGAAAGTGTCACACATATTTGGTCTTTGGTCGGCAAGTGAGACACTTTAACGCGTGAGTGAGAGTTTACTCTCTCTCTCTCTCTCTTCCCTTTTTATTTATCTTCCACTTCACATACTCTCTCTCTCTCACACAACAACAACAACAACAATACACTATTCACTCTCTTCTATTCTCTTCTCTCCTCAAATTCTTATTCTTCTTCTTCTTCTTCCATGGACAGAAGCAGAACAAGAACAACAACATCAGCAATACAAACATGCTTAGATTCTCAACTATGGCACGCCTGCGCAGGCCCCATGGTTCAAATGCCACCTCTCAACACCAAAGTCTTGTACTTCCCACAAGGCCACGCTGAACACGAACAAGCTCATGCCCATGGTCGAAAACCCCATTTTGCCCCTACCATCAAAACCCCCATTCCGCCCTTCTTCCCTTGCACACTCACCGCCATCAAATACATGGCAGAACCTGAAACCGACGAGGTCTACGTCAAGATCACCCTCACCCCTCTCCCTCAACAACACCACCTCTCAGACCCAGAAGAACACGATCATCATTGTAGTAGTAATCATAATAGTTTCTTGGACAACAATAATAATGGTGAAAAGCCTGCTTCTTTTGCAAAGACTCTAACACAATCCGATGCCAACAATGGCGGCGGTTTCTCTGTGCCTCGTTACTGCGCCGAAACCATTTTCCCAAGGCTTGATTACTCCGCAGAGCCTCCGGTTCAGACCATAATCGCAAAAGACGTGCATGGGCAGTGTTGGAAGTTCAGACACATTTATAGAGGCACGCCAAGGAGGCACCTTTTGACTACTGGTTGGAGCAATTTCGTTAACCACAAGAAGCTTGTTGCCGGTGACTCCATTGTTTTCCTCCGAGCCCAAAATGGTGACCTTTGTGTTGGGATTAGGAGGGCCAAGAAGGGTGGTATTGGTGCTGGAACCGCCACAAATACTAATATTAGTACGACTAATAATGTTGGTTATGGTGGTGGTGAATGTAATTGTGTTGGTGAGGCTGTGAATTGTGCTGTGAATGGAAGGGCATTTGAGGTGGTGTATTATCCAAGAGGGAGCTCACCGGAGTTTTGTGTGAAGGCTTCTTCAGTGAGAGCTTCAATGCAGATTCAATGGTGTTCTGGTATGAGATTCAAGATGCCCTTTGAGACTGAGGACTCTTCCAGAATCAGTTGGTTCATGGGGACTATTTCTTCTGTCCAGCTTTCAGATCCTCTTCATTGGCCTCATTCTCCTTGGCGTCTTCTTCAGGTATCTATCTTCAGATCCCATTCACTCTTAGATCTCTACTTTAATTTCCTGTTTTATCAGATTAAGCTCATTTTCATTTTTGTCACATAACTATTTCCCTATTAAATAGTTACTTGTCACTGCATGGTTCTGATATTGAGCTTTGTGTAAAATTTTGTGCAACAACATGTGTTGCTATAAATGGATTTTTTTTATGGTTAGAGTTAACAGTAGTAGTACAGTATCACCAGTTAAATTACTGTGCTGACAATTCTTGATTTTTCTAGCAATTTGAATTATTATTATGATGGGAATTTCAGGTGGTATGGGATGAACCAGATCTACTCCAAAATGTGAAGTGTGTGAATCCTTGGTTAGTTGAACTAGTCTCAAATGTGCCAAACTTTCATCTCTCTCCATTCTCACCACCAAGGAAGAAACAAAGGTTCCTACAAGACCAACCAGATTTTCAACTCATCAACCAATTTCCACCTGCATCATCATTCTCCACCATTCAAGATCATCAAGGCATACAGGGAGCCAGGCATGCCCATCAATTCGGGCTCGCTCCGCAAGATTTCCACATTCTTGATGGATTTCCAAGGCTTGATCATGCAGCACAACACCCTCATAGGCCTAGTTTTGGAATCTACAACAAGAACAACTCCGCCGCCACCAAGAACAATAACAATCTTGAGATATCTTGCTTGTTGAGTGTGGGAAATCCTGGCCAGAGTTTCAATAAGGAGGAGTCTTGTTCCAATGAAACAAAAGCACCACACATTTTGTTGTTTGGGAAGCTCATTCACACTGATCAGCAGAACCATTCATCAAACAGTTCAAATAGTGTTTATGAAGGAACTAATTCATCACTCAAGACATCAATTGAAAACTCTTCTGATGATGGAGGGTCTCCCTGGTTCAAAAATCAGCACAAGAATAATGATCTTGTTGGAACTGAAAACATTAACATATTGTGTATGGCCTTATAACAAAATCAAACTTAGTGAGTGATGACCAGTGATGAGTTCTTGAATATTTTCTTCCCATTTTCGGTTGGCCGACAAGCCTTAGCAGTTTTCATTTGATTTCCTTTCTGTTGTATAGTTTTTGAAATTTTTTTCGTATGATTCTATTAAGGTGCAAGTTAACAAAAATATTATTTATTTAGTTTTAACAAAAAAAAAATTTTGTTTTGTGCTGAAAAAAAAAAGAATTATCATGAGGGATAATATTTTCGTTAACTTGCACCTAACTTGTTTTAATTTTCAGCTAGATTTGTTCAAAGAAATGAGCAAGTTATGGCACAATGTACCTCTTGAATTTCTATGAAAGAATCAAGAATGCTTGTTATCTTAAGATCTTTATTTCTTTGATTCAATGTTCAAGCTTCAATCTCATTATTATTTTTTGGATATTAAGTGATTTATACATACATTTATTTATATGTTATGTTATTAAAAATAATTATTTTTTATATTAACTATATAAATAATTATTTAAAAAAATAAATATACTTAAATAATTATATAAAATATTTTGATAATTATATAAAATATTTTACATTATAAATATAACAAAATTAAACTCTCAATATTAGGAAAAAAAAGCGTGTATTCCTTTAATTTATTTCATGACTGATTTACCATGTTTATTAAAGATGGTATTCTCACTTCTCACACAGTAAATTGAATGTTAAAGGTCCCCCACTCTGACAAGAACATAAATGCCCAATATTATTAACTGAAAGTTGTAGCTAGTAAAAACATGCAACACAACTGCATTCAAATAAATTGAAGACATGTGATTGTGGTTGTTGATAACTTTACAACCACAAAAGATTGCAAGAAATAGCATCATATTATTGAAGGCTATACATTGTTCTTTGGTCTAGCTAGGTAAGGTAATATTGGCAATTACTATGTAAATAACATTTACTTTTACTAGGTACTATTTATGTTACTTTTTAATATTTGGTTATTATTTAACTATGAAGGAACAAGAAAAAGGTCAATTAATCTCATCCTTGTCCTTACTTTGGGAGACAATAAACTAATAAGGTAGTGTTGTCCCAAATCAAACAAAAGTACTTGTTTCTTTTTTCAGTTTCTTCATCTTCTATTTTCACTGTGGGGGGTATGGCCCACAAATTATGGTGATCTCACTGCAAACAAAGTTTTCATGGGACATTGGATCATAAAAGAGTGAAGACAAACACCAATGTATAGATTGGATGAATTATATATACCTAACAATTGAATATAATAATACTGTTACATTAAATTGGAGTTGATGATAATCACTATGCAGGAGGCACCACTAATGAGCCAATTTAGTTCTTAAGTATTAATATATCAAACTATTAGGGTTTGGAGTTTGAAGTGGCTAACAACTAACAACACCTTTAATTTCTTGTTGTAAACTCCGTTGGCCGTTTTTCTCCTTTGCACCACAATTGGACAATAAAACCGTGTGCTTTTAATTTGTTATAACTTACAAGAGTATATATATATATATATACCTTATTAGTAAGAGAATCTAATCTCCATGAAATTTTGGGCAAATTATATTTTTCTTCTCTAAAATTTGGTATAATTGAACTAAATATTTTCTATATTCTTTCAAACAAATGTTGATATTTTCTAAGTAAAGTATGATTAATATTCTTGTATTTTATAAAATATAATAATAAAATGTTTTATAAATACATTATTTTTTTAAAAATATTATGTTCACACAAAAATTTAATTATTAAATTAGTTATTTTATATTTATATATAAATATATATTATTTAATTTATTTTTAATAATTATTATATTTTATATTTTAATATTTATTCTATATGAAAAATATATAGAAAAATTCTAATAATTATGACATACATAAACTAAAAGGGAATCACGTAATTACAAAGAAAGGCATTTGTCTCTTATGATGAAATTAATTGCTCATTGACAACGGGAGGGGGGAAAAAAGAAAAGTGAAGAACATGTTCTACAGTATATTATGTTAATTAATATAGATACTGAAAATAATATTTTGAAATGTAAAAAATTTGTTAGTATATTTTTGTTTGTTTATTAGATTGTTCTGCTGACTAGTTTGTTAGGATTAGTTAATATATAGTTTGTTATTCTTTTTTTTTTCTTTTCACACTTTTTGTCCAGCTATATAAATTATATAGTATAGTGTGAAGTTTTTATGATGTATTATTCAATTGTAATAAAAAAATTTATCATCACAACACTTCTCTGTCTCGATTTCGTCTCAATCATTCTTTTTTTCCTTTTCTTTCTCATTCTGCTATAGCCATTTCACTGGTTGACAGCAACTCTTTCTCCATTTATTGTTAATTTGCTGCTCAAGATTGATACTATTTTACATGGTATCAGAGTTAGGTTACATCAATGGCGACAAACGAAGAAAACAGCTCAAATGCCAACACTTAAGTAGATTTCATTGCAGATTTCAACTGATTCACAGCGTTTATATGTCAGTTCTCGCAATTTCAAGCTCAGCTCAACAGATCGAACTCTTCTTCTCCAATCTCTAACCCCGTCAGCCCGTAGTACCTGCATCTGAGTGAAAGCCCAGGTACGGCTTTGATTCCGCTTCAGCTTGCTTCTCAAAATTACTACCAATGGTCACACGATATGTAGAGAGCACTCAGATTGAAGAACAAGGTGAAGTTCTTGGATGGTTCGATTCCGAAACCAACTGAGAATCAACCTTTGTTTGAAGCTTGGGATCGCTGTAATAACATCTTGCTTTCATGGCTCAACCTCTTGCTCTTCCCAAAAATTGCTAAGAGTGTGATGTGGAATAGCAATGTTTCAGATTTGTGGAAGGACTTGAAGAATCGTTACTCACATGAAAATGTCTTCAGAGTTGGAGAATTGAAAGAGGAATTCTACACTATCAGGCAAGGTGATTTAACTGTTACTTTCTACTTTACCAAATTGAAGTCTGTTTGGAAAAAAATTAAAGAACCTGCGTACAATCCCTAGCTGTATAGCTTGTGTTAATGGCTGCAACTGTGCATTAAAAATTATTAGGAATTATGCTTCTGAGGAATACGTTGTGAAATTTCTTAGAGGTCTGAATGAGCAATACTCTACTGTAAAATCTCAGATTATGTTACTAAAACCTTTGTCTGATATCAACGCTGTTTTGGCAATGCTAACTCAACAAGAGAGGAAATTAAGTTCAAATTTCTTGGATACAAGGATAATCACAAATTTTATGGAAGTACAACATCACAAAGAGGTAGTTATTCCTCAAGAGATAGAGGAAGAAGTCGAAGTGGTGGCAAGAAAAACACTGTTCAGAAGACTTTTGGTAAAAAATACACTTTCAAATTATGCACTTACTGCAACAGAATTGGACATTTGGTTAAGAATTGCTACAAGAAAAATGATTTTCCTACACACTGAAAGCAGAAAAGTGCAAATCACATCAGTACTGAAGGTGAAATTAAAAATTCAGGTGTTGGTGGTGACATTACTGATTCTGGTCAAGAAGAAGGTGGTAATGAAACTGCTTTTTTCTTGACTCTAGACCAGAAGCAAATTTTAATTGCAGTTCTCCAGCAACCACTCATGATAGCTCCAAGTAGTGTGAATCATATCACTTTCTCAGCCACCTTAACTCAACCAAAATGTAGACATATTTTGAATGCATATTTTACTAAAATTTCTTGGATACTAGACAGTGGTGCTACTGATCATGCCTGTTATCTTCAAAATTTTTTTAAAACTTTTTATCATATAAAGCCTGTTTTGGTTAATCTACATCTACCTTATGAATCTAAGACTTCTACAAATATTTGTGAAACTGTGCAATTGTCAATCTCTTTGATCCTTACCAATGTTTTATTCATACCTCACTCTAAATATAATTTAATTTCTGTTTCCAAATTTACTAAATCATTACATTGTGAATTTAGATTCACTAATTCTTACTGAGAGATACAAGCACTTTCTTCATTGAAGATGATTGGACAAGTTGAGATACAAGGAGACTTATATGTGATGAATGCTGAACCTATGAAACTGCCTTCATTAGATTTTAGGATACAATATGTAGCTCTTAGTGTACAGCAAGACCTAGGAGCTCTTTGGCATGCTAGACTAGATCATTTACCTTACAGCAGAATGATTACCATGAAAAATATTTTTTTTTATTGCATTACTTCTTCACATGTTTGTGATTCTTGTTAATATGCTAGACAGAGAAAATTACCTTTCACAACAAGCAATATAAATTCTGAAAATGCTTTTGATTTATTGCATATTGATATTTGGGGACCTCTTTTTATTCAATCAACTTCAGGTCATAATTATTTTCTAAATATAGTTGAGGACAAAACTCGGTTCACATGGATTTATTGCATGAAATTGAAATCTAAAACTGAAAATTGGTTCAAGACTTTGTCCAACTTGTGCAAACACAATTCAGCAAAAGAATTAAGCAAATTCAAACTGATAATGGTATAGAATTCAAAATGGATTCATTTTATAGTTCAAAAGGCATAGAACATCAAACTTCTTGTGTTGAAACTTCACAACAAAATGGTGTTGTGGAGAGAAAGTATCAACACCTACTGACAGTTGCAAGAGCATTATTGTTTCATTTAAATGTTCCCAAATATTTTTGGCATTATGCTGTGCAACATTCAGTTCATTTAATTAATAGGTTACCTAGTACATTTTTAAACAATATAACTCCATATGAGATTTTATTTCATTCAAAACCTGATCTAAATGAGCTTAAAATTTTTTGTTGTCTTGTGTTTGCTTCAACACTTACAGCTAGTAGGACAAAACTAGATCCTAGAGCTCGAAAGTGTATTTTCTTAGGATCCAAGTCAGAAACCAAAGGTTCTATTTTATTTGATTTAAACACAAAAGAAATTTTTATCTCACGAAATATAGAATTTTTTGAACATATTTTTTTCTTTTAGATATGTTCAAACAACAACCAGGACTCATGCAAACTCAAATTCTCACCCACAACACTATTATAATCCAACAAATTTTGATCCTTTTCCTGATTTGTAATTGCCTACTGCATCACATTATGAGGATATTATTCATACATCATCACATCCTAGAATCACTATTGATGTCTCTAATAACAATAGCTCTCTTTCATCTTTGAATAATGACATTAGTAAGAATTCTACATCATCTGCATCATACATTCATGAAAATAGTGATAATGCTGCTGTCCTTATGCCTCATGTTGATCACATTCAACCTGAACCAACTCAACCTGCCTTGAGAAGGTCTCAGAGAGATAGAAAACTATCCTCATACCTTAAAGAAGTTCATTGTTTTAGTATGGCGTCACATGAGAATCCTATCAATATTGTTCGTTCTTCTTCAAATTGTAAATACCCTTTATCACACCATTTATCATATGCATCTTTCTCTCCAAAACACCTAGCCTTCACTTTTGCACTTATAAATAACCCTGACTCGAAGCACTAGTTTGAGGCTGTTATGCATGATTGCTGGAGAAAAGATATTGATGCAAAACTTATTGCTCTTGAGCAAAACAAGACTTGGATCATCACTTCTCTTCTTCCTGGCAAGAATACAGTAGGTTGTAAATGGATTTTTTGCATTAAATTCAACCCAGATGGGACAATTGATAGACATAAGGCTCGGCTAGTTGCTCAGGGGTTCACTCAAATTCCAAGCGTTGTTTATATTGACACCTTCAACCCGGTTGTTAAAATGAGCACAGTGAGAGTTCTCTTAGCAATTGCAGCATCAAAGAATTGATATCTTTATCAACTTAATGTCAATACCGCTTTCTTTCATGGGGATCTCCATGAAGATGTTTATATGAAGTTACCAAAAGGGCTGAAGTGTGATAATCCCAAGTTAGTTTGTAAATTAGAAAGATCTCTTTATAGTTTGAAATAGGCGAACCGTCAATGGAACATGAAACTATCCAATGCTTTAATTGAATTGGAATATATTCAGTCTGAAAATGATCACTCTTTATTCACCAAGTCCACTAATGTTAGTTTCACTGCTATTTTAGTCTATGTCGATGATTTTGTGTTAGTTGGTGATGATCTCTCATAAATTGAAGCTGTCAAACGCTTCTTGGACAGCAAATTCAAGATAAAGGATCTTGGTATTTTAAAATTCTTTATTGGCATGGAAGTAGCAAGAAGCAAAACAGGGATTGTTCCTTATCAAAGAAAATACGCTTTAGATTTGATCAATGATTGTGGCTTACTTGGAGCCAAACCTACCACTACACCTATGGATTATACTACATCTTTGTCAAAAAATTGTGGCTCTCCTCTACCTGATGTTGCTCTTTATAGAAAGCTGGTTGGTCGCCTTCTTTATCTCACCAATACCAGACCCGACTTGAGCTACCCTGTAGGTTGTCTTACTCAATTCATGGATTGTCCCATTGATGTTCATCTCAAGGCAGTTTATAGAGTGATTCGATACTTGAAACAATCACCACCAGCATCAGATCTTTTTTTTGTCTCTAATTCTTTTATTCTCTCTGGATATACTCATTCTGATTGGGGGGCTTGTAAGGATACTAGAAAATCTATTACTGGTTGTTGCTTCTTTCTTGACCAAACTCTTATATCTTGAAAAAGCAAGAGGCAAACAACAGTCTCTAGATCCTCTTCTGAAATTGAATATTGATCTTTAGCAAATGGAACTTGTGAACTTATATGGTTGCTAAAACTTTTAAAAGAATTCAAGATTTCTCCTCCCCTGCTTGTTGATATATTCTGTGACAATAATCTGCTATATATATTGCCTCAAATCCGGTTTTTCATGAATAGACAAAGCATGTTGAAATTGACTGCCATGTAGTTCTTAAAAAATATAAAGAAAGAGTTTCAAATCTTCAACATATTGCCTCTAGTGAGCAGCTGGCTGATCTGTTTACAAAGCCTCTTGCACCGGGATTCTTCTCCTACTTGCTATTCAAGCTGGGATTACTTGATCTACACAAGCCAAGTAATACCAGCTTGTGAGGGGATGCTAGTTAATATAGATACAGGAAATAATAGTTTCAAATGTAAAAGATTTGTTAATATATTTTTGTTTGTTTGTTAGATTGTTCAGCTGACTAGTTTGTTAGGACTAGCTAATATATAATTTGTTATTCCTTTTTTTCTTTTCACACTTTTTTTACAACTATATAAACTATATAGCATAGCGTAAAATTCTTATGATGTATTATTCAATTGCAATTAGAAAATTCATCATCACAATACTCTTCTCTCTCTCTCTTTCAGTTTTTTCTTGATCATTCTTTTCTTCTTTTTCTTCCTCATTCTACTGCAACCATTTCACTAGCTGATAACAACTCTTTTTCCATTTATTGTTAATTTACTGCCCAAAATTGATACCATTTTACATATTATATGAGATTTTCTATACCTCATAATCATGTAACACCATTACTAAAGGAGTTTGAATCTATAATTATCTTATTTAATTTGGTGCCATAAAAGATACTAATTTAACAAATATAATGGAAGAAGTCAACTTTATGGTTGACCTATCTAACGGTAAACTCATAATCTCAAGCAGGGTTAGTTTAATTAAGAATGCTAGGGGTCAACAACTTTTGTATTTTGTAACCATCAATTAGTCATCAATAGTGTTTTTAATGATGTGATATTACATCCAATGGTGGGAGATCACTCACTTTTCTTTTGATGATTAAGTACTGACTACAAAACACAAAAATTACTAGCCCCTAGACTTTCTCTAGTTTAATTAAACATTGATTAATGCTAAAAATATATGCAAATTAAAGTTATCCTACTCACGTATATGTTTATAAAACTAGCTTAAATAACCTCTTATTAATTAATTAAAGATGCACTCATGCATATATATTTTAAAGCTGGCTTAGCTTGACGTGTGCTTTTAGGTGGTATTAGCAACCGTTTGACTTTTTAATTTAACGACCCTGGACTTACAGTTAATGAAAGCTTTAATTCACTTTACGGATTATTAATTAAGGTAACTACTAATTAACATTATCATCTTCTTTCTTTTTAATTTATCTCAACAATGTCGTGAAGATTAATATTCGTAGCTACCAATAACATTGACCAATTAATATTTTCTTTTCTCTTTATTTAAAAGAAAATGTGAATAAAAAAGAAGCATAAAGATGAATAATAATGGCATGCATGCAAGTAAGTGCTACTCATGCGCCTAAGAAATGGCCGAAAGGGAATAGTTCTATGTAATGTAATAATCCACATTCCATTCCCCAAGTATGCCGCAGTTACAGGAAAAAAGAGTAAATGATACCTTGGGATCTCAGTCATATATATAATTAATATTGTTTCTATATATGCTCACATGAGAGTTGAGACCCTTAGATTATGACTTACTCAACCGTGGTTACGTTCTATATTTATATTTATATTTATAAATATAAATAAATGGTATGTATAACGTTGTTATTATAATATATAAGATGTATTTTTAATGAAATAAGGCAAACAAAGATATGCAAAGGTCAAGAAACACAGCTCAATTCAACTACTTCATGCCCCCAACATCGGCACAAGTTGTGTTTTTATGTTGGACAAAGATTATGTGCATACACATAAACATACACTTGTTTATTATAATAATACTACTTGTATGAATTAAGCTACTAGCTAGATAGGCTTAGTGGTTGCATGTGAATGTTTAATGCTGGTTTTATTAATTATTATAAGGGCTGGAATTGGTTGGCTGAACCAGCCATGTCAATTAAATATAATATTTTTGGGATCAAGCACAGATCCCAATTAGGTCTTTTTTGTGTTAAGATAAAGGACATCTTTCACAAGTCAACTGATGAATGATATAACTATCAGGTTTCAGTTTCACACATGGGGATTGTCAAAAATATCAATTCCATATTTAATTAGTATTAACATGGGACATGTTGAAATAATGAACTGCCTCTTCAGTGTTCAAATTGATTGTTGAGTCAAAGTCGGTACCCTCAGAATTAAAGTCAAAGGAACTATTTTTTCTCAGACATGGATGTGATATGGTGAATTTGGTGTAGGTTGTCATTTCAACCAGAATAACTTCAATGCCAGTTTCCAAGTAAGATCAATTTCAACATATTGAATTGAATTATAGTAAATTGGTATCGGGAAAGAGAATACTTTAAAATTATCTTATATTCAATTATATTATTATTATAACTAGCTAATAAAAATTTTGCTAATACTGTTTGATTTGAAGGACGAGAGACTTGTTCTATTAAAATCTCTAGTTCTTCTGTTTTACTTTTTTTTTTTTTAGGATAGACTAATGTGTGATTCTAATTATGTTTATTGGAGTTAGCCATTGGGCCGGGCTAAGCCCAAAAGGGAGAGTGATATCTCTTTTGAGTTTGGTGAAGCATTTTCAAGTCTACTAATGGTAGCGGATTACGGATATGTAGTCCTAGATCATGAACATAGTTAATATAATGGGCCTCCATTATCCATGTATCAGATCCAATTCTCAAAACCCAGAAAGCTCTTTTGTCTCATTTCCGTCACTACAAGAAACTCAAAAATTCATAGTAAAAGAAAAAAAAAAAAAAAAAACCCAAAAATTTCCTATTACCGTGAATCCGTGATCAATTACCCTATTACCCAAAAGTGTTAGTCGATGATATCATGATTAATGATCTGTCAAGGACTTGTTTAAATGATTTTTGAAGGAAATATTTTTTAAGTAATTTTTTTAAAATAATATTTTGAAAAAGTAAATTTAATTTAATGTTTAGATATTTTATATAAAAATAATTTTTTATCTATTAAATATATTTAGATTCGATAATATAAAAATATTTTTTGTTTATTTATTATGTTAAAATATATTTTTTAAATAAAAATATATTTTTTAAAAAAATTTGAACTGTAAATTCTAAAAAAATAATTTTTAATTCTTTTAATATTTTTACTTTTATCATTAAAGAATTGTTAAACATACTAAGAATTTGTTTAAACATAATTAAGTTGTTCATTTTTCTATAGTAATTAGATCCTAGCTCAACCTATTTGATAATTATAAAAAATAAAAAATTAATTAGTAATTATGACCGAGTTAATTATTAGTTATGATAATTATGTCTTCAATTAACAAACAGTAATAATAAAGAGAATGAGATATTATCGGTGATGACAGGTTAAGGACTAAAGTAATAATAGTAAATGGTTGGAAATTGAGATTGAAAATTAAGAGTGGAATAAGTTAGATTAATAAAATAGCTTAAGAATTTAAAACAATTTTTTAAGAGTTTAAATAATTTTATTATATAAATTTTGTTTTTTATAAATATAAAATTATTTTTATTTATTCACTAATAGATTTAACAGCTTGCTAAGGAGTTATAATTCAAATAATATAGCTTTTTCATACTCATCTAAAAAGTTGCAGGTTCGAAACTCCTTATTTTTGATAATATATATATATATATATATATATATATATATTAATAGCTTTATGTAGAAATAGTAGTTTAGAAAGGGTAGTTTACTGAGATAAACTTTAAAGTAGTCATTGAAATTGCACTCGAGCCTTAAAGTAATCCCCGAAGTTAATAATTCCTTAAATTCGTCCCTGAAATTGCACTCCGTAACTCATAGTAGTCCTTGAAAAATTTTCCGTTCGTCGGAATCTTAAAAAGACGTCGTTTTGAGAAGTAAAAAAAAAATTGAAAACGATGTAATTTTGTGTTTATTTAAAAAAAAAAAAAAGAAAAGAAAGTAAAACAAAAACACGCTAAACCCCACGTCACCACCCCTTCCCCGAGCCTTCTCTTTCCCTTTCCCAACCCTTCCCCTTCCCCTTCCCCAATCTGCCCTTTCCCTTCCCCTTCTCTCCCTCACAAGCAAGCTTTCCCCAACCCTCTCTGTCGCCGGCCTCCATTTCGGTGCCGCGCCAATCGTCCCTCCCTAACTGTTTTTCACGTTCCCAATCTGCTTCTTCGCACCACCACGAGATCGAGGTGCTCTCCGACCTCGCCGTCCAGATTTCACACTTTCTCACTATTTTCAAGTGCTCTGTCAACCGCCCCCAACCCTCCGTCGCCGACGTCTGCGCTCTCGAGCCCGCCGCACTCGTCGGCCCTCCCTATTTGTCACCGTTTGCTCTCTGTCTCCCTCTGCATCCTTCTTCTCTGCTCTGCGGCAAAGGTGAGTTTTTTTAAATTTTTTTAGTTATTGAATCATTATTGTTTAATATTTTGGATGATTATTGCTGCTCATGATTGTGTTTTAATGTAGTTGCCATGGTTGATTTTTTGTTATTTTTGATTCTGTAATTGTTGATGTTTTTTTGTGATTGTTGTTTTTGATCGGTTGATTGATGCTGGTTATTTAGGTTAATTGATCCTTTCTAATTGTTGTTGGTTCTTTTTTGTGATTTTTTGTAATTGTTAGTTTTTTCAATTCTGTGATTTTTGTTGGTTTCTGAAGATGTTGTTGTTGTTGCTTGTATGAAATTGAAGAAGAAGAAGAACATCAGTGAAGAAGAGAATTGGTGAAGATAAGGATTAGTTTTTTTAATAAATATAAAACGACGTCGTATTGGGTATTATTTTTTTTAATAAATACAAAACGACGTTGTTTCAGTCCAGCTCAGTTTTTCGTTAGCAAGGATGGACGAAAATTATTTCAAGGACTATTATGAGTCCCGAAGTGCAATTTCAGGGACGAATTTGAGGAATTATTAACTTCGGGGATTACTTTGAGGCTCGAGTGCAACTTCAGGGACTACTTTGAGACTTATCTCTACTTTACTCCAATAAAAAAACCTAGTACCCACAAGAACTGCGTAACACGCACAACTCTCACTCTCAATCTGCCGTTGATGTCTTTGCGTCTCCGTGCGTCGTCCTCTGCCACGTCTCCTTTTTCTTTGCCGCCGAACAGCTGACTGCACTCCTCTTCTTGGTGCTTTCATTGCTGAGACTTTTGCCGGCAGTTTTTGGACCACCGTTCTTGGTTCTATCATGTGTGAACTGGTATATCATCATCTCCCTTTTAATGTTTGTTTTCTTTCTAATCGATTTAGTGAGTATTCTCTGATATTCAATTTGGTCTTGAACTTGGACAAATAGGGCTGGCAATGGGTATCATAGGGTAGGATTTAAACTCTACCTTAACCCTATTCATAGGTTAAAAACTTTTTTTAAATTTTACCCTATCTTATTCGCAGGTTGAGAACTCTTTTTTTTTTTTTTTTTTTTTTTTGTAATAATATGGGGTACTAGCCCAAAAGCAAAAAGACTACACAAAAATAGTATGAGAGATAGAGACTCCCGTTAAAGTCATCAATAAGCAAGCTCTGAAGATCTGAAGGAGGCAAGTCTATAAAACTATAACCTGGTAATGTGGGCACACCGATTTGCCTCCCTATAAACATGTCTAAATATAATCTCCCAAAGTCGCTTCATCCACTCTGCTATCTTTCGGATTATATGGCTGTGGCCGTGGCTATCACTAGGGTTTCTCTTAATGTACATAATTGCATTTAGAGAATCCAACTCTACTATAACCCTTCTCATCCCTAGACTCCATGCTGTCTGTAAATTCTATCCGCACCCTAAAATTCTAAATTCTACTCTATCCGACCCTACCCGCATAAATAATTTTTTTTAAATAAATGTAAAATTCAACCATTCCAAATTTCATACATATTAATAAAATAGAAAATAAAAAACTAAGTTCAAATTAAAATTAAAAATAATAAAATCTTAAAGAAATCCAACATAAAATTACAAATAATATGATCATCAACTAGTTTAGTGATTATTTCAAGTTTTTATAAAAAGAAGATTGTGAGTACAAGACTTACTTTCTTCACTACATGTATAACTTTTACATATATATTATATAATATATTAAGGGTGCATATAGGGTAGGGTAGGATATACCCTAAACCCGTACCCTACCCTAACCGCAGGCAAATTTGCACCCTATCTTACTCTATCCGCAGCGGATAGGGTAGACAACCCTAATCGAACGGGTTGGTTTGGATTGAGTACCCGCGGGTAGGGTATATATTGCCAGCCCTATGAAAGAGTCTTAATCTGGTCTTAAAGTTTTAATTTCTAAACTTTGTGAACATGACTCATGTCCTAAAACGCGAATAGTTGGATGCACTAGGTAAAACCACATTTTGGTCAAAAAACAAAAATGTTTATGAGTTGGAAGTTGCCAGAAAAATTGTTCTAGGACTAATGCCATTCATGTTTATAAAGTTTAGAGACTAAATAGTATGCTTCTAAAAATTGGATCAGACCAGTCGGTCAAACTAATTCAACCGAAAACTGGTAATAAAAATTATTCGG
Source organism: Arachis ipaensis (assembly GCF_059453495.1). Lineage (NCBI taxonomy): Eukaryota > Viridiplantae > Streptophyta > Magnoliopsida > Fabales > Fabaceae > Arachis > Arachis ipaensis. The sequence goes on from NC_142444.1 coordinate 148,545,556, forward strand.
TTCGCTGATAATAAAAATTGTTCTAGGAACCGGCCGGTTCTTGATAAACGGCGCCGTTTTCATTTTTTAGGAAAAAAAAACCCAACGTTCAGCCTCACTCACTCACCCCCCCCCAACCCACCCACACAACACCCCTGTGTTCGTGATCACTATCCCTCTGAACCCTGAAGCAAAGTTCAAAATCACCAAACCTAAACCCTATCCCTGCAACGGTTCTGCCGCCGCCGTCTGTGCTGTCGGCGCCTCCGCGGCTTCCTCCTTCCCGCTGTCCCGAGCCCAGGCCCTGTCTTGTAGCTCGGCGTCCTCCTTCCCCCTGTTCCCGTCCTGCCTGGCTTCTCTGTTCGAGGCTTGGAGCAGCTCGCCGCCGTGTCTCCGGTCGCCGTCGTCTCGCCGGTCGCCGTCCGTGTATCCGTCGAAGGTTAGTGGCACTTCACTTCTTCTAGTTCTAGCCATTCAAATCCATTTTATATATGGGGTCTTTGATTCTAAACATCTGCCATTGGAACACCACATAAAACAAAATCCAAACACCTGATTAAAACAATAAACGATTTAAAAAACTGAAATTTAGAAACTTAGAAAAAAATACTCACAGTTTGCTGCATGAAGTAACCCTTAGTAGCTGGGTCAGGGGTAGCAGTAAGACCAGGGTTGTTAGTTGGTAACTCCTTCGGTTCCAAAGCCATTGAGAACAGACGAAACCCACTGAATTTCTGCAACAAAAGAAAAGGGAAAAATGAGGTTAGCGCTTAGAGCTTAGGGCATTGAAGGATTGGATGAAAAAGATGAAACTTTTGGAACCTTTGGTTTGTGGGTATGTGAGAGTTGGAAAGGGATTGAATTGGGAGAGAGGAAAAATTGGGGTTTGGCGATGAATCGGTACATAAAATTGTACCAAATTTGTCAGTAACAACTCTTTTGGGGAGTTCTACTATTTGAAGTTGAAATTTAAGTTTTTGTGGCAATCCTCTTCTCATGCTGTTAAATTATATAATTACTCATCATATTCCAGTAAGATTTTGTGGCCACTGGATGTACTAAAACATTTACAGTGATACTACTACCATGCCTTCTCTGTTCGACTTCACTAGCTAGTAGCTACCTTTTCATGTTATTATTACTCAACATTTGTAAATAATTGTAATGCAAACAGGGCTTCATTGAACTGTAAATTATATTTAATTGATTGTTTTGGGGGGCTAAAAGGTTAAAGTTCTTACTTATTAGTTGATGTATGTAGTTAGTTATAATAATTTTGACAGCTTTATATTATGTAACTCTGTCAACTAACTTTTGGTTTATGTGAAAACCGGTCTCACGTTTGGTTTTTCATCATTTCTTGGAATATACGTTTAGAATTTTTTGGTTTTACTTGCTTTGAATCTGATGTGGAATTACTGTATTGAGAGGATTAAAGTTTTGTTTTCTAAAACCAACCAAAAAAGTAGTGTTGTTATGGTTTTTCGATCTTAAGGATTTTTATGAAAATATTGTGTTTGACCGTAGTAGGAATAATAATTATTCAAAACCATTCAAAGTTTTGAGTTTGTATTTTGATAAGATCATATAGATTTGGTTGATGGTATTTTATGTAGTGTTTTAAATTTGGAAGATATTTTAAGATTTATATTAGACTATAATTATATTTTAGAATGTTTGTTTATAATTTATTTATTATTTTATTCTAAAATAGTTTTTCCGGTTGAACCACCGGTTGGACCAATGAACCAGTGACTAGAGTGGTTGATGACCGGTCCGGTTCTCAGAACCTTGCTAAATAGAGACTATTGAAATTTCAGAACTAAATTGAAATTTGCATGCAAGCTTAGGTTCCAAATTGAGTTTTAAGTATTATCTCGTATTCTCTCTGCAATGTTTCCTTTTTTCTTTTAATATGCCACAAACTTAGGTTTAGTTTAAAATCAATATGTATAAATAAACATATTAAAAAACAAAGTGGAGATTTAGGTCCATAGATTGTAATGATGTATCTTTTATAAAATTAAACCAATTACACGATGATACATTATAAAGTTTAATTGAAACAAATTTCATATAGAATGTATATGCATTGATTTAATGATACACTAAATTTTCAATGAACTGTTGATTCCTGCTATTGCTAAATGTCTATTGTTCTACTAATTCCATGTTTTTGAATTTTGGCTACTAAATCACATCATTTAGCCTCTTACATTACTGAATAGAACATTTCAGTTGATGTTTCATAATGAGTGTCCTTTTGCATCTTTTGATATATTGAAAAATATATTTATGTTAGTGTAGCCACTTTGCTCACTTAATATGATTTGGATGGATGAAATTGATAATCACGATGTAAGTTAGTAATAATAAGAAACAGTGTTTGTGTTATAATATGTAGTTTGGCTATTCATGGTATATGAGCATTGGTTGTTAGTGCTTGATTCAATGGGGAGCAGAAAAGTGTTTGAAACAAATGGGTGTGTCTATGAAAGCTAGTAAGTGATTGCTGAATAGTGAATAGTGCTTCGCTTTGAGCTTCCAAGAGATGTGAGGGAAAGAGGGAAAAGAGGAGTGAAGTGTGGTGCTTTACTTGCACACACACAACTCACACTACACTGGGAATTGAATTTGGTGTTCAGAAGATGTCATTTGTCAATTTTGTGATCTATATAATTAATTTCCTAAGCTTGAGTTTTCCAGCATGACATTGTTGGGCAAAATTCCTCAGGAGAATACATGGAGTTTGGCGTTAATGTGTTATATATAGTGATTGTACAAGTAGAATTTGTGGGAATGGTTGCTTTATTAACTAAGAATTTAAATATGTTAGCATGACTTGAGAGGACTAAAATAGGAAAATATAAGGTATTGATTCTTTTGCCTATTCAAATATTTTGTACAATGACTTTGATATAATTTTTGTATTAATATTAGTGGATTATGGTTAGCGACTTACTATCTATGGAACAGTGTTGATTTTAACATGTATGGTTTTCTGTCTCTATGCCTATACTTGCTCATTAAGGTTCTTTTAAGAATGTCTATATTGTTGATAATCTTTTGAACATAATTAGTGACATCTTAATGCAGTTAAAGCTAATGTTTACCTAACAAGTATTTGTTTTGCACAGTTCAAGTGGCATCTTCGCAAGAAAGCAGCACGAGTTATCTACTTACAGTTTGCCCTGCAGAAACATGCCCTAATTGAACAACTACATGACAAACAAGAGCAGGTTTGCACTTTCATGCTTACTCCAATATGTTTTAAGTGGGGAAATATGATTTCAATTATTTTCTTTTCCTATCTAATTTTCTAACTTGTAACCTTCTCATGAAGATAAAAGAATGGCTTCACAACTGGGTTGGAGAAGATAGAAAAACGATCCGAAATTAATGATTAACGATCAAACAAAAATTGAATTTAAGATTTCAAATCTTCCGGTAGGGGGTGAAGAAACAAATGCAAAAAAAAAATGATGATGGTGAGCAGTATTCCAAAGAGTGACGATTATGTATTCACGGTAGTATAATAGACTAATTAATTGTTATAATATTGAGATAATTAAATAATTAATTAGTCTAATGTTATTTGGTATTCTATTGCCTCTTTTTGTTCTCTTTGTTTTCAGTTCTCATCTAAATTTCATGAGACCCTGACACAGTGAGAATGCCTGCAATTTGGAGCAGCAGAACAATGGCATTTACACGATCTTCCAAAACATTCTTCTTCTCCTTCAACCTTCTTCAAAGGCGAACCTGTTCTTCCAGCACATCACAACCCCAACCCCAACCCTTCAATGCCGAAACCATCTGCAGAATCCTATCCGCCAATCCAACTTCCACCGTCGACGCCTCCCTCGCCAACATTCCCGTGCAAATGTCGCCAGACCTTGCGGTTGATGTCCTGAAGAAGCTCAGCAATGCCGGTGTACTTGCCCTCTCGTTCTTTCGTTGGGTCGAGAAGCAACAAGGGTTCAAGCACACCACTGAGAGCTTCCACGAGTTGATCGAGTCACTTGGTAAGATCAGACAGTTCAAGATGATTTGGACTTTGCTTGCTGAAATGAACCGCAAAAAATTGCTGACCAGAGAAACATTTTCGCTCGTTTCTCGAAGGTACGCGAGGGCAAGGAAGGTCAAGGAAGCAGTGGAGGCATTCGAGAAGATGGAACAGTATGGGATGAAGCCACAGGTCTCGGATTTTAACCGTTTGATCGATGTTCTATGCAAGTCCAAGAGTGTTGAGAAAGCACACGAGGTGTTTGATAAAATGCGGATGAGAAAAATTGTGCCTGATTTGAAGACATACACTATTTTGTTGGAAGGTTGGGGTACCCAAGGGAACTTGTTGAGGGTGGATGAGATTCGTAGGGAGATGGAGAGTGAAGGTTTTGAGCCTGATGTAGTCACATATGGCATTGTCATGAACGCATATTGCAAGGCAAAGAAGTATGATAGTGCTGTCGGGTTCTACCATGAGATGGTGGAGAAGGGTGTTAGGCCTAGTCCACACATATATTGTACTTTGATTAATGGGTTGGGTTCTGATAAGAGATTACATGAAGCTCTTCAGTTCTTTGAGATGTCCAAGGCCAGTGGTTTCCCCCCGGAGGGGCCGACTTACAACGCTGTTGTCGGGGCTTATTGCTGGTCGACAAAGATGGAGGATGCCTATCGGGTGGTTGGAGAGATGAAGGAATTGGGGATTGGTCCAACTTCGAGAACATATGACATAATACTGCACCACCTGATAAAGGCTCAGAGAAACCAAGAAGCTTATTTGATTTTCCGGCGAATGAGTAGCGAGTTTGGGTGTGAGCCGAGTGTGAGCACATATGAGATCATGGTGAGGATGTTCTGCAATGAAGGGAGATTGGAGATGGCAATGGAAGTTTGGGATCAGATGAAATCCAAGGGAATCCTTCCTGGAATGCATATGTTCTCGAGTTTGATCGGTTCCTTGTGCAATGAAAGCAAGGTAGATGAAGCTTGTAGGTACTTTCAGGAAATGCTGGATATGGGGATTCGCCCTCCTGCACAATTGTTTAGTTCCTTCAAGCAAGCTCTAATTTACGAAGGGATGGAAAATACTGCCATACATTTTGCAGTGAAACTTGATAAACTGAGAAAAACTCCATTAATTGCTTGATGACACAAAAGGCTAATATATTCTAAAGTTTAATATTACATTATTATCTCATTGTATTGCTTGGGTAATGTCTTTAATCATATAGCATATGCTCTAAGTATATTATCCATTCCATGCAAAAGAATAGGTCCATGTTTTATCCTTAGTGCGAGAGCAGCCAATAAGCAACAATTTTGTCTTGTGTTGAAGAAAGGGACTTGCTATTCTCTCTAACTTGATAACTACTAAATATGGAGACAACAATTGCCAGCTTGGATTGGGGGTCGGAGCAATCCTCTCGAGTCCCGAAACACACATGGAAAATAAAGACATAATAGAATAATTATTATTTGTATTTATTAATTCGAAAATATTTGATAATAAAAAAAAGTTAATAGAAAACAACTAAAATTTATTTTACTTAATATCTATTAATTATTATAAATACTAAATAGAATAAGTTTTACTGTGTTTTTTTTTTCTCTAACATTACTTATTAATTAAACGAAGAATATATAACACACATTCCTATCGGGAAAAAACGTAATTTAGACAGAGTTGTGATTCAACCAACCAACTATTTTGAAGGCTTGAAGCTCTTGTCACGTGCGATACACGTGCAAGTGTAGTAGAGAGTTGGTGGAAGGTTACAGAAAAAAAAAAAGGTGAAAAACGAAGCAGCAATACATTCATCGAGCTTCTTTACCAACTAGTTTGTTCTTCTTTCTTCCACTTACCATCTCTCTCTCTCTGTCTCTCTCCCTCTCTCTGTGAAGCAATTCAATCCAGTCTCAACATGGCAGGTCATATTCCTCTCCTTACCCCGTTCCGCTTTCAATCTCTATTCTATTTTCCCTTCCATTTCAATCATTTTTTTCTTTCTCGAACTTTCTTAATGTAATCATGGATTGAAATCATTGAATAACATTATACGTACTCTGATTGTGCGGAAAAACATCCTGTTGAATTTGTGTTCTATCTTTAATATTTTTCTATCTCAGAATGGACTGTTTTCTTCTGCAGTACAACCTTTGAATCACTGCACCTTTTTTCCATTATGTTATGAGGAGAATAATGACTCTAAGAATTGTTAAATAAAGGGATATAAAATGAAATCGAGTTTGATTGAAGAATGGTTGAAATTGATAGTGTTGGATGGTTCGTAACAGGATTCACAGAATTCTCGTCGTCTATAATTTTACGATTATGTAGGAGCAAGAGAGTGATTGAGTACTAACTTGACATGATGATAGTTAGAAAATACTTTTAAAAAAATAAAAGAAATAAAAAACTTGACATTTGATTGGAAATTATTAGATAGGTGAGGGAATGAAAGAGCAAAAGGCATTTTATGAACCTGGAATATATGAAATCTGATAAAGGTGTGTCAATGTGTTTATATGCAGCAACATCAGGGAAGATTGTCCAAAATGTTTTTGTGTCACAGTCACATTGCTACTACCAACAGAATAGGCAGTTCCATTCACAGAGTCAGAGGGCCTATTTTGCCCCTTATATGCGCAACTCGCTTCCCTCACCACCGGGGAAGTTGGCATGGACTTCCAACCCATCCATGCAATTGCGCAATTTGTCAAAACCCAACAATGATTTTATTATCCAGAGAAACATTCACTGCAATGGTCTGTTCTAGACTCTCATTATACAGGTTAATATAACTGGAAAATCATGTAGTTTGAACACATTTAGTAGAATATTGATCTCTTTGTCTCTTCCTTCCTAGGTTTTTTATATGTACAAAATGTACTGATATATCAGCATCTGTATATGAGCATGCATTTCATTTGTATTATTACAGAATTTGTTTTGTATCTTACCTTTAGGATTTTTTTAAAATGAAAAAAGTTAATTTTCTGATGGATGTTTGTTCCTTCCATTTGGAACATGGTTACAGCTTCTGCATCTGCTATTGCTGTTCCGTATCTGGACAAGACTGATTTTCTAAGGCTTCAAAATGGCAGGTCAGGACCACTGCCCTGTGATCTGTTTAAATGTGTCATGAATAATTCATTGATCATTCAATCTTCTTAATTTCACTTTAACTGCAACTGCATAGTAGAGTACTAGAGTATTTCTTGGGCAGCTTCCAGCTGTAGAAGCCCAATTTTTTCTTCCTCTTTGTTTAGATGACCAACATTTCTTAGATCTTACATCCTGTTGTTGTTGTGGTTTTTACATATAAATAACAATAATTTAAACAGTGACATACGTGGTGTGGCTGTTGATGGTGTTGAGGGAGAGCCAATTAGCCTCACTGAACCGGTTGCTGAAGCAATTGCCGCTGGTTTTGCAGCATGGTTATTTGAGAGAAAGAAAGCAGCTGCTTCTCAGAATTTGAGAGTTTCTATTGGCCATGATTCCCGAATATCAGCCAAATTACTACAGGTTAGACTTTAGATTTTTGTTTCCTTATATCATTTGGTGGAAATATTTGTTTAATACATCTAATATAGAAGGTTTTGTTGTTTATGTTAAAAAAATTTTATGACTTAGAAACTACATATAATTTAACATAAGTCTACTGTCTCAAATTAGGTTGGAACGAACAATATAACCTTGAAAATCTATTGCTTTATATTGTTCTTGACTTCTTGTCAATGTTTTGAGTAGGAATATATTCTACACTTCATTTCTTTTTATTTCCTTTGGAAATTCTCCATAATACAGAAACTTAATATTTGAGTTTGCTTTTGGATTGTGATTTGAAGTCATGAATAACTTGAAATGTATAATTATGAAAGGGGTCTTTCTTTACAGGCTTCCTATTGTTAGAGCATGCATGTATCTAAATAACTAATACTTGGCTAGAACTGACTATTTACTTATAAACTTGCTAAATTTCAGAATGCAATTTCTCGTGGTCTTGCTGGTGCTGGCCTAGAAGTTGTCCAATATGGGTGGGTGATATTTTTATTTTTTGCATTACTTTTTATCCCTTATGTTCTTGATTTGATAATGAGGACAGGTGAAATCATGTTTAAACCCTAATGATAGTAAGCATCTGGACAAAGAGATCTCTTGTTAAATTGACCCTAACTATGTCTTATCAGTGTTTAATAACCTTCAGATGAAACCAACCTGAGTTCCTGAGCCACAACCCCATAATCAAATGTCTAGTGTTTTTTTTACACCATAAAATTATTGATAATATTGACGTTTAGTAGTCTCTTGAACCTATCATGGATAGCTATCTGCAAATGAGTGAGTGTGTGTGTGTGTGTGTTTGTTTTTTCTCCTTATTTGTTCATTGGGTCAGACATGATACTAATTGGTTGTCTTTCTTTTGTTTGCCTAATTTAGTAGTTTTCACCATGGATAAGACCATTCTAATGGCCTAGTCAGTTAATACCATTGTTTGCTCATTTTCAGATTAGCATCAACACCAGCCATGTTCAATAGCACACTCACAAAGGATGAAGCATTCTTGTGTCCTGTTGATGGATCCATTATGATAACAGGTACATGATGAGGTTGTAGCTGAATGTCACTATTCTAACTGTAAGACATCATAGTTGTTTGAAAGCTTTAGATTTTGTTTGTAACATGCTCTTCAATGCAAAAGCCCTTTTGAGTTATCTGTAGAGATTGGTATTGCACATGCTTCTTCTTGTGAAACTATAATGAATCTTGGAGAATGTTGAAAGGAGGGTTCAAACAAAATCACTTAGCCATGAAACCTGATATACTATGTCAAGGAACTACTATTTATGCCTTAACCTTTAGCTGTTAGACTGAGTGGTTTTCCTTACTAGCTTGTTATTGTATTGTTGGTCATGAATTGTTTTTACTATTTCCTGTTTGTTAATAATTAACATCCATGGGTTTTGACAGACACTTTTATGTTAGTTTAGTTTGGTTTTGGTAATTGAAAAATAATTTCTCATGGATAAAATGAAATTTTGAATATTTAACTCACCAATTGTTTATGAAACATCTCTATATGTGAACAGCGAGTCATCTGCCCTTCAACCGGAATGGATTCAAATTTTTCACAAATGCTGGTGGACTTGGAAAGACTGATATCAAAGACGTATTAGAGCGAGCTGCTGATATATACAATCAATTTACAGCTGAAAATTTAGCAAATTCTGAGAGAAAGGCTTCATCATCTATTAAGCAAGTTGATTACATGAATGTATATACATCTGACCTAGTAAAGGCAGTTCGCAAAGCAGCTGGAAGCATAGGTATGGCTTGATATTGGTATGATAATAAATAGTTGTTTGGTAAATGAAGTGGATAATAATGGAGTTCTAATTGGGAGACATTATGTGTTATTATTTTTATTGTAGCATTTACAGTTTTTCCTCTGTCGTTTTTTTGAATGTTCTGATCCTATTTTCTAATCTTTTATATTGCATTGTCTACTGACAGAGAAGCCGTTGGATGGTTTCCATATAGTTGTTGATGCAGGCAATGGAGCAGGAGGTTTCTTTGTTGTAAGTAGCCTTTGTAATCTTTAGTTTTAATTGTTTTTCTAAAATAACCTTTTTGTAAAACCTTTTATCCAAAAAAAAAAAATTGTTTGTAAAATGATTTTTTTCTTGAAAAATCCATCAAAAGGGCTGAGCTTAGCAGAGCAACAAATGTATGATTTATAAGCCCTCAATAGGCCTAATGCTGAAGTGCAACGTGCATTTGACTCTTTCTCCAAACTTAATATTTGATGTTTCGTTTTGATAATTAATCAGAAAAAGGTTCTGGAACCACTCGGAGCAGTAACTAATGGTAGTCAATTTTTGGAGCCTGATGGTAATTATCTCCCCCCCCCCCCCCCCTTCTTTTTCCTTTTCTCTTTTTCTCTCTCTCTCTCTCTCTCTCTCTCTCTCTCTCTCTCTCTCTCTCTCTCTCTCTAAAGGAATGATTTCAGCTAGCTTTACTTCTTGGACTTTATTAATAATCGTTCCTGTATACAGGCTTATTTCCAAATCATATCCCCAATCCAGAGGACAAAACAGCTATGAGAGCTATAACCAAGGCAGTCCTTCAAAGCAAAGCTGATCTTGGAATTATCTTTGATACTGATGTGGACAGGTAAGGATCTTATTCCTAATTGGTCTTGCCACATGCATACTGTTTTAAATTTGTTAAAGATCTATCACCTTCACTAGATCTGCTGCTGTGGATTTTCAAGGCCGTGAATTCAATCGGAATCGTTTAATTGCCTTAATGGCAGCAATTGTTCTTGAGGAAGTAAGGCTCTTAATTTTTGCTTTATCTGGCCTTTGCTTTATAATCCTTATTCACTGAATAGTTAATATTATTAATTATTTCGTTATATCATCTTTTTTTTCTAGCATCCGGGTACAACTATTGTCACGGACAGTGTCACTTCTGATGGCCTTACCACATTTATTGAGAATAAACTTGGTATAACAGAATCTAAGCTGACATGATCTAATAGTCTCCCTCTCCCACCTCACTTTAAGGGTTTATTATAACCTTATTCATTTCAATAATTCAATTTGAATTGTGAATTTCTTGTATTCAGAAATGGTTAATAACTTACTAATGCTATTTTGTATCAGGCGGGAAACACCATCGGTTCAAAAGAGGCTACAAAAATGTGATTGATGAAGCTATTCGTTTGGTATGATGAATGCTTTGCCTGTTATTCAATAAATAAATTATACAAATCATTGTAGTTAGTCAAGGAAAGGCCCTTCATCTGAGTGCTTGACTGTAACCATTATCAAATAGCTTCTTTGTTATTTTATTTCAAACAATATAAGCTATTTGACTTATGGAAGCAATCTGGTTGCCAGAACTCTGTTGGTGAGGAGTCACATCTGGCGATTGAAACTAGTGGACATGGAGCTCTCAAGGAGAACCATTGGCTTGATGATGGTGCATACCTAATGGTATGTTTTAAATTTTTAATTGTATTGGCCAGACAACTCATTGCCAAATTAATCATCTCTTATTAGTTATTACTCCATTCATATGAATACTTTCTTCCTCCCTCCCCCCCTCCTCCTCTCTCTCTCTCTCTCTCTCTCTCTCTCATTTTATTTTTGGTGCCTTTTTGCAAAACTGAACATGGAATGTAGTTTACTTGGTTAAAGAGACTATGGTATTATGTAAAGAACTGCTCAACCAGTCAACCTAAAAGCGTAAGTTAAGTTCGTGTCAAGATTAGTTTCAAGTTCTGTATGTAATCATGTCCAGGTCAAGATCTTAAACAAACTTGCCTCAGTGAGGGCCTCAGGAATGGGTGGTGGAAGCAAGGTTTTGACTGACTTAATAGAAGGACTCCACGAACCGGCTTCTTCAATGGAACTGAGATTAAAGATAAACCAAGACCACCCAGATCTTAAAGGAGGGTAAGTCTGTGTGCGTAGAGATTCTCTGTTTGAAACCACATTCTTCCTCCACTAGAAAAAATGTGTTATGAATTCACTGACATCCAAGAGCTTTTAGATCCTTCCGGGAATATGGGGAAACTGTGCTGAAGCAGTTGGAGAAATCAATTGGCTCTGATCCAAACCTACGAAAGGCTCCTGTAAATTATGAAGGGGTATGTCTGTCCCTTCTTAATGCTAGATTTTTAATGTTTAATTAGCATTTGCGAAAAGTTATTATCCAAGAAGTTATAAAGGCTATATTTTTGGGCATTCAAACCATACAAAACCAGTATTCGAATTTTTCTGCAATAATTTGTAGAATGTAGCTTGTCTGATCTAATTTTCAATCAGGTTCGAGTTTCTGGCTATGGTGGGTGGTTTCTTCTTAGACTTTCACTCCACGATCCTGTACTTCCTCTTAACATTGAGGTAAAACGTTCTCACGGCTTATGCTTGAGCTTTTATATGCAATATTAATATGCTGCAAGTCTGCAACTAATTCAAAAATGAATTGTAGGCACCAAGTAAGGGTGATGCTGTGAAGCTTGCACTTGCTGTGCTAGCGGCTGTGAAGGACTTTGCAGGTTTAGACATATCGGCTTTGGACAAATTTTTGAGAGAATCAAGTTAAATGCTTCATAGTAGAATTGAGTTTTGTGCTGGAAAAGCGTTTGCTTTCTATTTCTTATCAACTGCAAATGTGAGTGTGAATGAACATATCAGAGATGCTCAGTTGTATGGGTGTGAAGGGTACGTTCAGTGTCCCAGGATTAGAAATATACGACATATCTGTGATAAAATTTGCAGTGAGAAGTACTATTTTGAGAGCAGCATCCTAAATTCCTATTTTTGTTGTACTTTGCATGTACTAATATTAGTTCTGAATCCATCTCCAGGTTATTATTTTTCTATGTTTACAATGAAAGAAAAATATAGACATAAGAAAAATACAGTTTGAAGGAAAAGAATTAGAAGAAAAAAGCAGAGTCCCACTGCTCTGGAAGTTCAATACAAAAGCAGCTGATTTGAATGTTCATTACTTAATTTGTTTCCTTAATTAGCAAAACATTCTTTATTAAGATTTTCAATGTGCAAATTTCTATTGGATGTTGGATTCAGTTAAACGTTTGTTTCAAAAGGGAAATTTAGAATGGCTGGACAATTCTGTAATAGCTATAAATTTACTTGACACTGAAGCAAACTAAAAAATGCTCCAAAGTGATTTTGATTTATCTTTGGTTTGCTTATATACACACTCCAATTACAAGCCATCCACATCTAGCACCTTTCCTCCTCCATTAAATATATCACACATAGATATTTCTTCCTCTTATGTATCTAATTAGATACAGAAGCAGGTGAATTTTTGAGAAGCTTCATCATGAAGTTGAACTGAATATCAGGTGATGTCTTTGGCTGAGGCCAGGTTGCTCCTTCTGGAACCTTAATGCATTTGAAACCTTGGCCTTGATATAACTTAGTGGCCACCGGATTTTTCAAATCACAGTGCAATGCAATTGCGCGGCAACCCCAACTTCTGGCCTGTGATTCTGCCTTTGCTACCAATAGTTTAGCTATTCCTTTTCGCCTAAACTTTTCCCTCACTGCCACATTTGATATGTATGCAATTCCAGTCCTACAAGAAAGGGTTCACCATTAAAATGAAATGTAAACCATGTATAAAGATTAAAAGTTAGCTATTTTCAAGGGTTGGAGGGTTTAAAAGATTTCATGTATTAAAAAAAAAAGAGATTCCAGGTGAATAAAAGTCTTAAAGACTATTTTTGGCGTTTTTTTAAGGGAAATTATACTTTTCATAGTGATCAGTCTGAAGAGATCTAACCTTCAGTTTCAAACAAGCAAAAGTTTACAATATATTAAAAGAATTTAGTTTTGATGCACCGTAAGTGTAAAACAGTTTTTTCATATACATCTAATTACGTAACGACACATTAGTAAAAATAACTATCTTTTACATTGACAGCGTGAATGGTCACCCAAAAGATCAAATATGATTGGTCGACTGTATAAAACGCTTTTAAACTATCAATATGTCAAAATTAAACTCATAATACAATTGGAAGGTAACTTGTATGATATGTAGTACAGGGATATAATACAGTTAATTTTTTTAGCATTAGATTTTGGTCTGTAGGTTTTAACATAAAATAACTTTCTATAAAATAAAATTTCTGTTAGGTGCAACAACCAATATGTGCATACATTTTTAAACAAGTTTTCCTTTTTATGAAGAATATAGACAAAGCTACCAAAGTAAAAAAAAAATAATAAATACAAAAACCAGAACAATGACAGAAAAGAAAAGAACACATAATCTAGAAAGCCAAATTCTTAAGGAAGAAACCAAAGGCAAAAGTTGACAAGAACATAGGCCAGATTTAACTAAAAAATCTTAAAGACACGCAAATCCTCACTAATCCAAATTCCAAAAAAAAAAAAAAAAAGCAAGCTTTAACTTACCTTCTCTGTCTCAATGGTCCCTTTCTAGGTAGAAAGTCTGCAACAGTATCTACGGTCAATATACCAGCCACATAACCTTTATTGAGGCTGAATTTGCCATCAAATCCACCAATCTTGAAATCATCACTTCCAAACAAGAAAGTTTGATCGAGTGAGCTGCCGATAACAGCAACCAAACAGGTCCTTTTGCAGCCACTCGGTATGGAGACTCCGGCTAACATAGCAACCAATCTGTCCATCCTCAGAACGAAATCCAATGGGAAAGAATATTCAGGGAAGAAGGAGCTGCAGTGAGTTTCTGCGACTTCCCAACAGTCCTCTAACCTCGCCTCGCGGACTATGATTTCGGGAGACACAGTTGAGAACAAGTCAACCACTTGACTTGCCCTGCATAATCCTACATTCAAACATTAAAGCCTTTATACCACTTAAGAGAAGCTCTCTTTGAATAGGACAACATTCATATTCATTGTAATGAGTTATTATTCGAAACAAAAGAAGGGTAATATTGCTTTACCCCACATATTCATAATTCACTCACTGACTTCCATGAATAAATCAAAAGAGGCCGAGAAACCAGTGTGCTTCTGTACCAGATCAAATCAAAACCTAAAGTATGAAACTGGAAAATTGTTGGATAATCTAGTATACTATGCTACATTGCTAAATGTAGCTTACTAAGGTAGCATTTCACGAAGTTTTAAATTTTATGAACTAAATTATGTGCTACTGTTTGCTAAATACCATTCTCGCAAACTCAAATTTGGTTCTTTAAAAGATTCATTTGCACAATCATGCTTTCCCATCAACAATCTAGTTAAATTCTGCCCCAATCAAATCATCTTTCCCTCATTTGCCCAATTTTGCTGCTATGCTAGTGTTCCTAATAAGCCAAGTTGACCAACCCCATCAGTTTCCAAAAATTGAATGAATTCCAAATAGCCACCCCATTAATTGACCCTCTTCATCTTGTACACAGCTAAAAATGGTTGCTTTAATCACCCCATCAACTTAATTTCTGAAAAAGAAAATAACTTCAACATAAAAAGAAGAAGAACTCAAAGAACATGCATGACCCAGCAATCACTGTAACCAAGTCTTGAAGAAATTAAGCCACAAAGAAAGGGAAGGTACCTGATTGGGAGAGAGAAAGAAGTGAGAATTGATGAGGTGAAGATGAAGAAGAAGACCAAGATGGGATAGTGGTTGGTCTCTTGAGATTAAGATTGAAAGGTGAGATTTTTGAGGTGTTTAGTGTAGTAGGAGTTGGAGAGAGTGAGGTTCCAAGAGGAAGAAGAATAGACCGCATTTCGTGGAAGGGTGTTCTTGTATTGGTCTCAGAAGAATCCTAAGATTCTGTTTCTGGTTACTGTAAGGAGAGTGATGAGAAGTAATGAACAAGAACAGCATCAAAAAAAAAAAAAAAAAAAAAAAAAAAAAAAATCATAACTACTAAGCTGCCAAATTGGACTGCTTAACTTACAAGATTGGTTGTCTCCACTGATTTTCTAAACTTGTGGGGTCCACCCACCTTGCATCTCTATCCATGTCTTCGGATTTTTTTATTATTATTTATATATGTTATTTCATGTTCCTATCAGGCTGTTATTAGATTCAGTGTAGATCTGATTTTATAACTATAGCTTAGTTGAAAAATCTTATCCCCCCAACCCCCCCAAAAAAAATCAAGATGAAAATCTCATATTAGTTCCAATAATCAGAACTTTTTTCACCTGTAAGAAATTATGAAATATTGTGATAAGCCATTTTTTATAAGACTCAGGTTTTTTAGGAGAATTTTATTTAATGTAGTTTAAAAAATTACTATCATATACGTATATAAATAAAAGTTTTTATCTCTAAAATAAACACAACAAGTAATAAAATAATTTTCTCTCCTTTTTTACATTAGAAATATTTCTTTTTTTTTTATTTCTGTGTAGTTTTAAACTACAATAATTATAATATTTATAAATATATAGATTACTTACATTATAGTGAGATAAGAGCATATTTATATTTCTCTATTTTATATTTATCTTCCTTATTTATTTTACAACACATTATCAGCACGAGACTCTAATCAAATTTTTAAGAAAACTCAAGTAATAAATTTTCATTATGTCGAAACTCTCTCATTTTGAATTCAATGCTCTTGGTATATCTGAAAACAATTATTTATCATGGATATTAGATGCTGCATCTTAATTTAATAGATCTTGGAGATACAATTAAGGCTGAAAATAATAATGCATTCCAGAAGGATAAAGCCAAAGCCATGATTTTTCTTCGTCGTCATCTTGACGAAAAATTGAAAAATGAATATCTCACATTAAAAGATTCTGCAGATCTTTGGAAAGACCTTAAAGAAAGGTACAATAATAAAAAAATGGTGATACTTCCTCAAGCCCGATATGAATAGACGCACTTGCGTCTACAAGATTTTAAATTCATAAATGAATATAATTCGGCAATGTTTCGAATCACCTCACGAATGAAATTGTGTGGGGAAAAGATATTTGATAATGATATGTTAGAGAAAACTTTCTCGACCTTTCATACCTCGAATGTGCTCCTGCAGCAGCAGTATCGAAAAAAAGGATTTAAAAGATATTCTGAGTTAATTTCTTGCCTTCTTGTTGCTGAACGCAACAATGAGTTGCTCTTAAAAAATCATGAAGCGCGCCCGCTGGCGCCGCCCCATTTCCTGAAGTAAATACGGCAAATTACCCCAGAAAAGGTAAATGGCAAGGTTTTAATAATAAGAAAAATTATGGAAGAAAAATGAATTATGTTCAAAAGAGAGGATCTCACCAGAAGTGGGATAAAGAAAGAAATATTGAGTAAAATAAATAAACAGAGGATAAGTGTTTCTGTTGTGGTGGAAAGGGTCATTGGTCACGTACCTGTCGTACCCCAAGGCACTTAGTCGATCTTTACCAGGCATCTTTGAAAAAGGATGACAAAGGAAAGGAAACAAATTTTGTTTCAAATGATGCTGAAAATTCCACTACTCATTATGATGTATCTGATTTCTTTGAGGATCCTGAAAGAAATATTAGTCATTTGATTAATGATGGAATGGTTTAATATGTGAGATTGTTAAGCATCTATGTTAATAAATAATGTAAGAAACTTATTGTAAAGTTTTATTTCCTATGTATTTAAAGTTTTAAATGTGATGTATATAAATAATGAAATATTAATGTTTATACTTTAAAATCATTAAATGTATCAAGTTTTAAAATAAAATTTTAGTATATGACATTATGTACAGTGTTTCTTAAAAAAATAATTCCGATCAAGTATTCAATTTAACTGTGCATACTACTCATTTTATTATTATTATTTGTCTTTGAAGAAAATGGTAAGATAATGAAGATGTATGCCTTGCGGATAGTGCAAGTTCGCACACCATTCTCAAAAGTGATATATATTTTATCTATCTTGTGCCAAAAGAAGAATATGTTAATACTATTATTGGCTCAGGCAATGTGATTGAAGGCTCCGGAAGAGCTATAATTTTATTTTTCGGCGGAACAAAATTCATAATAAATAATACACTATTGTCTACTAAGTCTCTAAGAAACTTGTTGAGCTTTAAAGATATTCGTCGAAATGGATATCATATTGAGACCATGAATGAGGGAAATCATGAGTACTTATGTATCACAACTCATGATTCAAATAAAAAGGTTATATTAGAAAAGTTGCCCTCACTTTCATCTGGGTTATATTATACCAAAATTAGTGCAATTGAATCACATGCCACTGTAAACCAGAAGTTTACTAACCCAAATGAATTCATAACTTGGCACGACCGATTGGGTCATCTGGGAACAACCATGATGCGGAGAATTATTGAAAACTCCCATGGATATTCACTAAAGAACCAGAAGATTCTTAAATCTAGTGAATTTTGTTGTGCTGCATGTTCTCAATGGAAGTTAATTTTAAGGCCATCACCAGTAAAGATTGGATTTGAGTCCCCTGAATTCCTAGAAAGGATTCAAGCTGATATATGTGGACCTATTCATCCACCATGTGGATCTTTTAGATATTTTATGATCCTGATAGACGCATCTTCGAGATGGTCACATGTGTGCTTATTGTCTTCTCGCAACCTGACGTTTGCGAGATTACTGGCTCAAATTATTCGATTAAAAACACAATTTCCAGAAAATCCAATCAAAACAATTCGTCTTGATAAGACTGGTGAATTTACTTCCCAAGTTTTTGATGCTTATTGTATGGCTAATGGAATAAGTGTTGAACATCCAGTAGCTCATGTTCACACACAAAATGGGTTAGCAGAATCACTTATTAAGCGCCTCCAATTAATTGCTAGACCCTTACTTATGAGAACAAATCTTCCAACCTCGATTTGGGGGCATGCTATTTTACATGCCGCAACACTTATTCGGTTGAGGCCAACGAGTTACCATCAATTCTCCCCTATGCAATTAGCTTTTGGCCAGCAGCCAAATGTTTCCCATTTAAGAATATTTAGGTGTGCAATATATGTTCCCATTGCACCACCTAATCGCACCAAAATGGGACTCCAGAGAAAATTAGGGATATATATTGGATATGATTCTCCCTCTATAGTGAAGTATCTTGAGATACAAACTGGAGATGTATTTAAAGCCCGGTTTGCGAATTGTCATTTTGATGAATCAAAATTTTCAACATTAGGGGGAGAGAATAAGCTTCTTGAAAAGGAACTTAATTGGAATGCATCATCGTTGATGCATTTAGATATTTGAATAGGGCAATGTGAACTAGAAGTTCAAAAGATAATACATTTACAAAGAATAGCAAATGAATTACCTGATGCATTTTCCGATACAAAGAGGATAACCAAATCTTATATACCAGCGAAAAATACCCCAATTCGAATTTAGGTCCCGGTCGGACAAATAGCCACTGAAGCAAATTCACGCCAGAAGCGTGGCAGGCCTGTCGGTTCCAAAGACAAAAATCTTCGAAAGAGAAAAGAGGTAAATACTATTCCTGTTGAAAAAGACATAGTAAAGACACCTGCAGTTGTCCAAAATTTTGATATAATTTTAATGCCAGAAGACGTTTAGGTACCTGAAAATTGTGAAAATAACGAGATCTCGATAAATTATGTCTTTACAGGAGAGAAATGGGACCGAAATAAGACAATTGTCAATGAAATATTTGTATATAATGTGACATTAAATATCATGCATGAAAATAAGAATCTTGAGCCAAGATCAGTCGAAAAATGACGACATAGAAATAATTGGCCAAAATGGAAAGAAGTCATGAAGGCTTAATTAGACTCACTTGCAGAACATGAAGTCTTTGGACATGTAGTCTGTACACCTGAAGATGTAAAACCTGTTGGATACCGATTGGTATTTGTAAGAAAACGAAATGAGAAAAATAAAGTTGTGCACTACAAAGTTCGATTTGTGGCACAAGGTTTTTCACAAAGGCCCGATATAGATTATGAAGAAACATATTCCCCTGAAGTGAATGCGATAACATTGCGTTATTTGGTCTGTTTATCTGCATATCATAAACTGCATATGCATTTAATGGATGTGGTAATAGCTTATTTATACGGCTCATTAGATCGGGATATCTATATAAAAGTCCATGAAGGACTAAAGATATCTAAACCATCCAATGAATGTTCGCAAGGGTTATACTCAGTCAAATTGCAAAGATCTTTATATGGTTTGAAGCAATCTGGACGAATATGGTATAATCGTCTTACTGAGTATCTGGCCAAAAATGGATTCAAGAATGATAATATCTATCCATGTGTTTTCATAAAGAAATCTGCATCTGGATTCATTATAATTGATGTATACGTTGATGATTTATATATCATTGAAACTCTTGAAGAGATTCCAACAATTATAAAAACTCTAAAAGAAGAGTTTGAGATGAAAGATCTTAGAAGGACTAAATTTTATCTCGGCCTGCAGATCGAACATATAAAAAATGGGATATTTATTCATCAAACAACATACACAGAGAAGATCTTGAAGAGATTTTATATGGATAAGTCACATCCATTAAGTACCCCAATGATCGTAAGATCTTTGGATGTGGAAAAGGATCAATTCCGTCCTAAGGAAGAAAATGAAGATATCCTTGGTCCTGAAGTACCATATCTTAGTGACATTGGAGTACTAATGTATCTTGCTAATAATACACGACCTGATATATCATTCGCGGTGAATTTACTAGCAAGGTATAGTTCCTCTCCAACAAGAAGACATTGGAGTGGAATCAAGCAAATCTTTCGATATCTTCAGGGAATGGTTGATATGGGATTATTTTATCCCTATGAATCCAAGTCACAATTAGTTGGCTATGCAGATGCAGGATATTTGTCTGATTCACATAAAGGGAGATCTCAAACAGGATATCTGTTCACATATGGTGGTACAGCTATATCATGGAGGTCCACGAAACAGACGATAGCAGCAACCTCCTCTAATCATGCTGAAATATTAGCGATACATGAAGCAAGTCGCGAGTGTTTTTGGCTCAAGAGTTTGATCCAATATATCCTGTCATCATGTGGACTGATTGATCATAAGATAGCTCCAACTGTCCTGTTTGAAGATAATACAACATGCATTGCTCAACTTAAAGGCGGATACATCAAAGGTGATAGAACAAAGCATATTTCTCCCAAATTCTTCTTCACTCATGATCTTCAAAATTAGGGGACAATTGATGTCCAATAGATCCGCTCAAGTGACAATCTGGCATATTTATTCACAAAGTCACTCCTAAAATCCTCCTTTAAAAGATTGGTACATGAGATTGGGATTTGCCGATTTCGAGACATTAAATGATGTCGATAAGAGGGGGAGACTGTACTCTTTTTTTCCTTGATCAGATTTTTTCTCATTAGGTTTTTCTTGACAAGGTTTTTAATGAGACAGTCGCCATCACAAAGGATATTGTACTCTTTTTTCTTCACTAAGGTTTTCCTACTGAGTTTTTCTTTAGTAATGTTTTAATGAGTCATAATCCTAAATGGTCATTTAAAGGAGAGTGTTATAATAAAATAGCCTGAGGTGGATGCCCATTTTCCACAAGACTCAGGTTTTCAAGGAAAATCTTATTTAATGTAATTTGAAAAACTATTATCATGTACACATATAAAGAGAGGCTTTTGCCTCTGAGAAAAATACAACAAGCAATAAAATAATTTTCTCTCCTTCCTTATGTTACAAATATTTCTCTCTCTTTTATCTTTGTGTAATTTTAAACTACAATAATTATAATATTTATAAATATATAGATTACTTATATTATAATGAGATAAGAGCATATTTATATTTTTCTATTTTATATTTATCTTCTTTATTTATTTTACGATATGAAAAACATTTATGTGAAACTAATAAAACTCATGCAGCGTGGAAATAGAACAACCTTGCCATTCTTACCTGATTTGAATGGTTACCAAGTTACTGCATTGCATGTGCACGTGCATCACGAATTCATATTATAAATTAAGGTCTTGTTGTATATTCTAAAGAAGCACTTAGGATCATTATTAACAAAAAATCACAAAATTATTTAAAAAATATATATTTTTTTATATTAATGCGTTAAATACATAAAAAAATATAAGATTTTATTATTATATTTTTTAAATATATTCTTAAAACAAAAAATAGTTACCCTACAAATTATAAGCCGATTGGAAAAAAAATAAAATAGAAAGATAATTGTTAATTTAACATTTTTTTTGTCCACGATAATTTTTAACTTGATAAGTCAAAGACTAATTTGTTACGAATTTAAACTCCATTTAAGAGTCTGTCACCAATAGATTTTTTATTTTATATTACCAAAGATAGAAGACTCAAACCCGTGACCTCTTAGGAGAGTATGGAGAGACTATACCATTTAAACTATAATTCATTAGCTCTGTCACCAATAGATTGCACAAAATAGAATTCGAACTCCTAACACTTATCTAACACTTATTTAAATAGACAAGTACTACGAAACCAACCCAAGTTGGTTAATTGTTCATTTAACCTACTAACTGGTTTTTGCATTGTAAATATAAACGTGTGCAATTTTAGGGAGAAAATTTAATGTTAGTTATGAAAAAGAAATTTACAATACCGAAAGAAAGATAAAATAAAGGCTATTAATTAGACAAATCTTCATCAACAATTAAATCTAATTTCATTTTTACAAGTAGCAGAACAAAAAATGGTCTTAAAAGAATAGATTAGAAGTTAGAACCCCTATAACATGAGTGGAAAATTGAAGATTCTAACATGTCTCACTTTGGGCTATAGTAACCAGAAATCAAGGATACATTTCAAGCACCTAAAACTGAACAGGGAGATCTTTCAAGAAAGCCAAGGTATGGGGAGAGGTAGACTTTCCAAATAAAGAACACCATCGCGGAAGCTTCGAAAGAACTCGTTCGGTTATTGGCGTTATTCTGCCAACATCAGTCCTGAGTTTCAGCAGAGGCCTGTCAGTTTCATGAGTTGTCCGAGTCGAAGCCGATCTCCAATAAAGATTCAGATCGAATATTGTTGGCGCATTCTTTCCTCCGGAAAACTGAATAATGTGCCAACCATCCACATTAGTCTTTTTGTCAACTGAAATCAATTCTTCTGAATTCTCTGCATCTAAGGAGTGAAAAACAAACATTACTTCAGACTTAAGAGGGTATCATAAAAAGGATTGGAAAACAAATAGAAGTATAAAAATATGAACAACTACAAGAGAAAAATAAGTACCTTCTAATTCGAAATCTTCTATTTCGTTGGTGTTGATCGCAAGAACCCACCGGACGGAACCCTTTGTATTAATTGAAACTCGTGAAGTTCTTCGATTTCCTTTGGTATCACTTTCGACATTCATTGTAGGAATATCTGATTCATTCCAACCGCTTGAAGCATCGTTATCGGTCCGACAACCATATTTGACCAAGAAGGTTACAAAATCAACTGTTTGGTCTCTCCCACATGTAAAACCTTCATCAATCTGTTCTGCCTCCTTGTTCAATTTTCCAGGAGTAGTAGAAAATAAAGATACATATGACACAGGATTCTGGCTTTCATAAGGTTTTCTTCCAGTCACATCCACAACATGTACAACCTAAAAGTACAGAAACAAGGACTGAATTATACTTGTTTATGTTGGCTAATCAACTTAAATTCATCAAATGCAGTTCAATTTTATTTTTAGCATAAATGGAAAAAGTACACAGGAAAGAGTATAGAAGGAGCAAAAGTGCACTCAAATGATTATAAAATAATCCGATATACCCCAAAGATTATTTCCACAAGTCAAAACTGCTCTTCGATTATCTTAACCTTCTACTAGTTTGTATAATCTCTCAAATGGCTAAACATCTAAAGAAACCATTTCCAGTTTGTATACACAATGGAAGGCAATCTTGAATTGTAAAAACAATCTTGGGAGAGCATATCAGACTATTTTCTAATCTTTTGGGAGTACTTTTGTCCCCTCTACACTCTTTCGTGAGTACTTTTGTATATTTACTCTGAAGTGATCGTCAATCCAGAACCAAAAAGAACGGAATAATATACATGCCGATTGAAACTTACATTCACAGCTCTAGCAGTGTCTTCAGAAAATGGTGGAACAACACCTGAGGATACAATTGCAAGTGATAAACCAAACAACACCAAAGTAGCTAAGATGATTGCCCTTTTTGCACCTGCACACCAATTTAACATTAAGATAAACATCAGATGCTTTAGAGCTATATATATATATATATATATATATATATGATTGGAAGTCTTAAACTATCCTCCTAATTCTAGACTTTATCATTTTGATATACATTCAAATTCTTTCCCATTTAACTATTTAAGTACTAGGAGGATGAATTAGGATTTTTAATCATTACATATTCCTTTATGTCAGAAAATTCGTTGCTATACTTCGTAACTTATACTTGACAATCCCTCAAACACAAACGATAATTAAAATATTCTGAAAATAAGTAAAGTTTATTCTTATTGCATTTATTTTTAGTGTAGTAGAAGATTTGCTTTTGCTGTCGTTTCCAAAAATTGTGATTTAAGTATACATACATTTTAATCTTTAATTTAATTTTGAAAGCTAATGGTTTACTTAGTAAAATCATTGACGATAAAATTTTAGTTAGTTTCAGTAAACATGTGCTGTGATAATTGAATTTCTTTCATAACTCAGCAACATCAAAAGCCAAGCAAAGTAGCCATCCCATTATTACTAATAAGTTTTCAATATTACTTCGGATTAGATAGTAAACAAAACCTGATAGATGGACATATGAAAGGAGATACACCAATGTCAGACACAAGACAACAGCAATGAATGCACCAATAAAAAAATTTCCAAGCCACTCAGGAGTGCCACCAGGATTCCTGCATAGTCATGAAAAGTAGATAAGAAACTGACTACAAAACTAAATCTTTTTATGACAAACTCATAAGCAATAGGCATGGCTCGTATAAAGGTTGTTTCTTGTATCTATTAGTAAAAACAGAATAGAAAGAGGGGGACAAAAACATAACATTTACCTATCAAGGCGAACCATACCCCCAACAACTGTGGCAGCAAGCCGAATAAAAGTTCCAGCAGAAAATAAAATTGGTATGGCCAATCCTATGAGCAAGGTTACCAGCTTGAGTGGTTTCGGTAACCTGGCAGGGGTTAACGTTGCCTCAAAAAATCCATCTGAATATTTCAACCGGAATTTAGCATTAGGAGAGAGGGAGAAAAAAAAAGTTGTTCTAACAAGTAGAGAGAAGAGGTTGTGATAGTTACATGCAAACGTCGGAGAAACTAACCAAACAAGAGCCAAGTATGAAGACCCAATTTTAAAGTAGTTTCCCAAAGTGAGAAGAATAAGCCACACAAAGGATCCAGCTTTATAGAGCCATCTTTCGGCCTCCAACTTGGCAATATCAGCTTGAATAATGGCTGGCAGTTGCCTTCTCTTTGAGTGTACATTTAAAAGATAAATTTTGAGTAGAAGATAACCGAAATGTTGACCAGTAAATGCTCCAAGAAAAGCCGGTGCACCAAATAATCCAATCACCAACCATGGGCTTGAAACATATGGTACAGGTGATGAACATATCAAAGGGAGAATAAACGCAACAAGGAAGACAAAACTTAGGGAAAAAAACATCATCAGGAGAACGCTCAAGCATGACAAGGCCAGTGAAGCCATAGCTGGTTTACCACCCATAACCAACGATGTAGTCCATATTAGAAGTGATTGCATTATCACTGAGTTGTGGAGCATATTTGCAAGCTTTTGACGGTAAACAACCATATATGTCCCCTGAAAAGATCAAAGGCGGCAAAGAAATTTATAATCATCCTCATACAGAAAACAATGCACCACATACATAATAAAGCAGGGAATGGAAATACAGTTGCCATAACTCTGAAAATTTTTGAAAATAAAAAAAAATAAAATAAAACATGGCATTATATAGTACCAAAATGTCAAAATAGATGGCATTGTTGTTGCTTATATCATCCTCTGACTCTGTTGCATTGCCGACTGGAAAGTCGGCAGATGCACCAATATGAAGCAGGAAAGCAAGCATATTGTCCCCCAGATGTTGAAGAGAACCTTTTTTCAGAAGCTCTAATTTGTCATTCTGCATCAGGGAAAAGATACATGAGACATGCAAACATTTGAAGCCGTTTTTACCCCGGACATCTCCCAATTCTGCCACCACCGCTTTTTATTCATAAATGCTACTCATTAATAAATTATAGGGTACAGTACATTAGTCAAGCCTAAAATATCCATAGTGACAAAATTATATTGAACACACATTCTTCATCTGATCAGTTCTTTGTAATAACTATACCTTCACTTATCAAGTGGTTAATTCTTATTCTTATGTTCTTTAACTAAAACAAGTTAATGTTAATATATATTCTCAATGACTTATTTCAGCACATCAACAACACTATGTATTTCAATGTTTGGCAATAAAGTACTAAAAAGCAGTCGCATTATTTTGAAAAAACTGCAAGAACAGAAGGAGACCTTGGTATGATATACGGCGGTGTTATCTACATATGCAAAATCAAGCCCAGAAAGGCCAGCAACTTCTTTGTATACTTGGAAATCTGTCGCAGATTTTATGGCTCCTGAAGCGAAAAGATCCTGCAGCATTAATGTTAGCTAATATAAGGGATATTTTAAAGACATTAAAAATAAAATCATTGACAAAAAGCGGTACCAAAAAAGAAAAAGGTTAAATGAAGGAATCTACAAACCTGTGCAATAGTCTGGCCAGATGGGTACTTCGCTGCCAAAGCAAAGTTCTCAATAGCCCATGGATTGGGACCAGCCTACTAAATGCAAAGCCACTAATAAGAATGTAGAGCCATAAATTTATTATCAGAATTCACAAACAAATTCCAGGAAGAATCAGATATGGATGTCAAAATAGCTAAATCACCATGCTACATTCGAAAATTGATTTAACTACTTTTTCTTATGGGAATTCAGTTTTCAAACTTGAGGCATGAACATTGGTAGGTTATAAAAAAGGCTTGGAGTGAAAATATTAATTTCAATATAATTCAAAAGACAACTATGACACCATTACTCTGTACATTCTATTTGTTTCAATTAGCAAAGAAGAGAGGCAACTTGCAAATAGTGGAACCAAAAGAAATAGCACCATGAGTATCAATAACCAGACCTGAAAAATACTAGACTTCCCTCCAATGCCCATGGCCTCCAGATCAATTGCCATACGAACAGTACTACTCCAAGGATGCTGCATCAACAAATTTATTTACTTTTGCAGCAAGGATTATTTTATAATAAATTAAAAATTCAGGTAACAATTTAAGAATACGTTGAAAGTAGAATTCCAAACCTGGGTTATGAAGCTGTGAGCACCATCGAGACCCTCCTCCTCGCCAGTATTGAATAAGAATATAACACCTCTCTTCAATCCATGAGCCCACTGAGAAATTCCACGAGCAAGTTCCAGCATGACACCGACACATGAACTACAATCTCCAGCCCCTTCCCTGTAAAATCAATGCTATATATTTAGTGGCAAATGATAAGATTGGAAAAAATCATTAAATATCTCATATGTCATATACTCAAAGCAGACCCTTCACAGGTTTTTGTAGAATTTCAGAAACAAAGCACCAAGTCAAACAATGAATGGCAGTTGAATAATATTCTAATAAAGTGATCTTCCT
The DNA here is from genome assembly GCF_059453495.1 of Arachis ipaensis. Lineage (NCBI taxonomy): Eukaryota > Viridiplantae > Streptophyta > Magnoliopsida > Fabales > Fabaceae > Arachis > Arachis ipaensis. The sequence goes on from NC_142444.1 coordinate 148,572,754, forward strand.
ATAAAAGTACTAGTATTTCATCATTAATCTTCCAATTGACCTACTCCTGTACATTAGTTTCAAATCATTATAATAGCAGGAAGTGATGTCTTAATGTTTCACAGTTACAGATCAAAGAACTACATATTCCACTGTTTTAAAGTGACTAATGTGTTAACAATTCATCAAAACACAAACACATATAAGAATATGTGTAATATCAAATCTTTCTCCTTGCATATAGGGGATCCAACAATATTACCCTCCCCCGGTTCATAACATATTTGTCAGTAAATTGCGCCAAACATGAGTACATCCCAAAAACTGTTAGCATTATATTGGAAATTTTATAAATAAACATTGTTATAAAACAGAAGTATGGGAGTAGATAGATGAAGAAAACATACGTTGAAAAAACAGTATCAATATGAGAAGAGACCAGAATAGAATGCTCTCTTGCTTCAGATACATATTTTGGCAAGATTCTTACTACGACATGACTCAGATCTGAATAAACAAGTGTTTTCCCCATAAATAAGCCACTGACCAGGCGATTTGCACCAGACTTTGCATGAAAAAGATCCACTTCGACATCCACCTCCCAGTGAGCTGTTTTCTTGATGGTTTGAGATGCTGTCAAAACATACTGCAAGATGAAGCATGTTAAATGAACTGCACAATTAACAGAGAATGGACTATCAAGACCACACTCAATTTAAATAGATTGTTCTGTTGCTATTCACATTATGATCCCGCAAATTATTTTCTTACTCGCAATACAGTACCAGTAATGTTTCTTTCATTGACTTCAATAGCAATACTAAAAAAGGAAACACCAACAAAGTCGAGGATCCAACCTGCAGGGCGCTATGTAGAGCATCGGAACCAACAGGATGAGGGCCGAACTCAGTCAAGGCCTTGACATGCTTGAATGCCTCAATCTCTGAGAAACCTCTTTTGCCAGCCTGTTCTGAGGTAAGAGGCATAGGCATGTTCTGAAACTGGTAATTATAAATGGATGAACAGCTATAAGTGATTATCAATAACAAAGCCAGCCACACATATGAAGACCTCCTTGGATTCCCGAGCCGAACATTTGCGCGGATTTCAACACCATCACTAGGCTTTTCACTTGCTTCACCACTGCTTGACCCTTTAGATGCAGCCGAAGCTGTTTCGCGCCTCTGCCGCATTTCGAGCGAATCTGGTGACAATTAGCTGCTCAAGTTCGTGCAAGACATGTACAAAAATTATCAGTGCAATGCTACAATATAAAATCTACCAACAAAGAAAACTATAATGGCATATAACCAATACCACCAATTCATTGATCAATTAATAGTTCTCAATTGGGGTTCACAAATTAAGTAAAACCACAAGAAAAAACAAGTCTTTTAAACAACCGATAATGTAACATCATTCTATAGGAATAGGACTATAAAATTGAACAAACTAAAAACAAGTGAATAATTCTGAACCCCGGATAACATAAACTGATAAATAGAAGGGAAAAAACTACTAACTTGATCCCATTCATATATTTATCTCCAAATCCAAATCAGACCGATTATTAGAGAGCGAATTAGGCAATTAAAGTCAACGGAATAAACATGATTGATATCGTTATGGAAGTGCAATCCAAAATGAATGAAACAACGAAAGTGAAGAAGATGAGAAGAGAACCTGTGTGAGAATTGAATTGAAGGGAAGAAAGTTGAATGATGATATGGTTAAGAGAAAGAAGAACAGAGTGGGATTGAGACTTGAGAGTGAGTTATGTTGCGATGAATTGGAGATGGTGGTTTGACCCAAACACACAGCTCATCACTCATTCACTCAGTACTCAGCTACTTCGTGTTTTTGGGTTCTATATATTTAACTCAAAGATATTCCTCTTATCTTTTTTCTTTTTATCTTTGAGAAAGATTTATCTATCTATTCTTTGTTTTGGCATTAATTTGTGCTTTTACGTATTATCAATTTAAAAATAGAGAAAAACGGGAGGACATGTAAGATTATTGTTTTTAGCTGGTATTTTTAGTTATTAATTTAATTTTTTAATTTAATAATTTAATAATATATTTTGACTTTAAATTTTTAAATATTATAAATTAGCTGTTAGTTAAAAATAATAAATTCTACCGATCTTTTAATATTTCTGTTAAAATATTATATATGTATATCTAATTATTATATATTATCACTTAAACGAAAGTAACTATCTTTTAAAAGTTTATCAAAATCGTTTATTTTTTAGGTTAAAAAGATAATTTTTTTTAAATAAAATAAAATAATATAAAATATTTGAATATATTTATAGAATGTTTTTTATTAGAATTAGAAAAAATAGACTTGACAAATATATAAGTAATTTTTTTTTTTATTTTTTATATTGAGTTGACAATAATTTTTTTAAGATTACTGACTAGTGAAGTGTTAATTTTAAATGTGGTATTATTTATGGTACAAAAATTAAATTTTCTAATTTCTAAGGGATAAAAATTGAATATTTTAATTTCTATTTCAAAAAGATTAAAAAGCTTAAAATACAAAAATCATATTTTTTAATTTTGATTCCTCTCATAATTTTAAAAAACATGAAAAATTATAATATTAAGAGGATATTACTCATCTCACTTCTAAAAAAAATTAGTCGTAATTTTTTATACAGAAGTAGAATTATTTTTATTATTTTTATAAAATAATATTAATATTAATTAAATTTTACAAACAATGCAAAGTACATTTCTCGAGTGTCTTGTTATGTTGTTATTAAAAAAATTAGATTTAAACCATAATTACATAAATAATATTTGCATTAATTTTTTTATATATCCCTATCAACTGATAATTTACAATTTTTCTTTTTTGGTAATAATCTCGACAAAGTTATTCATGAAATTGAAAATTAATATAAACTTAATAAAAACCCAAAAACTTATATGCGAAAATTTTCATATATATATAAACAACAACAACAACAAAGTCTTGTCTCATTAGGTGGGGTCGGCTACATGAATCAAATAATGTCATTGAGTTTTGTCATGTATCATATCTACAGAGACCGTTTACATGTAGATCTCGTTTGACTACCTCATGGATGGTCTTCTTAAGTCTTCTTCTGCCTTTCACTCCTTGTCCATCTTCCATCTCATTTACCCTCCTAACTGGGTGTTCTGTCGGTTTTCTTCTCACATGTTCAAACCACTTGAGACGCAATTCTACCATCTTTTCCACAATGGGTGCTACTCCAACTCTCTTCCTTATATCTTCGTTCCTTATTTTATCCCATCGCGTATGACCACTCATCCATCTCAACATCTTCATCTCTGCCACATTCAACTTATGTTCGTGCTCCCCTTTGACCGCCCAACACTCTGTACCATAAAGCATAGCCAGTCTTATAGTAGTGCGATAGAATTTACCTTTAAGTTTTAAAAGCATTTTTTTGTCACATATAAAACCAGAAGCACTCCGCCATTTTGACCAACCTGCTTGGATCCTATGATTTACATCATGTTCAATCTCTCCATTATCCTGTATAATGCACCTAAGATACTTAAAACTTTTAACTTTTCATATGATGTTTTCTCCAATCTTCACCTCTATATTAGGATTTTTCCTTTTTAAATCGAACTTACATTCCATATATTCCGTCTTGCTACGGTTTATGCACAGACTATATACTTCTAAAGCTTCTCTCCATAAGTCGAGCTTCTTATTTTGGTCTTCCCTTGACTCTTTCATAAGGACGATATCATCGGCAAAAAACATGCACCATGGCACAGGCTATTGGATGTGCTCTGGGAGTACTTCCAATACTAATGTGCAAAGGTATGGACTTAAGGATGATTCTTGGTGTAATCCTATACTAATAGGAAATTCCTCTTCACACCACCTTGAGTCTTCACACTAGTTGTGACCCCATCATATATGTCTTTAATTGCACGAATATATACGATCCTTACTCTCTTCTTTTCTAAAACCTTCCATAAGACCTCCCTTGTCACCCTATCGTACGCTTTTTCCAAATCAATAAACACCATATGTAGATCACTTTTATTACTACGATACCTCTCTATCATCCTTCTTAGCAGGTATATAGCTTCGGTAGTGGATTTGCCTGACATAAATCCAAATTGGTTCTCTGTTACTTGTGTCTCTTTTCTCAACCTCAGTTCTATCACCATTTCCCATAACTTCATGGTATGGCTCATGAGATTGATCCCTCTATAGTTTTCGCAACTTTATATGTCCCCCTTATTCTTGTAGATAGGTACCAAAGTGCTCTTTCTCCACTCATCAAGCATCTTCTTTAACCTTAAAATCTCATTAAAAAGTTTGGTTAACCAGTTGATGCCTTTTCCTCCAAGACCCTTCCAAATCTCAATCGGGACATTATCAGGTCCTACTGCCCCTGTCATTTTTCATCTGCTTTAGAGCCTTTTTTACCTCGAAGTCTCGAATCATTCGATAGTAGACTAGTAGTCAAAGTTTTTATCTTCTTCCCTTGTGCATAACCGACCAAGACTCGGAAGAGTCTTATATCCTTTATTAAATAACTCGTAGAAGTAGCTCTTCCACCTTTCATTAATTTTCTCCTCTTGAGCCAGCACCTCTCCACTCTTATCATTTATACACTTAACTTGATCCAAATCTCTCGTTCTTCTTTCATGACTTTTTGCGATTCTATATATACCTTTTTCTTCTTCTTTCGTACCCAAAGACTGGTAGAGACCTTCATATGCTCTTGTTCTTGCTTCACTTATAGCCATTTTTGTCTCTTTCTTAGCCGTCTTATATTTTTTCCAATTATCTGCATTGCGGCATAAAGACCACTCTTTAAAGCACTCCCTTTTTATCTTTATATTTTCTTGTACACTCGCATTCCACCACCATGACTCCTTGTCTCTTCGTCCTATTCCTTTAGATTCACCAAAACTTTCTTTTGCTATTCTTTTAATAACTTCTGCTATCCCCCTCCACATCTCTTTCGCGCTTCCATTCCCATCCCGGCCATTTTTCCTCTTCTCCTACCCGTCTTAGGAAGCTTCTTTGTTCCTCACTTTTCATCCTCCACCACCTCGCCCTTGGATTCTTCGTATGATGTCTTTTCCTCAACTTTTCCTCAACGCAAAAATCCATGGCGAGCATCCTACGTTGTATTGTCAAACTCTCTCCCGGGATAATTTTACAATTAATGCAAAAATTTTTATTGACTCTTCTCAACAAGAAGAAGTCAATTTGAGAGCTTGTCATGCCACTCTTATAGGTTATAAGATGTTCATCTCCCTTTTTAAAACATGTATTTGCGATGAGAAGGTCAAAGGTTGAGAAAAAGTCCAAAATAGTTTTACCCTCGGTATTGATCACCCCAAAAACCATGACTTCCGTGAATACTTCCATATCCAGTTACTTCTCTTCCAACATGGCCATTTAAATCTTCTCTTAAGAAAATCTTATCTCCCGAAGGTATGTTTTGGACCAAACTCTCTAAATCTTCCCAAAACCTTATCTTGTACTGTTTGTCCGAACCCACTTGCGGTGCATAGGCGCTAATCACATGCAAAGCACCTCCCTCCACTATAAGTTTGATAGAGATGATCCGATCTCCCACCCTCTTGACATTCACTACGTTCTTCTTCAACTGCTTATCCACAATAATACCAACCCCATTCTTATTCTTCACATTTTATGTATACCAAAGTTTGAAACCGGAAGTATCCAACTCTCTACCCTTCGCACCAACCCGTTTTGTTTCTTGTAGGCACTTAATGTTAATCTTCTTCCTTGTCATGGTGTCCACCACCTCTATGAATTTTCTTGTTAGAGTACCGATGTTCCATGTCACAAATCTCAACATTCTGTCGCTCCAACCTTTACCTTTTACTTTGTGAACTAGTTTACTTATTCTCGTCCGTTCACAAAAATACGGGAACTCTTACTCATTTAACACTACATCCGGGTACCGATGCAGTAGCTCTTACTCATTTGACATCGTACTCGAGCCATACAACGCGTTACTTCTGGACAACGACCTAGTTTTAGCGCAATAATATTTTTTATTCATGTCATGGGGATTCGACTATATTTTTATGCTGGTTGTCGAAGACTTAACACAACCCTCCTCCTTTATCCGGGTTTGGGACTGGCTATATATCACAAGTGTAATGTAGGCGGAGTTATTTTCTTATATATATATATGTATGTATGTATATATATTGTTTTTTCAATAAAAGGGGGATTATTTAATGCCCAAACTTAGTAGCGTTCCAGCTTTTGTGATCGAGCTAGTGCTTTTATTAGGAGGCATACCGCCACCATAAAAAATTTGGTTAGTAGGTGTCTCTATCAAAGATGCAAACACAGTGAGTATAGATTTTTTGTTTGGTAAGATTAGACCCAAACTATTTATACAAAAATACAAATAAATTTAATGTTTGGTGAACTACTATGGAGGCGCCTCTTTAATTTGCTCAATCAAAGATATGATGAGCAGAATCGGCGGTGAAGATCAACCATTTCTGTGCTGATATGCTTGCCAATAATACCCATCATTAGGTGCTGATATGCTTTGTCAAACAGAAAAATCGAAATAAAGGTTAAAATTTGTAGTCAAAATTTAAAATTTTTTAGGTGCTAAAATAATTATTTATTCTTTAATTTTTGTTGTTTTTGGGATGTAACCCACTATCCCCATCTCTTATAAGTTATAAGTAAACAAAATTTTTGTCCTGCACTACTGCACTAAATAGTGGTGGAATTAAAAATTTTATAAGATAAAATTAAATTAAATACAAAATAAATTAAAATATAATATAACAAAGATTAATAAAATATAATTTTTAGCACGTACATCAAGTCAATAATTATATTATTAAGTAAAAGTCAATATTGAATGACATAAATTTTAGTATTTTAGAATTATTCGACCATATTTGATAAAAGAAAAAGTATAAAGAATTAATTATTAGTTAATCAACATTAATCAATTTAAATTTATAATTTAAGATTCAGAGTTAATAATTTATGATTTAGGGTTTATATTTAAGAAAAAAAATATAATTTTAAAATAATTGACCAATGTAAGCTAGAAAAAATTTCATCACTTAGCATTACGTTTCACATAAAAATAAAATAACTCGTTATTATATTTGAAGTAATTTTTTTAAAATTTAATTATTCCGTCACTATATATAATTTTATCAAATTTTTAATTAAATTCTTATATTTTTTTCTTTTTAATTGACAATTTTTTTTTGAAAGTCAAAATAAGCTCAACATATTCGGTGGAGCATACAAAACAAATAATAGATACCAAGCAACTCCTGTGTTATCTCCGACATAGTCATCAACAACATAAGTTAGTTTCACACCATTTATTAGAGCTACAAAATGATCTAGCAATGCATTCCACCACGATCGTTGTCTTATTCTGGAAAATGAATTCATTTCCACATAGCCAGATATTTCATATAACTGAAAAGAACCCCACTAACCATGTTTTACGCTCATCTTTTCTCATAGACATCGTCCTTCAGTTCTCAAAATGTTTTCTTATGGATCCCGGGATGTACCAGGTTCGACCCACATGAGCGATCCATACGCACCATACCTGTCAAGCAAACTCAGACGTAACAAACAAGTGTTGGACAGATTCAACTTCCTTGTTGCACATCACACAAACATTATCATTCTGAGCAATGATGTCGAATCTACTCAAACGATCCTTTTTATTAACTCGACCTACTAGCACAAACCAATTAAACAACTCAACTCTAGGGAGTACTAATCTTTTCCAAATACCATTTGTGAACTTGTAGCTAAGGATGTCATCCATCACAGTCTATTCCTGCAAAACTTACACAAATGAGTTAGTAGTATAAACGCCTTCCTTATCAAACTTCCACACCACTTGTCAAATTTTTAACCATCCGCTGCTGCTGCCTTTCTTGAAAATTCTATCAGCACCATTGTTGCCCCAGCAATCTCTCACTAAATTTGCAACAAGAATAATTATCCCTTTTATATGTAAAATAAACATCTATCCTTTTTGTATGTAAAATAAAATATAATAATGAATTTGCAACAAGAACAATCATTCTTTTTGTATGTAAAATGAACATTTACATGCAAATAAAACCTCTAATAAATATCTTGTCAGAAATTTACGCTTCCACAATATTGCCATCTGAGTGAGTATAATGATCACTGATATAGGAAGATGAGGCTGTAGTACCCATTGAAGAATTAGGGACTTATAGAGATAGATTTGTAAAGTATAATGATTTTTAAAATGATTTGAACGGTAATAAATGTGAATTTTTTCATGAAAAAAGAGAGTTATATAGAGATGAATTAAATCAACTTCATAAAATATTACTTCTTTTAAATTGGTTATGAGTAGTAAGAATATGTTGTATGAGTTTGATAAAAAATATATATTTTTTCTCTAATTCCATTGTCTAGTTGTTGTAGGAAGAAGTGCGGAAAGAAAAGATGTGATAACTTATAATTACGCTAAGTCAATTGGACGGGATTGATTCTATTCACGGATGCGTCTACACGAGCTACGAAGGGCAGCGGCACATGGTTAGGCTGTGGCAGGGTGCGGCAGCGCCGACACGAGCAGCAAGGAGACAGCGGCACAGGGTGAGACTACGGCGGCGTGCACGGTCAGCGGCATTAGGAGGAACGACGTTATGATGCGTCTAAGAAAAGATTTTTAAAAAAATATAACTTAAAAAAAATCTTTTTTTTTGAATATAATAATCTAAGTATTTATTAAGTAATATAAAATAAAATTTAATTAGTTTATATTTTTATGTTACCATTTAAAATATTATTTTAATATAATTTTTTAATATTATAAAATTTTATTACATAATAATTAATCTTAATGAATAAAAAATATTCATATTTTTTGTATTTGTGTGTTTTATATTTATTTATTTAAAAACAAAAGATTATCTTATCATTTAAAGTATTATATATTAAAAGATATTTATTTATATACTAGGATATTATATATTTATTAGAGTTCATCAATTTTTTTTTATATTACTTTTTAATTTTTATTTAATAAAATCTAATAATTTATATAAATGTGATATATCTAATATACACAAAGTTATTATATTCATTTTAGACATAGATAAGACAAACTATTTAAGTATAGGTCACGCTACGGTACAGATTTAAATTTACAGATATTTGCTTTCCTTTCAACACGTGTATTTTATTTTTATGTTGGGAAAGCAGCTTGGCAAACTTTAGTAGTTTAGAAAGTTGGCGGCTTGTTAGATATAAGGAAAGAGAAATTATTCATGTTGGACCCATCTTTGTATATGGATTGGTTCTTGACTCCTTGAAACTTTTTTTTTTCTTAACGAGTCCTACAACAAAAATAGAGAAAGAGTTTTAATACCAATAACAATATTAATTAGCTAAGACAAAACAAAATATTAATTAGCTAAAATATGGATTAAATTTTAATTGATATAATTATTTTTTAAAAAATTATGACATATATGCTTTTTAATTGATGGAAAAAATTAGTAACTAATTTCATATATTATAATCAAAGAGAGCTTTTTCTTATATAATTCAAAAAGATTAAAGTATTAAATTGGTTTTCTATATTTGGGTGTAATTCTGTTTGGGTCTTTAAGGTTTAAAGTGTCTTACTTGAATTCAAAAAAATTTCATTTAGCTTCAATATAATCCTATTGTGAGGTCAAAGTTAAATAATAAACGAAATGTACTACATAACAGCAGTATAAGAATAAGATTGATAACATGGAGAACAAGTACAAGCTCCAGAGTCACAAAATCAACCGTAAATGCATCAATACATTTATTTATCATTCTTCTTACAATTTAAATAAAATTGTTGAGTTAAAAATTTAACTAACATAAATGATGATGACAAACAATAGATTATTGGACTAATTACCTAATTAGTTTTGATTATTTTGGTTGAGTGATGCAGGCCAAAATAAATATACAAAGCTGCAGCCCATTAAGGAACAAACTAAATCTGTTGGTGGGCTAACAATCTAAAGGAAGCCCAAAAAGGAAACAAGGCAAAGAAATCAAACGGGCTGAACTTGAATAGAACTGATCCAAGCCCGATTTGGCTTCTCTCAAGCAAATCCCTCCAATTTGCTTTCACCAAAAGCAACGTTCACCTTGTGTCACTTCGGAAAGAACACAGAGAAAGAGAGAAAAAGCTTAGCCTTTAAACTGTTCACCAAAGAAAAAAGAAAGAGAAGGATTAAGTAAGAAAGGCAGAGGTCTAATCACCCAAATCAAACCAAATCAAGCTAAGGCAGAAGTTAAAGGTAATTTATTTCCTCTTGCATGCATCGTGCTTTCCTATACTCTTCCCCAACTCTCTGCCAGTCCAAATTGGGATACATGGGAAAGATGGACTCTGATCAACACTGCTGCATATCTACGGTCAAATTTGTGTCTTGGTGACCAAGTAGTGTGTCAATGGCTAAGATCTGAGTTTACCATTGAAAATATTTGTTTTTGTTATCATGTGACTTTCGGTCAACAAAGAAGGTCAGAACCAAAGTTCCTAAATTGAGGATTAATGGAAGAAAGTGAACGGTTGAGTTGGTGAAGCACACAGCTCGAGGGTTGACCTAGGAGAAAGCAACTCAGTAACATGCAAGGAGATACAAAAGAAGATTTTTCATTCTTCAGAAAGTAAGGAGAGATAACCAGTGTTTTGAAGTTTATGTTCTGAGAAGAGTTCTCTAAAGAAGTTCATCAACTTGGACAGTGCTTCCTAGTCAAAGGAGCATTCCGCCAGAATGAGGAACTAAATCAGAGGCAAGCAAATCTGGTTAATCACATAGCAAAGAGGTTGTTGAAGCATTAATCTCCTTCATGTTTTACATATTGTATTTTTTTTTCAATGTTTATCTTTTTTGTAATTTCTTAAGGTAAAAGGGTTAATGAGATAGTTCATTGAAAGAGCCTAAGAGTGGAAAAAGGCAGAGAGAAACACTTGAGTGAAAAGCCTAGAGTGATTTCAGATTTCTTTAGGTTGGTCCAATGTCTTGTATCTTATACATGTGAGGTACCCCTTCCTTAGTTGGGTGAGCACTAAGAGTGAAGAGTTAGGTATTAGCATAACTAAGTCAAGTTAGGTTAGAACTTGAGTGTGAAAGGATTGTGTCAATCCTGTGGAATTTGTGTATGTAATTCTTTAACTATAGTGAAAATTCCACCACTGTTGTGGTGGAGACTGGATGTAGGTTGCATAGCACAAAGCAACTGAACCAGGATACATGATGGTGTCAGCTTCTTTCTTCCCTGCTCTGTTATATTTTCTGATATTCATGAGACAAAATGAAATTGTCTCATAAATTTTCCACTGCTGAATTCAAACAGTTTCAGATTGAAAGTTTGTTTTAAAGGGTTAAGGGTTAAGTACGATTTCGGTTCCTAACGTAGAGGCCAAAAATTTATTTCGTCTCCGACCTTTTTTTCACCACAAAATGGTCTCCAAGGTTTCAGTTTGTTTTAAAATGTCCTTTTTTTTTTAATTTTTTATTTTTATTACCAAATTACCCTTAATAAAAAATAAAAAAAGAAAACGCGTAAAGTAAAGGGGAAAGGGGGAAGGGGTTACGCGAAGGGGGAGAAGGGTGGGGGGGAGAGGGTTCAGGAAGAAGAGGGGGAAAGGTCCTCGCTGTCTCCATCGCTGCCACTGCTCTTTGCCGCCGCCGCCGTTCAACAGCACCATAATCAGTCGCAATTTCGCTTTCAAATGTCAGGGCCGCCATTGCTTGTCGTCGTTCGGTGGTTGGATCTCGCTGCTGCTCCTCTGGGCTTGGCGGAGGTGCTCGATGGCGGTGGATTCTAGTTTGAGGCAAGAACAGGGGAAGGCTTCGGTGGTGAGATGAGGGAGGAGAAGAGGTCGCGCTGTGATGGTGGCGCTAGGGTAGCGCAAAGAGAGAAGAAGAAAAGGGTTGCGGCGCTTTGATGGCGGATCGGCGCTTTATTGGCAGTTTTGGGTGGCTCGCCGGATTCTTCTTCTTCTTCTTCTTCTTCTTCTTCTTCTTCTTCTTCTTCTTCTTCTTCTTCTTCTTCTTCTTCTGCCTTTATTATTGTTGTTTCTGATTACTTCTGCTTCTGATTGATTATATTATTTTATTGTTATTGTTGTTGTTGTTGTTGTTCTGTTTCTGTTTCTGCTCCTGCTTCTTCTGTTTCTACTTGATTCCATTGTTGATTCATCGATGATTCATTGTTGTTGTTGTTGTCGTCCTGCTGCTGCTTCTGCTTCTGTTTGATTAATTGTTGTTGTTACTTCTGGTTCTGTTTCTGCTTGTGCTTCTGCTGGTGCTTCTGCATGATTTTGGGAAAGAAGGAAAAGGGGCATTTTGGTCCGAATGAAGGTTTTAAAACAAACTAAAAATTAGTAAAAGTTATTTTTAGCATAGTTATTAAACTCAGTTTAATTTTGTTAGTCGAATTGGTAAATCCAGTTTAGCTTAGTTGATTGAATTGAAAATTCGGTCATAATCTTGTTAGTTGAATTGGTAAATCCAGTTTGACTTAGCGTGTGTTTGGATTGTAATTTGTCAAATTAGAGTTTGAATAAAAGTGATTTTATAGAATTAATTTTGGGTAGAAGTAAGTTTGTGTTAATATGATTTATGTTTGGCAACTCTATACCAAATTTGATTTATGTTTGGTTTTATGAACAAAATCACTTCTGAATTTGTAGAGAAGAAAACTAGCCAAACAAAAAATTGAAGCTTTTAAGAAATTCTAACATGTTTTTTTCCTTCAAACGTGTTTACCAAACACACTCTTTAGTTGATTGAATTGAAAATTCGGTCATCAATCTTTATTGGGTCATTAAAAATAATAACAACATTATCTATTACAACTTAATCTTTCAACAACAACAATAACAATAATAACAACATCAATATTCGAATACAAGAAAAAAAGATTCTTTTTAAAATGTGGGGTTATTTTTACATTATCTATAAGTTAATTTGATTAGTATTTAATTAAGTGAGGTTCTAATACTTTTACACATTCAATTAGCATTAAATATTTTAACTTAAAAAAAATCTAATTTTATATCAACTTGCCAATGAATATATAGTGTTTTTGTTAAAAACGAGTCTTTAATTTTTAGTTAGAAACAATCTTCCACCATTAATTAATTTACATCCAATTAAAAAAATATTATAAGAGAGTTAAATTGTATTTTTTAGTCTAAGAATCAAAGATGATGTACATTATAAATACATAACTCTCCAATTTTTTATTCCAAATTTTTTCACTCATGTAATTATTTCATTTAATTATAAATAAAAAGAAAAATTAAGTCAATTTCACTACAATCAAACTCAAAGACCATTTATATATAAACATTGCATAATTAGACTCTTCTTATAAATTTTTTTTATTTTTTAGTCATTTTAATACATGTATTAAGTATATAAATTAGATACTATTAGAATTTAAAAGTATTTAACAGATTAATAGAAAAAATAGTTAAGTAAATATGTAAATAATTAAAAACATAATGCCAATTTTTAAATATACTTCATAATTGACTAAATAAAATATTATTATTATTATTAACAATTTTAAGCATATATATATATATATATATATATATATATATATATATATATGGCATATTATAAATAAATGAATGAATAAATTTGCAAGTAATTAAAAGGGATACTGAATTATGGATAGAGAAATTGTAAGTTGAATTAGAATATGAGCAATACTACATAGCCTCTAACAAATATGATTATTTTTTTATAACAAAAATTTATATCTATATTTACAGACGTTTTACACATAAAAGCATATAATTTGTATTTATATTTACTAGAATTTTACATACATAAATCAATACAGTTTGTACCTATATTTTTTAGAATTTGCATACATAAATTAATAAAATTTATTTGTTAAAATAATTTAATATTTATGCTGACTAAATAATGACCAAAATTATTAAAAGTTGCTAGTTCCCAAAAATTTCTCATAAAATATTAGTTTATAAATGAATTAAAGAAAGTTATGTAACTCTTTTTTCATTTTTGAATTATACAAGAAAAAAGTCCTCTTTAATATATATATTATATAGAATTAATTATCAATTTTTCCATCAATTAAAAAGTACATATGCCATAATTTTTATAAAAAATAATTATATCAATTAAAATTAAATTCATATTTTAGCTAATTAATATTTTTTTGTCTTAGCAAATTAATTTTATTATTGGTATTAAAAGTTTAAAATTCTTTTTTTATTTTTCTTGCAGGACTCATTAAGGATTAAAAAAAAAATTAAGAGAGTCAAAGACCACCTTATATATAAAAAGAGGTCCAATGCAACATAAATGGCTTCTTCTTTATTGTGTCTAAGCAAGCCAAGTCACCAACTTTCTAGGTCACTGAAGCTAGCCAAATTGCTTCCCTAACATAAAGATAAAATAGTACACGTGTTGCAAAAAGAGTTATGTGATGGGAATATCTGTAAACTAAAATCTGTACACTATAATTCTCCTTTAAGTATTTATACAAAATTTATTGTTTGGTGAAACACTATATAGAGACGCCTCTTTAAATCGGCAATCAAAGATATGATGAGGTACCATTGTGTTTGTTTATAAATATGGGATATTGATATAGACAAAAATAAAATTATATTTAGCAGGTGAAATATGAGTATAGATATTATATTCAGAGATATTAAATTAATATATTTTATATCTTTTTTATACAAAAATATTAATGAACGATACAATTTTTTTATTTTTTTATTATTTTCATTAATTTTTATACTTATATTTTATCATTATATTTTTTCTAAATTTTTTATATGAAAAAAATTAGAATAAATTATATTATAATTATAAAAATCGAACCAAATTGACCGGTTCAACCGAAAAATCGCCAAACTATTTAAGATTGAAAATTGTCATGACCAGTCAAAATCAATGAGAAACCAGTGTAAACCGGTAAAAATCCAACGAAAACCAGTCTAAACCGGCCAATAAGAAAATTTCTAAAATTTTAAAAAATATGGTTTAAACTCATGGTCTCCAAATTGCAAAGTGTTTAGCTTGCCATCAAGCTATGATACTTTTTAGTAATAAATATACTATTCAATTGATATATAACAAAAATGTGAGTTAAACTCCAAAATCGTCTTTGAGATTCGCGAAATGCATCGATTTTGTACCGGACTTTTCAATTGCATTATTTATGTCTCCAAAATTGAAAAAATGCACTTAATTGATTCTTTGTCTAATTTCTGGCCAATTGACTTGCTACCGACAGTGACATGGCACTAACGTGCCATACTGGAGTATCTAACAGTTACACGAGATAACAATTGAAACTATTTGACTCAGTTTGGTCACTTATCCCCTTTTTAACCTTAATTGAAATAGCTATTCACCATGTTCTACTTCTTCTTTATCACCTCTATTTGTTCATCATCTCCATTTGTTGTAGCTTAAGTGCATAAGTGTCGTCATATTGTGATGATCCACCATAGTGATACGATTCAGTAGGAGCCGATAATATACCATATTTAGAAAAATAATTTGGATAGGCCTACTTGATGGTAGTTCATACGCATCGATTGGTGCGCTATAGTACTGTTGTGTAGACGGAGGCCCATTAGATAGCTGAGACAATAGCTGGTGGAGACTAGATGGATAATTTTGAGAAAGAACAGAAGGTGTTTCCTCAATATGATATTCAAGTGAAAATTGAACTTATAGTAGATTTACAGGCAAAATTGATGGCGCCTGTTAAAGTATAAATGAGGTTCTAGCTGCTATTGAGGTAGATCAGGTGCTGGTTGAGAGAACTAGGAATGAAGACTATGCTGATACTATTGATGTGGGGTGCCTCCGATTGAGGAAGCGTTGGAGGTACTTGGTACTGCTAATTTGGAGCCTCCTGAGGTTGAACAGGTGGTGGTGGAGCAAAGTGTGAGTCTCTCTGAGGAACAGCTAGGATTTGATTCTATGGGAATTGATTTGCAAGTTGTATTGGATCTTGCGAAGAAGCCTTCCTCCTTTCCTCAACGATTTCGGTCGCCAACAATGAGTAGGGTTTCAACAAATTCTAAATTATTTCACCACAATAACTATAATGAACACTCAAAGACATTGGGATTTTGAGCACAGAGTATTTTACATTCGAAGAAGATAAAGAAGACGAAGTGATCACTTTGCTTTGGGAGAGGGTTTGAACGAGTTAACTCTCTTAATATTGAAATGGCGTCATTCTATTGGGGCTTTAGTGCCAAAATCAACACGACAACGTTTCATGTTGTCCATCGTGGCAATCATTTGCCAGGTCAGTGTCATGGTAGTACCGACAGCAAGTCAATTGGCCAGAAATTAGACAAGGAATCAACTAATTAAGTACAATTTTTACAATCTCGGAGACATAAATAGTGAATTAAGAAGTTAGGGACGAAATTGATGCATTTTACGAATTTCAAAGACCACTTTGAGGTTTAACTCAAAAAAATACAATTAAATTGCTTTATATTATTTTAATTTTATACACACTTATTTTTAAATTAATTATATTTTTTAATTGTAAATAATTATGATTATAAATATAAATTTTGTTAAACACCTACCAAAAAATAAAAAATATTTTTATTAATTATAACACAAATTTTTTATGATTATATAATATTTATTAATGTTATTTTTTCAATAATTGCACATAATATATAACAATATAATATGTATATAATAATTAATTAATTATTAAAATTTTAAAAAATAGTAGTTTGGTATAAAAATAAAATTAAAAAATATTTATTGAAAAGACAAAAATATTAAAATTTTATATAATTATTTAATAATAATAACCGGATTAATCGGTTGAATTACTATCGGTTGAATTAATGAATTATTGAATAAAATACAATAACATAATTTGATTGTGGATTCGGTCTTAACAATTATGATTTAGAGTTTTATAATTTGTTCTTTTTTAAACCTAATTTAATAATTTATTATTAAATAAAATACAATAATATTAATGTTGTATTTTTGTTTTTCATGTTTTGTTCTCTGATGACTTATGTTACTCTCATGACCAAGCACAGGCTAATTTCTATATATGCTAATATGCTTGCCAAAAATGGCCATCATCAGGATCCTGGGATTTCCTGCACCGCAAATCCTCTGGAGATGCTTTATTCACATTTAGATGTTTAGAATATTTTATCAAAACTGAAAATTGAAATAAAGGTTAAAATCTGTTTTATCAAAATTGAAGTTTTTAATTACTAAAATAACTATTTATTCTTTAATTTTTTTTTTTTTTTGGGATGTAACCCCATCTCTTGAAACAAAAAATTTGTGTCCTGCACGACTGCATTAAGTAGTGGCAAAGTTAGAAATTTTATAAGATAAAATTAAATTAAACACAAAAAAAATATAATATAATATAACAAAATTAATAAAATATAATTTTTAATATGCATGTCAAGTTAATAATTACATTATTTAAAAGCTATTCAACGACATAAATTTTAGTGTTTTTGGAATTACTAGACCATGTTTTATAGAAGAAAAAAGTATAAAGAATTAATGGTTAGTTAGTCAATATTAATCAATTTTAAAGTTTAGGTTTATAATTTAGAATTAATAATTTATAATTTAGGGTCTATATTTAAAATAAAAAAATTAATTTTAAAAAAATTAGTTAATGTTAATTGAAAAAAAAATTATTACTTAGCATTACTCTTCGTAAAAATAAAATCACCTGATATTATATTTGAAGTAAATTTTAAAATAATTTTTTTAATATATATAATTATATAATTTGTTAAAAATTTATTTTTTTATTTTAAAATTTTATTTTAATAATTTTTATAGCTGAAAAAATCATTCAACTATTGTTGTATGTGGTTATACAAATAAGTTAGAAAATTTAAATATTTATTTACGAAAAATGCATAAGAAAATATGAAAGAATGAAATTTTATTAAAAAGAAATTATATATATATATATATATATATATATATTTTGCTTTGTCATCTTAATCTTTAAAAGACTAACTTATTATTTTTATTATAGCTCATATTTATCATAAATTTTTTATATATTCATATTTGTAAAAGACCATCCTGCATCAGTAATTGAAATAATTAATTTTTAATTTTTGTGATGATTTTTAATGTATTATTAGAGTGTAAATTAACTATTTTCACTCTTACTTGGGTCTGTTATAGTTAGTCTATATATATATATATATATATATATATATATATATATATAGTACACCTTTAGTAGAAGGATATACTAGAAAAGAAATATTACTGGTACACTAAGTTTTAAAGCATTTCTTGTTGCACAAAATAATCGTCCTCTATTTCCTCTACATAATTCATTTTCATTGAAGAACCAACTTTGCACATGGTATCAAGAGCTTGAATCTTGGATTCATGACGCTCATGGTTCCTGCTTCTATAACCAACAATAACAAATATACACTCAATCCCATTATAGATAAATTGGATGACACCAATTTTGTGACATGGAAACAATAAGCTCTCTTCACACTTAAGGGCCAGAATTTGGAAGATCACATTATTGAAGGGAAAGAACCTCCAAAGCATGCCTCTGATGCTGAAAAAGCTGCCAGTACCATCTCAAGTACGTACACTGAATGAATGCAACATGATTCTAATCTTTGTTCTTGGTTTTTTGCATCTGTTGATGGCTCGTTCAAGAACCAAATTGTACATTGCAAATATGCTATTCAAATTTGGGACAAACTCCATCAAACATTTGCTAAAACCACCAAATCAAAAATCAAGCAATTAAGAACTCAGCTCAAGAATGTCAAGAAGAGCTCTCTCACCATCAACCAGTATCTTGCTACCATCAAGAAACTTGTTGACTCTTTCACTGTCCTTGGGTATGATGTTATGAATGAAACACATATATAAGCCATATGTGATGGCCTTCCTGAAGAGTTCAAACCAAACCTGAACTCTTTACCATTGGAGAGGTTGAAACTCTTCTTATTTCTCACGAAGAAACGCTTGAAAAGTTCAAACAACTTTCCATTGAATTAGCACAAGCTCAGTTATCTCAATCAAATTTTTCCAATCCAAAATTTGCTGGAAGAACCTCTGGAGGACGAAGAGGTGCTCGTGGTGGAAGATTTGCACGCGGTGGAAGAAATTCATGGCAATCAACAAATCGTCTTTATTATCAAGTGTGTAATCGTCCAGGCCATTCCGCTTTACACTGCTTCTATCGATTTGATCAAGTATATAATGGATACTCTTCAAATTCAGCCAATGCTGGTTCATCCAATCCACCACCTCCTCCTTCCTCCTCCTTTTACCAGCCACAGTCTTACCTCACTTCCACCTCTTCTGCTGCTGACACTGCATGGTACCCTGACATCGGTGCAAGCCATCACCTCACACATGATTCTGCCAACCTTATATCTTCAGCTGAATATACTGGGCCTGATCAACTATATATAGCCAATGGATCTGGTATCTCTATCAAACACACTGGTTCTTCTTCTTTGCTTAACCCTCATAATAATCATCTTTTTGCTCTTAAAAATGTTTTACACATTCCTAAAATTGTAAAGAATCATATCAGTATATCAAAATTTTGTTTAGATAACAATGTTTTTTTTTAATTTCACCCTTTTCATTATTTTGTTAAATCTCAGGTCCACAAGCAAACACTTCTTCAAGGAATTATTAGACATGGACTATATTCCTTTGATAATTTGTGTGTGCCAACACCATTATATGATATTAATTCTATTCATATTTTGTTAGCTTCTTATAATCTCAATCTTGCTTTGTGGCATAGAAGGCTAAGACATCCTTCTAACTCTATTGTAAAAAGTGTCCTTAAACAATGTAATATTTCTATTAATCAAAATTCAGCTACTGATTCAGATTCCTTTGTTTGTGATCATTATTGTATGGCAAAAATGCATGCTCTCTCCTTTCTCCTTTCTCAAACTGAATACACTTCTCCTTTACAACTTGTGTTTATTGACATTTGGGGTCCTGCTCCATCAGTTTCTAGGTCCGGGTTTCGTTATTATGTGAGCTTTGTTGATGCTTTTACATGTTATACTTGTTTATATTTGATGCAGTCCAAGTCTCAAGTTTTCTCTATTTTTCAGCAGTATAAAGTATTGATAGAAAGGCAAACTGGCCATTCTCTCAAAGCCATTCAAACTGATAATGGCAAAGAATTCCTTTAATTTCTAGCACATTTAGGACATTCTTACAAACTCAGGGTATTGTTCATCGCCTCTCTTGTCCTTACACGCATCAACAACAAGGAATTGTTGAACGCAAACACAGACATGTGACCGAGATGGGTTTAACTCTCTTAGCTACTGCTCAATTGCCTCTTCTCTATTGGAAAGATGCTTTTCTTACAGCTGCTTTCCTCATAAATCGGCTACTAACTAAAGTCTTAGATTTTAAATCACCTTTTGAGAAGCTTCATAACATTAAACCCAACTATGCCATGCTCAAGGTTTTTGGTTGTGCATGCTACCCCAACACCAGACCTTTTAATCATCATAAACTAGATTTTAGATCTCAACAGTATATTTCTTTGGCTATGCTCCTCAATCCAAAGGCTTCAAATGTCTTACTCGTGAAGGAAAAATTCTAATTGTAAGAAATGTTATTTTTGATGAAAAATTATTTCCATCTTCAATTTTCTTTTCATCTAATTCTTCTGCTACATCTGGTATTTCTTCTTTGTCTCATATTGTTACCTCTGTGCCTCATATACCTCTTGTTCTCAATTCTAATTCATCTCCTATCACAACTGACTCCACTTCTATTTCTAATTCTAATCTTAATACTAATACGCTTAACACATATAATGTTCTTCATCCTGCGTCCACTTCTAATATCAATGAATTGAGTTCATCCCAATTACCTATCATTAATTTTGTCCCCTCTACTTCCTCGAATCAGCATGCTCCTCCTGTTTCTATACCTATATCTGGTCTTGAAATTCAGTTACCCAAGGTTCCTATTCTTACTTTTTCACCTACCCCGAAATCGTCTAATACACATAGTATGGTTACCAAATCTAAATCTGGTGTTCATAAACCAAAAGTTTTAGCTGCTGTCTCTAACATTGATCTCACTCAATATCCTCCCAAGACTCTTTCTCAGGCTTTATCCTCTGCTCATTGGCACCAAGCCATGATTGAGGAATATGATGCTTTGATCAAGAATCATACATGGCATCTCATTGACCCTCCTTCCAATTCTACTATTATTGGATGTAAATGGGTCTATACTGTTAAAAGGGGTCCTGATAATAGTATCAAAAAATATAAAGCACGCTTGGTTGCCAAAGGGTGTCATCAGGTTGAAAAGATTGATTTTAATCAAATTTATAGTCTTGTGATTCGTCCTTCTACAATTCGAATTGTTCTCTCCCTTGTTGTTACATATGGTTGGCCACTTCGCCAATTTGACTTTAACAACGCCTTCTTGAATGGTGATTTAACTGAGGATGTTTTCATGTTACAACCCCCTGGCTTTGTGTCCAGCAACCCTTCATTAGTGTGCAAGCTTGATAAAGCCATTTATGGCCTTAAGCAAGCTCCTTGGTTTGCTAAACTTAGTTCTGCTCTCTTCACTTATAGTTTTTCTAATACCAAAGCTGATACCTCCTTATTTGTTCGACATACTAAACATTCTACTATTTATTTACTCGCCTATGTGGATGATATTGTTATAATTGGTAACAACAAGACTGAAATTGATGCTCTAATCACTGACTTGAATTCTAAATTTTCTCTTAAAGACTTAGGTGGTTTGAATTATTTTCTTGGTTTAGAATTTAATATGCTTGGCACCGGTGAACTTCACATTTCACAATCAAAATATATTCTTGATCTGTTAAGACGTGCAGGTCTTTCTAGCTCCAAGCCTGTCCCTACTCCTATGCTCTCCTCTCTCAAATTGATTTCGGACAGGTCTGAACCATATGAAAACCCAACTCTCTATAGATCTCTTGTTGGAGGGTTGCAATATGCAACCTTAATTCATCCAAAAATATCCTTCTCTGTGAATTGCGTTAGTCAGTTCATGAAAAATCCCAAGCAACATCACTGGATAGCCTTGAAAAGGATCCTCCGTTATCTTTCAAGTACGTATCATCATAGATTATGTTTTCAAAAATCTACTGATCTTCGTGTTCTTGTCTTTGCGGATGCAGATTGGGCGAGTGACATTGAAGAACGCATGTCCACCAGTGGATATTGCGTCTTTCTTGGCTGTAATCCGGTATTTTGGTGTAGTCGTAAGCAAACGGCAGTGAGTCGTTCGTCCACAGAAGCCGAATTTAGATGCCTTGCTAGAGCTGAAATATTATGGGTTCTTAAGTTGCTACAAGAACTTGGGATTCCTCAACATATTGCACCCACTGTGTATTGTGACAATCTCAGTACTGTGATGCTTTCTGCCAATCCAATTCTTCATAGTCGAAGCAAGCATTTTGAGGTCGATTTGCATTTTGTTCAAGATTGGGTGTCTAAAGAGCAATTACATGTGATTCATATCCTAGCTGATTCTCAAATTGCTGATGTGCTCACTAAACCACTATCCACAGCCTCCTTTGAGAAATTTAAGAACAAACTCAGAGTGGTTCCTCAATCCACTATGAGTTTGAGGGGCTATAGAGAACCATCATGCATCAGTAACTGAAATAACTAATTCCTAATTCTTGTGATGGTTCTTGATGTACTATTAGAGTGTAAATTAACTATTTCCACTCTTGGGATCTCTGTTATAGTTTGTCTATATATATATATATATATATATATATATATATATATAGTACACCTCTAGTAGAAGGATATACTAAAAAAAAAATATTACTGATACACTAAATTTTAAAGTCTTTCTTGCTGCACAAAATAATAGTCCTCTGTTTCCTTTGTATAATTTATTTTTATTCAAGAACCAACTTTTCACAATACCTAATAAATTTATATTATTGTTGTTGTTACGGCTACTAACTTTGAAAAATTTTATCATCTTTCATTAATTTCTTGGTTCCAATTTGGATGTTAGAAATTTTTACAAATTTAAATTTGTGTACACCTTGTTAATATGTTAAAAATCTTTAGTTACTCTTATTTACTGAGCTTAAAAATTTTACCGTGTATCATTGTTAGGGTCAGACCAATTTATCGAGATCAAAGTGTTCTTTTTGTGAACTCATTATTGCCACGTATTAAAGACTCATTAGAAATTATATCTTAACCACTATATCCATCAGATTTATTTGCCCATCACAAACGTTACCTATGTAAAATAGACTCACATCAGACTCATATTTGGCCATCAAATACTCCTGTTTGTCGTCAGGATACAAAAACAAAAACATACATGTCATTTTAAGTTCTAATATAACTATTTACATAAAAATATATTGGTGTCGAAATAATAATTAACAATTATGAAATATTTGATATCTTAGCTTGAAGACTTTAACTGAATTGCTTAACAAGTATCCACGTCTAATAAGATTATTAATTAGAGAAACTCTTAGGAGTTAGAAATTAGTTATTTTTAGTAATTAATTTTGATTTTTATTTGATCAGTATAAATATTAAATTGACTATAATAAATAAATTTTACTAATTTATATATATAAATTTTTAAAAATATGAATATAAATAGTATTAATTTATGTAAGAAGACAAGACTAGAACAACCTTAAATATAAAAAATACTTAACTACCTTAACTACATAAATTGAGCTTTCAAAGTCATAAAAAGAGAGGTGAAAGAGTCCGTTGTTGGGTAATTATAGTAATTAGGTTGAATTACGAGATAAAATTCTAGTAAATATAGATATAAATTATATATTTTTTGTGTATAAAAAAAATTTGTAAATATAAATATAAATTATTGCTAATCAAATATTTACCAAAAATAATAATATTTACTGATAATGTAGTATTATTCTATTAACCAATTAATTTTTCGTAAACAACTAACATACATATATATTACAACATTTCATTATAGTCAAAATCATCTATATAAGATTTGCATACCTATGTCATAATGCTTTGCTAACAAATATTAAGAGAACAAATAGAGGTCTTATCGATAACGGGAGTTGTCCGAGATACATTACTCAGAAAGAAAGCTTGCTTTATGTGCTGAGGAATTGTCCTTTTGTCCGAAATATCTGGATTAGCAGCTCAAATAATAGAGATCTTCAGGACCAGTTTTTCAACCAAACCTTCCAAGAATGGCTTCACAAAAACCTAAACAAAGTCTCTCGAACCAATAATAATGGAACTTCATGACCCACTTTCTTTCTTACCACTTGCAATCTTATTTAGAAAAGGAGAAATGAAATTAATTTTCAAATAGAAAAACACTCCATACCAGCTAGTTATTCCTGAGATTAGGGGTATAATTAACTAGAAATTACCAAGAAGTTCTGGAACTTACGGAAAAGAACTCAAGAACCTTACAAGTGTCGTACTCAATTCTGGTTGGGTGAACTCCGTCGGAGGAAAGCTGGTGCAAAATAAACGATGGTTCGATCCTTTAGGATAGGAATTCCGGCTCTTGTGGCGATTTAATCAGAGACTCGAATGGCATAATCCTGGCAGAATTTATAATGAACATTGAAAAAGTGACAATCACAGTTGCAGAACTTTGGGCAATCTATATAAATCTCAAAATTGCAATCGAAATGGGTTTCACCAAGGTAAAGATGGAGAGACAGACTCTACCTGTGCAGTGAAATTACTGCAGAATAGCTCGAACACCCTCCATGATTGTACCACACTCATCTGAGCCATCAAAAAATTACAAGCGATTCCAGAACTGGAAGGAGGCCAATTTCAGGGCCAACGCGCTTACAAAGCATGCCCATGGCCTCAGGCTGGGGATCCACCGTTTTTCTACTACTACTCCTTTTCTTGCTCCTTTCTTAGATGCAGATAAAAGATATTATTTTTACTAGAATATTAAATACTTAGTTTAATTTTTTTTTAGGCTTTACGCTTTAGGCCCCTTCATAATAAAAAAAAATAAATTAATATAACAAAAATTAGCCAAAGGCATAATGCACCACAATTTCACAGCACACAACATATGCTCCATTTTTTTTCTTTAACTATTTTCTACTTAATTGTTTTCTCTCTCTCTCTCAATTACTCTCTATTTATTTATTTATATTTCTTTTGATTATTTTTTTATTAATCATTAATCATCCAGTATAAATCATAATGATCAAGATCCAACCAATCAAACTATTAAATTATTGAGTCATTAATTTAACCAATAAATTACAGATTGAATCAGTTAATCTGATTATAATTAAATAATTATATAAAATTTTATTTTATTTTTTATTTTTATAATAAATATTTTTTTAATTTTATTTTATATTCAATTTATTATTATTTTAAATTTTAATAATTCATCAATTAGTTTATAATTATTATACTCTTCAAGTATTTATAAACTTATATTTATTATATTCTTTAAGTGTTTATAGAAAAAATAAAAAATAACAATAATAAAAATATAAAATATATTGTTTTTAATAAAATATTATTTTTTTAATTTATAAATATAATTTAATTTTATATAATATATTTAATAAAAATATGTATAGAAATTAATTTTTTTTAGCTCAAGTAGGTTTGAATAAGTTTGACCGGATTA
Source organism: Arachis ipaensis (assembly GCF_059453495.1). Taxonomy (NCBI): domain Eukaryota; kingdom Viridiplantae; phylum Streptophyta; class Magnoliopsida; order Fabales; family Fabaceae; genus Arachis; species Arachis ipaensis. The sequence continues at coordinate 148,598,496 of NC_142444.1, forward strand.
GTTTAAACCGATTTGAATGAATTTGATTGAATTTTATTGAGTTTGATTATGTTTAACTAGATTAATTATTTAACTGGTTCAAATGATTACTCAACCCGAATAATGAGCTGGTGACCGAATTTTCAGTCTGATCGATTAGGTCGGAATGGATTATATTCGATAAATATGATATAAATGATAAAAAATTTTATTTTGCAACTTTAAAATTAGTTATTAAAATTAGTCATAATTTATTTTGTATAAAATATATGTATAATATATTTTAATTTTAATGTGTATTTTATTCTAATAACTATTTTAATAGCTGATTGATAAATAATACATGTTAAAAAGGGAAAAAAATAATTAAACTCGCCTATCCAAAGTTTCAAACTTATATAGAAAGCCTAAAATGGAAGAAAAGAAGAAGAAGAGAGAGAAAGATGTAAAAGAACAACTTAGCAATTACATACATACGTGACTAGTTTCATTGTGGTCGTCATCATCATCATAATAATAAAGCCATTGAATATATAGGATCTTATTAATTATGGATGAACATAGAGCAAACTTATTACAGAGATAAGCACACACTTAATAATTAACACAATACTGAAATTTTCCACCAAACATAGTAGGATTATTATCGAAATCCATATCCATGCTTAATCAAATAATTAATCGGTTTTGTCACCGCCGGTAACCGCGTCTGTCACTCTTCTTCCAACTTCATATCCTGCTTGCCCTACAGCTTTGGCTCCGCCGGCCACCACGCCCGAAACATCCGCTCCCACTTCGTATCCAGCGTGCCCTACCGCTTTTGCCCCGCCGGCCACCACGCCTGACACTACTTTTCCGGCTTCATATCCTGCGTTGCCTACGGTTTTGGCTCCGCCGGCGACCACGCCTGAGACATCTGCTCCGACTTCGTATCCGGCGTTGCCCACAGCTTTTGCACCTCCGGCCACGACGCCGGAAGCATCGGCTCCGAGTTCGTATCCGGCATGACCTACGGTTTTTGCTGCGCCGGAGACGACGCCTGAAGCATCGGCTCCAACTTCATATCCGGCGTGGCCAACGGCTTCTGCTGCATCGGTGACAGTGTTGGCGGCGGCAGAAGCGAGTTTAGACGCTGCTCCAAACATGGTTGAAACTCGAAAGAGAGAGTGAGAGTGAAGAAGTGAAGATAGAGAATTGTATGTGGTTGATGAATATTTTGAGAGCTGCTTCCCTTTTTATAGAAAACTTCCATCACAAATCATTATTAATCTATCAATGTCACATTATTGGATTTACACTTATTTCTTCTATTTAGAAATAATAATAATAATAATAATAGTCTATTTGATCACGTTTGATTATTAATTAGTATATGAGTATTCGTAAACATAAAATATATAATAAAAAATTTTAGGAGTCAATATCACTGCAACAAAAGAAATAAATTTGACTCTCTTCAAATATGAAGAAAAAAAATATTTGACTCTCTTAAAATAAAAATATTTAAAATTTAATTAAAAAATTAAAAAAACAAACTCAATAAAATTTTATTTTTAGTGTGCTGCATATTGAGTTTGTTTAGGAATCTGCTATAACAATAGTGTTTGCTGAAATTAGTTACTATTGTTAAAAAGATAAGAGAAAAAAATATTTGTATGTATTTAAGTAGTATGAAATGAAATAATATAAAAAAGTATTTATAGATGTTAAAAAAATTGAAATAATAAAGTATCTTATAAAAAATATTTAAATATATTAAATAATTCTAATGAATGCTAATTGATCATAATATATTTTAACATCTAAACTCAAGTGATAACTTGAGTTTGAAACTTATTTAAAACAATGAGATAAAAAAAATTGTATAAACGGATAAAATGGGTGCTAATGGAATTGTTGAAAAGAAGTGCAGACGAAACTGCTGTAAGAAAACGCAGACGGAACTACCGCAAGGAAGTGCAGACGGAACTGTCTCAAGAAAGCGCAAACGGAACTGCCGCAAGGAAGCACAGACGGAACTACTGCAAAAAAACGCAGACAGAACTGGTGCAAGAAAAACGCAGAAATTGCTACAAGAAAAGCATAGACGAAACTGTCGCAAGAAAAGCACAGATGAAGTTGCCGCAAGGAAAGCGCAGACAAAGCTGTTGTAAGGAAGCACAAACGAAACTACCACAAGAAAAGCGCTAAAAAAATTGCTAAAAGGATGCCGAACTGTCCGAAAACTACCGAAAAGTGGTAAACTACGACGAGATGGTAAAATGTCAGAGGATGACGGACTGCTAAAAGGTGACAAAAAATTTATGGTTTTTCCATAAGAATAGGTAAGCAGCGGATGATAGTGGTGTTTCATTTTTTAGACTCGAAAAGATACAAGACAGAGATGGTAGGCTAATAAGTGAGGTGAAAAAGTATCAAATGAGTGACAAAAGATAAGGAAAAACGGTATAGAGAAAAAGTTAAAAAAAAAAAACGATAATTTCACCTGAAGAAAAAATAACCTATCATCTTCAAGGAGGATACCAGGTCTCTAATATAATGTTAGAAACAGTAAAAAAGAATATAGTAAAAAAAGATTTGTATGTATTGAAGTTGTATAAAATGATACAATATAAAAAGATATTTATAAGTGCTAAGAGGGTCGAAATAATAAAAATATAATATTCTATATATAATAAATATTCAGATCTAATAAATAATTTTAACGAATACTAATTAATCATAATATATTATAACAACTATAATATTGATTACTTAGCATTACTCAATATATAAATGAATTATTTTTCACACACAAGCGTTTTTCTCATACAAGTCTTTACAAATCATTTATATTCACGCGCTTCATGTTGTTACTGCATGTTCTTCTTCTTCTTTTTCTTCCTCCTCTTCTTCTTCTTGCACGTTCTTCTTCGTTATTTTTCTTTTTTATTATCATCGTCATTAACACCACCTCTTCATCCTTCTTTTTTCATTGGAATTTCTTCTCCTCCTTTTATTGTTTTGAATTCAATCAAGTGACTGAGGTGTGATTCAATTCAGAAGAAAAATTGTAGCATTAGAGGAAATATTTTTTTGTATTTACAGTAAATTTGGGTGTAACACGAAGATATTTGGGTGTATTTTTATTCTAATAAGTTCTGCATAATTCAAAACTCTTTTTCTTTCTCCTCCTTATCTTGTGCTTCTTCTTTTTTTTTTTCATCATCATCATCATCATGATCATCACCATCTTCTTTTTTTTTTCTTTTATTCATATTTTTTCTTTTTGTTTTACCTTCTCAAGTTTCTTCTTGTTTTACTCTTTTAACAAGAATAAAAACAAAAAAATCAAACAAAAAAGAAGAAGAAACACACAATACTGTAAAATTATTTGGAAGAGGATGAACTTACATTCATTTAACTAAAAGAAAGAAAGAAATAAAGAAAAAAAAAAGAAGAAATAAAGTGCAGCATTAGAGAAAATATTTTTCTGTATTTGCAACAAATTTGGATGTAACACGAAGATATTTGAGTATATTTTTAAGAATTTTGGGTGTATTTTTATTTTGATAAGTTATACATAATTCAAAACTCTTCCTCTTCCTCCTCTTTATCTTCTACTTCTTCTTCTTCGTCATCTTCTTATTTCGTTTTCTTGTAATTCTTCTTAGGAGAAAAAATCAAACAAAGAAGACATAATGTTGCAAAATCAATAGAAAAAGGAGGAGTGAAAAAAATGTAGCAACAACAACAGTAATAAAAAAACGACGATGAAGATGAAACACGTGAAGAAAAATGAGGAGAAACGCAAAGAAGAATGAGAAGAAGAATGAAGAAAAGGAGGAAGAAGAGGAACGCAAAGTGTGCTATGAAAACTGTTGAGTAGTGCGCGTATTAACACGCTTTTATAGGTGAGCGTACTTTTTGTTGGATTTTACCCAACTTGTATTACTTGTAAGCCAAAAAAATTTGTATGTATAACATAACTGTATATAAATGTAATAGGAAATAAATATATTTGATTATCTAAAAATAAATAAGTACATATTAATATCATGAGTCAATTTTAAAGATATTTTTCCAACATTCTATTATTCTACAATATAATTTAATTATTAAATTAATTTTTAAATTTTTATTTCGTAAACAAATTAATTTCCATATTAAATTGTTTGTCTACGTAAAAGTAATAATGTAGTGTAGTGATGATTTATCTAAATTTTTTAATAGAATGTGACGTATAATTTGTCTAACAAAATAAAAATATTAAAAAATAATTTAATAATTAAAATTTGTTGTAACTAAAATATTTTTACTAACAATTGTTTCGATAATTACTCATAAATTCAATAGAACACTGAAATACTGTTTCAATATTTTTAGAATTTCAACCCAAAATTGCTTAATTAGAAGGACTAATCTCACATGCTAGTAACCATTAATATTTAATATCCGAAGTCCTAATAAGAACCAATCAACAACGACAACTATAAGCTCTTTTGTGTATGAGGGGAAACTGGGAAAATATTTCTCCCCCAACCCATTCTCAATGATTATTATATATAGTTATATATTGGCTAAACTCGTTCGACAATTTGATGAACATTTTAAATTTATTTTAATATAATATTTGTTTAAAGAACTCATTAAAACACTCACGTTCACTTAGTTCGTATAATTAATTAATTAATGTTTTAAATCAACACAGCTACTATGAGTTAAGAAGACATATCATTATAGCTGATATTTTTTTAAATGCGACACGAGATGCATGCGACACTTGCAATCAATGGTTTTGTAGTGATATTGTTATCCACTGATTCCATCTCATATAGAAAAAAATCTCGAGAATGCCAGGAGATAATGACTTTGTTGAACAATATAAACAACTATTAATCAAATAAAAATACATTATACCTCTAAATTAATTCTCTAAATTTTAATATTAAAATAATTATCTGTACACTAATAAAATAAACATCTAATATATCTATTATTTATATTGTTTAATATTTTCATTGTTTATCTGTACTTTTCAAAAAAATCTATATATATATGGTGGAGTAATATGAGCCATAGCCATTTTAGTGTGGGGTCTAAATAATTGAAATTGACCGTAAGAGACTTTGTAACGTGCATTGGGTCATCGTTTCCGTCATTCATGCATGGCTCTCAACTCTCAAGTCGCAATCTTAATCCCATTGGTCCGATCCATTAGTTTTTCCACCACATTTTTATGGTTTTAATTATTTAAATTATTGTGCATATAAATTAAATTACTCTCTTATGATATATCAATCATGGAATGGGTTTCACCATTTTTTAAATTATTATTTTTTACGTGAGCCTTAAGCTTGTGTGCATGAAATTAAAATATAGTAATGAGAAAAAATGTATGTTATAAATTCAAAGTTTACAGATATAACAACCATGCTATATCCAATCCTTTTGCGACATAGAAATTGTCGTTTGCGTAGGGCTTTTCACATTGAATTTTATTAATATGCTTTATTATTGTATCAAATGAATTAATTAAAGATGTTACAATATAATTAGGATCAATTAAGATCAATTAGTATTATTTAGTATATCTAAATATTTAATATAGGAGATTACATCTTTATTATTACGATTCTCTTAGTACCTATAAATATCCTTTTATATTGTATCATAATAGACACAACTTGAATACACTCAATAATATACCATCCTTTCTCCGATTTAGTCTCTTATTTCTAACATAGTATCAGAGCTATAGTATCCTCCTTAAAGAGGATAGGTTGTTTTTCTTGTGGTGAAATCACCGTAGTTCTTGCATTTTTTTTTCTATACCATTCTTCTTTCCCTTTTGTCACTCCTTTGATGCTTTCTCACCTCACCAACTAGCCTATTTTCTCTGTCTTGTGTTTTTTCAAGTTGAATTGTCATCCGCTGCTTACCTATTCTCATGAAGAAATCATATAGTTTTCATTCTTTTTTGGCAGTTCCGTCTGTGTTCTCTCGTGGCAGTTCCGTCTGCGTTCTCTCGTGGCAGTTCCGTTTATCTTCTCTTATGGCAATCACGTCTGCGTTTTCTCGTGGCAGTTCCGTCTGCGTTTCGTCTGTGTTTCTTTGTGGCAGTTCCGTCTGCGTTTCTTTCCAAGAGTTTCGTCTGCACTTCCTTCAGACAGCGGCAGTTCCGTCTGCGCTTCCTTCAGACTAGCGGCACGCAGTTCCATCTGCGCTTCCTTCAGACAAGCGGCAGTTCCATCTGCGTTTCCTTCCGGCAGTTCCGTCTGCACCCGTTTTATTAGTTTATGTAATTTTTTTCCTCTTTATTTCGTTGTTTTGAATATGTTTCAAACTCAAGTTGTCACTTGAGTTTGAGGGGGGTGTTAGAATATAATTAGGATCAATTAAGATCAATTAGTATTATTTAGTATATCTAAATATTTAATATAGGAGATTACGTCTTTATTATTACAATTCTCTTAGTACCTATAAATACCCTTTTATATTGTATCATTCCATACAACTTGAATAGACAACTTGAATAGATGCACAAATCCTTTCTCCAGTTTATAGGTACTAAGAGAATCGTAATAATAAAGACGTAATCTCCTATATTAAATATTTAGATATACTAAATAATACTAATTGATCTTAATTGATCCTAATTATATTCTAACAAAAGACATTACTTCACAACAATGTAGAGGGTTTCTATTATTGTCTATTCGCTATACAATTATACAAACACCTTTCTGAAAGGCATTTTTCTGTAATCACACAGCGATTAATTATTTTCCGAAGGAAGAAAACCATAACGAATGGAAAATTTCCAGACTCCATGAAGGAAATAATTATATTTGAGACACAAATTAATCTCTGTTAACGATGGATCCTATTTTGTATTGTTTATTATGATAGACTTGTCACACATTATAAGAAAAATATTGAGAACCATCGTTGACTTTAGCGTTGGACATTAATGGTGAGTTTTTTGTCGAATTTATTGTCGGATTTGACCATAAATTTGTTATCCTAAAATATTATCGTCAGAGTTGATGTTCCGATTATAACATGGGTGATAAAATTTGGAGGGAAAAAAATCATTTTTGGCCCACTAGTTACCGTCGGATTTACCGACGAGTAAATCCGACGCTGAACCTTGTTAATGAAACATTGTGTTTTGATTACACATACCACGTTACCGTCGGATTAATCTGCCGGTAAATCTGACGGTATGTATGCTCGACTTCGGTTGCCAGTGCGTGTAGGTAGGAGTACATTATGGCAGGATCAGTCACCCGGGCAAACCAACCCTCCTCCGAGAAGAATTGTGCTATGCCCCCCGATCCCTATAGAGCGAAAGAGCTGCCTGGTGATCCCTAGGTTGCAGCACGCCTGGTTATTAACTCCTCGCGCCGTTGCCGCCATTTCTAGAACCGACTGACGCCTCACCTGCACAGGTACCTACATAGTGTCGGTCGCACATTCAACATAGCGTTCGGACTCATGTGCCTTCCAGAACCTGGTGTATTCGAGCCAGCCGCGTACGATTAGCCAGCCTTGCGGCTGCAAAAGTATTAGACGTCCTCCCATGCTACGGTTCCCTGTGGTCCGAACCCGGTTCCGTATTAGGTTAGGGAGCTGGGCTTTTTTCGCTCCTCTCACATTCGTTTGAGCTGCTTCGCTCCTCCGCATCCCAAAGCGCGCTATCCTCCTAGGCGCACAACACTAAGTAATCCAAACCAACCCACATTACTGACTAACGGTGGATAATCATATTTCTTAGAGGTACTAAATACAACTCCATGAATGAGCAAGATGGAGGTTGCATTAATCGTGCCCTAGATTCGAACCGCGAATCTTTTTCACCTTCATTTTGAAATTGGTTTCCTCTCTAATCTCTCTCTCTCTCTCTCTCTCTCTCTCTCTCTCTCTCTCTCTCTCTCTCTCTCTCGCAAAGGTCGCCGCCCCCGCCGTTCCAACCGCCTCTACCACCATTGTTGCCCTACCCTGCCACCGCTAGAAAGAACGTCGTCGCTGTTCGAAACGCCCCCTTCTCTGTTCTCTGTTCCCGCTGCTGCTGCCTTGTTGCCGCTGGAAAGGCCGCCGCTGCTCGAACCGTCCATTTCTGTCTTCTCTCTTTTAATTATTTTACATTCCAAGTTTTCATTAAATCTGTTTTTCATTCTATTTAATCTCTACTTAATTAATCTTAATTTTATTTAGTTAGTTATTTTTTAATAATTAGTTTAGTTAGATTGATTTTTGTTTTAGTTGATTTTAGATGGTCAGGGGTTTTCATTGAATCTATTTTTTACTCTATTTAATTTTTGCTTAGTTAATTTTGATTTCATTAGTTGGTTTACTTTTAGTAATTAGTTTAGTAGATTAATTTCTATTGTAGTTGATTTTAGGTGGTTAGGTTAGGATAATTTAATTAGATTGATAGGTTTTGATCTCTTTTCAATGTGTTTGGAATTATTATCTGAGATTGTCGATTCTTGTTGCTAGGATTATTTGAATTGGTCTGAATCATTAATTCTATGTTTTACTATTAATTTGGCTGAAGAACTGTTGCTGAATTTGTTTTAGCAATGCTTAAATGTTTTGTTTTGATGATTCACTGGTTGTTGTTTCTTTATTAGGAAATTACTATTTTAATGCTTATTTTGTTGATTCATATTGCTACTGGAATTGCTAGTTTATGTTAATTAATTATAATATTTTTCCGTGTGTATTGCTAGTGATGTTTCATCATGTTATTTTGGCTTCCTTGAGTTTGTATTTCAAACTTTTTGGATTGTTAGAATACTTTGGAAGTTAAAATGTTTTGAAAATTTGTTAACAAAATTAGAATGCTTTGAGAGTTAGAATGCTTTGTTAGAATGTTATGAAAGTTAGAATACTTTGAAAAAAAAAAGATAGAATAAAGTTAGAATGCTTTGAAAGTCTAATTTAATTATTTTAAAACTAAAACACAATGTAATTTTCTTTTTTTATTTACTAAACTAAACCACTTTTTAAATTATTTGTTATTTCTTGAATTTTTTCTTATGTTATTATTTATTGGTATTTGTCATGTTATTAATATGTTATAAATATGTTCGCTGTACATACATGACGATAGGTAGCAGAAGTAGGTCTAGTTAGACATGTGGTCGTGGTAGAGGGCATGCTTCCACCGAACCCTCCAGGACTAGCCAGTCATCACCCTCTACCCTGGCTACCCCGTCGACCCATGTGATGTCACAGGTGGATCCATCGGACTAGCAATTTATCACGGTCCCTAACCGACCTTGGTGCCTCCTTTTGTTCTGCCACTAGCTCTACTGATCCCTAGGAACTTGTTGACCTGAGGGAGAAGGTGAAGAAGCTAATATAGGAGCTTCACCACTAGCAGGAGCAGTCTGAGTAGAGGTATCGAGAGATTCTTGCACGCGTTGCCGTCAGCTCGGACCTGATGGAGAAGTTGGAACAGCTCAATCGGTTGTGACAGTAGATGGAGGAGTACAATCAGCAGATGCGCGCTGGAGGCAGCGGCGTTACTGGTGGGCACCAACGGCAGCACCCACTCCGCCACCTCAATAGGGGGACCACGGCGCTACCACCACCGACGACGATTATCAGGATCTGTAGGAGTTAGAGTTTTATGCATTTTTGTTTGCTTAGGGTACAGTACTCTACTTCTGTGACATTTTATTATATTCATACCATTTATTTTTAATAAAATAATTTGTTGATTTCTGTTCATTTTAGATTTCTGATAACAATTTTGCTAACAAAAGTTTTAATTTGATTTGACTGTTAATTGTGGCTAAACTGTGCTAAAAAAAAGAATAAAAAATAAAAAGCCTATCGGCAGATGTACTGTCGGATTAATCCGACGGTAATCATCAACTCAGACTCGACAATCCATTAAAAATATTGACAGAAAATTCACCGATAATTAGCATCGGACAAAAAAATTTTCCGGTAATGGATTTTCGGTGCCGTTCATACTGTCAACTATACGACGACATTAAATCTGACGATAATCTATTTAGTGGCGAATTTATTTAATTAATTCGATGGTAATCAACGTTTTTTTTATAGTGAGAGTTGGGCAATCATATATTACAATACAAGATGAATATCTATCCCGGATAATTTTTTTAAAAACCTATAAGATTCTTGTAAATATTAATTTAAGTGAAAGCATTAATTAAGATCTTAAAAATTGTGATTTTTATATTTAGATTGGTTGTTATAATGAGTTTTGATTATGATAGAATTAAACTTTAAGATGAGTTTTTTCCCCCTTTTTTCATACGTTCATCAAGATAGCAATTTTCTAGTATTTTCAATAAAATAGAAACCATAAACATTGGGTGTTATAGGTAGAGGACTACTTTTATATGTGTTATTACTTTTAATCTAGTGCGTACATCAAATAGTAGCATCAATAGATGTGATTAAGTCATTTATAATTTATAAATATTTATATTAGGCTACAATAGAAATTTAAATTATAATAAACTTTTAACAATTTTCAGTAAAAAAATATCCTTTTTAGCTTTTGATTTTAATTCCATTAAAATTTATTAGCCCTCTATCATTGATGTCTCTTTAAGTTAACGGAACATACTTATATATGCAGAGAAATTATATAAGTATATTTCGTTAATCTATAGAAAAAATATTGATAGAAGGACTAATTATTTGTCTCATAAAAATAAGGATTAAAGGCTGAAAAATTTTTTTCTTTTTGTTGAGAACTTTATTATTTTTCAAATTAATTATCAGAAATCGTTTAGAATTTGTTCGATGATGATGATGATGTAAATAATTTTAATTGGATAATTAGAACATTGTATCATTTGATTTAAGTAATTTGATATTTGATTTTCTGAAGAAACTATTATTGATGAAAGTTCAAAATATTAAAAATATTCGTTTAAAGAAACATAGTTGATTTTTTGTTAATGGAAAATAACAGTAGTCAAAGAATCAAATTAAATTTTAATATTCTGTTAATTAAAGAAATTAATATATATATATATATTTTTTTATATTAGGAGTGAGATTCGAATTCGAAACCCTAAATAAAAATAAAAAGACTATATCATTTGAGTTATATCTCGTTGGTAATATATTTTTAAATAGTTTATTATTAAGAAAAGTATTTTAAGGATAAATGAACACATATATTATATATTATTTTCTGTTTAAATATATCAGCAGTGTAAATTTATTATTTTTATTTTAAATTAATTTTATATATTATAAATATTTTTATAACTGTTTTTAAAATTTGCTTAAAACAAAAACAATAATTTGTATTACTCGCATGTCAAATAACAAATTAAAAATATTAGAGTCCGTAATTATTTCTCAAAAAATAAAAAATATTAAATCTGATCTCCACGTGGTGCACGCGAGGGACAAAAAGGCAAATTCATTGGCTATCGATAGTAAGATCCATTTCTCCTCCTTATCGCTATCGGATTTACCTTTTTTTTTTTTTTACTTTTCTTTTCAGTTATTTACTTATTTCTTTTTCTTCTTCATTTGTTTTTTTACTTTTTTTTTTGTTTAATAATTTTTTTGGTGGGGTGGGTACAGTTTTTTCGGGTCACTTCTAGAGTGTATGTAACATTTTTTATTGATCATTCTCGAAATTGTTGGAGTTGAAAATTGAAATAGCTCAACCTAAACTCACTATATTAAACTAAATTATTAAAAGTTTAAAATCCCGCGTAGATTGAAAATAAATAAACTATCATTTATACTTACGAATATTTATAATATTGATAAATCTTTTAAAACAGTTAACGTTGTATTTATAAAAAAAATTGATGAAACAAAACTATTTAAACACTAAAAAATTATTAAAAATATCTTTCTTAACGTAACCTAACTTAACATCAACTTAAATTCTCAACTATAACTTAAATCATATCCTACCTACAATCTCCAATATTTCACGACCATCATGCCAATTTCCAACCCTTCACTGCAAGTGCCACTAACCCTTTCTTCATGCTCACCAAGTGACCAAGATAGCCAAGTAGTAGACCATGGCCTCTAACACCAGATTCTAGTCTAACTAAGATCAGCACAGAGAATATGGTGGTTACTTCCAAGGAGTTATTAGTTGGTGAATTCAGAGGTTGGCCTACTTTAATAAAATGAAATAAATTATTTAAAAAGATTAATTTAATTATTAAAAAGATTTTTAATACTAAAATAATTTCTGTTACATATATAAGTTTTTTTTTTACAAACAAGTTTAAACAAGTTAAGCATAATCCAACAAAATTCACTCATATAACGCGCAATTGAAATCACGCCATTATTCTTCTTCGCGTTTCTTTTACTTCTTCGCGTTCCTTCTCCAATGTTTGTACCGCGCATTCCTCCTCTTCTCCCTCCTTCTCCTCATCTTCCTTCTCCTCCTTCTTCCCCTTCTCCTTCTTTGCGTTTCTCATCTTTTTCTTTGCATTACTTCTTTTTTTTGCGTGTTTCATTCTCTATGTCGTTCTTTTTATTGCTGTTATTGTTACTGCATTTTTTTTCTTCTTTTTATTTTTATTGATTTTGCAACATTATGTATTTTTTTTCTTTGTTTGATTTTTTCCTCTCAAAAAAATTATGAAAAAATAAAATAAGAAAATGAAGAAGAAGAAGAAGAAGAAGCAGTAGAAGATGAGAGGAGGAAAAGGAAGAGTTTTGAATTATGCAGAACTTATCAAAATAAAAATACATCGAAGTTTCTTAACAATAACACATAAATTTATTAGTTTTTACACAAAAATTTTGTTACAAATGCATAAAAATATTTTCTTTAATGCATTTTTCTTCTTTTTTTTTTATTTCTTTCTTTCTTTTAGTTTAGTGAATGTAGGTTCATCTTTTTTTCAAGTAATTTTGCAACATTATGTGTTTCTTCTTTTTTTTTGTTTGATTTTTTTTGTTTTTATAAGTTAAGAGAGTAAAACAAGAAGAAATCTAAGAAGGTAAAACAAGAAGGAAAAGATGAATAAGAAAAAGAAAAGAGGATGATGATGATGAAAATGAAAAAGATGAAGAAGTAGCAGAAGATGAGGAGGAGGAAGAGGAAGAGTTTTAAATTCTATAGAATTTATCAGAATAAAAATACACAAAAATTTCTTAACAATAACACATAAATTTCTTAGTTTTTACACCGAAATTTTGTTACAAAGCTCATATAGAATTTTCTTTAAGAATTTTCGAATGATGGTTCGGTTCAAAATATAACAAGCGGTGTTCACAACTTTTTCTCATAGAAATTTTGGAACTGCATTTTTATAAAACATTACCCTAGCCATTTTTTGAAAGCTTTTATTTCTCCTCTCAACAATCACATTTTGTTGAGGTGTTCTAAAACATGAGAAATTATGAGAAATACCAAATTTATCACAAAATGATTCAAAATCTTGGTTTTCAAATTTCTTTTCATGATCGCTTCTTATAGAGATAATTTTTAAATCTTTTTCATTTTGAATCTTTTAGTATATAATAGGAAAGGCTGAAAAGCATAATTTTTATGAGCTATGAAAATAACCTATCTAAATCTTTTATAGTCATCTACCACCACTAAACCATAGTATTTACCACCTAGATTTTGAGTCCTAGTAGCACCAAAAAGATCAATATAGAATGTTTCCAATGACTTTTTGGTTGAGATGTCATCCTTGACTTTAAAAGAGCTTTTGGTTTGTCTGCTCAATTGACAAGTATCGCAAGTGATATCCTTGTTAAATTTAATTTTAGGAAGACCTATAATCAAATTCTTTTTCACATGCTTAGAAATTTGAAACATACGAGCATGCCCAATTTCTTATGCAATAACCATTTTTCAAATTCAAAAAATATGAAAGTTACATTTTGTTCTTTAAGTTCCTCCAAGAGGAGGCCATACACATTATTGCATCTTTTAGCCACAAACAAAATTTCACCCGAATTTTCACAACAACTAAACATTCCAACTTTTCTACAATAATCCAATAATCTAAATCACATAGTTAACTAATACTTAAAAGATTATATATGTTTCAGTCCATCAACTAAGAATACATCATTAATGAAGATAGAAAATTTCTTACCAACCTTACCTATGACCACTATCTTTTTCTTTCTATCATCACCGAAAGTCACAAAGCCTTCATCGTACTTGATGGAAAATATGAATTTTTCGGTCATGTGCCTAGAGCATTCACTATTTAAGTAATACATGTCTTTTTTTTTTTGGATGCTAGACAAATCTGCATAATAATTTTAAGTGACTTTAGGTATCCAAATCATTCTGGATCCTTTAATATTAAACCTTTTTGGTGTCCAAGAGTATTGTATTTGCTAATCACCTTGTAGAATTTATTACCAATCTTTCTTTTAAAGATAAAACATTGAATAGGTAAATGACCAAACCGATTGCAGGCATGACAAAAAAAAATTTACTTGTTGATTTTTCAAATGATTTGATGTTTGAAAGCTTTTGTTTTTGGACATTGAAACTTCATTTTCAAAATATGATTTTTCAAAAATAATTTTAGATTTGTCATGATATCCTAAGCCATCCTTTATAAAAAGAAATATTTGACTAACTAATAATTTGTCCAAATTTTTAGAATTTTGAACAAATTTTGCCATGTCTTGATTCAAACTTTTGATTATTTTATGTAACTTTTTATTTTCTTCATTGTTGTCCAAATATGCAGTGACAGAATGCTTTCCTTTAAAGGTTTTAATTCCAGTTCTAAGTCGTTTGTTTTCTTTAATATGATCAACAATATTTTTGGGTTCTCTTAATTTTTTTAAGGTAAGCATTTTCAGCTTTCAAAATGGCATTTTTAGATTCAAGTTCATAATATTGTTTAAAAATTTTTTCTAATTTTCTTAGTAAGATCATCAATCATTTGGTGAAGTTTATCATTAGTGAGTTTAAAATAGGTTACTTCATCATCTTGATTGTGATCAACCATTAGACAAACTTGAGAGTTGTGATCAAATTCATCATTATTTTCAAAATTATTTTTCAAATCTTTCCATGAGGTCATGAGCATCTTTTTCTTGTTTTTCCGAGTCTTGTCTTCCTTCTTGAGTTTTGGACAATCATATTTGAAATATTCAGCCTCCTTACAGTGATGGCAGATGACCTTGCTGATGTCTTTCTTTGATTCCCTTGAGCTACACCCTTTGCTCCTTCTTTTTTGTTTGATCAGCCTTCTAAATTTTCTAGCAAAAAATACAATCTCGTCATCTGAAAAATAGTCGCTGAAATTATCTTTAAATAATTCATCACAAGACTTAAGAGCCACTCCTTTCTTTTTTGCATTATTTTTTATGTGAGTGGTTTCACATGCAAGTAACTTTTCTCTTAGCTCATCATAGGTCATTTTGTTCAAGTTACTGCTTTCAGAGATGATATTTGTCTTGGTTTTCCACTCTTATATTAGGCTTCTTAGAACTTTTCTCACCAGCACTCGTTCGAAATGAATAATCCCCATAGCATCCAAGCTATTTATGATAATAGAGAATATCTCAAACATTTTATCTATTGATTCTCCTTTCTTCATAGCAAACATTTCATATTCCTTGCTCAGCATGTCAATCCTTGTTTCTTTTACTTGCTCGGAGCCCTCATGTGTAACTTGGAGATTATTTTAGATTTTTTTTGCTGTTTTGCATCTAGATATCTTTCGGTATTTCTTGAAGCTGATGGTGCAGTTTAGCATGTTGACAGTTTTGGCATTAAGTTCTACCTCTTATCGTCTTCATTCTATTTTGCTTCTTCTTTAGGAGTTACAACTCCTTCAGCGCTAGTTTTGGTTGAAGTTTAAAGACTATTCATGATTATTTTCCAGAGATTGTGTTCTATAGACTGCATAAAGATCTTCATTCTTTCTTTTCAGTAGTTATAATTTTTTTCATTGAAGAATAGAGGTCTATTGTTGGATTGCCCTTCTGTCAGAGTGTAAGCCACTATATTAGATCTCATGTTGTTGGCCATCTAGATCTTTTCTCCATACTGTGAAGCTTGATCTCTTTGAAACCAAGCTTTGATACCAATTGATGGATATCAGTGATTTAGAGAAAGGAAGTTGATTTAGGCCTTTTTTTAACTTTTCTTGTTTTTATTTTTTTAAATTGGATGGATCTTGTAGTATCTGTTGAGTCACCTCGAGTTGAAAAGCAAGAGATACCTTTAATTTTTTTCTAGTCGATGGAGGAGGCAAAATAGAATTGTGAGAAGAAATAGATGCCAAGAAGTATTTCTGATTATGAAAAATAGAAGATAATTTATTTTTGTCTCTTAAAGTTGAATACCAGAATCAGAACAGAGAAAGAGAAGTAACACAATGATATAACCTTGTTCAGCTACATTATGCAATATAGCCTACATCCAGTTTTCATTACAAATATGGTAGAATTTCACTATCTTTAACCAAGATTACATTCACCCATTTTTCTAGGATTCAATCCAATTATATCTGGGACAGACCCAGCTTCTACCCAAACTAGATTTAACTAGATTTACTCTCTAAATTTTCAACCACTAAGTGCTCACCCAACTTAGTAAGAAAATCCCCTCAAAATCATGATAACAAAACAGAAATACTTACAGAAGATTTTTGAAATAAACATTTAACTTTTCTCCAAGTCTAACTCTCTCTGCCATTTTTCACTCACTGGCTTTTTCTTACATTCTTCACTATAATACCTTTTTCCATTGAAACAAAGAAAGATTAAATTGAGAAAATGGAATATTCAATTGAGAACCATGAAGGAGAAAAATGTATAACTCTTTAAGCTATAGGAACCCAAACTTTGTACTACCACTCCTTGAATCAATCTCTAACCGTTTATCCCTTTAATAGAGGAGTGAAGCTTCCAAAGTTTGAAACTTGACTTCAGCAACTTGTTTGACTTCTTCTTCCCCAATATCAGTAGCAGCAGTGACACAGAAGAGAAATAGAGTAGTAGCAGTGATTTAATAGTACATGCATTTATACCTTTCATCTTCTCTTTCATCCTTTTTCATATTATTTTTTGAATCTGAGCCCTTTATTTGTGCTTTGGTTTCAAATTTTTTTTTTTACCATTGATTTCTTGCAAAATTCTATAACCTCCATTTGAATCAAATTTTTCATTCTGTGTATGAAAAAAAAGAGGATTTCTTTAACTTTCATGATGAAACACAAATGAGAAAATTTTTTTCTGCTGTAGTCTTTGGATGTGATCTGTACTTTAGAACCCTAGCTCTTTTTGACTTTCTTCTTTTTTGCTTGAAAATGGTAATCCATTTTTTCACTTCTGATTTGAGCCCTAATTAAATTTTCTTTCTTACTTTCTTTCTTAACTTCACGTGGGTGAGAGAAGAGAGATATGAGAGAGAAGAGAGAATTTGGTTTGGTGGTGTGGTGATTTAATTCAAATGAGAGTGGGGTTCCTTTCTTAGTTAGCAACCAATTAGAGTGTATGAATTTGGATTACCGGTTGAGCCAACTCCTTGTCTTTGGGCCAGATTTATTTGTTTTTTTCTTTTTATTTGTTTCGGCCTTATGTTTCCTTTTGTTTTTTATGGAAAATTGTTGGTATAAGTAACAAATATTCTCTTGAGTCATGAGTGTATGTAGGTCTGAAGCTTGTTGTTAGGCCAATTTACTTTATATTAATTTGTTTAATTGAATTTTAAATCCAACAATAATGTTTAATCATCGTTAATTTATTTTTTGTTAGTTCTTTAAACTCAACAGTATTTTTTAATGCTATATTTTTTTTCTTCTTTTTTTTTTATTTCTTTCTTTTTTAGTTGAATGAATGTAGGTTCATCATATTTCAAGTAATTTTGCAGTATTATGTATTTTTTCTGTTTTTGACTTCTTTATTTTTATTCCTATTAAAAGAGTAAAACAGGAAGAAATTTGAGAAGTTAAAAAAAAGATTAATAAGAAAAAAAAGATGATGATGATTATGAAAAAAAAGAAGCAGTAAAAGATGAAGTGAAGGAAGCGAAAGAGTTTTGAATTATGCAGAACTTATCAGAATAAAAATGCACCAAAATTTCTTAATATTAACACATAAATTTCTTAGTTTGTACATCAAAATTTTGTTACAAACCTCAATTAACTCAGAAATGTACCAAAATTATTTAATGATTGTGACGCACAAACTTAGTTTGAAAACAACACACAAAAATGACTGAATTATCAACAAAAACACATCCAAATCAATTTTGGATCAGGCAACGTCGTTAATATGGTAAAAATTCTACGACGACGATGATAGCAATAACGACGATAACAATAACGACGATATGTATAAAAAGAAGGCGATGATGACTATAACGATGATGATCATGATGCTGAAGATAATGGAGGAAAAGGAGAAAAAGGAAGGAGAAAAAAAAATTTCAATGGGAAAAAGAGAAAGAAGAGAAAATTATTAAGAAAGATTAATGTTTATAACATTTAAGAAGAAGAATCAAATTTTTATATATATATATATATATATTTATATATATATAATTATTTTTTACTTATTTTTTATTTATTTTTTATAATCTTTATAACAATAACTTTTATTCCTCCTAAAATCTTGGTTATCTTTATAATCATTTAATTTTTATTCATGCGGTTTTCTATTATTTTTTCTTTTCATGAGGGTATACTAATTAAATGTGATACTTAAATTTTAAATCAAATATATAACATCTAATTTTATAATATTTTAAATTTTAATAATAATTTTAAAAATATTATCTTGTCAAAAATAATATTTTTTTTTAAATTTGTCATAGATGTATATAACTAAAGAGGAAGAGGGGTTTTGTACATACCAGAAAGCAAGTCGACGAAGCTGATAGGCGAAAGATTCTCCGGCGACGGAAAGCGCGATGCAGCTGGTACTGGGACCGGAGGAAAACGACGACAAGGATTCGCGTGCGGAAGGACGACTGACGGATCTGATTCTGGGAATGGTCGACAGCAGGGGGAGAATGATGGATCAGCAGCCACGCGAGTCAACAATGACAGAGTGGGGGCAAGGTGGAGCAAGGAAGAGGTTCGCGCGCTTTGCACTCTCCTTTGGCGGGTTCTTCGAATTCTCGATTGTAGGTATTTTGAAGTGAATTGAGGTAAAATCATCTGCAGTTGAAAAGGGGTTAGCGGCGGCCATTCTGAGCTCAACACTAAATCAGAGAATTCAACGTCGGTAGGCTGATTTGGGATGGGACTGCAGCTATCCACCATGAATTGCTGCAGTTAGAGATTCTGCAGGTAGTTTGCTGCAGGCATCTCCCGCATCTATTGTAGTGAAAATTACACCATTACTTAAACAAAAAAACTGCAATACTATAAAAATTTTAAATTTAAGATACTTATATTATCACAACTCTCAAATTGTAAAATAATGAACTTAACCATTCTATATTTATTTTTGTTTTAACCTATTAATTTAAATCAATAGTTATAGTCATTATTAATCGAAAAAAAAAAAATACACAACAGTAAAAATAAGATAGGAATAAATCTTTCGTATATAAATAAAATCATAAAGTGTGTATCACTCTTAATTATTTAACTGGACAAAATAAATAATGGTACCAACAATTAAAGAATATATATGCACAAGAACTCAGTGCATTTGAATTAGTATAGCGTTTGAATTTATATAGCGTTCTTCCAAGGTCACTCTAAATTCAAAATAAATGGTGTTACGGTGGGTAACCAGAGATTGGTGGGCCGGATGACGTTGGTAGGCCCAAACGTGTGAGGGAGGAGACTATTGCGTTTGCCCGAAACTCGGTGTTCCTCCGTCCGACTTGCACGTGTGAAAGAATGGGGGGTGGTACCTGCAAAGACACTCCGATGCCTAAGTTAGCAAGGGTATAAGCAGGTTTAGAATGTATTGGACCTTTTTTGATACCTGAGGGAAGTCAGGGTATTTATAGTGGTGAACCAATAACCACCGCTGAAGTAGTGCCACCTTTTTAGGCGGATAACCGTTCCCATATCTTAGGGAGGTTAAGATATGGCTCCTTGAAGTGGTTAGAGAGTTTCTAGGGGCAGTTACTCATTCGAATGAGTGTTATCTGCCAGCTAACCCTCGTATCCGACTTCTTTGGAGCAGGTCGTGTTTAGTACCGACTTCTGGGGCGAAGGCTGGTACTGGAGGAGGGCCAACCCTTTGGGTTGGGCTTCTTTGCTTAGATCTTGGGCCCTATTTATTGGGCCAGGGTATGAACAGTGCCCCTACTCGAGCCCAATTTCTTTTTAAGAGTTGGGTTCGAGTATTCAACTCGGGGTTTTGGCCGATTTGCAGGAGGACCGACGTGATGGTTTAGGAACCGACGTGATCTTTCTTGACCTTTCGGTTCTGGCAGTTACGTCTAATCAAGCGTCGTGTCCGTTAGGGGTGTGTGTAGAGATTTAATGGCCTTGGTAACGGTGCATCTTCATTAATGACTGCCCCCATTTTACCATTATGCCCCTAACGTCTTTATAAATACTTTCCCTCTCTTTCGTTGTTTCGTTTCTGCAATCTTTCAAATTTCCCTTGCATTTGTTCGTGCTGTATTGTTGCGTTTCGAAGGTTCTTACTTCCTCCTGTCTTGATTTCAGACTCAAAGGTTAGTTTTTTCCCTTCTGTGACATGTTTTCTATTTGCGTGCCTTTATCTTGTAGGTAGATTTGGTTTGTAGGCTTTAGTTCCGTGCCCCTTCCCTTAGAGACCGTGTGTTGATTTTTCTTTTCTTTTGTAGGTTTCTTGTCACCCCCTTTTTTAAGAAAAGAAAATGGCTTCCGTAGATGCTCTCTCCCAGTGGGTAGACGTTACGGTTCTAGGGGAGGAGCCCTCTGTTGACACTGAATTTATCACCCACCTTCGTACTCACTATAGAATTTGTACTTCTGAAGAAGATGAGCCCAAGTACGAGTTGGTAGTCCCGGGTCCAGAAGACCGGGTTTGTTTCGGGAGGGCTGACGAGACGGCCCCTCATTTCTTTTTTATGTATGAGAGTATGGTCACTCGTTTGGGCGTTTTCCTCCCTTTTTCAGAGTTTGAAATGTCTGTATTGCGTCATTGCCGAGTGGCTCCCACCCAGCTTCACCCCAACTCTTGGGGTTTTCTAAAAATTTATCAATTTATCAGTCAGGCTCTAGAGTTTCCGACTTCTCTAAGGATTTTCTTTTACCTTTTCCATATGACCAAACCCTTCAGTGGGCTAAATAATAAGCAACAGTGGGTGTCCTTTCGAGCCATTCAAGGTCGGAGGCTTTTTACCCTTTTTGACGAGTCCTTTCACGACTTCAAGAACTACTTTTTCAAAGTGCAAGCTGTAGAGGGTCACCACCCCTTTTTCCTGGATGAGCATTCCTCTCCCCGATTTCCTTTATATTGGCTGGAGGCCTCCCCCTGCGAGAAATATGGTCTAGATGACCTAAATGAGGTCGAGGTAGCCATTGTGGGGTTCCTCCGAGAAGTGTGGGGGAGGGCCCCATACTTGGATACTAAAAAATTTCTCCAGGGGTCGCCGGCCTTTGTCCAGCCACAATTAGGTAGCTTTTTGCACTTCTTGCTTATTTCCGACTTGCGATTTCTTTTACCGACTTTGTCTGATTTTAGCTATCAATTTTGTTTTTGCAGAGATGGCAAAGAAAAATGCTCAAGAGTCTTACCAGAGGGTTCAGGAAGCCAAGGCAAAGTCTCGAGCCAGGTCTGGAGGTGTTAGAATGGTTGTCTCTCCCCCTCCTCCTCCTCGGAACGTCGGGACTTCCTCTCAACCTATTGTAATTTCTTCCTCTGCTTCTTCTCTGCCGCCCCCTCCCGTCCGACCTACTCCTGAACCAGAGCCAAAGAAGCGCAAGACCTTAGAGTCTGGCGCTACTGGTGAGGCGGACGCTCTTGCGTTCGTCCGAAAGAACATCTATCCTCATGCTCGTATGAGTATGGATGATGTCTCTGTTCGGCACTACCTCACTACTGTGGTTGAGGAGAGTCTCAAGACGGCGGGGGTTTGTGGCAAACTCTTGGATATATTTGAGAAGACTCCCATCAGCTCTTTAGGGACGACCTCGAGGGTCGAGGAGCTGGAGGGTAGGCTTCGTATATATCAGGAGCATGAGAAGGAGTTGGAGGGGAAAGTCGCCAAACTGACGGAAGAGAGGGACAGCCTCAGAGAGAAGGGGAAGAAGTTGCAAGCCCAGTGCAACATGGAGATGGATTTGAGGAAAGCAGCGCAAGCCAGCTACAACAGTTTGTTTGCTGATCTTGTGTCTGTAAAGAATGACTTGCTGAATGCTCGGAAGACCTATACCGAGTTGGAGGACTCTATTGCGGATGGTGCTGACGAGGCTTGGAGGATTTTCAAGGAACAGGTCGGAGTTATTGCTCCTGACTTCGACCTTTCTCCTTTGGACCCTGATAAGATTGTAGTTGATGGTGCCATCGTGGATCCTCCTGTCCCCGTGGTGGAGTCTGAGTCTGATTTAAAGACTCGGGGTCAGAGGATCATAGAGTCCCCTCCTCGTTCCAAGGATGCTCCGAGTTCCTCTACCGCTCCTCCGACTTCCTCTTCGACTCCTGCTTCTGGTGTTCCCCTTGACTCTGCTGGTGGTGATCCTCTTGAGAAGTGATTTTGGCTATTGGGGCCCGGCTTGTGGGCCCCTCTTTTTTAAACTCTTTATTTATTTTGGTAGTGTTTGAACAATTTTTTGGCCTTTTAGGGCCGTAAACAAAACACTTTATGATACCCCTTTTTATAAGGGTTATTGTAAGTTAAAAAACAAGTACCCTTTTTTGGATAAGGGTTCTGAATTTCCTTAAGGCAGCCTTGCTATTCTTTCGTAGTTTTTCCTTATCTCTTTTTTGTTATTCCTAGTACTCAATTTTGTTTTATTGAGTTTTTCGTGACTTAGGCTACTTTTGCGATTCATTTTAGCTTTACTCGGCTTCGTTTTCCGACCTGTGAGTCGGATTGCTTCCGAGTTTATCATGATCGACTTCTATAGCCTCTTTACGCCGACTTGTACCTCGTCGTTTTATCCTGACGACCATCTAGGTCGGTTCATGGGATTTTCACGTTTTGTCGAGCTTAAATCGGCGCGTTTCGTAGAAGGAAAAATAAAAAGGGAATTTAAAAGAGATATTTAAAATGAAAAAGATCTTTATTACTTGAGGAGGTACCTTATTGCTACTAAGGGCTTTTGATAATTTATTTCCCTTAGCCCCTACTATGATGCCTCGTTAAAAACCCTTCTCCAGAAAAAACCCTTTGATTCTGGGAAAAAATCATGAAGCTGGGAAAAGAGTACATCAGGGAGTAGAGTTCGCTTCTTAGCTGTAGTACCTTTTCATATTACAAGCATGCCATGAACTTGGTAACTCGGTGCCGCCTAAGTCGGTCACCTTATAATAGCCCTTTCCTAAGACCTCCTCGATCTTGTATGGTCCTTTCCAATTAGCAGCGAGCTTTCCCTCCCCAGATTTGTTGACTCCAATGTCGTTTCTGATTAAGACTAAGTCGTCAGGGGTGAAATTCCTTCGAATGACTTTTTTGTTGTATCTTGTAGTCATCCTTTGTTTTAGCGCTGCTTCTCTTATTTGAGCTTCTTCTCGGACTTCAGGGAGCAGGTCGAGCTCTTCTTTGTGCCCCTGTATATTCCTGATCTCGTCGTGGAAAATCACTCTTGGGCTTCGCTCATTGATCTCTATTGGGATCATTGCTTCTACGCCATAGACTAGTCGGAAGGGCGTTTCTCCAGTGGCGGATTGGGGTGTTGTTCTGTAAGCCCATAGTACTTGTTGGAGCTCTTCAGCCCAAGCTCCTTTCGCATCTTGTAATCTTTTCTTCAGTCCTGCCAGTATGACTTTGTTGGCTGCTTCGGCTTGCCCGTTGGCTTGTGGGTGTTCCACCGAGGTGAACTGGTGTTTTATTTTCATACTGGCTACCAGGCTTCTAAAGGTGGAGCCAGTGAACTGGGTCCCATTATCTGTAGTGATGGAGTAAGGTATCCCATACCTTGTGATGATATTTTTATAGAGGAACCTTCGACTTCTTTGTGCAGTGATGGTGGCCAGTGGTTCTGCTTCTATCCACTTTGTGAAGTAATCTATTCCCACTATTAGGTATTTAACTTGTCCTGGCGCCTGGGGAAAAGGACCTAACAGATCCATTCCCCATTTTGCAAAGGGCCATGGAGAAGTGATACTAATGAGCTCTTCTGGGGGAGCCACGTGGAAATTTGCATGCATTTGACATGGCTGGCACTTTTTCACAAATTCTGTGGCATCTTTCTGCAAGGTTGACCAGTAGAATCCTGCTCGGATCACTTTCCTGGCCAATGACCTGGCTCCGAGGTGATTCCCGCAGATTCCACTGTGTACCTCCTTCAACACCTCGGTGGTTTTTGAGGTCGGCACACACTTTAGCAATGGTGTTGATATCCCCCTTCTATAGAGAACATTTTTCACCAAGGTATAGTGTTGTGCTTCCCTTCGGATTTTTTGGGCTTCTTTTTCCTCCTTAGGGAGGATGTCGAATTTTAGGTATTCGACTAAGGGGTTCATCCATCCGAGGTTCAATCCGACCACTTCAAGGACTTCTAGTGTGTCTTCCATTTTTACCACTGAAGGTTCCTGGAGAGTCTCTTGAATCAGGCTTTTGTTATTTCCTCCTGGCTTGGTGCTTGCTAGCTTGGATAGGGCGTCTGCTCTGCTGTTTAGATCCCGAGTTATGTGCTTCACCTCGGTTTCTGCAAAGCGCCCCAAGAGTTCCGAGGCTTTCTCCAAGTACCTTTTCATAGTTGGGTCTTTTGCCTGGTACTCCCCACTTATTTGAGAGGTCACCACTTGGGAGTCGCTGTATACCATCACTTTCGTAGCACCGATTTCTTCAGCCAGCTTCAATCCTGCGATCAAGGCTTCGTATTCTGCCTGATTATTTGAAGCTGGGAATTCGAACTTGAGGGAAACTTCTATCTGGGTTCCCCTTTCATCTACCAATATTATGCCTGCGCCGCTTCCTGTTTTATTGGAGGATCCATCCACATAGAGTTCCCAAGTAGTCGGTTTGTCCTCTTGATCCCCTGCATATTCGGCAACGAAGTCGGCGAGGCACTGGGCTTTAATCGCCGTCCGAGTTTCATACTTTAAGTCGAACTCGGAGAGCTCTATTGCCCATTGTACCATTCTTCCTGCAATATCCGTTTTTTGGAGGATTTGCTTCATGGGTTGATTCGTGCGGACTCTTATTGTGTGAGCCTGAAAGTAAGGCCGTAGCCTTCGAGAGGCTATTACTAAGGAGTAGGCGAACTTTTCTAATTTGTGGTACCTTAGCTCAGGGCCCTGTAGAACTTTACTGACGAAGTAGATTGGGTGTTGCCTGACCTCCTCTTCTCTTATCAAGGCTGCTGAGACAGCCCTGTCTGCCACGGAGATGTATAGGATGAGGTCTTTTCCGGCTATAGGTCGGGTCAAGATAGGAGGCTGGCTCAAAAACTTTTTGAACTCCTGGAACGCCTCCTCGCATTCGGGAGTCCACTCAAACTGATGCCCCTTTCTCAGTAGGGAAAACAGCGGAAGGGATCTTAGTGCTGATCCTGCCAAAAATCTGGAGAGAGCTGCTAGTCGGCCATTCAGCTGTTGGACCTCTCTCAAACAAGTCGGGCTTTTCATCTCTAGGATAGCTCTACACTTTTCGGGATTGGCTTCAATCCCTCTTTGTGTTAGCATGAATCCTAGAAATTTTCCTGCCTCCACTGCGAAGGCGCACTTTGCAGGATTTAGTCTCATCCCGTGCAACCTTATGGTGTCGAAGACTTGTGAGAGGTCAGACAAGAGGTCGACTTCCTTCTTGGTCTTTACCAACATATCGTCGACGTATACTTCCATTAAGTTTCCTAAGTGAGGGGAAAACACCTTGTTCATCAGCCTCTGATATGTGGCCCCTGCATTTTTCAATCCAAATGGCATGACCACGTAGCAAAAGTTAGCTCTGGGCGTGATGAATGATGTTTTTTCCTGGTCTGGTTCATACATCGGGATTTGGTTATATCCCGAGTAGGCGTCCATAAACGACAAGTATTGATAACCCGAGCTAGAGTCTACTAGGGCATCAATGCTTGGTAGTGGATAAGGGTCCTTGGGACATGCCTTATTTAAGTCGGTGTAGTCGACGCACATTCTCCATTTGCCATTTTGTTTTTTGACTAGCACTACATTGGCTAGCCATGTTGGGTATTTGACTTCTTTGATGAAGCCGGCTTCTAGGAGCGCCTGCACTTGTTCTTCTACTACTAGGGCTCGTTCTGGGCCGAGTTTGCGTCTTCTCTGTTGCACAGGTCGGGACCCTGAGTAGACCGAGAGCTTGTGAGACATGAGCTTGGGGTCTATCCCAGGCATGTCGGAGGCCTTCCAGGCGAAGAGATCGGAGTTATCTTTTAGGAACTTAGTCAACCCTTGTCTTAAGGTTTCCCTTAGGTTGGCTCCTATGTGAGTATTTTTTCCTTCCTCTTCGCCGACCTGAATCTCCTCGGTTTTTCCCCCGGGCTGGGGTCGCAGCTCTTCTTTAATCCTTGCTCCACCAAGCTCTATTGTGTGAACCTCTTTGCCCTTTCCTCTCAGGTTTAGGCTTTCGTTGTAGCATTTTCTTGCTAGCTTCTGATCTCCCTTCACCGTTGCTATCCCTGCTGGGGTCGGGAATTTCATGCAAAGGTGGGGTGTCGATACCACCGCTCCGAGTCGATTAAGGGTAGCTCTGCCGATTAGAGCATTATAGGCCGACCCCACGTCGATGACTATGAAGTCTATACTCAGAGTCTTTGATTTCTCCCCCTTTCCAAAGGTGGTGTGGAGGGGCAAAAATCCTAGTGGCTTTATTGGCGTGTCACCTAGTCCGTACAAGGTGTCGGGGTAGGCTCTCAACTCTTTCTCATCTAAACCTAGCTTGTCGAAGGCGGGCTTGAATAGGATGTCCGCCGAGCTTCCTTGGTCTACTAGTGTTCTGTGTAGATGGGCATTTGCCAGGATCATGGTGATTACCACTGGGTCGTCGTGCCCAGGGATTATTCCTCGCCCATCTTCCTTTGTGAATGAAATGGTTGGGAGGTCGGAGGACCCCTCTTCAACCTGGTACACCCTCTTGAGGTGTCTCTTACGAGAGGATTTCGTGAGTCCCCCTCCTGCAAACCCTCCTGAGATCATATGGATATGTCTTTCCGGAGTTTGCGGTGGTGGGTCTCTTTTGTCCATATCATCTCGCTTTCTTTTTCCATGACTGTCCGACCTTTCTATGAGATATCTGTCAAGCCGACCTTCTCTGGCCAGCTTTTCTATCACATTTTTAAGGTCGTAACAGTCGTTTGTAGAGTGCCCATATATCTTATGGTACTCACAGTAATCCCCGCGACTTCCCCCTTTTTTATTCTTAATAGGTCTGGGGGGGGGGCAGCCTTTCGGTGTTACAAATTTCTCTGTATACATCCACTACAGGGACTTTCAATGGAGTATAAGAGTGATATTTTCTTGGCCTATCAAGGCCGAGCTCTTCCTTCTTCTTCGCTTCCCTCTCCCTCTCTTTTGTTGAGGGAGGGTGCCCGAGTCGCAAACTTGGGTCTCTTAGCCTAGCGTTTTCTTCCATATTGATGTATTTTTCGGCTCTTTCCTGTACATCATTTAAAGAGGCGGGGTGTCTTTTTGATATGGACTGTGAGAAGGGACCTTCTCTAAGACCATTGACTAGCCCCATGATGACTGCTTCAGTGGGCAGGTCTTGAATCTCCAAACATGCTTTGTTGAACCTTTCCATATAGGCCCGTAAGGACTCTCCGACCTCCTGTTTTATTCCCAGGAGACTTGGTGCATGCTTTACTTTATCCTTCTGGATGGAGAACCTCATTAAGAACTTTCTTGAGAGGTCTTCAAAACTGGTAATTGACCTCGGAGGGAGGCTGTCGAACCACTTCATCGCTGCTTTTGACAAGGTTGTCGGAAAAGCTTTGCATCGCGTAGCGTCAGAAGCGTCGGTCAGATACATCCGACTTTTAAAGTTGCTCAGATGATGCTTTGGATCGGTGGTTCCATCGTAGAGGTCCATATCGGGGCTTCTAAAGTTTCTCGGAACTTTTGCCCTCATTATGTCCTCGCTAAACGGATCTTTCTCTCCTAAGGGAGAATCTTCTCTATCGCCGTGGGAATTCCGACTTTTGAGGGAGGATTCTAATTTTAAGAGTTTTCTTTCTAACTCTTTTCGTCGCTCCATCTCCTCTTTTAGGTTCTTTTCAGCTTCCTTTTGTCGTTCCCGCTCCTGTTCTAGCTGCTCGAGGCGGCTATGGATTAATCCCATAAGCTCACTAGTGTGGGAGGGTCCTTCTTTTTCTGATTCGCGCCCCTCCGAGGAGTTCACCTTCGGATTTTTGATTCCGGAGGTGCCTTCCCTATGTTGATCATTAGCTTCCTGGTGGAGGTTCTGATCTGCTTCATTGTTTCCGGTGTTCAAATTCTCTTGATCAGAATCTGTCTCCACATGACCTTCTTCAGGGGATCTTTCCGCCATCACTGGTTGATCTCTCGGGTCCCCGGCAACGGCGCCAATGTTACGGTGGGTAACCAGAGATTGGTGGGCCGGATGACGTTGGTAGGCCCAAACGTGTGAGGGAGGAGACTATCGCGTTTGCCCGAAACTCGGTGTTCCTCCGTCCGACTTGCACGTGTGAAAGAATGGGGGGTGGTACCTGCAAAGACACTCCGATGCCTAAGTTAGCAAGGGTATAAGCAGGTTTAGAATGTATTGGACCTTTTTTGATACCTGAGGGAAGTCAGGGTATTTATAGTGGTGAACCAATAACCACCGCTGAAGTAGTGCCACCTTTTTAGGCGGATAACCGTTCCCATATCTTAGGGAGGTTAAGATATGGCTCCTTGAAGTGGTTAGAGAGTTTCTAGGGGCAGTTACTCATTCGAATGAGTGTTATCTGCCAGCTAACCCTCGTATCCGACTTCTTTGGAGCAGGTCGTGTTTAGTACCGACTTCTGGGGCGAAGGCTGGTACTGGAGGAGGGCCAACCCTTTGGGTTGGGCTTCTTTGCTTAGATCTTGGGCCCTATTTATTGGGCCAGGGTATGAACAAATGGTCTTCTTAAACTCACAACCACCTCCTTTTTTATTATTCCTCTAAAATCACATAAATGAGAAAATAAAAAAAATAATTATAAAAATAATCAAAATTTTAGAAAGAATAAAAGTTATTGCTGTAAAAATTATGTATAATAAATAAAAAAATTAAACATATATTTATCTCTTTATAAAAAATTTTGATTTTTTTTCTTAAATATTATAAATATTAATTTTTTAATAATTTTAATATTAAAAATCTATTTTAATAATTAAATCTTTCTAACAATCCTTTAGAGTAATTTTTCTTTAAAATATATATATAGCGGGCTTGAAAACGGTTTTATAGAATTACTTTTTATCTCTAATATTTTTTAAAAAATTATAATTATTTTTAACATTTAGTTTGATCTAATTTTATTACTAAAATAAATTTTAGGTTTATTTTTACTGTTAAATTTTTAAAAGTTAATAATTAGTCAATTTTTTTTACAATTTTAACCCTGTCCAATTTAAGAAAGAATGAGAGAGGGGGCAACAAAGGAGCCACACATGCAGAGAGGCAGTGACGACGACTGAGGAGAGGTAAGCAAAGGCAGAGATGATGAGGGGATGCAGCTGAGTGGTGGTGCTATGTGACATTTGGGAGGTGAAGGTTGGATTAGGGTTAGAATAAGGTTAAAATTATGAGTAATTTTGAGGATGATGCTGATATATTAAAGGGTAAAACTGTAAAAGAATTTGACTAATTGTTTGCCGTAAAAAATGTGACGATTGAAAATATTTTAAAAACATTAGAAACTACAAAGAGTATACTTCACCCTAATATATTATTAATGCACCACTTGGTTCCTAAAGCATGAAATACAATTGGTAAAACTAGTAGTATATAATTAACAAAACAAAAATACCTAAAAGACAATAAAAAATAAAAAAAGTCAAAATTTATTTTATTATATATTCTTTAATTATCAATAAAATAATTAAATAATATTAAATATAATAAATATATAGATTTAATTAACATATGTCCTTAGCTAAATTCTAAATATATAATTATAAATATTACATATTTACGTGTATGTATTAGAGATAAAAAGCCAGGTCACAGTATTTAATTTGTTGACAAGATGACACACTCTTTATTTACAAAAAATGTATATAAATGAGACTCCGTACCTCTCTCAAAAGAAAATTGTTATATATGTGCATGCATGCATACCATATTAACGTTGAATTGAAGAATTTTTTGTTGAAATAGTATAAAGGTAGCATGCAGTGATGCATGAAAGGGAATGAGTGGTTGGGGAGTGGAAGTGGAATCTCTAATGATGGGTTGCTCCTTCTTCTTGATACATGGTACTTGGAAGGAGAGCACCCCATCGTACATACGTGTGGGACTCAACGGCCTCTTTGGATGCTTCAGCTAAAACAACATACATTCTTACTCAATTTTTCATCCAAAATCTTCTTCTTCTTTTTCTTTTTCAATTTTGATGTATTATCCTCTTTAACACATATATGAAATACTAGTGTTAATGTACGAGTTTAAATTTTAATTTCACATGATAAATTAAAAATAATATTTTATAATTATAAAATTTTTAACTTTAGTATAACACTATAATTATTATTATATAATAAACATGCTGAATTTATTGTTTTACCTTTATTTAAAATAAAATACAATAAAACAATAATTTGAATTTTATAATATTTTTAAACCATACAAAAAAATTTTGTCTGAAATAATAAGAATATATATAATTGTAATAATAGCATATCAATTTTACACTAAACTTTATATCATAAAATTAATGAAAATTCATCGATAATCTAATATTTTACTAATCATTAGAAAAGCAATTGGCATATGATGTTGTGCTCTATATTACACATTTTATTTCAAATATGAAAGTATAGTTAATAAATTAGTTATATCTACGACAAAAATAAAAATACTATTTTTTTACCTAAATATTATTAAAAATTTCTTTGAATATGATATTTGTTATTGATGGCTTTGGATTGCTGTCTTTATCTAGAATTAGAATATTCGGACCGTTGCACTTTTAACTCTTAACAAAGCAACATAAAATTATTCATAGATAAACACTAATTTTGATAAATAAAGTCCTACATGTGATAATGATTTACCACATAGTAAAATACCTTAGTTTTTCAATATTTTTTTCCTCATAGATAATATCTCGTTAGCCAATAATATCCATATTACATTTCAAATTAAATACGATTTGGTTTACTAATATTATTAAATATCAAGGCAGATACTCACATATAGTGGGTCTAAAACACTTTTTATAAAGATGCTTTAAGTGTTACAATATGATTAGTTATATTTATTGGAAGATTCACATGTTCCGTTTACTTTATTGGAACATTGATATACCATGTATTATTAAACGGTAATCTATCAAACAATAGATAGTCGTGGTTTCATCACCGACATGGCCACCCCTCTGCGTTTCACCCAGATTCCACTCCCAGGTGGCGCCTCTCCTCCATGGTGGCATCCCCTCTAGCGTGGCTTCTGATCTTCAGGGGGTGTATGTGCTCCTCTGTCAAATCGCTGTCAGTTATCCCTTTCATCTCCTCGCTCACGCAACCTACCTTCCCTTTTGGCGACTCTTTCACGCAACCTCCGTTCTCCAGCGATTTCTTTGAACAACTAATGATTACATGAAGCCCTACGAGGTTTGCTTTCTTCTCCTTACTCTGCCCTAGGAAGCTCTGTTCAGGAGCCCTGTTTTCCTGTGACTTTGGTTCGTCGCCGTTCATCCCTCTTAGCCATTTTCCAGTCGAGGCTCAAATGGAAGATCTCCGATCAATCAATCAGGTGCGTTCAACCCTATTTTCCTCTTCATCCTATTTCTTTACTTTCATTGTGTATTTTCTTCTGATCAATCTTGGTTACTGTTGCAGGGTTAACGCAGATTCAATTGTCTAGGATTTGAGAAATTTCAAATTGTGCAAAATGTGATCATTTTTTGTATCTATTCCATGCTTTACCGAGATTGTATTGTCTAGGGTTTCGAAAATTTCTAATTGTGCAAATTGTGATCATGTTTGGTATCTGTTCGATGGTTAGGCGAGATTTTATTGTGTAGGGTTTGTGAAATTCGTAATTTTGCAAATTCGGATCCTTTTTGGTATCTGTTCCACTTTTATTCCAGATCTTATTGTGTAGGGTTTCTGAAAATTGTAATTTAGAAATTGTGTATGTGACCTGGTTTGTGTGTGGGTTCATGTTGTTGGTTACATTCTTTCCCAGTTGTTGTTAACGTTGAGTATGGTCTATGAATCTGTTTCATCTTCTTTATTTCCTTATTTAGAATTTCATGTGATTATCAATTCTATTGGTGGTTATGTGATTCACAGATTTTTATTCATGTTTGTGTATAATTTTTTTTCCAGTTTATCTATATACTTTTTTCCAATTCATTTGCTGTTTCCAATGTATGCCTACCTAAGACATTTACCAACTCTGAATGCCACGAGTACAATGATTTTTTGGGATAGTTGATGACTGCCTTCCCTATGGTGAAATGACATGTAGGTACACTGTAGCAGGTATGGTTTGATTTGGTCCCTATTTCTTGATTTCTTGAAAGTTTCAGTTGTTCTTGCTGTTTTTGTGTTTGTTCAGGTTTTGCCCCTCTCATTAGTTGTCTCTATGGCATTGAATGGAGATGGATATGGACTCATATTTTGTTTTTTCTGCATTTCCATATTCAATTTGAATTCAAAAAGGTGAGCCTCTTTCATACAAGTAGAACTAATTGTGATGCATTTGTGTGCTTCGTTTAATTATATCCAAAGTAGAGCCATTAAATCCTATATATCAACTGATGAATCTATTTTTAATCTCTTACTTTGTATATATTCAACAAATTCATTTAGTTTTTATACTGTTTTCTGTATTTAGGATCATGTTCTTTCATTTTATGTTTGATTTCAAATTTTATGAAGCATTCTCATAATTATATTGAGAGTAGACCTATTGAATGCAATATTAAAATTTCATGAATCTATTTTTATTTTTTTTATTTTCTATATATTCAACAAATCTATCAAGTTTAGATCAAGTGATTTGGTGGTTACATGTGGGCTGTGTGAATCATGATGAGGGAATGGGTTTTCTACCTAATCTGTTCTATTGGTGGTGATGTGATTGACAAGAATTGGTGTATATCTTGCTGGTTGTTCCTTTATATAGTTTGATTTTATTTTAGGTCAATTCATTCCCAATTTCATTCTCTCCTATTCAACTTTTGCATTCCAATTTCTATTTTGATTCAGTAATCTATTTGGATTTTTTGGGCTGAATCTAGTAATTTCTAATCTTATTTCTATTTTGATTCTAATTTTCTTTTTTGTTTTTTTTTAAGCTATGTCCATCAAATTCATTAAGTTTACCTATTGTGAATTGCTGGTTGCATGTGGATTGTGAGAATCATTATCAAGGAATTGGTTTTGTAGCTAATGTATTCTATTGGTGGTTATGTGATTGACAGATTTTTATTCATGCTTGTGTATATTTTTTTTCCAGTTTATCTATATATTTTTTTCCAATTCATTTACTGTTTCCAATGTATGCCTACCTAAGACATTTACCAACTCTGAATGCCATGAGTACAATGATTTTTTTGGATAGTTGATGACTGCCTTCCCTATGGTGAAATGACATCTAGGTGCACTGTAGCAGGTATGGTTTAATTTGGTCCCTATTTCTTGATTTCTTGAAAGTTTCACTTGTTCTTGCTGTTTTTGTGTTTGTTCAGGTTTTGCCCCTCTCATTAGTTGTCTCTATGGCATTGAATGGAGATGGATATGGACTCATATTTTTTTCCCTGCATTTCGATATTCAATTTGAATTCAAAAAGGTGAGCCTCTTTCATACAAGTAGAACTAATTGTGATGCATTTGTGTGCTTCGTTTAATTATATCCAAAGTAGAGCCATTAAATCCTATATATCAACTGATGAATCTATTTTTAATCTCTTACTTTGTATATATTCAACAAATTCATTTAGTTTTTATACTGTTTTCTGTATTCAGGATCATGTTCTTTCATTTTATGTTTGATTTCAAATTTTATGAAGCACTCTCATAATTATATTGAGAGTAGACCCATTGAATGCAATATTAAAATTTCATGAATCTATTTTTATTTTTTTATTTTCTATATATTTAACAAATCTATCAAGTTTAGATCAAGTGATTTGGTGGTTACATGTGGGCTGTGTGAATCATGATGAGGGAATGGGTTTTCTACCTAATCTGTTCTATTGGTGGTGATGTGATTGACAAGAATTGGTGTATATCTTGCTGGTTGTTCCTTTATATAGTTTGATTTTATTTTAGGTCAATTCATTCCCAATTTCATTCTCTCCTATTCAACTTTTGCATTCCAATTTCCATTTTGATTCAATAATCTATTTGGATTTTTTGGGCTGAATCTAGTAATTTCTAATCTTATTTCTATTTTGATTCTAATTTCCTTTTTTGTTTTTTTTTAAGCTATGTCCATCAAATCCATTAAGTTTACCTATTGTGAATTGCTGGTTGCATGTGGATTGTGAGAATCATTATCAAGGAATTGGTTTTGTAGCTAATGTATTCTATTGGTGGTTATGTGATTGACAGATTTTTATTCATGCTTGTGTATATTTTTTTTTCCCAGTTTATCTATATATTTTTTTTCCAATTCATTTGCTGTTTCCAATGTTTGCCTACCTAAGACATTTACCAACTCTAAATGCCATGAGTACAATGATTTTTTTGGATAGTTGATGACTGCCTTCCCTATGGTGAAATGACATCTAGGTGCACTGTAGCAGGTATGGTTTAATTTGGTCCCTATTTCTTGATTTATTGAAAGTTTCACTTGTTCTTGCTGTTTTTGTGTTTGTTCAGGTTTTGCCCCTCTCATTAGTTGTCTCTATGGCATTGAATGGAGATGGATATGGACTCATATTTTGTTTTCCTACCTTGCATTTTCATATCCAATTTGAATTCAAAAAGGTGAACCTCTTTCATACAATTACAACTAATTGTGATGCATTTGTGTGCTTCATTTAATTATATCCAAAGTAGAGCCATTAAATCCTATATATCAACTTATGAATCTATTTTTAATCTCTTACTTTGTATATATTCAATAAATCCATTTAGTTTTTATACTGTTTTCTGTATTCAGGATCATGTTCTTTCATTTTATGTTTGATTTCAAATTTTATGAAGCACTCTCAATTATATTGAGAGTAGACCCATTGAATGCAATATTAAAATTTCATGAATCTA
Source organism: Arachis ipaensis (assembly GCF_059453495.1). Lineage (NCBI taxonomy): Eukaryota > Viridiplantae > Streptophyta > Magnoliopsida > Fabales > Fabaceae > Arachis > Arachis ipaensis. Next base: position 148,633,881 of record NC_142444.1, read on the forward strand.
TTTTTATTTTTTAATTTTCTGTATATTCAACAAATCCGTCAAGTTTAGATAAAGTGAGTTGGTGGTTGCATGTGGGTTGTGTGAATCATGATGAGGGAATGGGTTTTGTACCTAATCTGTTCTATTGGTAGTGATGTCATTGACAGAAATTGATGTATAGCTTGCTGGTTGTTTATTTATATGTTTTGATGTTTTGATTTTAGGTCAATTTCATTCCATCTTATATCTATTTAGTCAGTAGTGATCTGATTGATAGGAAGGAGGTGGCTTTCTCACAATCACATGGCCTCAGTCCACTGTTTGTGTTACTAGGAAATTCTCTTCTAGGTAGTCTATTTGATGAGCGGTGATGTGTTTGATAGGAATTGATTGATAGCTTCTTGGTGATTTTTTTGCATTTTGATGAAAGCTTTTGTTAGTCAACTCACTTGCATCTGAATTCTTTAGTGGTTATGCAAAGAGTGCTCTATATTTTGCCTGTTGGATAGAAGTAGAGTTGATTGTCATGAATTTTTGTGCTTCTGTTTTAAAGGAATATGCTTTTGCCACTCCCATTCAAGTTTTTCCGTCCCAATTCCATTCTCTGCTGTTCAAGTCGTGCATTCCCATTTCAATTCTGATTCAATAATGCCAGTGATGAATCTTTCTTTTTTTTTAAGCTATGTCCATCAAATTCATTAAGTTTACCTAAAATGAATTGCTGGTTGCATATGGGTTGTGAGAATCATTATCAACGAATTGGTTTGGTGGTTAATGTTTTTTATCCGTGGTTATGTGATTGACAGAGATTGATGTATAGCCTGCTGGTCATTTATTTATTTTTTTAGTTCAACTGATTTGCATTACATATTTTTTTTCTTTATGTAAACATTATTTTATATATCAGCTGTTGGATGGACATAAAACTCTTTGGGCTGAATTTAAGAGGTTCATTGAGAAAAGAATGGCCTTGTGCGAGTAAAATGTCTCCATGGTATTGTTTATCTAACTAGCACATCTCTTTATCCAAAGAAAAATCTATCCACCAGCTGCTGTTGGCATGAAAATCTCTTCTGCACACATAATACGGTTGTGCTATTTATTCTTCATTGAAAATTTGGCAATCATTATCAAGGTATGAGGTTTCATTCTCACCCATTTCCTGAATGTTGATGTGATTGATAGATTTTTATTTATGTTTCTGTATACTTTTTTTTTTCCATTCATTTTGCTGTTTCCAATGTATCCCTACCTAAGACATTTACCAACTCTCATTCCCATGAGTATAATGATTGTTTGGGGTAGTTGATGACTGCCTTCCCTATGGTGTGATGACATTTAGGTGCACTGTAGCAGGTATGGTGTGATATCTCATTTTTTGGTCCCTAATTGTTAATTTCTTGAAAGTTTCACTTGTTTTTGCTGTTTTTGTGTTGGTTCAGATTTTGCCCCTCTCATTAGTTGTCTCTATGGCATTGAATAGAGATGGATATGGACTCATGTTTTATTTTTCCTCCATTTTCCATATTCTATTCAATTTGAATTCAAAAAGGTGAGCCTAAAGCCCTTGATTTTTTCTATAAAAGGATGGTTGGTGATGCACATTCAATGCACAAACATTTTGCTTTCTTCTATTTCCTCCTAAGCTCTATCTACATCAGAATTTTTCTGTTTACATTTGATCTATTTCATCAACTCTATTTACCTCCTTTGTTTCTTTTTTTTTTTCTGCAATGCCTCCTCCATTTGATATGATTTCTAAGATGCATCCTCCTAGAGAAGTTTGGAGGCTAAAAGTTAGGGTTCTAAGGCTTTGGGTTGTACCCTTTTTTGTGGTTTGTCTATTTTATTAATATTTAGGTTCTTATAATGATTAGAAAGATAAAATTTCTACTTATATTTTTTTATATTTATGGATCATGGTTTGGTTTTGTCAATCATTGTTTAGGTATTGGGTTTCTACCTAATCTACTTCCTCAGCGGAGATGTGATTGGCAGAGTTTTTTGTAGACATAAAGTTGTTTGCGATGAGTTTAATAGCTTCATTGAGAAAGGAATGGGTGTTGTGACACCAAGTTGGCATCATGGTCCTCTGTTATCTTTCCCTAAAAATATTTTCTGCACATATAATGATGTTCTTCCATATCTTATGTGTCTTTTTGAAAATATTAAATTTTATTCAAAAATTAGATTATTTACTTTTTTAATTCTGATATTATTTTTTCCAAAAAAATAGAAAGAAATTATATTGTTAATTTATTAATAAAAATAAAATATTTCCATCTTATTAATAAAAAATAATTATTTATCTTCTTATAGCAAGAAAGGTCATATGATACCAATGCAAGTTTCATTTTAATGTTATAAACAAAAAAATTATTTTATTCGTAATTAGACTCGGTCTATACAATTTTATTTTATTTTGTTATTTCTAACAAATATATTTAGGTAATATATATTATTAGTAGTAACTTTTTTATAATATGTATCAATTATTCTTGGTGCCTTCTGTCCTCAATTTTTTGTATTATTTTGGTTTTAATATTTAGTAAAAATTCTAATTTGATGTCTAATATTTTAAATATTTTGTTTTAGTTCAAAATAATTTTGTACGAATTTAGATATTGTTATAGTATTGTTATTTAAAGTACTTAATTATACACTAAGATATTATGTATTTATTACAGTCTATCAATATTCTTCTTTTATATTAACCTTTGATCTCTATGTAATATAATCTAATGGTCTATCGATGAGCGGATATTTTATACGCTTTTTGGGGATAATTTCATATAGTTTAGAGTATGTTTTAGTTAGTTTTTAGTCTATTTCTAGTAGTTTTTAGGAAAAATTCATATTTCTGGACTTTACTATGAGTTGTGTGTTTTTCTGTAATTTCAGGTATTTTTCTGGCTGAAATTGAAGGAGCTGAGCAAAAATCTGATTCAGGCTGAAAAAGGACTGCTAATGCTGTTGGATTCTGACCTCCCTGCACTCAAATTGGATTTTCTGGAGTTACAGAACTCGAAATGGCATGCTTCCAATTGCATTGGAAAGTAGACATCCAGGGCTTTCCAGCAATAGATAATAGTCCATACTTTGCACAAGGATAGATGACGTAAACTGGCGTTCAACGCCAGTTCTCTGCCCAATTCTGGCATCCAGCGCCAGAAAAGGATCAAAAACTGGAGTTGAACGCCCAAACTGGCATAAAAACTGGCGTTCAACTCCACAAATGGCCTCTGCACGTGACTCACTCAAATCTCAGCCCCAGCACACACCAAGTGGGCCCCAGAAGTGGACCTCTGCATCATCCATCATAGTCCACTCATATTTTGTAACCCTAGGCTACTAGTTTAGTATTTAAATAACTTTTAGAGACTTATTTTGTATCTCATGACATTTCAGATCTAAACTTTGTATTCTCTGACGGCATGAGTCTCTAAACCCCATTGTTGGGGGTGAGGAGCTCTGCTGTGTCTCGATGAATTAATGCAAGTATTTCTGTTTTCCATTCAAACACGCTTGTTCCTATCTAAGATGTTTATTCGCGCTTAACTGTGATGAAGGTGATGATCTGTGACATTCATCACCTTCCTCAAACCACGAACGTGTGATTGACAACCACCTCCATTCTATATCCGATTGAATGAGCATCTCTTAGATTCTTTAATCAGAATCTCCGTGGTATAAGCTAGAACTGATGGCGGCATTCATGAGAATCCGGAAAGTCTAAACCTTGTCTGTGGTATTCCGAGTAGGATTCAAGGATTGAATGACCGTGACGAGCTTCAAATTCCTGAAGGCTGGGCGTTAGTGACAGACGCAAAAGGATAGTAAATTCTATTCCAACCGGATCGAGAACCAACCGGTGATTAGCCGTGCTGTGACAGAGCGCGTGAGCGTAGTTTTCACTGGAAGGATGGAAGGTAGCCATTGACAACGGTGATCCACCAACACACAGCTTGCCATAGGGGGACGTGCGTGCGTGAACAAGAAGACAGAGGAAAGCAGAGATTCAGAAGACAAAGCATCTCCAAAACTCCAACATATTCTCCATTACTGCACAACAAGTAACTTTTAATTTATGCTCTACTGGTTACTCACAATTCAATTGATAAACATAATCGACTTCCTGACTAAGATTTACAAGATAACCATAGATTGCTTCAAACCAACAATCTCCGTGGGATTCGACCCTTACTCACGTAAGGTATTACTTGGACGACCCAGTGCACTTGCTGGTTAGTGGTACGAGTTGTGAAAAGTGTGATTCGCAATTTGTGCTACCAAGTTTTTGGCGCCATTGCTGGGGATTGTTCGTGTTTGAACAACTGACGGATTATTTTGTTGCTTAGATTAGGAAAAATCTTTCTTTTTTGGTTTAGAGTCTTTTATTATTTATCCCTTGTTAAAATACTTTAAACTTATAGCTCAGTTATTTAGAACGTGGTGTTTATGTTCATGATAATTGGCTATCATATTTTTTAAAAACCTTTTTCAAAAATAATTTTTCTATTAAATCCTGTGCCAAACTTTAAGTTTGGTGTTTTCAAAAATAATCTTTCTTAAAATTTCATCCTAAGGTCCCATAACTCATTTGGCTAGAGCGTTAATCTGTGTTCTTGGTAATTGGGTTAGAATCTTTTATACTCTTTTCAAAACCTTCTTTTTCAAAAATATTTTTTCTATTAAATCTTGTGCCAAACTTTAAGTTTGGTGTTTTCTTGTTGATTTCCCTTTGATTTTCGAAAATTTTGGTTTGGTTTTCAAAAAAATTTTTAAGTTTGGTGTTCTTCCTTCATGTTCTTGTGTTCTTGTGAGTCTTCAAAGTGTTCTTGAGTTTCCTTGTGTCTTGATCTTAAAATTTTTAAGTTTGGTGTTCCTTGGTGTTTTCCCTCCAAAATTTTCAAAAACAAGGAGCATTAGATCTAAAAATTTTAAATTTTGTACTATCTTATTATTTTTCTCTCTCCTCACTAGATTCAAAAATATCTTCTCATCTTATCTTTTTCAAAATATCTTTTCTAACTTCCTAACTTCTTATCTTTTCAAAATTTGTTTCAACTAACTAACCAACTTTTTGTTTGTTTTCTAACTTTTTCAAAACTACCTAACTAACTCTCTCTCTCTCTAATTTTCGAAAATATCTTCCCCCTTTTTCAAAAATTTCTTTTTTATTAACTAATTAATTTTTATTTTTACGAAAAAAAATTTTATTTCAAAATTCAAATTCTTTTTAGTTATTTTATTTTATTTAAGTATTTACTTCTTATAAAATAAAATAAATAAAAAGATAAATCAGTCCAAGTTATATCCATCATGGACATAAGTGGAGATGGACAGTCCAGGAGGACTCTGGGGTCATATTCTAACCCCTCTACTGCTTCATATGGGAGTAGCATATGCATACCCTCCATTGGAGTTAGTAGCTTTGAGTTGAATCCTCAGCTCATTATCATGGTGCAGCAAAGTTGCCAGTATTCCGGTCTTCCACAGGAAGAACCTACAGAGTTTCTGGCACAGTTTTTACAAATTGCTGACACAGTACATGATAAGAAAATAGATCAGGATGTCTACAGACTATTACTGTTTCCATTTGCTGTAAAAGATCAAGCCAAGAGGTGGTTAAATAACCAACCAAAGGCCAGCATAAGAACATGGAAACAGCTGACAGAAAAATTCCTGAATCAATATTTCCCTCCAAAAAGGATGACACAGCTAAGGCTGGACATCCAAGGCTTTAAACAAGGAGATAATGAATCTCTTTATGATGCCTGGGAGAGATACAGAGAGATGCTACGAAAATGCCCCTCTGAAATGTTTTCAGAGTGGGTTCAGTTAGACATCTTCTACTATGGGCTTGCAGAAGGAGCTCAGATGTCTTTAGATTACTCAGCTGGTGGATCTATCCATATGAGAAAGACAATTGAAGAAGCTCAAGAGCTCATTGATACAGTTGCCAGGAATCAGCATCTGTATCTAAGCAGCAACCCTTCCATGAATGAAGAGGTTAAAACAGTAACTGTTGAATTCAGTACTGTAAAACAAGCTGCTGAATTCAATCAGCAATTAGATTTTCTAACAAAACAGCTAGCTGAATTCAAAGACAGGTTACAGGAGACAAGGATAGCTAATATACATATGGACGAACAGTTTAAGCAAACAAAGCAGCAGCTATCAAAGCAAATAGCAGAAGAATGCTAAGCAGTTCAATTAAGAAGTGGGAAAACATTAAATACCCCACCTCAAGGCATCAAAAATTCAAGAAATGAGCGACCCACCAAAGATTCCCCTGAGGACAGTAAGAGCCTAGGGAAAAATAATTCTGGCACTAAAACGCCAGAAAATGGGTGGAAGGCTGGCACTGAACGCCCAGACCATGCCCAAAACTGGCGTTCAGCGCCAGAAACAAGGAAGGATTGGCATTCAACGCCAGAAACAGGCAAGAATCTGGCGTTGAACGCCCAACAGGGGCACATTTCTGGCGTTCAGGCGCCAGGAACAGACAGTGAGCTAGCGTCTAACGTCACTCCAGCTTCTGACTCTGGCATTCAATTGCCAGTGAGGGATCAGACACACACAAGTGCTGACAACAACCCCTCTAAAAAGGCTTCTTTAACCACTAAGGTTGAGGAATATAAAGCCAAGATACCTTATCCTCAAAAACTCCAGAAAGAGGAGCAGGATAAGCAATTTGCTCGCTTTGCAGATTATCTAAGGACTCTTGAAATAAAGATTCCATTTGCAGAGGCACTTGAGCAAATACCTTCTTATGCCAAGTTCATGAAAGAGATCTTGAGTCATAAAAAGGAGTGGAGAGAAACAGAAAGAGTTCTCCTCACTGAAGAATGCAGTGCAGTCATTCTGAAAAGCTTTCCTGAAAAGCTTAAAGACCCTGGGAGTTTTCTGATACCATGCATATTAGAAGGTGATTGCACCAAGACAGCTTTATGCGATCTTGGGGCAAGCATCAACCTAATACCTGCATCCACTATCAGGAAGCTTGGCTTAACTGAAGAAGTTAAACCAACCCGGATATGTCTCCAACTTGCTGATGGTTCCACTAAATACCCATCAGGCGTGATTGAGGACATGATTGTCAGAGTTGGGCCATTCGCCTTTCCCACTGACTTTGTTGTGCTGGAAATGGAGGAGCACAAGAGTGCCACTCTCATTCTAGGAAGACCCTTCCTAGCAACTGGACGATCCCTCATTGACGTCCAACAGGGAGAAATAACCCTGAGAGTCAACAATGACGAGTTCAAGTTGAACGCTGTCAAAGCCATGCAGCATCCAGACAAATCAACAGACTGCATGAAAGTTGACCTTATTGACTCTTTGGTAGAAGAGATCAACATGGCTGAGAGTCTCGAATCAGAGTTGGAAAACATCTTTAAAGATGTTCAGCCTGATTTGGAGGATTCAGGGGACATGAAAGAGCCTCTGAACTTTCTTCTGAAAGAGGAAAAACCTCCTAAACCAGAGCTCAAGCCACTACCACCATCCTTGAAATATGCATTTCTAGGAGAAGGTGACACCTTTCCAGTGATCATAAGCTCTGCTTTAAATTCACAGGAAGAGGAAGCAGTTATTCAAGTGCTAAGGACACACAAGACAGCTCTTGGGTGGTCCATAGGTGACCTTAAGGGCATAAGCCCAGCTAGATGCATGCACAAAATCCTACTGGAGGATAATGCCAAACCAGTGGTTCAACCACAGAGGCGGCTAAATCCAGCCATGAAGGAAGTGGTGCAGAAAGAGGTCACCAAACTACTAGAGGCTGGGATTATTTATCCCATTTCTGATAGCCCCTGGGTGAGCCCTGTTCAAGTCGTCCCAAAAAAGGGAGGCATGACAGTGATTCATAATGAAAAAAATGAACTAGTTCCTACATGAACAGTTACAGGGTGGCGCATGTGTATTGACTACAGAAGGCTCAATACAGCCACCAGAAATGATCATTTTCCTTTACCATTCATAGACCAGATGCTAGAGAGACTAGCAGGTCATGATTATTACTGCTTTTTGGATGGCTACTCAGGCTATAACCAGATTGCAGTAGATCCCCAGGATCAAGAGAAAACAGCATTCACATGTCCATCCGGAGTGTTTGCTTATAGAAGGATGCCCTTTGGGCTATGCAATGCACCTGCAACCTTCCAGAGATGCATGCTCTCTATTTTCTCTGATATGGTGGAAAATTTTCTGGAAGTCTTCATGGATGACTTCTCAGTATATGGAGACTCATTCAGCTCCTGTCTTGATCACCTGAAACTTGTTCTGAAAAGATGCCAAGAAACCAACCTAGTTTTAAACTGGGAAAAGTGTCACTTCATGGTGACTGAAGGAATTGTTCTTGGGCATAAAATCTCAAACAAGGGAATAGAGGTGGATCAAGCAAAAATAGAGGTAATTGAAAAATTACCACCACCTGCCAATGTCAAGGCAATCAGAAGCTTTCTGGGGGCATGCAGGATTCTATAGGAGGTTTATAAAGGATTTTTTAAAAATCGCAAAACCTCTAAGCAATCTGCTAGCTGCTGACACGCCATTTGTGTTTGACACAGCATGCCTGCAGGCGTTTGAAACGCTGAAAGCTAAGCTGGTCACAGCACCAGTCATTTCTGCACCAGACTGGACATTGCCATTTGAGTTAATGTGTGATGCCAGTGATCATGCCATTGGTGCAGTATTGGGACAGAGGCATGACAAGCTTCTGCATGTCATTTATTATGCCAGTCGCGTTCTAAATGATGCCCAGAAAAATTACACAACCACAGAAAAGGAACTACTTGCAGTGGTTTACGCCATTGACAAGTTCAGATCATACTTAGTAGGATCAAAAGTGATTGTGTATACTGACCATGCTGCTCTTAAATATCTACTCACAAAGCAGGATTCAAAACCCAGGCTCATCAGATGGGTATTGCTTCTGCAAGAGTTTGATATAGAAATAAGAGACAGAAAAGGGACAGAGAACCAAGTGGCTGATCATCTGTCCCGGATAGAGCCAGTGGAAGGGACGTCCCTCCCCTTTCTTGAGATCTCTGAGACGTTCCCTGATGAGCATCTATTTGCCATTCAGGAAGCACCATGGTTTGCCGATATTGCAAACTATAAAGCTGCAAGGTTCATACCCAAGGAGTACAATAGAATACAAAAGAAGAAATTAGTTACTGATGCAAAGTACTACTTGTGGGATGAACCCTATCTCTTTAAGAGATGTGCAGACGGAATTATCCGTAGGTGTGTCCCCAGAGAGGAAGCACAGAGAATCCTATGGCATTGCCACGGATCTCAATATGGAGGCCATTTCGGAGGTGAGCGAACAGCCACCAAGGTCCTCCAATGTGGCTTCTATTGGCCCACACTCTATAAAGATTCCCGAGAGTTTGTACGTAATTGTGACAGTTGCCAAAGAGCTGGTAACCTGCCTCATGGTTACGCCATGCCTCAACAAGGGATCTTGGAAATAGAGTTGTTTGATGTATGGGGAATTGACTTCATGGGACCTTTCCCACCATCATACTCAAACACTTATATTCTGGTGGCAGTTGACTATGTATCAAAATGGGTTGAGGCTATCGCCACACCCTCCAATGATACTAAAACAGTGCTGAAATTCCTCCAGAAACATATCTTTAGCAGGTTTGGTGTCCCTAGAGTGTTAATCAGCGATGGGGGCACTCACTTCTGCAATAAACAACTTTACTCTGCCATGGTTCGGTATGGAATTCGCCACAAAGTGGCCACTCCATATCATCCACAAACTAACGGGCAAGCTGAAGTCTCTAACAGAGAATTAAAGAGAATCCTGAAACGGACAGTAAATACCCGTAGAAAGGATTGGGCAAGGAGCTTGGATGATGCTCTGTGGGCTTACAGAACAGCATTCAAGACCCCTATAGGGACCTCTCCATACCAACTCGTGTATGGTAAGGCATGCCACTTGCCCGTGGAACTGGAACATAAGGCCTACTGGGCAACCAGATTCCTAAACTTAGATGCCAAATTAGCAGGAGAAAAACGATTGCTCCAGCTAAATGAGCTAGAGGAATTCAGATTCATAGCTTTCGAAAATGCCAAGCTTTATAAAGAAAAATAAAAAAAATGGCATGACAGAAAGCTGTCATCTAGAATCTTTGAACCAGGACAGAAGGTCCTGTTGTTTAACTCTAGACTCAGGCTATTCCCCGGGAAACTAAAATCCCGGTGGAGGGGACCATACGTGATTACAAGTGTGTCACCATATGGTTATGTGGAGCTTCAAGATATTGATTCTGATAAGAAGTTCATTGTCAATGGACAGAGAATCAAGCATTATCTTGAAGGCAACACTGAGCAAGAATGCTCAAGGCTGAAGCTAGATTAAAAGCTCAGCAAGGTCCAGCTAAAGACAATAAAGAAGCGCTTGCTGGGAGGCAACCCAGCCATGGGGCAACAATCCTCTAAGCATTTTGCCCTATTTCTATCTTTATTTTTTTATATATATAGAGTTCATTGACAACAAGGTAAATAATCATTTACAGAAGACCTCGGCACACAAAACAGAGTAAAAGAGCTCAATGGCAAGAAAACGCCAGTAAAGGGGCATTTTGGGCGTTCAGCGCCCAAAATGGGCATCCACTGGGCGCTGAACGCCAGTAATGGCAGCATTTGGGCGTTCAACGCCAGAAATGGCCACCCACTGGGCGTTGAACGCCAGGAATGGCAGCAACTGGGCGCTGAACGCCCAGGAGATCAGCATTTGGGCGCTGAACGCCCAAAACAGGCAGTGTTTGGGCGTTCAAACGCCAGGAGGACAGGGAGGAGCCAAATCCAGTAATCCCACACGTATTTCCATTTTAATTTCAAATTTTATGCTTCAATGCATGATTTTTACATGAACATATCAAGAACCCTGGTTTCTAAAATCCCTAATTTCTAAAAATCCATCTTTCCAAATTCAATCCATATCTTTTTCAAATATCCATATTATCTTTTTCAAAAATCTATCATATCTTTTCAAAATTAAACTCTATCTTCTATCTTATCTTTTTCACTCTAAAATCTTTTCAATATCTTTTTCATATTATCTTTTTCAAAAACCCAGATCTTATCTTTTTCAAAAATCTATCCTATCTTTTCAAAATCAAACTATATCTTCTATCTTATCTTTTTCAACTCAATCTTTTTATCTTATCTCTTCCAATTTTTCGAAAATCCACCCCCCACCCCTTTAAATTGGGTTCGGCCTCCCCCCTCCTCCATCAACAAGTGCACCTCGATCTCCTTCTATCCCTCTCCTTTCTTTACTTTTGCTTGAGGACAAGCAAACCTCTAAGTTTGGTGTGTTTTTCCGAAATCACTAAGATCATGGCTCCCAAAGGGAAACAATACACTCCTAGAGGCAAGAAAGAGAGCATTCCAAAACCACTTTGGAATCAAGGGAAGTTCTTATCTAAAGAACATTCAGACCATTATCTTAAAGTAATGGGTCTGAGATCAGTGATCCTGGAAGTGAGATTCGATCTGAAAGAAGATGAATATCCGGAGATCCAGGAGCAAATTCGAATCAGGAACTGGGAAGTCCTAGCTAATCCTGAAACGAAAGTAGGAAGGAACATGGTCCAGGAGTTCTATGCTAATATGTGGCAGACTGACAAGCAAAGACTATCTGGAACTGCCTGCTACGAATTTCGGACCATGGTCAGGGAAAAAATTGTTCATACCACCCCTGACAAGATCAGAGAGATACTAAAGCTACCTCAGCTGAAGGATGATCCAGACTCCTTCAACAGGAGGATGATGAGAGCAGACATTGGCCTGGATAAGATTCTAGAGGACATCTGTATCCCTGAAGCCAGGTGGACCACCAACACAAAGGGCATCCCAAATCAACTCAAGAGGGAGGATCTCAAACCAGTTGCCAGAGGATGGCTGGACTTCATTGGGCGTTCTCTGTTGCCCACCAGCAACCGTTCTGAAGTCACAGTTAAAAGAGCAGTGATGATTCATTGCATCATGATGGGAAAGGAAGTGGAGGTTCATCAGCTGATTTCAACAGAGCTCTATAAGATTGCTAACAAAAATTCAAGAGAGGCCAGGTTGGCTTATCCAAGCGTGATTTCTCTGCTCTGCAAGGACGCTGGAGTCAAGATGGGAATAACTGAATATATCCTAATTGAAAAGTCAATCACCAAAGCATCAATGGAGAGACAACAAGCACAGGAGGAACATATCAAGAAGAGAGCACAGGAATTCCTCCCAGAGATCCCTCAAGCGGAATATTGGGAATATCTTGAGACGTCTGTCACTAAGATACAGGAAGCTATGGAGCAAATAATAAAACAACAGAAGGAACACAGTCAAATGCTGACCCATATGCTTAAGGAACAAGAGGAGCAGGGACGTGACTTAAGGGAACTGAAGCGCCAAAAGTCTTCTGTGATACCAAGCCTCCCAAGGATCAGAGGAACTCCCATACCCCCAGAATAAAGGTTGTTAATTTCCAATTTCTGCCTTAACTCTGTGACAGTGTCCTTATAAAAAGTTTACCTTAGAAGTCATATAATAGTAATTAGTATCTATTTGATTTTATCTCCAATTAAGCTATAGTTTATTTTTCTCATCATCATTAAACATGAATAAAATAGTAGATCTTTTGAATAAGAAGCAATAAAATTTCGAGTTTAAATAAAACAAATTCTAATTGGTTAAATGTGGTGGCAATGCTTTCTGTCTTCTGAATGAATGCTTGAACAGTGCATATGTCTTTTGAATTTGTTGTTTAAGACTGTTAAATATGTTGGCTCTTGAAAGAATAATGAACATGAGACATGTTATTGATAATCTGAAAAATCATAAAAATGATTCTTGAAGCAAGAAAAAGCAGCAAAGAACAAAGCTTGCAGAAAAAAAAAAAAGCAAGCAGAAAAAGCCAATAACCCTTAAAACCAAAAGGCAAGGGCAATTAAAAAGGATCCCAAGGCTTTGAGCATCAGTGGATAGGAGGGCCTAAAGGACTGAAATCCTGGTCTAAGCGGCTAAACCAAGCTGTCCCTAACCATGTGCTTGTGGCGTGCAGGTGTCAAGTGAAAACTTGAGACTGAGCGATTAAAGTCAAGGTCCAAAGCAAAAAGAAGAGTGTGCTTAAGAACTCTGGACACCTCTAATTGGGGACTTTAGCAAAGCTGAGTCACAATCTGAAAAGGTTCACCTAGTTATGTGTCTGTGGCATTTATGTATCCGGTAGTAATACTGGAAAACAAAGTGCTTAGGGTCACGGCCAAGACTCATAAAGAAGCTGTGTTCAAGAATCATCACACTGAACTAAGAGAATCAATAACACTATCTGAAATCTGAGTTCCTATAGATGCCAATCACTCTGAGCTTCAATGGATAAAGTGAGATGCCAAAACTGTTCAGAAGCAAAAAGCTACTAGTCCCGCACATCTAATTAGAATCTGAGCTTCAATCAAAAAACTCGGAGATATTATTGCTTCTCAACCTATTAGTCTTCTATTTTATTTGTCTAGTTGCTTGAGGACAAGCAACAGTTTAAGTTTGGTGTTGTGATGAGCGGATATTTTATACGCTTTTTGGGGATAATTTCATATAGTTTAGAGTATGTTTTAGTTAGTTTTTAGTCTATTTCTAGTAGTTTTTAGGAAAAATTCATATTTCTGGACTTTACTATGAGTTGTGTGTTTTTCTGTAATTTCAGGTATTTTTCTGGCTAAAATTGAAGGAGCTGAGCAAAAATCTGATTCAGGCTGAAAAAGGACTGCTAATGCTGTTTGATTCTGACCTCCCTGCACTCAAATTGGATTTTCTGGAGCTACAGAACTCGAAATGGCATGCTTCCAATTGCATTGGAAAGTAGACATCCAGGGCTTTCCAGTAATATATAATAGTCCATACTTTGCACAAGGATAGACGACATAAACTGGCGTTCAACGCCAGTTCTCTGCCCAATTCTGGCGTCCAGCGCCAGAAAAGGATAAAAAACTGGAGTTGAACGCCCAAACTGGCATAAAAACTGGCGTTCAACTCCACAAATGGCCTCTGCACGTGACTCACTCAAATCTCAGCCCCAGCACACACCAAGTGGGCCCCAGAAGTGGACCTCTGCATCATCCATCATAGTCCACTCATATTTTGTAACCCTAGGCTACTAGTTTAGTATTTAAACAACTTTTAGAGACTTATTTTGTATCTCATGACATTTCAGATCTAAACTTTGTATTCTCTGACGGCATGAGTCTCTAAACCCCATTGTTGGGGGTGAGGAGCTCTGCTGTGTCTCGATGAATTAATGCAAGTATTTCTGTTTTCTATTCAAACACGCTTGTTCCTATCTAAGATGTTTATTCGCGCTTAACTGTGATGAAGGTGATGATCTGTGACATTCATCACCTTCCTCAAACCACGAACGTGTGATTGACAACCACCTCCGTTCTATATCCGATTGAATGAGCATCTCTTAGATTCTTTAATCAGAATCTCCGTGGTATAAGCTAGAACTGATGGCGGCATTCATGAGAATCCGGAAAGTCTAAACCTTGTCTGTGGTATTCCGAGTAGGATTCAAGGATTGAATGACCGTGACGAGCTTCAAACTCCTGAAGGCTGGGCGTTAGTGACAGACGCAAAATGATAGTAAATTCAATTCCAACCGGATCGAGAACCAACCGGTGATTAGCCGTGCTGTGACAGAGCGCGTGAGCGTAGTTTTCACTGGAAGGATGGAAGGTAGCCATTGACAACGGTGATCCACCAACACACAGCTTGCCATAGGGGGACGTGCGTGCGTGAACAAGAAGACAGAGGAAAGCAGAGATTCAGAAGACAAAGCATCTCCAAAACTCCAACATATTCTCCATTACTGCACAACAAGTAACTTTTAATTTATGCTCTACTGGTTACTCACAATTCAATTGATAAACATAATCGACTTCCTGACTAAGATTTACAAGATAACCATAGATTGCTTCAAACTAACAATCTCCGTGGGATTCGACCCTTACTCACGTAAGGTATTACTTGGACGACCCAGTGCACTTGCTGGTTAGTGGTACGAGTTGTGAAAAGTGTGATTCGCAATTTGTGCTACCATCTATACAAATATGGCATATTCTATAAGTACATAATTGTTGTTCTCATTTAAGATATACCCTCTTGTTTAATGAATAGAATTGATGGTTCATATTTTACTTTGATTTTTTTTTTGTTTAAAAAAGTCAGTTTTTAAATACAGTTATTTTAGTGACTATCAAAAAGTTAATTGACTATGGCTCAGTTTGGATAACCAACTTCTCTTTTTGATAAAATAACTTAAATAATAAATGACTCTATTAAAAGTAACTTATAAATAGGTTATTTTGTGTTTGGATTTTTAACTCTAAAAGTGCTTATTTTATAGAAATATGATGAAAAGTAAATGTATTATGAGAGAAGTTATTTTTTTTTAATTTCTTTATAAGCTTCTAAATAGCTTCTTAGAAAGTTGCAATTTGGTTTTAAAAATTGTACCAGACATTAATATTACTACTTTTCATAAGTTAAAAATTAAAAAAAGTTACTTCTAAAGTTTTGCAAACGGACCTATATCTTTATGAAAATATGAAATTTTATTAAAAAACTTAATTATTTACTTTTTTAAATTTTATATTATTTTTTCCAAATAAAATATATTGTAACTATTTTATATTTTATTTTTGTGAATTTATCCAAATCTCAATTGATTTTGTTTTATTTTTTTTTTAGTTAAAATGTATCTGTTTTAATAGATGAACCATATTTTTATTTTTTTAAAAATTCAATTTAAAGTATCTTTTTTAATACATTGAATTTGCATAAAATAAAAAACTTAAATATATAAAATTATTGATTTTCTTTTTTTTACTACAAGTAAAAAAAAAAACACTTGTTTGCAGTTATTTGTTTTGATTAGTATAATCATCTCAATTAAACGATAAAGTTAATTAAAGTGAGGTTATTCTAATTTCTTTTCAGCAAATTCATCACTTTCGGGTTATTAGGGATCCTAAAAGACGTTTCTGCCTCACCCCATCTCCTCTATCCCTAACCCAATCTCCATCCGTTGCATGATCACCGCACCCCCATCCTCGACTGAGATTTCGGCTTCCCTCCTCGGTTCTGGCCACATGCAAAGAAGCTATGGCTATCTCTGCGATTTGATTCGATCCCAGCATGAGGGTGTTGTTCTCTTCGTTGTGTCTGTTCCTTCTCTCCAGGGTTGCTCTATCTCTTTCTGTGGAGCATACCTCATTCTCCATCTCGATTTCTCGGTTTTGGATAGCAGATGTTGTCACCGCGGTTCAAGAGGTATATGTGGGCTATGGTTCCATTGTCCCCCTGTTCAATCTCTTTCTCGATTCCTTCTCCAGTTTCAATTTTTTGTGTGTTAATTGTTGCTGTTTTATGGATCTATCATTTAATTTTGAGTTGTTTGGTTTCTGATTTAATCATGGTGATTGTTACTTGTTTTTGTAAATCAATGGTTCTCTCCTATGTTTGTGCTGTTGGTGTTTCTATGAAATAATTTACTTCTTGGGGGGGGGTTGCTCATTATAAATTATATAATTTTCTTTCTGCTGTTGAACTGAATTTAACTGTAGTGTTTGGTATAGTTGACTGATGAAATTCTCTTTTTGCTTTATTATGAATTGTCAAATCAACTATATGTGGTAGGTATTTGGTAATTTGCAATAGGTCTCTTCCCATATTGTTTTTGCTCTTTTCCCATGAGTATTTGGTAACTTGTGATATCTTCCTAAATGATGTGTGTAGCCATATCAATCTATATATGCCTATTAGTCTATCTCTATCCTATATGTGAAGCTTACATTGTAAGCTTTAGTGTTTCTTAAATTTGGGAGTTTATAACTCCAACTCGTGTTTATCTTCTCATCTTAGTTCTGAGTTCTTCTGTGTATATTTTCTACTTTTGGTGTTCTTATCTTTCATATTTTGGAAATGAATAACCGTGTTGATCTGGTGGACAAAATCACTCCGTGGAGAGAATCATAGAAAGTGCATGTTAAAGTTGTGAGGTTGTGGTACCACAAGAATCCTGCTTTGGATCCTTCTCAAAATCTGTTGCATATGGTCTTAATGGATGAGAAGGTGAGTTTTATTTTATGTTAGCATTTTCTTAGGTTGTTGCAAGTTTTCTTTTTTTTTTTTTTAATATGCAGAAGGGAAGGTTGGAAACTGATATGTTTTTGTTGTTTTATTTTTTTAATCAAGTGTTGTTATGCTGTTTGGATACCTAAATAAGTTAATAAATTCAAAATATGAAGCATTTTTTCAATTGTAGTTACACAAGATCCAGGCCACCATTAGAGATCAGCTTATATCAAAATTTGCCTTGTCTCTAAATGAAGGAGATGTGTACTTGATGACCCATTTTACAGTTGTACCGAACACTGGTTTGAACAGAGTGACAAAACATCGGTTCAGACTTTTGTTCCAATACAATACCTCTATTGTTTCTGTGGTATCTCCAAGGATACCTCATTCGGGTCTGTGTTTTGCATCAATAGATGAAATTGATCAAATGACAAAGGACCATAATTTCCTCATTGGTTCGTACAAGTTTCTTACTCTTCCTTTTTACTATCATAGTATTATGTTTTAAAATGTGTGGTTTCTGATTCAAATTTGTATATGTTTCAATCTAATTATTAGACTTTGTTGGGATTATTACTGGTGTTCGAAAAGAAAGAGATGTGGCATCATATGGAAAGCTGGTCAAAGCAGTGGTGCTAGAAGTCTTTGCTGATGGGTAATATCTCTCTCACTGTCTCCTATATCAGTAGTTATCTTCTATTAATTCTAATTTTTTTTCTTTCAGTCTTTATGTTTATAAGAATAAATATATAGTTAGATCCTTTTGATCTTTTGAAACTTATCTGTTCAGCAAAAGGGTACAATGCAATGTGTTTGGAAATGCTTGTGATTTGTTAGAATATGATAAGTTACAAAAATATGCAAGATCTCCCCTGGTTGTCCTCGAGTCTTTTAAAATCAAAGCAATTGAAGGTTAGTTTCACTCATGTTCAGCAAATTTTTACTCTAATATTTAGCTTTCTGTTTTTTGACCTTCTAATATAAATATGGTTTGAGGCTAATAGAATAGGATTCTTGCATGCAGGTGGGGTAATCCTAAAGAATGTGATAAATGTCTCTAGGTTATTCATTAATCCTGATATTCCTGAGTCTGTTGAGTTCCTAAGTAGGTTAGTTGTGATAAAAATATTGAAAACCTAGAAGATGCCATGCTTATTTTGTTGGTGTTCATGTATATGTTTTGTGTTATGAAGATTAGTTATTGTATCTTGTGTGTAGATTTAGTGTAGCCAGATATAGATTCTCAAGACTTATGACCAATGACCTTGGATACTTAGTTTCTAAAGTTGATGGTGATTATTTCAATCCCAAAGAGATCAGTAATATTCAAGATCTTCATTCAGATAATGGGGTACTATTTTAGATTGGCAAACTCTTCATTTAATACTTAAACTTAAATTTCTTAAACATGTGTCTTGGGTTTTGTAATCTGGTTTGTTAATTATTATTGTATAGTATATCATTGTTTTAAAATTTTTACAGGATTCTCATTACTTTGTTATTGGGACAATTAAGGAAGTTATGGATGAACCAGATTGGTGGTACTACACATGTGTGTGTGGTCATGCCGTTGTTGAGCATGAGGATCTCTACCTTTGTGATGCTTGTGGTTCATGTGTTGAGCATGTTATGGTCAAGTGAGCTTCATAAGTAACTTTATTTTGGAATAGATTAATTAATAATCTTATGGATTTTTTCTTACTTCTTTGTTATGCGCCACTCTATGTGTTGTTAAGCAGATTTCTTGGTTTTAGTTATGATTCTTGGTTGTTAATTGTGTTAGATATGGGATTCGGGTAAAGATTCAGGCTGCTCGGTGTACTGTTTTGTTTGTTTTGCTTGATAATGCGGCAACAAAACTATTTGGAAGAACCTGTTCGGAAGCATTTCTCAGGATAGAAGAAGAATTTCCTGTTGATCCTAGTGTGCTTGCAGTATGAACTCTTTCATACCGAACCTCATTTAATCTTTATTATTTATATTTTGTGTTCAAGTTTATTGATTCTTTTATATTAAACTCCTAAGGTTTGTCGGTCATATTCTCCACAAATGTTTGATTATGTTGTTGGAGAGGAGAAAGTTTTCAAGGTTGAAATTGATTCTGCAGTTGATCCAGATTACTCCAGTTGCTTTAAAATTGTAAATGTCTTTAGTCATAATCCGGAACCAGTTGCAGCCGATGATTATATCAATGTATGATTCCTCACCTTATGTTACAACATGTTCATGCAATTGTTTTTTCTGAATCAATGGATTCGATACTTATTGTAACCAACTTATCCCAGGCAATGCTTCATGGTCCCATTTTTCCACCAATCTATGATAGCTACTTGCAGTATGCAACTGGCGAAGATTACAAGATTCAAGTAGTGTGTGATAATGCTATTCAATCAGAAACTATTGAAGATATTATCACTGATCTTATTTCACCGAACCGCTGTTATTCTGATGCTGAGAACGTATTTTTTTTCCTCATTTGCAATGAAATCTCTGAGATCATTTGTTTTTGTTAGTCTTGTTATATCATAGCTCGAAAAGTTAGTAAATAATAGTTTTGTAAATTATTTGAAATTTTAAATGCTGTAATCCTTTTTTCTTTGCTGCATGGTGGTTTCGTTTTTATTCTGGGAACTATATCATCTGTCTTGAAGAATCATAAGTGGTGGTTCTCAACTTGTTTATGTGGTTCTCTTGTGTCAACTAATAAAAATATTTTATCATGTGATCTATGTCAGCTTCAATGCATTGATGTTGTCCGAAGGTGTTTTGTTCTTTCATTTTATTCTATTTTCGTAACTATCTATTATTTCAATGTTAACATGCTTTGGAAGGTTCTGCTTGAAAGTTGTAGTGTCTCATTCAAATGGGAACAATATATTTATTCTTAAAGATCGTGAAGTCGTCCAAATAATAAAGACAAGATGCTCGAGCTTTTTGGATAATCACCCAGAGTTGAGTCAGGTTGTCATCCAATTGTGGTTTTAATTAGTATATAGATATAGATATAGTAACTTTGTTTCTTTTGAAATTCCTAGAGAAAACATAAATTATTATTGATATATTTGTTAAGTATTTTGTTTTGTTTTTTGTTTTTTGTTTTTTGTTTTTTGTTTTTTTTTTTTTAGGGATCTTATTGCAAAGTTGTTCCATTGAAACTCATTTCAAGTCTTTTTCACAAAAAAGTTATATTCATGGTTGATGCTAGGCCTGTGGGTTATGAGATGAATCGATCTGTGTATATTGTTCAACAAATCTGGGATGATGCCTCTGTTATTAATGTTTTTGAGGTTGCTGCTGAGATGAATGACCAGAAGGTTTGTTGTATATTTTTTATAATTTGTTCAATTATTAGTGTTTAAAAATATCAATAACTAAGAGGATTTCAATTTTTTTCAGATTCATGTTCTGGTTGATTCTATGCCTGAAGTTGAAGATGCTTTCAGCCAATGTGAAAGTGATCATAAGGCTGTGGAGGATCTGCATGCTTTTTAGTTTAATGTGTTCACATACTATTTTAAATTGTTGTTTGATTTGTGATACTTAGTGTCTGTTGAATTCTAATATGGATATAATTGTGATATTTATGTATTTAATGAAAGTTCTTTTTAATTACAAGAAAAGAAAATCTTCGTTTATTTGATCAATTTCAAATGAACTGGCTCAATAATTAATTAATTATTACTGTGTTTATAAAAAGAAGAAAAGACAAAATATATTATAGTTACAAAAAGTCCATTATTTTTTATTTTAAATTATTCTCAACGTGTACGTAATAACATGAAAAATTAAAATACATTTATATTTAAAGAATTATTTGTATTTTTTTTTTGTCAATTTATTAAAAAAATAATTAAACTTTAAATTTATTGGTGTACTCTTTTCATGCTCACCTAAAAGATCTTATATAATGTTTATTGAGTTGTGGTGTAAATTTTTTTTCCATGGTATTTAAACGGAAAAAAATAAAATCTTATTTTAATAAAAAATTCATAATATATCTTTAAAACAAAATAATAAATTTTAAATATTCTTTTATAATAATATATAAATCTAATTAATATACATATATATACAATTTTAGTTAGTTTGCTTAGTGAGGTGAACGTCATATCATTATTATAGGGTAGCGGTGTCAGTGGCATGGTCGTGATGGTAGGGTGTTTTTGCATCAGCCGTCTCATCAATCACTAAAGCTATAACACCAAATAATATATATTTTAAATATTCTTTTATATAACATAAAAACTTCTATTATTGTATTTACATTTAATATCATAATTTTGTTTTAGACAAAACAAAATTTATTTAAATTTTCATATTATATACCTAATATATATTTAATATTAATTTTTTTAAGATTCTAATATATCTTTTTTTTATAATTTAGTACATAGATTTTCAACTTTTTTTCGTATATTATTTATTTTAGTTTTAAACACCAGTAATTTCTTTTGTTGTACAGATATGTTGATTTTAATATTTTTATACTATTTTATTTTTGTTTTGGAGTTCAAGCTAATATTTGAAACTTATAAAAGAATTTAAAACATAAAAAAAAATGCTTCATCTGATTAATAGGTTAGGTTTTTAAACTCAGATCATTCAAATAAGATATAGTAAATAAATAGTTTAGATTTAACCAATTAACAAAATGTACAACACTCCATACTTAATAAGGAGTGTTTAATGATGAGCTTTCATTGTTGCTGATTTTATTTGCTTTTAATTACAATAATATTGGATTAATAAAATATAATTATAATAATCTTCGAATGTTTAATATTGGTTTATTTTGGTTTCATTACTTTGTTCGGTGCTCAAGGGGTGTTATGGAACATCAATAGTCATCTTCCTCATAACTTTCTCCTTTCTTACCGAGACCTCAGCCCTATCTTTCTCTTTTCTCATTTTGCTAGTTGTTGCCACTCTCGGGTTCCTGCCTCTTTCTTCTCTGTGGTTGTTGTGACCCCGATTCGTTGCTCAGCATCCTCAACCCGTTTTCTTTATCCCCATGCAGTTCATGTTTCTGGATCGTTTCTTGGATTATCCGAGTTCTCTCTCTGTCGGAAAACTGTGCATCAAGGTTACCCATTTCAGTCGACATTTTTGGTCCCAAACGTCTCCTCGGAACATTATTCCTATCATCGTCGTGCTCTCTGTGATTTGTTTCCTTTTGTTTAAAGTAGAATTCTAATTTACTAATTTTTATACTGTAATCTGTTGGTAGATGAAGATGTATAAGAGATCAATTGAGAATGGAGCTGGTTTTGGATCTGAAATTGCAAACGGGTTCCACTGAAAATCGAGATAGGGTCTGTAAATTTGCAACAAAGTTAAGTTAAATAGCTTTTCTTCTGAGCTATCTGCGTAGAAACTATGTTCAATTGTGATCGGTTTTTTTATTTTTCTTACCAGCTGTTTTGGGTCATTCGTTTTATTTCTGACTGTGTTCAGGTAGTGAAGGAGAGAACAGATTCAAGTGGGAAGCATGCAAGGGACTATACCGTTTATACAGGGGCTCTTGGGACAGTATACTTGTTTTGATTTGTAGGGTTTTTTCCATGTTTGGTCTCAGGAAAATGGTGTCCTTCAAATCTATGCTGATAAGAATGAAACTAGGATCTCAACATTTCTTCAATTGAAATATCTCCAAAGCCTGTTGTTATTGGGAGCTCTCCTGTATTTAAAAGATAACAATTTGAAAAAGGGATATCTTTTTTATGTTGATTTCTGTTTCAGGTTAAAAACAAAATTATCCACCACAAAACAAGTGATTTATTGATTTTGAATTAGTCTGGGCTGGTTTGAAATTTATCTTTTTTTTTTGTGTATTTTTTACTTTCTTTTTCAGCTCTCTTGGAGTTTCAGCTGAGCTCTTGGGCATGATTGATAAAAGTTTGTAGCTTTTATTTTATTTTTATTTGGGTGAATCTTGATCATGTGTTCTATCTCACCACTCATATTGGTGGGAAACAGTATAATTATATAGTCAAAGATATCATGACTCAATAGGTATGGTTGGTTTATAGATAGATAGATAGATAGATAGATAGATAGATAGATATAGATTCATAGATAGGTTGATATGACATAGCTATATATAGAGGTATGAGTATATGCAATTTAATTAAGTATGGACACATTGAAAGTCATATGTCAATCAATCAATCAATCTATGCAAGGAGTTCAACAGAAACGTATTCTACAAGCTTTGCCTTACAGGGTTGCTCATTTCTCTGCTATAAGTAGTGATAAGGTGATGGAGTATTGTGCTGAACTCTCAGAACGTATCACTTGTTCCTTACTTGGTTCTATTCTCTTGCATTCCCTTCCATTGAGATAAGACTCAGATCCGACACAGTTTTCTCTTACCAACATTTTACTTTCTGTTTTTTTCATCTACATTCTTTCATTTCTGCTATTTATAAGATGAGTATTGCTATTGATGCTCTTAGAAAAATCTCTCCATGGAAGGAAGCTTGGATTATTGAGGTTAATATATTGACCATTTGGGAAGATGCTATGATTGTTAATAAAATATGTAGAAACTCTTACACATGGTCTTGATGGATAAGCAGGTGAATATGTGTGTGTGTGTCTGTGTGTATGTGTGTGCATATGTTCTATCAAAAACTCATTTTTTAGTTAACTAAATTCTGTTTTTTAAAATTCTATATGTGATAATTTTTAGCATGTAATGTCTCATGGTATAATGTTTATAAAGGCTGAGGTGTTTTTTTTCCTGTTTTTTTTTTAGCACCACAAAATCCAAGCAACTGTTGAGGATGATTTGATTGGAACTTTTATTGATCAGTCAAAAGAAGGAAAAGTATTCATTATTTCTGAATTCAAAGTGATACCTAATCGTGGATTGGTCAGGGTTACAAGACATCGATTTCGCATCATTTTCAAGTGTAGTACATCTGTTGTTGCTGCTGCAAGTACACTCATACCCAACCCTGGTTTAAGCGTAACTTCTACGGACTAGATTCTTCAGAAGTGCGTTGATTATGAGTACTTAATAGGTAAGTTTCACTTTTTGAAATATGAACCATTATAAAGGTGTTTAAAATTGAAATTAAAAAAAATTCAACCAAATGTCTCATGGTATTCTATCTGAGGGTTTAATCTTGTCTTCTATAATTTTACTAAACAGATTTTGTTGGGGTCCTTTGTGGATTGAAAAAGAGAAGGGATGTTGAGTGTAATGGAAAGATATTGAAAGTTCTGACCCTTGAAGTTTTTGCTGATGGGTATCAATTATGTTTCTGTTTCTCATCCTTTTTTTAAATTACCTTGTGTTTGTTTTTCTTGTTTTTTTTACTGCTCTTGAATTATTCTATTGTTGTCTATCCTTTCTTATAATCATTACCCAGGAAGAAAATCTCCTGCAATTTTGTTGGTGATTGTCCTGCTCTTATAGACATGAATACTTTGAAAAGGTACCAGAGACCACCTGTTGTAATTCTGCAATATTTCAAGATCAAAGTCAATGGAGGTGAAGAGTTGTCCATGTTGCACATGTCTCAGTTTGATTTGTTTAAATATTTTTTTTATACCAATGAATACTTTCTTTGTGAATTAATTTCTTCTTATTGTCTTCTCTGATTTGTAGATAAAGTCAGTCTCCAAAGTGTCATCAATATTTTCCGAGTTTTGATCAACCTTGATATGCAGGAAGCTGTGAATTTTCTGAATCAGTTAGTTTTATTCAGTTCTCTTTAAGTTTTGCCTGTCTAAACTCGAAATTTGTGCCTCGCTCTCTATCACTCACTCTCTCTCTCTATCTCTTTCTGTTTCTCTCTTTCTCTTTGTGTCCCTCTATAACTCTCTTCTTGAAATTCTTTTATGCTAATATTAATTTTTTTTCCTTTTAAATAGATATGGTATTGCGAGCCACCATTTCAGTAGACTCCGTAGTAATGAGGTTGGGGATTTAGTATGTGTAATTGATGATGAATCTTTTGATTGGAAGCTAATACGCACTATTGATAATCTTAAGGCAAACAATGAGGTGCGCACTATTAGTTTTTTAACATGTTTTAGTGCTATGTAAGAAGTAACCATGTTAATTGATTTTTGAAAATTGTAGACATCCCTTGCCGATTCAATTCATATTTTTTTTCTAATAGGATGGACAATTCTTTGTGGTTGGAAAAATTAAGGAGATTGTTGAAGATCCAGAGTGGTGGTTTTTTTCTTGTGTTTGCGGTCATCCTATTGTAGGTGATGATAATGTGTTCCATTGTCAGCTGTGCAGTAGAGAGGTTCAGCATTTTATGATAAGGTAAATCCAGGTTATGATTTACAAATTTTCTTTCATGTGTTCTGATTCAATAATATAAGTAGCCTTCATGTATCAGCCTCTTGTTGGACTCAGAAATAGGTGAATCTCATATTTACTTTCTTTGTTATAGTTACAGGCTGATACTTATTGAAGACGGTACTTCTCTTGGAATATTTGTCTTGTTAGACAGCCCAGCCACTAAGCTATTAGGGAGAACCTGTTCTGATGTCTTTTTGTTGTTAGAAGATGAAATCGATGTAAGGTTTATCCACTTAGATTTTATTGTTGTATACTCTATGAATAAGTATTTCTTATACTTCATTTTTGTGCACTAATTAGTGATCACTTTTCAATATCTATGACAGAGAATTGAGCACCGATACTATCCACAGTTTTTTCATAAACTCCTTGGAAAAGAAATTATTTTCAAAGTTTAAGCAAAGAGGATTAGCACTCAAGGTTATTATGGTACCTTTAAAGTCATCAATGTCATTAGTGATGCACGATTTTTCAACAAACTTCAGGCTGATCAGTGCATCAAGGTTAGTGCTCTTTCTTTATGTTAGATATGGATGAATTGGAGGAATCATTTTTTATATATAGTTTGTCAATCCCCATTTTCTAATTATTTGGCTGTTGTTTTGAATGGTTTCCTTTACATGCCAACATGATTTTGCCTCATACTTTATAAAATTGGTTGTGTTTAATAATTCATATTTTCTTTCCAAATTTTAAGGATGTTAGTTCTGATTCGGGCTTTAGCCCAATATTTGAAGACTTCTCTCGGTATGGACAGCTTAGAAGTTATGAGAACCAAGTCATATCTGGTGTTCCAATACAACTTCATAGCATTAAAGAGATGCTTGCTGACATTCTTTGTGCTAAGATATATTCTTCTGCATCAAGAAATGTTAGTATTTATGTTTTTGTTTTCAACCATCTGAACTGTGTTTCAAAATGTGTAGTATGATAAAAAAAAATGTATCATAATATACCAATTATTGTTTCTCTACAGGATCAGATTTGTTTTTTGATCGGTGAGATTATTGATGTGCTAAAACATCAGAAGTGGTGGTACTACTGTTGTTTGTGTAATGCACCTGTTTCTCATGTTGGAAATGTATTTTATTGTTATCTGTGTAGAGTTGAGTGTGTTGATGCCATAAGAAGGTATCTATTTTATCTCTCGGAGTTGTTGGTACCAGTTTTCTTTTTGCTTTATTACATCTTCTGCACATGTTTTTCACTGTATATTTTTTTTCTTTACATTATTTAGGTATCGGATCAAAATTATTGTTTCCCATTCAAATGGCAGCAATATTTTCATACTTGAGGATGATGAGGTGATGCAAGTACTCAAAAAGAGTTGTTCATACTTTTTTATAGACGAAAGTAAATCCTCCCAAGTAATCATTTTGGTTTTAATTTAATTTAGTTGTCCTTCTTTTCGGTTTAGTATTTATGGTTCAGGTATGTCAATTTTGCTAATGTACCTTTTTTTATTTTTTCCTTAGTCAACCGATGATTACACTATTCCGAATGGGATGATTTCTCAGTTGATGAACAAGAAAATTGTGTTCATAGTGGATCCCAGACATGTTGGATATGAATTGAACACATCTCTTCATGTTGTTTATGCAGTATGTGATGATGTTGAAATTGTGAAGTTTTTGGAGGACTCCAGCCATGATAATCAACAACAGGTGATAAGATTGTTAATTGAATCTGATGTTGAGTTAGTCAAATTTGTTTCTAATCAGGTCAACCTGAATTGGTTATATTGTTCTGTGTTTTCCATGTGTCATGTGTTAATGGTTACTGATGTTACTTGTTTGTTGTTCAATTTAGAAATTTGATCTGGATCCCTTTGTTCCTCATTTTCCTTTTGAATTTAAGAATCCAGTTCAGTTTCACTCCAATGCAAGCATTCAGTGTTCATCGAGCTCAAATACTACAGTGGGTCAGGCTTCACCCATTTCTATTCTCAACTGGAATTGTTGGGTATTTGTTGACCTAATTCACTTTGATTCTTTATCTCTTTTTAAACTATGTGAACAGTGACAGATATATTCCTACGTATGTATCGCTTAAATTTTTTTAGTTTATTTGTTTAATATTTGTTTTATTGCTCTTTAAAGTTTCATCATACCTGGTTTCTTTCTCATCTTTTTTTATTTTATTTTATTTTTTTGTGGCTTCTTCATTCGTTGTTCTTATATTTTGCTCTGTTATTTGTAGACTGTTAACCATGATTTTCATGCAAGAATCTCATCCTCACAAGGTTCGAATTTATTTGGGAGTCATCAGCCTCTCACTATTAGGGAAGAGCTTTGAAGTGCTTTTGGACAATGTGAAAATACTGTCGTGGCTGTTGAAAGGATGGATGAGTGTAGTGGCTAATCATTTGTTACATTACAATATATATATATAGATATCTATAATATAATTCTAACTCTGTAAAGAATTGTCAGAACTTTGCTTAGTTGTGTTAAGTAGTTGGAAAATTGGTAAAATCTGTTGTCAACATATCTATTTTGGTATGTAATATCAAGTCATTTTCAGAGTTATGATGTTTATGAAACTTATTGTTCTCTTTCATATATTTAAATTTCTATGTGTGGGTATGTTTCTTTGTGTTGTTGAATAAACCATGGTTATTATATATAGACATGTGCTTTGTTTGGTATATATATATCCTTATATATATGTGATGTGTGTTTTTGTGGAAAAACGAATTCCAAACACACAAATCTAACCGGCAAGTGTACCGGGTCGCATCAAGTAATAAAACTCACGGGAGTGAGGTCGATCCCACAGGGATTGAAGGATTGAGCAATTTTAGTTTAGTGGTTGATTTAGTCAAGCGAATCAAGATTTGGTTGAGTGATTTGTAATTAACTGAAATTTAAATTGCATGAAAATTAAAGGGAGAGGGATAATTGCAGTAAAGTGAAGAGAACAGAAAATAAAAGTGCTGAATCTTAAAGAACAAGAAATTAAATGGCAGAAACTTAGAACGCAAGAAATATAAATTGCAGAATCTTAAAGTGCAAGAAATGTAAATGGCTTGAATTATAACAGGAATTGGGAATTGGATTTGCAGAAATCAGACAAGGAAAAGTAAATTATGATAAACAGAAAAGTATAAAAGGAATTAAAATGAAACGGATCTCAACTGGAAATGTAAATGAACTTGGAGACGCATTCAACAGAGAAATTAAAATGAAAACTCCAGATCTCAGGACCCAAGAGACTAGATAACCAAGTCTAGATCTCAATGCCTTCCTAGATCCAAATTCAGAATTCAATTGCAAGAAAAGTAAAGATCAAGCAGTAGAAGAAAGGAATGCAAATATAGATTTCTCAAAAATTGCAGTAAATGAAACAGAGAGATCTCAGGGTGAGATTGAAACAGAATTCCTTCAATTCTCTAACACCCAAGATTCAAGACGAGTGTAAATGAAACTGAAAATAAGAAAACTAAGAGGAAGAGAATTCAATTCTCCTTCCCCAAGACTCAGAATCTCCAAATAACTTCTAACCAAAAGCTCTCCCAAAATCACTTAGTAAAAACTAAAACGGAAAGCTCCCGAAAATCACTTAGTAAAACTAAAAAGGAAAAGCTCTCTTAAAAACTTAAATTCTAAGCTATTTATACACTCTCTTCAAATGATCTTCAAGCCTTGAATTGGGCCTTTGCTCTTGATGGAATTGGGTTGACAAAAGCCTCGGTTGATTACTTTTGGAGTTGGAGAGAAACCCACTTGTGAACCGGACCATGAACCAGAAAAGCTTGAGTAAAAGTTTGAGTCAAACTTTTACTCAAGCTTTTCATATCAGCTAGCCTCCCTTGCTGTCATCCACGTTTGAGCCAAAGTTTGAGGTCAAACTTTGAGCCAAACGTGGATCCCTCTTGCATACCTCTTGGGGTGCTACTTTGTCCTCTTGTCAACGTTGCCAATTTTATGCCCACTATAGACTATTATATATGGTTGGAAAGCTCTGAATGTCAGCTTTCTAACCCAATTGGAATCACCTCAATTGGACATCTACAACTCAAGTTATTTTTGTTGGAAGTATACCCCTTCAGGCTGTTGTGGCGCCAACGTTTGCCTAAAAGCTTGAGGTCAAACGTTGGCGCAAGCTTTTGCTCCATCCAGGGTGAATTCAACTCTTCCAAAAGTTTGAGCTAAAGTTTGAGGCAAGCTTTTGCTCAAGCTTTTTGTTCTCTCTTGCTCCTTGCCATTTCTTCTTTCTTCAACCTTCTTCAAAGCTCTTTTCACCTATCATCAATCAACCAAGCACATCAAAGCTATGCTCAAAATCATGAGATTGTTATTCTTTCATAATATATAACAATTATAGCACAAAATCTCATGAAAATGCATTAATTTATCCATGGTTGATTGAATCAAAGGAAATATGAAATTCTACCCAATTGGCTTACTTATGGCTCAAGAAAGTGCATAAAATCAATTGAAAACAAAAGAAAAAGACTAGTGAAACTAGGCTAAGATGACTTGTCATCACAACACCAAACTTAAAGCTTGCTTGTCCCCAAGCAAGAAAGGAATTATGCTCAAAGGTTCTTTCAATTAAGATGGATTGAAGAATAACTTGTAATGTCCTGTGAGTGAAGTGATTAAGTGACAGTGGGGTGAACTCTAAATTATATGCTCATGCAAGGGCTTCTGTGCTTACTAGTCCTTACATATTAGAAGTCTTAGGTCCTAGGACTTTCATCCAAATGATATCATGGAGATCTCTCTATAGGTAATCACCTTGAAGCAGCTTAGAGTTGCTGTGCTTTGGCCTTGACTCTAAGTGTCATGTCTCAAAGCGGCTTTTTAGATAAGCTTTCAATCAATACTCCTAAACCAGTTGGTTTTAAGGTATTAGGTGTTAAAGCACCCCTAAGGATTTACTTACTCAAGCCTCTCTCTTTGACACAATTCGACCACAAGCATTTACTAGGATAACAACTCTTTGAGTTCTTGTTTCTTTCTTCTTTTCTGCCTAGTAATTGATGCTCAGAGCCTTGGGCCACGTTCTTTTTGTTTTTATATCTTCTTTATTTTCTTTTGTTTGCTGCTTCTTGGATCAATAAGTGTTCGAAAATCTCCATAATACTTCTTTGAATTCTATGTTCTGCCTATGAACTCCCATGCAAGTTTTCATAAGCATGCAACCTCAATGCATAATCACACAACCAGAACCACCACTTCTCCTAATCTTTTGCTTGCCTCAAAATTGTTTAATTCCTCAATCCTTCTTTTCAAAGAACTATCATGTGGTGCCCGCAAGTTTGAAAAGTGTAGTGTTGTGAATAATCAAGCAATCTTAATTATTGAATTGCAGAAAACTATACTATGTAGACAGGCAGGGGTATTATATCACTTTCAATCATAGCAGTATCTGATATAAAATGGTCAATGAGCAATACAACCTTTTGGAATTTACTTGATGTCCTCCTCCTCATCATCATCATTGCTGGTCTTCACATTCCTCTTTCATCTCTTTGATTGATGATGCTAAATCTTCCCAAAAGTTTGTATGGTACTCTGCAGTGATATTGAAAGTTGCTTGTTTCCCAAGCACTTGAAAAATGGTTAGCATGCATGATTTATTTGTGGGCTTTTGAACTTACTTTGGTGTGGGAACACCAAACTTAGTACCTTGCCAATGGTCCTTGTGCATCAGATTAACCATGTGTAAAACTCTTTTTCTTTTTTTTTCAAAAGCAGTTAAAGCTGAAAACTTAGGAAACAGCAGAATAGTTAACTAGTTTATCTAAATGCTTGAAGCTAGCATTATGCAGAAAGTGAGAATGCGTTTTATGATGAAATTTTTGGTGGAACACCAAACTTAGAATCCTTCATTCTCCCTTAGATTGTTTTGGTGTGCAACACCAAACTTAGCTTCTTACAATATGGAATAAACTAATTAACATTTTTATTGAAATAGATATGAAATGATGGTTACCTCCGGTTGGGTTGCCTCCCAACAAGCGCTCTTTTAATGTCACTAGCTTGACATCGATCCCCTTAGATCATGGGGGTTGAAAATCATAGTGTCTCAGCTTTTCTCCTCTTACTGTGAACTTCCTTCCAGTCTCCTTTTTGATGATCTCTAGGTGTTCAAGTGAAAGGACCTGGTTCACAGTGTAGTATTCAGATGATTGTGGAGACACCTTCATTGGTTGGGTGTTTAACACTACTTTATCCCCTGGTGAAAAGCCTTCAGTAGGGATCTTCTTGTTTCTCCACCCTTTTGGCCTCTTCTTCTTTTATTTCTCAAAAGATACTCCCTGCCTTGGTGGTTCCTTATCTGAGATATTGAATTTCTCATCTGGAGGTTTTGGATCTAGTTCCTCCTCGATTTCTTTGGTTTGTTGCACCATCTCTACTGCTTTCAAGCATGGATTTAGAAGTCTTGGAGCTAACTCATTGACTACCTCCTTCAAACTTTGATCTCTGGCCTTATCCTTCATATAATCTTTTTCTTGAATGGGCTCATGCAAGGTTTTAAAAACATAGAATGCTAGGTGCTCATCATGCACTCTTAGCAACAATTCCCCCTTTTCAACATCTATCAATGCTCTGCCCGTAGCTAGGAAGGGCCTCCCCAGAATGATGGGAGTGTTAGGGTCCTCCTCCATATCCAGGATGACAAAGTCAGCTGGGAGAAGAAATTTTCCCACTTTTACCAGCACATTCTCTACAACTCCAAGTGCTTGCTGAATGGATTTATCAGCCATTTGAAGAAGTATTCGTGTGGATTTCAGCTCGACAATTTGGAGTTTCCTCATTAGAAACAAAGGCATCAAATTTATGCTTGCACCAAGATCACAGAATGACTTCTCAATTGTTATGTTTCCTATGGTGCAAGGTATATAAAAACTCCCAGGATCATCTTTCTTCTCTGGCAACTCTCTTTGGAGAATAGCACTACATTCCATTGTCATCTCAACAATTTGTCCTTCTTTTAGGGACTTTTTCTTTGTCAGCACTTCCTTCATAAATTTGGCATACACTGGCATCTGTTCAAGTGCTTCTAAGAGAGGAATATTGATGCTGAGTGTCTTGAATATGTCCAGGAACTTTGAGTATTGCTTATCTTCATTCTCTTTTTTGAACCTCTGAGGGTATGGAAGTTTGGGGATATATGGCTTCACCCCTTCCTTCTTCTCTTGTAGCTGTGTTTCAAGGATTTCTTTGTCTCTCTTTGAGCTTTTTGCATTCTTAGTCTTTCTCTCCTCTTCACTTCTCTCTTCTTTCTCTTCTTGTGGAACTTGTCTGTTGTATTCTTCCTGATTGATGGCTTCCTTCTCACTTCCCACTATGATTGCTTTGCACTCCTCCCACTTTGTAGCTTTTCCTTTGTCCCCTGGGTGGTCTTGAGTGGCACTAGGGGATGCATTTGATTGCTTCTCACCCATCTCTACAATTTGTTTAGCCATTTGCTCCATATGCCTCTCAAGATTTCTGATTGAAGCTTCTTAGTTTTTGCTTGTTGTGGCTTGATCTTTTCTTGCTGCTTCTTGGTCTTTTCTTGCTGCTTCTTGATCTTGTCTTGCCATCTCTTGATTTTTCATGAGTTTCTCCATCATTGTCTCTTGGTGCTTCATCATCTTTTCCATCAATATCTCCAAGTTGGAGATGCTTTGAGTGTCTTGTGATGTTTGTGGATGGTTGTGGGGTGTTGAAGGTTGATGGTAGGTGTTTTGGTTAGTGGTTTGGTTATTGGGTGGACAGTAGCTAGAATTTGGGTGGTTGTTTTGGGGTTTTCTATATGGATTGGGGTTAGTGTTTTGCTGGTTATGGTTTTGGTTGTTTCTTGAGTTGTTTTGGTTTGAATTTCGTTGCCATGGTTGCTGGTTTTGAGTGTGGTTATCTCCCCATCTTATGTTTGGATGGTTCTTCCAGGATGGATTGTAGGTGTTACCATAGACTTCATTTTGGCCGGAGCTTTGGTTGTGCACATATTGAGGTTGTTCCTGCTGCTGATCTTCTTGGTTTTCTTCATTTTGCCCCCATTTGGTTGATGATTGGCTTGTGTTGACTGCTGCAACTTGGAGACTATCAATCCTCTTGGTCATTTGCTCAAATTGTTGAATTTGCTGCTGCATCATTTTGTTTTGAACTAGGATGGTGTCCACTCCTTCCAATTCTAGCACTCCTTTCCTTTGTGATGGCTGGCGTTGTCTCTGATGAACAAAGAAATATTGATTGTTTGCCACCATATCAATGAGGTTTTGGGCCTCTTCAGCTGTCTTCATGAGTTGCATTGAGCCTCCTGCTGAATAATCAAGTGCCTCTTGAGCTTTCATTGTCTGTCCCTCATAGAAATTTTGGAGTTTATCCCATTCATTAAACATCTCAGGAGGGCACTTCCTGATTAGAGCCTTGTATCGTTCCCATGCCTCATACAGGGGTTCAGCATCCATTTGAGTGAATGTTTGCACTTCAGTCTTCAATCTAATAACTCTTTGAGGTGGGTAGAACTTGGCAAGGAACTTGGTTACTAGATCATCCCAATTGTTGATGCTGTCTCTTGGGAAGGATTTCAACCATTGAGTGGCTTTGTCTCTGAGGGAAAATGGAAATAGCAGCAATTTGTAACTGTCAGGATGCACACCATTGGTCTTCACTGTGTTACATATCCTCAGGAAGGTGGATAGGTGCTGGTTTGGATCTTCCAAGGGGCCTCCTCCATAAGAACAGTTGTTCTGCACCAAGGTGATGAGTTGGGGCTTCAATTCAAAGTTATTTGCATCGACATTTGGGGTAAGGATGCTACTCCCACAATGCCTTGGATTAGCAAATGTATATGAGGCCAATACTCTCCTTTGGGGCTGACCATTGTCGTTGGCCACTCCCACTTGTGGATTTGTTGGATTTTCCTCCATTTCTTGGTTCTCTTCTCAACCTCCAAAGTGTTTCAGGATCAAAAGGTATGGATTCATCGCTTCTTCCTCCTGATATAAACACAGAACCAGGAACCAAAATTAAGCACTCTATTGCTAGAGTGAAGTTAGTGTTAACTTAAGCAAAAATTCAAACAGTTAGTATGCTTAGTAAAAAGAAAAAGAAAAAGTGCTTAATCTAGATCTCCACTTCACTTAATCATTGTCAATCTATTTCAATCCCCAGCAACAGCGCCAAAAACTTGATGTGTGTTTTTGTGGAAAAACGAATTCCAAACACACAAATCTAACCGACAAGTGTACCGGGTCGCATCAAGTAATAAAACTCACGGGAGTGAGGTCGATCCCACAGGGATTGAAGGATTGAGCAATTTTAGTTTAGTGGTTGATTTAGTCAAGCGAATCAAGATTTGGTTGAGTGATTTGTAATTAACTGAAATTTAAATTGCATGAAAATTAAAGGGAGAGGGATAATTGCAGTAAAGTAAAGAGAACAGAAAATAAAAGTGCTGAATCTTAAAGAACAAGAAATTAAATGGCAGAAACTTAGAACGCAAGAAATGTAAATTGCAGAATCTTAAAGTGCAAGAAATGTAAATGGCTTGAATTATAACGGGAATTGGGAATTGGATTTGTAGAAATCAGACAAGGAAAAGTAAATTACGATAAACAGAAAAGTATAAAAGGAATTAAAATGAAACGGATCTCAACTGGAAATGTAAATGAACTTGGAGACGCATTCAACAGAGAAATTAAAATGAAAACTCCAGATCTCAGGACCCAAGAGACTAGATAACCAAGTCTAGATCTCAATGCCTTTCTAGATCCAAATTCAGAATTCAATTGCAAGAAAAGTAAAGATCAAGCAGTAGAAGAAAGGAATGCAAATATAGATTTCTCAAAAATTGCAGTAAATGAAACAGAGAGATCTCAGGGTGAGATTGAAACAGAATTCCTTCAATTCTCTAACACCCAAGATTCAAGACGAGTGTAAATGAAACTGAAAATAAGAAAACTAAAAGGAAGAGAATTCAATTCTCCTTCCCCAAGACTCAGAATCTCCAAATAACTTCTAACCATAAGCTCTCCCAAAATCACTTAGTAAAAACTAAAACGGAAAGCTCCCGAAAATCACTTAGTAAAACTAAAAAGGAAAAGCTCTCTTAAAAACTTAAATTCTAAGCTATTTATACACTCTCTTCAAATGATCTTCAAGCCTTGAATTGGGCCTTTGCTCTTGATGGAATTGGGTTGACAAAAGCCTCGGTTGATTACTTTTGGAGTTGGAGAGAAACCCACTTGTGAACCGGACCATGAACCAGAAAAGCTTGAGTAAAAGTTTGAGTCAAACTTTTACTCAAGCTTTTCATATCAGCTAGCCTCCCTTGCTGTCATCCACGTTTGAGCCAAAGTTTGAGGTCAAACTTTGAGCCAAACGTGGATCCCTCTTGCATACCTCTTGGGGTGCTACTTTGTCCTCTTGTCAACGTTGCCAATTTTATGCCCACTATAGACTATTATATATGGTTGGAAAGCTCTGAATGTCAGCTTTCTAACCCAATTGGAATCACCTCAATTGGACATCTACAACTCAAGTTATTTTTGTTGGAAGTATACCCCTTCAGGCTGTTGTGGCGCCAACATTTGCCTAAAAGCTTGAGGTCAAACGTTGGCGCAAGCTTTTGCTCCATCCAGGGTGAATTCAACTTTTCCAAAAGTTTGAGCTAAAGTTTGAGGCAAGCTTTTGCTCAAGCTTTTTGTTCTCTCTTGCTCCTTGCCATTTCTTCTTTCTTCAACCTTCTTCAAAGCTCTTTTCACCTATCATCAATCAACCAAGCACATCAAAGCTATGCTCAAAATCATGAGATTGTTATTCTTTCATAATATATAACAATTATAGCACAAAATCTCATAAAAATGCATTAATTTATCCATGGTTGATTGAATCAAAGGAAATATGAAATTCTACCCAATTGGCTTACTTATGGCTCAAGAAAGTGCATAAAATCAATTGAAAACAAAAGAAAAAGACTAGTGAAACTAGGCTAAGATGATTTGTCATCAATATGTATGATATATTTTTTTCTACTTACAAGTTATTTAAATGTATGCAAAAATATAAATAATGAACCCCAAAATCATTGAAAAACTGTATTTCTTTTCAATTGTGTTATAATTTGTACTTATTTCTACTTCCCTTTTTTTATACAAAGAAATTCTTTTTTTTTTCTGTTAATAGAATGAAAAATAAAACATTCTAAATAAGTATCACTCTTACATAATGTGTGTGTGTTGTGTTCTTGTTATTGTGACATATTCTTTTTATGATTTCTTTCTTCCCTTTTTTATCGGAAAAAATATATTTCCTCTTAATACATTTATAAATAATTACTGAAAAAATATTACTTTATGCATTTATAAAGAACAAATATATATATATATATATATATATATATATATATATATATATATATATATGCATACATATTAGAAAAATAATGAGTCAAATATATGTTAAACAAAATAGAGACAGAATAAAAAAAATTAAAAGAAAGAAGAAGAAGGAAAAAGAGAAAAAAGATTTATAAAAAAAATTAAAAAAAAAAGATTTGAAACATTAAATTGTAAATTTAGTAATATATATCTCATTAATTTTTTTCATAAATTAAAAAATCATTTAACTTTTATAATTTGGTCAAATTTAAAAAATGTGAAAAGTTTATATGTGAACAATTTCTTTCTATTCCATTATGCAAATTTTTTCGGTCACATATAATCTTTTCATACTCACATTAATGGATTACGTGCTCATATATAATCTTTTCACACTTTTCAAATTTGACCAAATTAAAAAGGTTAAATGATTTTTGAATTTATTAAAAAAAATTCATGGGATGTATATATGATTTCTTTCTTCCTTTTTTATGGGAAAAAATATATTTCCTCTTAATACATTTATAAATAATTAGTGAAAAAAATATTACTTTATGCATTTATAAAGAACGAATATATATATATGCATACATATTAGAAAAATAATGAGTCAAATATATGTTAAACAAAATAGAGACAGAATAAAAAAAATTAAAAGAAAGAAGAAGAAGGAAAAAGAGAAAAAAGATTTATAAAAAAATAAAAAAAAAATTGAAACATTAAATTGTAAATTTAGTAATATACATTCCATTAATTTTTTTCATAAATTAAAAAATCATTTAACTTTTATAATTTGGTCAAATTTAAAAAATATGAAAAGTTTATATGTGAACAATTTCTTTCTATTCCATTATGCAAATTTTTTCGGTCACATATAATCTTTTCATACTCACATTAATGGATTACATGCTCATATATAATCTTTTCACACTTTTTAAATTTGACCAAGTTAAAAAGGTTAAATGATTTTTGAATTTATTAAAAAAAATTCATGGGATATATATTACTAAATTTACAGTTTACTCTTTCTCATACTTTTTTTTAAATTTTTTTTATAAATCTTTTTTCTCTTTCTTCTTCTTCTTTCTTTTAATTTTTAATTTTTTTTATTCTATCTCTATTTTGTTTAACATATATTTGACTCATTATTTTTTTAATATGTATGCATTTTGTTATATTTTTTTTTGTTCTTTACAGATGCATAAAGTAATATTAGATGCATATTCCCTTTTTTTCTTTTTGTTTAACATATTTCCCTTTTTGAAACCCTAACGCTTTGGCTCCTCGACACTCTTCGGCCGGGGGGATTAGTCTCGAGCTTCAATGGAACTACCTCAATGTCACTGTGAGTTCATGCTCTTTCTCTCTCTGTATCAAAAGCCTAGCCTTTCTCTCTCTAGGAATCTTTTATTATCCCCCTTCTTTTATGTCTAGTTTTTTATTTTCTTTGCAAATCTATGGTTGATTTTCTCACATTCTGCGTTGGGCTCGATTTTGGCAGCTTGTGCAATCGTTTGTGTATAGTATGGTGAATTTGGATACTGATTTTTAGGTGGAATTGTGCCGCGTTTTCGATCTTCTGCATTTTGGGGGTAAATTTGAGATTTACGAGTGATTTTAGGTTTTCGGGATGAGGTTAGTTGAGGGGTAAGTTGGGGGAAGGAGGTAGTAATTGGGGGCTTTTTGTCTGTTCTGTTTCGTCTCATTTCGGTTATAAGTGGGATATTTTATAAGAGTTAAGTGAAATTGTGCATAATATTATATTCTTGAGTTTCGTTGTGGTTTCCTCTTCTCTATCTCTTAGTGTTTCATTAGGTGTCTCATAGATATAACTGTGTGCTTTTTGGGTTTCTGATGTACATGGATGAGAGTTTGAATTAATGCCATCCCGGTTTAAGTTAAGCTTGATCACTTTCATATAACTATAACTTTGATATGCACTGTAAACGAAATGAAGGAGAAAGCTTTTTTAGTGCAGATGTTTTAAAATTAGTAGATTCTAACGTTATGTTAATGAGTAGGTATTTTCTTCTCTTTAAATTTTATTTCCTGTGGATATGGATCCCTTGCAACAAATGGTGGGTTTTGATTATTATGTGTTTACAATCTTTGATGCTTTTATCTTCTAATTGTTAGTTAATCATGTGTTTTCAAAATCAATTTTATGCTTATTAGTTTGTAAGAATTCATCATTAACACTAATTAAACCTATATTAGTATGTTTTCTAACTTCTTTTTCTAATTATGTAGGAAGGTGTTTCTCCTCTATGATATTAAACATCACATGTCAATTGGTTTACTCATCCACCAAGAATCATGATTTTGAGCTGATTCTTTGATTAATGGGGTCTTCTCTTCTGATGGAAGTAGCAGGCTTGCTAGCAGCGCCCATTTTAATAGTCTCTCTCTCTCTCTCTCTCTCTCTCTCTCTCTCTCTCTCTCTCTCTCTCTCTCTCTCTCTCTCTCTCTCTCTCTCTCTCTCTCTCTCTCTCTCTCTCTCATGTTTCCTTTAGTAATCAAAGTTATGTTATTTTTGGTATGGTAGGATAAAAATTGAGTTATGTTCATATGTTTTCAGAAAGTTAGTAAAGTGTTAAAGTAAGACTTTAATCAACCTCCTTAATGATTTTCTAATCTAGATTCAGGTTAAAAGAATATTATCCATAAGAAAAAAAAGTGATTAGTTGGTTTTGAATTGGTGTGGGTTCGTCTCAAATTTGTCTTTTTTTTGGGCTTTGCTTTTATTTTGTTTTTCAAATATCTTGAAGTTTCAGCTGAACTCTTTTGCATGAGTGATAAAAGTTTATATTTTTTATTTTATTTTTATTTGGGTCAATCTTCATAACTGATGTGTGTAAATGAATTATCTAGAGAAAACATTCTGATTTATTTCCAAATTGAGTTCTCGAATATTATGCTCTTGCTGGATCCATTTCCTATTAGTGTGATTTTGCAATTTGTGAGGCTTCATTTGGTTTGCAGCATGATATATTTTGCAGTGTGGTTCTTATTGTTTTCATTTCCCATTATTTGCAGATTGCATTATATAAAATCCACTTTTCATCGGTATTGAAGTTTCAAACGTAAAAAAAGATCTGATTGTATGCTTATTAGTTTGTAGGAATTCATCGTTAACATTAATTAAACCTATGTTAGTATGTTTTGTAAGACCCAGAATCTTTGAAAAGTCTTATTATGACCAAATCTCAAATCCTACAGTTATTTATAGCCTTAATTTCAGAAATTATTTTATTAAAGATAATTAAGGCAATTTTTGATTTATTGAATTTGAGACGAGTTATGATTATTATCCAATTTTATAATTATTAGATTATTTTCTATATTTGAATTATAAAATTGATAGTTATGAAGTAATAATAATTTTATATGATTTGGATTGGATAAGTAATATTTTAAATATTAATATTGCTATTTTAGGAAAATAAAAGATTTAATTATATTATTCCCAATTATTGGATTTGAATATTTTATTGAAAATAATTTGTAAAATGGATGAGCAAATGGTATTTTCTATATGCAATTAGTGTTGGATTTAATTGGATTTCAATTACTATATTACCCCTACTTCTATTTGAAATTACAAAAGTAACCCTAACCCTTATTTTCAAAAATGAAACCCTAATTTTCCCAACCCCTAACTCTAACAGAAGCAGCCGTCACCCCTTCACCCTCTTCAATGAAAAACTTCAGAAAAAAGAAACAGAAAATCATGGAGGAGGGAGCTTGAGGAAGAAAAGAATCAGAGAAGGAAAAGAGAAAGGAGGCCGCGTTGATGCTGCTACCAATCCGCGCCGCCATGGTCGTCCCGTCCACGGCGCCATGAGCCGCGCCTTGCCGCCGGACTGCCTTGGATCTGCCACACGCGTTATCACCATAGAGAGAGGGAGCAACGCGATTGAAGAGAGGCGGAGGAAGGGAGCTTCACCGCGCCGTCACCCAGCCGGTCGCGTCTGCTGCCTCACCGCCGCCGTTGTCGCATGCGTCGCCACCCCGTAGAGCCGCACCTTGCTGCCGATCTGTCGCCGGTGCTGCAGCGTCGCCATGGATGAAGCTTCTGCCACCACCATGAACTGCGAACAGAGGTGAGAAAGAGAAGGCTGCGATCGAGGGAACCGCTCCGTCCAATCTCCGCCTGTGCTGCCAGACCCGCCGCGGCCAGCTGTCACAGGGTCGCTGTCAAGCCGTGTCGGAGGAGGAGCGCCGCCGCCGTGCCTCCATCGTCACTGAGGACGCCGGTTGTCGCTGCCGCCATCAGAAAAGGGCTCAGGTCGCCGCCGGTGTCGCTACCGGATAAGGGAGCTGCATCTCTGTGATTCTGGCCGCTGGGGATGGTCCTGTGACTTCCAGGATCTCCGCCGGAGCTCTGGGCTGAGCTTCTGCCGCTTGAGACCCTACTGCTGTGGCCGGAAAAGGTTGCCGGTAAGGGTTTTAATTGTGGTTTCTGTCCTTTTTGAATTCCGGGAATACTATAGTCGCTGCGTGTTGGTTTCAGATGTCGTGATCAGAATTTGTCGCCGCTGCCGCTTGAGGTGGCTGTCGGGCTGTTGCCGAGCCAGCCGGAGAACGCCGCTGTTTCGGTTCAGCCGTCCTTTCTTAGTTTCGGTAAGTATTTATGTTTCGGAAAGCACGCGTTAGTATTCTGTTGTGTTCGGTTAAGGAATATGAGTTTTGATAACGTGGGGTTGAGTCCTGGTTATTATATGTTGCGAATAGTGTTGCGATGGTTATTGCGAAAGTGGCTGGGAGCTGAGGTTTTGGTTGCCGTCAGTCCGGGTTGAGGCGGAAAGGACTTGGTGAGGCATTTGGGTTACGGAATTGCGTTTTGAGGTAGGGGCGCTTTCCAAAACTATACTTTATGTATTGAAATTATTACATATGGATACTAATGTGAGAAAATGTGTATTTGGTGATTATATCGGCCTTATGTATTATTTGATTGTCTCGAAAGCTTATGAATGATTGTTTGGCTGAATTGTTGTGTGGCTTTGTGAAATGTAATGTTTGGAAGTTGATTCTTTAAAGATTTGAAATATGAGTTTAATCCGTTGAGGATTGGTTCGAAGTGAGTCAATTATTTTGATGATGTGAAAGATAGAATACTCTTGAAATTCAGCCTGGGTTGCTTTAATTGATTTGGTTTTGATAAATGATTTATTGCTGAACTGATTCTTTTAAACTTTGGGAACGAGTTAAATCGGTTGATATTGAGTTGATTTTGAAATGGTTTCCTTGAGATATGCCACTGAGGCATTTAGCTTGCTTTTGAATTGATTTCTGGTTTCGGGCTGTTAAAAAGGAATGAGAAAACGGTTTAGTTGGGACCCGAACCGGGTGGCAAAGTCCAAGTTTTAGGGGAGGTGCTGCCGAAATTTCTATAAAATCCGAGTCTTTATTGAAATGTTGTCGGGCAAATGATGAGTTAAAGACTTCTACTATTTTATTTGAATTATCAAGAAAAGGATGATTCATGCTTTCAAAATGAGTTAGTAAAGAGGAAATTGTGATTTAGTCTTGCTTCTTAAGAAAGGCATTGTATCTCTTTCAGGAGAAAGTTATTTAGATGAAACTTGTGTTTTAAAGCTGTTTGAATGTAAAAAGGGTTTATGCCTTTGAATTTGACTTGGGGATTTCAATTAAAGAAGTTTTAATGATTTTGAAAGGACCTGAATGTCTATTGACAAGTTTCATTTTGAAATGTTTTGAGAAAGGTTTTAAGTACTCTTTGAATTCTGAATTCTGGCAAGACTAAGGCAATTTTGAACAGTTGAAACGCTTTAGAATTTATCATGGGGTTGAAGTTGGTTTTGCCTAAGTAAAGGAAACGGCTTTGAAAGAAGTAAATGATTACGTGACTCGGTTTGGTTTAGATCCTATTTTATTACTCAAATCGGAAAGCGAAGGTTTTAATGATTTTAAATGAATTTGGCGAAATGAGTTATGTTATTCTCCTCTAAAGACTCGGGACTCTACCAAGGAAATTTTGTTATAAAATTCCATTGTTGAATGGATGATTTTGAATGTTTCAAAATAAATCTTTAACTTGCCATGGTTATGGAAGTTTGGAAAGAGGATGCCGAGAGTGGCATTGTTTTCAAAGGGGAATTTACCTTGAGTAAAAGTGGCTTATGAGCCTGAGATGATTTGAGAAATGAGATCTTTAAAGCCAAGGCTGAAAAGAATTGAAACTCGATTTCAAAGTGAAATGAATTGAGAAAATGATTTATGGCTTAAATGCCGACTTTATGAATTTAATGATGTTGAATGGTGGAAGTGCTGTTTTATTGTGAGCCGGAATGGCTGTGTATGATTTATGAATATTGGCTGGTTCTGGATTGAACCGTGAGCCGGAATGGCTGTGCATGATATTGATTTATGGCTGATTGCCGAATGAGTTATGGGCCGTATGGCTGACTATGAATTATGAATTTAAGCCGGATGGCTGAGATGGATGTTGATCCATGGCTGGGACTGAATGAATATATGCTTGAGATACCTGGGTAGTAGCAAGGGTTGTGGTTCGTCCCACTTGCTCCAGGTTAGAGACTGTGATGCCTGGGTAGTAGCGGTAGTAGTGGTGATTCCACTCGCTCCAGGTTGAGCTTTTAAACACCCGCCTGGGTAGTAGCCGCAGTAGTGGTTATTCCACTGACTCTGGGTTGAGCGGGTAGTAGCAATGGGGTTGTAGCTCAAACCTAATTGCTCTGCGATGGGTGTTTCTGTCCATGGTTAGCTACCAGGACGTGTCGGGTTGGCTATATAACCGACAGATGATATCATCAGCCACTAGGGACAGGCATGCATCATATGCATCTATGTGACATTGTTTGGGTGTGCATATTATACTTGGTTTGCCTATGTGATTAATTGCTAATTGTTCTACTTGCAATAACTGTTTGTTTGTGCTTGCATCTTCTTATTTGTGTTTGCTACTGGGACTCTGTTGGACTGTGGTGATTGGTTGATGGTTGGATTGTTTAGGCCTAGAGCCGTGGTTGGAATGAGATGAACCGATGGTTGATTTCGGTTTTGTGTTTCTGGTTTGGAATAAAATATGAAAGGCTATTTTGGTTCAGCATAGATAAACCGTTTTGAAAGGCTTTTGAGCTTTTGAGAATTGAACGGTCCTCCTTTCAGAAAAGATTTTCAGACTTTACTTTTGTTGTAAACCGTTGTTTTTGAAAAGGAGGCATAAGACGGTTATTAATCACTGGTACGGTTTATCTTCACGTATCCTATTACAGTAATTCCCAAAAACCCTCTACTAAGAACCCTTTCGAGGATGATGTTCTCACCCCCTCCCCCCTACATTTTTCCCCTTTCAGGATATGGGCGCAGAAGTCACGAAGAGTTTATTTAGTTGTTGTTGAAAAGCTCTGTATTGCTTTAGATTATTTATTATACCCTCGCCGTTATCTTGATATATTCTGTAGAGGGATAGGAATTGTATTGGTTAATGTTTGTAATATTATTTATATATATTTATGTATATATATGGATGTACTCTTTGTGAGTTGTTGTACGTTGAATGGTATTTATGGATGTACGTTATCGAACGAAAGTATCTTTGGGAGCGGTATTGCGGTTTAAAGTTTTAAACAGGCTCATATTTTAGTATTAAATAGTATAAGCGTCGTCGTAATGTCGGAGCTATCAGAGTCGCGCAGCCGGAAGCGTGAGCTTTGGTAGTTAGGGTGTTACA
Organism: Arachis ipaensis; assembly: GCF_059453495.1. Classification (NCBI taxonomy): domain Eukaryota; kingdom Viridiplantae; phylum Streptophyta; class Magnoliopsida; order Fabales; family Fabaceae; genus Arachis; species Arachis ipaensis. Next base: position 148,678,365 of record NC_142444.1, read on the forward strand.
TTATGGTATCATTTGAACAAAAACAGAATAGAAGGTGAAGCCTATAAGGATGCCCTGGATCTATCGGGTATATTACCCAATAAAGCAGCTTTTTGTGATACAGCGGAGCCATGGCAATTAGGATTTCAAGACGCAGCAAGTCCTATGATGCAAGGAATAATCGATTTACATCACGATATCTTTTTCTTCCTCATTCTGATTTTGGTTTTCGTATCACGGATCTTGGTTCGCGCTTTATGGCATTTCCACTATCAAAAAAACCCAATCCCGCAAAGGATTGTTCATGGAACTACTATCGAGATTCTTCGGACCATATTTCCTAGTATCATCCCGATGTTCATTGCTATACCATCATTTGCTCTGTTATACTCAATGGACGAGGTAGTAGTAGATCCAGCCATTACTATCAAAGCTATTGGACATCAATGGTATCGGACTTATGAGTATTCAGACTATAACAGTTCTGATGAACAGTCACTCACTTTTGACAGTTATACGATTCCAGAAGATGATCTAGAATTGGGTCAATCACGTTACCGACTATGCTTCAATTGCATACTCTGAGCGTTTGTCATGTATTAGGTCTTGTCGAATGACGAGAATTAGAACTTTATGCACATGACGGTCTATTGATTAACGTTGTTAGTCTTGCATTGCATAATTCCTGATATTAAGTTCGGCCGGCTTAATACTAGTGAATTATGTATATGAAGGCACTGATGGGTTATCATAGATGTTATACGAGTTTTGAGTAAAGCGAATCGCGTGTTTTGGGAACGTTGGAAACTATTTCTCGAGGCTATTCAGTTGCGTGTTTTGAATTCTGTTCAAGTCGACATGTTCCTTCATGTCCTAATTTGAGGTTCTTGTTTGCTAATCCTTTTGAAAAGTAGTTTGATTTTTCAACTCTATTCCTCTATTCATATGCATACTTGTTTGATCTTAATTGCATATGCTTGTTTGGAATCCTTGTTGCGTCTATCTTCCTTTGTTTGAGTTCTTCTTGATTCAGGTATTCTTTGATATAGCTTTGAACTTGTCTCAATGCACTGTGCCTTTTTAACTCAGGGTTCTGAGTCCATTCTTAGAGAAATTGTTGATTCAGTGTTCCTCTTATTTGATAGTGAATTACAGCCAATTTTGAGATTTTTATAAAGTTGTTGTTGATTAGATATGTACTTATCTATATATGAATCTTTGAAGATTTCTTATACAGTTTAATAACTGTTTATCTCTAATACCTTGCATGTACTTTTACTGGTTTACAGAACTGCACTTACTTTAAAAGTAAATTGACTTTCTAGTAATTCTACTATAGCTCCAGTGCACATCTTCATTTGATTATGTATTTGGATATTTTTCAAAATTTTGAAAAGAAAGGATTTACCACTTTTGTCTCGGTTGAGTTTCGTTTGATAAACTTTACTTAATTCATTTTGATTTGAGTTTGATTTAGCATACTACATGGCTTATGCCATTGTTGTTCTTTTGAAAATGTTGGACTCATGGCTTTCTTCTTATGAGCGAACTCGTTCTCTCTTAAGCTTTTCACCTCTATGAATGTCATACATGATTCTGTTTTTAACTAATCTTTTACATCTTGTAAAATTACCATTGATCTTGGTTTGTCCTCTCTTGTGAATCTCATCCGTATGCGAGTCAGTTTGATTTGTTTCAAATTAGTGCATTGTTTATTCTCTCATTTCCTCTACAAGAATTTTTAGTTAAAGATTTACCTTTGAGAAATTACTAATGATTGAGTTGTCTTTTCCTATGACTTTTGTATTCTTTTGGATCAATTGAAAGCTTGTTTGATGACTCACGCCTAGTGAATCTTGTTTGGACTACTTTGGTTTAAGATCCTTTCTTGTAAGGCTTGACTCCTTTTTAGTACATCTTAAACTTCTTGAATGTTCTTCTGAGATGGTGATTTTAAGAACACTTTTGGGAGTCTTGTTCTGAACTTTTTAAAGAAGTTTTGGATTCTCTTGTAAGAAGTTTTAAACGGAATTTATTTTCTGTTGCTTGATTTAGATTGAAACCATTGTTCGATTTTGACGAAGTTAATTTAAAAGTTGGCATGCGCTATTTTAAATGAAGTTTTGAAAAGCTCCCTTGTTTAGTGGAAACCAGTTCGTTTGTAACGCACCACTTATTTCCTTTACCAAGTTGTAAGCAAGTTTTTACCACGGAGTTTCTTTTCTAAAAAGAGTTTAACTTCCTCTTTCGTACTTGCTAAAACTTTTATACACACTTGTTAAATATGGACTTTGGAAATTTTTGAACAAGCATTTGATTACTTCCGAGTTTTTATGAATTGCTTTTGGTTAGGTCGTGCAGCTAACTATCTTTCTAAAATACTTGAGGAAATATTTTAGCTATTAGTCGAACTTGTGTGCATTTTGTTTTAGAACTCTACAAAGTCTACTTCAACATGAATTTGCATTAAAGCAAAGACACGATTATGCTTTTGTTACTCTCTTGAAAAATGGTTGTTGCTTAACTTCTCTTTTAGACCGCAAAGTGATTTTTTTCGCAAGTTTTCGGCTCTTTTAACGAACAGCATATTCGGAAGTATTTTAATTATGCTCTTGAGTTCTGTGAGCTTGGTCTTGGGTCTGAGATATTCTTTTCTGTAAACCTTATACCTCTTCGACTCAGCTTGAGTTTGTTTTAAACTGATGCGCTGGTTTTCTTCCTATCGATCCTGTTGAACTTCTTTGATCCAAGGATTATCTTTGAAGTTGTCAATTGATTTATTTCTAGCAAACTTCATTGCTTGAGCGTCTTTGGTTATCTGAAAATTGGATACCTTCCCTTAAACCTGAGTATTACCCTTGACAATTGTCTCTTCGTTCTAAATCTGGTATCCTTCTGAGTAGACTCGAGAATTGTTTTGATATCACGTGCGACTTGTAGACATAGTAACGCGATGCGTTAGTTCTTTAAGACGTGATGTGTGTATACGGAAGTTGAAGCGGTAGGTGTGCAACGTTATGAGTTGTGGGTGTTTTGTTCTTTGCGGACGGGTTTGCGGTTGTAAGGCTTGTGATCGAGTATGGGTTTGTAAAGTGCTTGATGGAGTTGGAAAGTTGAAACTTTGAGGTTGATATGAGATTAGTGTGTGGAGGTTGAGCACGTCGTTTTAACTCCATCCTGTTTGATAGCCTTTGATGCCTTGCCCCTTCTATCACATGATTGACCCATGTTATCTTTTGCATTGAGCCTACCTTATAACGTTTGCTTTGCAATCACACTCCTACCTTACATCCTTATGCTTATGACAATCAAAGTATTTGAAAATCGTATATATGACTATATTTTGAGATATTTTTGCTTCTTCCTTAAATGTGTTCAAGGGTGAACTGTTATGGAATTTCTTTCATTTTGTATCAATTTTCGAGGGCGAAAATTTTTATAAGGTGGGTAGAATGTAAGACCCAGAATCTTTGAAAAGTCTTATTATGACCAAGTCTCAAATCCTACAGTTATTTATAACCTTAGTTTCAGAAATTATTTTATTAAAGATAATTAAGGCAAGTTTTGATTTATTGAATTTGAGACGAGTTATGATTATTATCCAATTTTATAATTATTGGATTATTTTCTATATTTGAATTATAAAATTGATAGTTATGAAGTAATAATAATTTTATATGATTTGGATTGGATAAGTAATATTTTAAATATTAATATTGTTATTTTGGGAAAATAAAGGATTTAATTATATTATTCCCAATTATTGGATTTGAATATTTTATTAAAAATAATTTGTAAAATGGATGAGCAAATGGTATTTTCTATATGCAATTAGTGTTGGATTTAATTGGGTTTCAATTACTATATTACCCCTACTTCTATTTGAAATTACAAAAGTAACCCTAACCCTTATTTTCAAAAATGAAACCCTAATTTTCCCAACCCCTAACTCTAACAGAAGCAGCCGTCACCCCTTCACCCTCTTCAATGAAAAACTTCAGAAAAAAGAAACAGAAAATCATGGAGGAGGGAGCTTGAGGAAGAAAAGAATCAGAGAAGGAAAAGAGGAAGGAGGCCGCGTTGATGCTGCTACCAATCCGCGCCGCCATGGTCGTCCCGTCCACGGTGCCACGAGCCGCGCCTTGCCGCCGGACTACCTTGGATCTGCCACACGTGTTATCACCATAGAGAGAGGGAGCAACGCGATTGAAGAGAGACGGAGGAAGGGAGCTTCACCGCGCCGTCACCCAGCCGGTCACGTCTGCTGCCTCACCGCCGCCGTTGTTGCATGCGTCGCCGCCCCGTAGAGCCGCACCTTGCTGCCGATCTGTCGCCGGTGCTGCAGCGTCGCCATGGATGAAGCTTCTGCCACCACCATGAACTGCGAACAGAGGTGAGAAAGAGAAGGCTGCGATGGAGAGAACCACTCCGTCCAATCTCCACCTGTGCTGCCAGACCCGCCGCGGCCAGCTGTCACAGGGTCGCCGTCAAGCCGTGTCGGAGGAGGAGCGCCGCCGCCGTGCCTCCATCGTCACTGACGACGCCGGTTGTCGCTGCCGCCATCAGAAAAGGGCTCAGGTCGCCGCCGGTGTCGCTACCGGATAAGGGAGCTGCATCTCTGTGATTCTGGCCGCTGGGGATGGTCCTGTGACTTCCGGGATCTCCGCCGGAGCTCTGGGCTGAGCCTCTGCCGCTTGAGACCCTGCTGCTGTCGCCGGAAAAGGTTGTCGGTAAGGGTTTTAATTGTGGTTTCTGTCCTTTTTGAATTCCGGGAATACTATAGTCGCTGCGTGTTGGTTTCAGATGTCGTGATCAGAATTTGTCGTCGCTGCCGCTTGAGGTGGCTGTCGGGCTGTTGCCGAGCCGGCCCGGAGAACGCCGCTGTTTCGGTTCAGCCGTCCTTTCTTAGTTTCGGTAAGTATTTATGTTTCGGAAAGCACGCGTTAGTATTCTGTTGTGTTCGGTTAAGGAATATGAGTTTTGATAACGTGGGGTTGAGTCCTGGTTATTATATGTTGTGAATAGTGTTGCGATGGTTATTGCGAAAGTGGCTGGGAGCTGAGGTTTTGGTTGCCGTCAGTCCGGGTTGAGGCGGAAAGGACTTGGTGAGGCGTTTGGGTTATGAAATTGCGTTTTGAGGTAGGGGCGCTTTCCAAAACTATACTTTATGTATTGGAATTATTACATATGGATACTAATGTGAGAAAATGTATATTTGGTGATTATATCGGCCTTATGTATTATTTGATTGTCTCGAAAGCTTATGAATGATTGTTTGGCTGAATTGTTGTGTGGCTTTATGAAATGTAATGTTTGGAAGTTGATTCTTTAAAGATTTGAAATATGAGTTTAATCCGTTGAGGATTGGTTCGAAGTGAGTCAATTATTTTGATGATGTGAAAGATAGAATACTCTTGAAATTCAGCCTGGGTTGCTTTAATTGATTTGGTTTTGATAAATGATTTATTGCTGAACTGATTCTTTTAAACTTTGGGAACGAGTTAAATCGGTTGATATTGAGTTGATTTTGAAATGGTTTCCTTGAGATATGCCACTGAGGCATTTAGCTTGCTTTTGAATTGATTTCTGGTTTCGGGTTGTTAAAAAGGAATGAGAAAACGGTTTAGTTGGGACCCGAACCGGGTGGCAAAGTCCAAGTTTTAGGGGAGGTGCTGCCGAAATTTCTATAAAATTCGAGTCTTTATTGAAATGTTGTCGGGCAAATGATGAGTTAAAGACTTCTACTATTTTATTTGAATTATCAAGAAAAGGAAGATTCATGCTTTCGAAATGAGTTAGTAAAGAGGAAATTGTGATTTAGTCTTGCTTCTTAAGAAAGGCATTGTATCTCTTTCAGGAGAAAGTTATTTAGATGAAACTTGTGTTTTAAAGCTGTTTGAATGTAAAAAGGGTTTATGCCTTTGAATTTGACTTGGGGATTTCAATTAAAGAAGTTTTAATGATTTTGAAAGGACCTGAATGTCTATTGACAAGTTTCATTTTGAAATGTTTTGAGAAAGGTTTTAAGTACTCTTTGAATTCTGAATTCTGGCAAGACTAAGGCAATTTTGAACAGTTGAAACGCTTTAGAATTTATCATGGGGGTTGAAGTTGGTTTTGCCTAAGTAAAGGAAACGGCTTTGAAAGAAGTAAATGATTACGTGACTCGGTTTGGTTTAGATCCTATTTTATTACTCAAATCGGAAAGCGAAGGTTTTAATGATTTTAAATAAATTTGGCGAAATGAGTTATGTTATTCTCCCCTAAAGACTCGGGACTCTGCCAAAGAAATTTTGTTATAAAATCCCATTGTTGAATGGATGATTTTGAATGTTTCAAAATAAATCTTTAACTTGCCATGGTTATGGAAGTTTGGAAAGAGGATGCCGAGAGTGGCATTGTTTTCAAAGGGGAATTTACCTTGAGTAAAAGTGGCTTATGAGCCTGAGATGATTTGAGAAATGAGATCTTTAAAGCCAAGGCTGAAAAGAATTGAAACTCGATTTCAAAGTGAAATGAATTGAGAAAATGATTTATGGCTTAAATGCCGACTTTATGAATTTAATGATGTTGAATGGTGGAAGTGCTATTTTATTGTGAGCCGGAATGGCTGTGTATGATTTATGAATATTGGCTAGTTCTGGATTGAACCGTGAGCCAGAATGGCTGTGCATGATATTGATTTATGGCTGATTGCCGAATGAGTTATGGGCCGTATGGCTGACTATAAATTATGAATTTAAGCCGAATGGCTGAGATGGATGTTGATCCATGGCTGGGACTGAATGAATATATGCTTGAGATACCTGGGTAGTAGCAAGGGTTGTGGTTCGTCCCACTTGCTCCAGGTTAGAGACTGTGACGCCTGGGTAGTAGCGGTAGTAGTAGTGATTCTACTCGCTCCAGGTTGAGCTTTTAAACACCCGCCTGGGTAGTAGCCGCAGTAGTGGTTATTCCACTGGCTCTGGGTTGAGCGGGTAGTAGCAATGGGGTTGTAGCTCAAACCTAATTGCTCCGCGATGGGTGTTTCTGTCCATGGTTAGCTACCAGGACGTGTCGGATTGGCTATATAACCGACAGATGATATCATCAGCCACTAGGGACAGGCATGCATCATATGCATCTATGTGACATTGTTTGGGTGTGCATATTATACTTGGTTTGCCTATGTGATTAATTGCTAATTGTTCTACTTGCAATAACTGTTTGTTTGTGCTTGCATCTTCTTATTTGTGTTTGCTACTGGGACTCTGTTGGACTGTGGTGATTGGTTGATGGTTGGATTGTTTGGGCCTAGAGCCGTGATTGGAATGAGATGAACCGATGGTTGATTTCGGTTTTGTGTTTCTGGTTTGGAATAAAATATGAAAAGCTATTTTGGTTCAGCATAGATAAACCGTTTTGAAAGGCTTTTGAGCTTTTGAGAATTGAACGGTCCTCCTTTCAGAAAAGATTTTCAGACTTTACTTTTGTTGTAAACCGTTGTTTTTGAAAAGGAGGCATAAGACGGTTATTAATCACTGGTACGGTTTATCTTCACGTATCCTATTACAGTAATTCCCAAAAACCCTCTACTGAGAACCCTTTCGAGGATGATGTTCTCACCCCCCCTACATTTTTCCCCTTTCAGGATATGGGCGCAGAAGTCACGAAGAGTTTATTTAGTTGTTGTTGAAAAGCTCTGTATTGCTTTAGATTATTTATTATACCCTCGCCTTTATCTTGATATATTCTGTAAGAGAGATAGGAATTGTATTGGTTAATGTTTGTAATATTATTTATATATATTTATGTATATATATGGATGTACTCTTTGTGAGTTGTTGTAAGTTGAATGGTATTTATGGATGTACGTTATCGAACGAAAGTATCTTTGGGAGTGGTATTGCGGTTTAAAGTTTTAAACAGGCTCATATTTTAGTATTAAATAGTATAAGTGTCGTCGTAATGTCCGAGCTATCAGAGTCGCACAGCCGGAAGCGTGAGCTTTGGTAGTTAGGGTGTTACATGTTTTCTAACTTCTTCTTCTAATTATGTAGGAAGGTGTTTCCCCTTTGTGATATTAAACATCACAGGTCAATTGGTTTACTCATGCACTAAGAATCATGATTTTTAGCTGATTCTTTATCTAATCTTGTCTTATCTTCTGATGGAGGCAGCAGTCTTGCTCACAGCGCCGATGATAATACTCTCTCTCTCTCTCTCTCTCTCTCTCTCTCTCTCTCTCTCTCTCTCTCTCTCTCTCTCTCTTGTGTTTCCTTTAGTAATAAAAGTTATCTTATGTTTGGTATGGTAGGACAAAAATCTACTTATCTTCATATGTTTTCAGGAAGTTGGTAAAGTTTTAAAGTAAGACTTTAATGAATCTCCTTAATGATTTTCTAATCTAGGTTCAGGTTGAAAGAAAATTATTGATGAGAAAAAAAGTGATTAGTTGATTTCAATTGTTGTTGGTTGGTCTCAAATTTGTCCTTTTTTTGGGTGTAGGATTTATTTTGTTTTTCAAATGTTTTGAAGTTTCAGCTGACCTCTTTTGTATGATTGATAAAAGTTTGTGTTTTTTATTTGATTTTCATCTGAATCAATCTTCATAATTGATGGGTTTAAATGAATTTTCTAGAGAAAACTTTCTGCTTTATTTGTGAATTGGCTTCTCGAAAATTATGCTCTTGCTGGATCCATTATCTATTAGTGTGATTTTGCCATTTGTGGGCCTTCGTTTAGTGTGATTTTGCCATTTGTGGGCCTTCGTTCGATTTGCAGTATCATATATTTTGAAATGTGGTCCTTATTGTTTTTATTTTCCATTATTTGCAGATTGCATTATATAAAATTCATTTTTTCATAGGTATTGAAGTTTCATTCTGGTTTTACTTATGTGGTAGAGAAAGATAATTGATATATTTAATATTTAATTTTCTTCTTTTTTTTTCTTTGTTTGTGGGTTAATTAGAAACTTCATTCTACAGTACATATAAACAATTAATATCTACACAAAGTTTACTTTTTTTTATGTTATAAAAGTTATTGATTCTGTCGATATAAGAAAAAAGGAAATATTAGTTTAAAAAATTGTTAGGAAGATTTTATTACTAAAAAAAAAATTTTACTGATAAAATTAGTAACAATAATTAACTTTTCTTTTAACAAGTTTCAAATTTAAGAGGAAGAACCATATTTTTTTATAAAAAAATAAATGCATTCTTACTTATTTTTTTACTTATAGTTGTTAATTTGTATGTTAATCTGTTTTATATTGCGTACAATTTTCGTTAAGTAATTATTTTTTTCATTTTTTTCTGTGATTTTCCATCATTTTTTCTCTAATTATCAATAGAAAATAAAAATAGAAAAATTTGTGAAAATTAGTTAAACTTTGGGACACATAAAATTTATTGATATCAAAAATTCTGAAATGAATAGAAAAAAATTATATTACGATATATTTTTCTCAATATTTAGCTATTTTTAGCTATCATAAATATTAAAAAAATTTTCTGATTAATAATTGTGAAATTAATTGTATTGTCTAATGATTCATTTCTCATAACTGTTCTTTTAGTGTCATTTATTTTTAATGAATTATCTACATTATTTTAATTATAATCTTATATCTTCTATTAGTATTTTTAGTTGTTTAACGTTACCAAAGAAATATTAAAAGACCAAATGTGTCTCTCTCTTCTCCCACCCCCTCCCTACCCCCACACACACGCAATAAAAAAATAAAGTTCACAAACAAGACACACACACGCGAAAAAAAAAGAAGGTCAGAAAGAAGAGCTAACGTCGTCACCGTCCATCCTCTCCCTCTGGGGTCTCAGCTCACTCAACCCATAAAGACACCGCCCTACTTTTTGTAGCGTTAAACCTCAAATAATCCTACAAGCTACAAACTTATCGTCATCTCCAGTGGTCCCGGCGTCTCCATTTCTTTGAACAGGTAAATTTTCTAACAATCGAATAACAAGTTAAAGTTTTGCCCTAACTATTGCAGTCCCTACATAATCTTCTCTTCACTTTTTTTTTTCTTTTGCTTTTCTTTTTCATTTTTGGTATCTTTCCTTTCGGTGATTTCATCAACTAAAGTTTTGTCTTCTGAAAATATCCAGTTAATACCTTTATGTGAATAACCTCAGTTCAAGTATACTTTCTGAGTATTTTTTTTACTGATACTCAAATCTTTGTTGCTCTCGCATCTTGCTGAGTCTTAACTTGAACCAATATAAGAGATTGTCATATATTTTGGCATGCATGTATCATTCAAGGAGAAGTTCTTCCCCGATTTAAAAAGAAAGAAAAAAATTTTTGATTTCCAAAACAACTGATCTTTGATACTTGGATATGTCAAACGTCTCATTCTTATTAAGTTCTTTTTTTTATGCTTTTTGTTAGCAGATTGTCACACGTGGGTAGCTACTACTTTTGTTAATTATCTTGATTAGGAAGCTACATTTAAGGTAACACACTATAATGTAAATTATTAACATGAGAGAAGTTCAAAGGATAATAACAGGAAGCTATTTTTTTTTTGTTAATTTTTTTTTTAGCAAGTTAATTAATTCAGTTTCAGTGAGGTTGTATTGGCCGTGTGAAATTCGGTAATTTTGGTATTACTATATTGTATCCAATAAGAAAAAATATTAAGCAGATAATTTAAAATATTTTTAAGAGTAAAAAAAAAAAATCGTATTTATAATTTTTTAATACTGATTCTGTTCTTTTATATTTTAATATTGATCTAATTTTTGTATATTTTTTTTTTCATATCGTTTGTAATGCATATTCTAATTAACAAATTCATAATTCATGATTGTTTCATTAAATTATTATTAGTATTAGTGGTTAGCTTTATGAAACTTCTCAACATTATAATTAGCATTAGTAGAAATTTAATTTAGTAGAATAAATAATAATATTTTTGTTCGTCTATTTCTTCTTTTGTTTATGAATGGTTGCTATTCTTTCTTTATGTTTGTTCTTTATGTTTCTCGATTCAATTTTATCACCTGTTTTTCTTGAATTTGTTGAAATCTCCTATTAGGGTTTACTTTATTATAATGCTCTCTTTTGTAGTAAGAGACAAGATCTTTTCTTTCTTCTTGAATCTTTATACCAAGTCTCTCTATTTGATAAGTCTGAATGGCGATGGATGCCAATAGAGAAGATCCAAACAGGTATGGTGCTGAGCATTAGAGAAGATGTTTTCTTTGCTGCATTTTCAATTCGATTGAAGTCTCATTTACTTTTCCATTCAATATATTTCAGATTAACTTTTGAAAATTTTAATGTCAATTAAATATCGATGTTATGCCATCTATAGTTTTTTTTTTTTAATTCTTACTCAGATATTTTTTATGTTGTAATTTAATTTTATTGGCTTCTCATTTATATGTAGGCCAGATTTCAGAAGTTGTTGTAATCTGTAAAATATGTTGTGTAGTAGTTTTTTAACGTGGTCTCTTGGGTATTTTTCATTAATGTGCTTTTAGTTTGTTACTATTTTTTTTTCTATGGTTAGTTAGTTGTTTTCTTGGTTAAAAGTCTCAGTCTTAAATTATAATCGTACCATTATGTGCTAATAGGAGGTTTTTAGCAACCCAGCAATACTGGCCCAACGAAAAAGAACTGGTTTTTAGATTTTGCGTTTTCAGTAAGTAGGTAACGAAATATATAATGTTTTTTAATGCAAAAGATTAGTTTTGATAAATTATCAATGTCCATTCAAAATAAATAATATAATGTTTACTAATCATACATATATTCATACTGACTTTAAAGATTCAACATTTATTAATACCTGAAAAGATGATTCGAAGTTCATGTACATGATTTAGTTTCAGAATCCATCAAGATAACAAAAATTTGTTTTTCATTGTTGAAATCTCTCAGTTTTGTCTTTGATTCTTAATAAGCTTGATGGCCAATGTGCAGTTTTGGCCAGTAGTATCAATCTCAACTAATTAGATTCCTGATTTGACTTGATATTCTTTAATTTGTTATTTTCTACTATTTTCTGCATGTGTGAGAGTGATTGCTTTGCCCCTTTGTCCCTTTTCTATGGATATTTTGTTTAAATTCATTGAGCTGTTTACTAAACTAGAATCTTCTCAATTATTTATTCTAAAAGCTTTCTTCTCATTATAATGTTAGTTCATTTACGTGATTATTGTTCTGTTGTGTTGCTCAGTTGGTAATAATGGCAGATTTAAAATACCTCTCTTTGCTAAATAATTAGGTAAAATTATGTGAAGCTTTTTTAGCATGTTGTTACACATGAATTAACTTTGGGAAGAAATTTGAATATAGGGTGACAGAGCTCTTCCCCCAAATTTTGTTTCAACTCATGGGGAACGATTAGGGCCAATATTCTATGTCATTGACGAGTTAGATAATTGTTTATCGCTGGAGGTGATCAGAAAGAATGATCAGTTGTTCATAACTGACTCCTCATTTGAACATATTAGAACTTTCTATCTTATCGATAGAGGGGCATCTGTTCAATTTAGGTATGTCGGTTTTAGAATTTTTTTTATTTCATTGTGGGATAAGGACAACCAACCCATCCAAGTTCACCTTGATCTTGACTGCTATGTTCCTGAGCTAATGGACCCAGAGACACTTGATAATGTATCAAGAGTGTTCCACATAAAGTATACCAGGATGGATGAGGACTCATCAGCTGATGTGATTGTTTTATCTGGGTCTGAACCATCGGATGATCAGTTTTTATCAGATGGTGATGAAGACAATGATCAAAATGGGGCACTGATAGGGGATAATCCACATAATCCGATAGATTTGTCTAGTGGCAGCAGTTTATCATTAGAGGTCAATGAACACATTAACGCGTCAAATGAATTGGCTGATCCTAGGTAATGCTTGATGTAACTTTTTTTGCTTGTGTTTTGAATTTTAATATCATGGGATAGCTTGTTATTTTTTAGTGTGGTGACTAAGATTCATATTATCCTGAATTAGATATGCTCCAGAGGTTTCTTATGAAAAGAAAATCACAGCTTCGGATCTCGGACAATCTAGATTGGTAACTTGATCTCAAAAAAGTGTTTTCTTTTCTTTTCTTTTTTTTTCCTGCAAGCTTATTTAATGTTCTTCCTAAATTTGTTATTCATTGTGTATGAAAATATTATGTTTATGTTAACTATGAATTATTCGTTGCAGTATTTGGCTTCAAAATTTGCTGTGTATCTTATACCATCTGGAGATGGTTCGATTTAGACGATCACCGGTCCAGATTCCAATGTAGAGAAGAATGTGTTCTTTTTTCACTTACTGAATAGTGGAGGAAGACGTGGATAATGGAAATTTGGGGTCAGATGGAATAAATGTTGTAGAGTATACAATTTAAAGAAGGGTGATATCATTACTTTCAAAATCAGCTCGATAGCTAACTGCCAGATAGAGTTATCGATTCAGCGACGTTAGGCCTCCTATGTATAACTCTATTTTATGGATATTTTGAATTATATGTTAAGTTGTCTTGGACATATTTTATTTTTTGTTTAATGAACAAATTTATATATGTTGTATATATTTTGTTTTGCTATCAGTAGGTATCTTGACGTTATGTGTTTTTAAGATAATACGTAATAGTAAACTACATCTTTGTTGGACTTCTTTTTTTTGTTTTTTTTTTTAGTGTCTACCAATTGTTTGAATATTTTATTATCTTTTATTATCTTACAAAATATGTTATACTATTTATTAACATATTGAATAATTGTTGTAGTCTATTTTTTTATTTTAGTGTAATGATAATTTTGTAATTATCCAAAATTAATACAACATATTTATTTTTATAGAATACATTTTAGTTATATTCTTAGTATTTTTCTTTTAAAAAGGTTTAAATTTCGTGAATCCGTGCATAGCACGGCTAGTAGATAAAGTATTTGTCGTCTAACACGTGATACAATGTCCAAAATATCCCTGAAATAATGCATAAAAAGACTAATATAGCATTGACAAAGTGTGGCTTTGTTGTTATATGATGATTGATGAGAGATGTTTCAAGGGAAGCCAAGCTTTCTATGAATTGCAGCTCATGGGCTAATTTTTCTGAGGAACCGTGAGTTAGTTCGCTGGAGTTTTTTGGGATTATTTGTTGTAACATAATTAGGATTTATAGCTGTATTTTATTATTTGGTGAATTCTATGATGTAGAAGGAAGATTCTCTCTACACCTATATATTTGTGTTGTCAAAAGGGTTAGGAGACAAGTGTATAGAGAGAGAATGTGGTTAAAGACAATCTATTCATAGTAACTGACATACTTTATATGTTACATCAATATTAGATGATGGTGGTATATAGAGGAAGCTGCTTAATTGTGTTTGTTATGATTAATTATTAAAAATGATATTGGGCTTGGTTGTAGCTGTGTTTTTAGTTTAAACTATTTTGAAAAAGTAAAAATAAATTTTGATTGTGGATTAATCTATTCATCCCAATATATTTTTGTCCTATCGAATTTTGAACGTGTATTTTATGAATTGTTAATCTTGCAAAAGGACTATACGTACTCATCAAAGTAATTCCACTAAACTTGAATAAGATTCAGACTCTCTTTTCTCATGAATTAATTTCTTTTATTCACATATAAAAAATTAAACTTAACTCCCAAATATTTATTAATAACTACTTATTTTAATATGTATATATAATTATATATCTATATATAAATATATATTTAATTATTTATATATAAATAAATTAATATTTTTTCAAATTATATATTACTAATTAAAATTTTTATTATTAGGTAATTATATTCTAACTGTTCTCTTAATAAGTTTTAACAATTATTTTAAAAAAAATATTTAAATTAGTACTTTAAATACTAAACACATATAGCCTAAACGGTAAACATTCATTTAAAAATATTCAACGTTAAATCTTACACCGTATACCCTAAATTTTAAATCATACCTTTTAAATCCTAATCCATAAATCTTAAACTTTAAACTTAAATTTTAAATTGTAAACCATAAATTTTAAACTCCTAAATTTTTAATCTTAAATTCTAAATCTTGTAGTTAAAGTCAAATTGTGACTCTAGAAGTAATACTTCGAACAAATCTAATTACTTTCAAGTATTTTTATATGAAAAAATGTTGTTTATACCATTAATTATATCTATATAATAAAGAAAAGTTTAGGAGCCAACACTTAACCAATCAAAAAATAAAGTAAATAATTCAACACCATTAAATATAATTTCATATTATTAAAAATATTAATAATAATTAATTAGTAATTATAAATCACAAAATTTAATGTCTTCAGCACTCCTCTGTAATAAAACTATTTGATATATTCCATTCAAATTATGTCATAATTGCCAAATTAGTATATCAAAAATTTAATATCATCATATTTTAATGAAGTATATAAATATATTTCATTGACATATTAATCAACTAGGCATCTTTTTATATATACTCAATCAATAGTTGAAATTCATTCAGCTTCTTTTTATAGCTTTTTGAAAAGAAGAAATATTAGGGTCATATTATTATTATTATTATTATTATTATTATTATTATTATTAAATGTCATTGTGTCACGTTAATAAAATTGGTACATGTAAAAATAATATACTATGAAAACATATCATATGTATCATAGTTAACCACCAAAAAAAGTTTTCGAATTATTCAAATCCTGATAAAAATGTACTCGAGTTTTATTATCAATAAAAATGTCTTTAAATAATTTAAAAACGCGATAAAAATATCCAACAGTAAATATGTATTTTCAAAAAATGCTTTAGAGATTGAATTTAGATGCGATTTTTTGCAATCATGATTAAAAAAATGAGATATTATTCTTAAAATTTGGTGACTTTTTTGCTAAGTATATATTTTCTTATGATGTTTTAAAAATATTATTGGTTGTTAACAAAAAAATTACAAAAAAAAATATATACTTAAAAAAAATGATCAAATTTTAAGGATAATAATATCTTATTTTTATAATTTTACTTACAAAAAATCACATCAAAATTTAATATCTAAGACATTTTTTGAAAACATATATTCACTGTTGGACATTTTTTTTGTGTTTTAAAAATATATATTTTTCAAATAGTTTCATTATAAAAGAGTGCTAAAGTTAGTAAATTTTGTGATTTGTAATTATTAATTAATTATTATTAATATTTTTAATAGTGTGAGATTACATCTAATGGTATTGAATTATTTTTTTTTTTATTGGTTAAGTGCTGAGCCCTAAACTTTTTTTTTATTATATAGATATAATTAATGGTATAAACAATATTTTTCTATATGAAAATACATGAAAATAATAAGACTTTTTTGAAGTTTTGCTTCTAGGGTCACAATTTGACTTTAACTACAAGATTTAGAATTTAAGGTTAAAAATTTAAGAGTTTAAAATTTATGGTTTTCAATTTAGAATTTAGGTTTAAAATTTAAGATTTATAGATTAGGATTTAAAAGGCATGATTTAACATTTAGAGTATACAGTGTAAGATTTAACTAAATATTTATAAATGACTGTTTACCGTTTGGGCTATATGTGTTTAGTATTTAAAGTACTAATTTAAATATTTTTTTTTAAAAATGATTGTTGAAACTTATTAAAAATACAGTTAGAATATAATTACTTAATAATAAAAATTTTAATTAGTAATATATACCTTGAAAAAGATATTAATTTATTTATATATGTTAATGTATATACATAATTTAATTTATTTATATATAAATATATAATTATATACACGTATTAAAATAAGTAGCCATTAATAAATGTTTGGGAGTTAAGTTTAATTTTTCATGTGTGAATAAAAGAAATTAATTCAGAGAGCCTGAATTTTATGTGAGTTTAGTGGAGTTACTTTGATGAGTACATATAATCCTTTTGTAAGCTTAGCAATTCACAAAAATACACGCTCAAAATTTCATAGGACAAAAATATATTGGGATCAATAGGTTAGTCCATAATCAAAATTTATTTTTACTTTCTCAAAATAGTTTAAACAAAAAATACAACTACAACCAAGTCTAATATCATTTTTAATAAGAGTAATTCTCCACATACAAGTTATTTTCAATACAAGTAATACAAGTTATTTATATTCACGCCGTTTCACGTTTTTTTTTTGTCTCTTTTTCGTCTTCCTCTTCCTCTTCCTCTTCCTCTTCTTCCTCTTCTTTCTCCGTGTCTCTTTTTCTTCTTTTTTGTAATTTTTCTCTCTCGTTATCATCGTCACCAACACCACCTCTTCCTCCCTCTTTTGTTATTGAAATTTCTTCTCCTCTTTTCGTTTTTTCTTTCTCCTTCATCAAAATCACCAAAAAAAAATGAAGAAACATTATTCAAGGTACTGTTTTACTGTTCTTCTAGATTTTTTTTCCAGATTGTCTCTGTCATGTGCCTAATCCTTAACCAGCAAAACATTAAAAGATTTCAAGAAATATACTGTCTCCCCCTATATTGGGTGTATTTCTTAAATCATTTGGGTGTATTTTTTAAATCCTTTGGGTGTATTTCTGTAATCCTTTGGGTGTATTTCTGTAATCGTTTGGTTTATTTCTGTAACTGTTTGGGTTTATTTCTGTAATCATTTAGATGTATTTCTGTAATCGTTCGGGTGTATTTCTGAAGTTTCATCATCTTCAAAACAATTTCAAAGCTTGATTTCAGAAACCATGAAAATAAAATAAATAAAAAAACAGAAAGAGATCGAAGGTAAAGAGAGAACAATTTTCCATACAAATCATACAAGTCATTTATATTCACGCCGTTTTCACGTTTTTTTTGTTAGGCCCAACTTGTAAAACTTGTAAACAAAAATGACTTGTATGTGTAGCACTCCTCTTTTAATAATTAATTATAATAAATACAATTAACCAGCTTATTTTTAATAATTAATTGTAATAAATATAATTAACTAACTTACTCTATATATCACTATACCACTATCACGTGACATTGATGTCAACATAAAGCATGTCAATTACCATGGACAGAGTTTGTCTTTAACCACACTTTCTCTATACACTTGTCTCACAATTCTTTTGACAGCACAAATATATAGGTATAGAAGGAATCTTCCTTCTACACCATAGAACTCACCTTATTATTTTGGGCTTTTTTTAGATATTGAAATTTATATTTTTTAATATAATTAAACAATTTATGTTATAAAAGGTTATTTTATTTTTTCTTTTAAGATTTTAAGAGATTTTAATTTTTACTCTCTAATACAATAAAATAATTTTTAATTAATTTTATAAAAAATAATTTAATCTTTCTAAAAATTCATGATTATAGTCTATGTTTTGTATCTTAAATTTGATATTTAAAAATATTTTTGTCTTTTAAAATTAATGTTAAAAAAGTATTTTAATCTCCAAAAATTTTAGTATTTTTCAAGTGATATTCAGATTTTATTTTCTAATACAAATAATCATACTTAAACCTCAAGTATTATAGTCTTTTAAAATTAATCATAAAAAATTATTTTTGTTAGAGTTTTAAAGAGGCTACTTTAATCATTACACTATAAGAGAAATATTGATTATCGTTAGATTTAGCATCGAACATTATCGTTAGATTTACTAGCAGTTGCAATACTAAATTTGTTATCCAAAAAATATTACTGTCAAATTTATATTTTCAACCTTAAATCCCACCGTAACAAATGGCACAGAAAAAAGTTTGGTGAGCACACATTTTACCAACGAATTTAGGGGAGAAAAATTTCGACTGTAAAGTAATTAAATAAAACGCGCTATTTGGGTCACAGACTATGCATTCGATGATAAATCCACCAGTAGAATTGACCCTAAATTCATGAGATTGTTTTTACCATGGAGGAGCTTATTTCTTCTCTACAAATTGCTACCTCCATCATTCGTCACCGCCGCTGCCTCCCTTCGTCAACTACGATGTTACTCTTTCTCTTTCATCCAGGTATGTCTTCTTTCCTTCCTACTTTCATTTTTTTTTATATTGTTGGCATTTGCTAAACTCTAACCCTACACTCCTCTAACCCCAATATCCATTGCCGCTGTCACCGCTGGTTATTTACTTAAATATTCAAAAAATTAAACTTGAATAAAGTTTAACTAGATTAATGGTATACAATTTGATTATGTATCATTAACTGAATGGTTTGAGGTAGAAAGTGTGTATGAGGTGTTTAAATTTCGGGTGAAAGGTGAGAATATAGTATTTTGAGAAGATTGGATATGAGAGTTGAGTGAAACTGAAACTTTAATAAACTTTAATCATAAACTTTGATGTTGGAAGTTGTTTGTGAACTTTGAATTAAAAGTTTTAAATAAATTATTATGGTAAATTATAAAATTTAAATTTTGTTAGTTTAATCATTATTGAATTTAAATCTTTAAAATTATATATTAAAATTTAATTTAAAAAATAAAATAAAATTTAAGTTTACTGTAGCTTAAATTTGCTAGCAGTTATTAATTTAATTATTAATAAATAATATACTACCGTCAAATTTCACCGATTACAAGTTTATACTTTATATTCACTGCTAAATTCGTCGGTAATTAGCGACAGACGAAAAAATTTGCTGCTAAATAATTACTGACGAGATTTATATCGTCAGATTTATTCATCGCTAAATTCGACAGTTCCGACGACTTTCTTATAGTGTTAAAATAAATTAAAAAAAAATTTCATTTCTAAAATTAACATGAAATTTCTAGTTTCTAATTTCTTATACAATAAAATAATATGAATTAATTCTAAAATGATAGTATTTTGAAAATTAACCTTAAAATATTAAATTTTTATTTAAAATCTTTTAATAAGTTTATTTTGCTCAACCTTAGTTTTTTTATAAAAAAAAATATCAAAATTACCATGTATAATATAATTATACAACGTTGTACTCTAAAAGGTAGTTACTCTTTTTTAAAGAGTATTTTAGTAATTTTAAAGATGTTGCTTAAAGAATATTTTAATCTTTTTAAAATAAATGCTAAAAATTATTTTTATTATTTAAAATAAACTTTGCAAATATTTTAATATTTTTAAAGTAGAATACAAGTCCTTCGAAATACAATTAAACAATACTAAGACAAAAGGTTTTTAGTCTTTTTAATATTAATAATAAAATACTGTTTCTTTAGAATATTATAAAAAATTTTAATATTTTTAATAAATTTTTTAAGAGAATATTTGAGTATTTTTATAATTAATTTAAAGGATATATTAATATTAAAGAATATATAATATATTTTTACCATAATAAATTATTTTTGCGAATGATATAATCCACATGTTAATTTATCATTAAATAATACACGTATTAAATCAATACGTATTTATTTGTTAACGTATCATAGTAATCAGTATTTATTTTTTAACGTATTGTGGGCTTGTGGCAATCATTTTAAAAAATTTTGTTGTAAGAAATTCACAACTGCCAAACACATTCAAATGAACCCAGAACCACACGTACCTCCACCCTGGCTTGTCCATTGATCGGCTCCCATAATAAACAACAGCTAGCTAGTATCCACGCTAACCATCAAACCACAGGAGGACAAAGTTGGTATTATGAACTTGGATTGTTGGGTGAGGGTGAAGGGAGCAACACGTCTAGTTTTCACAATGTTCTACATAAAAAGACTCCCATATGAGAAACTACCTTGTCAATCTGAACCTTATGTTTATTTTATTATTAAATCGAACGCTTAATAGAAAAGGTATAGCGGTGTTTCAATAAAGCGCAATGAAACATGTGAAAACTTTTCATATTTATTAAACGGGTTTAACAATTTAAATTCGGGAGCCACTTAAATAAAGATATCAAAAACGTCTCTTTTTTAAAGATATTTTTTAAAAATTAAAATTTAATATATATAATCAATTGAAATTATATTATTTTTATTAAAATTAGACTAAACAAATCAGTTTAGCAAAAAAATTAATAAATTAAAATTTTAAATCGGTATAAATTAATATTTTTTATAAAAAATTACTACAATATTCTTATTATAAAACACAACTAAAATATCCATATATATATATATATAAACTTTAAATTCTAACCCTATAACGATAGAGAAGAAAAAGACTAGAATTTAAAATTTTCAAAATTAATATATATAATAAGAGTATTTTAGTCATTTTATATAATAGGGGTATTGTAATCATTTTTTATAAAAAAATAATATTAATTTAGATGGATTCAAAATTTGATTCACTATTTTTTGGTCAAATTAATTTGTCTGACCTAATTTTGACAAAAATAACATAATTTAAGTGATTATATATGTTAAATTTTAATTATTAAAAAATATCTTTAAAAAAAGATATTTTATACGTCTTTATGAGAGCATCCCCTTTAAATTTTAGAAAAAAATAAGAAAAAACCGATTTATTATAGAACCTGTAAACCCAATTTTTATGACCCACACTGGGTCACTCCCCCACTGCCATGCAAACCCATACCCAACCCTAAGACAACCCACCTTCCTCCCTCTTCTTCTTGGTGGTTGAACGCCGGCGTTGCTATTGTCGGCCTTATTGGTGTTGGCATCACTGCTCCGTTCTCACTTTTCCTCATGCGTTGTTGCTACTATTCTCTTCTTCTCCTGCACTGCCAACGAGATCTCTCCAAAGTGCCTCTCCGCCATCCGTGCTTGCATTCTCACTTTCATCCGCCTTTCTGTCTATCTTTCTGCTATGGCAACTTCTCTTGTTCTGGTGTAAATAAGCTTTTCTACTATGCATACTCCTTTTCTTATATTTTGCTTTATTTCAATCAATCGCGTTAAATTAAATCTTTTTTTGCTACAATAGTCATCAGTATCTTATATTTTATCGTTTAATTTTAATAAAGTAAATGCCTCTATCTTCTATATTATAAAAGATTTTGATTTTGCGGGAGAAGGTTTATGTAAATAAAAGTTTTGATTCTACTAAAGATTACAATCCTGCATTTTAATTTTGTGAGTAAACTAAAACTTGTAACTTTATTTATTTTTAAATAAATTGTTCACGTCAAAATGTCGGGATGCTTTGGCTTTTTTTATTCTTAATTTGTTTGGTCTATTGATTATTGTAATGGGGTATTTAGTTTTTATTTTACTTGTAGCTAGATTTAATTTGATGTGATATATGGAGTTGATGGTTTGTTTTATTGTATTTTGTTGGAGTTGATGGTTTATTTGGAGTCTTTCTCAACTTATATTTATTATTGTTCTTAGCAGCTGTGAGATACATCTCTCATCATTTTTTTATTTGATTTGTTTATCACTTTATCATAAATTTGTATTTGTAGGATTAAAGTTTCTTTAGCTATTTTTTTTTTGTTAAAAATCATCATTAAGATGAATTTATTACTAATTATCATCACTAAATCTTAAATTTATTGTTATTTGTCTGCTGTCTACCGAAAATGACGGCACTGAAGAGTGAGAATAATGTCGGTGCACCATAGCATTGGCAGAAAGAACGGGGCACAAAAGGAGGAGAAGAACGATGTTGAGAGACTGAGCAGTGAACACGACGCAAAGAAAAAGACTGAGAATGACGGGTTTTACTGGGCTGGACGGCAACAACAAGAACTAGAAAGAAGTAGAGGTGGTGATTTTGTTACAAGAGAGTGAAAGGGAATAAGGGTGGCGGATGACAGTGAGAGGAGAGATTGAGAGAATATGAGAGTTGTCAAAATTAATAATATATAACGAGGATATTATAATCATTTTCTATGAAAAATAATTCACTTGGTCTAATATCATTAATTGGTTCAAATAAAAAAAACGGTTTATAACAAAAAAATCATAAAAAAATGAATCGAATTTGACTAATACTACATGTCAAGAATTAATTAGTGAAAACCAACTTGGGTTAGTCGAGTGGTCAGCTCACTCGTCTGCTTAAGTAAGTGTCGGGAGTTCGAACCCCGCCTTATGCATGTAGCAACTCATTGGCCAGCGGCAAACCCTTAAATGGAGCTTAGATCCGCAACGGATTAGTTCTCAATTGATGACCAAACTTCATTAATAGCTGCAATGAATTTTCTATCATCGCACAGTAGTCCCATAAAATATAAAGAAAAAGTATAGGTAGACAATGAAAATATTAAACAATGTGAACAATGGATGTATCGGATGTTTAATTCACTAGGTGTGCGGATGGTTATTCTAATATTAAGATTTAGGTGGGTAATTTAGAGTGTAGTGTGTTTTACTTGAATTAAGCCCATTTTATGGCCTGTTATTCATGTTGTTCAAGAAAGTTATTGGTTACCTAGTATAACCCAAATAAAAAACATCTTGGGAGCTAGGATATGTAATTCCATTAACTGTATGTACTAATAGACTCCTATGTTGTACAACCTTTTTGAACAGTTAACAAAATTCTCATATAGTAGATATCACCTGTATCCGGTAAACATAGTTTAACCATCCGATAGGATACTCTCTCTTGCGTGGATGTCATTCTCTTTCTTCTCTATCATAAACAAATTAATTTGAAAACTCAGCATACGTTAAAGTTTGACTTGCTTCAAATTTTTTATTGACCTCCATCCATGCTAATAACATCGTACCTTTCCATTTCTCTTAATTTATGATTTTTTTAAGATTGTCATCATCTTTAAAGATAATATTTTGATTTTCAGGCAAATAAAAGGTTAATGTCATCACTGAAGGTCATCTCTAATGAATATCATAAGTCAAAATTTTTCATACAGCCTTCTATATAGACAAATACCCACAATCATAAAATTATTTGATCTCATAATACATTTTTTTAAATATGCTTATTTTTTATATTTCTAATATTAACACACCAACAATAATATTTTAAATAAAAAGATAAAAAAATACTTATTCACCCAAAATAATTTGTTTTAACAAATTAAATCCTTCAAACACAAAAGAAATTAATACTACAAAAATATTTATAACAAAATAAAGTTAAAATAACCTTATAAATTAAATACATTTTAAAAATTAATAACCTTATAAACTATGTAAATTAAAAAAAAACATTTTAAATATTTTTAAAATACTAAACTGATCCAATTTTGTCGGAACAACATTAGAAATAGAATTAAGTATAGAGGAATATCAAATTAATTTTTTATTTTAAATAGCATAAATAACCTCACATTTTAATAAAATTGGTAATTTTGTTTAATTTAATATAATCTTTGAGGTTGGAAGCAAACTACTGGTGTAATTGATCAACATCATGAGATTATTATTATTATTATTATTATTATTATTATTATTATTATTTATAAATTAGATACTATTAATGACCAAAGAAGCAAAAAGTGAATTGATTTTTAATAGAAAGTACAGTTAGTCATAATTTGAATAGGATGAGCCTCTTTGAATTTATTTATGAGATCCACATCATTGATCAATCATCTTAAATTTATAAGAAGATGAAAAATATGGATTATTAGATATTTATACTTCAACGATGAAGAAGAAGGTCTTATCAATTAGGTTGAGCAAAAGTGTGGGTGTATCTGATAGACTTCCTTTTTACAAAAGATCATCTAATATATTAATAATAAAAAAATATAAAAATTATCATTAAAAAAACCTCCACTAATGTTTTAGAAATAAATATTGGTTGGAACCTATCAATAGCAGTGGATCAAGTAGGGGTGGCAAAGTGGGTCGACCCGCCCTAATCCGCCTCATCTCACCTAGTAGGGGTGTTCGCGGTGCGGTTTAGTTCGGTTTTAAGGGAAAAAGTCATCCGATCCGAACGTTTAATTTATGTGCGGTGCAGTTTGGATTGAATGAACTTTTTTTGAAAATCCGATCCGATTACAAGCGATTTGGATCGGTTTGAATTTACGGTTTTTTAAATAAAAAAATTAAATACATATAACATGTCTTAACATCAAATTTTAAATAATCAACAATAACATAACAAGTCTTAACATATCTTAAAAAGCCAACGATAACATAATAATAGAAATAAAATTATAAGTTTGTTAAAATAAATAAATAAATAATATTTTAAACATAAAATATTTATTAAATAATAATAATACATAAATAATAGAAAAATGTATAACAAATTGAACATGTTATAAATATAATTGTAAATATAATAAAAAATAATAATATTATAGCACATTGTGCGGTTTAGATTAGATTGGATCGGTTATGAAAAGTAGATCCAAAATCCGATCCAATCCAGCGGTTTGCAAAAAATAGAATCCAATCAAATCCGAATTAGTGCGGTTTTAATCGGTTTTCGGTTTAGATTGGATTGGATGAGCGTTTAATTTGGATCGGTTTGGATTTGAACACTCCTATCACCTAGGCCCACGCCACAACATGGGACGGGTCGGCCCACCTTGCTAACTAAGGTGGGTTTAAAATGCTAGCCACCCCATTTTATGGCGAATTGACAAGCTAATCCGCTTGACTCTTTTTTATTTTTGAAAAATAAAATTTATTAAAATTAATAAAAAAATAATAATTAAAAAATCAAATACAAATAAAAAATAGTCAAATTATAATATAATTTTTTACTATTTTTTTTTATTTTTAACTTCAATAAAATTGTTTAAAATAATATTTGTCAATAAAACCATCTTTATTTTAATAAATAAGTCACATAATTTGAGCATATATACGAAATTATAAAATAAAATAAATAAAGGTAATAACTAAAAGAAGAATAAAAACAAAAAAATAAAAAAGAGTTTAAAAATTATATAATTATTAATTTTGCAGCAGTAATTATTCTTTTATTTAATAAAAAAAGAAAAAATAAAAACCTTTAGGTGGCGGATCGGCCCACCCCGCCCCGTCAAAATCTGCAAATTTGATGGTGCGGATATGGCGTATTTTTATTTTATTTGGTGGATTCAAATCCTAGTCCGACCTATCCTTTTTAGCGAGTTCGACGGGTTCGATCCGTTTTGCCATCCCTGAAATCAAGTATCTCTATACAGCTTTTTTCCAAAACTTATTTTGGCTTCTTGTAAATGATTACGAAACATACACAGTTAGAATTATTAATGACACCAAACTTTATTTGGTACCTGCTTAATAAAAAAAAATCAACATAAAAAAAATTAAATATAGACTTATTCAATATCTAACCCATTGTGATTAGACTTTAAACGTAAAAATATGAAGTTAGTTTCTAACTTTTGAAAAATTATAACTACAATTTTCTCGTGTACTATAATTTATAAAAATTTTAAAAATAACAATTTAATTAAATAATTTATAGATAAATTTTTTAAATTAGTTCAACAATATTAAAAACTAAATATTAACAATTTAATAAAGCATATTTAAAAATAAAAAAATAACAATTTAAGTAAAATAACCTAAACAAATAACTTAACCTAAGCAAAATAACCTAAGCAAATAACTTAAAATTAAAAATAAATTAAAATTTAAAAAATTTCTGGTGATTAAATTTGTAGATAAAATAAATATAAATTTATTATTAGTCGATTTTTTTAAAAGAGCAATATTGCCAATAAATAGATTTTATAAATAAAATATAACTATAATTTAAAAATATAAAATGTAACCATCTAAGCAACTAATTTACAATTTAGAAATAATTATTTCAACACTCTAAGCAAATAATTAATTTAACAATATTAAAAAGTAAATATCTAACCATCTAAAAAAACGCTTTTAAAAATTTAAAAAGTAATAACTTAAATAAATAATAATGTATAATTTATAATTAAAATTTCAAAAATTTCTACTAAAAATACTTAAGCAAATAAATTCTCAAATTCGACGTATAAGCGCCACGTCAATATAAGAACTCTCTATTTATAATTTTGTATTTTATATTACTATAAATATAAAGATGATTCTATAATTTTTGACAAATAAAACTAGAAAATTAGAATTTTTTTTATTGAGACTTTCATACTTGTATTGTATATATATAATTAATGACTTCCTTTTTTCAATAATAATAATAATAATAATAATAATAATAATAATAATAATAATAATATAGCATAAGTATTCTTTTTAGATCATATATCTTCGTAATCCACGTTTGAAATTTTCTTTTTCACTTTGTTTTAAACTAGTGTTAAACTCGTGCGATAGACGAACTAATATTTTAATTTGATATGATAAATTAAAAATAGTATTTTATAATTATAATTTTTTTAACTTTAGTATAATACATTGTCATTATATAATAAGTATATTGAATATATTATTTTATATTTATTTAAACAAAATACAAATAGAACAATTTAAAATCTATAATATTCTTGAACTATAAAAAAAGAGACCTGAAAATATAAGAATATATATAATTGTATTGGTAGCATATCAATTGTGCACTAAACTTTATGTCTAAAAACTAACAAAAGTTTATCGACAATATAATATTTTACTAACATCATTAGATAAACAATTGTCATATGATGTTGTGCTCTATGTTACACA
Source organism: Arachis ipaensis (assembly GCF_059453495.1). Taxonomy (NCBI): domain Eukaryota; kingdom Viridiplantae; phylum Streptophyta; class Magnoliopsida; order Fabales; family Fabaceae; genus Arachis; species Arachis ipaensis. The sequence continues at coordinate 148,705,793 of NC_142444.1, forward strand.
TTTCATTTCAAGTCTGAAAGTATAGTTATAAATAAATTAGTTAAATTTACGACAAATATTTGTACAAAAGTGTAAATCATAACATGTTATTAAAATAAAAATACTATTTTTCTTACCTAAATAGTATTAAAAACTTCTTTGAACATGATATTTGTTGTTGAGGGACTTTGAATTGCTATCTTAGCCTAGAATTAGAATGTTCAAGTCATTACGACTCTTAGCTCTTGACAAAACAACCTAAAAAGTTGTCCATAGGTGAATACTGATTTTGGCAAGTAAAGTCCTACATCTGATAATGATTTACCACATAATAAAATATTTTAGTTTTTCAATACTTTTCTCCTCTTATATAGTATCCCGTCAGCTAATAATGTCCAAGTTGTATTGTAAATAGAATTCGGTTTGCTAACACTATTAGATATTAATAATATCACAAATAGTTTTCTCAACTGATGACCAAATAGCTGTAATGAATTTTCTATCGTCATACAGTAGTCCCAATGAATAAAAAACATTTTGAAAGTTAGGATATGTAATCCTATATATTAATTGTCCTAATAAACTCATATGTTGTGCAACATTTTTGAACAGTTAACAAAATTCTTATATATTAGATATCACCTGTACCCGGTGGAACATAGTTTAACCTCACAATAGAATACCCTCTCTTACGTGAATGTCATTCCCATTTTTCTCTATCATAAATAAATTGATTTGGAAACTCAGTATACATTAAAGTTTGACTTGCTTTAAATTTTTTGTTGGCCTCCATCCATGCTAAGAACATCGTACCTCTTCCTTTCTCTTATTCCATAATTTTTTTAAGATTGTCATTGTCTTTAAAGATGATATTTTGCTTTCCAGACAAATGAATGATCTCATCACTAAAGGCCATCTCCGATAAATATCATAAGCCAAAGTTCTCCACAGCCTCACGTGCAGACAAATACCCGCAATCATAAAATTGTTTGATCTCATAATAATCTGAGCATTCTCTCCACTGAAAGCTTCCTTTGAAACCTCAACTGCCACCTTGTCTGAACATGTATTTATGTACTTGAACAAATATTTGATAGTATTTGACTTGTTGTAGTACTCTAACATGTATTTGATAAGACATTAGCAGGTATGTGTTATAAGAAATTACATTATTATTATCCATATGGAATCCCTTCCTTTCAGTAACTACTCTTGTGTCTTATCTTCTATATGATGGGTATCCACCATAGTTAATAAATGTGGTGTTATTGAATGTTTTAGGATAATATTTGGTATAGTACCCATCTTTCATGCAGGGAGATTTTGAGCAAATAGTACATGAATCATATATGTAGACACAACTCTAAACAATTTTGGGTATCGAACAGGATCGGACAATCCTAACAATATTAACCGGTCAATTTAAGTTGTGTTTGTTATCTTGTGGTCTCCACTCCACAAAAGAATATGAATATGTGGTGGACCTCTCTTTTAGAATTCTACCATGTACATCAATATAATAAAAAAATAAAAAAATAAAATGTTATAAATAAACTATCTATTTTATAGATATGCTTTGATAAATATATAACTGTGCAAATAATTTAACAAATTTTTTTTCTAAAAATAAGGTCAAATAATGAGCAATACCTGCATCTAGCACTTCGAATGGAATCCCATGCTTAAGATTGGAGGTTATCATGTCAAACTTAATTTTGAACACTCTATTTAATTTTAATCTAATATTTTGTAGTGAGCAAATTTACTTATAAATTATGTAAATAAAAAAGATATTTTTAAAGACATTTGCTTACTTAAAAATTAAAAAAAAAATATATTTTAAATTAAAAAGTTTAAACAAAGTGTTTTAATTAGCAATTAGAAATTAGAATTAGGATTTTTTAAATAATTACACATTAAAAATTAATAACTAACTTAATTATATCAACAATATTTCATATTAGAAATATAAAACTTTATGATATCAAATACTAAATTAGAAATTAACAAAATATCAACGGTATAAATTGAAAAAAAATCACAAGTAATAACCAAATAACATTAACTTATATTAAAAAAAATTCTAAATTCCAAACATAAAAATTCAAAAAATAAAAAACTTAAGAACAACAAATATTTTCACCAAAACAAAAATATGTTTGGCATTATTCTATTAGATAGACTTAAAAAGGGGATTCTAAAATATGCCCATTCAAATTCTTAATTTTTATTCTCAACGTTGATCATCTTGCAAGTTGAAGTATCTCCTTCTGTCCCCGAATCTTCGGACTCCAAGAATAGTCGTTTGGTTGGTGTAATAGCGTTTTTCAACACTTCAGATCCACCATCGTCCGCATTCTCATTGGAGAATTCAAATAATAAATTCTGTTCAAAACACTACGTTAAATAAAAGACATCATTCTTACATTTTATTTTAACTCAATAATATTTTTTAAATAAAATCAAACTTCAACTTTAAGAAAACAAACAAAAAAAATCTTTTGAAAGAGATAACCACAACTCGAACACTTGAAGATTTTTTGTAAAAATATAGGTAGATCTCTTTAAATTTTATAAAAATATTGGTAGAATTTAAAATTTAAATTTTATTATATCAAATAAAATTAAAAAATTAGCTCTATGTTAATAATTAACTATCTTTTAAAATGTCATAGTTACTTAATTATTTTACAATAATGTGTTGATATCAAATTTTATTTTATTTTATTTAAATTTTAAAATTTTAAAACATTAATTAATTAATTATTTTTTTGGAGAAAATAGATATTAGAATTACAATTTGTTATGGTTGTAAAAGATATTTTATATTTAAATTTTATTAATTTATCAACATTTAATTTAAGTATAATTTAATTTTAAAAACCAAATTTAAGTTTGATTTGAATATAAAAAACAAACAAAACTCTTAATTCAGTGAATTTTCAAATCTAAAAAAAAGTTAAATAAATAAGATGAATAAATAAAAATAATCTATCTACAACGAATTGAAATTATCTGTTTTTTAAATTTTTTTCAATTAAATATATTAACTGAAAGTAATTGATTGTACTAAACAATAAAAATGTTGTATTATGTATATTTAACTCGTAATTTTATAGTTTACTCATAGCTAGAATTTTTTGAAACATAATTGAGTTTGATTTGAATTTGACTTAAATTTATAGATAAAATAAATAAATTTAAATTATAAACTCTAATAACTAACTAATTAACATTATAATTTTTTCAAAAATCAAAGAGAGTAAAAAAGAATATAAGGTAACTACAATAATTACGTGAACTTATTTATTGCGATTAGTTATTAAGTGAACTTAATTTTTTCAAAAATAATAATTTATTAGCTTTTTCTTTAAATAAAAGAGTAATATTATTATAATTAAAGTAAAATGTAACTATAATTTAAACATTTAAAAGTAACTTTTTAAGCAAATAATTTATAAATAATTTTTTAAATTAGCTCAACAAAGTAACTAAATATCTAACAACTTAAGAAAGTGTATTTAAAAATTTAAAAACTAACAATGTAAGCAAATAACTTAAAATTTTAAAAATAACAACCTAAGCAAAAAAATTTAAGCAAATAACTTAAAATTTAAAAAATAACCACCTAAGCAAATAACTTATAATTTATAAATAAAATTTTAAAAGTTTCTAACGACGATACCTAAGAAAATAATTTTCAAATTCAATGTGTGAGCGACAAAGTCACCAAAAAAAATGTGTGAGGGACATGTGAGAAAAAGACTACTCTAAATTTTAAAAATAATAACCTAAGTAAAACAACTTAAGCAAATAACTTGAAATTTAAAAAATAACTACCTAAACAAAACAACCTAAGCAAATGACTTAAAAAATAAATTTAATTTGATTTGAATATAAAAAATAAATTTCTTGATTCGATGAGTTTTTAAATATAAAAAATGTATAAATAAATAAAATAAACAAATAAAAATAATCTATGAGCAAATAAAAACATAGACAACTTTACTAAGATTAAGTACAGAGAAATCTATGATTATAAAATATTGCAATTTATTATAAACTAAAATTTAAAAATTCAGTTAAAAAGTTAATATTACAATATTAAAATATTTTTTTCTTAAAAAATGCTCCAAACAAACTAATTTGTACGCATTTAAATTAGTTTTTTTTAATTTGAATTTATGAACAAATAACTTAAAATTAAAAAGTACAACTTAAGCAAATAATAATAATTTATAATTTAAAAGAGTAATCTGCAAATAACTTAAAATTTAAAAAGTAACTACCTAAGCAAAACAATTTAAAATTTAAAAAATAACCACCTAACCAAAATAACTTAAATTTAAAAAGTAGCAACTTAAGAAAATAATAATTTATAACTTATAAATAAAATTTTAAAATTCAAAAGAGTAATATGCAAATAACTTAAAATTAAAAAGTAACTATCTAAGCAAATAATTTAAATTTTGAAAAATAACAACCTAAACAAATAACTTAAAATTTAAAAAATAAATACCCAAGCAAAACAATCTAAAATTTAAAAAATAACAACTTAAGTAAAACAACCTAATTTAAAACTTGAAAATAACAACTTAAGCAAATAATAATTTATAATTTATAAATATAAATTTAAAATTTTCTAATGACAACACCTAAGCAAATAAATTCCTAAACTCAACGTATGAGCTCCCCATTTGTATTACTATGAACGCCACATCAGCATATGAGCTCTCCATTTGTATTACTATATATATATAAAGATAAAGATAAAGATAAAAAAATACGATGAAAAATAAAAGAAATAGGCATGAGGATAAATGTAAAACTCATCTCTATCTTTACAATTTTTCTTTTCTTTTCTTCTTATTACGTTTTGATCCTATTTTAATACTTTTTTCTTTTATATCTCATGTTATTATTTTTTTTAAATATACCAAATCAAGCACACAAATAATATATTTGTCGATATACTTTACTATTTACTTATAGATGCATATATTAACGTATAAAAAATAATTTTAACAACATGCTAAAATATAATAATGCTTGTGTCATTATTACTTTTATTTGAATATAAAAATTTTCACTTATGAGCGAGTTACCAAAATAATTTAGTCAACTTTGACTTAAAAAAGGACTCATTAAGAAATTAGAAATTTTTTATTGTGATTTTCATACTTGCATTATATAATTAATGACTTCTTTCTTTCAAAATAATAATAATAATTTATTATTATTTTTTTTACCAAAAATAGGAAGACTCGAATCTATAACTTTTTAGATAAATAAAGAAAGACTATATCATTTGAGTTATAACTCATTGGTTTAATAATAATAATAATAATAGTAATAATAATAATAATAATAATAATAATATTATTATTATTATTATTATTATTATTATTATTATTATTATTATTAATAAATATAGCATAAGTATGTTTTTTTGCTTTGTTGTAAATAAGAATAAGAAAATGCAATGAAAAATAAAAGAAATAGGCATGAGGATATAAGTGTAAAACTCATCTCGATGTTTAATTTTTTTTTCTTTTATTCATACATTTGGGTCCTATTTTATACTTTTTTTTTTCTTTTATATCTCATGTTTTTATTTTAATATACCAAATCAAGCACAAAAATGATATATTTGTCGATATACTTTACTATTTACTTGTAAATGCATATCTTAACATATAAAAATTAATTTTAACAAAATGCTTAAATATAATGTTTGTGCCATTATTACTCTTATTTGAATATAAATTTTCACTTATGAGTTACCAAAATAATTTAGCCAAGCCAATGAGTAATAGCTCAAATGGCATAGACTTCCCATACTCAATTAAGAGGTTGCGGGTTTGAGCCTCCTATCTTTCCAAATTTTTTGCCAATGAATAACAGCTCAAATGGCACAGGCTCCTCATACTCAATTAAGAGGTTGCGGGTTTGAGTATCCTATCTTTCCAAATTTTTGTCAATGAGTAATAGCTCAAATGGCATAATCTCCCCATACTCAATTAAGAGAAATTTTTGCCAATGAGTAATAGCTCAAATGACATAGTCTCCCCATACTCAATTAAGAGATTGTGGGTTCGAGTCTCCTATTTTTGCTTTGACCCTGAAAATAATAAGATAAGACTCGTTAATTCTTTTCCCGCCTTTGAGAAAAGATTAAGAATCTTACTATGAAAATATTTGGAACGATGTGTCACGGTTAGATTAAAGAGTGAGTAAAACAAGGAAGGATTGTTAAATGATGATAATGAATTCTAAAACTTAGTAATATGGATATGAGATTCCAAGTTACCAGTTTTGAATAGGATAAGAGATAAACAGAAACTTAAAAAGGAATATGATAGATATAGCTGAGATAAAAAAAAAATCATAACTGCTCATCAATCATTTTGAATTTGATAATCATGATAGGATAACTATGATTTTGAATTTTGAGTGTGTAACAACCTAGCTAGGTAAACCCTCTATATCTATGGACACAGTACATGAACTTCAAATCACTGAGCATTGAGTAATTAACAATCCATTATGGACTCAACAAAGAGATTCTTCTCTATAGCGTTGTTCTTGTTCCTTCTTAGCTTCTCCTTTTTTGTTTCCACTGACTCGATCCATGTGTCTCATGATGGAAGAGCCATCAAAATCGATGGAAAACGTAGGATTTTGATATCTGGATCAATCCACTATCCTAGAAGTACACCTGAGGTAACTAATATTTATTTATAATAATAATGATTTTGTGTATGTCACGTTCTATATTCATATTAATTAGTTGATTTTATTATTTGATAGATGTGGCCGGATTTGATTAATAAAGCTAAAGAAGGAGGGTTAGATGCAATTGAAACGTATGTGTTTTGGAATGCGCATGAACCAAGTCGTAGATCATATGATTTCAGTGGCAACAAGGATCTTATTAGATTCCTCAAGACTATTCAAGAAGCTGGACTCTATTCTGTTCTTCGCATTGGTCCATATGTTTGTGCTGAATGGAATTACGGTGGGATTCCTGTGTGGGTTCATAATCTCCCCGGTGTTGAGATTCGAACTGCAAATTCTGTTTATATGAATGAGATGCAAAACTTCACTACCCTCATCGTTGACATGGTCAAGAAAGAGAAACTCTTTGCTTCTCAAGGTGGCCCCATCATTATAGCCCAGGTATATATATAACAATCTCCATTTAGTTTTGATGCATGTTTTAGTTTTTTATTCTTATTTTTGTTATTTCATTTTAGATTGAAAACGAATATGGGAATGTCATGGCGGATTATGGAGATGCCGGAAAAGCTTACATCAATTGGTGTGCAAATATGGCTGAGTCTTTGCACATTGGGGTTCCATGGATCATGTGCCAACAACCTGATGCTCCTCAACCAATGGTATATATACATTTATATTTTTACATGATTAATGTTTTCAAGATTATATATATTATAGTCTCTAATAATAATCTCTATGTGTATATGTTAATTTAATTTAGATCAATACTTGCAACGGTTGGTATTGTCATGATTTCGAACCCAACAATCCTAACAGTCCAAAGATGTGGACTGAAAATTGGGTAGGCTGGTACGTGTATCTCTCTCTCTCACTACCTTATATATTTTCTCATTTATTATTGGAATTCTTGTCTGATATTTTTTTCATAAATTAATTAAGGTTCAAGAACTGGGGTGGCAAAGACCCTCGTAGAACTGCTGAAGATGTTGCCTATTCGGTGGCTAGGTTTTTCCAGACTGGAGGCACATTTCAAAATTATTACATGGTAAATTATATTAATCATAAAACTTATACATATAAATTGTTTTAGTTAATTTCATACTAAACGTGTATATTTATTTTTGGTCAGTATCATGGTGGGACTAATTTTGATAGAACCGCTGGTGGACCATACATTGCCACTTCATACGATTATGATGCTCCTCTTGATGAATATGGTAAAATTACATTGATAAAGAATCTCATTTTCTAATATTTTTCCATGAATGATCCTTGAGTAATTAATTAATTATTGTGTGTAGGAAACAAAGCTCAACCAAAATGGGGTCACCTCAAAGAACTCCACAGAGTTTTGAAGTCCATGGAAGAGAGTCTTACAAACGGGAACGTTTCCCAAATTAATTTTGGCAACTCTATCACGGTACAAAAATATATGAAAACAAAATTACAACTCTTCATTATTTTTTCCCTCTAATTGAATTAGAACAATAATAAATAATTACTTTTCAACAATAATTATTTCAGGCCACTGTGTATGCCTCAAAGAAATCATCAAGTTGCTTCTTGACCAATGCCAACACTACCACTGATGCTACTGTTTCATTTAGAGGAAGAACTTATGCAGTTCCAGCATGGTCTGTGAGCCTTCTACCTGATTGTCAAAATGAAGAGTATAACACAGCCAAGGTATCATATAACATAATTAATTAAATATTTTAAGTTTAATTTATTATTAATTATTAATTAACTTGACTTGTATGTCTTGTTATTGTTATAAAAGGTGAATGTGCAAACCTCTGTGATGGTTAAAGTAAGCAACAAAGCTGAAGATGAGCCGATGTCTTTGAAATGGACATGGAGGGCTGAGAACGTTGACCATGCTCTTCTTGCTAAAGTCAACGCCTCTGAGTCAGCACACGAACTCATTGACCAGAAAGATGCTGCTAATGATGCTAGTGACTATCTTTGGTACATTACAAGGCTCCACCTTGATCAGGATGATCCTGTTTGGAGTGATGATATGTCCCTCAGAATCAATGGCAGTGGCCATGTTATCCATGCATTCGTCAATGGACAACATATTGGTAAACAATGTTTCACACCATAATAACCTTAATTAATTAATTAATCAATTAAATAATATTTCATATCCTTTGTTTGTTATGTGGATAGGGTCTCATTGGGCCACTTATGGAATTCACCATGACAAGTTTGAGACAAAGCTAAAGTTGCAGCCTGGAAAGAACACTATCAGCTTGCTTAGTGTCACTGTTGGACTTCAGAACTATGGTGGTAACTTTGACAAATGGCATGCTGGACTTGTTGGACCAATTGAGTTGATTAGTAAAAAGGGTGATGAGACCATAATCAAGGATATCTCTGAACACAAATGGTTGTACAAGGTTGGATTGCATGGTTGGGATCACAAATTCTTCAGTAGTGACTCACACTTCGCTTCCCCTTCCAAATGGGAATCTCAAAGTCTTCCCACTAACAGAATGTTGACTTGGTACAAGGTAATTACGATTCTCAGCTATCATCTTCACGTGATTAGTTAGCATTTGACATACTAACTGTGGTGATCTTGTGTTTATTTAATTACTAGACAACGTTCAAGGCTCCTCTGGGGACAGACCCTGTTGTGGTGGACCTGCAAGGTATGGGCAAAGGCTACGCTTGGGTTAACGGCAATAACATCGGCCGCATCTGGCCGAGTTACTTGGCCGGCGAAGATGGTTGCAGCGATGACCCATGCGATTATCGCGGCCAATATGATGACTCAAAATGTGTTTACAATTGTGGAAAGCCCTCTCAAAGATGGTAAAATGTTAACCATTAACATAATAATCTATGTCACTAATTAAGATGTTATTATATGTTTATGGATTAATAATTGTGATTGATTGTTTAGGTACCATGTTCCACGGTCATTCTTTGTTGAAAACGGAGAGAACACATTGGTTCTGTTTGAGGAGATTGGTGGAAATCCATCACTTGTGAATTTCCAAACAGTGACTGTTGGAAGTGCATGCGGAAATGCACAAGAGCACAAGACATTGGAGCTCTCATGCCAAGGTAGACCAATCTCTGCCGTCAAATTCACAAGCTTCGGCGATCCACAAGGTATCTGTGGATCATTCTCCAAGGGAACTTGTGAATCCCACAATGATGCTCTCCCCGTTGTTCAAAATGTAAGACTCTCTTACTCCTAATTATTATTGCATTGCTTTTGTGTTTCTACTAATCAAGTTGTTAGCAGGATACTAATTTGAGTTGATGTTTTTAATGTTGTAGGCATGTGTTGGCAAAGAAACATGTTCAATTGATGTTTCAGAGAACACATTTGGTGCAACAACTTGTGGAGATGTTCCTAAGAGGCTTGCAGTGGAGGTCCTCTGTTAGAAGGGGATTAATCAAAATTAAGATAATGGAAGCATAGATTTTTAGGGTTAGTTTATGGTAGTATATGAATTTTCTTTGTTCTCATTTAACAACTTGTTAATTTGAGCTTTCAAATTTCAAATTATATATATATAGCATTTTTGCATATATCTAAGTTATTTTTCTGCTCATCAACGTTGAATAATAAGCTCTTACATTATAATCTAATTAATAATTCTGTTATTCTTGGTTGTTACCTTTCAACAATAAGCACTCACTGGGATTTCGCTAGGCTCGAAAAGAAAAACTGAAAGAAAAATTGCTATCCTGCGGATTCGTAATTGCATTAGTATTTCATTAATAACAAAACAATATGTTGATCGATTATTTACGGAAAAGTTCAGTCCGAAGTTGTTAGTTTCGAAGACGACATTAGATAGTTAAATCAAATCTTTTAGTTAGCAATCAGCAGTATCTATTAAGTGGCATTTTAAAATTTAATCTAAACTTATCTTTTAGTTAAATAAAATTAATGTTTGTTGTAAACTGAAAATCAAAATTAAAATTTGTTATGAAAACTACCATAATTTTGTGAAAAAATCAGTATATCAGAGGTGTTACCACTTTTATAGTGCTAAGTATAATGATTATAAAATTTAAATTAAATAAAAAAGTGATTGTTTTTTAAAAATAAAAAATATAATTAATTAAAAAATAAATTAATAAAATATTATATTTAAAAATTGAATAAAAATAATATTTAAAAAATAAATAGCCAATTTTTTAAAAAAAGAGCGAGGAGAAACACATCATATAAATCTTGAAAGTCAACAAAGAACCACTACTGAGTACTGACTAATGTAAGTCTGAAGGGCAAATGGTCGGTGAATTTGATTGGGACGTTATGACACGTGGCAATATCACATTGGCGTGACTGTGTAAGATAATAATCCAGCTTGGTCATCATTGACTATAATATCACACTTATTTTCACCAACTTATTATTGGTGGCTGACGTTGTCTTCCTTTCCACAATTCTTCATTTCTTCTGCTGCTTTTTTCAGGACCAAAATTTCTACTATAATGTTTTTTTTTTATTATATAATTATGTTTTTAATTTAAATTATGCAAGTACAATTTCCATAAACACTCGTTACTTTTATTTTCTGATTAAATATACTAATAAATTAATAATAATATATGTGTTATAATTCATTAAAAAAAATGTATGTGTCTCTCTACCTTTACTTGTGGAATTTTTATTTTTAATATTGAAGTGGTAGTGATGTTTTTTTTAAATGTGGATTGTTGAGATGTTATACTCAAATGTGGAATCGTTTAATTAGAGAAATAAAAATCAGACCGTCCGATTTATTATAGGTACAGAAATCGAACCATCTGATTTCTAGAGGTACATAAATCGGACGGTCCGATTTGTAGAGGTACAGAAATCGGACCCAAGAATTTGTGTACTTCTACAGTTTTAAAAAACACAAAAAATTACAATGTTAAGGTATATTACCACTTTTCCTTCTGTAACCAAAAAAATTAGCCTTACTTGTGTGTATGTTTTTTTAAGAATAAATTTATATATATATAATTTAGTGATCATGAAGTGTATTCTTTTTCCGACCCATTTAATAAAAGAAAAAACATTGCGTTCTTCTTAAATCTTAACCACATATATACATCTGACATGATTTAATTATTTATTATAGTGAATGATCCCTCGTGGACATAAATGAGTTACAAAATTAATGTGGTGATCCCTTATGTTTGTTTCTACATATATGTATGGAGTATGGAAGACTCTGATTCCTTTCAACTCAAGCATTAACAATGTTTCTGATTTGCTATCCCTACAAGTGCTTCTCCATTATCTTGTCGCAGCGCGATTCCAGGACTTAATTTTTTTTTTTTTTTATTTCTCTGAAGCACCTTTAGATTGAGAGTGTGAGTATCATTTTAGAGAAGCCAATCCATGCATCTTGTTAGAATTTTATTTATTATTTTTTTTAGGTGTTACATATCATAGCCCATATTGTTAACGTGGTTTCTCAGCCTGGGAAATCGTAGAATAATTCTTGATTACTAGACCATATAATATTACTCTACTTAACAACATTATCTCTTTTAATAATGTGATCATAAATGTTCTGAGGAAATAGAGTGTTCATGCAGATGTCTTGATTAATTATTACCAACGATTGTCAATAACTCTTTTGTCCCCATCAATTGTCACTGTTGAATCATATGTTGCTATATATAATCTAACCGATCAATATATAGTTTTCAATAACCCTAACACACACAAACTATATATAGTATTGTTCCACATTAACATGCATTTACTAGTTAATTATTAAAAGGATATATTAAGATATATGAACAAGTACAACACTGTGGAGCCATGCAATGCATAGTGAATTTCAAAATTATTTTATAAGTGAGAAGGAAATTTGTTGGCAAAAATTGATATAAAATAAATATATGGTTGAGGACAAACCGGCTGAAGAATGAGGTAAGAGAAAGTGGGTTTGTGAGTGCCAAAAGCTTCATAGTGCTTTGCTGGCTCACCGCTTATTACCCAATCAATATGCGTTGTCTGTGGATTTTTAAATACAAAATATAATAGCTTATATATATATATATATATATATATATATATATATATATATATATATATATATATATATATATATATATATATATAAATTTGTGCAATCCCAAGGTCCAAATGAGATGTGTCTTTGGAGTTTGGACGGCTTATCCATTGCCTTTTTTTTCTTTTAAAAAAATTAATTGATATTAGTTGATTTTTTAGTTGGACTAATTAACTAAAAAAAAAGTTGCGAATAACACTACAAAAAAATAGAGTTATTTTAACACTTTATTTTTTAACACCATAATTAAATGTCAAAATTAATATATATTTTTGACAAATATCATAAATGTCAAATTTTCTATATTTTCTTGATGAATAATTTGACCGTAGAAAATTACTCATCAATTTTGACACTCATTTGTTTTCAATTTACTCCACTATTTTTCTTCTTCTTTGACTCTGTTAATTTTGACATTACACTGCTCTCAGTTTATGATTACTACTCATTCTTTATCTTCAAAATCTCAAGTTATTTTTTAGTTTCAAGATCTCATCTCATTCTTTGTTAAAATTTTTTGTTGAGAATATTTTATAGTCAATAAGTGTCAAAATAAATAATATTTTTGACAATTAATAAGTATCATAAAAAATATGTTCTCAAAATTTTCTAATAAATTATTTTTGACAGTCAATATTTATCAAAATAAGATTTAAATTTTTTTCACAATCACTTATATGTTAAAAATACTATTTTTGACAAAACTTTTATTAACATATTTTCATAGTTAAAATAGTGTCAAAATTTATTTTTTTGACAAATTTTAATTTTCTTTTACACATTATAACCCTAAAAAAAATCTATATTATTGTAGTGTAATATTTGTATAGTGATGGTCTGATGGATATAGCTAGAGATTTTATGACCTACCAACAAAACGTTACGTTATGTCATGTATGATAGAAATACACACTCTAATTATGTTCACTAATTAATGAACCAATAAGAATATGCGAACTTTGATTTCATGAGTTTTCCTTGGAATCTATATATGAGAGATGAGATAATATTATTATTCTCTTGGATCTAAGAAGCAGTGTCTCCTTCCTCTACTCTCTAGAAGTATATATACGGCGATGTGATGTGTCAGTCCAAATTAGAGAAGAATCTTTGGCATATATTATCATCAATCACTATCATGGAGATAATCAATAAGCATGTGTGTGAAGTGTGAAGTGTGATTGATATATATTCAGGGTTTTCTGCGTTGTAAATCTAAAATCCTTGTTGTTTTGAGCTGTATTAATGTGTATGGTTTCCATATCTTATCATACAGATTTATGCACATGACAAGCTAGGCCAGGATATATATGACATGTTCCATATAGTTTTGTATCTTACGGAAATTTGTATATTAGGAAATTAGTCTAGCAATTTCACAAATACTCTACTCTACTTCTAAGAATAAGGTTAACTTTTCTTATCTTAATTAACGTACGGTAAAGTTAAAACGTAATAATTTGGTGTTCGATATGTTAGTCTATTACCACATTATTCTTTATTTCCATTTATGTCCTTTTCATTCTCAACCTTTAGACAGCATTATTATTATGAGTATGTAGCTGCACATTGTTTTACTACTTTCTTCGTCCTAACACCCTTACAAATTTAGGCTGACAATGGCTAGGGTAAAGTAGGATTTGAATCCTACTCTAATCCTATTTACGGATTAAAAATTTTATTAAAATTTTATTTTATTTTATTTATGGGTTGAAAATCTCTTAATTCTAACTATATTCACATTCTAAAATTTTAAATTCTATTCTATTCTATCCTACTCATAGAAATATCAAATTTTTTTAAAGCAAATATAAAATTTATCATTCTAAATTTCATACTATTAATAAAATATAAAATAAAAAATTAAATTTAAATTTAAATTAAAAATAATAAAATTTTAAAGAAATCCAACATAAAATTACAAACATATATATTATTATAAATATACAAGTGCTCTAAATTACTAAATTAACTAACTAGTTTAGTAATTGTTCACTTATTGCAAGTCATTGTATAAGGAAAGTTGTGGGTTCAACTCTCATCTCCTTCGTTATATATCTAATCTTATAAAATGTATGTTATATATGAGGTGCAGATAGGGTAGAGTACACCCTAAGTCTGTACCCTACCTTATCCTGCAGATATATCTGGACCGATCTCTATCCTATCCCACCTTCTACAAAATAATTTTCTTATATATATAGACACTAATTTACTCATTGACTTGTATATCATTTTGTACTATAAATTAAATTAAACTATTTATTAGTAGTTTACTTAGATTTTTTATTAGATCAAATAGTAAACATTGCCAAAAGAAGTTAGTTAAATGGAAGTGGATGAGCCAATAACTAATAAGTCGTAACTCTAAATTTTATTTAACGCTTTGTTAAAGCAGAATTTAAATTTCTGACAATTTTTAAGAAAGTGAGTAAACTAACAATTTTCAATTTGGTTAAGTGGACACCTTTTATTATTACCAATTTTACCCACATGATTAAAAGTAAACTCCTAAAAAGCTCTTCAGTATTTTTTCTAAACATATTTATGAAGGATTTTGAGAAATTTCAACAATAATATTAGAAACAAGAAAGTTATATGAAGAGTGTATTATTCAATCTGTGAAAAAGATACAATACATAGGGGTATATATAAGTGATAGAAGAATCAAAGTAATAAGAGCATACAATTCTATAATTAATATACACATATTCTATATAAATATAAATGATACTAATTATTCTCTAACATCCCCTCTCAAACTCAAGTGGGAGCTAAAGATATCATCTTGAGTTTAGATAGTAGAATTTGAAAACCAGTAGGATGATGAGCCTTCGTGAAGATATCAGTAGTCTGATCCAGAGTTCCAATAGCAACAAGGCGAACAGTATCAATAAGGAGACGTTGCTGAACAAAATGACAATCAATATCAATGTGTTGGGTGTGTTCATGAAACACATCATTGTGCGCAATCTGAAAGCACTGCGATTGTCACAAAAAATATCGGTTGGGGATGACTGAGGAGCACCCAAATCTGCAAGAAGCCAACGAATCGAGACAACCTCATCGGTGGTGTCAGCTAGAGCGCGGTATTCAGCTTCTGTGCTTGATTGAGCAGTGAACTTTTGCTTCTTAGCTCGTCAAGAAATGAGAGCATCGCCAAAAAACAAACAATAACTAGTAGTAGAACGACGATTAGTGGGATCACCAGCCCAATCAGCATTTGAGTACGCTTGAAGGGATAAAAATGAATGGATAGAAAAATAAAGGCCATGAAATAGGGTACCTTTGATGTAGCAAAGAATGCGAAGAACTGCCGCATAGTGAGTAGTACGAGAAGCTGATAGGAACTGGCTAAAAAAATTAACTGGATAGGCGATGTCCGGTCGGGTGACAGTCAAGTAGACGAGACCTCCAACTAACTTTTGATAAAGAGTAGAATTATCCAAAACAGTGCCATCTATAGGATAAATCGAACATTAGGCTCAAGGATTTTATTAGTAGTTCGCTAAGGTTTTTTATTAGATCAAGTAGTAAACTTCGTCAAAGGGAGTTAGTTAAATGGAAGTGGACAAGCCAATAACTAATAAGTCGTAACTCTAAATTTTGAAATAGAATTTAAATTTTTAATACTTTTTAAGAAGGGAAATAAACTAATAATTTTAAATTGGTTAAGTGGACACCTTTTATTGTTATCGGTTTCACCCACATGATTAAAAGCTAATTCCTAGAAAGCTTGCCAGTATTTTTTCTCTGCGGTGATGTAGTAGAAAACCCTAAACCTTGTGACAATGTTTTTGTAGAGAAACTTTCGACTTCTCTGGGCAGTAATACTTGCTAGTGGTTCTGCCTCAATCCACTTAGTGAAGTAGTCGATTCCTATTGTGAGGTATTTGATTTGTCTCGGAACTTGAGGAAATGGTCCGAGCAGATCGAGACCCTATTTCGTGAATGGCCATGGTGAGGTGACGCTAATAAACTCTTCAGGAGGTGCAACATGAAAACTGGCATGCTTCTGACAATGCGGATACTTTTTAATGAACTCAATCGCTTCTCTTTGTAAGGTTGGCTAAAAGAAGCCGGCCCGGATAACCTTCTTGGCTAATGATCGGGCTCCCAAATAGTTTTCACATATGCCATTGTGTACTCCCTCCAGAACCTCCTTTATATTGGAAGTCGGGACGCACTTTAAGAGACGTATTGATATTCCTCTTTTATATAAAATATTGTGGACCAATGTGTAATTTTGTGTTTCTCTTATGAGTTTTCGAGCTTCATTTTTATTTCTAGGAAGGACGTCAAATTTAAGATAGTTTACTATGGGGGTTATCCACCCCAAATTCTGATTGATTATAGCTATTATGTCTGAGTTGTCATCTTCCTTTGCTATTGATGGCGATGGAGGGTTTCCTGGATGAGGCTCCTATTGTTGCCCCCTAACTTAGTTCTGGTTAACTTGGATAGGACATCTACTCGGGCGTTGATTCCCGAGTTATGTGTCGGACCTCTCCTTCCGAGAACTGTGCTAATTGTTCCCGTGCTTCGTCTAGGTATTTCTTCATATTGGAGTCTTTGTCTTGATAAGTGCTATTAATTTGTGAAGTTACCACTTAGGAGTCACTGGACACTATCAACCTTTTTGCCCCCACTTCTTTAGCCAGCTTTAAACCAGCAAGCAAGGCTTCATATTCTGCTTGATTATTGGAAGATGAAAACTCAAACTTTAATGAGAGTTTTATCCGAGTTCCTTGCTCACTTTTCAGGATGACACATGCTTCACTGTCGGCCTTATTGGATGACCCATCCAGGTATAAGCTCCATATTGTTAGGCTTCTCCGACTTTCAATTTATTCAGCTACGAAGTTGGAAAGATATTGAGGTTTGATTGTTGTCCAAATTTTATACTTCAAATCGAACTTGGGTAGTTCTACAGCCCACTGCAACATCTTTTACACTAGGTCCGTCTTTTGTAGATTGTATTTCATTGGTTGGTTAGTACAAACCTTTATAGTGTGAGCCTGAAAATAAGGCCGAAGCCTTCAAGAGGTGAGGATAAGAGCATACGCGAACTTTTTCATCTTTTGATAGTTCAATTCTACTATTTGTAAAGCTTTGTTGACAAAGTAGATAGGTTATTGTCCTCTGATCAAGGCTGAAGCTATAGCTCGGCTTGCCACTGCTAGGTGGAGGACGAACTCTTCTCCTGCTATAGGTCGGATAAGTATGGAGGGTTGACCCAGAAAGGCTTTGAAGTCTTGAAAGGCTTGTTCGAATTCTAGAGAGCATCTAAATTGCTTTCCTTTTCTGAGGATCGAGTATAGGGGTAGTGATTTCAATGATAACCCTGCTAGAAATCTGGATAGTGCTGCCAACCTTCCATTTAATTGTTAAACTTCTTTAAGACAGATCGGGCTCTTCATGTCTAGTATAGCTCTACACTTGTTCGGGTTTGCCTTTATGCCTCTTTGAGTTAGCATGAAGCCTAAGAATTTTTTCACCTCTACTGTGAAGGTGTATTTTGAGGGGTTTAGCCTCATTTCATTCTTATTGTATAAAACACCTCGAAGAGGTCGGACAAGAGTGTTGAGTTGACCTTGGTTTTAACTTTTAACAAACATGTCGTCCACATATACCTCCATAAGTTTCCCTATGTGGGGAAAAAATACCTTGTTCATCAGTTGCTGGTATGTGATTCCGGAATTCTTTAATCTCAATGGTATTACTACATAACAATAGTTAGCCTTTGGAGTGATGAAAGAGGTATTTTCTTGGTCTGGCTTATACATCGGGATTTGATTGTATCCCGAATAGGCGTCCATAAAGGACAGGTACCGATAACCTAAGGCTGAGTTGACCAGAGCGTCAATGCTCAGGAGAGGGTATGGATCCTTGGGGTAAACTTTATTGAGGTCTGTGTAGTCTATACACATTCTCCACTTTTCATTCTGCTTCTTTACCAGGATCATGTTCGCCAACCACAATGGAAACTTTACCTCTCTTATGAATCCTGCTTCTAATAAGCCTTGCACTTGTTCTTCCACGACCGGTGTCCACTCAGGTCCGAGTTTTAGATCCTTTTGTTGAATAGGTCTGGAACCCGGATAGATGACGAGCTTGTGAGACATCAGGTCAGGATCTATACTAGGCATGTCGGAGACTTTCCAAGCAAAGAGGTCGAAATTTTGTCTTAGGAGGTCAAAGAGCTGTTCTTTCAGATCTCCTTCCAGATTGGCCCCCTATATTTATTATTTTTTTAGGGTGATCTCCAATTTGTACTTCTTCTACCTTTCCTTCAGGTTGACTTCCTTTTCCCCCAGACTGCCTTTTAAAGTAAGGTTTTCATTATAACATTTAAATGCTAGTTTTTTATCCCCCTTTATGGTGGCAATTCCTTCTGCAGTGGTGAACTTCATGCACAGATAGGGTATAGAGACAACTGTTGCAAGTCGGTTTAAGGTCGTCCGACCTATTAGGGCATTGTATGTTGACATGACGTTAACCACAATATAGTCGATGCTTAACGTTCTTGACTTTGTGCCCTTTCCAAAGTGTATAGAGAGATTTACCCGAGAGGTCGGATCGGCACGTCGCCTAGCCCGAAGAAGTCATCCAGGTACGCCTTTAGATCCTTTACTTTCAATCTGAGCTTATAAAATGCGAGTTGAAATAGCATATTTGCCGAGCGGCCTCGATCCACTAGTGTTCTATGAAGGTTTGCATTGACGAAGATCATTGTTATCACCACTGGGTCATCATGGCCAAGTGTTATACCTTGAGCATCTTCTTTAGTAAATGAGATTAGGGGTGTTTAGATCCAGATCATTCAAAAAAAAAAAAACAGTGAAACCGCACTGATCCAAACAGCTCAATTTTGAATGTTTTTTTGGATTTTGAATTGGTTTTATTGCGGTTCGATTTGGTTTGTAGTTCCACTCTGCACCACCAAACCAAACTGAACCACATATAATAATAATACCCATACGACCATACTCCCTTAGTCCCTTACCTTTCCCCACAGTGCTGCACACACTTATTTCCCTTTCCCCAAACATACACAAACCCTAATGGCCTAACCTAAAGAAAGAAACCCTTCTCACAACTCTTCACTATCACTCACTTTCACCGAGTCACCGTATCATACCTCACAGACTCACACACACCTCACTCACTCTCACCGTCATACGCCGACTCCGTCCACTGCCTCCTCTTCTCAACGATACCCTCTGCCGCCTCCTCTTCTTGGTGACGCCGCTGCCGCCACCTCTTCTTGATAACATAATAGTTTTTACTTTTTTTATATGATGATCATATCAAAGTGCACTCGATTTTTTAGTCTATTTTAAGCTCAATCATCAAATAATCAACATTATATATGTGTCTTTAATTTTCAAACCATAGTTATAATAATAATAATAATAATAATAATAATAATAATATCCACGCACCACCCCAACCCTGTTTTTTTTATGACTTTGTTATTAAAAATAAAAAGAAATAGTTTTCTCCTTTATTTTTGTTAATGTATTAAACTTGAAGTCAATATGTTCTTGTTACTTTGACAATCTGTTATGTCAAATTTCTTATTTTTGACAATCTATTCTTGTTATCTTTGAAAATCTGCTATGTTAAATTTTGTGTTGTACTTTTGCAGATTTTATATTTGTTCAGTTGATTTTAGCTTCCAATTTGAAGGTCAACAATGTCAACTTCATATCTTGAGGTAATATTCTTATTTTGTAATGTGTATGTTGGTATATATTCAATATGTTGATTAATTGAGAAAAATATTAAAATAACATAAACTGATTTTGGTTATCACAGGATGTTCAAAGCAGTGAGCCAGGATTCACCAGTGCTACTATGTCCACTTTAAATTAGTCAAATCTTCGGGACAGTCAAAGTCAATGCCGCCGCTACAGCCGCAGTTGCAGCCACAAACACAGACGCAGACGCAGCCACCATCGCTGCTGCCGCTGTCGCCACCACGCAGTGATCAGAACAATGAAAGAACTAGATCTAAGAGGAGGAGAGGCAAAGTAAATGTTGCTGATGAGTCACATAATCCTGGCCAGTCTGAGGAACCAGGTATAAGTAACACTAAAAAACCTGTTAGACCTAGATCTTGGACTTGGGAGCATTTCAAAAAAGATGAAAGTGGTCCCAAACCTAGGGCTATATGTAAGTAGTGTGGAGCATCTTATGCGGCTGATTCACATAAAAATGGTACTAGCAATCTTAAAAGTCACTTGTTGAGTCAGTGTAAAAAATTTCCAAAAGATTCACTTAATCCCACACAAAAAATACTTGTTATGCAGCAACTTAAAAAAGAAGAAGAAAATAGGATGGGTAATTGTTTGACTGCTGTATCATTTGATCCTGGTTTATGTAGACAAACTTTTGCTAGAATGATAATCGTAGGTGAGTTGCCTTTTAGATTTGTCGAAGGAGAGGGGTTTCGTTATTTCATGAGTGTTTTGCAACCAAAACTCCATATTCCGGGTAGGATATTAGTTGCTAGGGATTGTTGGAACTTGTTCATGAATGAAAAACATAAGTTGAAGAGTGTCTTTATAAACTCAAATCAAAGTGTGTGTTTGACCATTGATTGTTGGACTTCTGTACAAAATCTAAATTATCTTTGCCTCACTGTACATTTTATTGATCAAGATTGGAAGTTGAAAAAGAGAATTCTTAACTTTTGTCTCATCAAAAATCATAAAGGTGAAACAATTAGTAAGAAGATAGAAAAATGTCTTTTAAATTTGAGAATAAGTAGAGTCTTTAGCATCACAGTTGATAATACTAGTTCAAATAATGTTGCCATTTGTTACTTGAAAGGTAGAATGGAGGATTGGAATTCACATCCTTTAAAAGGTGAACATTTGCATGTTAGGTGTTGTGCTCATATCTTGAACTTGGTGGTGAATGATGGTTTGAAAGATATGCATTCTTCAATTAGTGATATTAGGAATATTGTTAGATATGTATGTGCTTCTCCTAGTCGTATGGATAGGTTTAAAAGTTGTATTAAAGAGGCTAGGATCCAAGACTGCTCTTGTGTGCAATTAGATGTCCCACTAGGTGGGATTCCACTTACATAATGCTTGATAGTGCTTTAAAATTCCAAAAGGGCTTTAAGAGATTAAGTGAGAGGGATGCTGAGTTTGTAATGATGCAAGGGAGTATTCCAAAGAATGAAGATTGGGATAATGCAAGATGCTCTGTGAGATTTTTGAAGATTTTTTCTGATGTAACAAAAGAAGTCTCGGGTTCTACATTTGTGACATCTTTTTCATATTTTCATCACTTTTGTTCAATTCTTAGTTCTTTGAAGACTTGGGCTGATAGTAATGACATATTACCTAAGGGTTTGGCTACAAAAATGAAGGCTAAGTATGATAAATATTGGGGTAACTTGAGGAATATGAATATGATAATTTTTGTTGTTGTGGTATTTGACCCTAGATATAAGATTAAGTTTGTTGAGTGAAGTTTTCAAAGGTTGTTTGAGAAGGAGGATGCTGATTTCTTATGTGGTAAGGTGAAGGAAGTATTCAATGGCTTGTTTAACAGCTATAGGGTTGCTCTTAATGGTGATCAAACACACCAATCTGCACAACACAGCTAAGATGCGGATATGGATGATAGTGCCTTTGATGATGTTTGCTTTGCAGCAGCATTTGAAAATGATGTACAAGCTAGTGAGAGTGTCAACACAAATGAAGTAGATTTATATCTCATGGAGTCCTTGGAGAAACCAGTTGATCCAAGTAGTTTTGATATTTTAACTTGGTGGAAAGTGAGCTTTAACAATTACAAATATCCTGTTCTAAGTTAAATTGCGAGGGATATTCTAGCTATGCTGGTGTCAACGGTTGCTTCTGAATCTGCCTTTAGCACTGGAGGTAGAGTACTTAATCAATATAGAAGCTCTCTTACCCCAAAAACTATGAAGCTTTGATTTGTGCACAAAATTAGTTTCGAGCCAATTCATTGCCAATTGACCTTGAGGAGTCTTTTGAAGAATTTGAAAAACTTGAGAAAGATAATGTTCTTTATTATTATGTTTTATTCTATCTACATATATTGATTAACTTTACTACTTGATAATATGTTTAAGTTACTAATATTTATTTTATTATATTTTATTGTAGAACTTGAGCCAATTCATCAACTAATAGATGAAGAAGACTCTGGTGATGAATCTGATTAGTGATCGGTGCTTCACCTCTCAGCTTGGAGTGTTTTATGTTATGTTTTTATTAAGACTTTGTTATATTATTTAATTTTGTGTTATTGAGACTTGTTTAGTTGTTTTATGTTGAAGAATTATTATTCAAGACTTGTTGAATAGGTTGGATTGTTGGATATTTGGACATATTGCTTTATAATGTTTTATGGGATTTATGTTTTGTAATTATGTTGGATTGTTAGACGGATTATTAACTCTATAAATTAAGTTATTATTTTTTATTTAAAAAATCACAGATCCAAACTGATCAAAACCGCTTGTAATCGGATCGGATCAGATTTCCAAAAAAAGTTCATCCAATCCAAACCGCCCCGCACATAAATTAAGCGTTTGGATCGGATGACTTTTTTCCTTAAAACCGAACCAAACCGCACTGCGAACACCCCTAAATGAGATGGTTGGTACGTTGAGAGTGTTGTTACCTTCCCCAATGTGGTATACCTCTTTGAGATGCCTTTTTCATGATGATTTCAAAATTTCTCCTCCATCAAATCTCCCATTAATCATATGTATATGTCTTTCAGGAGTTTGAGGTGGACGTTCTTACCGTTCTCCTTCGTCATCTCTTTTCCTCTTCCTTTGATCATCCGACTTTTCCACTAGGTATCTATCCAATTAGCCTTCTCTGGCCAACTTTTCAATGACATTTTTTAAATAATAACAGTCATTGGTAGAATGCCCGTAAAGCTTATGGTACTCAGAGTATTCCACCCGACTTCTAGTTTTTTTGTGTTTGATTGGTCGAGGAGGTGGAAGTTTCTCGGTGTGACATATCTCCCTGTAAACGTCTACAAGAGAAACTCGGAGTGAGGTGTAATTATGATACCTTCGAGGCTTTTCTGAGTTATACTCCTCTTTTTTCTTAGCTTCTTTCTCCTTTTTCCGAGGTCGGTAGGGCAGGCCGAATCTCGAAAGAGGCTCACTAAGTTGAGAATTCACCTCCATGTTGACGTATTTTTTCTGCCCATTCTTGTACTTCGTACAAGGAAGTCGGGTTTCGCTTGGATATGGATTTAGAGAACGGTCCTTCTTAAGGCAATTAACTAATCCCATTATCACTGTTTCAGTAGGTAGGTTTTGAATCTCCAAGCATGCTTTGTTGAATCTTTCCATGTAATCTCGGAGCTTCGCTCTGACTTCTTGTTTAACTTCTAGTAAGCTCGGGGCATGCTTTACCTTATTCTTCTGAATTGAGAATCTAGTAAGAAACTTCCTTGCCAGGTCATCAAAACCAGTTACCGACCTGGGGGGTAAATTATCAAGCCATTTCATCACGGATTTGGTCAGAGTTGTCGGGAGGGCTTTGCAATGAGTAGCGTCAGAGGCGTCGGCCAAGTACATCTGGCTTTTGAAATTGTTAAGATGGTGCCTCGGATCAGTTATTCTGTTATAGAGATCCATGTCGGGGGTTTTAAAATTCCTTGGGACCCTGACTCACATAATCTCTTCAACATACGGATCTTCGCCTCCTAGAGGACTTTCTTCCCAATTTGCTCGATTGCTCCATTTTCTGAAGTCAGCTTCTAATCATAAGTACTTTTCTTCCAACTCTTTTTGTCGTTGTACCTCCCTTCGCAGTTCCTGTTCAGCCTCCCATTATCGTTCAACTTCTAGTTTGAGTTGCTCTAATCTTCCACGATGCCCGTGAACTAAGCTTAGTATTTCTGTTGGATGGGGAGGTTCTTCATCTTCGGGTGGGTGGATCTCTGATTGGATCCGCCGCGGCTGAGGGTTTTTTTATGTTCCTTCTCTGTGGGTAATGTAGGTTCTTTCCAATGGTGGGGGTATTGCGAGTACCAAGTCATCACGGTAGGGTTTTGGTTCTGACTCAGATGTCGTGTGACTGTCTTCATAATGGTCGGCCGCCATTATCAAGCGTCCGACTTGTTTTTGTGCCGATGTGCCTCCATCTGAGTTCCCCGTGATGAAGTGGAGGGTGGTACATGCAAGAGACTCTGATGCTTAAGTTAGCAAGGGCTTTAAGTAGGGTTTTAGTAGAATAGAACGTGAATATACTTGAGGGGTGTCATTGTATTTATAGTAGAATAAATAACCACCTTTTTTGGAGTAGTTCCACCTTTAATTAACAGATATCCGTTTTCTTTATCTTTGGGAGTTTATTGGGATCTATCTTTAAGTGGAGACAGAGATAGTAGGAGAGATTCGAGGAAGCACTTACTTGTTTGGACAAGTATGGCTGGACTCCTTGTATCGTGTTCGACCTCTTTAAGAGGTCGGGCAACTGGTAAAGGTCATCCCTTTTGGGTTGGACCTTTTTATGCTTATTGGGCTTGGCTTTGTGTTTTGAGTCAGGGTATGAACAAAACGCATTCAAGAAGAGTAAATAGTCATTTCTGACCATAAAAGATTTGACTGCTGACAAAATTAACTACGAAAAAAATTAAATTAATGTTGTACCCATAAAAGATTAATATCGTTTGACAAAAATATTCAATCGTTAAATTTAAAATTGACTCCATTAAAAATTTGATAAAATTCCCAAAATACTATTTTCATCACTTTCTCCATCCCAATCCTTTAACCTAACTGATTCCATCATACAACCCTTAGCCCCTCACTTCACCTCCTTCATTCTTCCTCACTCACCACTCTCGACTGCTTAATCTCTCAACTATCACTCTCAATGGCTTAGCCTCACTCACTCAATCACAACGACGACCTCACAAACTGGCACATCAAAGAGATCAAAGCAAATACCACCAAAAAAATTCTCTAATCTTGAGTCCCAAATTGAAATCTCCAATGTGGCAGTGTTAGCATTAGTTTTGTTGTAGCTCAAGGCAAAGACCTGATGATTCCTCATGGGCAAGTCATTGGGACGGTAACTCGATAGTTTCAACTCCACATGGTGACTTGACGTTTGAACCCTAATGTATGCACCCTCGCCTGTGCCGCTTGGTTTCTTCAGGATTTTCACTCTCTCCCCTCTAGCCGCCTGCATTCTCCTTACCTCTACCGTCGTCAGGCCTGAAAAGGGTACTGCATCATCTCCGGCGGACCACCAGCACCTCCAACGCCAATCTCTAGCCCTAGTGGCAGATCGTGATGAACGTGAACAACTGGCAACTGCGGATACGACTCCACCACCATCACACGCAACGCGTGAGACTGTGGTTTAAGAAAAGGCATACAATTCGAATGCATCTGCAATGGTTTTATTGTTCCTGGACCTTCAAAAACCCTTCTTCCACAATCATAACCCCACGCCACTCTCAGTTAGCTCAGCCACCTCCAATGCCCCCAAATCATTGCCATCAGCGTTGTCCCTGCCAGATTTACTCCTCGTCACCAACGCCTGACTACTTTGTGTTTTTTTTCATTCTAAATTAGCATTTTGTACTGGTTTTATGTTAAAGTTGGGGATGGGGATGTGAATATGATACATTGACGGTTTGGTGAAGTGACGAGTTGCTTTGTGAATGTATGCTTGAGTTGATTCAAATGAGTGAGGGATCTATACAGGTGAGAGTGACGGGGTGGATTTTGTTTCTTGTTCTAAAAAAGTGGTTGAAGAATAGTGGAGATGGAGAAAATCATGAAAATAGTATTTTTAAAAATTCTATAAAATTTTTAATGGAGGCAATTTTAAATTTATTGATTGAATATTTTTATTAAATGATATTAATATTTTATGTGTACAATATCAATTTAATCTTTTTGTGATTAGTTTTATCAGCAGTCAAATTTTTTACGGTTGAAATTTACTATTTACTCCGTCTATCTAAAAAAAAGGATAAAAAGAGATTTCATTTCAACTTTTTTTCCCCCTTTTTTATCTAATTTTTTTTTTGTAACAAATAAAAACTAAGCCTATTATTCCGGCTAATACATTTTTGCTCGCCACAAGAAATATGTACGTAAACCCTTCATGAAGATTCGAATCATGAGCTTGATTCGTTTAATCAGATCATGAATGAGGGGTGATGCATGTATTTAATTCTCCAAACTTAATTTGGAAAAAAAAAAGAAAAAGAAAAAGAAAGAGCTTTGAAACGAATCAATATATATTATGTTGTTCACATGTGAGGTGTGACTGCGGCAGTTTTCCAGCAGCAACGCAACAACTAAGACTAAGCAATACTCTTGTATTATTCTATGTACATTTTTTTTTTCTTTCATAACATGTGAGACAAAAAGTATACCTCATCATTTATTAAATCCACATTGTTTATTATAGTTTATCTTATCTGATAATCCCCCCGAATATATAAACTAATTAAGATTATATATTTATAATTTTGATATTAATTTCACAGCCGAAAAGAATAACAAAATTAAATAATAATAAGGAAGGAATAATGCACTATAGCTTATGTTTATGATAAGAGTGTTGCAGAGCCAAAGAAATTAAAATTATTGATCAGGATACTACTGGCACGATGATAATCATTTAAGACCAATGATTAAATAGGATTTGGTCATATACCCTTTGTCCCAGCTAGCTTTTGCCACTAATGATTTGCATTATTGTCATGTCTCAACCTCCAATCAATTTTTTTCTTTATAAAGTAATTAATTATTTTGAAAATAGGAGAACCCTTAAAATATATAAATCAACTCCGATCCACAAATAACAAACTGGAATGCATAGCTTAGTTTTGGAAAGATCTATAAAGGAAAGGTTCTAAGGTACAAATGCAGAACACAATCTTCTAATAATATACAATTGAGTTCATATTATCATGTAGCCTAAGCTAGCTTGGTAGGTCAGTTATTAATTATCATCCAACTTAAAAGAGAATCCTTTCAAAACAGTAATTTTCAATGGCGCAAATATATATTAGTATAGATATAGAAGTCGTAATAAACATATATTTGTTAACAAGATTACTAATGTCAAAAAATTTATTAATATTGAAAAATAAATAAAAATCTAAAATTTAAAAATATTTTCATCTAAAATAGCTTTAGCAAGATCATAAAATATAGAATTTAGTTATCTTTAATATATTATTTTAAAAGTATAATAATAAAAATAATTTTGAACAAAATATTTTGTATAATATTTAAAAAATATACTTTTAAAACACATTTTAAAAAAATCTAAATTTTTTATTAATCAAATTTAATTAAATTGATCTAATATAACAAAAATTAATTATAACTAATATTATTTTAAATTTTATTATTTAAGTTAGTTGAATTTGGTTCATAAACAAAATTTGGATGTCAACCTAAAATTAATCCATAAAACATTGCGCAAAAGAATGTGGTATGGGTAAAATAAAAACTAAAGAGAGTGAAGTTTGTGGAAATTTGGGGTATAATGATGTCACTGTTTACAAAAGTATCCGTTGTATTACACAAAGCAAAAAGAAACCGTTACTCTTTGGGAGTGACAGGAGGTGGGGCCCACGCGCCCAACGTTCACGGCGGGAACCGTCAACTGGTTTCGGACCACAACTTTTGTTGTTTGGTTCCGCCGATATGCGTGTTGCTCTCCTTTGCCTTTTTACCGCCAGAGTAACGATCCAAAAACACGTGGCGTGTCCCAGACCCCACCACGTGTCCATCATCTACTCTCTCCAGGCACAGCTTCCTAAAAAGAGGATTGCATCTATCTGTTACGCCCACTACAAACTCGACACGTGTTCATGTGTCATTAAGGCTTAGCTGTGCCTCTAGTGCAACGGCTTAAACCCGTGCAACACAAGCTCTCTTTTCTTCTCTCCAATTTGAACTAGAATCATCAACTCTTTTGACCTATCCCATGAGCCCATGACCCTATTCCACTCTCATATAATTATTTATTTATGTTAGAAATTTAGCTGCAGTTAATTTTATTTAAAATTAATAATTAAAAATAAAAATTTAATTAAATTATTTAATAATTTTTAATTATTAATTTTACGTAAAATTAATTATATTTGAATTTTTATTTTTATTTATATAATAATTTTTTTATTAATTCTCAAGTCAAATAACAATAACAAGAGTAAATATTTTTTTTGTTCTTTTGGAATATTTGTCTAAAAAATAAAATATTTTTATATAATTTAAAGATTTTTAATTAGTCATTAATTATTTAAATAATTAATCTAAATAATTTTTGTTGTTAATCTAAATGATTCCTAACATATTAACAGATTACTATATATAAAAATCACTTAAACTAATTATTTAAATTATTAAAAACTAATTATAAATTTTCGAATTATAAAAGAACACTTTATCCTTGGAAAAACAATGAGAAATCGAAAAAAAGCATTTATTCCACTATCAAATGATCCTACAAAATATTTGATATGATATGATTGGAGGCACATTGTAATGTATAACTTGACTAAGACCAATAGGGTGTGTAATTATGGGGAATATGGATTGTTTGTGAAGCACATCTGAAATGTAGCCCCTCCCCTATTAATACAATCGTGTTCATTGGGGTCTCATAATAAAAAATATTTGCCTGCCTTCTAAAAATCTAAAAGACAATAACAGGGGCCAACCTATATAATTTCATTCACGAACAATCCACATGTTCTGTTTCTATGCTCACGACAAATTTAAACCAAATAGTAGTAGAATTGATGCCATCACTATGGAATTGTAAAAACTAAAAATCATTGTTTTGTTTAATTTCTTGAAATGGATGAATTACTACGAGTTAATTAAGCAATGGTAAGTAGGTCATTTTAATTTTGTTTTGCTTGTTTTAATTCAAAGCTAAACTTAAATGTTTCATTGGTTGATCCATCGCAATTCAACAAGGTGATGTGTTGCACTCAAAGAATGCCTCCACGAATGAAGCAAGAAGAAGTAGCTAGCTAGTTCTCCCAAGTCATCCACATTTAATTCACCAAACAAGTCTTCAAAGTTGGAGTACTCATTTAATGAGTATTTGAAATTTGATTTCAACAAGTACTAATGTTCTAATGGATAGAAATTGTTCTAACGACAACTAATTAAGTAAAAAACTTTCTTATGTTTTAAGTTTTTCATTTCCCTTTAACGTGAAATGAGATTTTGAATTACGTTTTCTTTTTTCGTTACTTCAAGCCGTTACTTTGAATGGGGGTTTGATTTCCGTTGGTGGTAACTGGTAAGAGTTCATCGCATGGAGAAAGAAAACCATTGAATAATGCAAAAATGAGAAAACTTGATGAATTCCAAAGTCTATTGGCACTACAATTTCCCATAGTTCCAGTTCCATATAGACAATTAATTACATTCTTTTTAAAGAAAAATAGAATAACATGATGAGAATATATTAATCTTAAAAGAATTGCTTTTGGTATCTCTATATTTGGATGCTTATAATAATGTACAGTAATTTTTGTGTAGAATACCTAGAATCAGTCTTTGCTTGTTTTTTCAACCCTTTTTCAGTTAGTTCAAGTAGAAAGGTATGTGGTCCTAATAATCTCACTCTATTTTAGTAACCTGAACGTTCATTGTTGAACTAATCTCAAAGATACTTTTTACAAATAGAAAAAAAAGTAACTTATATTAAGACAAGTAACTAAATTAGAAGCACTAATTAAAATAGAATATAAGATTCGTTTGAGTTCAATGTACATACATTTTTCTATGAATTTTGATTATTTTTCTTCACATAAGAACTACTTGTTTCACATGAGTGTCAACAGTCCGGTACAAATTAAAACACCGAAAGTAAATTAAAAATATGTAAATATATGAAAGAAGTGTGAAATCAAAAGAATTAAATTGTAGAATAATGAACAAGTTGCGGAAGCTTGAAAAGTTACATTACCCGTGAGTGCAAGGCAAATTAAGGAGCCAACCTACTCTTCTAAGATTAGATTCCGAAGACACAATAAAATGACAAAAACTTGTAATAAAAATTGACAAATGAAAAAGAAGGGAGTAGAAGAGTGGTGAAGTGGTGAGGTGGTGGACGGTCGGTGAAAGCAAAAACCACACCAAACCCTAAGAAAATTAGGGCAAATAATTAGTGCTATCTTGTTCACCTTCAAATTGCATTAATCAAATTGAAAATTAACACACAGGACACACAATCTTTTATTTTTTGTAAGTAATAATGTGATATACTTATTATTTTATTTTATTCACAGTTATGTAAATGTGATTTTTTAAATAATAATAATAATAATAATAATAATAATAATAATAATAAATGCTAAAACTAATATATTGTGGTTGCAATTTTAAATCTTTAATTATGCAAATACAGAATTCAATTTTAAAGAATAATTAAGAAACTTACATGATCAGGAAAATTTGCTGACTTCGTATGGGCAAGAAAATGAATGAACATATTATTTTGTAATTAATAAATTTAATTTTTTTTTAGGAAAAAAAGGTGTATATTTATGCGCACATATGTGAGTAATTTTTATTGTGTTAATAAGTTATTGAATCAATTTAATTATCAAAATAATTGAGTGATATAGTATTACTGCAAAAAAAATTATTTATAAAAATAATAACTTTTAATTTATTTCATGCAATGAGAAATGTATATGTTGATTTTTTGTACCATTAGGTAACTTCATCAAGGGATAATATTATTTTTTTCATACTATTAAGTATTAACATAATTAAACACTAATTTCATATTATATTATAATTTAAGTATAATAAATAGACATAACCATGTTAAACTACCCGCAATAAAATTATCCACGTCGGTAAAGTAAATAAACTATGAATAATACCAAAAAAAATAGTTACTAAAATATTGAGTCAAGTCACTGTCTCTACTCTCTACCTCGATCTTCTAAAACTAACATTTTTATAAAATATTATTTATATTATAATTAATAAAATAGTATGTTTAGAATAAAATATGGTCAAATAATATGACATATTTAATTATTTTTAATAAATATAAATATAATTTATTATTGATTAAATAAATAGTATATATAAAATAATATTAAAATTTTTAATATTTATTTAAATAAAAAAAGTATAAGAAGCCAATAAAATATTTGTACAATGTGTACAATAAAAATTTAGGAAAGTATTAGAAATATAATTATTAGTGTTATCTTTTTTCATTAGCTGAAGATTTTGGGATGAGCGGTATCATAACATGTATCAGAACTACTTTTGAAATAAAATGTTTATTATCTTTAGTACTTGGATAGTTATTCTAAATAGTATAAATGATGATCATTTTTTAACTCATATAGTTCAATACTTCTAAATAGTATAAATTATATTATTTTTTAACTCATATAATTTATTATATATATTGTGCAAATATTTCATTAAATCTTTAACAGGACTCTTAAATAAATTAGTGATGCAATAAGTGTAGCAAGCCAAATGGGATAGATTGCTGTTTTTATAATACATGTGTTTAATCTAATAAACAACAAAAAGAAAAGAAAGAGAATTGACAAAAAAAATAAAAAAATAGAAAGAGATGGTGATGTGGTGAGTAATGAGCAGCATATATACCCCTGTCCTCTGCGCACTCTCTCACACACACTTACCCATCTCATCTCTTTCTTTCTTATCTCAATTTTGAGAAACCCAAGAAATGACGAAGGACCTTGAAGTTACCGAGAGAGGCTCTTTCTCCGGCAAGGACTACCATGACCCGCCACCCGCACCCCTCATCGACGCCGAGGAGCTCACCAAGTGGTCTTTCTATAGAGCTCTCATTGCTGAGTTCATTGCCACCCTCCTCTTCCTCTACATCACCGTCCTCACCGTCATTGGCTACAAGAGCCAGAGCGACCCCAAAGCCGGCGGTGATATGTGCGGCGGCGTTGGCATTCTTGGCATTGCTTGGGCCTTTGGCGGCATGATTTTCATCCTTGTTTACTGCACCGCCGGCATCTCAGGTCTCCTCCTCGGATCTCTTCTCTTTTTACTACTCTTTATATTCATTCAAATATATAACAAAAAAATAACTTACTTAGACTAGTAATTAGCTCACTCTTCTTCTTAAACAAGTAGTAGAAGCCAAATGTATACATGTTATAAAAGAAAAAAAAAAGGTGGAAAAAGACAAGAGATACGGAAGAGAGCATTAATGTTTCTGAGAAGAGTAGTGTGCATTCTGCAAAGGTATTGTGGGTTGGTTTGAATTAATTAAAATAAGTGGACATGCAGGAGGACACATCAACCCGGCAGTGACGTTCGGGTTGTTCTTGGCGCGCAAGGTGTCGTTGATAAGAGCAATATTGTATATGGTGGCTCAGTGCTTGGGTGCTATCTGCGGTGTTGGCTTGGTCAAGGCCTTCCAGACATCCCTCTACGTCAGGTACGGCGGCGGCGCCAACTCCCTCGCCGACGGTTACAGCAAGGGCACCGGTTTGGGTGCTGAGATCATTGGTACCTTTGTTTTGGTCTACACCGTGTTCTCCGCCACCGATCCCAAGAGAAATGCCAGAGACTCTCATGTCCCTGTATGTTTTCTTCTGCCCATTTTACTCCTTTTCTTGTCATATTATTTTTATGTCAACGGTAAAAAACAAACTATAACATTTAATACATCTTTGGATGTATCAAAATCATCTTGTTTTGTTTGTTAGCTAAATTCACATGCATACTCCTGTTGAATTGTGTCAATTATTTCAAATATTAACTACCCATTCAATTATTTACCCTGTTTCACAATTATTAACTGCATCATATATCTATGTTGTTACTTGTTAGGACTTGGGGCACCCACTTTATATTCACTTATTTATTACTTAATTAGTTGTACGGCTAATATAATTACTTTTAATAATATTATCATGACTTGTCCAACCGACTCTCATAAAATTAGTTCAAGTTTCATTCTCATGAAAAAACTCGTTAGTGTTCAGTTCCATGATTACTTTTTGTCCCTGCTTTTCTTTTAGTTTTTTGCTATATAAAAAAAGTGCCATAATTCATTTGTTAGTGGGATATTGCTTTGAATTGATGTATTCATGAGATACAAGGCATGAACAAAGCTTTTATCTTTTCCTTCACCATAATTTCGCAAATGAAATGATGGTGCTAATGAAATGTGCAACAGTAGCATGCGCTTGATGTGTTTAAGTGTGGAACCATGGGGTGAGGGGTCCCCCATTTACCTTCTTTTTGACAATGAATTTTGTGGTGGTTGAATTTCATGTCCCAAACATTATGAAATAACGTCACACAATTAATAATTTCATCCCAACCTTAGAAAAAAGGAAAAAAAAATACTTTATTATTACTATTATGAATTTGTGACTATTCTATCTTGTTCCTTGAAAGCAAACCATATCTTTGTTAACAAATGGTAAGGTAAATAAATAACTAGTACTAATGTCTTAAGGCCTAAGACTAAAATTGATTCATAATTGTTCATGATTCTCACGTCATTTTCCGAAAGCTGGCAAATACCATCTTGTGTTGTTGTATTTGTATTCACCTTCAAACACTTTACAAGATTCTCCAATAAATAAAGATGAAAAAAAATTATGGGCTTCACATGTTAGGCATGGCCCATGTTGTCCCCTACTTAAATTTATATATTCTTTGTTTTTCTGAATAATTTGGATTTGGATTCATGTGTTTGGAACGTCAATCACATCAAATTGCTTATTATGATTGTGTATATCGTGCAATTCTCTTAAAGGTTTTGGCACCACTTCCCATTGGATTTGCTGTGTTCATGGTTCACTTGGCTACCATCCCGGTCACCGGCACCGGCATCAACCCTGCTAGGAGTCTTGGTGCTGCTGTTATCTACAACAAATCCCAGCCATGGGATGACCATGTGAGTATAATCAACATTTATAATATTCGGTTGCGACTGAGTGATTGGACGACTGTGTAAAACTAAGTTTGTCTGATGTTATGTTTTGGTCAGTGGATCTTCTGGGTTGGACCATTCATTGGAGCAGCCATTGCAGCCTTCTACCACCAATTCATCTTGAGGGCAGGGGCAGCGAAGGCTCTTGGATCATTCAGGAGCAACCCCAATGTCTAAGTTTGATTAATGAAATGCAAGTGCTTGATTGTGCTATTGTATTTTTCTATTTATATTTTATTTTATTTTAACCCTCTCTCTTTGAATTAGTTACCTCTCTAAATTTGGTGGTGTATGAAGAAGATTTGTGGATAAGTGTAGATTTAAAAAAGTCCCTTTCATGACAGTGGGGGAGGGAGGCCTTTTGCACTTTCCTCTGTGTATTCCCTTTAGTGTGTGTCATGCCATCTGTCTTCTTTTGTTATTCTCTTCTGTCATCTTTGTTCTCATTATATATTTATGGAAAACCTTTATTTTATTTGCACAAATTCTCCTCCCTTCTCATTTATCAATTTTCATGATAATCAGCATTGTTAGAGAATCAAATTACAAATATGTTATGAACCTACTCCATGTGGTTTCAGACTATGTATAAGATATCCTACTATATTGTATTGTATTAATGTAGGGAGTACATGCACTTTCTAAAAAGTATTAGTAAGAATACTATTTGCATGATAATCTAGTACTAGTTCAATAATTTATCTTGCTGGTCACTGCTTCCTACTTTTATCAACCACATTTTAATTGGCCTACTAATCCGTTACCTTTTGTTAATATAGGACCACACGTCAATTACCTTTGCCACATCTTACATGTTTATTAATTGATTAATATTTAAGCTTAAAACAAGCATTATTCCATCTACTGACAAGAAAAAGGGTTTAAAAGCAAGTATAAAATTATCAGGCTCATTCAGTTAGAGTGCTTCCTTGGAACCCTTTTTCGGTTTTCCCAACGAGGGATTGAAAACTAAGGATGCCCGTATAGATCGGGTAAAATCGAAATTATCCTAATTTAGATTCAATTTTAAATATATATTGGGACTATTTTTTAGATAAATATTTTGGAGTCATAATTATATTGGGACCAAATCTAAACATTTGCCTTTAAAGCTTTGATAATAATTTATAAATAAAAATTATTTATAAAAATATATTTATGATACATTTATTTATAAAAAAAAATTATTACTGAAAAGTTGATATCTATATTTGATCTTGAATTTGTTCATAAATTTTAATTTGATATTTTTTTATCTATTTTTTAATTCAACAATTGTAATTAAAAATAAAACAATAAACTTATAATTAATATAACATAATATTTGAATTAATTTAAAATATATATATCTTTTTAGTTTTCTTAGCGTGCACATGGGTTAGGTGAAGTCAGACAGTGAAATCACACTAAATTAGCTCCTAAAATATTCGGGTCTAAGCCGGATCTTCAAGTTGGGTTGGATCATATACACTCCTATTGAAAACTACTATATTCTGGTTACCAAAATTAGATGAATATTATATAAACTATTTTTGTGTATTTTTTTTATATTTTTCACTTTTGATATTAAAAATGGTTTATAAAAAGTGGAAAAAAATTAAAATATATTTTTTATATAAAAAGAAATATACAAAAAATGGTATAAATATGATTTAGAATAAAGTATCATGTTTGTCGACTTTTCTCTCTCTTAACCTATCTTGCTAGGTCATGATGGGATTCCACATAATTTCACTCTTGCCTCTATTTCCATTTTCTTAGAATTTTTTTTTACCATAGGGAAGTGTTTAGGATTTAGGAAGCCATGGATAACTTTTAAAGCATGCTTCCATAAGTCAATTAACATTGATTACAACATAGAAATTGAGGCTTGCCACATGTGGAAGCTAAGGCACAATTTTCATGCTATGTTTTGAAGGAAAGTAACTTTCATTTTCACTTAATTATTCCTTGGTAATATGAGTCCTTAGGCAAAGTCTTGGGAAGCATTTATGAGGCAGACATTCAAAATTGAAAATGACTTGTGATGATTCATGACAATCTCACCGCTATAATTTATCTTGGTAATTGCACATTGGTCCCATTTTTTCAAATTAAAAAAAAAAAAATAGGTGTTATAGTATTTGAAATCAAACATGTGGAATATGAATTGATATGAAATATAAATCAATTTTTATGTTTGGAATTCAACTATATATCCATATATTTTATTATGGTGGAGACATAGATGAAGTAAGTCATCATATGAACCTTGAAGATCTCAAATCAATTTTTTTTTACATTATTTTTTAATCAGACAAATTAAAAATTAGTTCGTCATTGATTAAAGCTTTATTTAACCGTTTGTTTTTGGTTAATAGATTGTTGTATGCATAAGATAAGATTTGAATTTTCGACACTTGTTAAAATGGATAAGTGAACTCACCACACGATGAATTCAAGATGATTTATATGTTTTGGACGTACAAACCAAGTTTATTATTTTCTTCTCCTAAACTTTTTTTTGTTGGACATGTGTCCTAAACTTGGATAACTTTCGATTAAAAGGAAAAGGGCTAGGCCAGATATATAGGTGGAAGAGCATACATGAAATCGAAATAAGCCCATTAGTTAGTTTACCACATATGTATAGTGGGTAGAATGGGCTTATTGGGCTCACTTTTGACCAACAGCTCGTTAATAAGCCCATTAGGAACTCAAGTTTAAAGTTTTAGTGTTATCAAGATTCGACCAAAAACAACAACAACAAAAAAGATTCGACCAAAAACTTTTTTTTTAATGTTAGCAGGTTGAGATATACGTTGACCCTAAGGTTCTTTATCACCATTTATACTATCATTTTTAGTTTGGTAAAGCACTAAATTGGTTATTATGTTTGGGCGTAATTCTGTTTTGATCCTTAAGGTTTAAAGTGTTCTATTTAAATCCAAAAAAGTTTCATTTAGCATCAATTTAGTCCCACAGTGAGGTCAAAATTAAATAATTAACGGAATGTCCTACATAACAACAGTACAAGAGCAAAATCGATAATCTAGAGAACAAGTACAAACTCCAGAGGCACAAAATCAATCGTTGATGCATCAATATATTTATTTATCATTCTCTTTAGTTCTATAGAAAATATTTTATTTATATTATAAGAAAAATAATAAATAAATGTATTGATGCATGCACAGTTGATTTTGTGCCTTTGGAACTTGTACTTATTCTCCAGATTATCGATTCTGTTTTTATACTGTTGTTATGTAGGACATTCCGTTAATTATTTAATTTTGATCTTACTGTGGTACTAAATTGATGCTAAATGAAACTTTTTTGGATTCAAATAGGACACTTTAAATCTTAAAGACTAAAACAGAATTATGCCCAAACATAAAGACCAATTTAGTACTTTACCTTTTAGTTTACTTTTTTTAAGGAATGTGCTGTTTGAATTCCCTTTCTCCTTTAATTTTATCATTCGTGGGAATAAAAGTGTAGGAGCATTCTTGTGTGGAACGGACCAATTTCACAATTTCTTAGAAAATATATTGCAACTCGAATGACACTGCAAGAATCTTTTCCAGTTAAGAAAATTGAATGTGAAGAATTCGTATATTCCTAGTGATACGATCAATACCTTTTTTTACTCAAAGACTCGAGCATTTGAAAATATATATAACTTTTCAATTTTTTATTTCAGTTAATTTTATAAAGGGTAACCTCACACTACACAATATGTACGTAAGACTAAATAAAAAAATGAGAAAATTTTATATGATGTGAAATCACACTTTATAAAATTAATTAAGAAAAAATTAAAAAGATTTAATTTTCGGCATTCTAGCATTCTAAGTAATCTTCTATAATTTTACCGAGAGAATTACACATTTTTTTTATTATGTTTTGAATTAATATATAGATATTTTATATGATATAAATTTGTATAAAATGTAATTTTCATGACATCCAGTATGTAATAACTAATAATAAATGAAATGTGAAGAAAAAATATGTGATTGTTGGTGATAATGAGTAAGAAGCAACATGTTTTGTGACAAATGATGAGAAGGTTGCAATAATGAAGAGATGAGTACAAAAGCAAAATGATTAAAAGTAATAAAGTCCCTTGGCACACACACTTCAGCTTATGATGATGACCAATTTGGGCGGCATAACATGATTATAGTTTGCAGCTTCTCATGGGAATTCTCCGAGAAACTATAGAGTCCAAACCCTCTGTTTTTCATGCTTCCAAGTCTCTCCAATATTCAATATATATTATTAGCTTTTGCTTTTGCTCTCTCTCTCCAAGGAAGTTTCCATTCTTGTCCTCATTTCCTTTCATCACTTAACGTCATTTCCCCACCAAACCAAACTGATTTCCCAATTTGTATGTGCTCGCATACTATAATATTATAATACAGTTATATTATTATTATTATTCCACATACACTTTAGAATCAAGGTTCCAAAGCAAGCTAGGTAGCTTCTCTTATCTTCATTTTGAGGCTCTTAAACTAAAACATGGTGCCAATCACCACATGCTTCTTGATGATTATCTCCTCGGTGTTCTATGTTTTCCGGGATGCGGCGCAAACCGTCCTCGCCGAAGATTTCAGCCCTGAAAATCACCTAGGCTTTCCATTCACCACAATGGGCTACGGTATCTCCCACCCCGACGTGCCACTCCTCATCTAAACATCTCGTCAATGCATGCTAGGTATGTAAGTGTTTGGTATTAGAACACTACACAAAATACAGAGACACAAAAACAGAAACAATACATAAGTTTCTATGTATCTTGTGTTTCCTTAATTTCAAGGTTTGTGTTTAGGGATGTAGTGTTCTATGTTGATTAATGTATTTTGTGGATCCTTGAATGGAACTTACTACTAGTTTGATTTTGTTTGTGTAATTAATTAACTGTAGAATTTAGTGGAAAGTTTGTGGTTCTGTGTAACATTGGGTTTGCTTTTGCTTCAAGTTATGGCACCTTTTGCTTTCTTTTTTTTTTTTTTTTTAAAAAAAAGAAAAAGTAAAAGAAAATTTGAAATGCATGGCATGGCATCGCTTTCAGTATTTTCTGTTAAGGCGTGAAAGCAACATGCACGCCAGATTCCTTTTCTTTTTCTTTTTTCTTTTTTTATGATTAATTTCCATAACAGACACTAACTAATGTGAGTATTAATCCACTTTTTTTATAAATTAAATAAGAACAATGATATTAAATTTGGGATTAGTCAAGATGATAAGTGTATTCAATTTTTGAAATTAATATAATAAAAGTTATTTTGCAAGAAAAAAAAAATTGTATACCAACTTTTTTCTAATATCCTCATTATGTATAGTAGATATTTTTGTTGGTTCTTTCGTTATTACATATGTATTTCTGTTCTGTGAAACTTGCAAATGCTTACACAAATTGGTTAATCAGGTACCAGTTTAGTTCTACTTGTGGAGATAACTTTGTTGCTCACTTGTTTTTGTTCTTCTTGTGGAGATTAATAAATTTCATGGCAAACATTTCCATTAAGCGCGATCCACTTTATTTTACTTGTCACCTGCGTCCTTTCTCCCATGGTTAAAATTTAAATAACCCAAGACTCGTCGCTGCTTTGTCCCTTTCCGAATACCCAGAATTATTTAAATAAAAAGTCCAGAAGCAAATAACGAAATATAATATGTGTAGTTTATAATGGTAAATTTTGAAATGGGACTACTGTACAAGAAAATTAAATCGATTAATAGTCAAAATTAGTCTCTAAAAATAAGACATTCTTCAAATTCGTTCTCGAAAGATTTTATCAATTAAATTGGTCTTTTAAAGATTACGAATTAATTATATTTGTCCTTTTAATTACTCTATTCACAATTTTCGTTAAAGATTGATGATGTAAAATATTATCTGATAGCATACATGACACCTAACATGTTTAATTGGACGCTAATTAAATATATTTATGAAAATCTATCAATTTAGTCATGAAATCATATTGAAAATAGGATTTTTGTAATTGGAAAAAAGAAATAGATTTTTATAAACATATTTGATAAATGTCCGATTTGACATGTCAGTTATTAAATAACGCACCTAGTTGGTCCCTTGCCTTATTCCTGATCAGTTAGCCTTGCCGCCGGCAGTGACATTGATACGAAAAAAGATAAACAAAATGACATAAATTGAAATTGAATAAGAAAGATACATTAAAATTGAAATAGAAAATAAAAAGGATAGATTGAAATTGGATACAAAGAGAATAACTCTACTTTTTATCCAATTTCTTGATGCAACAAGAAAGGAACTCTTCAACCTAATTTGTTCACACTATGGTTTGGGAATTGAATCGAAATGACTCTTCAACATTCTGCACAATTTCTCGTGCAACAAGAGATGAACTTACTCAATCTCACTTGTCTACACCATGGTTTCATCACGAAACCAAAAAGTGCTTTGGCACCTGTAATCACTCAATTACAACTAAAATAGTTAAGGAGATATTTATAACCTTTTATTAGGTTAAAACAAAGAAAATCCTAAAGCTCACAAACATAAAGCCCAATCTAGAAACTAAATAAATAAGAATCAAAATAAATTAATAACTTTTAAATAATATTTGATCTCTTCATATCATGAACATTTAAAGTACGTATCAGACATGGCACTGACATGTCACGCAGGAGTATATAACGGCTATTTTTAACCCTAACTTGATTCGCCATTCTTCTTATTTAAAACAAAAGCATTGGTACAGAATCATGATTGGATGTTCGAGTTAGTGTTAAGGAAGTTTTTTTCAATCAACAACGAGGACTCCAAGTTGCAGTAGAGATTTGCAGATGCTAGAGCGTTGTGAATGCGGCTGTCGCTGTGTGTTTCAATAATCTGGAACAGATACAAATCTAAATAAGCTCTTATTTAGTTGTCCAAATTATAATGTGAGTTGTTGATTAAAAATAATTGTTCTTTTATATTTGTAACTCCTAACCCTACTTCATGTAGACTATTGGTAAAAGATGGTATGAATAAACTATCAAGTCTGGAACACACTAATAACCAAGCCTTACAAAACAAACACCTATTATCCTAAACACCTTAATAGATTAATTAGCTTCAACAAGTACATTGAATATCAAGGATTCTTTTTTCTTGGTGCTTTAAAACTAGGAGTTAGAACAAACTTTAAAAAACTGGACAATCTTAAAGTTATTGCTGTACTTGCTCTTTGTATTAGATCCATTCTAATGGATTGAAGTGGTGGTGAATCTCCTCCTTTTTGTTGGCAACTTCTCTAGTCTTATTAGTGGTGGTATTGCTGATGCCTAGACGGAGGAGGAAAAATGAGCTCGGACAGAGAATAACAGACAGCTCGAAGAGAAATGTTGGCTTCGGACACACATACACAGAGAGAGAGAGAGAGCTCGAAGAGATAATGATCGACCGAACAACCTTCGCAACGATAACACCACCGGGTCAATGCGTCCTTCGTGCGATGGCAACAAGAAGAGGAGCGATGAGAAGAGTTTGGCGATGAGGAGTGTGATGGTACCCATACTTTGCCCCGGCCGACAACGACAACATCCTCTATCGGAGGAGAAGAGTTCGGCGATGAGGAATGATGATGGTAGTTGGCTGGGTTTAGGGTTAGGTTTCACCGTTTCAGAGAGTGAAAGAAATGGGTGCTGAGATTTTTTTCCTTCTGAATTTTTTCTTTTAAACAATAGTAAAACGGCGTCGTTTTTAAGTGATGTACCGAATCAAAAACCATAAAAAAATTCGGTCGATTTAAATGGTTCATCGGTTAATCGTCAGATTGATAATTTTTTTATTAACTTTTTATATAACAGTTTTATATATTAACCGAATTAGTTAAATAATCGATTTTTGGTTAATCTGATTAAATTGACCGATTCAATTCGATTTTTAAAACTATACATAAACTAAAATTCGAAATTTCATAGTTTGTTTAAATAAATAAATAAACTAATTATTCAACCAACTCAAATTGGTTATTCCTCTTAATAGCTTATGCCTGATGGCTGATATTTATACATTATTATTACATCTTTGCTCAAGCTAGCTCCATGCTTCAAACTTTGCAAGAATTAGCTTTTACTTCTCTAAACTGTCTAACGCACTCAAAACCAAACACGTAATTCGTCAATTAATAATTGAATATGCAT
Source organism: Arachis ipaensis (assembly GCF_059453495.1). Classification (NCBI taxonomy): domain Eukaryota; kingdom Viridiplantae; phylum Streptophyta; class Magnoliopsida; order Fabales; family Fabaceae; genus Arachis; species Arachis ipaensis. The sequence continues at coordinate 148,748,700 of NC_142444.1, forward strand.
GTCATTATTATTAACTTGAGTTACTAACCTGAGCCTAAACATTTAATTAAATATAATGTCATAAGTAAAGAAGTTGAATTAAATTTTTGAAAATGATATTTGAACAAAGATGTATTTAAATATTGATAGATATTCCTATATATACAGATAATTTTTTGTTCAAATATCAATTTTCTATACAACGATAACACAAAATAAGTTAAAAAAAATAATCAAATTAACATCCAACGAACTAAATGTTAATCTCCAGAGAGGATCATCTCTGCAGAAGAAACAATGTTAGGCCATGGGTATAGAACTTTCTTTTTTCTGTGTTATATACATTTGTTTCCAATTTTTTGGATTGGAGATTTTTTGGCCCAACCTACACAGAAAACTATATAGCTAAATAAATTGGCCTATATCAGGGAGTTTTTATTTGGACTCAACAAGTAAGTCCATATTCTTTTATTATGCTATACTACTACTAAAATAGTATAGTACACCGAAAAAAAAAACATCGTATATACAAAAAAGAAAGTATGTACTGAAAACGAAATTACTAAAATAGTTTCAAATGTTTTGATTAAAGTAATTCTAAAAAATATGAATGAAAAATATATTTTTGAAAAAATTATCAAAAGTAAAAAATATAATTTTTATAACTAGGGAACGATTTTTATATTTAGCAAAAGATTCGTACATGTGATTTGAAGTTTTAGAGATATTTAAATAATTATTTAAAAGGTGTATAAAAAATAAAATTCAATTTTAAAGTTAAAGAGAAAAATATTTCATTTTTTAATCATATTTTTACAAAATTTGTATTAAAATATAATGTCTAAAATTATCTTTGAAAAAATACATTTAATATATAATCATTTTTGTCACATTTTAAAATCTTAAAAATAAAAGAAAAAGGTTTTAAATTCAGTCTACTAATAATTGAAAAAAAGAGGGGAAAAAAAAAGTCTTTCCATTCCATAGCTTCTCTTTGATGGCCATCCTCCCAAGTCACAAGCATGTCCTAAATAGTAAATACATATCACCTCAATTTCTCACCGTAACGATTTAAATTATTCATGTTATATAAACACGTCATATAATTTGTAAAAGTATTTTGTCTCTAAGAAAAATTGAACGAGTAGATTAGTTATGTCAATTTCAAATGATAGAAGGATTAATTACGGAAGAAAAACGTAGGACACAGTACACACGATATTTACTTACATAGGAAGATCTTTTTTTTTTTTCCTGATGGAAGAGAAAATTTCACAAGAATGCATAGGTCACTTTTGCCTGTGCCAACTACTTTCCCCTGCTTCATTCAATTACTAGACATAAAACTTCAAGTCTTCAACTTCCATTCCATCCCCACTTGCAGTTAATGTGCCCAACCTCTTCTAAATATCCAATTATGCATAATTTATTGTGACCACAATTTTTCTTTTCCTTTCTTTTCTTGTTTGCATTTTATTTTTTGTGTTATATCGATTTGTAAGTGACAATATCCACCATCTTATTAGAAATATTGCTAAATACTATTAACATTAAGTGTACATTTTCTTTAAGATTCAAATTACATCATTGAGAATCACATTTGTATTTGGAATGTTCTAACCTAAAGTATCATTTTTGTACATTAAATAAAGTGTTTGTTTAGCATTAACAATTCTTGAACAAGTCTTTGAGATGTCTTACAATAAACGAAAACTTAATTGTTTATTATGATATTTTTAAACGAAAAAGTATGTAGAGCTAAGTTTTTTTATAAATGATTTTTTTACTCAACAATTTTTTTTTTCATTTACACTTATTAAGATTTTATTTTAATTCTAAATCATTTTTTGGTGATTTCCGTAAAAACTTTATGACTTTAGATATTCTATTTTAGTTTTAGATGTTATTTTTAATGAAATTTTATATATTCTTCTAGTATGTAATTTAAGATATGCATTTAAATATTAATATGAGCTAGAAATAAAAATTAATTCTCTAGTTGAACTCTTTTTAAAATTATATATATGCATAACTATTAAAATACTAATGACATATTTGATTGTTTTGTTATAGGATAACACATCATCAAATATATGTAAAGAATAAACATTTTTCCTATGTTGGTAGTTCATTTGAATAAATTTCACCAACAATATCAATTGAAAAAATTGGGCCAGATGATAATAAATAGTGAAGGAGAGTGAAATAACAAAAGACACAGTCTAATCCAAACTCCAAAGTGAGTCTGCGAAACGGAGGGCGCATTTTAGCGACGATGGTGCACCCAGTAGCGGAAGCTAACGAGCGCAGCCCCTTTGGTGACTTAACAGCGGAAGAGTTCTACGCCCGCCACTCAGTGAGTCACGGCTCCGAGTTCATCACAAACCCTAGGGGCCTCAAGCTCTTCACTCAGTGGTGGCTCCCGCTACCCCCGGCAACCGTCACCGGAACCCTCGCCCTCGTTCACGGATTTACCGGCGAATCCAGCTGGTTCCTCCAGCTCACCGCCATCTACTTCGCCAAGGCCGGATTCGCCACCTGCGCCATTGACCATCAGGGTCACGGCTTCTCCGACGGCCTCATCGCCCACATCCCTGACATCAACCCCGTCGTCGACGACTGCATCGCCTTCTTCGACGAATTCCGCTCTCGCTTCGATCCTTCTCTTCCTTCCTTCCTCTACTCCGAATCCCTCGGCGGCGCAATCGCGCTATTAATCACTCTCCGCCTCCGCGACTCACCGGAAAATGTCTCATCCGGGAAGCCGTGGAACGGTCTGATTCTTAACGGCGCCATGTGCGGGATCAGCGAGAAGTTCAAGCCACCGTGGCCATTGGAACATTTTCTTTCTATAGCTGCGGCGATAATCCCTACGTGGCGCGTGGTTCCAACGCGCGGATCGATCCCGGACGTTTCCTTCAAAGTGGAGTGGAAGCGGAAGCTGGCGCTGGCGAGCCCGCGGAGGAAGGTGGCGCGTCCCCGAGCTTCGACGGCGCAGGAGCTGCTGCGGATATGCAGGGAGCTTCAGGGAAGGTTCGAAGAGGTTGAGGTGCCGTTTCTGGTGGTTCACGGCGGGGACGACGTTGTTTGCGACCCGGCTTGCGTGGAAGAGCTTTACGCGCGTGCCGCGAGTAAGGATAAGACGCTGAAGGTGTATCCTGGAATGTGGCACCAGCTGGTTGGGGAGCCAGAGGAGAGCGTGGAGCTTGTGTTTGGCGATATGCTTGAGTGGCTTCGTGCACGCTCTATACGCTCGGCCGTTGACGGTGGCGCGTAAGTGCACGTGTTGTTTAGTGAATCTGTTATATGTTGTAACAAACTTATCTCATGTGTATATGACGATGATGATAATGTTGGTTGGTTCATGCTTATAATTTGGACTTTAATAAAATTAATGAGGCTTCAACCAACCAATAGTTTATGTAGTTTGGATTAGTTTTGCGAAAATGAAAGAATTATAATAGGTTTAAATAATATTCTTACTATTCTTTTATGCTCGAATATCAAAAAGCAGGCTTTTAACTAGTTTCTTTAATTATGGTGTTTTCAACTTTTCATTTAAGAGAAAAATATGATTTCTAATTTTTGCTAAACAATAATGGAAAATACATGTAATAACATGTGTGTTTTGCTATATCAATCGATTATGTGAAGGTATATTAGGAATTTTGTTTGTACATTTGTGCCAATCAGGTCCGAAAATTATACTGATGCATTATAGAATTTATAAATTTAATGATGATTTTATTTATTCTTTTTTTTTTTCAGTATAAAATTGGTTGACTAAATTATTAAAATGAAATATTTTGTTTCCACAACTTAAATAAAATATTATTTCATTACAAAACTATATTTGATAAAGAAAAAAATTTAAAATTTAGAGCAATAATTTGTTTTGGGCTGGGCAATAAATGTTGTTTTTTTTGTGAATTTGGTTTTAAGACGGGTACCCTAACCCCAGTTTCTGTGTTTTGTTATATGGCCAATACAGTGAGTTTTTCCCTTCCCAAAAACAAAATTGTATTTTTTTATTGCTTTTGGTCAGAGTCCAATAAGTCTTTTCTCCATTATATTTTTGGGTTGGACATTCTTTGATTTTAGGTTGCAATTTCCAAATTTATGGGATGGCCATGGCCCATGGGTGCGGTACTTGTGAATAACTGTGTTGAGTAGATATACCAAAATAAATAAGGGTCATTATATGGTACAGATTCAAATTGATACAGATTTACAAATTTTCTACCCAAATGACCATGAGATCGACACGTTGCTCTGCTTTGCAGAGCTTGTCTACCGGTTGATGGTAGGGTTGGCTGAGCTACCAGCCGAAGCTTTTTGGTTGCACTGTCTGTTAGTGGACTTGTTAAGGTGGGCTATGCCAAGAAAAATATTTAGGTATCCAATGGAAGATGGGTTTTGTTTTTTTCTATTGAAAATGGAAGGGAGGAAAAAAAAAAAAACACAGACGCGTACCCTGATGCATCAAAGGAAAGCGAAGCACTGACGAGGATGTTATGCCCAAAAATGATGCCCTAAGTTCGAGGCACAGGGAGATAGTGCTGCTGCAGAGGCAGAGGTCGAATGCTCGAAACTAACTCCGGTGTAGGTTGCTGGTTCCTCTCCTATCCGGCGCTGATTGTGGCTGTGCGTAAGACGTTACCGCTGCGGGCGGGGGCGAAAGCTGGTGCTGCGCTACTTCCCGGGTCGGGGCAGGTATGAAGTAGGCTGGTTTTTGATCTGTTGGGTTATACTCTGTTGAAAACGGTGTCTTGATTTAGAGGTTTGAAGCATTTGGTGTATTGAAGTGAACTCAATCCATTAATCTATTGAAAACGTCCGTTGCATTGTGTCTGGCTTTGGTTTCGGCTAGAAGCATGAGGTACGTGGTTTATCCAGTTTTGTTGTATATGTTATTGCCTTTGTGCTTTCCTCCTTTTGAATTTCTACGACTAGAATGTCAACTTGTCTCGTTCAACCTGAATACTGAGTTGTTGGTGTTATAGAGTTTTGGGATTGATTTACAATTGCTACTTGTCGCATGAAATTTCTCGTCCCTCTTTGTGTTTTTATGTTTGACATTCAGGTGTTCCTTTCTTACCGTAGCTAGTCATTGCATAGAACACATGAAGTGAGTCATCTACACATTGCCATGCTTCAATGTTGTCTTTAAGGTACCTTTTTATGGATTTGCCAACATTGTAAGAACAAAAATGAGATTACGAAGAAAAAGAAGTTAATTGTGATAGAGAATAGGGTTCATACAAAATTGTTTGACATGTTTGTGGATGTGTACTGGGCGATCGTAGATCGTGCAAGTAACAATTGAATAGTCTTTAGTAGTCATATTTAAAAAGATGGAAAGTTTCAGTGTATTAGTATGCAATGTCTTTCTCACACCGAAGGTACGAATAAAAAAATCATGTGATTTATAGCGTGAGAGTTGGCTTAAAAGACTAGCTATACCGTTTACATGTTCCATTGGTTGAGTAACGTGAGTTATGTCTTATGTTGTGCTAGTTTTGTTTGTATGGCATTAGGCTATTATTTTTTTTTAATTTTTGATAAGTCAATAATAAGTAAAATATATTATGTAAGAGGAGGTGCTGAATTAGTTGTATTCAATGTAGGTTCCCACATCAGCGGTCCCTATCGTAAGAAAGACTATTTTCTTTTCTTTTTTGGCAAAGAAAACATTTCTTATACTAATGTTGTGATAGAGCATGGCTCCCACTCCTTTTTTTTTTGTTCTTGTTATGATCTCAATTGAAAACACTTATTGTTGTTATTCTTTATTATTTTGACCATGTGGATAACTTTGCTGCATTGCTCAAATAATCCATTCATTCAGGCTGAATAAATTGGACAGAAAGCAAGTGTTGAGGGTTGGCTGAAATTGATAAAGATTATTCATGGTATCCACACCCTGTCCCCAGGTTGGACCCGACTATATGTAAGTATGTTGGTGTTGTGGCATTGTTGATGAGTTTACCGGTTATTCAGTGTGCGTTAAAATACGTAGTATCATTTATAAGCGGAGAGTTGCTGTCTATATAATTATTTAAATATTTGCTGGTTGTTACTTTGTATTCGATTTGAGATTGTCACACCATGTTTCCCGTCTGGGACTACTAATTGCATCGATCGATGTGTAGTAAATGTAGCGTGAGGAACACTCGTTGTTGTATGAAGTTTGGTTTTTCTATTTAAGTATGCTTAGCCTGTTTTAAGTACTTATTCCGATGAGGGTGTTTAATTAAGTTGCATAGTAAGTCATGATAAGTTACTTGCCGACTAACCATCTTCCAGGTGAATGACTTCTTTTCTTGTCAAAGATGGATTCGAACTTGCAGTGCACCGTTGGAGAGGATGATTCGGGCGGGCTTAGTGAGGAGGAGTATTTTCGTATCACTTCTTCGAGTGGGGATGACGAGGATGACTCCTACGAGAATGACTCCGAGACGGCTGAAACGGGTGACGAAACCCACAGGAACGGGGTTGGCCCAGGCCAGGAGACATGTGTGGGTGATGCTCCCAGTTTTAGGTCCACAGAGGATTTCTTGGACAAAGTGTTTAGTACTGAGGAAGAGGCTTATGCGGCATACAAACAGTTTGCCAGGCTCAGGGGGTCTGGTGTAAGGAAGGGTGATGTGGCTCGAATGAACGGTGTTTTGGTAAGACAAGACTTTTTTGTCACCGTCAAGGTACAAGGCATGGGAAACACTACGATTGTCCAGAAAGAGTAAGGGAGGAGAAGCCGAAGAGTTGCACGGGTTGTTCAGCGAAGCTGAAAATTTACTATGATTTGCAAGATCAGGTATGGAAAGTCCGGAGGATAGACGACAACCATAACCACCCTCTTGCTACAACCGTGTTTACTCATCTTATTCCCAGTCATCGGAATCTGAGTGAAAGTGATAAGGCTCAAGTTGATAGTCTAAAAAAGTTTGGGATTGCGACCTCGAAGATTATGGCGTACATGGCCGGGCAGTCAGGGGGGTACGGGATGCTTCAGTTTACGAAGAGGGATCTGTATAATTACGTTCACAGCCAATGAATAGCACAAATTAATGACGGAGACGCGGCAGCAGCAATAAGTTATTTGGAAGGCAAGGCCAACGCGGACATGATGACTGTCGCTAGATATACGAAAACAACAGGGGATCAACTTGGCAGCCTTTTCTGGGCGGATGGGCAGATGATGGCGGATTACCAGCTGTTCGGTAACGTCCTTGCATTTGATGCAACATATAGGTCCAACAAGTACAAGAGGCCTCTAGTGGTGTTCTCTACATCAAATCATCACAAGCAGATGGCAATTTTCAGATTCGCGTTGCTAGAGGACGAGAAGGTCCGTACATATAGATGGGTGTTGCTGAATATGCTTGATGTCATGGAAAACAAGAAGCCTTCTGTTGTGGTCACCGACGGGGATAAAGCCATGTGGGCAGCGATTGCGGATGTGCTTCAGTCAGCTAGGCATCGCCTATGCGGGTGGCACTTGGAAAAAAACTGTGTCTTAAGGGTGAAGGAGCCCGAATTTCGGAAGGTCTTCAAAAAGGCAGTTTATGCAAACTTTGATGTTGCCGAGTTTGAGGAGTACTGGAGCACAACCGTGAAAATCTTGGGATTAATGGACAACAGCTGGGTTAAAAGCACCTACAAATTAAGACGGAGTTGGGCAACGGCATATCTACAGGGCACCTTTTGCGCCGGCTACAGGACAACTTCCAGGTGTGAGGGCATAAATGCATTCGTCAAAGGGTTTCTGAAGTCCACAAATAGCCTTCTTGAATTGGTTCAGAGCCTGGATAGGGTGGTGAAAGATTACCGCAACAACGAGGTCCTTGACAAATGCGGTGCCTGGGGGGAAGAGGTGTTGCTGCACTTCTTGTGGGCTTCCCGGTCACACGAAGAGGACATGCATGTCCCAAAGGGAGATGAGCCAAGCTGGCATCCGAGAAGGGACATCAGCCACAGTCGGGGATCCATCATCAGGAGAGCCCAGTGGGAATCGTTCGGGGCGTAGTTGCTTGGAGGTATGTTTCATGCTTTGGGTTATTTTTTATATGTGATTTACCTATGCAAGGTGAGATACAGTGGTTTGGAAAATTCGATGGGAATATGACAAGCCAATGGTTACTGAATAACTGGATTCATATTATCTGCTGGAATACATCTATGCACGCATGTTGAATATAGTATGTGTTGTAAACTTGACACATTATATGTGATTTACTTTTTTTGGTTGGTGTCGGTCCCACGTAACATGTTGCTTATGTTTATTGAATTGCCTTTTGCTTCGCAACGTACAATTTATTCTTCCATAGCCCTCTTATGTGAATAAGTTGTTTATCTACTTGTAGGCTGTACATGGCATCTCTCAACCTGGTAATCCCGGCGGTGCGGATCCATACATACCGAGACCCCCCGAACCAAATGCAACCAACTCGAGTCTATCCCGGCTGAACCCAGGGGTTGGTGGCGGCAACTTCTTCCTTGGTGGGCAGCACATAGAACAGTTCTTTGCCGCTCCCAGCTGCTCAACAAAGCACGGGGTCGTTCCTACTCAAGCAGCTACGACAATTTCCTCACCTGAACAAGCTCCCGCTATCACTCCTACGCAGTTTAATACACTGAGTTCCGATACCTTCCAACAGTGGGTTCTAGAGGTATGCATGTTTCGTATTTTCAGTCATTGTGCTGCTGACGTCAGTTGTATCCATGTTAATACTACGACAGTTAAGGATGAGATTATGAATGTTAAATCTTATTTTAGAATGCAATGGGCAAACAGTGGTCCGGCAACTTTTTATAGGCTGAGCAGCAAGACTTTGCGGGAGAAGAGGACTCGGAATGGCTACAACCGCGCAGGTTTCGACAAGTTTTCATTATCTGACGTTGTTGCTTTGAGAGAATTATGTTCGAGATTACAGGATGTTCCCTGGAGTACACATCTGGGTGTACTGTGTACGTTCATATGGTTGCTTTGTATTATTTTTACTTTTATTTTACGCACGGTTTCGGAACTTGTAGTATCAACATGTTTCCCAAACATGAAGTCCATCTTGTGTTCAACTATAGTTTAATGGTTCCTTTACGGTCCTGGGATTTGTTAACATGAATTTATAAGCGAAAGTTAATTAAAGCTTTAATATGTGATTGTCATCAGTCATGCTGAATTGTGCCAAGTCTTTTCTCTATAATTGTAGGCACGTTGATTGTTAAAAGTTAATCATTGGTTTGCGTTGTGCGAAAGGTTGGGCATAACTCATAGTCTACATGTGGTTGCGGGCCAAGTCATGCTGAATTGTGCCAAGTATTTGTCTCCATAAATGTAGACACGTCGATTGTTTATTTATATGAATGGTTGAAGGCCAGCTTAAATTAACGCAGCTTGTGAATTATGTTGTTAGTTGCTTAGTGGTTTATTGATGCGTTTAAACTTGTTCCACACCCTATTATTTCTTTTACAGGGTGATCAAAATTATTGAAGTTGGGCCCAAAACCATTCAACGATGAACTCAGCTAAAGTAACCATAATTCATACTGCAAACATATATATATATGGATGACACCAATGTTAAAGTTTACAGCCAACCACTGCTACCACTTTTGAGCAAACTAACTAACTGCCTGTACACTGTGCAAGATGGTCAAAAAAAATATTGTCTGCACCATTTGTGAGTATGCAGTGTCACATTCTTCATAGTAATAATGAGAGTGTAGTTTCCAACCAGGATACTGGTTTCAGACTTGAGAAATGCTAACCGCATCTGGGCTGGAAACTCCTATCATTCTTACTATGCGTATCAAGTGCCATGGGCTCCCACGCGAAATAAAGGTTGACCCTAATGCTGGTCTAACAAAAGACAAAAAATATAAAAAAAACGATGCGCATGTAAACAGCTCCTTAGGTGTCAATGTCCATGATCACCGGTCGTATGTTCCGATTAGAAGAGCACGCAAACCAAAAAATAATTTCCTGAGTCCCCTCAACATCAGACTTATATGTTCTTCCCAATGTATAATCCTATCGCTTCCGTCCACGTTGCGAAGACGTAACCTTCTTTCTCCAGAAAGTCATGGCCTTTTCCACGACATCGATTATCTTTGCATTGTGTGATCTCAATACAAAGTCAACGGCTATTCGCATCCTAGTTTGATCGTTTACTGTCTGCAAGTCATTAAACCGCAGTTCATAAGTTCCTCGATTAACAACACTGTCATATCACATTTTAAGTATTTTCATCGTTAACAAATTTCATTCAACTAACTCATCATCCATGTTTGTGAAACACGCACCGTCACACTGTGTATAGCCCATAGAGCTCCCCTAATAATCCATTGCAAGACCCATACACCGCAGTCCATCCTAACACAAACAAAAGAATAGTTTGTTTAGAGACTGATAGAATAGCGATGCTATACACAAAAGACGTTGCACAAAGATAATGATACACAACGATTATTAAGAACATTATGACAACAGAACTCACGATAGCCGATGTTGCTGAGGCACCACAAGCTCCTCGAAAGGGTAAGACGAGAAGCGTGGTCTTTCAGCAGTGGTCTTGGATAGCCACTTGGGTCCAATTGTTAACGATTCCAGATGCAATGTCTGATTAAGAAACAAGTAGGAGGAAAGCATTTACGATAATATTCCCAAAAAAAATAAGGCCTACATATAACAGTAGATGCAGCCAGTATAGGTAATTAAGTCATGTCCAGGGGTCCGACTTGTATCTAACAAGTTCAACCTACAAACGGTGGCTCCGTCAGGTGCCATGCTATTTATAATATCTGACAATGTGCATTTCTCTTAACATTTCACACTTTTATGAATTAATATAGCAACACTAACAAGACTAGCAGAGACGAAGGAAATAATTCAGCCATCATAGTCACAACAACATAGTTTAACCGTGTATAATATGGCACATAGTACGTAGTTCAGAACTAACAAGCATAACATGGTAAATGTATTAACCTAAGTAACATGTATTAACATGTATGATCTGGTACCCAGTCACTACACTTACAACTTGCGTCATAGCAAGTTTTCTTGACTCAGTCTCCATTGGATACTTGAAAGAGTCGAAGTACATAAGCCTCTGTCGGCGTACGTCCACGACCATCAAGTACCAGTGTCCATCTGTCCACATCGGTTGAAAAGATCTGTTGGTCGCAACTTGGGCAACAAAAGTTTATTAGGGAGTATAACGTACGACCTAATGAATCACGCCTTCCAACAGATATGGAAATCGTTTACAAACCTCGGTAACCTTGTCGACCTTGCACCTCATATGCTTGCTCACAACCACGTCCATGTTAGCCTGTGTCATACGTGTTCCTTGGAGGGCATCTTGCTGAGGTCCAAGCAAGATGGGTCCCTTGTTAGTTAACGAAACTTATCCTAAACTTTATTGACTTTACCACACGCGTAAGAAAGACTTAACCACACCCATGTACATGTTCGCTGCTACATGTGTCGTGACTCACCCTGATCATAGTCGGCATGAACCACTGGTGCTGACTGGAGGTCTTCGACAACATCGTTGCCACGATAGTAATAACCTGCAAATTAAGTAAGCAACTTATGAGTGATGATATGGGACATTCAGCCGAATGATAATTGTAAGACAATAACTAATGCATTAAGTTAAATGTAAACACTCACGTCATCCATGACTCTTTAATTTGGGCCAAGCGTTAATAATGATGTTCTATCCGCAACACAGTGATCAACGTCAGCCAGAATTTCACTGAAATGACATGCTTTCAGGGGTCAAAACATACTCGCTGATCCGATTTTGCGTAATCGGAAGACAAATGTGTAACAAAGCAGAAACAGGGTGGAGCTAATTGTTGCCTAATAACGTTGGAGTCTCCAAATCTTTTTCGCAAACATTTTTTATGCCATAATAAATGAAGCAATGCACCCTAGAAAGAATTGGCTGAAAACATTTGATATACCTCTTCGGATGATCCTTGCTATTAACAGCAAGCTCAACCCCTGTGAGGTCCATGCTCCGTGTTGGTACGAAGGCTAGGTTGAAAGCCTACATCAAACAGTGGAATATCACAACCAGTCTCGTGTCAGTCATGAAGGAGTTGAACGGTTTATAATTAGATGAAAGGAAACCTAACCTTGGGGATCTTGTCCGCATTCATGCATAAAAGAGCCGACTCGTGCACAACTCCGTCGCTACAAACCAGGGTGAGGTAATTGTAGTGCTTCTGTAGGCAGTTAGAGCGCCGCGGCAACTTGCTACGTGGATGATGAGGACGTCGACTCTGCCATTCTCGTTCGCCGGTTAGATCAACCTGGCAGGAATCAGACGAGCACTACTTAGATAAGTATAAAAAGGACAGGGATGGTGAAAGAAACAGTTGCTTTACCATGTTAACTAACTGTTAACGGTGTTAGGCCTTACCAAGTTATGGGGTATTTTCGGCTGCGTCTTGTCTCGGGCGGATCGCCGATTGCGAGGGGCTCTCTTAGACCTCTTGGATCTGAAAGGCATATGATCCATGCTAAAGTTTGCATCCAGCGTCGGCGCATAGGTCGGATCATGGTGCTGCGACGGGTCCGTTTCCTGAGAAATAAGATCATCTTGTTGAAAATCCTCTGGTCGTAGCCGCCGCTTTGACGGGATCCCATTCCAACACGGGCACCTGACTCCATTTTTCCGGTCACACTATTGCTCCCTATCCTAAATCTTCGCCAACATAGTCAACGCCTTCTAAAAGTCTGTCACGACCTGATTGTGTCAGCATATGCATTCGGTGAGCCTTCGAATTTCTTTATTTAGGCCGGACACGCTGGTGACAACACTCAGTACGATTGGGCTGCAATCCTGTTTCGACAACAACTTCAGGACATCGATAACTAAACAGGTTTCAATGCAGCTGTTCATGGAATTTACCAAACTAATTACTAGAATGGTCACATCTATATCCTTACGTTTGCAACACGGGCACAGGAGGATCCAGTACCGGCAAGGGACTGGCCTGGATCGACATTGGTTCGCTGAGGTAAGCTGCGGACATAACGATTGACGATGTCAATCTACTGATATAAAAAATAACACATTTACAATTGAAATGATAAATATCGATAGCGGAACGGTCTCCAACCTGTTTGAATGGGCTGGGGTTGCTCGCCTGGCACACGAATGCGTCGATTCGGACTGCGTCGGCAACCAAGGACGGACACTGACCGGCGGTTCGGAGAAACCAAACCTCGACGGCGACCTTGTTATTCTGTTGCTTGTTGGACGCCTGCAAACATCATGTAAGTGAGCGGTTGCGGGAACAAATATTCAAATTTTATTAGAGACAAATGTGCCTGACGCCCAACGAAAATTATATCCAACTTAAACTTTCTGCTTTTTTGGTTTTCTGTTTAGGTCGGCCCGTTAAAGGTTGTTATCTTCTACTTACCACGCTCATACAAGGGCGAGCAGTGGTTAAGTATTCGTGACCAGGTATAAGGTCAACAATGATAGTTTTCTATCAAACCCATTTCTATTACTTATTTGTCGGCCCATGAATGCACCCAAAACAAAAGCTTAGTTGGTCCTACCAGACATGCCTTTTTTTATTTGAAATGCTTTCGAAATCCAGTACAACCCTGGCCCTACAATTTTCAGACTTTTTTGCCAAAGGTAAACCGTGTTTAATTTGCATTGGGTTGAATAAAAAAAAAATTTTTTTCTATCAATTTTGCGAATAGTGATTGGCTGATGTGGCTTAAGCGGGTGGAGACACAGGACCTCAGATTGCGCTGGAGGACCCAGACGTCAACCTTGGGGATGACGTTCCCCGTAGAGATGAAGTGGAATACCATGATTAATTTCAACAGAATCTAAGGTGCATCCACAAATGAAACTTTTCTGGAACGTGTAATGAGACAAAGTTTCGAATGCTAACCTCCGTGAAGAACAACTTGAGCCTCCACCTCCTTTTGATGACGCGGGGGTATACGTGGAATCACCATCTTCCCGCTGCGATGACATGTGTCCCCGACGAATGGTTTCAGGAAGTGGAGCTTATCCTTGCCTGTTAGCCGTCAGAGATTCTTTAAAGATAGCACACCATGTGACCTTCAAATGAAAAATCAGTGTAGGCCGTACCCCAATGCCGATCATGTCATCTTCATCGATCACATTGACATGTCCTTCCAAAAGATAGGAAAATACCACAAAACCGTTGGGTTTCTGGAACACGAAATGCCTTTGGGGGCAGTTAGGTTGACTTTGTTAGTTGTGGCTGGTTCTTTGCAAAGAGACGAATCTCACTCATTAGTCCAAGTTCACATGCATTGTACACATGCATTGAGGTTGGTGTGGTGAGACAATGGAACTGTATCTCCTATGCCAGCCCTGTGACTCAGTTATCTGATCCCCTCAGTCAACCCATTTTTCCATCAACACCCCAACTGGAGTATCATAAAACTAGGTGCAGCACATAAGGGCTGATGCAAATAACCAAAAATGTCACGGGTCCATTGCAGGGACACTGTGGTCTTTTACAGTTGAATTATTCTACAAACCATGCCCGTAGCAGAGCTTTCCCCCAAGATCTGTCAATCACGTCACGTCCAACCTAATCCCAACCTCAGGCACACAACTGCGGTGGCCTGCTCTCCCTACCAATGGTGCATGCTGTTATAAATTCATAGGCATGTGACTCTACCGAACAGGGGTCGGGGACAACGTTACGGACCAGGGTACACTGTAGGCGGTACTGATGTGGTACATTCAAGGATTTTCAGTCTTCGAAAGTTGCTGTACCATTACGACTTCGACGGTATAGTATGAATAGAAGCCTTCCCTTTGCATCTTCGGTATCAAACGGGGGCTGCTTCGGGAATTTATATTAACTGGATTTAATGATTTAACCCGTAATCATGGATCCATTTTATCTGGAGGATTCGAGTTAACTCTTTAAAAAAAATAAGGTGATAATAGTTAGCATATAGTTTCCTAGTAGTAATTATTACTAGAAGGTCCATTATCTGAATCAGTGAAATAGTATTCCTGTTAGCGTAATTCCTTAAATAATTATAATTTAGTATAATGAAATTATGACCCCTTAAATTTCATTTTGAGTTGAATAATATAAACCGACACTTAAATAATTTTATAATTGCGTAATGTAATTAAAAATTATAATCGTTAAAAAATAAAGTACAGTTTAATAATTTCATGTAATAATTAAACAAATAAGCTGAATTAAGTTCAGTACAAACAATACTTATCAAAGGAAATTAATTATCGTACCTGTTGATAATAAATATGTTTTAAAATTTGTTTATTATGATTATTTACTAATCATGAATTTGTGTAACTATTTATTTTCCAACAGATCACCACGTGGCGGGTTATTAGTCAAACAACAAAGGCCCCAACTCAACGGGCTCTCTCATCGTCCAGGGCATGCAAGGAATCTCGTAATGAACACACGTTAGGAACTTTTATTTATTCACAAGAAAAATATCTTTTTCATATGAGAAAAACATGTGTTAGAAGATGTTGTAAATTACGGCGTCACGGAGAAAATGTTCATTTTTTCAACTTCCAGTTATTTTACTTTTTACACTAAAGATTTGTGAAACACCAAAGAAAATTAATAAATTTATTCCTTCGATAAGTACAGAACATGTTTTAACAACAACAGACGTCGAATAGCGCAGAACGTTCACACGAAGCCACACTAAACGAGCACAAGATATAAGTACAGATCTCGAGATTCTTGAGTAGATATATCAAAAGATAATAATGATAGGGATCTAGCCGCCACTTGCGGAGTTTAAGCCGGCTAGTTATGTACAGACATACAGAATATAGACAGATAAAATAGCTTGTACAAATTTTCTCTCAAGTAAGCTGCTACTACAGATCACCTAAATAGGCAAAATCATAAAATTTACTCAAAAACCATCGCCCGAATACGGACAAATCTAGATTGGAAACTAGAGTGTGTGCTTCGAGTTCTTACGAGGTTTTCTTAGATAGAAACCATGAAGTCAACGAGAGCTTCACGTGCCCGTGAACAGCCCGTCAATCGGGGCTCCATAGCTCAAGATATTGTTATCGGAAGGCGATGATAAGTAGTAACATCACCTCTTCTCTTCTTTTTTCTCAAGCCGGGCCTCTTTCTTCTTTTCTGCTGAGAATGAGCTGAATGCTCATTAGTAGAGCATATAAACGTTGGGCATTGTGCCCGGTTTCGGAGAACCAAATTCGCTTGACTCTGATTTAGTTACTCAATCTGGCGAAATGCTCCTTTGGTAGAAAGTACTGTCCATCCTGACACAAATGTCTCGCAAAAAACTCATCGGAACTAAAACTTCTCACCCGGGTGTTCTCTCCTTGCTCTAGTAGGAACAACAATTTTCACTCCAACACTTCCTGCATGTTACTGAGTTGCTCTCATTCAAATTTCAATCCCTATACTGTTGGTACGGAGTTTACAGCCACAAATTAGTCGGAAAGTGAGCCGGGTCATACCAAGTAATAAATCAGGTGAGTGAGGGTCGATCCCACGATGATTGATGGATTAAGCAACAATGGTTAAGTCATTTGCTTAATTAGACAAACAGAAAAGAGCGTTTGGATCTCAATTGCATTAAACAGTAAATTCATAAAATTAAACAAGCAAGCAGTGAATTTAAGAGGATTATATGCCAATTAACTCCAACTAGAGGGTGAAGTTCAATTCTAGTTATATGCCATGGAAATTCTAATTACCCAAATATAAGAGGATTATATGTCACGTATCCCGTTAAGTCCAGATAAATAGAAATTCAGGAGAATATGTCTTCAAGATGTTGTTCAAGTGAGGAGCTTTTCCAAGTTATACAAGAGCTCAATTAGAAAGAATGTCATACTTCCGTTCCACCCAATTTCATAAGATAAAGAACGAGAACAATTCTTGAATTATATGAATCAATTCATGAGTTAAAATAGAAAAAAAAACAATAGAATCAATCTATACAAAAGAGAGAGCTCCTAACCTTAGCAGTGGAGGTTTAGTTGCTCATAGTTCAGAGTGGAAACAAGGATTTTCTTAAACTAAAAATTTGGAATGAGGTGGAATCAATATCCAGAAGAGAAGTTTCTTTTCTCTTTTATATATAATCCTATGGAATTTAAAATCTATTTTCTAAAACTAAAAAAATATCTTTGCCTATTTTAAAGTAAAATACAAATTTAAATTATAATTAATTAAATAAATCTTCGAGCACGCCAAAACTTTGGACGCTGGGACCACCAACCATGCGCATAACTTGAGATGAGCTGTGCCTTACTTGGAGTGGCCAGTGAGAGTTGGGTTGCAAAGCTCTTAGTGCTACGCCTTACTTGAGATATGATTGCGCCTTACCTAGGATGTGAGTTGCTCCTTATACGTGCTTGTTGGTGTCTTATGCCTAACTAGAGAAATCTCAAGTTAGGCGTAGCCTTGGCAGCGTGGTTGGACAAGAAGTATGAACTATAATATATCGTTGGCAGGCTCTTGAAGTTAGATTTCGAACGACACTAGAATCACGTCCGTTGGACCTCTGTAGCTCGAGATACTCACGTTTGATTGCAGAGAGGTCAGGGTTGACAGCAACATTTGTCTTCTTCTCTTTCTCTGCGGAAACTCCATCGAATATACTCGAATGCTACCTAAAATAAACAGAATTGCACACGACTCAAAGTATCATCTATAGTGACAAAAAGATAATTAATTCGTCATTAAACTCAACAAATTGAATGCAAATTCACTAGGAAAAGATAGAAAAGATTCTCACGCATCAACTGTGTGCTACGGACTAAGCATTTTACTTACATCGACGAATCCTCAAAGACATAGATTTCGATCAGAACATCTTTCATTGACCGAACCACTCAGAACAGTAAGAGAAAACATTTTCAACCGGTAGACCCAGAATAATCGATTTTGTCCGCTGATTCATAACACATATCAACAGAGATAGTTTTCTCCATTTTTTCCAAACAGGAGTGTTAGAGGGTTGACGAAGAAGAACTAGGAGTAAACTGCATGCAAATGGAAAGACTACACCCCTAACCTATTACTATAGTTTCATATGGTTCCAATGTGGAGGATTAACTTGGAGAGGTCAACGTGAGCGATATTACTTGGGTTTAAGGTTTTTTTTACCATGCCACCCTTTCCGTTGCCGCATGAATAAATTATCCACTAACTCAAAAGGCATAGCAACGTTGCTGTGAATACTGTATCAAAGTATTTTGATTCAATGTACCTGACCGATACATGGGAAATTTCTTTTCGAAACCTAACTGTCCCGAATTTAAGTGCACCATGGGAACTCACGTTCTGAGGTGTTTCGTCCTACCAAGGGTGGAGCTATTCTCTTGGTTTGTATTAGTTGAGAGGGTGAATACATAGGAAAGACTATGCAGATTAGGCCTAAGTCACCATTTTCATAGTCTGTGTGTTTTACGTGGTAACTCTGTTTACTCTGCTTTTTATTGGCTGTGACCTCTGTCAGTGACCAACTTGACAGTATGTGTGTTTTTTGGTGTATCTCGGTTGAGTCTGCTTGTCATCTGTTTGTTGGCAGTGAGCCTACTTGGCATGTGTGGTGTGCTCGACTGTTCGCTCTTGCAAGGAATTGGACCACGCCGGGTACACTAATGCTACACTCTCAGTAGATGGACGGATGATTCACAAAGGAAGATTGCGACGAAGAGGTAGTTGATTTATTTCGTTGCTGTTATTTGGCAATTTGGCTACAAAGTAATTAGTATTAAGATCAACGACGGTACATGAGAATAGTTGTTGATCATAATAACAACTTCAAGAGAGGTATGGTACCTTAAACATTTCTGCATTAAAAATGTTAATCTAAATTCAAAATTACGCTCTATGTGAAATTTTTTTAGGAAAAATTATTGTAAAGGACTTTTAGGAAGATTTAATTTTTAAAAAGGATCTTTAATATTAAAATTATTAAGAAGGACTAAATATTTTTATACTATTTCAGAAGGAAAATCAAATATTTTAATAAAGAGATAAATATATCTTCAATTGCACTTTTATTTCTTTACTATAACCTTTATGTTCATAAATTCTCTTTCTCTGACTATTTTAATAGTTTTTATTAATTATTTTTTTATTTAATTTTTTATTTTTGTGATCTTTACCCAACGAGAAAAAAAGACAAAAGATCATAAAAAAGTAAAGTAAATAAATAAATAAATAAATAAATAAAAATTACTAAAATTTTGGAAAAAAATTGTTAATATAAAAATTATAAAAATAAATAAAATATAATTAAAGATATATTTATCTTTTTATAAAAAAGATTTCATTCTTCTTATTAAATACTGTACAAAGATTTGGAATTTCTTAATAATTTTAATATTAAAGGTCCTTTTTAATAATTAAATCTTTCCAACGGTCTTTTACAATAATTTTTCCATTTATTTATATATGATTATTTCCCTCCAAAATATTTTTGCTTACTTATTTTTAGAATTGTACAAAATCATTTAAAAAAGATAACATAAAGATAAAATTTAAATTATATCTATGATTATTATTTTATTATTGATTTCATTATGAAAACATAATTTTGTATAACTATTTTTCCTAAAATGGTTTTATATAATTTTGTGTTATGATTGTCCTTCTGAATAATTTCAAAAAAAAAAAAAAAACACTGATATTACTTTCTTGGTTATTTTTATTTCAGAAGATAATTTTTAGTAATTGCTTTTTTTTTACGAAAATGGTTTTTTTATGTTTTTTCTCGAACTTTTGAAAAACTAACACCGGAATGATATTCTCTCTCGTAAATTGTTATGTTTTTTTTTTAAATTGTCCCCAGCAGAGTTCCACTCATGTCGGTGTTTGTAAACCCCGATAAATTAGTTTTTAATAAGAGAGATTAGAAATTCGAATATTATATTAAATTAAGATAGAGCTCATCGAAACGAGAATTTTGACACTAATTTCGAAAAAATCGGCCCAAAATTGGACCGAACAGGCCGAACCGGTTGAACCGGGCCCAAATCGAGCCCGTGGGCCCAACCGGCCCAGCATTTAATGAATCCAAGCCTCTCTTCTTCCCCCCATTCAGCAGAGGTAGCGTGAAACACATTTAGGGGAAGAGAGAAACGAAGAACATTTCCAACCCTTACATCACTTTTCAAAATCCCGTAACTCCTCCGTCCGAGCTCCAATCGCCGCACCGTTTGTGGCCACGCATCCACCGCATCGAGCTCTACATTTCTACCGGAATAATTTCATAGGTAAGCCCTTAAATATTCTCAGCCACTCTTTTCCCCTAATTTTCAAAATTTGAGAAGGAATGTTGAATTTCTTTGATTTCTGATGTTTTAGGATCCAATTAACTTGAGGAAAACGTTCACTCTTGCTTATGTGAAGCTTGGGTAAGGTGAGGATACGATAATTCTATTTTAATTTCATTGGATTTGAGCTTTGAGTATTAAATTGGGTATATATATGTTATAAATGTGTATTAGGTTATGAATAAATAATTGGAGCTTGGAATTGTGAATACTGGAACTTGGAGGAAGCGGATTAGTTGAGGTTTTGAGGGCTTTGTTCTTTTAGGAAAATTGTCTTGGAATAATACTTGGGAATCGGCTAAGGTATGGTTTAGGTTTCTTGCATTTAATATGTAATGTTCTGTGAAAACTTAGGCTAGATGACCATAGGATAAGTTGGAATGTAGGTATACATTTAATGTTTAGTAATGGGTTGATGATTATACTTGGTTTGGTTTGGTGATTTGTTTGTAAGATGATATTGGTTGCTAGTTGGATCTTTGAAAGGATATGTGATTGAATTGTTGATTATATGGCTATATTTTGGTTTGGTTGAATGATGATTGATGATAAGATATGGAGCTTGTTGAGGATTATTGTTGGCAATTTGGATTGGTGGTAATAGGTTTGAAAATAATTGGAATGGAAATTTCGAATGAAAAATGAGATATTTTGTGTTAAAAACCTAGGATTTGTGAACTATGATTCTTAGTTGAATTTTGGTTGTTGGATTTGAATATTGTATGAGTATAATTGTTAATCTGAGGTAGATTTATTGTGGTGATTGTTATGATGATGAGGAAGGGTATGTTGAATTGAAAAGAATGCAGTTTTAGACCCGAAAAGGGTGGCAAAGTCCGAGTTTTAGAGGAGATGCTGCCGAAATTTTATAAAAATTAGAGATTTTGTTTAGATGATTATTTAAAAAGCTTTAGATTCAAAGGTTATATGGTTTGATTTTGAGTTATTAAGAAAATGAGTATGTTTCAAGTTTGATTCATTTAGAAAATAATGAATTATGTTTTGAATTGGAACTATTGAGAGACAGAATAGAAGGTGTGATAATGAAAGATAAGGATTGAATATGATTGATGTATGATGATGAATGAGATGCGATTGAGAATGATGTGGATGATGATGAATTATAATTGAATTATTTATTTGGCTTGAATGACTTAATGATCTGAGATACGAGGTTCCCTGGATTAAGTGACGTGGCTTGCCACCACGTGTACCAGGTTGAAAACTCGATACTTTGTTGACCCTACGACGTAAGTGTGACCGGACACTATATAAATTCCCGGAAATGTTACCCCCATTGAGTAATATTGATTATTTGAGAAAAAGTTATGCATAGACTCTTGGGGATGCACGTCGGGGGACAGTCTAAGGACAATTCAGACTTGTCGGGTTGGCTGGATAACCGACAGATGAGCCTCATCAGCCATAGGACAGGCATGCATCATATGCATAATACTTGAATTACTTGCTTGTGCTTTAATTGGGTGTGCCTATGTGTACTTGCCATGTTAAATGTGTATTTGTTACCTGCAGTAACTGTAACCTTCTTGTGCTTGCCTTTATCTGCTTATTTGTTTGTGAAAATGCATGATGGAGTTGGAGGTAAGGAGGAATGGTAGTATGGGACTTAGATTTTAAGGTTAAGTTAAGTTAGGATTAAATATTCTTAGAAAAACACCTTTTATGGCTCCTGTTTAATACTTTAAGCTCTATAATCTGAGTGTCGGCGTTCTAGGATTGCCTCTGGCATTCCCAGGACCTTATATATTATGTGTGTGGCACCTTTACCATACTGAGAACCTCCGGTTCTCATTCCATACGATGTTGTTGTTTTTCAGATGCAGGTCGAGAGACGTCTCGTTAGGCGTCTGGACTCTTGAAGTGAAGTGGTTACTGGGTAGTTTTGCTGTATAGTGATGTATATATATGTACTTAGTTTTCTCTCCGCATAACTTGTTCTCTTGATCCTCTTAGAGGTTTATGGAGAGGCAGGATTTTGTTTATGTGTGTGTGTAAATATTCTCCGGCCAGTCTTGACTTCACAGGCTGAGTTAGGAGCTTGTTATTTTGTATCTTTGGCACTCTATTCCTATTTTTACAATCTTATGTTTGATGGATATAGTTTTCTTAGCACGCAAGTTAACTCGTTCCTTGAGCGTTGCGCTTTTATTTTGCGATTTTTATTTCCTCTATTCTTCAAGGCTCCTAGCATATTATAATTCTTCTGCTATTATATATACTCATTTTATTTTAGAGGTCGTAATACCTCTCCACCTCTGTTTTACGACTTAAGCATAAAGCTTAGTGTGGTAGGGTGTTACAATATTAGTTTCTCAAAATTACACTAAAAATTAATTATAAAAACAGTATTTTGGTGAAAAAGATCATAATACAACAAAAAAATACTATTTAAAGTAAAAAAAAATTTTGGTATTATTTTTAGAAATTATTTAAAGTATATATAACAAAAAATATTTCAAATATAACAACAAATTTAAAAAAATCACTCTCGTAAAAATAATTATAATAAATTCATTTCTTGAACATGAAGAACATATAAACATCAAAATAAATTTATAAATTATAAATATTTTTAAAGAAATGAATATCGGGCCATTTGGAGTCAATCTTAAGGTAAAATGAATCAGCAAGGAAAGTGAAAACCCTTAGCAGTGGACAAGTCGGTTACATATGGGGAGCCCAACACAGGTTTAGGCTATACTCTTTATGAAGGCACTAAACCCATCCTCGTGGTCCAACTCACAACAAGCGTAGACAAGTTCTTCGGTGGCCGTCCGAACGAAAGGATGTCCAACAGCAACACTTTTCAAGGCACTTATGAAGAGGCGGCATCCGTGGAGCACATCCGCGCTCTAATCGCTGAAGCACGCGGCGACAGTCCGAATCCGATCTCCGTTGCTGATCGTCTGAGGCAAGAATGGTGGGCTTCCGAAAACCCCGACGAGGTTGCCAGGCTCATAAGCAACACACGGAGAACGGGACTAGGTATTCCATCTCACCTATTTCAAGTACACTTGGTTTCATTCTTTTGGGTGACCAGCTGCTAACGAAGGGATCCCCGTTAGTACATTTCCGTTACTACTTTTAACATAAACTTTTTGTTCCCGCAGCCGACGAGATGATCCCAGATCATGACTGGAGCAAGGTCGCGGGTTGGAGGAACCGCCAAACAGCCTTAAGACAACTATGCAATGAGCTCTCTAGACCCACTCCTTATTACCAGATCCAAACACGAGACTTTACTATTGTGGGCATTGTTCACAGGTTTTTCATGTTAATCCCTTCGAGACTGCGCACCGGTGCCTTGTCTGCAGTTGGCAGATTCTCAACGAACCCTCACCTTGCTCGGGAAGATGCCGCGGCGGAGATGATCCGCGTCCTTCTGGAGATATCTGGAAAGCACCTTGATGATTACAACTACGACCTACTGGACGAGGCCCTGTCACTAAATTACGAACTACAATGGGAGATCGGGGCGGTGAAGTCCAGCTACAGAGAGCTCCGCTCCTCCTACAGGTACGCTCTCCGGTGTAACAACCCGGATTTGGTAGACTCCAACTCGGACTCTTCTTAATACTTTCCTCAGGGACCACTCTCGTCAACAGCGCCTCCGAATACAGTTGGCCAACCACCGGTTTTAGGCGTCCATGCGTGTATCGTCCATGAACTACATCCACAAGGTCCTTGTTGTTTGTGTGTATGCTGTTCTAGT
This sequence comes from Arachis ipaensis, assembly GCF_059453495.1. Classification (NCBI taxonomy): domain Eukaryota; kingdom Viridiplantae; phylum Streptophyta; class Magnoliopsida; order Fabales; family Fabaceae; genus Arachis; species Arachis ipaensis. The sequence goes on from NC_142444.1 coordinate 148,772,760, forward strand.
TTTCGTGATGTTTTCTTCTTTTTTTTTCTTTATTTATTGTATTCTGTCTACTGCTCGGATCAACGTATGAAGCCGTCTGTTGCTAGGGTTAAAATAATTTTACCATCCTAATCTCTTCCTCGAATTTCGGTACCCAAAATTTGGGAGCCTCACTAACGAACGAAATTTAAAGGGATGCGCACACAGCTTCGAAACCATGACTAAACCGTAACTGAAAGAGTTAACCTCATACGACTTCCAGTGACCAAGTGTACCCACGGGAGGATGTTCAAATTACTATAAGCGACATACCAGCCTTGTTTTGAAGTCAGTAACTTAGCAATACATCATGCGTTTTTGTCGACGCTGTGTTACATGTTAACCTACTGTAAACGTTGCATGTCACGGGTACTCCTTTTACTTCGACAAGTATGACAACACAATTGATCGGTTCCATTTGGTTGATTACCCGTACTTGATAATTTTCTAATCCCATTAAAGAGCTACGGTTGGGAGTAGTTTATGGTGGGACGTACATGAGTTAATAAAATAGTAACAAACATTAACAATGAGCTTCATTTCAAAATTAATATCACTTCCAATTACTTGTTTAAGGCGACCCTACGATAGAGTTTACTGAGCATAAGGTGCAGGAGTTTTCCTCTCATCGTACATGCCACAAATGTATAACGGAGAACCACTAAAATAAATCGTAACGCCTTCTACAATGACTTAAACATAAGTCGTACGTAGACGTTATAAATAACTAACCATCCACGCAAATTATTTGATGCACATGTTGTAAACCCCGGTTAAATTAGTAGATAATTAGTCAATAAATTAATTTTTAATAAGGAAGATTAGAAATGTGAATATTATATTAAATTAGGATAGAGCTCATCGAAACGAGAATTTTGACACCAATTTCGAAGAAATCGGTCCAAAATTAGACCGAACGGGCCGAACCGGTTGAACCGGGCCCAAACCGGGCCCAACCGGACCAGCCCTTTAAGTGAACCCACGTTCTTCTTCTCCCCATTTTTGGCAGCGTCGAAGAGCATCAGGGAGAAGAAAGGAAGAACGTCAAAATTGTTACGTTAACTTCCGATCCCCGTAACTTCTCCGTCCGAGCTCCAATCGCCGCACCGTTTGCGGCCACGCGTTCACCGCGTCGAGCTCTACATTTCTACCGGAACAATTTCATAGGTAACTTGCTATTTCACTCTCAGCTTCATCTTCCCCCAATTTTCGAATTTTAAGTGGGAATATTGAATTTCTTTGATTTCTGATGTTTTAGGATCCAATTAGCTTGAGAGAAACGTTCACTCTTGCTTATGTGAAGCTTGGGTAAGGTGAGGATACGATAATTCTATTTTATTTTCATTAAATTTGAGCTTTGAGTAGTAAATTGGGTATATATGTATTATGAATGTGTATTAGGTTGAAAATAAATAATTGGAGCTTGAAATTGTGAATACTGGAACTTGGAGGAAGCGGATTAGTTGAGTTTTGAGGGGCTATCTTGGTTTTGAATAAATAGCTTTGGTCGTTACGTGAAAATCGGCTAAGGTATGGTTTAGGTTTCTTACATTTAATATATAATGTTCTGTGAAAACTTAGGCTAGATGACCATAGGATAAGTTGGAATGCAGGTGTATATTTAATATTTAGTAATTTGTCGATGAATATATTTGGTTGAAGTTTATTGGATAATTAGTTTTTAATTTTGGATGGTGAATGTTGTTATGTTAATTTGGAGAGAATTATGGTTGAATGTTATTGTTGATTAACTAATGATTTGGTGAATTATTGATTTGAGGTATAACTATTGTGGAGGTTGTTGTGATAATGAGGTATTTTGTGTTAAAAGCCTAGGATTTGTGAACTATGATCCTTAGTTGAATTTTGGTGGTTGGATTTGAATATTGTATGAGTTTAATTGTTGATTTGAGGTAGATTTATTGTGGTGGTTGTTATGATGATGAGAAAGGGTATGTTGAATTGAAAAGAATACAGGTTTGGACCCGAACAGGGTGGCAAAGTCCGAGTTTTAGAGGAGATGCTGCCGAAATTTTATAAAAAATTAGAGATTTTGTTTAGATGATTATTTAAAAGAGATTTAGATTTAAATGTTATATGGTTTGATTTTGAGTTATTAAGAAAGTGAGTATGTTTTAAGTTTGAAGTTTGATTCTTAGAAAAGAATGAATTATGTTTTGAATTGAAACTATTGATGGATGGAATGGGAGGTGATATAATGAAGGATAAGGATTGAATATGTTTAATGTATGATGATGAATGAGATGCAATTGAGAATGATGTGGATGTTGATGAATTATAATTGAATTATTTATATGGCTTGTGAATTTGAATAATCTGAGATACGAGATTCCCTGGATTAAGTGCCGTGGCTTGCCACCACGTGTACCAGGTTGAAAACTCGATACTCTGTTGACCCTACGACGTAAGTGTAACCGGGCACTATATAAATTCCCGGGAATGTTACCCCCATTGAGCAATATTGATTATTTGAGAAAAATCTATGCATAGACTCTTGGGGATGCACGTCGGGGGACAGTCTAAGGACAATTCAGACTTGTCGGGTTGGCTGGATAACCGACAGATGAGCCTCATCAGCCATAGGACAGGCATGCATCATATGCATATTACTTGAATTACTTGCTTGTGCTCTAATTGGGTGTGCCTATCTGTATTTTCCATGCTAAATGTGTATTTGTTACCTGCAGTAGTTGTAACCTTCTTGTGTTTGCCTTTATCTGTCTATTTGTCCGTGAAAATGCATGATGGAGTTGGAGGTATGGAGGAATGGCAGTATAGGACTTAGATTTAAGGTTAAGTTAAGTTAGGATTAAATATTTTTAGGAAACCACCTTTTATGGCTTCTGTTTAATACTTTAAGCTCTATAATCTGAGTGTCGGTGTTCTAGGATTGCCTCTGGCATTCCCAGGACCTTATATATTATGTGTGTGGCACCTTTACCATACTGAGAACCTCCGGTTCTCATTCCATACTATGTTGTTATTTTTCAGATGCAGGTCGAGAGGCATCTCGTTAGGCGTCTGGACTCTTGAAGCGGAGTGGTTACTGGGATATTTTGTTATGCTATGATGTATATATATGTACTTAGTTTTCTCTCCGCATGACTTATTCTTTTTGATCCTCTTAGAGGTTTATGGAGAGGCAGGATTGTGTATATGTACTTTTGGGTTTTGGATATGTATGTATATATATGTGTAAATATTCTCCGGCCAGTCTTGACTTCGCAGGCTGAGTTAGGAGCTTGATATTTTGTATCTTTGGCACTCTATTCCCACTTCTGTTAGCTTATGTTTGATAGTTATGGTTTTTTTATCACGTAAGTTAACTCGTTCCTTGAGCGTTGCGCCTTTATTGTGCGATTTTTATTTCCCCATTTTCTTCAAGGCTCCTAGCATATTATAACTTTTCTGCTATTATATGTACTTATTTTATTTTAGAGGTCGTAATACCACATCACCTCTGTTTTACGACTTAAGCGTAAAGCTTTGTGTGGTAGGGTGTTACATTATGGTATCAGAGCAGTTCGTTCCTATAGAGCCTGAAAGACGGACTGATTGTACTTCTGTGCATTCTCTGTATCTGTGTTTATGTGCTATTAGGATATCTGATTGATATATATGGCATAAACGTTTGTGAGCATGCATTTGGAACTTAAAGCATTAGACCTGCGATATTGAGACTGATCAACTTAATATCACTTGTTTGGTGTGTATAGGGACCAGATGTCGACTCGCGGACGCGGTCGCGGGCGAGGTAGAGGTAGGACAGGCACCGATACTCCTGTACCCACAGGGACTGATCCAGTAGATTTTATGGCTGCCTTGGGAAATATGGCTGCAGCTATGCAGGCAACAGCTGAGGCACTGGGTAATCAGATAAATCAGGGTAATCATGGGAACAATAATGATGAGGACGGTCCTATGACACTTGCTACATTTCTGAAAGTTCGCCCTCCGACTTTTAGGGGAACCTCAAATCCCACTGATGCAGATAATTGGATTCAGGCTATGGAAAGGGCATTACAGGCACAACAGGTTCCTGAAGAGCAATGGGTTGAATTTGGAACTTATCAGTTGCAAGGTGAAGCTCAATATTGGTGGCAGGGAACACGACGTATCCTGCAGCCTGATGGTGCTGCGATTCCTTGGGAAGTTTTCCGGACAGAGTTCTATAAGAAATACTTTCCTAATTCAGCTAGAAATGCCAAGGAACTTGAATTAATGCAGTTAAAGCAGGGACAAATGACTGTTGCTGAGTATACCAGTAAATTTGAGGAGTTATGTCGCTTTTCTCGTATCTGTCAAGGTGCGCCTGAAGATTTTGCTGAATGGAAGTGTATTAAATATGAGGGAGGTCTTCGGAGCGATATTCTGAGCTTCGTTGCCCCAATGGAGATCAGGGTGTTTTCTGAATTAGTGAATAAGAGTAGGGTGGCTGAGGATTGTGTGAGGAAGGCGGCAGCAGAGAAAGGGAGTTTGAGGATGCCTTTTCAGAGGCCTTCAGGGAGGAACTTTGCTCCGAGAGGTAGGAATTTCAAACGTGGAGGTTTTGTTTCGCAGCAGACTCAGGGTCAAGGTAATTACAGAAGGCCGAATACCAATGCTAGTCAAGGAAAAAGGTTTGGGAAGCAGCCACAGCAAGATCTGAATTGTCAGAAGTGCGGAAAGTATCATCCTGGAGTTCCGTGCAAACTAGGACTTGGAGTGTGCTATTCCTGTGGACAGCCCGGGCATATAGCCAGTAATTGCCCTGAGAAGAAGTATGAGACTGGTAGGGTGCAGCAGCCGGGGAGAGTATACACCACTTCTACCATTGGTGCTGAGGGATCTGAGACACTGATTAGAGGTAATTGTGAAATGGCTGGTAAAATCTTAAATGCTTTATTTGATTCAGGAGCAAGTCATTCATTTATTGCATTTGAAAAGGCCCATGAATTAAGATTGAGAATGGTGGTTCTAGGTTATGATTTGAAAGTATATAATGCTACTCATGAAGCTATGGTGACTAGGATAGAATGTCCACAAGTTCCTTTTCGAGTGCAACAACGTGAATTTGTGCATGATTTGATTTGTTTGCCTATGACTGGTCTTGATCTCATTTTGGGATTGGATTGGTTATCCAAGAATCATGTTTTACTTGATTGTTCTGAAAAGTCAGTACAGTTTATGCCGGAAGGGTCAGAAGCACCGGTTGTGGTGAATAGTTACTATTTGAATTCTATGATAGTAAACTGTTCTGGAACCGAATGTCAGGGTATTATGTTATTAACTGCGGGAGTATCAGGTGATGATCAGAGTTTAGAGCAGATTCCTGTTGTATGTGAATTTTCAGATGTGTTTCCGGATGATATTAATGAATTTCCGCCTAATCGGGAAGTTGAATTCGAAATTGAGTTGGTGCCTGGAGCCGGTCCGATTTCAATTACTCCTTATAGGATGTCACCTTTAGAAATGGCTGAACTGAAAGCTCAGCTGGAAGATCTGTTGGGTAAGCATTTTATCCGACCAAGTGTTTCTCCGTGGGGAGCGCCAGTGTTACTTGTAAAGAAGAAGGATGGGAGTATGCGGCTGTGTGTCGATTATCGGCAATTGAATAAGATCACTGTGAAGAATAAATATCCGTTGCCTAGAATCGATGATCTAATGGATCAGTTACAGGGTGCCGGTGTATTTTCTAAGATTGATTTGCGATCCGGATATCATCAGATAAGGGTTAGAGACGAGGATATTCCGAAAACTGCTTTCAGAACCCGTTATGGTCATTATGAGTATACAGTGATGTCTTTTGGGTTAACTAATGCCCCGGCAGTATTTATGGATTATATGAACAGGATTTTTCGACCGTATCTGGACAAGTTTGTTATTGTCTTCATTGATGACATTCTTGTTTATTCTAAGACTGAAGAGGAACATGCTAATCACTTGCGGATTGTGCTTCAAATTCTGAGAGATAGGAAGTTATATGCTAAGTTATCTAAATGTGAGTTCTGGAAGAGTGAAGTGAAGTTTCTTGGCCACGTGGTGAGTAAGCAGGGGATAGCTGTGGATCCTGCTAAGGTGGAAGCAGTGATGAATTGGGAGCGACCAACTTCAGTGACAGAGATCAGGAGTTTCCTAGGTTTGGCGGGGTATTATCGTAGATTCATTAAGGGATTTTCACAGCTCGCCTTACCTTTAACTAAGTTGACTAGGAAGGATACGCCTTTTATCTGGACTCCGGAATGTGAAGAGAGTTTCCAGGCATTGAAGCACAAGTTGACTACTGCACCTGTATTGGTATTACCTGAACCAAGTGAACCGTTTGAAGTGTATTGTGATGCATCTCTGAAAGGGTTAGGGTGTGTTTTGATGCAGCACCAGAATGTTGTAGCATACGCCTCACGGCAGTTAAGGCCGCATGAGATGAACTACCCGACACATGATTTAGAACTTGCTGCTGTTGTGTTTGCTTTAAAGATTTGGAGGCACTACCTCTATGGCGTTAAGTTTCATGTTTTCTCAGACCATAAGAGTTTGAAGTATCTTTTTGATCAGAAAGAATTAAATATGCGTCAGAGGAGATGGATGGAGCTTCTAAAAGACTATGATTTTGAATTGAATTATCATCCAGGAAAAGCGAACGTTGTGGCGGACGCTTTGAGTCGGAAGTCTTTATATGCAGCTTGGATGATGCTACGGGAGGAAGAGTTACTGAAGGCATTTCAAGGTTTGAATTTGGGAATTAGAGAAGAATCTGGAATCCTGTGTTTGAGTCAGTTACAGATTTCAAGTGATTTTAAATCAGAACTTCTGAAGGCTCATCGAGATAGTGAAGCGTTACATAAGGTATTACCAGCAGTTGAACAGGGAAAACAGTGGAGAGTGTCAGAAGGTCAGGATGGTTTATGGAGGTTCAAGAACCGGATTATTGTGCCTGATGTTGGAGACCTACGACAAAGTATCTTGAAGGAAGCTCACAAGAGCGGGTTTTCAATTCACCCAGGGAGCACTAAAATGTATCAGGATCTGAAAGCGATGTTCTGGTGGCCAGGTATGAAGAATGATGTGGCATTGCATGTATCTAAATGTTTAACGTGTCAGAAGGTTAAGATTGAGCATCAGAGACCATCAGGGACCCTTCAGCCTTTAGAGATTCCACAATGGAAATGGGAGAGTATCGCAATGGATTTTGTGATAGGGTTGCCTAGAACCCGATCAGGTTATGACGCTATTTGGGTGGTTGTAGATCGATTGACGAAATCAGCTCACTTTCTTCCTATCCGAATAAGTTGCACAATGGAGGAATTGGCTCGAATGTATATCAAAGAGATTGTCAGGTTGCATGGTGTGCCTTCTACTATCATATCTGACAGAGATCCTCGTTTCACATCAAGGTTCTGGGGAGCTTTTCAGCGTGCATTTGGGACTCAATTAAGCTTGAGTACTGCGTATCACCCTCAGACAGATGGTCAGTCAGAAAGAACTATTCAGACCTTGGAGGATATGCTAAGGGCTTGTGTTTTGGACCAGCCGGTAAGCTAGGACCGGTATATGCCATTAGTAGAGTTTGCTTATAATAATAGCTATCATGCGAGCATCGGAATGGCTCCATATGAGGCTCTGTATGGCAGAAAATGTCAGTCTCCGTTGTGTTGGTATGAAACTGGAGAAAGGAGTTTATTAGGGCCTGAGATGATAGCCGAAACGACTGAACAGATAAAGAAGATTCGTAGTCGAATGCTTATAGCCCAAAGCCGCCAAAAGAGCTATGCTGACCAGAGGCGAAAGCCTTTGGAATTCGAAGAGGGAGAACATGTCTTTCTGAGAGTTACACCAACCACTGGCGTGGGAAGAGCTATTAAGACCAAGAAACTGAATCCTCGTTATATTGGACCGTTTGAGATTCTGAAGAGAATTGGACCAGTGGCTTATAGAATTGCCTTACCGCCGTACCTTTTGAATTTGCACGATGTATTTCATGTATCACAGCTTCGGAAGTATACTCCTGATGCAAGTCATGTTCTAGAACCAGAACCAATTCAAGTGAGAGAAGATCTAACACTCCCAGTAATTCCGGTGAGGATTGATGACACCAGTGTTAAACGATTACGAGGAAGGGAAGTATCATTGGTAAAAGTAGCTTGGAGACGAGCTGGTATCGAGGAACATACCTGGGAACTCGAATCAGATATGCGAAAGGACTATCCAAATCTCTTTTCAGGTAACTATATTTGAATTTTGAGGGCAAAATTCTTTATTAGGTGGGTAGGATGTAAACCCCGGTTAAATTAGTAGATAATTAGTCAATAAATTAATTTTTAATAAGGAAGATTAGAAATGTGAATATTATATTAAATTAGGATAGAGCTCATCGAAACGAGAATTTTGACACCAATTTCGAAGAAATCGGTCCAAAATTAGACCGAACGGGCCGAACCGGTTGAACCGGGCCCAAACCGGGCCCAACCGGACCAGCCCTTTAAGTGAACCCACGTTCTTCTTCTCCCCATTTTTGGCAGCGTCGAAGAGCGTCAGGGAGAAGAAAGGAAGAACGTCAAAATTGTTACGTTAACTTCCGATCCCCGTAACTTCTCCGTCCGAGCTCCAATCGCCGCACCGTTTGCGGCCACGCGTTCACCGCGTCGAGCTCTACATTTCTACCGGAACAATTTCATAGGTAACTTGCTATTTCACTCTCAGCTTCATCTTCCCCCAATTTTCGAATTTTAAGTGGGAATATTGAATTTCTTTGATTTCTGATGTTTTAGGATCCAATTAGCTTGAGAGAAACATTCACTCTTGCTTATGTGAAGCTTGGGTAAGGTGAGGATACGATAATTCTATTTTATTTTCATTAAATTTGAGCTTTGAGTAGTAAATTGGGTATATATGTATTATGAATGTGTATTAGGTTGAAAATAAATAATTGGAGCTTGAAATTGTGAATACTGGAACTTGGAGGAAGCGGATTAGTTGAGTTTTGAGGGGCTATCTTGGTTTTGAATAAATAGCTTTGGTCGTTACGTGAAAATCGGCTAAGGTATGGTTTAGGTTTCTTACATTTAATATATAATGTTCTGTGAAAACTTAGGCTAGATGACCATAGGATAAGTTGGAATGCAGGTGTATATTTAATATTTAGTAATTTGTCGATGAATATATTTGGTTGAAGTTTATTGGATAATTAGTTTTTAATTTTGGATGGTGAATGTTGTTATGTTAATTTGGAGAGAATTATGGTTGAATGTTATTGTTGATTAACTAATGATTTGGTGAATTATTGATTTGAGGTATAACTATTGTGGAGGTTGTTGTGATAATGAGGTATTTTGTGTTAAAAGCCTAGGATTTGTGAACTATGATCCTTAGTTGAATTTTGGTGGTTGGATTTGAATATTGTATGAGTTTAATTGTTGATTTGAGGTAGATTTATTGTGGTGGTTGTTATGATGATGAGAAAGGGTATGTTGAATTGAAAAGAATACAGGTTTGGACCCGAACAGGGTGGCAAAGTCCGAGTTTTAGAGGAGATGCTGCCGAAATTTTATAAAAAATTAGAGATTTTGTTTAGATGATTATTTAAAAGAGATTTAGATTTAAATGTTATATGGTTTGATTTTGAGTTATTAAGAAAGTGAGTATGTTTTAAGTTTGAAGTTTGATTCTTAGAAAAGAATGAATTATGTTTTGAATTGAAACTATTGATGGATGGAATGGGAGGTGATATAATGAAGGATAAGGATTGAATATGTTTAATGTATGATGATGAATGAGATGCAATTGAGAATGATGTGGATGTTGATGAATTATAATTGAATTATTTATATGGCTTGTGAATTTGAATAATCTGAGATACGAGATTCCCTGGATTAAGTGTCGTGGCTTGCCACCACGTGTACCAGGTTGAAAACTCGATACTCTGTTGACCCTACGACGTAAGTGTGACCGGGCACTATATAAATTCCCGGGAATGTTACCCCCATTGAGCAATATTGATTATTTGAGAAAAATCTATGCATAGACTCTTGGGGATGCACGTCGGGGGACAGTCTAAGGACAATTCAGACTTGTCGGGTTGGCTGGATAACCGACAGATGAGCCTCATCAGCCATAGGACAGGCATGCATCATATGCATATTACTTGAATTACTTGCTTGTGCTCTAATTGGGTGTGCCTATCTGTATTTTCCATGCTAAATGTGTATTTGTTACCTGCAGTAGTTGTAACCTTCTTGTGTTTGCCTTTATCTGTCTATTTGTCCGTGAAAATGCATGATGGAGTTGGAGGTATGGAGGAATGGCAGTATAGGACTTAGATTTAAGGTTAAGTTAAGTTAGGATTAAATATTTTTAGGAAACCACCTTTTATGGCTTCTGTTTAATACTTTAAGCTCTATAATCTGAGTGTCGGTGTTCTAGGATTGCCTCTGGCATTCCCAGGACCTTATATATTATGTGTGTGGCACCTTTACCATACTGAGAACCTCCGGTTCTCATTCCATACTATGTTGTTATTTTTCAGATGCAGGTCGAGAGGCATCTCGTTAGGCGTCTGGACTCTTGAAGCGGAGTGGTTACTGGGATATTTTGTTATGCTATGATGTATATATATGTACTTAGTTTTCTCTCCGCATGACTTATTCTTTTTGATCCTCTTAGAGGTTTATGGAGAGGCAGGATTGTGTATATGTACTTTTGGGTTTTGGATATGTATGTATATATATGTGTAAATATTCTCCGGCTAGTCTTGACTTCGCAGGCTGAGTTAGGAGCTTGATATTTTGTATCTTTGGCACTCTATTCCCACTTCTGTTAGCTTATGTTTGATAGTTATGGTTTTCTTATCACGTAAGTTAACTCGTTCCTTGAGCGTTGCGCCTTTATTGTGCGATTTTTATTTCCCCATTTTCTTCAAGGCTCCTAGCATATTATAACTTTTCTGCTATTATATGTACTTATTTTATTTTAGAGGTCGTAATACCACATCACCTCTGTTTTACGACTTAAGCGTAAAGCTTTGTGTGGTAGAGTGTTACACATGTCCCGTCATGGATTGTAAGGTAAACAAGCCTAATTGGAGGAGGTTACAAATTTATTCAAAACCCCCTATGAAACCAACTTCCTCTCAAAATGAGCACATACAACAATGTACACCAGAAAACAGACCATGATTTTCAGAGTCGCACATAAAAGTACGTATTACCCAAATGTTAATCAAAATCCATTGAGTCTAGGACGGTTGAACTTACAAAACTCCACATTGTAACTAAGTCACTTGAAAACACTCACCTATCAGGAAAGTATGTCCAATACATTCACCCAAGACCAAAAATTAAAAAACTTCCATAATCGAACTTAATACTCATAACTGTAAAATTGCTTCTGTTACATTACATCAGATAGAATGAACTGGATAAATGGAAATTCAAAAGTCCATGAAAATGGAAAACTAACGACATGTATACTGCCACCGATGCTCATAATTAAGTTAAAAAAACAACAAAAATTACAAGTCATCTTACAATTACTACATTGCCTTTTCCCTACGAGCGATGCAAACACTACCAGTCCAAAACTTTGCAACAACTAGACCAAGTAATCCTGTGTATGAATTGCGTGCTTCTGCAGATACTCTCTCATTGCATCTGTCACGTTGTAACAACCAGCAATCGGACTCATCCGAGATTTGTCATTCCACCTCAAAGGCAACAATGATGAGCTGCTGAAGAATGTGCGATGATGTAAATTACAAACAAATAGCACCACCAAAAATTACAAACTAAGGGGGAAACTGTCCTCAGCACAGAGGCCTGGGATATTTATCTATTTGAACAGAACACGCTTTACTCCAAAACTCATCTTACCTGTCAGTTGTTGTTCCAGAAACCGGCATGACCACAACAACAACCTCTGCACATATCGCATCAAAAAAGGATAACATGCTCAGAGGCTGCTTTGAATCAAACGTCTATGATACAGTTAGATCCGGAATTCCCCTCCAAGTAAGCAATTGAATGATAAGCATTCTTAGGCGGACATGGACGTATTGTTTGCAACGTCTACGATCAATCTTCTTGTTCTTCTGATGCTTCCTGTAATACCAACTTTGCGCATCGATTGCCTGTTGTTGCCCCATCCTCTTCCATGTCCTCGTCAACAATCGGGGTAAGAAATTAACATCACTCGTATCAAAAATTTCCGTCAAAATTTGTATGTAACAGTTTTTTTCCGAGTAAAATTCAATTTAATATTCCCTCAACAAAGAAAAAACAAACATCATCATCCATCCAGTTAATATTTAATCTTCTGTGTCGATTGTTAATATCTTGTTTAGTATGTGTTGCCGGGTACGGTCTTTCCCGTCGTTTTTTCAAAAAGAATTACTAGAAAGGACTATCAAATCCAATATCGTTGGAATTTTCAGCTGCGGATGGAATAAAAGCAAAATGGATCAAGAAAGAAGATGACAGTGTTTGGTTGAATGCAGCTTGGCACGGAGTTGTCGAGCTATACAGGTTAAAGCATCGGTATTTTGTGATTTTTAAGTATAATGGTGAATCTAAATTTAATCTCATGGTGATCTGTTCGAGTGCTTCGGAGATTGAATACTCAAGTTTCAGAAGTTTCCATAATGCTCACCCCATATGACTCGGAAAATTATTTCCCACAAGGTAGTGATCGTCATGGAAACTTATGAAACTCGAATAATCAAGCTCCGAGTCACTCGAATGGATCATCGGGAACTTAAATTTAGATCTTCCGTTACACTTAAAAATCACAAAATACCCACGCCCTAAACCCAATAACTTTACAATTCCGTACCAACATTCATTAAACCAAATACTAACATCTTCTTTCTTATTCCATTTTACTTTTATTCCTTCCCCGGCTGATACCTTCACTGATATCGGACCAGACAGCCCTCTCCAACAATCCTTTAAAACTATCCGACTTTACGGCAGCACGTACTCAACTAATTACTAACAACAGGCACAAAAAACTATACAATACACCAGTATTCTCTGTTCTAACGACTTTTTATTCACGTACTAAGTTGAACTGGAATGAATGAAATTTAACCAAGTTCTGAGTGATTATTTTGCCTTTTTTTTGTCAAGAAACTATAAATTGGAGTTTCGAAACGAAAAAATTTATTATAATCCAGGATAGCTTTATACCCAACAAAAGTTACTATATTACTAACCGATTCGTGATTAGGTATAGAACGAGGGAACCACTAGCCGCCTAAACAATTTTGGAGCTGCCCTTCCGTGTTAAATTATTCCTTCCGTGATTCTGTCGGGGCAGAGGCGAAGCATTACAATGCGGGGGGACCGGAGAAGCAATCAAAAACAGAAAATGCATTTAGATAGGACTATCAACAATCAATCAGCCGATGAACATGGACAGAAAATCCAATAACAATAAAAATCATGATTCGTAAAAACTGCTTCTATAATACAATTCCCCCAACACAGAACCTTCTTTTGATGTTCCATTCCATTACCCAAGACTACCCTTACATTAATTAATTGTGGATATTCAACTTTACTTTTTTTTCTAAACTAATCTGTTGCCTTCTCAATTACACAACATGCAAGCATCAACGTGACTCATTGCAATTCATACATGCGAAAATATATTATAAGTATTTTAAAAGCAAGGTATTTACATAAATTTAGGTTTAGAATTGATTCTCTAACTTATAAATAACATAGTCCCCAGAACAATATGGAATTTGTCAGTTTACCTGGATTTATCAACAATAAGCTTTCCACTCATATATGATTGAAGTAACAAAGCACCAACAACACAATATCGATTAGGGTCTACATCACTCATCGCCTACAGAACAACAACACCCTATAATAAAATTAAGTATCTAAAATAAAAAAAATACATGAATTGGACCAACCTTTCACCTCCTTCATTCACAAAAATAACATATCTGAAGAAATATTGGTGGTTCAACGTACCTTTTTTCCAGTTCTACTGTACGCCACCTACACAATTCCCTCCTCAGTGCGCATCCCAAGGGTAATCGCCCTCATCAAAGCACCGGATCTCTTCCTCCTTATCCCGCGGTGTCTTTGTTCTGAGGTTATCTAGATCTCTCCCCCACTCATAACCCCCACCTCACAATTAATCAAACAATGAATCACAGCAACACATAGCAGCGTTACAATATAAATAACCCACAAATTCACACTTCTGAAATACCAGATGACATGGGCGAGGAGTTACCTTAAATCCCGGACCGTTACATACGTTAGAAGGGGTCGACGTTTCTGCTTCTAGGGGTGATGAACTGGGGTTAGGGTTCTCCTTATTATAGAACGGCGGCTGCTACATTCTCTTTAAACCTATTACGTTTAACCAGTCTTGGGCTAAGCCCAAACAAAATAACCTGAACCAAGTAATACCTCTATGGTCATCGTAGGATTGCAAGCCTCGATTACCCAAATCGGCCACTTCTTGCTCCTCCGAATCACCTCTATTCCGAAAAGGTCCTGTTCTACCATGTATTCTCCTGTGTCTCCTTGTTATAGAACGGCGGTTGCTACATTCTCTTTAAACCTATTACGTTTAACCAGTCTTGGGCTAAGCCAAAACAAAATAACCTGAACCAAGTAATACCTCTATGGTCATCGTAGGATTGCAAGCCTCGATTACCCAAATCGGCCACCTCTTGCTCCTCCGAATCACCTCTATTCCGAAAAGGTCCTGTTCTACCATGTATTCTCCTGGGTCTGCAACCAGGAACCACTGTAAGCCCAAAAAAATTTAAAAACCCTAAAACATGAGATTATACAAAAAGGGAAAATAAAAGTGCAGCCACAAGTGAATTTAACAGCACCTGACTTCTAACGGACCTTGTCAAATACTAGGTAAGTATTTCCTCAGGGTATATAACTTTTCCCCAAAGGTGGACACCATCAGAATAAGTCGCGATTTCATCGGCCTTATCTGCAGGTATTTTAAGTCCATCACAGGCCACATCTCTCAAACATTGTGAACCTGATATCCGATTCAGTCGATCAATACATCGAAAATGAACCACAAGGACTTTCATATCAATAATGAAGAAATTCACACATGTGAATCAGAGAAGATAAGGACCACGAACTACGAGGAAGGTTGACGATTCTGAATTTGATCTTACTGAATTGGGGTTACAATTTTGTTTATTTCTTACCAGAGCCTGCATTCTTCTGGACTCCACCATGTCATTTTGTTTCTTATATCATTTTGTTTCTAGTCCACTCATGCCCAAAAACTAAATTCTAAAGCAAAGGCCCAGCCCACTCACTAAATCCAATTTCAGATTTGTTACATCGGCTCCAGCTTTCATTAGCCAGCTCCACCTACAGCAGCCAAGGCAGACAATGTTATAAAGCCCTGCCAAGCCTGTTCCCTAACACCATCATCTTTGCCACTTGTCAACACCTCCTTAAATCTGTATGAGTAAATCTGTACCTTATAATTGGCCAATAAATAAACAAAAGAATTGTACCAAATAAATAAATAAAAGAATGGCTTGAGAATGAAGATCTCGAGAAGCATGAGCCAACTATTTTATTTATTACTTTGGAGGACCAACAGTGTGCGATGTCATTACAATTGGAACTATTATTGTGCAATTGCACTTGTCTTTGTATAATAGCTTTTGTTTACTGAAATTAAACTTTTTTTATTCATTAGTATGATTTGGTAAAAGACACTTAATTAAGTTGGAAGTAATGAAAAGAACTTTTTTAATCAAAAATTCAATTTTTTATTTTGCACTGGATGTAGGTTGGACAAGTCCAATTCGAATCCCACAATAGAACTAAACTTTCACTCCATGATTCTCCACGCTCCACTCCCTACATTGAAATTCAAATTAAATGTCTCCTAATTTCTCAAGTCTCTACTCCTATCGAAGATGGCAAAGACTGAAAATGTGAGATGCTCTCTTCAAGAATGAATAGAATCAATGAATCTCGCATTCCATGAAACGTTGAGTGGAGAGACTCTGAATCAGATGGGCACACTTCCAGATTCAGACCGATTCTAATCAACCTTGTGCCACCGAATTCCTGCCAAAAGGACGAGCCTCAGTCACTGCCTTTCACGGTCTTCATGATGCCTCTTCCCGTGACTCTGTTGTTGGTGTATACTGCCTGCCGCTCCTGTTTGTCGATTCCTGATCTTGCAATAGTCTTTCATCAGCTCTACGATAACCTCCGGAGGAGGGTTGATGCTCTAGTTCCTATTCAGTCGCCCCATCGCCTCCAATAAAGCAACCTTGTGGGCTAATCGATTTTCCTACCTCGGAGTCCAGGTAAAGCCAATTATGTTGTCTTCGCCCTTTAATTCTTGGATATCTCTGAGAATCAGATCAACTTCTTCAATTCTTCTTTTGGTTTTCAGTACTTGCACAATAGGTAGATTGTATGATTCAATTAGAATTTGTTGTATTTCTAAACTTTGTATCAAAACTACTGCATCCCTAATTGTTGTGCTTTCTACAGCTAGACTTGAATTTGCCTCTATCTTATTAGTTGCTCCTGCTATCAGCTTTCTAACTCTATCTCTGACCAATATTGTTGCGACTCCTTCACCTGTTGTTGCCTTGAAGGATGCATTAACATTAGTTTTTACCCACAGCTCCGGTGGAGGATTCCAGGTGATGATTCTTCCTCTTCTCCTGTTGTTCTGTTGTTTCAAAATTAAATCCTGTTTTGAGAATTTTTTGAATTTTGTCCCCATTAATTTAGCTTTGATGATAGTTCTGATTGGATTGACCTCCTTCTTCTGAAATAATGCTTGGTTCCTTGCCTTCCAAATTTTCCAACACAAAAGGCTATTCTTCCCACCATTATCTCTTGGTCTGTTTTTGCTTCCGCTTTTATTTTTCTTATGTTTTTAATGAACCAATCCCCAAAAGATGAAACCATATTCTCTGTCGAATTCAATTGACACTGAGCATCAAACCAGACTGCTCTTATCCATGGACATAGGAGAATAGCATGTTCTGTTGTTTCTACTACTGCATTGCAAATTTGGCAATCAGGCTTTCTTGAGATTTTCTTTTTGAACAATTTTTCATTTACTGGAATTATGTTTTGAGTAGCCTTCCACAAAAATATATTGATTTTCTAGGGAGCTTGTATGTTCCACAACTCCTTCCAAAGTTCTCTTCTATCCCTGCTTGATGTTGTTGAATCAGACTCTTGTTCTACAAGCTCTTTCTTTGCCACATGATAATCAGTTTTTATTGTATAAATCCCATCTTGCCTGAATGGCCAAATAAGTTCATCATCTATCCCAAGGATACTGATTAGAGTCTTTAAGATATTCTCCTCTATCTCCTGCAGAAAATGGCAACAATTTTTGTGACATCCCATCCCTATCCCGGCATAATTAGGTTACTCACTCTAGTAACTGAATTATTCCTACCGCTGTATATTCTCTTTAGACCCAGTACCCAATTGTCCTCCCATACCTTTATTTTTCTCCCATTTCCTACACTCCACCTGCAGTTCCTAAGTAAAAAATCCCTTCCTTGGAGAATGCTCTTCCAAACTCATGACCCTGACTTATGATCCTTAGCCTCCCAAAAAGAACATTCCAAAAAATACAACGCTTTAAGGATTTGTGCCCAAGGAGCCTCGGGGTTCTCTGCTAATCTCCATGCTTGCTTTGGTAGATGAGCAAGATTTTGAATTTGAAAGTCCTTGAAACCTAACCCGCCATCCTTTTGCTCAAAGTTAATTTGTCCTAACCCTTCCAGTAAATACCCCGTTTCTTTCTGGATGCTGACCACCAGAATTTGGAAATTCTTGCACTAAGCCGTTGGCAAAAAATTTTTGAAAATCTAATCACGTTCATGGCATAAGATGGAATAGCTTGTACGACCGCCTCAATTAAAATCTCTTTCCCAACTTGGTTTAGTAGCTTTTTCTTCCAACCTTCCAGTTTGTTAATTACTTTTTCCTTAATTCATGCTAATGCTCAATTCTTAGACCATCTCCAATATCCTGGCAACCCTAGATATTTTCTTGGATTGTCCCATGATGTGATTCTAAGAATCTCCTCTATATCCACTCTGATTTTTATCGAGACATGTTCGCCAAAAATAATTCCAAATTTAGCCAGATTAACTCTTTGTCCCAACGCTTTTGTATATTCATTTAGGAGCGAAACTATTTGGTACACTTCTTCCTCTTTTGCCTCTGCTAAGATAATGCAATCATCTGCAAAAAGTAGATGTGTAATAATCGGTGCATTGGACTTAATTCTGAATCCAGATATTTTGCCTTTTTCTTGTGCTTCCTACATTAGAATTGAGAACACCTCAGCAGCTAAGATGAGTAAATACCGAGATAAAAGATCACTCTGTCTTAAACCTCTTTGAGAAAATATTTTATTGGTCAACTCCCCATTGATTCTAACTCTATAATTAGCTCCCCTCACGCATTTCATGACCAGTTGAATCCACTCCCTCTTAAAATCAAAAGCTTCTAAAGCTCTTTCCATAAAGTTCCACTTAATCCTGTCATAAGCTTTACTCATATCTAATTTGATAGCCAAATTTTATGATCCTTCTCTTCCTTTTTTTTCTTAAAGTATTGAACACTTCTTAGACAATGATTATATTATCCTAGATTAATCTTCCACTCACAAATGCACTCTGAATAGGAGAGACCAACTTATCCAGCACCGTTCTCAATCTCTTTACCAAAATTTTTGTTATAATTTTGTAAATAAAATTACAACAGCTAATGGGTCTTAGCTGAGGCAAATTCTCTGGTTGTTTCACTTTTGGGATCAACACAATTATTGTCTCACTTATCTCTTGTGGCAGAACTTGATTAATGAAAAAGTCCTTGATAACTTCACACACCTCCCCTTTTATGTCCTCCGAATTTTTTTAAAAAAAATAGGTCATTCAATCCATCTGATCCCGGTGCCTTCATTCTGCCGATACTAAACACCGCCTCTTTTATTTCTTCCTTTGACACTCCTTCAGTCAACCAGTCATTCATTTCAGAGGATATTCTCTTAAGTATTTTGCTGATACACCTTTTTAAAGTAGTCGTTGTAGAAGTCTTGAACAGATCAGTGAAGTGATCCTCAATTAGCTTTAGCACTTCAGTCTTTTCTTGTACCTAATTTCCTTGAGCATATCTATGTTTCTCAATTCTGTTCCTATCCCTCCTCTGAATAGTGGTAGCAAGGAAAAAAGCAGTGTTCTTATCACCCCATTTTATCCACTTCAATCTTGACCTTTGATCCCAAAACTTTTCCTCTCGTCTCCATAATTGCTCTATTCTAATCTTAGCTTGTCGGATATGTTCTTGTTGAAATTCAGATAGACTTGATCTTTGGAGTCTTTGAATTTTATTGCTTAGTTTGACGATCTCTTTGTTCGCTCGAGAAAAAGTTCTTTTGCTCTATCTTTTTAATTCTTCCTTGCGATTCCTCATCTTATCAATGAGCTTGCCCCACCCTTGTATCCTTGATGTTTGCTTACTCCACCCCTTTCTTCCTGTTTCATTACACTTCTCATGATCTTCCCAAAAAGCTTCAAATCTGAATTCCTTTGGTTTCTTTTCTTTGGTCTCAAAATTTAATAAAATGAGACAGTGATCAGAACTGATGGCTGGTCTTGCCACAAGAGTAGCATTTTGGTATAATTTTTTCTATTCCCAATTAGCAAGAGTCCTGTCAATTCTCTCCCTGGTTATAAAACCATTCCTCGGGTTGCTGAACCAGGTAAGACTCCCATCCTTCAAGTCAACATCCATGAGTGCATTACAATCAACAAAACTCCTAAAAAATTCCAATTGACAGTCCGATATAGTGCGCAAATCCACCTTTTCATCTTGGTTTAACATATCATTAAAATCCCCTATAAAAAGTTGAGGTACTGAACTGTCATCTCTCTTTCTTGCTAACTCCTCCCACAACTTTTTTCTTTGTGCAAATTTCGACTGGCCATACACAAAATTTTTTATCCATTTATTTTTACTTTTATCTTCTATATTAGCTTTAATGATATTGTTACTCCATATGTAAACATCGATCTTGATATTAGTATTCCATAAAAGACATAGACCACCAGACAATCTCCGGAGTTCTACACAAAAGGATTCAGTATAATGTAATTTCTTCTTAATTTTGTTAATACAATAATATTTAGCACAAGTTTCTATAAGAAAGACTATAGCGGGCTTAATCTGTTTACACAGATTTTGCAGCTTCGAGACTGTCGCGGGTGCCGCTAACCCGCGACAGTTCCAACTTAAGCAACTCATGACTGGAAATGGGGCATGGTAAGGCCCGCCTCTCTGGCAATGATTTCTTCAAGCTCTGATATTGTCCCATACCTCACAATGCTCCTCTCTTCCGCTGTCCCTGCTTGTGGTTCACTTCTTCCTCTCTTGCTTGCCTCTCCATGATGTCTACCTCCTATAGTGACTTGAATAGACCACCCTTTTATCCCTGCCTTCTACGTCCTCATGTCTTCTCTTCAGCCTTAAGTTGCAATTGATCCCCTGCACCAGTTCAGTTTCTAGCGCCTCTGAAATTTTATTAATTTCCTCTCCTTCCAGCTCATCTTCATTCTCTTCCTTTGGCATTTCTACGAAGTATACTTTTTCTGTTTTTGTTTCATGCCTTGTCTCAATTTTCCTGACGTTTTCTCCTTTGAAAAATTCTGATCTCTCCTTTTACTTACTTGCTATAATAACACTCACCGCTTCTATATTTTTTGCATTTTCTCTAGTTGTGACCTGTTCTCCTACTTTTACTAAGTAAATATTGTTTGTATTGACCATCTCTGCCTTGAAGATTGAGCCCATAGTGTGCTTAGGGCCCACGGTTATATCATGATCAACATCCTCTAATCTATACCAAAAAAGTTCTTCATTCCCTTGTTTGCTGAAATATTTCTTAGGTGTGGTCTCTTTACTATTGGACTTGAAGCAACCAGGAGTAGTTTTCTCCCAACTATTAGCTACCTCCTCTTCTCTTGTTGGGCTTTGACTATTCCAGCCCATTATACCCATACCCCTCAACCTTCTTATGTTTTGACTAATATCCCCTTTCTGCCCTGTCATTTCTAGATCTCTCTCTTCATATTTTTCTCTCTCTAGGATCAGATTTTCAGGGATATTTTTCACATGTCCTTTCATCCCTAAATCTGTTGCATTTCCTGACTTTTCGCCGCCTAATTGCCTCTTTTCAGCCGGATTTTTGCTTAGACCTCCATCATTACTTTTTCTACCTCTATCTGTGTCATAATTTTTTTCACTCCATCTACTCCACGTTTTATATACACGCACTGCCTCTGTCTCCCCCAGCCCCTTCGTTTTCTCATTCCTGCTCTTCTTTCTTCCAAAAATCTTATCTGTTTGGCCTGTGCAACTGCTAAATCTGGTGAGTATTTTGTCATTTGTAGATTCCATACCGCCATTGCCTTCTCCTCCTTGCATACCTTCTTGCTATGGCCAATTTTGCCACAGTTTAAGCAAAAGCAATCCAGCAGTCTCTCATACTTAAAGTGTATCCATATTTGAGGCGGATTATCCCTATTCATCCAAAATCTCGTTGGTAGTAGCTCATGCACGTTAATCGCTGGCCTTATCCTTAGAAAGGTTCTGACTGTCACATTTTTCACCTTTGAACCTTCTACTTCTATTGAAATTCTCACCATATTGCCTGTTATTTCAGCTGTTTTCCTGTTGATGAACTCTAGAGGCAGCCCATGTACTTGAATCTAAAATTCCATGTGGTCAAGTTTTATGTTGTGAATTGATTCACCTTCGACCCAAAGTCGTAGGTTGAGCAGAGATCCCTTCACACACCATGGTCCATTCTTCAAAACTTAAATGCCTTTTTTCTTATCTTTGAAATTTATGTGCATCTTATTCTTCCCTATCTCAATAAAAAACACTTTTTCCGGATTTTTCCATATACCCATTAGTATCTGATTGCTTGTTTTAAAATTAATCTCTTTCTCTAATAATATTTTTTCCACCAGGTTGATGCTGTCTTCATTGAATTCTCTTTGCTCGTTTGTGGTGAACGTGACGACTCTTCCTTCAATTGATTACAAGCTATAGGTCGCTACTTGCTCTTCTCCTCGCGTTGACATGATTAGTTTAGTTGTTTGGGTGGTATGATTCTCACTTAAAAAGATTAAGATCATTCAGCGGATGAGAATTCCTTCCTGAGAAAGAGAACCAAAGTTCGAGAATCTCTCTTTTAGAGAGAAAAGCTCTCCATGGTACTGAGAGATGAAAATTTCAAATTTTTATACTTATAATACATTTTCGGTGAGTTAAATACTAATATGTACTAAACAAGTGCCCTTCAGGCTAGTATCTATCTCACCTTTCTTTCTTTTTTTTTTTTTTTTGGTTTCTGGTCAGGAGTATCTCACCTTTCAACAGCACAAGCATTTTGTTTTTTCTTATAGTCTTTTGGTCATAAAAAGGGCCGCTTTGTGTGTGTTGGGGGTCAGAAAAGCACATTTGAATCTTTTTTTTTTGTCAAGGCACATTTGAATCTTGAACAATCTTCATGCATTAATCATTGCAAAAAAACCCTTTGATGAATCCACAGCTACTCTACCATTTCCACAAAGGCTCAGTTTAAGGCCCAATAATACATTTTCAATTATGGCCCAACAGTATTTTTAACGAAATATATGTTGTGTTGTTATCAACATCATCAAAAATTTAAATTTTATTTTGTACATAGAATAATTATATCGTGGAAAAAAAGCATTTTGACCAAGAATACCTGATAAAGGGCAAGGGCTCCTTTTTTAAAAAAAGAAAAGAAAAACAGAAATAATCTTAAATTGAATATAAAATTTTTATAGAGGTAGGACTCTCCTCTTATTTTATACCAAAATGGACTAGACTGAATTCATAAGTAGGTGAAAACACAAATTCTTCCATTTTTAATTTATTTATTTCCCATTAGTATTAATTATGGGTAGAAGATAAGTAACCACATATTTATGAGGTTGGATTCATTAATTAGGAATGGGACCAAATGCCATAAAGATTACAGCAGATGCAGGACCAAATCCCACAAAAAAGTGATGTAAGAGCCTGTACGAAATCTTGTAAAAATTTGAAGTAATTTATAATAAGAGAAGGTACACTTGAAAATAATCTTCCTAACTTATCTATTAGCTAGTAACAGTGTCCAAAGAGTTTTGATTATATTGAAAGGGTACCCTAATAATACCTTAGATGCACTTATTGCATTCATTTCATTAACAAGCAAGAGATCAGAATGGGGTCATTCATAGA
Organism: Arachis ipaensis; assembly: GCF_059453495.1. Classification (NCBI taxonomy): domain Eukaryota; kingdom Viridiplantae; phylum Streptophyta; class Magnoliopsida; order Fabales; family Fabaceae; genus Arachis; species Arachis ipaensis. Next base: position 148,796,093 of record NC_142444.1, read on the forward strand.
GACAAAATTCATAGATTCATAACACAGGTTGTAGCCGAGGGTAATGAAGGAATCGGAAGATGGGTATAAGATTCTATTATTTTAAAAACTATACTTATTAATGAAGAAGTTCAATTGAATTAACAATTGAAGCAGAAACTAGAGTCTTTTCAGTTCAGTTTTAAGTTATCAAACTTAAATATATTATACCTTAGATATTATTAGTTGAATCAATTATATATTGGTCCAATGCAATTTTAATAACTATATATACTATGTGCTATCAACTTTCAAACTCAACAATTTAGGTAAATGTTACCATCAGTAAGATATTTAAGCATAACCATGTATGAATGCTAATAAGATTATGAATTAGCTAGAGATTCATGTGCAGTTATTTTATATAAAGTTAATAGTTAAGAATTATTTGATGATTTGACATGTTTAATTAAATTATTATCTAACAGTTTTCAGATATCAACTTTACATAAAAAATAATGCGCCTTAATAAGGATTATAAGTAGTAACCGAGGATATGTAGAAATTAAAACTAAAATAAAATCAATCATGGAGTAGATGCAGCGGGAATCTGCCATGGCAGACACGCATGCATAGAAGAGAATTCCAAAATGACAAGAACAAACACAAACCGAAAAGACTCCAATAGCAGAATTTCATTTTCTGAAATATATAAAGGAACAAAGTGTAGCATGGAGCATAAAAAGGAGTTGTTTATTAAATTTTTTCTAAGAAGAGAAAGATGTGATCACAAAGCATGAGTAGTAGTGAGTGGTCATTCATCAAATAGATATGTCGTTCAATCTATTCATCACACTCATCAACTTGCATTGGGTTATTGGTTATTTATTTTTTCATTATCTAAATCAAATTTGACTAACTGCACTAATTATTCCATCGTCAAAACTTCTTTTATTTTGTTTTACTATTTTAAACACCACATGATTCAGGTTTATCCAACTAAATTCCCTCTTTTTTTCCCTTTTAATTAACGACCAAACTTTTTATTGACCTAATTTTTTCCCACTATTGAATATTGGACCACCACTCATATAAATGATACGATTTTGTTAAAAAGAACAAAGATTAGTGAATAATTATATATTGAAGTTCCATATTTAAATTAAAATACATCAAAACTAATTGTACATCCAAAAGAAACAAAAGAAATGAATTGTTGGGATTTATTGATGCTTTGATTAAAACTAAAATGATAAGGTTTTTGAAGAGAGAGAAGACTAGCGGATATGGTTAAGCAATCACTTGCATAGATGACATGATACCATTAAAAAATTAGCATGAAACGAAATCATTAGTTAATTAATTGTCGTACTTGTCCCTGGCGAATATGTTTTTTGTGATGTCCTTTATTAGAGTGTAGAAGACGAATTTGAGTTAATTTCTAGGTCTAATCAATTTCATTCTAGAATTGACTGAAAAATAATTCTAATTTATCTTTTTCCCTAAAAATATAACAAACTACTACTACAGAGAGGAACCTTTCTGGACTGATTTATTCGTCTTAGTTAAGTACAATAATGTCCGCTGAAAATAATAAGTATATCTTGACTATGCTGAAGGCAATGACATGCTTCAAATTCAATGATGAATTTGTGGAAAAATATGTAGTATACCAAATCAGATACCATATGCTTTTTGACTGATAGAGTGAGATTTAATTATATTATCATATATAATAATTATATGCAAGACTTATTTTTCTGAAACTCACTATTATAAGGTGTCTTCAACGAGGTTGTGCAGTTAGAAGAAAGAAAAGGTGTTAGTGTGTTAACAATTTTTATCGAACTGGTGGATTTAGAGTTGAATGATCGTAAGTTTACGTGGTTCAATCGTGCAGTCAAATTAATAGAATATTGGTGAGTTTGGTTTCATTGTTGTCATTTGGAGCACTTGGTTAAAAAGAAATAACAGAATTTTCTAAAATAAAAAATCAGGTGTTGCAGGAGTAGTTAATAGGTCGATTAAGAGTTATAAAGAGTGGAGTCATATTTGATCTTTTGGGTTGTTGATGGTTTTTGTCAAAGATAATTAGGAATTAATTTATTTGATGTGTTTAGTACTTTTCTGCCGAGACATTGATGCTCCACTTTGTTATGTTGAACTTTTTATTTCAAAAAAAAAATTTGGATTATTATTATTATTATTATTATTATAGAAAAACATATCTATTAATTTTTACTGAATATGAATAACAGTAAATGTAAATTTGTTAATATAGTAAGCATTATAGTTTCTCTAATTAATAATGTTGGATTCAAGTCTTAATAATAATTGAAAAAGATTATTCAATTTTCTTTTAGAAATGAATAACGAAGAATATTTTAGAAAGAAAAATTGAGTACTAATTTTCTCCTATTCTTAATTTCTCTATACAGCATATTTGGGACTATTTTATTTTCTTTAATTTCGGTGAAGAGATATCGGACTACTTGGAATAATCACTATACCTGGAAGTTGGAGAAATTTTGGTCCTCCATCATCAAATAGGTTCTAATCCTATAATGCATGAATAGTGATATGAATACGAAATATAACATGATATGAAATATATAAATATATAAATTTTAAATTTTTATAAAAAAAATAGATATATAGTATATATAAAATATAAAATATTTTTTTAGATAAATTATAATAATATTTTAATATTTTATTAATATTAAAATATAAATTAATTTTTTAATTATATAAAATATTTAAAATATTTTTTATTTTAATAAATAATATATATTATTTTTAAATATATTTTAAAAATACATGTTAAAAATAAAGTTAGATACGACATTAATATATATATACATGATAGTATTTAAGTATATCTAATATGTTAATAATAAATAATATATATTATTTTTATTTTTTATTAAGATACAATTGAATATAAAAAATACATATATTAAATAAATATTATGTCTAAATATATTTAATATGCGAATATAATAACTCAATAAAGTCTCTATGCTTCTAATTTATACCTAGTATAAATGTATAATAAGGTGAAACACCAACTATTCAATTCAATTAATATGCTTTCTCAACAAGAAAACATGGTGATCATAAGTTATATATAATAACTGATCATTATGTCACCAAAAAAATTTAAAAAAAAGTCACAAAAAAAAATGATCATTATGGTGTTTAAAAATATTTATCTAATTTATTTAAAAATATTAAAAATTAATATTTAAAATTTAAGATAATTTATCTATTTAAATTGTTTAAAGAATTATGTTATCAGATTACAATTTTTAAAAAAATGCAGATATAAATATAATTTATACAAATTTATAAAAATCGCGACACTCTCCCGCAAATCAGGATTGCACGTAAACCACTGCGCATGCACCCTATCGCAATTTGGTTTCTGAACGAATGACTGTATAAAGAAATCGTGACACTCTCTGGTGGTTTCTTAAAAAATTGGATGAGTATAAATCCGCTTGAATAAGTAGTAGCAGATTATTCATTTGGAGATTTTTAAATGTGATCAAAATTTATATTATAAAAAAATTACAATAAAATATCGTGTATACAAGCATTATAATATAAATTTTACAGAATCGAATAAAAAAATTTTCAACCAAAACAAAAATATTAGACATAAAGAATATTAAATGATAAAAAAAAAGTTAGTATGAACAAAGAAATAAAAAAAATTGTAAAAAATAATAATATATATGAAAAATCAGAATACTAAAAAAATAATATAAAAATTATTTATCATATAAATAAAATAAATATAATAAAAAATAAAAATATGGAAGAGAGTATTATAAATTTTAAAAAGATTTTCAAATGTATTGGTACACTGGTGTTTCGGTGATTTTTAACCGCTGATCTTAATTATAAAAAATATATATAATATATACATAATTAAGATTAACAGTTAAAAATCACAGAAACACCGATGTACTGGTATACTTAAAAACTTTTTTAAATTTTATAATGTCAAATAAAAAAAATATTCTATAATTTTTTTAGTACTATCAGTACTATTTAATTTAGTATTATTTTAAACTATAAATTTTCATTATTTTATGATTCTATTATTACTTATAATTAGTTTTTCATTTATTTTGTTCTTTTTAATAGGATTATAATTCATATTATACAAAATTTTGATAATCAACTTATTATATAATAATTACAATTACAAAACAAAAATTGCTACAGAGTGTAACGGATTCTATTATATAATAATTAGGGTGTCGGAATTTTGTCATGCACGCAACTCCTTCAAAAACTGCTATAAGGTGTAACGAATTTTGTATTCATGCAAACTAACATAAATCGCTACACCTTGTAGAGTTTACGTGTAATACCTAAACCATAGTATCTTGATGCGATTTATATATAATTATGAAAATTATATTTGTATTTGCATATTCAAAAAGTTGTAATTTGATAAAGTTTTTCTCTAAACAATTTAAATGAGTAAATTATTCCAAAATTTATTATAAAAATTATGTTAAATAAAAATTAGATATCAAATGATACTATAAGAATATAGAATTTACCTATATAATAAGCGCAAGTGTTTTAACCATACCCTACCTTAAGAGCAAAGCCAGACAATTGTTTGAAGGAGGATACTCTCATAAAGACGCGTAAAATGTCTTTTTGTAAAGACACTTATATGTCGCATAATTATTGGACGTATTAATAAATCAATTATTTTTGAATTGAGTCATGTTAGAGAGCCAATAGAATATTTGTACAATATGTACAATAGACTATTGAGTTAAAAAATGAACATCAGCTCTGATACCATGTCATGATACTACTCATCCCAAGAACTTCAGCTGATGGGAAAAGATAACATTAATTGTTATATCTCTAATACTGAATTGGATATCCTAAACCTCCATTGTATACATTGTACAAATATTCTATTGGCTCCTTATACTTACTCAATTTTTTAACAAACCAAAATAAAATCAATTTTTTATAACAATAACAATAAATCCAATTGTTCCGATCAAACTGTGACTAATTTACATAACCCACTGGATTATGTTTTTTTTTTGTTGTTTTTTTAAACAAATATTAAGAATATATTTGTCTTTTTATCAAATAATTTAAACATAATTCAATTCAAATTTTGTAAATCGATCAAATTAAATTGGATCTAATAATTATAATATAGACAATTAAATTTATTATTATTGCTATAATAAATCGATTTTGTTCTAATTTATTAAAAAATAAATTATTCATCAATTTAATAAAATATCTAATTTTATTATGACACATATAAATATTTAAAAAAAACATTTTTAATTTTTTTTATCAAAGTGATCTCCTTGTTTGAAATGATCGTACCTGCACTCTCACCCATTTGAATAACGTTACAATATTTGAAAATTCCGTGCAGGATGATAATGATATACGTAGATATGCCATATGTCATGTATTATTTCAATGACTATTACAGTAAATATTTGATCCACATCAAAATAAAACCTCTCTAATAAGTTTATTTAGTGGATATATTAAATCATGTTATGATATTTGTTTGTACTACTTACATTTTTGTCTGATTATATAATTCATGAAGATTCAAGAGTAGTCTTAGGCAATCCATTGAATGAGAAACTAAAATTAGTAGTAAATTAATTTTTAGATGATGATTATTATTGTTTGATATTGTGCACCACCTGACCAGAAATTGTCCCCCCTGTGTAATGTGGTTGTCATTTCTTGATTGTCTTTGCTCTCGACCACGTACGCACAAAGACAAAACTGGCCCTGGTCCCCCACGTTGGCTCTTGCCCCCGCCGACCCAACCCTTATCTGATTCCAGGGACAAAGTCGTCCATGGCCATTTGGCAACACGGAATGCAGTGCAATCGGAGTAGTGGTTTTGGTCTTGTTATTCTTCTCTTCCTCTCCTCGCCGACTGGCCCCACACGCCAAAGACATATCGCCTCACATCTCTTTTTCTCCAACACATAAACCAACTTATGTGGTTAATTACCAGGCCTGTTCTCTTGTGTCTCATTATTTTGATGTTAAATTTGTCTGATTTTTTAAAATAATTTTTTTATATTTTAAAATTATTTATTTTTTATTATTTAAAATAGTAATTTTTATTTTTTAATAAATTAGACATCAAAATTTAAATGTTAGTTATTATTTAAACATATAAAAACATTTAATTTCAATTTTAAAAATAATGTATGATATAAGTTTATATCAATTAAACCAAGACAAATTAGATTATTGTTCTAAATCGAATTAATTTGACGAGATTTGATTTGGTTTTTTTATTAATATAATTCGTAAGTAGTTGATGCTCGTTTAGTATTTTTGTATAAGAGTTAAATAATTTTTTTTTTGTAAAAACCAATATTGATGATTAAAAATTTGGATTTAAATGAAATATAAAAATTTTGAATTATTTTTTCGATCAATGTATTTTTATTATGTTTAATGATAATTTTACTATGTTTAAAATATAATTTGGTGCAAAGTATAATTAATTTTGGTGCTGTATATTTTGTTATTGTTACTTTGATATATGATTTTGTGATTAATGTTGTTAGTTCTTATGCTATATAATCGGAACTAAATGAAATTAGTTATTGTGGTTATTTTTATGTGATTTTCATTTAGTAATGAGCTGATGAAATTCTTTGATTATAAATACGAATAATTTTAGTGTTGTTGTTAGTTTACAATGGTATCGTGCTTATAACACTCTTGTATTTTTGTAGTTTTTGTGTGATGTTGATGAGCAATTTGTGCCAAAAATTGTGATGACTTTTTAACATATTTAAAAAAATTAAAAAATTCTACAAAAATCACTACCAGAAATGCGGTGATTAGTCACGGAAAAAACCGTGACTAAAATAAAAAAAAATTGTGGCGACTAAGCGTTAACAACGAATACATTTCCGTGGCTAACAAGGACGACGCCTTTTCAGTTAGCCACGGTTTTATGATACGTGGAGACATCTAAATAGCCACTGTTTTTACGTTATTGGCCACACTGTAAACCGTGGCTAAATGACAACAGTGTAACCAATGAGTGTAGTTTTGTTACAATTTTTCTGTGGCTAATATTAACAGGCTGGCCTTTTTTTGCCACATTTTTTCTGTGGCTAAACATTGCTGGGTTATTTAACCACGGTTTTTCTGTGGCAAAAAAAAAAAATCATGCACAAAAAATATTTGATAGGCTGGGTTTTTTGTCCACACTTTTTTCCGTGGCCAATATTATGAACTATTTACCAACTCATAAATCCGTAGCTAATTTTTTTTCAATTTAAAAAAAAACACTCAACTATAATTACTAATTGAATATTTTTTTAAATTAATATTGCATATATTTATTTCTATATATACATACTAACATATTAAAATAATTTTATAACAATATAAACAATCAAAGCAACGATAATAACATTAAAATAAAAAAAAATAGCAAACTAAGTAACAACAGTAAATTAAAGCATATGCATTGTTCATATATATAGTAAAGAAATAACAAAAGCCAAGTTTTATAATTCTGTACAACAAAAAATAAAAGTATCTCTAATAATAGTATAAACTAGACATAAATTAAAATTAAAATAAACATGATACGAGGTGCATTATTCCGACTCAATGTGTGGCACAGAATCAGAAAAGGTAGGTACTTCATCACCGTATTTCTGTTGTAGAAATCTGTGGAGAGTTGCCACTTGACCTTCACCTTATTGAAGTTGTCTTTTTAAATCTGCAACATGCTGTTGCGATACACTGCTAGAACTTCCGCATATTGCCCCTCCAAAGATGCGCTTTGACTTAACAAAACCACTGAGACATGCAGCATTACTAAAGTCACGTACTCGCTTATCATTCTCAGGACCGCAAACTTTTACAATTGCATCATCCGGATGAGCCAAGACCTTTGAATGAATACCTTCAGTGGCAGCACGCTCTTGATCTTCAGATAAATACTCTGCTATTTTTTTTCACAAACAAATGCACATCGCATTGGAGTAGAGTATTGACATAATCAAGGCATATAAAAAAATAAACAGCCATATAAAATATAATTGAGACACTCACAGCTAATCGTTGTCCTTCCCCGCTTATATAACTCCCATCTTTCTTTAGCAAAGTTGATACAATAACCTCGCTTCGACATACAGGCCTTCCCAATTTCTTTCCTAATACAATAAATAGATATTAAAGGTAATCACAAATTTAATTAAAAGCGCTAATTTTATAATAATAGTATAACAATACTAGACTCAATAATAAAAAAAATAATACCATCTGAGTTGTTCTTCTAGCATTGCTTTTACTTCCACCGGCATGTGAAACTATAAGTTTCTCACGATTTCTGGCGTTTTGCAAACATTGTTTCTATGATTTTAAAGAACAAGAAACAAGTAAATAAATGTTACCAGATATCCATTATAAATATTCAATAAAAATAATAAAAAAGCATAGATCAATTATTTACCTTTGTTTTAGGATCCATATAATGATCCACAAAAGCAGTCCATTCAACAGGAAGTATGTCGGAGGGATTTGCAGCCAGAATTTCTACCTTTCTTTTGTTAGGAAAGAAGTATTCTCCCCGTAAATTATATTTATGGGCCTTCCATCTATCACCTAAGGTCCTCAGAGCCCATTTAATGCCAGCAGCATAATCAAGTATAGTCCAAATTTTTAACTTCCCAAAAAAATTTAATCCACCTAATTAACACTTCCATTCAAAAATTAATTTCAATTAATACTTAATATAAATAAATAAATAAATTACTGCAAGCTATCCTATTGTTTAGGCAAGAGACTACAAGACCTGATTGGACATAGAGTACAATACAACAGGTGTCTATTTTTAAAAGCTTCTACCTAAGTTCTATATGTATAGAAAAAAATTACATTCTATACCATAAAATTTACCATCCAATAATTTTAAAATATATTTATAGTTACACATATCCAAGAGAAGACAGAAAATTCACAAATATGCTTTGTGCATAGCAAACATAGAAGGAACCAAAACTAAAGGGAACAAAAACTGAGTTGTGTAAATTAAAAAACAGGATGAGAAAAAAAAAACAACCAGCACAAAGTCAATAGATTGGACTCAAAGAGAAGTTAGAGTTTGAATAAACCTACCTTTAACCTTCACAAGCAGTGGCTCATTTTCATCTCTTTTATTCTTAGGTGCAGCAGGTTCTGGTAGATCAACACCACTTTGATTTAACATCTCCGTCTCTGAAATTTCATCCCCGTCATCATTGAGACTTATTTGTTCCAACCCATCTTCCGAACTCAAGTTTATGTCTTCACTTTGTCTTCGTAACTCTTCAAAGATTGATTGTCCGCAGATATTATGTTTATGCTTCATAGTATTCTAAATGCCTGCGACACAAAGTCATAGACAGCGTAAAAAGAATTCAGAAAAAATAAAAATCAAATAAAATAGTGACATAAAATAGTTCATATAACAATACAAAAAGAAGTCAAATAACATACAAAAAGTTTCATAAATGTCCCTACATTTAACTAAATTAAACATTACTAAGTATAATCCAATACAACATATTTAGTAAGTTAATCATAGAGCATATTTAACAAGTTAAACTTAAATTCAGATTCAGAATATTTTTAAAGTTTCATCATTAATAATTGAAAGAAATCACTCATGTCCAACCATACTAAATCAATAATTTTCTACTTAAAAACTGGTAAATAATATTTGGTTCGGTCGGATAATGTTCCTCCGACCTTCTATAATTTCTTAAGTATTAAACTAAAATATGAACATCAAAAGTACGGACTCATATAACTAGATTCAAGAATATATGATTCATGAGGAATGAAAGGAAATTTTTGTAGTAAATAAAAAATTTTGAAAATATGAACAACTATATCCACTTTCATAATAACTAGTTTAATAGCAGTAAATTTTATATCACTAAATGGGATTAGCATTCATTTTATTATATAAGTAAATTGAGAAGCCCATTATAGAAAAAATCCCCGTAGTAATGATGACTACGATTCCATTATGTGTTAGTGATATCAAATTATTTGCTTAAAACGTCACACATAATATGCATCATGTTAAAGAGAAAATTACCGTATTAGGAATTCAAGTGCTAGGTAGCTACTAGTCTTGTACCAATATTGGATTTGCAATTGATGCTCTGTACGAGGCAGGCAACAAAAGGATAATTCTTCACAACATCAAACCAAATAAGACAGACACATGCCCATTTCCAAACCATCATCTAATCCCTTCTTTTTTTCTGAAATACATAAATACCAGATAAAATAAAAATTTACAAAGGATCAAATTTGGAAAAAAATTGGAGAAGTTCTTGTTGTTGACGACAACGACGTTGAGCAGTGTGACCGAGTAAGAGCTGCGACCTGTGAGCGCAAAGCACGACTGTGAATGTTGAATGTCGCCTGAAGTGCGATGTCGGAGGCTGCCGGAGGTGCGAGGTCTGAGATCGGAGGAAGAGACCACAGGCAGAGGTACAGCAGCGTCAGCGAGTGAGAGCTGTGACCTGTGCGCGTGTATCACGAGCGTTGATGTTGCCAGCGGCGCGAGATCGGAGGCTGGCGGGGGTGCGAGATCTGAGCTCGAGGAGACGGATACATGCAGAGGCGGATTAGGGCCGGCGAGTGAAAGTTTGAATGAGCTCCGAAGACTAAAACCTCAAAGTGGTCCTTGAAATTGGGCGAGTTACCCATACTTGTCCTTGACTTTCAAAATTCCCTAATAGCATCCCTGACATTCAGCTCCGGGACCCATAGTTGTCCTGCAACCCTTTCCGGCGCCAATTCAGCAAACGGAGGGATGATCTGGCACCTCCAATGCCACGCTGGAGCCAGCAACGGCTAGCTGATGTGGCAAATCTGAATTTTGTACCCAATCTAGTCCCTGGTCCCATTAAAACCCTAAAAGCTAAGATCATCCTCTTCATCGCCTGAGCTTCAAACTGCTGCTGCTGATTCCTTCTCAGATCATCCTCTTCATCGCCTCCAGCTCCAGGTAATAACACATACAGAGAATTTTAAGAATATGCATCTTCTTGCAGAGAATTTTTCAATGTTTGGTGGAATCCCTCCGACTTCTCGAAGATTCCCACAATAATCCAAAATAAGTACCTTCAAGAAGGTACATCCTTCAATGCATGCAGGAAGAATTGTGAAACTGTTGGATGATAGATTCAGCTCTTTCACATTGACTAACCAAGGAACACTCCTTTGAAGAAACTCATTTGATACATTGCAGTTTCTGAAATCAAAGTGTTGCTGATTGGAAAACACAACTGAGCTTATTTGCTCCTCAACTTTCTCTTGTGAATGTAACAGCAAACCATCACAGTTTCGAATTCTCAAGCACTTAAGCTCTTTCATCAGAAAAATGCTACTTGGCAACAGAACAATCTTAGAGTGCCACAATTCTAATCTTTCAAGCCTAGTAATATAACGAATTGAAGGTGGGAATTCTTTTATTGGAGTGTATTCTAACTCAAGTTTTGTTAAACTTTCCATCTTCCCTAATATTTCTGGAAAACTCTCAAGACTTGAACAAGACGAAACGCGGAGTTGCTGGAGAGCAGGCAACATAAGGTCTGGAAAACTCCTAAGCTTGCAACAACCCTTTGCATCCAACATTCTAAGTTTATTTAGCAACCCAACTGATTTATGAACTTCAGTTAAGTTCTTACACCAACAGAAAGACAATTCTTCCAAATGTGGGGCAACAGATAAATCAGGTATTTGTTTTAGGTGCTGGCAATTGCTGAAATTCAAAACTCTAAAATTTATGAACTTCTGCCAAAGAAAAAGTAATATAAATCAAATAAATAAGCTTAAAATGGATAAATTAATGTTCATGATTATAAAAAAGATAGACTTCTTGTATTGTACTTGCCTTTTGCTTTTGAAAGAAACTAATGAGTGATGATATGGAACTATCTGGTAACCACAATATGGCTATTTCCTTTGGATAAAAATCAAATGGGAAAATTTGTGAAGGATATCCTCTCCATTTAAGCACTTTCAAACTATTTGAAAGATGTTTGGGACTGTCTGAAAAGTCACCTTTATTAATAACAATTGTTCTGAGATTATTCATCTTCATGAATGCTACACCATCCCAATTAAGTTTTTCATCAGCTTTGGGGAATGCTAGCTTGATAATTTCAATTTTATGGCTACCCTGCTAGCCCATAAAAGCACCAAACAACTTCAGATAGATAATGACCTTAACATATTATTTAAAGAATTAAAGGAAAAATAAGAGTTAATACTCAAAATGATTCTTCAAAGATCACACATAAGTCAATTTAAGTCATACATAATCTTTTATGAATCAATTTGAGCATTGTAAAAGAGAAACCAACTTACCTTGTCTTGTTCCAAAACACGTTTTGCATCCTCAAAGTTCCAAATCCTGCTACGCCCTCGAGGCTCTTCAGACTCTTGTCGAACGATTTCTCTACCCATATCTTGAATCAAATCATGTAACATCACTCTATCATCTTCAATCTTCACCAAAGACTTATCAATCAAAACTCGCATGCTGTTCTTGGGGCAAAAGCCGTGATGAAGAGGATGATCTAAGAAGGAATCAGCAGTAGCAGTTTGAAGCTCAGGCGATGAAGAGGATGATCTTAGCTTTTAGAGTTTTAATGGGACCAGGGACCAGATTGGGTACAAAATTCATATTTGCCACATCAGCTAGCCGTAGCTGGCTCCAGCGTGGCATTGGAGGTGCCAGATCATCCCTCCGTTTGTTGAATTGGCGCCGGAAAGGGTTGCAGGACAACTATGAGTCCCGGAGCTGAATGTCAGGGATGCTGTTAGGAAATTTTGAAAGTCAAGGACAAGTATGGGTAACTCGCCCAATCTCAAGGACCACTTTGGGGTTTTAGTCGAGCTCCGAAACTGAAAGATAAAATGGGGGGCGGTTTTGATTCAAGCTTGGGGTTTTTGATGCAGATTAAAGCGTGATTTGAATTAAGCTCGGTCTTTTTGATGCAAATTCTCAAATTAAAATAAAATTATGAGTTTAGTTCTTTTGTGTATTGAGTAAAGTATTATTTTTGTCCCCAACGTTTGGCGTAAGTCCTAAAATTGTCCCTAACGTTTCAATCGTCCTATTTAAGTCTCTAACGTTTCAAAATTGACTCAATGTTGTCCTGCCGTTAGGGATCCGTTAACAGAATTGACGGCGGGAAAAAATTGAGACGATTTTGAAACGTTAGGGACTTAAATAGGACGAAAACTTTGGGGACAAAAACGATACATAAAAATAAATTTTAATTTAATTTTATGTTTCAATAATATCAATTTTTTACTGTACATAGTATTCAATTATTTTTTTAATTACATCTAAGTAAATTACACTTAATTACATTACTTTCATTTTAAATAAATTTATTTTTTTATAATTTTAAAGAATTTTGATACATTAGAGAGACAAAAAGGTATAATTTATATTTTATTGTATATATATTATTTTTTTCTTTTCTGCAAGTTTATATACTAGTTATTCTACAAATATTTCATAATAACTAAAAATCTTTAAGAGTAAAATTATAAAAAAAATAATTTATTTAGAATGAAAGTAATATGATTAAGTGTAATTTACTTAGATGTGATTAAAAAATAATTGAATACTATGTATAGTAAAAAATTGATATTATTGAAGGATAAAATTAAAATTTATTTCTATGTATCGTTTTTGTCCTCAACGTTTTCGTCTTATTTAAGTCCCTAACGTTTCAAAATCATCTCAATTTTGTCCCGCCGTCAATTCTGTTAACGGATCCCTAACGGCAGGATAACATTGAGTCAATTTTGAAACGTTAGGGACTTAAATAGGACGATTGAAACGTTAGGGACAACTTTGAGACTTATCCCAAACGTTAGGGACAAAAACGATACTTTACTCTTGTGTATTTATAAAAAATTATCATTTATGTCAATATATAATGATTCATTTTGTATATAATATTCATTTATCTAAGTTTAAAGAGTGCTTTTAAAAAATTATATTTAAATAATTAGTTTATCTTTTAACTATTTTATATTTTAAAATTCAAAATTTTGTATTTTTATCTTTATTCAAAGTTTATTTTTATATTTTATTTTAATTCTGTTAATCAAAAGTATGAATATTAATTTTTATTTTTAATTTTTAGAATAAACAAAAAGATGGGATTTTTTTTATAAATTAAATAATTAGAAAATTTTATTTATTATGGAATAAGCTAAGTCTATTTCTTAATTATAGGAGTACATATAATTCACTCTTGAATGTAATTAAAATACATATAAATTTTTTTAATTTTTTTAATTTATATTAATTATTAAAATTATGATATAATAGATGTACTCCTATAAAAAAATAAAAATGACTTCATAAGTATTTTTTTAATGACTTCATGATCCACATCTAATTTTTATACCGCTAATGAAAAACATAAAAAAAATCATAATTAACGTACCTTAGTAATTCTCAGTGGCAGCACTGGGAAGGAAGGAAAAGAAACCAACTATTAGGATTCCTGAAAAAAAAATTGCACCCTACTATTTATCTGAAGTTAATTACGGTTTAAATTTAAGAAAAAGATAAACTGCATAAAAATTTTTTGAAAGGAATGGAGGGAATGACCAAATTAGGCGCGAAATTGAAAGTGGATATCATTGGGTATGTGGCAAATGAGAAAATTTATTTCAAATTGGCCACGGTCCACGGACAAACGAAAATGTTGGAAAATTCCATAAAATTTAGCCACAGACATATAATACGTTGCCAATGGTTAACACAGTCATTAAACTTTGTCACTGTTTATCGTTCGTGGGTACCTTCCCGTTGGTAACTCCAGTGTTTTTGGTAGTTAATTATTCTAAACTTGCAGATTGTTCTACTAGAATAAAAAACACAATTAGGAAGAGAAATTAAATTTAAAAAAATATGAATATAGTTTAAATGATACCACAAAGCATTGAAATTAGTTAACGATGACGACACATAAAACAAATTCAATTTAAAACAAACATACATGCATGTAAATTTTAAATCCAGAAAAGTCATCAATATGACTTAAATGACACCAAAATTATTACAATTATCTTACATGAACTAATTACACCAAATTCAAGTCAATGAAACCAATTGCACTTTATTTAAATTCAGAATGCATTGAAATTACTTAATGACGATGACATACAAACAAATTCACTTCAAAATAAGCACACAAACTAAATTCAACAATCCACAAAAATACATGCATATAAATTTTAAATCTAAAAAAGTCATCAATATAGCTTAAATGATACCAGAAGGGCTATAATTATCTTGCATGAATTAATTATACCAAATCTAATTCAATGAGCCTAAGTACACCTTATTTAAATTTAAAATACACTAAAATTACTTAACGATGACAACACATAAATAAACTCAGTTCAAAATAAGCACACAAACAATACTCAATTAATCACAAAACACATCCAAATTAATTTTGGATTAGAAAAAATCATGAATATGGCTTAAATAACACCAGAATCACTATAACACATTTAAATCAGAATTACACCAAAAGTAATTAATGATGACAACACATGAACTCAACTCAGAACAAGCACACAAAGTCACAAACAAGACTCAATCAACCACAAAAATACATGCATGTAAATTTTAAATCCAGAAAGTCATCAATATGTTGTTCATAATTTTTGTTTTCACCCTCTTAACAAAAATTTGTGTCACGGTTAAGAAATTTCAATGTCAAAATTAAAAAATTTCTGAAACTACTCCTCCTCCCTCTTATGTATAATTCAAAACTCCTCCTTCGCCTCTTTCTTCTCCTCCTTCTTCTCTTTCTTGTTTTACCTTCTCATAGTTCTTTTTGTTTTACTCTCTTAATAAGAATAAAAATAAAAAAATCAAACAAAAAAGAAGAAACATATAATGTTACAAAATTACCCAAAAAGAGGAGAAAAAGAAAAAAAAAACGCAACAACAACAATATATAAAAGAATGGTATGATGATGAAGAGAAAACATGCGAAAACAAAGAACGAAGAATGTGAAGTAGGAAGAAAGGGAGGAAGAACACGGGATACAAACGTCCATATTAGTGGGAATAGTTGGAGCGTGTATTTACACTCTCACTAATAAAACTGATTTTTGTTAAATTTAAACCAACTTAATTAAATTTAATTGTAAAAAAAACTTAAACAAAACTAATAATAAAATATAACAAACAAAAATGAGAATGAAAAAAATATATCATTCTTATGTTTGTTTGAAATTTTAAAATTTAATTTTTAAAAATATTTTTTACTTAAAATGTAAAATTTTATTCTCATTCAAAAAAATTGGGTATTTAAATTTCCATGACAAGGGAATAAATTTCAAAAACGATGTTGACTCAAAAACACTTTTATTTTCATACACTAAAAAAATAGTGGATAAAAGAATCAATAGCTCATTTTATTATATTTTTTAGAATAATTATCTAAATTAGTTTTCAAAAATTTTAAAATTGAATATTTTAATTCTAATAAAAATTAATATATAAAAATATTCTCAAAATTTTACTTGAGTAGACAATTTGGTCCTCAATTTATATTTTAGTGGAATAATTACCCAAATTAGTTCTCAAAAATTTTAAAAGCGGATATTTTAATCCCAAAAAGATATTAATACACAAATCAATTCTCAATATTTTTTTTCGTCAAACATAATCTCCCATCAATTTTCTAACATGACTCACTAAATTCTTCAAGTATTTATTAAAAATTAGTAGATATTATAATCAATTAACTTCATTAGGTATATAATTTCAAATCCAACAAAAAAATATGTACTAAATCTCATATTATCATATCCAATAATAGTGTACCATAATTGTTTGCATGTTTTTCGACAAAAATAATGATAAATTTATTCATTAGATTTTTATGTATATATTTATAATATAAAAAGAGTTTTTGCATAAAAATATAAAAATATATATTTGTCACTCAATAATAATAATAATGTTCAATAAAGTTATTAGAGATTATTCTAAAAAAAAAATTTAAAGTTAAAATTATTTGATATTTTTGTATTTAATATAACTTAGTTTAGTATGATAGCTAGAAATTAAATATAATCAAAGTTATTCTTCTATTTTTATTTAAATCTCAATTTGATTACCAAAATTATCGATCAACTCAAAAAGTTTACTGAATTTTTACTTCATAATTAGACTAACTTAATATACACATTTATGTGACATATATATATATATATATATATATATATATATATATATTTTATTTATAACGTGTGCAAAAACTATGTTAATAAAAAAAGTATGTTAAGTTTGCATTTTTCGTTAGTGAATTATGTTAAAAAATAATAGAAGACTGTTATGTCTGGTAGAGAAAAATATTAGGGATTGATCTGTGTATTAATTTTTCTTGATAACTAAAATGTTTGCTTTTAAAATCTTTAAAGACTGATTTGGATAATTATTCTATCAAAAAATAAACTGAAGACTAATTTATCTACTAAAATAAAACTTTAAAAATTTTGTGTATTTATTTTTTTAAGATATTAAAATATCTATTTTTAAATTTTTAAAGACTAAAATTGAGATTATTTTGAAAATAAAAAATTGAATTCCAGAAACATGCATAATAAACAAACATATCTTAATTTATTTGTGATGACAGTAAAAACAACTTCAAATTATTTATTTTTTATTTTTTTGAATATATTTTAACCTGACAAGTAATAAATATTTTTTTTTACTTGAATATAATACCTTTAACCTAATATTTCCAAAAATATATTTTTTGATATTCTTTTAACGTATCATAAGTTTGTTGAATGGTATCAATACTAAAAATATTCATGTGGACAGAAATAGTTTGAGTGGGTGTCTATATATTTAGACAGTTATAAAATTAAGAATAATAATAAAATAAATGCTGAAATGAATACCTAATTTTCTTAACAACTACTTTAAACACATTTTTTTTTAAATAATACTAATAAAAATAAGGAGAATATTTTTCCATAAAAAGGTTAAAAAGCAAAAAAAGGCTCATCTCTTTAGTCCTTAAAAAATTTTTCTTTAAGTCCATTCATATAGAAATGACAAAAACAATTTTTTCTAAAATTATTTATTTAATAACAATTAAAAACGTGCTTTAAGAAATGTAGGTTATATTAAAAACGTAAAGTATGAATAAAATTGAATTAACAAGTAAATTAAAAGATTTAAGAAAAGAAATAATTAAGTTATCTAAATTAATAGAACAAAATTAATGATTTTAACTAATATTAATTTAAATAATATTAAATTTTTTAAATTAATATAAAATTATTTTTTATGTTAATTTAACAATAAATTTCACTCAAAAAATTAAAAAATGAATAAGAATTGTTAGACTAAAAATAAAAACAATAAGAATTGATAGATTAAAATATATATTTAAAATAAAAAAGAATTATTAAAGAATAAAAATTATAAATAAGAAGTTAATTTGTAAAAAATAAAAAATATCAAAATAATAATGAAATAAAAGCATAAACTAATATTATAAAATTTATAAAAAGTAATAAAAAGATAAAATAATTTTCTAATAAAATTTTTGTTAAAAATTTAAACGTTAAATAAATTAAAAAATTAATATCAAAATTAAAATAATAATTTCAAAAATACAATAATATTTTTTAATAACAATAACATTTTTAATTTATGTCAAGTGTCAAAAATATAATAAATGACCATTTATTTAATAAACAAAATAAAATATTATTTACAGACATTTTAAACGTCTTTGACCGAGTCTCCCTTCTTCCTGATTGAAATGGGAATTGCTAATTGCGCAAGTCTACGTAGGGGACAACATGGAGGCCACCTAGGATTTCCGAAATCGCAACGTTGATCACGGAAGGAATAGTAATCGGCGGATGCAGTCTCCGCCGTTGATCGTGGTCAGCTAGATGGACGGTTTACAAGTGTCGGTGACCCATTGGTGATCCTCCCTCCACCCTCCCTATTAGTAATTCCTACGGCGGGACCCTTTCAGACCAATATGGCACACATTAGGAGACCCTCTCTCATTAGTAGACTATTTATTACATCATCAACCATTGGAATGAAGATGGTATGGTGAGTGTAAAATATTAACACATAATTAGGTGTTATGAAAGCTTAACGTTTTAAAACACGATTGTGATTTGTGATTAGTACCAGGGGTAAGCAATTAATAATAATAAAGAAAGAAAAGGGCAGTAGTGACTAGTGAGTGATGTATAAAATAGAAGAGCGCACATTAGTGATGGTAAGTGGTAATAATAATAAAGTAAACTAAAAGAATATATAAGAGGAGGTGCATACTGCATAGATAGCATAGATATATGGGGGTGGTGATTTGGCATTTTGTGGTTTTGTTCGGTGCTTGTTGCTGTTGGTTGGTTGTTTGTTGGCTGCCTTTGAGGACTTGAGGAGCGGCGAGTTTTCCCTTTTTCTTTCAGCAGCTAAGGAGTTGTGACAACTTTTGACTAGTGTTTATACATGTAGCACCAGCATAGAAGAGGCTCAACACGCCCACTCTTGTGTTGTTTCTTTTCTTTCTCAAACGTGCTTTCCAATCTTCTCTTTGTAAACATTTCACTAATACTTTGTTGTGTGTGAATCGGAAGAATGGATTCAAGTAATGAGGTTGAAATGCAGGAGCCGAGTATTGAAACCGATAAGCTAAGCTACGAAATATTCTCCATTCTGGAGAGCAAGTTTCTATTCGGCTACGACCAACAGAAGCTCTGGTTCCCCAAGAACATACCTACCTCTATTGATCCCAAACCGGAACTTCTTCAACCGCCAACCGTCGCAACCATTGACGCCGTATCTTCCCTCAAGAACCAGCGTGGCAAGATATGCATCCTCTCCATCGACGGCGGCGGAGCCATGCGCGGGATCCTCGCCGGTAAAGCCCTAGCCTACCTTGAAAATGCTCTCAAGAACAAGTCTGGCGACGCCAACGCCACAATCGCCGATTACTTCGATGTCGCCGCCGGTGCCGGCGTCGGAGGCATCTTCACCGCTATGCTATTCGCCACCAAGGACCACAAACGTCCGATTTTCGCCGCCGAAGACACCTGGAGGCTGCTGGCCGAGCAAGGTCGCCGATTCTACCACCCTAACACCGGAACCAGAACATGCTCCGGCCGCCGAGGATTCTTACGAAGGCTGTTCGGCGGTTCCAGCTCCGGTTCAATCGGTTCGGCGACTTCCGGTCTAGAGAAAACCGTTAAGGAAGCGTTTACGGGCGAGAACGGTCGAAGCTTAACATTGAAGGACACGCTGAAGCCGGTTCTTGTTCCGTGCTATGACTTGTCCAGTACGGCGCCGTTTTTGTTCTCACGTGCTGACGCCTTAGAAACCGACAGCTATGACTTTCGGCTCTGGGAGGTGTGCCGGGCCACTTCGGCTGAACCGGGTCTGTTCGAGCCGCTTCAGATGCGGTCCGTTGATGGCCAGACCAGTTGCTTGGCGGTTGACGGCGGTTTGGCCATGAGCAACCCCACCGGCGCCGCCATCACGCACGTGCTCCACAACAAACAGGAGTTCCCCTTCGTCCGCGGCGTGGAGGACCTCCTCGTGCTGTCCCTCGGCACCGGCCAGCTCCTCGAAGCCCGTTATGACTACGAGGAGGTCAGGAAGTGGAAGCCCAAGGATTGGGCCCGGCCTGTGTCCCGAATCTCTGGCGACGGCTCAGCAGACCTAGTCGACCAAGCTGTTGCCATGGCTTTTGGACAAGGCCGGAGCACAAATTATGTTCGCATTCAGGTAGAATTTTTTAAGTTAATTCCTTTAATTATGAATATTGTTATGTGGCAACTTAATTACAATTATGTTCATGTTGATGTTTGCGTGACACTAGACATGAATGAGAATTTTGTTGGATTGAATTTAAAATGTGGTTGATTGCAAAATAAGAATTTTGTTTTTATTATGTGGTTGGGGGTGGCACACTGGCACGTGAGTGTGTGAGAGGGGGTGGATGAGCATGGGTCAATTTTGTTGTTGTTGGGAGTGTCAATTTAAATAGGAAAGGGAAATTAAACTGCTTACAGGTGAAAGATGTCTCTCAAATTTAAAAAAAAAGTAGTATTATATTTCATAGCCGGAAGGGAATGATGATTTGTGAATTGTGAATGCTTCAGCTTAGGAACACAAACACAGAGGTGATGAGGGTGAGGGTGAGGATGAGGGTGATGTTGATCTCATAATAAATAGAGTCAATTTCTCACCAGCAGGAGGGTGTTGTGGGGTTTCCATTTGGGGGATGATTCTCTTGCCTTGTCTGTAAGTAGCAACTTGATGAGTATGGGATGGATAGCTGGATTTGGACTTGTTAGGAGTGGAAAGAGGATATCTTTACAATAGGGACAATTAATGTTGTGCATTTTGTCCGGTAAGAAAGAGCCTTGCCACCATGCTTGTTCCCCCTTGCCATGTGTTCAGTTTCTGCAACTTGGAAATATGGAGTACATTGCTTTACCCACTGTGTGTAGGAATTAGGATCAAAGGGTAATAATAGCATTTGTTTGTTATTGCTGAGGCACTAAAGCAGCATTGAGTTTCAAAGTTTGTCAGTAGTACTTAAAAGAAAGAGAAAGGGTGAGGGTGGGGGTGGGGGACATTCCTTAATTGCAGCCTTGTGTTAGCATACAACTGTTTAAGTAAACTAATAAAAGCCTATTCTAATTTCGATCATATTCTAATCACCAGAAGAAGTTGTTAGGTTGCTTTTAATTTCATGATTAATGATGGATGTGTGTTTCTCGTCTTATTACATGTCTTTAACTGTTTTTTCTGTGTATTTCATTCATTCATTTGTACTTAAATTCGGGTACTGTATTTAATTTCAAATTGAAAGATTTTCTAATCAATTTAAAAAATTGAGGACAGGCAAACGGGTCTAGGATGGGGCGATGTGGACCCAATGTGGATACAGATTCAAGTCCTGAGAATGTAAAGATGTTGATTGGGATGGCGGAGGAGATGTTGAAGCAGGAGAATGTAGAGTCAGTGCTGTTTGGCGGGAAGCGGATCGGCGAGCAAAGTAATTTCGAGAAACTTGACTGGTTCGCCGGAGAACTCGTCCAGGAGCATCAGAGGAGGAGCTGCAGAATAGCTCCCACTGTTGCTTTCAAGCAAGCTACCCCAAAAGCGACCTAATTCATGGACAAACACTTGCAAGAATCAACATAAAGAAAAATTAATGAAAGAGGGAAAAAAAGGTATGGAGTATCTATTTGTTTTGTTTTGTGTTACCCTCAATCATTTATACACATCCTTTCAAAGAAAGCGTTTTCCGTGGACCCATTGAATGAATTAGCAAGAGGGAAGGCATCTTAATTAAAACAATGATAAACATAAAACCATGGACATTGATTTTATTCAGATGTCTTTGATAAATAAAACATGGCCCCAACTTTGCTTAACTACACGTCTATTCTAAATCCCACTTTTTAATTGGACATGCTTGCTCACTAGCATTTTCATTTAATTAATTGTTTTCTTTTGTGATGAGTAGCATGGTCTAGGTAAATTTAATAGCATAGTTCATGTCTCCTAAATTAAAACTTTAATTTCCTGCAAGAAAGAAAAGTTAGTTATGGTTTTACTACACTTGAATTTTCATTGACTACCATAGCCTTTTTAGCAGGAGTGCTGATATTGTCAGCTCATATAATCTATAGATATAGATGTATGATTAAATGTGTTAGGACTTGGGAAGAAATTGTAGTTGTATGATGTATGGGGAAGAAAGATGAAAGAAATATGTGATGTCGGCCCACCGACACTCATTGTTGGAATGAGGAAAGGACATTCTGGTCAATTCACCTTTTATTTTTGGGGTTAGAGTTTATAGGGTATATTTTGATCATTATAAAAGAATTAAGATCATTGCGGGGTAGCCCCTATAAAAGTGTTTTCCGTAGTCCTGAAAAGTAGTTCATGTAATAATAATGTCTTGAGGTGTGGTAGGTTTTTAAAGATTCGTCCCCTGAAAAAATAAAACAAAAGTTTTGGGGTGGTTGACTGTTATTAAGTTACTATTCATCATTGTTCTACAGTACTCAACTGCTTCTTGAGACCGCATTTATAGGGTTATCTGGTTGAAAATGGTTTATGTTCAGTCTTTGTTTTAAGAACACTTTTTACATAAATAAACTAGAAAACTTTTTTAATGTTCCTAGCTAAATCTAATCCAGTTTTTTTTTTTTTTTTTTAATATATCTTAGAGTGTAGATCATTGTTATTCATTCCATTACATGCATTTTCTGTGAGATTCCAGTAAAATTTCATACTTCAATTGATTGGCTTAGTACTTAGTAGCTCTTTTGATGAGTATATTTCTGTCTTTCTAATTGTGTGATACTAACTTTATTACATAATTTTGACTAAATAAAGAAAATGTTGGAAGAAAAAAGTCTCTCTTTGATTTGGAGTTTGACTAATTATTAATGGAACAATGAAATGGGGACAACCTCACAAAGCAATGGCAGGGTTTTATTCTTTTTCTAAAACCAAAAAAAAAAAAGAAGAAAGAAAATAACAGACCAAAAAGAAGTATAAAGACTGTTCACATGTCCCAAAGTGAGAAAGAGAACGTTCAACATAAAGCTCAAATTCCAAACATCTTTAATTTTTAATTTCTCTCAATCTTGAATGATTATTTTCACAGCTCTAGTTCTCAAAGTACATAGTATTTGTTCATATGAATTGCATCATACTTATAATTGTACACTTGCATCTCATTCAACCTAATTGCATGTAAAAGTCTTTCTATTGTTGATGTAAATTTCTATTTCTTGCAGGGGAAGAACATGATATATATATATATAGCTGGAAAAACAAGAAGCAGGGGGAGTAGAAAAAGAAAAAAAAAGGAAGAGGTTGAAGGGGTAGTAAACTAGTAATATTTAGCAGCTTTAATATGCAAGAATAGACAAAGAAGTGTTAGGGAGTTGAGTGAAAAGGACAAGTAGTGTGTAAGTGTAAAAAAGGGTGGAAAATCTCTGTGGGATACTTTGTTCTCCATAGGACAGACATGTGGTCTCCACTAAAACCTTTCTATGAGGTAAGATACCAAGAAAAAGAAAAAAGAAAGAGTTGAAGGCTTGAAGTTTTTTAGGGTCAAACATGAAATCAAGTGTGAATTCTTTTCATTTAAAAGAATTCAGGGTGGAATATTGGATTACATATTTACATTCTTCATTTTTAAGTTTTTATTTCTCTTTAATTTTTTTCGAAGTATATATAGTTTAGGAAAGTTTTCAAGTATACCGATATACTGGTATTTCAATAATTTTTAACTGTTGATTTTAATTATGTATATTATATATATTTTTTATAAAATCAACGGTTAAGAATTACTAAAATATCGAAGTAGCGGGATACTTAAAAGTTTTCCTATAGTTTGTAAAGATTTCTCTTGTTTAAATATATTAAAAGGATTATTCATTCCTGCTTTGGATAAAATATGTGGGTGGTATTTGGCTACTAGTACCGAATTGTGATTTATGAAATTTCAGAAACGTGGCCATATTTGTGGCTGACCTCTTCAGTTTAGATTTCTATTTTTAAATTTCTTATTTTGCTTTTTACTTCTTAGACTAGGGAAAACTGGAAAAGATTCATGACGGGTGGCTAACGGGCTATCTTTTTGGCGCAAATTATTTTTGATATTGGGGTGGAAATTGTGTTTTTTAGAAGTATAGATGTTAAAGATGTTATTCTCAAATGTGGAACTTTTTTATTTAAAATATGGAAATCGGACCCTCCGATTATTTTAGGAATAAAAATTGGACCATGCGATTTATTAGTAACATAAATCGGACTCTCCGATTTATGAATTTTTTTTTAAAATCACAACAAACAAATTGGATCCTCCAATTTGTAAATTTTTTTTTTTAAATTATAACAAACAAATCGAACCCTCCAATTTAATGTTAAAAAATTTTTAAAATTTAATTTACAAAGTAATCCGACCTGCGATTACTTAATCTCATATCAAAATAAAATCACATGCACCTCAACAGATTTGGATTGCACACCTCTCTCTTCCATAACAAAAATTTTTAGCCTCCTTTTGGATGATAATAAAAATTAAAAACAGCGTGAATATTTTGGAGTGCTTCTCATCTTTGTGTACACAGCGTGCATCGAACCATTTTACAGGCAGATATCGATTATTT
This sequence comes from Arachis ipaensis, assembly GCF_059453495.1. Classification (NCBI taxonomy): domain Eukaryota; kingdom Viridiplantae; phylum Streptophyta; class Magnoliopsida; order Fabales; family Fabaceae; genus Arachis; species Arachis ipaensis. The sequence continues at coordinate 148,821,362 of NC_142444.1, forward strand.
GTTGTTTTGACCTCGTGTATCTTTCAAAATAGTGCTATTTACATAATATTTATGTTTGTTTAAAACGGAATATTTTGGTGTTTTTCACTTAACTGCTAGGATTTTTTTTTCTCCCAAAAAATAGGGTATACTCAAATCGAATTGAATATGAAAAGAATATCGATTTAAATTAAATATAGATAAAATCTTAATTTGATTCGCACTTAAAACATTAGATCAAATCGAATTGAATATTTATAATTTTTAAGCTCGGATCTGATTGTCCACAATAATAATAATAATAATCATCATCATCAAAAATAATTTTAAAACTTCAGAAGAAAAAATGGGTTGTTGCCTTCTATACTAAAAAGATTGAATATACTTAATTAAAATTATAGATTTTTTAATAATAATAGGAATAACAACTAAAAATGAATATCATTATAATTCTAGTATTACTTTTAATGGCCGCACAAAGTTTTTACGACAATTGTTATAGTTGTCGCTAAAATAATTTAGTGATAAAATATAAAACGATTAATGTATAATTACCGGTAAATTAAATATGTTTTTTTTTTGAATTAAAGCTCGACACAACAGGTGGAGCATAGGGACCAGCAGCATAGAAAAACTAGTAACTAAAAAAAAAACTAAATTAAAAAAACCAACAATCAAAGCTGTAGATATCCCTTTGTCATCTCCGGCATTGCCATCAACAACTGAAAGGGTCAACACCTAACCACTCCTTGTAGCTCAGCGCAGACATGTTGATAATCTCCTCAACTCTTTTTCCTTTGTTCTGAAAAATCCTTCGGTTCCGTTCCAACCATAAGTTCCAGATGATCGCGCATAAACACACCATCCATCTCTTGCACTCCTGTTTTGTACTTGAGCTCTCAGTCCAACTCTGGAAGTGGTCTTTTACTGCACTTGGGCAAACCCACTGCATTCCAACATAAGATAACCAAGCACATCATACCTGCCAAGCAAAGCTGCAACCAAGAAATAGGTGGTGGACATATTCTACATTACTGTTACACTTGATTTTTTGTAACCTCGACAGAGCGTCGAATCAAACTTGTATCAAGATCTCAATTTGGGGAGCTAGCAGATACGACTCTTCTGAAAAAGAATAGGCTCGACTCGCGAATTACTTAGCGTAGGTATCGAAACTGTTTATGTCAAAATATTTGTGATAAATTACAAAGTAAGAAAATAAATAAAGCAAGTAAAAGCCTAGAAATAAAATGCTTGAAAGAAAAGAATCAAAATAAACAATGTAAAGTAGAATAACAATAAGGAAAAGAAATGGAATAAATAAAAATTGTAACTAAAATAACAAGCAAATTGAAGTTTAAAATAAATGAACGAAATAAATTAAAATATCTAAAAAGAAATTAAAAACGATAAAATTAAATAAAAGAGAAAGTTAAAATAATGAAGATAAAATGAACAAAAGAAAATTGACTCCAGACACTCACATGCACTTGCACTCTATAGATCTTTTTGGTGTCAGCGTGACTTTGAATTTTGTAGAGTTTTGTGTGATGTTGTAGTGTTCAATTTGAAGCCCCGTTTTCACTTCTGCTTTTCTTCTATTTATAAACCACAAGGATAGATTTGTAAAGTATTTTTCTCTTCCTATGGTCTAGCTTCCTCCTATTTCTCAGGCCACGACACTGCCTTGACCATGAAGAATCTTGACTCCCGAGTTTGACGTCCCACGCCTTCTCTTACCTTGGTCTTCAAGCTTCACATTCTATAAAGTGCTTATGGATAATGTCTTAGTGCAATTATCTCATTTCAATTTTTAGAAATTACCGACTTAACTCCTTTTAGGATAAGTCAAACCCTTGTTTGTAATATTTCAACCTACATTCTCGTCGAACAACCTACCTGCTTTGACATTTCGACTTAAATATTGTCAACTCACCTTTAGATCAAACGATTATGGTCAAATTGAACTATCTGTACTGTCGAATTTTTGTGCTAATACTTAGCAACTATTTTTATTGTCACTAAAAATAAAATAAACACTACTAAAAGTTATTTTTCTTGTAGTATCAATAGTTATATATGAATTGAATGATGCTATAATTAAAATTTAAAATAAAAATTGATGTGAAATTATGAAAGTTCTATTTGATTGTACATGACACGAACTATTCACTTATTGGAAATTTAGAAGTGAGAGTCACGGAAAATATTGTAGTACAAATTACATTATTATTTAAATATTTTGGATTTATTATCCAGAACAATTAGAAAAGAGAGATGGAGAAGAAACTATAGTATACAATGCAAACTGATGAGTGAAAGAAATGTAAGCGTCTCATGTGTAATTTAATTTGTGATAAAACAGTAAAACTGGTCAACCTTAATTGAGTAAAATTTTAATTTGTGGCACATTTGAAGGCCAAGACAATATTCTGTAAGAGATTGGATGTTGGGTGACAGAGGATAGTAGTCAAATATCATTATGTTATTAAAGGAAAGACCTATAAAAGTTGTACCAAAACTAAAAAGCCTAGATTTTAGTGACTTAAATGTAATATATAGTTAATGACAAAAACGAACATTCTTAACTGGTAACTAATTGTTTAGGCTTATATAATCAAGGTTTTAATCCAACATTGAAGACCTTACATACCTAGCTAATAACATCATTTACTATACCCGCCCCACAAAAAAAAGAAAAAGAAAAAGAAAAAAGAACATTAGATAACTATATAAATAATAAAGCAATGATATTAAATTCCAATTATATATTGGTAGAACTCAGGTGCAGTCGACTTCATGTGAAGTTGATACTTGAGATTCGTCAAATAATTTGACTGATTTGACTAAATTTTTATCTAACGCTTCTCAAATATCAACTTCACGTGAAGTCGACTTCACTTGAGTTTTCATGTTATATATTAGACAAGTATCCGTTATTTTCGGTGCTCCATCATATGTGTCCTTTGAAAGAGAGTCATGTTAATTTTTCTTGTAACTCTATATATAACTAAAAGTGAAATTGGAGCGTTGGCAATTGGCAAATGAGTGAGTGGTTAAGGATGAAAAATTCAACGTACGTGGTCCATGCACAGTAGGTAGTGCATACGCATGCAACTACAGAATGAGACCTTTCATGTCTTCATTTGGTGTGGGTGCTATACTCTCTCAACAAATTCAACTCATTTATCTTTTGACTTGTACCAACTACAACTACCTTTAATTTCTTCAACAATTGAACTTTTATGTTGTAATTAAAAAGAGTAAAGTAACCATTAGATCTTTGAAAATTTTAACTTAAGACTAATTAGTTCTTGAAAAAAAAAGTACGAATTAAGTTTTTTATGATAGAAAATAGTAGACATACATGTATGTCCTTCCGTCAATGAATAATGCAAAATGAAATGGAGTTGTTAATGTATTTCGTTACCTACAATGGTATGTGTTTCGTTGCTGTCACATAAATATGAAAATGATGTAATTTTGAATAATGAAATATTTATTATTTTTTTGAGTTTCTATATACTTTATCAATTGCTTTTTATTTATCACGAATATTATCAAAACAGATAAAATTTTATTCTAAAAATGACACTTTCGTAAATAGACACGTTATAGTAGTTAACAGTACATATAAGTACCATCGTTAAGTATTACGTAATAAATTGATAGAAAAATGATATAACGTGTCCATCGTTTGATATCATGGAGGATCAATTAACGAAGTCAAAATCTTCAAGAATTTAGCTGTCACTTTACTCAATTAAAAAAGATAGCATATAAAACTGTAATACTACCGACTTGATTTAATAGTTAACTCACTTATTTGCTTAAGCAAGTATTGAAAGTTTGAATTTCACCTTATAGATATAGCAACTCATTAACCAATAACAAATCTTTAAAATAATGCTCAAATTCGCAATAAATTAATTCTTAATCTACTATATTAGAAGATATATATATATATGCACTATCGAACATGAGAGAACTAACTATTAACTAAAACTAACTAATTCTATTTACACTTCATGTATATAAATACAACTAATAACAATGTGTTATATCAAATAATAGTTTGAAATATTTGAATTGGATGGAAAATAAAATAAAATCAAATGAATACAATTTAAATTCAAACTTTTTAAATTCCAACGACAATATAAACACTCTTTTTTTGGTATCATTCAACTTTATCTCATTTACATCAGAATAAATAATAATTTTTAGTTATTTATCTTGTGTGCAAATAAAATACTTAAAAATATTTATATGCACTTATCTTATTTGCAAATGAGATAAATGAGAATTTTGCATTACTTATTTTAATTGCAGCACGTCTAAACGAGACATGATTTAGGAATAAAAATATAAATTTCTTCTACTCATATACAAACGTGTGTAAATATATCATATTTATTTTATTAATTCACATGAATCATGATTCAATAGTCATAACACATGGCAATGAGCTTCTAGTGAAATCCTTCCATATACATTCTTGCAACCTTGGATTTTATGATATCTTTCCGTCCTCAAAAGCTACTATATACCCAAACAAAGAAGGGTAATAAACTATAATAATGCATTCAATCCTCAAAAGCAAAAAGTGGATGATTTGTTTCTTTATATATTTCTACTTCATTCCACTTTCAATCCTGTGAATTAAAAGTGACTGGTGCAGCTTTCTTAGCATTCAAGACTTTGTGAGGTAATAAACTCCAAATTAAGTATATTACAATTTCATAATTCTCTGTATTATATGTCTACTATGATTTATTTAAAGAAAATTTGGGTTAAATTTACTCATATAAAGTTAGAGGATTCAAATTATAAAACTCTTTTCTTAAAAACCAAAATCATTCTATTTATCAGTTTATTAAATTTTAATAATTTAGATTTCTCTATCTAGCTAACTTATTTCTTTATGAAAAAAATATTGTTTGTAATTGATGGGGAGGGTAACGCACCATTGATTGATTATTATAACGTTTATATATGATGAGTTTTTTAATTAGGGACTTTAATTTGTTGACCACATATGTCTTTTATTGTATAAGATAAATTAAATTTGCTTTATCATAATATATATTAGCTCCTTTTTTAGTCCCTTTCTTTTTTCCAGATTAGGAAAATTTTCTCTTTCTAAAGTCAGGCTATAATTGTAAACCTTTAATAATGGCTTAGACGCGACCCACACATAAGATTTAAGAAATATTATGTAGTACCCTACACTACATCACCCAAAATTTTTATACCCTTAGCTTTTCATTCACAAATAAATTAAATATTTTGTTTGATATGCAATCCTCAGTGTATGTTCACCTGTTCCATTCTGAACCCTAAGCCAGCAATAATATATATATATATATATATAGAGAGAGAGAAGAGTGTTTATATTACTATCACATACTATCAAATATATAAATATCGAGTTAATATCAACCAAATTTTGGGAGATGTCATTAAATTATTAATAGAGACACAAAAATAGTTATACGCGCATGTGTTATTGGATTTTTGGGCTCCTTTTTTATGTAGAGAAAAAGTCCAAATGCTAGTATCCAAACTCATGAATAGTTGAAGTGGCTGAGGTGAGTTAGGGTTGAGAGAGAGAGAGAGAGGTCATTTTGAAAAGAGAACACCAAACACTAGAGAGAAAAGAAGAGAGAAAGTTATTTTCGCACATACATAAAGCTGTCTCTGTAAATTGATCGCTGCAGATTCATTAACCGTTGGATCGAACTCAAATTTGGATAGTGTGTTCTACACATCTGGTTCTTTGATTTCACCGTTCGGATCTTCGATTCAATGTCTGTAGCTAGAGATATTAGCCACGCACAGTAGCTATATTTTTGTGGTATTTTCATCTTCTTGTTCTTGTTTTTTGAAAGTTTTGAAACTTGGATTGTTTGGCTTGTTGTATGCACGTTTTGTGCAATAATTTGTGACTCTCTTGTACCCTATTTTTCATCATAGTGAAGCTATTTCCTGGTCTTGGTGACTCGTGATTTTTACTTCTCTGATTGAGGAGGTTTTCCACGTTAAAAATCTTGGTGTGTTAGCTTGTCTCTAATTTCTGGTTTATGTGATTTTTCCGCTGCTATTGGGTATTATTGTGCTGGTGTTAATACTTGTTGTGAGTGGATATTGTTGCTCCTCTGATTCTTGCAAGTAGAGAATTGTGTGTTTTATTCCTATCAATTGGCATCAGAGCTCAGTTTTGGGTATTTGGTTATAACTTGCTTGAAAGATGGAGGCAAATAATTCTACTAGAATGATAAGTTTGAATGGCACTAATTACCATCTATGGAAGGGCAAAATGAAAGATTTGTTGTTTGTCAAAATCTATATTTATCCGTATTTTCTACACAAAAATCAGAATCTAAAACGAACAGATGAAGAATGGGAGTTTGAACACCAACAAATTTGTGATTTTATTAGGCAATGGGTGAATGATTATGTTTATAATCACATTGCTAACGAAACTCATGCTAGGGCTTTGTGGAATCAAATTGAATCCTTGTATACTTCCAAGTCTGGCAATAATAAATTGTACTTGTTGAATATGTTGATGAATTTGAGATACAAGGAGGGGTCACAAGTATTAGATCACTTGAATGAATTTCAAGGAGTTCTGGATCAGTTGTCAAGCATGGGAATCAAGTTTGAAGATGAGGTTCAAGAATTGTGGTTGCTAAATACTCTACCAGATTTTTGGGAGACATTTCGTATCTCTCTTACTAATTCTGTTCCGAAAGGTAAAGTGAGCATGCAACTTGTTAAAGGTGGCATTTTAAATGAAGAGATGATAAGAAAGACGCAGAATTCTTCGTCACACTCTGAAATGTTAGTCACTGAAACCAGGGAGAGAAATCAGAATAGAGTTCAAAAGGGTAGAGGTAAAAGCAGGAGCAAATCCAAGGGAAGATACAAGATTGTTGAGTGTCACTATTATCACAAAACGGGTCACGTTAAAAAATATTGCTATCTTTGGAAAAAGAAAAACAAAGATAAGCAAGAAAAGAAGGATGATAGTGGTAATGATCGTGTATCTTCTATTTCAGATGATCTTCTTACTGTTGATATTTCTGATTATGAGTACAAGGTCAATCTTGTTTCTGATGATGAGTTCAGCTGGGTAATTGATAGTGGTGCCTCAATACATGTTACACCGAAGAAGGAGTTCTTCACTTCTTATACTCCAGGTAATTTTGGAGTACTTAAGATGGGTAATGATGGCTTGGCCAAGGTTATTGGTGTAGGAGATGTTTGTCTTGAGACTAATATGGGAATGAAGCTGCTACTCAAAGATGTTAGACACGCTCCAGATGTTCGCTTGAATTTGGTTTCCGTTAAAAGGCTTGATAATGAAGGCTTTGTAAATACTTTCGGCTTTGGACAATGGAAGCTTACTAAAGGCAACTTAGTGGTGGCTCGAGAAAAAGGTACTTCAAGTTTGTATGTGATGCATGCCATGATTGCAAAAGATAATTTGAATGCGGTTGAAAATAAAGAAGTTTGTAGCTTGTGGCACAGAAGATTTGGTCATATTAGTGAAAAAGGACTTAGCTATTTGGCTCGAAAGGAT